>NC_141568.1:18482500-19682500 GCF_036417535.1 Chlamydotis macqueenii
TTCTGTCGGTGTCGGCCGGGGCACACGGGCTCCCCGGCTCCCCCCGCCCTCCGGCTCCCCGGCCCCGGCAGCGCTGCACCCCCCGGGGCCGGGGTCCCATCGTCGCCAAAGGCAAAGGGTGGGCCGCGCCTGGCCTAAATCCAGTCCCCCTCCCCGGTCTGTACCCCCCCACCCGCCCCAACGGGCCCTGTTTACCGCCCCGTCCCAGGGCGACAGGGGCCCGCCCAGCGCAGGGGCGGCCGCGGGGTCCCCCCATCCCTTCCCCGAGTGGCTGTGTGCGGGGGGTCCCCGCAAACAGACGCCTCAGGAAGCCCCAGCCTGGCCCGGGCTGCGCTGGGAGGGGTTGCCTGCTCTTTTGGTTTTGCCCCCCCTCACCAAACTCGCTCTCCCTGCAGCTTCACCCGGCGTTATTGCAGATCCCTTCCACCGAGCGACAGATGCAGGCTGTAATGCAAATATTGCCATTTCCCTGCTGAATTAGCCTTGTCACTTAGCCCAGGAGCTGGCAGCGTTAAGCCAGCTTGCATTTTAATTTGGCCCTGAAGTTACTTATTTCATTATTGATCAAACATAATGCTGAATCAATGTTCATCTTGTTACCTGGGCCATTTCCATGTAATACAGTGATAGCACTGCCTGGAGTTACTCATTCCCATCCCAAAGTGACTTTACCATAAAATCAATGCTTGTTTGTTACTGATATAAGGCAGCGTCCGTGGGATGAAGAGCGAATAAAGCGGTTACGCCGTCGCGATTTAAAAGTTCGGACGGCAAACGTGCGTGAATAAAGATTTTGATATTTAAATGCGTTTTATCGGCACCAAAATCACCCCGGCCGGGCCGAGGGGACGGACGATGGCAGGCTGCGGGATGCCGGGAGCTGAGACGGGGGTCTGTAAGCGCTACCTGGGACCGGATGGGGGAATCGTTTCTGCGGCAGAGCATCACTGCCCGGCAGATGTGGGCTGTAAGCTCTCCCGGGCGGGGACTGCTTTGGGGAAAAAACCAAACCAAACAAAAAACCAAACCAACAACAAACCCAAACCAGTAATTAAAACAATAGTAATTAACGATTGTATCACAAGATTAGACTTCGCGCGGCGTTATCTTCAGCGCAGCTGCTGCCCCTTGTCTTTTCTCGTCTTCCTCCCCCCCCCCCCCAACCCATCCCAGTCACAAACGGCTCGGAGCCCCCCGCACTCCCTTCCCCGCACCCCGCCGTGCGGTGCCTGCCCGCTGCCCGGAAACTCCGACCGGTGCACAAAACGCATCGGCGTAAAATTAGCGAACTGCACTAACCGATTATAAATCACCTACACGGGCAAACCGCAGATAGGAATCGCGAATTCCTGTAAAGATTAATGTTTCCTAAGATTCACAGCAATTATGCGTTTTTCGGGCAAAAGCCTTCTCCCAGCCTCTCATTCCTGAGCTCTGTTTTTTTTTTTTTGTGGGGGGTTTTTTTTTTTTCTTTTTTTTTTTTCCTGAAGTCTTTCCAGCTTTCGGTGGGGTTTGTAATGAACGACTTACCAAAGGAAAGGTTTTATAAACACCTCTACAAACCATAAAGTTTAAAGGGAAGGAGAAAGGGAGCAGATGGGAAGTTAGGTGACACAATATACTGACCTATTGGCCACGGTCCTAACGCCAATCAGCAAAGCTTCACAATGGGGGGGGACACCACAAAAATTCAAAAAACAACAACAGCAACAACACTAAAGAAAAAAAAACAGAAAAAAAAATTTCCCAAAACAACAGAAAAACAGCCCCACCTCAGAGAAACGAAAGGGGAAAAATAACGCCCAGAGGCCAGCTTGGTCCGGAGCTGCCCCCGAGCCGTCAGCATCTGCTGAGGGCCCCGGACCCTCGCTCCCCCCGGGTGGTACCCAGGGCAGCCTGGGCTGCTGCAGGAGGAGGAGGAGAAGACGACTGCGAGCAGAAAGGGGATGTTATTTCTCGAGGAAGGAGGCTGCCAGGAGGCGTACGGGACTCCGGGGCTCGCAGGCGCTATTTTTTCCCCTTCTCGCGTCTGTGCAGAACTGGAGATAATAGTTGGGGCTGCAGGTAACGCAGTCTGTTCTTATTCAATTTCTCTAAATGGCCTGGAGAGCACTTAAAAGCCCGGAGAGCTTCTGGCTAGCATTTTCTTATTAACTAATTTCACTTCGATCCTATTAAAGTGTACGCTTTATAACCTTCAAATGAACCTCTCCCTCTCCCTCTCCCTCTCCCTCTCCCTCTCCCTCTCCCTCTCCCTCTCCCTCTCCCCTTTATTTGGCTGGGGGAAAATCTCCGCAATAATGGGTTTTAAATGAATACATATATTTACCATTTCGAACGGGTTCTGCTGTTTCCTGGTAACGCTCACCACAAATGGTAATAATAAAAGATGAAGTTTGTTTTTTTTTTTCCTCACCTTAGGTCATTAGATTTACAGACAAGGTACTACATCATTTTAGCTCCCCAAACCTTGAAGGAAAGGCGCGCACACACTTCCCCATCCCCTTCACTTCTCCTCCCCCTCCTGAAGAAACCTGCGACGGGAAGGGAGGCAAAGCCGCCACCGAGGCTGGAGGGATGTCTCCCTGTAACAGTTTATCAATAGCAACAACAAAAATGGGGGAAAAAAAAAAAAAAGTTGACGCTGGCTGCGGAGCACAGATTGGCAGGGGCCTCGTCCCGAAGCCGTAACGGGAAGGGTCATTAATTGTGTTTTCTTTCCAAATCATATGTCACTGCAATTAACAGATTCTGATCAAGAGACTCCTTTCAGATTGATTCCATATGTGATAAGGAATGTGCAGCTTGTTATCTATCTGTCGCCTTGGAATTATGGAAAAGCTTCAAACGTGTAATTTGAAGAGTCTTTTACCCAGAGCTTTGATCTTTCCCTCTATTTTTTTAACTCTTTTTTAGCTGCGGCCCCGTCTGCGAATCCCACGTGTTTGTTCACCCCCGTCCATCGGTGGCAGTGACACGCTCCCCGCGTGTTCGGGGCACGCCTCCCCTCCCACCCGCCCCCCCTTCCCCGCAAAGCTCCTCCTCCCGGGCCTGTCCCCCTCTGTCACGCGTGGCGCGGCGGGGCGGGCACCCGAGCGGGGGTGGGAGGGGGGTGTCCGTCGGGGCGGGCGCGATGCGGCTCGGATGCGGGGAAGCCCAAGCGCAGCCCGCTTTGGGGGGTTTGGGTTCGACGGCGGGAGCCATCCCGGAGTAGGGAGAGAAGGGGGGGGAGGGGGAGGGGGGTGTGTTTGGGGTAATAAATCAGGAGCCGCTCGCCCGGCTTTGACAGGTCCCGGCCAGCAGACACGTGTCTGTCCGGCCGGGCGGGCACCCCCCCCCGCCCCCCCGGTAACCCCCGGGCGGCGAGCACCACTGCACCAACCGGCCACCGATTCGCCCCGTTTTCCATATCCGACCCTTCTCCCTCACCATTTTGGAAAAGCTGCGGTCCGCTCCCAGCCTCTGCCCCGACGCAGCCCCCCCACTCCCCCCCCCCCCGAACACCGCATCGCCCCCGCCGAGCGCTTCCCAGGGAAAAGTTTCGAGCAAATCCGGGACGTGGGGCTGGTTGGCCGCCTGCTTTCCCTCTGAATTAAAAAAAAAAAAAAAAGAAATAAACTTACAACTGAATTTAATATTGTTATCTCCATTGCATTATACTATCAAAAGCTATTACGGGAGCAACGTCGAAGAGAAGAAAATAAATTCCCCCAACCCAGAGTTGTTTTTGCACTAGATTAGCAGATAGGAAATGCTATAAAGATGAACTTAATACGATTAGAGATGTTTCCTACAGATTTTCATATATTGATTCAGGGAATTTTAATTCTGGAGCTTGCTTTGCTATAATCCGCATTTATTACAAGCTGATACAGTTTTATTATAGCAAGCTATCAAGGTCGATTCCTTTAACTGCATAATCTGACACGAATTTCATTTTTAAAGAAATGTAGTTATAAAAATCCATACTGTGGGCACAGCGGTTATATTGTCCCTCAATCATATTTTAAAGGCAATAAATCCAGAGAGTATTTGGGAAGAGAGGGGAATACGGTTAAACGGCTCTCCTCCGGTCTCAACTCCTCAAAGGACCCTTCAAACTTTTTTTCTCTCTTTTTTTTTTTTTTTTTTTTTTTAAATACGCGGAGTATTTTCGAAGGCAGGTAGGGGCGGCAGGCCCGGGCCCCCGAGCTCCCACCCGCAGCCGCAGCCCCATGGCCGGGGGAGGTGGAGGGGGGGGGGGTGGGGGGGTTTGCGGTGCCTCCCGCCCGGCAGCAGCCGGGACTGACGAACGGCCGAAATTCTACCCCTGGTTCGCGAGAAGGAAAGGAAGGGGGCATTAAAAAAAAAAAAAAAAGGGCAAATTTTAAATGTGTTGATGGTAAAAAAAAAAAAAATCTTATTCGGTAATTAAACCGCATCTTGACTCCTTCCCCACGGCTCCTCGCAAGCCCGTGCCACCGCTCCCTTTGCAAATGTTGCACGTCCCAGGTACCCCCCTCTAAGCCTTGTAGTGATGCAGAACAGAGGGAATAAGCAAAATGATCATAAATTTCCTAATTAGAGATTTCGCACCAAGACAAAAAGGTGTTAATGAGTTTAATTCCAGTGCCTGTCATTGTCCCTTTTTTCACACCACTTATTTACTAATGGCCCAGAGGGCTGCTCCCGTCTCTCCTTTGTTAAGATTTTAATTTGCCTTCTTTTCTGCCTTTGATGTAAAATTGTGACCTACAACTCTTTGAAGTCCCTTATTAGGAGGAAAATTAACTTAGCTTTTCCACTGTATCTGCCCACTGTTAGTCCAGACAAAACGTAGAGAGCTCCTTAAAGATTCAGCGCATTAGGAAATTTTTCAGGGTAGTTCGGGAAATGCTTTTTTTTTTTTTAATTATTATTTAATCTAACAGACTTTAAAATCTATATTAGGAGATGTAACCCTCGCCAGGGCCGGAGCAAGGGGAAGGGAATATCTTAATAAAGAAAACAAAATGAACCCGGGCAAGGGAAAGGCTGTAAATTTGAAAACCTGAAAAGGGGGACTGGTGGGGAGGGAGGAGGGGGGGAGCAGCCTTTATTTTTAAATGTCACAACTTTTTCCTATCCCTCTCGTGTGCCGCTCACAGCTGACACCCTGGCTTCCTACGCTCCGGGGGAGGAGGGGGGGGAGTTTGGGCTACGAAAGAAATTATATCTAAATCTATCTCTATGTAATTAGAATACCATGAGGCAGGGTTAAACCTTTGTAAAACACACAACTGATTGGCGATCGCTAAAACGAGATTTGAAAGCAACTCAAATAAAAGATCGCGACGTCAGTAAACAGATTTAGAAAAAAAAAAAAAAAAGAAGGGAAAGAAAAAAAAAAAAGGCAGCTAGTGACAAACCCGGCGAGAGCGAGCTCTGGGCATGAGAGAGAGAGGGAGGCAGAGGGAGAGAGAGACTTAAAAGAAATAGGAGGGGCTTGTGAGAGACTAGAAATGTCAATCAGAGCCCGGAGTCCCAATAATCTCAGGCAATCTGTTAGGACCTGACCCGGGTCCACTCAGATCAATAGGAAAAGTGAGAGAAGAAAGAAGCGACCGGATCGTTTACGGCGGCGGCCGAGGACCGGAGGGAGCCCGCGGCCTCCGCACCCCCCCCTTCCCCATGTCCGCCGGCGGGCGCTGAGCGACCGGGCTCCCTCCTCCGCCCCGGCCCCGCTGCTTTCTCCCCGTTCTCTCCCTTCTTCCTCTCTCCCCCCCACCCCTCCTCCTCCTCCCCCCGCTCCCCCACCATGTCTTTCCCCCAGCTGGGTTACCAGTACATCAGGCCGATTTACCCGGCGGAGCGCCCGGCCGGCGGCGGCGGCGGCTCCCGCGGCGGCTCGGAGCTGCCCCCCCCCGGGACCCTCTCCAACGTCCTCTCCTCCATGTACGGCGCACCCTACGCCGCCGCGCAGGGCTATGGAGCCTTCCTGCCCTACGCCGCCGAGCTGCCCATCTTCCCCCAGCTGGTAAGGGCCCCCCCTTTCTTCCTCCTCCTTTTTTCCCGGGCCGGGTCGCGGTGGGGATCGGGCCGGGGCGGGGAGGGGGGGGTGGTGGTGGTGTGGGGGGGTTGTGGGGCCGCCGTCTGAGCCGGGGCCGCCCCTTCCCTCTGTCTGCAGGGCGCGCAGTACGAGCTGAAGGAGAGCCCGGGGGTGCAGCACGCCGCCTTCCCCCCCCCTCACCACCCCGCCTTCTACCCCTACGGGCAGTACCAGTTTGGGGACCCGTCGCGACCCAAGAACGCCACCCGGGAGAGCACCAGCACCCTCAAGGCCTGGCTCAACGAGCACCGGAAAAACCCCTACCCCACGAAGGGCGAGAAGATCATGCTGGCCATCATCACCAAAATGACCCTCACCCAGGTCTCCACCTGGTTCGCCAACGCGCGGCGGCGGCTCAAGAAGGAGAATAAAATGACCTGGGCCCCCCGCAGCCGGACGGACGAGGAGGGCAACTCCTACGGGAGCGACCACGAGGGGGAAGAGGAGAAGCGGGAGGAGGAAGAAGAAGAGGAGGAGGAAGAGGAGATCGACCTGGAGAACATCGACACCGAGAACATGGAGAGCAACAAGGACGAGCTGGAGGACGAGCTGCAGGACGCCGACCTCCTGCACTCCGACTGCAAGACGGACTCGGAGGGCTCCGACGGCTTCGAGGACCTGCCCCGCACGGCCGCCGAGGGGGACCCGCACCGCCTCCGCCACCACCACCACCGCCTCCTCCTCCACCATCACCGCCACCACCACCACCACCAGTGCGAGCTCCCCGCCGGCCCGGAGCCCCCCAAGCCGCCCCTCCCGCCGCCGCCTCGCCACCTCTCGCCCCCCCCCTCCTCCGCCTCCTCGTCCGCCGCCTCCTCCCCGACGGACGGCGCTTTGGCCGGCACCCTGCCGAAACCCAAAATCTGGTCGCTGGCCGAGACGGCCACCAGCCCGGACAACCCCCGCAAGTCCCCCGGCGGCGGCTCCCCGCCGCTGCCGCTGCCGCCCCCCCCGCCGCCCCACAGACTCGTCTCCTCCTGCCCGCTGGGCAAGTTCCCCAACTGGACCAACCGCCCCTTCCCGCCGCCCCCCCCGCACCACCACCCCCCGCACCCGCTGGCCTTACTGAACACTCCCCACCTGCTGGGGCTGGGGGCCGCTGCCGCCCCCCCCGCCGCCTTCCCGCGGCCCGCGGACCAGGCGCAGAGCGCGGAGCCCGCCGGAGCAGGTGACCGCTGACCGACGCGACGGGACGGGGCGGGGGGCCGCCGCGGGGGGCTCGGCGGTGCGGTATAGAGTGGGAGGGACACACAATTCGTGCGTGGGGGCGCCGGCCCCGCGCGTTTTTCTTACGGCGGCCCCGGTCGCGGCGCAGCCGTCGGGGCGCAGGCGGCGGCGGAGCCGGGACGGGGGTGGGGGGGCCCAGTTATCCTCGTCCCCGCGATCTACCGGCCTCCGACGGAGATGGCTTTTGTTGCGGGAGGTGGCGGTGCTGGGATCGGCGCTGCGGGGCGTGCTGCGGGGCTGCTCGCTCTCCCTTCTGACGGTGGCTCCCGCGGCGAAGCCGGCGTTCCGTGCCGAGCAGCGATCTGAAGTCTGGAGGCTTAATTCAGGGATCGAGGGGGAAATCAAACGGCGGCTATAAAGGAACGCTTTTTTTTTTTTTTTTCTCCTCCTTTTAGATCGATCTAGTGCCTTGGAAGTAGAGAAAAAGTTAATAAAGACAGCTTTCCAGCCAGTGCAGAGGCGGTAAGAGCTTGCTTCTCAGTCTCCTCAGGATATCTAGAGGCAGTTGTAAATGGTTAGACTATTTTCTCCGCTTCTTTAGTTCCCTTTCCAGGGCGGTTTCTTGTTCTTCCTCTGCGTGCGTGGTGCGTTATTCTGATTTTTTTTTTTTTAAATCTATATATTTTTTTTCCCCTTCTATTCTGTCTTCT
Source organism: Chlamydotis macqueenii (assembly GCF_036417535.1). Lineage (NCBI taxonomy): Eukaryota > Metazoa > Chordata > Aves > Otidiformes > Otididae > Chlamydotis > Chlamydotis macqueenii. The sequence goes on from NC_141568.1 coordinate 18,490,445, forward strand.
GGGCCGGCTCCCGTGGGCAGTGGCGGTGCGGGTGCCTGCGGCCGGGCCGGGCGGGAGCGTAGCGGGGAGAAATACAGTGGCGGGGCGGGGGGAAATAGCAAAGACAAATTGAAAAAAAAAAAACCAAAAAAAAAACCCAAAAAACCAAACCAAACAAACCCCAGCTAGCGTGAAAACTTGAGAGGCTGAGCCTCGCTGTCCCGAGATCGGCGCGGCGGGGCCGGAATCAGTTGCTCTTTTGAGTGGCTGCAGCCGCGGGGATCGGGCCCGTGGTATTTTAATCGCTAAATAAATTTGCTCTAAGTCACTCTGAAAACTTTTTATATTTAGAAATCTATTTTAAAAATAATAACAACAACAACAAAACCAGTGCTGCCTACGCTTAAAAATATTATGCCAGCCCGATCTGACTAGAAAACCTAGTAAATATTTTTTTTTTTCTGTCATTTTTTTTTTCCAGGCCCCAGAACCAACTTGATGCCGCTATGGTTCTATCGGCGTTGTCATCATCATAGTTAATTAAAAAAAAAAAATTGTTGTTGTAATGATTGTAAAAAGAAATCTCTGTATAGTTACAACTTGTAAGCATGTCCGTATATTGAAACTAAAAAGGGAAAATAAAAAACCAACCCCAAAAAACCCCGACCCCGCTTCTGTACTATCATCTGGATTAGCCGAGTTTGTGAGGTTTTTTGGAAGTCCAGTGAGAATTAGGTGTTTCGATTTTTTTGTTGTTGTTGTTTGTTTTTGTACATACCGTAAAAATGTACATATGTGTGAACCAAATTGTACAAGAAAGTATCTATTTTTGGCTAATAAATAAACTGTTGCCACTTTGACTACACTCTCTTTTCCCACCTCCGGAGTTATTTTTCTCACTCCCCTCTGTGGCGGCGGGAGCGGCGCATCCCGGGCGGTGCTGGGCCCCGGGCCGGGCGGGCGGCGGGGCTGGGCCGGACCGGGCCGGGCGGCGGGGCTGGGGCCGGATCGGGAGTCGGCCGGGCCGGGGCCGGGCGATGAGGCTGCGGCGGGGCCGGGCGGCGGAGCTGGGCCGGGAGATGAGGCCGAGCCCGGGGCCAGGCGGCCGGTGAGGCCGGTGAGGCCGGGCCGGGCCGGGCCGCGCGGCTCTTCCGGCGGCGGCAGGGCCCAAGGCTGGAGCCGCAGCGCCCCCTGCAGGCAGCGCCGCCCCAGCCCGGCTGCCGGTGTGGCGGGGGGGGGGGGGGGGGGCGGACAGAGCTCGCAGGCCGCCCCCCTCCCGCTTTTGTTTCTCTTCCTCGGCACCCCTGTCTGGGGGGGGGGGGGGTGGGGTGGGTGTGTGTGTGCCCCCCCCGCTCCTTACAGCCCTGGAAATGGCATAATGACGGCGGTGGTGACGAAATGGCTGCTGCTTTTCTGGTTTTGGTGACAGACCCTCCGGAGGGGGGCTTGGGGGGGCTGTGCTCGGCGCTAGGCAGCAAGAGTTAAAACGAAGTTAAAGTACAAACAGAAGCACATAGCTGACATGCTTCAAGTTGAGACAGTACACGGTACGCAAATGCGCAGGGCGCGATATTGACGTTTTGAGGTCATAGTGATAGGAATGTATTATTTATAGGATCGGGTTGCGCTAGGCCGATAAACTGCATTTCAAATCCTAGGCGTTTGCAAGCGATAAGATTTATACATATGTTTACACTGCGTGTGCATACACATATACGTTCTATACCTGCTCTAACATTTCCCGGTTAATATTCCCCCGGCAGGCGGTGCGTTACGGCGGGGAGGCCCGCGCTGCTGCTGGCGAAGGCTGTGGGAGCCGGCCCTGGACCCCCAGCGACGCCGGCGAAGGGAACCCGCAGAGTTGGCGGCGGCGTTGCCATCTCTGCTTGCTCCCTGCCGCGTCCCCTTCCTTCACACATACGTCCTCTCCGGCCACGGCTCGCCCGGGAAACGGCGTTTCCCTCCTGGCAGCCCTGTCCTTCTGCCAGGAACCGTTCCCCCTTTTTCGCTCCGACGAAACGAGGAGAAGCTCTGTGGTGGGGTGGTTAGCAACCAGATTGCTCCTCATGTAAATTTTACCCAGCCTTTCTGCACTTTGTATCCTTGCTTTTTCCTTAGCCAATTCTTGCTGAAAGGGAAAAAAAAAGAGGGAAAAAAGAAAAAAAAGATTAATGGCATGTAAAATGGGAGGGGTGGGGCGGTGGGGGAGAGAAAGCTAGAGGCAAATTTCCACATCCCCTTCCTCTGGGCATCCTGGTGGGTTTTCCATAGAAACTTTCACACAGTGCCCAGACAGATGCTTAAAGGGGGTGGAAGAAAATAATGAACCCTCCATGGGAAAACAATTGCATCCCCAGCTTTCCCCCTCCATTCAAGGCTCCTTTGCCGTCGCAGCCGAGCCCCTCAGCTCCCGGTCCCCACAGAGCCCTCTCCCCGCACTCTGGCCGGCGCGGATGCTCCCGCAGCAGCGGCGGCTGCCCGGTGGCCATGGGAAAGCTGCGCCTTTGGCTTCTGGAAGGGAGAACTTGGCTTCCCTGTGGGGGGGAAAGCATCCTTTGTGCCTGCCCGGCCTTCCTAATGTGGAGAAAACTCCCATTAATTTTGCGAGGAAGCATTTTGTTATGCGCGTTTCAAGAAAACATTACAAATCTACTCGTATATATTTTTTTTTTAGAAATCACTCCCGCAGCTTGACGGCCTCGCTGGAGCCCCAGCCAGGCCTGCCCAAGACGGCGCAGAGAGGCCTCCCTCTCCCTCCCCTCTCCGTTGGCTGCTCTTTTCCTGTCTAATCAATTATCTCCCTAGCCAGTCCTCCTCAAAGGTGAGAGCTCATTATGCATATTCATAAATCACAGCTCCCAGCCCTGACACTGATTGATGTAATCATCTCCCGCTCACTCCCTGTCTGCACGGGGCTGGCCGGAGGAAGCGCTGGTGAGGATGAGGAGGCAGGAGAAAGAGACTTCCAACTTGTCAGACCCACTTTGGCTGGGAGCGGCCGGCCGGGCGTAGCGGGCCGCGTTGGGCTGTCCGTGCACCGCAGGCAAAGCGCCCCTCACAGCCTGGGGAAAAGACGGGAGAGAGACCCCGCCAGCTGAGAAATACGGTGAGCTGCCTCCGGGACAGCTGGCTGTTAGGCAAAATTACAGGAGTAAGGAAGAGATGCAGCGCGGTTTTCAGAGTTAGGCATCAGACCAGGCGTTAAAACACCATAACGTCCCCCCCCAAATCTGTCATGTTCGCTAACGCGCCTGCTTTGCTTTTCCCTAGGTCGTTAAAGCTGGTGTGTCCCCATAGCAGAGACGCACTCTGCACGGGTTCTGATCACAAGTATTTAGACAGGCGATACAGCAAACACCCTCAGTGCTATCCCTGCGGCTGTCCTTAGTAGCTATACTGTACGAAAAAATAAGAGGAAAAAGTTGTGAACGATGTAAGTGACTGCTGCAAGGATTCGGGGGCAAACAGGCTGCTCCAGCCCAGCCTGCCAGCTTTTCGGATAGGGACGTGATTTGGTTCCCAACGCGCGTTTCGGCACGGCAGCGTTCAAGATGCTGCTCGGATTATGTGTTTTACCTGTATAGTTATTATTTACATTTTTAAAATGCCCCTTTTTACCACTTTGATCAGAGCGATCAGTGGACTAGAGTAATAATACAAAAAATATATACGCCTGGAAATCCTAACAAGATACAAATCAAAGGGAGTCCTAATCAAGGACTTTTGAGAGTGTTATCTTCCTTGTTAACAAATGGTAACAAGAAAATTAAGGCTTATAGCTTGCTTGCATTTTATCTAAGAAAACCAGTAGAGATATCAGATGTTCTTTGTTTTATACGTTTGACTGTAAAGCGGAATAATGAAGAACATGTACCTTCTAAGACTTCCTTTGCTCTGTGGGCGTTGTTAACCCTTTAGCGTGCCAGCGAAATTCCGAATTTGCAGGGCAAGGACGAGACCGCACTGCCGCCCGGGGTTTTTGAGGCCTGTCTTTGCTGCAGTCAAGACAACGTATTTTTTTATTAAATGCTGAAATTGGAACAAAGCAACAATGGCTGCTTGCTAAGTGTGCATGTCCAACAGGCCTCCTTACTATTCAGCAAATGGAAGATATTAAACAACATTTTGCTTAAAGGTACACTGAGGCCATTTCCATTAGGACGTGGTGTCATTCATTTATTCACATGTTAAGTGGATGTCCTTGTGGCTAATGAGTAATAATCAACAGTGACTCCACTTTATTCCTTTGCTCCCAGCAATGTTAAATACTCTGATGGAGTCTCTTTGCTGACACACTAGAGAATATGGTTAAAAAGTGCTAAAGGACATTTTCAGCGCAGAGCGGCCGCACACACGCAGGCTGGAAATAGCGCTTTTATTACAGTCTATTCTATTAGGCTTTGTTCCTGTTTAAGGCAGGGCGTGTGGGAACGGCGGGTATTTATCTGAAGGGGCCTTATGCCTTAAAAGCTGAGAACTCTCTCAGTTTGAGAGTCAATGTGGCCACTGCTGGGAGATGAGCTCTCTTCCAGCTGGTTTATTTAAAAAAAAAAAAAAAAAAAAAAAAAATCAAACCGCACCTTACGGTACCTTCTCTAGTTTTCTACGTGACTTCAGATACACGTTTAGTGATTTAGGACAAAACCTTTCCTGCAAAAAAATCTAGTTTGACATTTATTTTATAAAATAAAGTAACTCCCCTACCAGCTAATTAATCCATTTTATTACATCAACCTCAGCAGCTAAGTAGGCTAATAAACTGTATTAATATATATTTTTTCCTTTACGTGATTGCTTACACTGGAGTCTGCAGCTTGGTTGTCTCCTGTGTCAGTTCCTAAAGTTTGAAAGGTATAAATGAATCATTCTTGGTCATGATTAAGCTTAAGTTAGAAATAAAACACGTCAATCAATCTGGTTGGAAATGTTCCTGCTGTCCAAGTTGGTTATGCAAAACACTCTAAGGTGTGTAGGCATGCTCAATTAGGTCAAGGGATCTGATGGCACTCCTAGCCATAAATGTGTGTCACTTGGATTCCTCATTATTTTTAGCAGCAGTGAAAATGCATGTCAGTAGGCCAGCTAGCCAGGCTAGAATAAAATTACTTACCGAGTGTGCATAAAACTGAGGTTTTAATGCATTAATATTATACTTATTTTCAAGCAAAACAGCGAAAGGAAAATATGTCTCTCTCAAATATATGAGTCAGTGTCTTGAATTTCTCAGCGATCATTAGTATCATCCACACTGGACTGTGTAATACTCAAGATACCTCAGCAGTGAAATTTAAGTGCCTAAAAACATAGATGTAATGTGAAATTAGACACAGGGAGTAAAACATCAGTTTGTTCCGTTACAGTCTAACTTGCTTCCAAGAGAGGGGAAGCTCCACTAAAAGATCAGACCAGCCCCATTCTTCCAAAAATAACGTGATGAAGAAGGACATCTGAGATGGCTATTGGGCAGCGGCACTGGTGCCGGTGTTCTCAGGTGGGGCTTCCGCAAGTGATTCCTGCAGAAGACAGCATCAGAAATTCATGCTCGATAGACGGGCTTCCTCTGGTGCGCTACATCACAGCCTGATACCAACAGTTTCCATGCAATTCCAGGAAAAAAAAAAAAAAATGCCAGGAGAAGGAAGTTTCAGTGCTCACAGCTGCCCTCCTGGCACCTGGTGTAGTCACTGAATTGGCTAAGCAGCCGGGGTGAAATCCTCCGGTTTTAAACTTTCCATGCTGGTACTGGGAACCACACCAAGGCCTTGGGCACAAAAATTTGAATGAGAAACCAGCTAAAAGCAACACAACACTCCAGCTTATTTTTGTTATGTAAAAAAAAAAGAAGTAAACAAACTAAATGCAGGAAACTGGCAAACTAAAAGAAAAACATTGCTTCCAAGAATGAGAGGGAGGACGATACTGCAGAGGTGAGGCTGGTGCTTCTTAAACAGGGTTCTCACATGGGGTGTGAAAGCTGGCAGTGTCCCTTTAAGAACAGCACCACGCAGCTAATATTTTCTTTGCTGCCAATAAAACGCAATGAAATCTCATGAATTAATATCTTCACTTCAGGAAGAATTCCCGTTCTTTTCTTCGGATATCAAAATGGAGCCATCATCAGTCAGTCAGTTAAATGGGAGAATCCGGAGAGTAAGTAAATGGAAGAGCTTTCAAACGCGGGGCTGAAAATGCCCAATGAATGTGTAGGGGGGCTCCAATAAAAAGATTTTGACTTGTGTTTTCACCCCTTTCCCACTTTGCTCATTGTTTGCTGACACTGCTATGGACACAGCATTCAGTCCCTGCCCGCCCCAGCCCTGGGATGTAAAAATGTCATCTCTATTGTGCTGCCGGGCCCGCTTTGATGCTGCCGCAGCCCTTTGTGTGCCCTTCTCAATCCCTTTATAAGGCCGTCCCGATTGTCCGTACTGAACATCGCCACAAAAGCTCGTCTTATTGAGAAAAAAAAAAAAAAAAAGTCAGAGAGGGGCCAAATGACGGGAGATTGGGCCTTCACCGTAAAAGCCCTGCTATTCACATTCAGCAGTCATTTTTTGTCGCCGAGGAATGACAAAGTTGGGACTGCGGCAGGGCCAGCAAAGCCATCTTAGCCGCTTTCTCCTTCGAATTCATTTATAATTACTGTTATTGCTTTTGTAAACGTCATGTACTCCTGAGGACAAATGTTAAATCCTAGATGCAGTTGTGGAGGGTGTTTTCCCTTTTCCAAAGGAAAACGACTGCGTAACTCTCGTGTACGTTTCCTTTGGAAACTTTAGACGAACGGATTGTGTGGAAATCCAGCTACTTACACGCCATAAAAAGGGCTTGTTACGATGATAAAATAAGCCAGAAATAGACCCCCATTACCCCCCCGATATGTAGAAGCGCACATCTTTGCAACCGAGAACCCGGGTTTAAACAGCCGGGCTGGAACACCTCTACCGGTTGTTCTTTCCCCTAACTTGTACTGAGCCTCTGCGGGCAGGATGGAGACAAAGGCGGGATAAGGTCTTATTCTTTGGGAAGGGGCTATCGGGATGGGAGGACGGTGATTTCATGGCTTTTGTTAGCGAGGTTAGGGACCGAGTTCTCTCACTGAATTAGAATGGTAACAAGTGGGACTGGGGATCTCTGGGGCTTTTGTAGTGCACTCATCTGAGAGATTGCGCTTTTCTCAGCCCTTCAGATTTATTTTGCCAAAGTTACAGGGCAATTATGGAAATGCGCCCTTTGAAGCTGGGCCGATTTCTCTTTATTTTCTATGTCCCCCCCTCCCAAAGCAAAGCCTCCTGCTCCTCCTTTCTTCAGCGAGTCGGCAGTCGTTAGGCAGCGGGGTTTCGAGTGGCCGTTCAAATATTCTTTTGAACAGTGAGAGAAAGTTTTAATAGATCTATGTTAAAAAAAAATAGACTTTGAAGCTTTTTGGGAAGGAAGTGTAAAATAACAGCAAGGTAACGACGTCCCAGAAAACAGGCCCTGTGTGTGCAAGGCCCTGGAACATGAAACCCTTCCCAGGAGAAGAGGGGCAGCACAGCGGGGCTGGGGCTGGCCAGTCGCATGCCGGGTGTTTGGCCTGGCCGATCCCGGTGCCTCGCCGCGCCGGCACAGCCGGCAGCTCTGCAGCAGCGCTTCACTCCCTGTCCCTCACATCTCCCTAACGAGAGGCCCAGGACAAACAGAATTGTACTTTCGCACCTTTGTACATTATTTATCATCGGAGTTTGGAATCTCGGTGCTGGGTGTGAACCAAGACGACTTATTTTTTACTTTACTTGATACACTAACGTTAAGGAAATACATCTGAAAGCAGATGGTAAGACCTGGAGTGGGGCAGGCCGTGACCAGGCCTAGAAACTCAGTTCTGTAGGTCTCCGTTCGCTCTCCACTCCATTTTCTTATTTGCATTGGAGTACTTTGCTCTTGTCAGATAAACTGGTGTTTTTCTGGGCCATGTAACAAATGGCCAAATTCAGACTTGATGTTAGAGGGGGGAGATTCTATTGGTGTCCCTGAAAGTTGCGCACACTTCGACAGGGCCTGAGCCTGGCCTGAAAGGTGGACCTTCCATCATCAGCAAAACACAGCAGGAATATTAAAGTTTCTTGGCTGAGGTTTTTAACTGAGGTGCAAACATCTTTTTTGCTCTCTATGGAGTTTGTGAGGGATCCTAGGACCACACCTACAGCAGCAAGGAAGAGAAGAGATTTGTGTTTTCTGGACATTAGGGCTTACAAATTTTGCAGCAGAAAGTTCCTCTTAATCACAGATCTATTCGAAAGCATGAAAACCCAGCTCAGACCTCTACAGAAGTGTGCTTACAATAAAGGAACTCGTGATGGTTGAATTTCTCAGAAAGTCGAACGCTGCATCTGTAGCAAATTCCACGTGAGCCAGGCTCAGCGGAGTTGCAGTAGGTACCACCGTGGGAAGACCACCACCTCCCCAATCTTCTCCTCATCCTCCTCCCCTAGCTCCTTTTCACACATCTGAATTTCTTCCCCAGGCTCACACAACTGCTGAGAACTCCTTCCCATTCCTCCATACCTTCTCCCAGTCTGGGATCGCCTTCATTTTTTTCTGGAACTCATCCATCACTGGGATGAATTCCAAATCTGCCCAAACCGGATCCGTTGTTTCAAAGCCCACCGGGAGCTGTAGGGTGTCTGATTCATTTCAACGTGCTGCGGGGTACAGTGTGCTCTCATTTTGTTTGCAATAAAGAGAGGAGGACTTGTGGGACACAGATCTAGGTTCAGGTTTGGGTACAGAACCTTAAAATGGGTTTAGCTTCTGAACAAATTTCTAGTCTACTCCAAGAACATTTCTAATCTTAAAAAGTTCAAGTCAAGAAAAGGCAAATTTGCTAACAGTATTAAGAAGCTGTCCCATCTGTAAATACAACAGGGTAGGGAATCAGCTCCTCTGAAAAATGGTAGTATCCCTACTGTCTGTACCTTTTGATGTAAACCTAGGAAACGTGCAATGGCAAATGGCCACGGGAAATAATTTAGGGAAATGAGCGCAACCCTTCCATTTCTGCCTTTGACAAATTCTCTTTTTTTTTTTTAAACCTCCACGAAACAAACCAGCACACTTCTGTTTGGAGCCCCAAGCTTGCCACAGCTGCTGGCAGCCTCCAAGCCAGTATCACCCTCCAAGCCACAGGCTGAACTTGCCTTGTTTGTGGCCTCTTCTCTTGGGGGAGATGGAGAAGAGCTGTCTGGGCAGCACAGCCTGCCTTTCCAGCTCTCTGTCCTTCCTGCCCTGTACAGCCAGGCACCTGGATCCCCAGGTCCACACCATCCCTGCGGGAGAAGACTTGTCTTCAGTCTGCCCTCAGGTACCTCCAAGATGAGCAGGACCGTTGGCCCACAGTAGTGGACAGTTTCACGTGCTGTTATTGCAGCTCATAGTAATAAGTAATTGCCATGTCCACCTTCCCTGAAAAACACCGCGGTGCGGCGTGGCACGTGGATTCCTCAGAGAGCCTGGCTTCCTATGGTTTTAGGCTTCAAACAATTAAAAAGACTTTGGATCATACTTGCCAATGCCGTTTGCAGAACACAGGGTCTGCCAGCTTCCCCAGGTGAGGGCCCTTCAGCAACCACGCTTCTCCTCTCCAACAGCTCCAGCCTGCCGGTGGTTTTGGTGGGGGGGGGGGGGGTGCATTGTAGTAATCTGGCCGTAAGGCCACAGATCACCACGACGAAGTCTTTGCCTGGAAGGCAAAGGTCACAGATTTTGCATACTTTAGATATTTTGTAAGCCACTTTTAAAGATTGTAAAGAAAATGGGTTTCCATCTTCAGCGCTATCAAAAATGACCCTCAGGATGCAACGCTTCTCTGTGTACTTGTGTCAAAGCCCACCAATTGGTAGGGCAGTCATCAGCTGGGCGAGGCCTTCCCAGTGCCTTGTCTTACCGGGAATAGTTCTGGCTCATCTGGAGAGAGTTTTGTATTTACTCTGTAGCGCAAGTAAAACAGCAGGTCAGAGTGGTGACAGGCAGTGTCTCAAAGGTTTAGAAATAGAGGGCTGGGCACTATAAACTATAATGATAAACTCATTTACGGTACACGAGATGATGCCCCCCTACTACTTCTACAAATAGATTTTAGATATCGGTGTCTACTATTTGACTGTCAGTGGGAAGTGTGTATCTCCTAAGGCTCTGACCCACTTATCTTCTAACCTTGAGCAATTAATCACCGGCATCTAATAGGGAGTAGCAGCGCACGGGAGCATTTGGCGTCCAGCTGGTTCAAAACCACGCTTTCACCTTTTCCACCGCAGTCAGACCCATAACTTCCCTCAACGTGGGACCACTGCTTTCCTTTGGCAGAAGAACTGGCGCAAAACAAACCTCCCTTGGTAGGGGAACTCGCCAATTGCAGTCTCTCTACAAAACAACCCCCCCATTCTGAAACACCCAAAAGAGAGCAGCGTGTGCACTATAAAGCCACCAAACATCAAGGTCTCGGTTATTGGCTGTGCTGCACGCAGGAGCAGAAAACAGAAAGGGTCCCGTTCCCCCTCCGCGTGGGTTACCCGTGTTTCTAGTGCCTGTGACTGCAGGAGGCGACCAGGAGAGGACTGAAAACTGCTATTCTTTCATGCTGGCGGGGAGGGCTGGCGACTTTCCCCCGCCCCATTTCAGCTGTAAGCAAGAGGAATGGCTTTGTCTGCGGCGGGCTGTGCAAAGTTGGAGTAAGGTAGTGAAGAATCAGGCCCCATCGATTCTTTGTAGTACTGGAGCTTTGTTTTGAAGTGCAATAAAAATACAGGTGGCGGAGGAGATAATGCACGGTACCGTTCCTTTGGGACACTGGAGACAGTAAGGAATTCCAAAATACAGAGCGTGGGTTTTTTCCTAGCATTGATCACAAACATTAGTTCAAGAAAACACCCAGAAGTAGCAAATATGCAAATCTGTTATGAAAGAAGAGCCTACACGTACCCGCTATGTTGGAGAATTTGTTTAAGGATATTTGATCCTTGCGCAGAGTTTATCAGATTACGGTTTTAATTTGCGCATTCAGGGTTTTGGTTTTTTTTTTGTTTTGTTTTGTTTTTGGTTTTGTTTTTTTTTAAAGGGAGGGAGGGGTTCCCTTTCAAAAATCTTTTCTTACTTTTTTGTTCCAGTACTTGTGCTGGAGCTATCTCACTTCTGCTAAGATACAAGAAATGTGTTTACGGTGTAATATAAATCTGGGTTGGAGAATACCAATTTCATATAAATTAGATGGCAGAGCACTGTTCCGCTATTTTGTTGTCTAAATTATATGGAAATTGGTCTTATGCAAGGAGTAAGTCCTCACAGAACAGGGCCCTTAGGCTTTTGGTTTAATTATCATAAGCTTCCATTTAATTAAACTTATTAAATGGTTTGGTGTAAGAGCAGACTATCGTTTTGCAGAAGCTTTCTGGAAAAGAAAAGTATTTACACCCTAGCTGCTTGGGAAGGAAATAAGACTTTCCTTCAGAGATGTTTTCCTAAGTATAACGGCAAGGGTCACCTGGGCTGGCCTCCCAGGCACTTTCAAGACTCTTTGTACCCAGAGGCATTTCATCCTCTTACTCACTATTTGTCCTGCAGCTGGTATCTCAGTTTATGGGCTAGAAGTTATAGGACAATATTGGCATAAGAAGCAGTGGATGTAAATGAGCCATGAATACCTGGAAACTAAAAACAAAAAAAGTCCTAAACCATCAGAATAGGGAGGTTTTGTGACAGAACAAATCCCCAAGACCAACCAATAAAAAAACCACCCAAACCCTGACAGAAGCCCTTATTTGCTTTCAGATTGGCTTGATAAATTAGTTTTGGGCATGACATGCTATGGTGTCTGTAGTAACAGGAGATGGAACTTGGTGACACAAGAAGCCTCCTTCAGCCTTGAGTTTGTAGGCAACCCTTTCCTGAGGCTTATAATTTAATGAAAATAAGTAGCTAATGGGGCTCATCACAAATGTGCTGGCCACCTTCATGTGCAACCATTTTCCATTATATATATCAGTTTAACCAGGAAAGACCTTGTCTGAGACTTAGATATTATGAAAATCCTTGTTCTGAGGAATCTGAGTCTAGGAGTCTCGGCGACTTCCTAGAGAATCCTGGCGTTATTTATTAAGTCAAGTCTATAACACAATCTCTGTCATGGCTGGCTTCTGGGAAACGTTACACCTCTTATTTTATTCTACAAAACCTAAAACTTTGGCTTGAAAAAAAAAAGCTTAATCATACTATTTCTCCAAATACAATGCTGTGGAATAGTGCTATGTATTAAAATTTGTGGTACTAATTCCTTTAAAAAAAAAAAAAGGACTAATTAGGAGAATAATTAGCTGAACACGTGAAATTGAGATGCTTCTTCATGAAGAAGTGAGAAGCTGATTAATAAGAGGAAGGAGGGCCACTGTGTGTCAGGGACCTAATAACTAGATTTAAGGACAAATAGGTAGAAAAAGAAAGCACACATTACTAATGTTGATAGAAAGCCTTAACCGCCTAATGAATTTCAGAAATCGGCTGAGAATAGTTAATCTGTGTGATAACATGACCCTCGGGGTTAGTTAGATCTGTGAATTCTTATCCCCCTGGGGACTTAGCAAGTTTCCAGAGATTCACACCGAATTCTTACAAGGGAAAAGCATTCCCAGTTGGAAGATTTCATGCAGGTTTTGCTTCTGAATGCTCGTGTTACACAGAACCCTATATACGGAGATAAGGGCAGAGAGTCAAACTCGGTACTAGCCACACTTAATTGAAATTTTCACTTTCTAACAATCAATCATGCGCATTTGGATTTATTACGGGATCACGTATAACTCCAGACGAAAAGCAGTGTTTTACCATAACAATAGTTGATTCTTAGTCGCTTCTCTATGCTAAATTAAACTGTGTATATATATGCTGAAAAGCAAATGTATCAGTTGGTATTTTCTTCATTGGATCAGGCATTTCTTACACACCCTTTACAAAAATTTCATGGGAAACTCACAGAAAAACCCACCCAACTTATATAGACTGGAGCTACGAAGTGCTTAGTAATTGCGGTCTCATCAGTGTTTCAGGAACACTGCCAATGGTAAGGCCAAACCCAATATTTCAGAGAAAGCTCAAAAGAAATCCCAGGCTGTGTAACGTGCTACTGACCTGAGCAGCAGCGCGATCGCGAGACGACTTCTTCCGGAGCCAGCGGGCACCAGTGCTGCCGGGTGGTAATGAAATGAGTCCCTTTGGGACTGGGGAGGCTGGAAATGCCATTTCTTGTTTGCTTGAGATGCTGTGTCCTGGCTGGCTTAGGAGAGAGGTGCAAGATGAAAAGGAAAATTTCCTTGCAGAAGGCAGTTTTTACACCCCCACAGAGAACTATTAGACTGGGATTTCCAAAAGAATTTAGGGCGGTTAGGCACCCAAATCCCACTGAAATCTCCTCTGAAAAGTCTCAGCTGTAGCTGCTAGTGACATGTTATAGCAGCGGCTTTTTCTTTCAAAGAAGGGGATGGATTTCACTCTTCTTAATATGGATGTAAAGGTGCAGAAGGGGGCAAAAAAGGAAAGATCTGGTCTGCAGAGCAGGCAGTATCACAGACTGAAAGGATGAGTGTGTCCCTGTTTGCGTGGGGAATCCGCACCACGTCCAACCCATAACCCAGGGCTCGCGTCCCTGCACATCTTCAAAGGTCTTGAAAGAGGTGAGACTGGAGAGTGATGATCCTGAAAATAAAAAGCAGATACACATTTTGCGCATGTGTATCTGACTATAAACCTCCAACTCACCCTCTAAAACCCCCCCACCCCCAGATTGGTTTGTAGCAGTGACATTAATATGAATGGTGTTGAAGGTATACTTTTCAGCTGATGCTGCAGAAGTGAATGCTCACTGCATAGTCGTGCATAGGAGGTCCTGCTGAAAATACTTATATATAATTTAACAAAAAAGAAGCTTTTGTACTAAGAAATTATGGCTTAAAGCTTTCTTATTTGGGAAAATTCCAGCCTTTGTGCTCATATCCCAGTTATTACAGTAAAGACTTCCAAATGGGAGATATTTTAGAAGAAAACAGTACCAGAGTGATAAGGGTCCTGTGCTTATTTTTCTTCAAGCAGTGGTATGCTTTTAGTTTGAGAAGGAATTTTAAAAGGTTTTAGATGAGATGGTACAACTCAAACATATTCTTATAATATTTATATAAAATATATCAAGAAAAAGGAATAACAGGGACTATCAGAAAACATTGCCTGAGAAACAGAACAATAGCAGGGCCAGAATGCATCTTGATTGACCGTAGATGTATAGAGCCAAAAATACATGAATACCCGTCTGTAGCACAGGACAATAGAAATGATTCTAGAAACACAAACCTGTTACTGAAGAACATCATAGTTTCATTTGTCGTTCCATTTAACTGCCCATTAAACATGGCTTTTGTGGGAAGACTTGTACCTGGAAGACTTGTGCTGACTGCCATTGTTAAAAATACACACGCTGGCCGATCCCAGGTGAGGTCTCTTGACTCTGGAATTAGTATTTGCTACTACAGCATCTTCTCCTGTAGGGATATTAACATACAGATAACATTAACAGAAAGAAAATTTATCAGCAATGACAGGAAGGCAAGGAAGATTGGTGAGTAAGATCCAAGGGTATGAGGGGAAAGATCAAAAAACCATCACAGAGTCTATCATCAGTCTGTTCCTGGGTACCTACAAGAGAAAGTGAAGCTTCAAAAAGATGAGAAGAAAGCTGATGATGGGGTGACAGAAGCAGCTCCTCTCCAGGACAATGACAGAACGGTAATTACAGACAACGACAACATGTAATGGAGAGCTTTACCCTGCAACTTTACAGGAAAGGATCTAAGCAGACCACATGTATCAGCAAATGCTATGATAGCAGGGCTGGAGAGCAAGAGGAAAGGTGAAATGTATCCTCTGCCACAGCCCTTTCACTGTGCTTATGTACCAGGAGTGAGGAGAGCCTAACGCAAGAGCAGCAGATAGATGTGGCCCTCTGCAGAAGACAAGCGGGGCTGCTGAGCAGTCCCTGTGCCCTGGACGATGCTCAGGGCTGTCCCTTTTACTGCACAGGTTGAGGGGGGGTGGGTTTCATTTGGCTCAAAGTGGAAATCAAGCGAAATAAAGAGATTCCACATTTCACTTTCAGTAAGGCACCAGAAAAGTACCAGTTAAACAACCTGTAGGACAGTACTTCCTTCTAAACACCACCTTATGAAAATAATAAACACTTACGCTGTCTGGTAAACTCAGAGCTCCAGGTTGGGCGCCATGGACTTCTGTCCCATCCTACTGCTCACCTACTGTCCTGTCCCTCCAGCCTGCACCAAGGCAGGTGGGGGACCAGCAGAATTTTTTCCTATTTGTGCGCACACTCATGTGTCCGCTGTCTCTCACACACACACAGATACTGTAAGGACCAACAGAAGATCAAAAGCAAATCAATGAAGCAAATTAATGAAAATGAAGTGGAAGACTGCAATCACACTCAACCATGCAAAGAAAAAAAAAAAAAGAAAAAAAAAAAGAAAAAAAAAAGGCCCCGAACAAATTAGTATGTAATACACTACTTCAGACAGATATTCAAATAGGAACAAAAGGAAATAAGGAGGAAAACCATACAATGCTGGCTTGAGAACTTTCAGGAACATGAAAAAAAAAAAAAAAAAAAAAAAAAGAAAGGATAATTTCCCATGTAGCCTGGAGCAGAAATGAGGCCAGATTCTGATCCATTGAAGATACTCTTCTCATTGCCTTCAACAAAATCACTACCCTGCCTCTGCAATAACAGCTGAGAAACAAGTTTCCCAAACAAAAAAGGGCAGGGAGGTGCCTGCGGGGCCTTGGGCTCCTGGATGGGGATAGTGGCTAACTCCAGTCACAGGGTTCTGCTTGACTTGCACAGCATTTTTCTTTCTGCTTCTCTGTAACTATTATTGCTCACAATTTTTAACCATGAAAAACACAAGTGTTTTCTTGAGTCCCATTGTGATGATAAATACATTGCTGCCAGCATGAGAGATGCAGCTTGTGCACATCTGCACCTTCTCTGGCACAACCTTCAGCTCCCCAAAACCTCAAAAGTTTCCCCGTCTGTTCTAGCTACTCACTCAATAATAATTAAATATATCACTGTTGGGAGGGAGAGGGCACACACAGTCATCGGTGATTCACAGCAGTTTCACATCCTCTGCGTTTTCTGGCATCAGAATATTCAGCGTTATTGCAGACACATAACTGGTTTTCAGTCCACTCCCTTCAGACAAGCTGTATTGGATGTGGATTGATGGCAGTGACTTTTTGTAAGTTTATCACCACTTTTGCCATTTCAGAACTGCATTCTCAGATATTAGAAATGTGTGTTGTAAGATGTAATATATACAACACCTTAATAAAATGGTGGTCTTGATGGTCCGCCATATCGTTAAGAAAGAGGAGGATTTTGGAGCAAAACCAGTTGTTAAAAAGTGAAGCTAAACACCTTCCCAGAAGAGACTCACATTTTGGCAGAGCCGTTGCCTTTCTGCACCTCCCAGTACAGATGGCCACAGAAGCCAGCTGCGTGTTGATGCTAACTCCCGTCGTGGTCTGGGCTGTCCGCTGACCTGCAGCCTCGCCAGGTCTCTGCCGCACATTTGGTGTATCGTCTGCCCACCTCCTGCACAGCAGCCCCTGGTCCACCGCCCTCTGCAAGTTGATCTCAAGCAGGTGGTTATTCTTCACCACACAGGTACTTAAACAGCTGGAACTTCCCCCTCAAAAATGCACCAAATAGTTATTTTTTTTGTACCTGTTTTCTGATTGTCTCTTTTCTGATGTGGTTTCACCGGCTGATTTTACACAACCATCTGCAATACCTCATTTAAGGGCCAGCAACCTTTACACATTGATCTTCCTGAAGGTCTGTGTTTGTTACTGAAACCATCCTTAAAAATAAATAAATCAACCTTGAGCAGCTTGAATTTTCTATAGAGGACCATTCTTTATCTTCCCTTACTGACTTGACCTCCTCTGTGGAATGGCTTTCTCGTTAGCGTAAGAATCTGCATCACTCACCTTGTTGCTTAGTTTAAGTCCTGCTCAGTTCTTTCCTCTGCAGGGAAACATTGCCCCAGCCACAATGATGTCCAGTCTAAATTATTTACTACTACCAGGGAGGGCACTCCCTGGCTCAACAAGCCTTTGGTTTCCCAGGTCATCAGTGAACCTCACTTTACTGTCAGATTGCCGGATTGTCTTTAACCTGCGGTCTTGGCCATCACAGTTCTCTCCACTGCCTTCTCAAGACAGATCCAGAAGGTGCCAGGAGACACCAAAACCTGGCCATTGTTGCCTGTAATCTTGAAGCTGACACTTACCTTGCTGTTGGGCAGGAATGATGATTGAGCCTCTTCAAATGGGGTTTTAAGAGCTGGTTGAGCAATTTATTGTCCAAACAATAAAAGCAGTTCTTGACTCATCACACCAGATTGAGAAAACACCTTTTGGAAGCAAGCAAAGCAGTTAAAGACTTTCCCATCCCCTTATCTGAATTTGTCTGCAATCAGTTCAGGCACAAGACTTAGTGCGCTGTCCTATCTGCGCTCTGAGTCTCTGACGAATTTCTGAATAAACCAACTCCCTGAGTGGCAAGATCCTGAGCTTGCATACTGTGAAAGGATGGAGTCCAGGAGCAGAGCCATGAAGCTGCAACCTCATCCCTCCATATCTCGGTTACATTGGATAGCTGGGGAAAGGGAGAACCGCTTATCGGTAATTTTACACTCTAGAAGAACAAGCCTGACTTCTCCACCGCTCCGCGTGAGAATTCCTCATTACACTACCAAATCAACCAGGAGTGTTATTCTGCTGTTGCTCTGTTACAAGTGAGGGTGAGAGGCACCAGAGATCTGAAGCACTTACAAGGGTCACAGTGGCACCACTGCAAATTGTCTTTTAGTTATGAAGGACAGAAAAAAAAAACTGGCCCTTGCTGAGAAGTAGGCTCATGCAGCGAGACTGCTTCTTGTTTCTGACCTACCTTGTTTATAAAGTTACACATTTACTTCTGAAGTCAGTGGAGCTATCACCGATTTGAACTTCAAGAGATTAGGAGAAAGCATCAGGTGGTAAAAACGCAGAGTATGTCCTACCAAGCGGGGCCAGCAGGATTTGGTGGTCTTGACTGGAAGGAACAATACAGAACCAGAGAAAGTATATTCAACAGTAAGCTGCAAAAATTTTGGTCGGCTGTGACGCCCATCTTGATGGGCTTTACAACACTACTGTAATTAATTTCATCTGTCCTGTTCCGTTTTACCATCTGTCCCATCTTTCTTCCCATCCATACAATTACTCTTCTCTGAGCTGGTACTCCTTACTTTGTCCCGAGGGAGGTGCCTCCGTAGTTTTGTTTGTTTTGTTTTGGTTTTTTTTTTTTTTATTTTTAAAAATAATTTATATTCCCTTATGCCAAAAGATAAACATGACAACTCATTCAAATAATTACAGGCTTATTATTAAAACAAAAAATACTGAATAAGTTAATTAAAGATTTAATATTTAATGCACTGTGTCTTTCCACTGTTTCACATAGCGTACCAGGATAATACTGACATGCTCTTAAAGGGAAGATACTCTGAGACTCTGCTTCTGTTCTAACTGCAATCGTACATGGAAACTAGGAGCTGTTGGACAGAATTGCAGATTGAGACAGATTTAACAGAATTAACATATAGAGAAAGATGCCCAAACCTCCATTTACCTTCAAATTGTATACTTTTTTTTTTTTTCACGTAGCATCAACTCTTTTGGAGAAAAAAAAAAAAAACACAAACCAACAAAAACCCACAAACCTACTTGATTGAGTACATACATATTTGTGTGAGGCAACAATGAAGTCTGGAATTATATTATACCAAAAATATTTTTGTAATTGCCCCTAAAAGTCAGTGATTTTCTGATGCTGTATTAGATCATAATACCCCTTACCAGCTGAATATACGGCCGGGGCCAAGCGGCCCTGGACCAGCATTTACGTTAATTAAAAAAAATTTCTTTGCAAAAGTTTTGGTCTTAGCAAACAATTTAAACTTAATGCGCACCTCTGCATTTACCTTTCTTCTTATGTCAAGAAAGCATTTGCAGCAACATTGTCATTAGGCAGTTATGTTTGTGATATTAGGTACATATGATGGCAATTAGAGGCAGAACCCCCGAAAATCCTGGTAGTATACCCAGGCATGGCTATAGCTATTTTAAGTAGATTTATACTTAGGGCATCAAAGAATGTCACAGAGAGAAGAAAATATGGTAACTGTTGCTTTAAATTATAGCTATCATTACTTCAAAAGGATATTCAATCAGAAACCACTGCAGACTAAAACTATTTATGTCTTCTGACACTGAAAGGAAAGTAGGCAGTTTCAGCCTGTCATCTCTTAATTTTTTTTTTTTTTTTTTTAATAAAAGAAAAGTACTGTTTGGTCTGTAAGAAACGATCTATAAGTCCAGGAGGAATGAGTCAGAACAAGTCTCCTGCTTGTTTTTGACCTTTCCCTGCCTGTCAGCCTCATTAAGTACTGCAGGTTCTTTGCTAGTTATTTTACAAAAGCTGGTGGAAAAACGAAACCGAACTGTGCAATGGTACTGCTTTGGCTACCTGGACCTAATGCTCGGCAGCGTTTGCCCAGCAAAACAGTTTGTGTGCCAAGTAGTAACAGGTAGAGCTTTTTTTTACTCACCCGAAAATTTTTCACTACAAATCAAAAAGACAGAAGGAGCGAAGCCATGGTTGCTCGCAGAGTAAATTTTGAACAAAATCATACGATCATGATTAAATTATCCAGGGGGATTCATGACCTCTTCTAGCAACAAGAACAGACCTCCCATTAGTAAAACCTTTAAAAACAAAGCACTTTCTATTCAACAAAACCTTTAGATGTTGGCCATGGGATAGCAGGCAGAAGTTTCAGAAGTTAAATAAAGTGGGAAAAAAAAAAAAAAAAAAAAGCCATTTTCTTTTGATGTGCTTTCTACCCCTTCCCCTCCTGAAGCACTTACTGTGCTGAACAAACAGTGCCAAGGCAGTGTCATTACATTAAAAAAAAAAAAAAAAAAAAAAGAAGAAACACCTAAAAATGAGTGAAAAAGCTCTCGTGACAAGAGAGAGGAGAAGAGGATGTGTTCTCCATGCAGAAAACATTCCTTAAGCAAAAAAAGCACCTCATATTCCCAGCTGCAGGTCTGCAATTAGGAGGTGGGTGGGTGCAGAGGTGAATTTCAGGTAATTTGGTGGCCCAGCCTTTGGGAGAAATAACATGGGGCGGATGTAAGCAGCTCACGGCTAAGCTCATGGGGTTCCCGTATTATGAGAATGTGCTACGCAGTTTGAGTTACAGCATGTTAGTTACACAGACATACGTACAGGAGGCAAGAGCGCCCAAACCAAGAATGAAGCCTGTTTTGCGGTTTCCAGGAAGTGGGACCATTTCTGATGAACATTTCCATTTTGAGCCAAGTGGCTCCGAAAGCGCTGGTCACAGCCCTGACAGTGATTTCTGTCAGGGTCTCTGCAGCATGGAGACCAATACACCAAGTAAGCAGTTAAACCCCTCCACTACCACATGTTTCTTGTTGAGTTTTTTGCTCCCAGTGTAGCTGCTTGAAGATCCAACTACTCAGCAGAGTAGCACTAGGCAGGATCACCGCTTGGTGGAAGGCAGAGCGGTGCTTCGAAACAAAAAAAGGCAATTTCCAACCTGGCCGACTTCAGGAGGGTGCTGCGGTGTCCCACGGCAGCTGGTCCCAGAGCTGGCTTCACAGACGGGGATTGCTGATGCCGTTCTCCTCGTCCGAGCACTGAAGCCACGCTGGTTCTGTTTGAAAATGATCCTCTGTGCCTATGGTGAGAGGGAAGTACAAAAACAAAACAAAACAAACAAACAAAAAAGAACCAACCAACCACCCCCCCCCCCCCCCCCCAAAAAAAAAAACAAACACCAAACAAACAAAAAACCACAGGTTCAGCACAGAACACAGGACTTGAAATTTAGAAAAATGTCCGGTAAAAAAACAAGCAAAGAAACCAACTGAGTAGAACATGTGTGGCTGCTCTTTTCGTTGCTGGCCTTTTAGCTGTATTTCAAAACATGCACAGAGCATTTTTTACAATTTGCTATTGTGATTTTTTTTTTTTTTTAGCTCTTTCCTTGGTAAAAACTGTCTGTAAAAAACTTTTACATTTCTCTGCTCCCCTTTCCAATTCTGCGATATCAACTAATTAGCAAGCAGTCTGGGACATTTATAGATTCATACCAATCACCACAGTGAAAAAGCAAGTTACCCTACCCACATTTAAATAAATAAGCAGTCTCCTGTCGATATCTATTCTCAGCAAAATTACTGGTAGTAGTTTGCTCAGGCACAGAGTCCAGAACAGCTTTTCTCCACTGAGATTTCACGTGCCTTTTGGTCAGAAACGTCACCCCAGCTCGCTAGGTTTTTTTTGCTGTGTGAGCAGGAGAAAACACACAGACCGGGGAGCAAAAGCAAATATCTTACCTTAGGGGAATTAAAATAAATACATAATAATTAAAAAAAAAAATCACTGAATGCCTAAAGGAATTGAAAGATATAATGAAGAGATAAAAGATAATACATGGAGAAGTAGCTGAAGAATAAGCATGTAAATGACACTGAGAACAGGAAGAGATGATCAAAACCTTTAAGTGTTTCATTCCGTGGAGCCACTGTCCCTTCCCAAGGGGATCACTGTGCTTTCTAGATGTCATAAACGACCTCCCTGACAGTCTCGCTGGGGAAGACGCAAGGAGGCTGTCAGCACCTGAGCGCGGACGGTCTGCGTCCGTGGGACAAGTCATGGAGAAGGGAAAATGCCGCTGACAGTCGGCCGTGCGTCTTTTCATTCCAGGTAACTACCGCTTTAAGCAAATTGTTTCAGGGACTGGAATGCAGCAATAACTGATCTAATTAGTGTAGGCTGTAATTTAGGAGGGTTCATTATGTCACAGACATTATGACTCCTGGGTATTACTAACGGATTCATATGTAGTACTTGAAATGACTTTCTCTGAACACATATAATGTCACCTGTATAACTAGTATGTAGCTTTAAGATGATCTGACACATTTAAAATCTCTGACTTTGAGCGGGATTAAGTTTCCAGACAGTAATAAACAAATCCGCAAATAGTACAAATTTACTTCTTGCCAAGAGAAGGAAAAAAAAAAAAAAAAAGATTGAATGGCTATTTCAGATTGAAATGGCAAGTAAACTCTGTGACAAAACTACGTAGGAAACTAATAACTCATGCCAGGGGAAATAATATTGCGATTAAAGACACACACTCAAACTTGACAAAGAGTTTGCATTTCTGGGTACAACACCTATTTACTTCATCTAGCAAGGAAAAATTTAGTGGCTTCTTAAGAGAAGTCAGTTATTTGTCGTCTGCTCTTGGAGCTCCCGTGAGCCTGCCTTCAGCAGCAAGCAAGCCTGCACCTCAGGTAACAAACCCAGCTGCAGGAAATATGTAACGAGACAAACGCGTAAAAGCATAGGGCAGGTTGCAGTAGTACAATGCCAAAGTGAAAACAAGTTATAATTAAGTTTAAATAATCTGAAACGGTTTCAAATACAAGCTCTCTTATTTGCTTCCCATCAGGGGTCTCTCACCAATGAGGTATTTCCTAGTTCTTTGTTTTTATGACTTAACAAGTTCATTCTCACACACAAATCTGCTTTTCCTTTTTACTTACAGAGTGTCCGATATAAAAATAAAAAGAAAAAAAGAAAATTATCCTGGAGAGCACTTACGCATCAGCTTAACATTAAGCAGTTCCCAGAGCCCCTGCCTGCACCTTCTTAAATCAATATTAAAGCCTCCGTTACTTTCGTTTGCTCATGATCCCCACTCTGGGGGAAAAGCTATCATGACAGTGACACCAGTGACTTCCACAGTGTCCCATTCTGAACACACTGATCTCCAGACCTGATCTAAAATTAACTGAAACTAATTAACTCTTTATTTACTTTCCTATCATTTGCACCGGACTTGCCTTCTTTGTGGGAGTCAAAACGTGCATTATTTGCTTCTCAGCTTCCTTTCGAAAACTTGAATTTTACAAAATTAATCTTAAAAGCCCTAGTTTAAAAAGCAGAGTATTAGAATTGAACCCTGCACAGAGAACATGGCATTGCTCAATCAGAAATGGGCATGTCAAGTTGTGCGTGAAGCCAATAGCAAACTGCTGCGGCGTGCGCTGTTTTTGTCTCGTTGCGATATGTTCCAGGGGCTTGGAGCACCCCTGGACTAAAACCAGGAACGTTAAAAAAAATTATATTGAAAAAATTCTTTCCCCTAGCAAGCTACAGACCTGACAGGATGACTTATTCGCATTACTTCCTAATACAGATGGGGGTTCAATATCTCTTAAATGGTTTTAAAAAATCTCAGATATAAATTTAATTTCCAGATACAAATTAGATTCCCATTCTCTTTCAAAACCTTCTTTAATGTTGTTACCACTGGTATCCTTTTTGGCTGCCTAGGTATCAAATATATTTCTAAGTGAACCAGCTAGAAAGACAGACTGTATTCAGTCTTTAATTAAATGCTGATGGATTTCCTTCAATAGCATTAAGCTCAGAAGTGAAAAACCATAATTAAATGATGCTCCTACGCAGGCAGTGATCAGCATTCTTGCATGCAAGGTGTGGTAGCAGAGTAAGCTAAGGATTACTACTCAGTTTTAGTTTTCATATTAAAGTTCTCAGAGCTTACGCGAAACCTTATTCTGTATGCATGAGGCATAAACCAGGCAATTGTCCTAAGGATGCAGTGGATTTATAAAAGTCCATTAATCTGATTAATAATTGGATTGCTGACAAGTTAAGTGTCCCCGTGCTGTTAAAACTAAGTATATTTTAAACGTATCTGACTTCCTCCCATTATCTGTCATCTCACTGAGGATGTGGGCAAATAAAAGGTTGCTATCATAAGAGGTTGCTATCCGGTGGAAGCCCCTCTGTTCTTAACAAGCAGAGGAAAGCCCCAACACAAAGAGCTGGTGGGTTGCGCGGGGTTTCCTAACAGACTGAGGAACTGACTGACAGCAGAAAAGGAGGGCTATTAAGGTTAATCTTTAACACTCCTGTTCCAAATGGAAATATTTCCAGTACTAGTGAACTCCTGCAATTTCCACGCGTATATCTAAAACATTCCTTTTGTGTGGACATGTTCTACGTGATGTCTTAGCAGAAACCAAGAGATACAGACTCTGATCTCAGCTTTGCCACTGACCTGCCCCGTGACCCCGGATAAATAATTTCATTCTTCTGCTTCTCCTCTCACTTTTGCCTGTCTTGCTTTTCAGAGCACAAGCTCTTCACACGAGGAGCCAACATCGAATTCCATTTTTGTCCAACATGTCAAGGCCCTGATCTCAAATGAAGCCTCTAGGTACTCTTGAAAATACTAAAAACTACAGCGAGGAACAGACAGTACTGACTTTTACAACTCTCATTCCAGCCCAAGAAATACACCAGCATCGGCACAAGTGCACCTACAGTACTTCACCGTGAATTGTGGCGATGACTTAGTGGGGTACAGGTGAGAAAATACACCTCTGTAGTCATTACTGCTCACTGCTAAAAGTCTAATTTATGTTAAATAACAGAATTATTTTTTGATATTGCAAACATCAGACTGAGACCACAAACTCAATTAGACTGAAGAGCCAAAGGAGATTGTATCACCAATCCAGGCTGAGCTGAGATGATGCATTCTTTGTCTTTGACCCCCTCCCCTAGCCCTGTGCTGAACACAAGGATCTTTCAAGATAAAGAACAAAGTGCTGCTCACGGTAGATCAAGGCACAGTGGCTAGGTAGCATGGTTCCAAGATATGAATTTGAACCCTTGTAGTCATGTGGATGCCACATCTTACCCACCTTGGAAGAGCACTCGAGCGATCAGCCTATTTTATACAAGACTGGACAAACTTCTGCCTCCTCTTGAGGCTGTGTTTCATGGAGGGTTGACCCTACTCTGGTACTCTGGGCCTCAAGCCTGGCAAATTTAAATCCTGACCTAGGATCTCCATTAGGTATACAGACTCCCAGGAAGGGCACAATTCCAGAAAGGGCTCTCTTTAGCACCTCCTAAATTCTCCTTACGCAGCGGGCTGGATGCTAGGACTCCTACTCCAGGTTGCCTCAAGTCAGCTGACTTGGCTGAATCCTTCTACGCCCTCATCTTACCAGGAAGACATGCTCAGGCACAGCCTTAGCAGTGGTGACACGTAAAAAACAACGTAAAAAAGTCAATTCTGCCCTCCAGCGTGGGGACAGCCAACCTCTGGCACTTGAGCTTCATGATGTTGATAAGCAGATTAAGTACAGCTCCCATGCTAAAAGTACATCATGTGTCTGGCACCAGGACCGTGCTGGTGGAAAACCTTCTGGATAATTCAGATCTTCAGCTGTGGGACTCTGTAAGTCAGGAAGAACTGCCAAAAATGGTATTCCAGGACTATGCTGGGACGCCGTTGCATTCTCACTCCGACCCCACTAGGTACTGCAAAACTGACATCCCCTGGGCATCTTCCATCATCTTACACCTGCAAAATTCTGCCTGTGTCTCTGAGGTACGTACCTGCCCAGGGCCTCTCAGCCATAGGAAAAATTTTGGTGTGTAGCCCACAAATTTGAGCAGGATAGACTGCTTCCTCAGTATCACCTCCGTCCTCGCCAGCAATACCATATATGCAAGAACTTCACTTCCCTGGCAACTTCATCAGAGCTGTGAAAGCTGTCCTGAGGAATCCAGATAAATTAATGTACACACCAAACCGCTAGGACAGACTAATTATGAAAGTTCTGTGCTGCTTTTGAGTTGAGCCATGTAAAAAGCAAAGGAAATTAGTGGCACTTTTGGTAAACAGGCTTTACTAAAGAAGCTACCGTGGGCCCAAAAAACCACTCAGAAATACTGAATAAAGCTAAGATGGTAAGAAGAGACATAAGAAACTAGGAGTTTTCTTCCTTTCCTCCCTTTTTTTAAAGTAAGCTTGACCTAGTGCAATGCCTAGAAGTTACCTGCTGGGCACATCAGAAAGACATCAGTAACCAGAGAATGAAGAATATATCTTAGACCATGGAAAAGAAACCAAAATGAAAGCCGTACCATTAGGAATATTAATGTCGGTGCTGCCCGAGTTGAGACAGTTACAGACTGGAAGACTCGGTTTCTGCTCTTAGTTTGCGTAAGTAGGAACATCAGCAATTCATCCTGTGAAAAACAGTACTTCAGCTGGAAGAGCTGGAAGAGAAGAGTGAGAGAAATTGAGGCTTCTGTCTCAGATTACATGTCTAAGGGCTAGAAAAACTGTACTACCTTTCCCCCTCCTCCCCCCTGTAAAAAAAAAACCAAACAAATAAAATGAAACAGAAGGAAAAAAACCCCACCACCAACATAGCAAGATGACAGTGATGTGTATAATCATCTCTGGCAGCCTAAGATAAGATCACAGCCCTTGGGACTGGTGGAGCCTGGAGCTAACGGACCCCTGCTTTGGGGAAAAACTAGAAGTGTACAGAAAAAAAAAAAGTTCAGTTCTCATATTAGAAAGAAAGGAGAGGTATGCTGCTAAATCTGTTCCTTCTGAAGAAGCCTTTGAAAATGCAAATGTATGAAAACATCTGAGTCCCTTCTGCATCCAGGAGCGAGTGATGCCTTCTGCCCTCACCATAATGCTGCCTTGCTCCCAGTTTGCCCCAGGAACTGTGCCATTTTCAGTTAGTTACACCCAGTTTTTCAATACAAGTCACTGTGCAGATATCATTCCCCTGTTGAAGCCACATTTTTTTTTCTTTTTATGCAAACTTGTGCATAAATTTTAAATAGAGCATTTAAAGAATGGGGTTCATCTAAATCACTGCTGCCACTATCCTACCCCCAAATCTCCCTCAGATCTTGGGAACAAGTTCTTTCAGATAGGTTGTTTGGAACATCTCTAAGACAACTGAATTTAAAAAAAAAAAAAAAAAAATCAGTTCTGTTCCAAGAAAAGATCCAGAAACTCCTCAAAGTCCACAAGTGGCTTTGTTGTTTCTGTTGATTTTAGATGGAAGGTGTGAAATATAACAACTAAATGGCACTGAAAAATCAAGTTATTTATGAGTCTCTTCAGCTGGACCAGTTTCTCTAAATAATTCCTTGTTTATTTGCATCAGTGTTTGGACTGGTGCAGCGCAAGGCAGGAGCGGGCTGGGAAAAGCTTGCTTTTCTGGGATGCTGTTTAAGCCCATGTCAAACCGTGCCCTGGCTGCTGCTGAATCCTGAGCTCTTCTGAAAATCCAGCCCTTTCACTGGGTGCTGAACAAAGACAAGCCATGCTCATGGTTAGCTTAACAGCCTGGTACCAAAAAAAAAAAAAAAAAAAAAAAAAAAATCACAGGGTTGGCAGCCTGGTGAGTGCTTGAAGAGAGGAAAATACACAATAACCAGATGCCGAGTGGGTGGAAATAGCAGGGAGCAGCGGTTCTGGGGATCAGTCCCCCTCCAAGGCCTTGCTCTCATTAGGACAGGTGTGCGGTTTGACGAACACACCTCGTCCTTACCAGTATTTAACAAGCGTTGGGCAGAGCAGTAGTGGTTTTAACAGGCATTTACTGGTCAAGATAAACCCTAAGCTCCCCTCTCTGGGTTATCGCAGTCAGTAACATGTTAAAACTGTAGCTGCCTGGTCCAAGAAAGGATTTTAACGTGAGTTAAAAATAAAGTCCTTTTTGTACATGCATGGCTTAAGAGAGAAGAGTCCAAATCCCTTCTTCCAGCAAGAAGAGAAAGAAGCAGAAGAAAAACAGGATTATAAGCAGCATATGTGCTCTGTCCTGCCTGTTTGCTTCCCGAGCTTTGATTTTGCTTTGCTCCACTTACAGAGTGTGCCACTGGGTGCCGATCCAATTAATTTCTGTATCACCTTTCCAATCAGACCCAGGTGCAGGACAGAGCTGACGGGGCCAAAGCGTGGGTTTCTGCTGCCGAGTGTCTGCTGGTACAGGAATGGGTAACTCGTTTGCAAAGCAAACACTTCAGCGTATGCGGTTGTCATCAACTCAAACCCTGTTATCTCTTTAAAAGCATTAGAAACAGAGGATGAGGGAGATGCTCTTGCCTCCCTCCAGCTCTGCCACACTGGGAATACATCAGGAAAGCTCAGTGGTGTTTTCTGAGGTGTAAGGTGAGGCAGAATTTGCCCCAAAAGCATGAAAGCTGCCGTGCGCCTGTATTTACACTCATTCTGAATGTGGAGCTCAGCGCCTGGTACTAATCATTCACTCTGAGTCCATCTGAACGTACCTCTCTCTGGAGGCAACAGAAGTCTAAACTGAAACACTGTAGGAAATAAAATGTCATTTAACTGGAGAGAGGAAAGAGCCATGTGAAAGTAAGAGAATTCAGGGGCACTCCTTTCTGCTGTCATTTGTCATGTATGACACAGGAATGTTGACATCATCCTCTGATAAATGACACTGGCACCTGCATCAGAGAGATATTCTTCAGCAAAATAGAAGTTTGAGAATCCAGCAGCAGGGCACTACTAGTAGGTTCCAGGAGCTTGCAAGAAAGGAAAGATAGATGATGGTAATTTTCTTCCAAAGAGAAACATAAGACTTTTTAAGAACCATTCTCTTTTGCTTCCCCTTCTGCTCCCTCTGGGCTTTGGGAAATGATTCTGTTTTCTAAATCTAATAGCAGCTTAGACACAAGCTATATGTTATCCAAGAGCTAACCTGTGGCACTGGTGCCACCACCCAGTCCGGGGGGATAAGCGTCGAGCGGAGCACTGCAGAAAGCATCCCTAGGAAAGGGAGCCCCAGAGAGGCCCATCTGGCCTTGTCCTGTCTGAGGCCACTTAGAGATGTCAACGAGCGGCCTGTTCCAGCACTAATCCTTCCAAATCTCACCTGTGTATTCACAACCTGTAATGTAGAGACTTTTTCCTCTTAGAAAGAGCAGAACACATGTCTCCATCCCATTCCTGGGAGGTGTTCTGTACAGCTGCAAGGTGGGTTCATGGCAGAGGAAGATTCTCAAGCAACTTTAACGTGGCCTTGCAAAGCCTGCTGTGGTGCGATTGGACATCAGCAGGCAAAGGCAACTAAAGAAATGTTTTTACCGTGTCATCTTAAGACGGATACATCGCAAGTTTTCTGTTTTGAAAAGCTGAAGACCAGTGGATTAACTGTATTTGTGAGGGAAAGTCCTGCTTCTCTTAAAAATGAAAAGCAAATAGATATGTTCTCTCCGTCAGATTTTCCACTTGGTTGGCTCATGGAATTTATACACAGCTTGATTTTTCTTCTAATGATATGATTTATTTATCCCAGAAAAGAAGGGGGGGAAAAAAAAAACCCTATTTGATTTGGAACAGCAGGGTGGGAAGGCGAGTACGCAAGCTCTGCGACCAAGGTAGCCTGGTTGATCCTCAGGAAACCTGTGCTCCGTGCCAAGGACCTCCCCAGCTACCGGCTAGCCCCAGTTTGCTCTAACTTGCTAACTACTGGCCGGTCTATTTATCATTTGCCATCTCCAGGGATCGCTGTGCAGTGATACGGACTAATAGCCCAGCAATATGCCAAGACGTATCCTTTTCATCCCGCACAGCCAGTGCTGTCTTCCAGACCTCTTAGTGCATGAGGGAGACTGGAATCTGGATGAAGAACAGCTGGCTTAAAATACACCCTGACAAGCCAATACTGGCTGAAGGGAGAAAACACTGGAAGAAAGAAGCAGTGCACAGGCTCACCTTCATTTGCAGGGCTCTTTCTCCAGGACAGTTAAAATATGATGCTGCCTTCGGGTCTTTGCGAATCCATCTTCGGTACTGAGCACTGGAGCAGAAGCAATCTCCCCACTCCTGATTCTCCTGCTGAGATAACAATGCCGCATTCACGCCTTCAGTATTTTCAGGTTGGATTATTGTAACCTGGGCTATGTAACACATTCACCAGGAAAATAAACCCAGAGAAGCAAAAGAGAGCATATCATACTGATATACTCTCCAGGCTGCTTTGGACTAGAGACTGGTTAGTTAAGCGGCAGCCTTGCGTCTGGTGAGTCCTAACTGGGCTGAGAGCCTTCCCCCTCAGACAGCCCATGGATTTCTGCATCGTAGTGAAAAGGGAACGCTAACCCCGGGTGCCGAGCCCTTGACTTGATAGGGTTGAAAATGCTGCTTAGCAAAAGACAATTCATTTTGTCTCATCGTGTCACACACGTATGGCTACAGTCATCACGGGAGACAGTGACACAATTTTCATACTCAAGCATATACCAGATTTTAAGCTCTTAGGCTTGAATGAACAACTTCCAGCAGCCTGCTCTTCAGAAGAAAACAGTAACTTCAGGGACTGAGGGAGAATGTGAATTCTTACGAAGGAGGGCGAGACAGGGGATTAGTTTTTATTGTATGCATTTTCTTCAACAAAATATGGACATTTATTATCCTTACAGTCTTGATACTCCTAACAGCTTTTCTGTAGCAACCTATTACTTGATCAGTTTATACCATTCAGAGCACAGGAACGATGACATAATTTTGTTGTAATGAAGATAAATATTGTCTCAGAATGTCAGAAGGCACGGCATCACCCGTTGAGAATAATGATTTCAAAATACCCTAAAGAAAAGTCTTCTGGGCTGGTTGCAGGAAAATACACACACATAGATGTCTGATTTTGATTAAAATACAAGTTATTGAAATGCTTTGTTCAGGTCAAGACTAGACAGAACCGTTCAGCCCCATAGAGTGAAACACAAAATAAGGGGAAAAAAAAAATAATTCTCCTAGGACTCTCCATATTCTCTATGCATTGGCCAGACAATGATCTAATAACAGCAGTGACTTTGGGGATATTTGTTTATCCTCTCTGAGCCCAGTTAAGTGACTCAGAGGTAACGCTGCATTTCACCGGGGTTCTGTTGGACCAAGCCGTGCTGGACGAGTAACTTTATCCTAAAGGAGACTATTCATGGTAGGCATCCAGCAATGCTGCAGAAGCAGTCATGCGAAGGTGGCTGCAAACACGTTTGTGGATACAGATCAGGCAGCATTCATGTTTTATCTGAGTAAATGCGAGTATGAAATGGCAGTGCGGAAGTCCTGAAGGCTTCTCCAAGAGCGGTGATGCTAGTGATTCTTCATCCAGGCAGCTGGGGGAAGGGGGTCTCCTAATACTTTTGATTATTAGAGTCCTGTCTATTAATCAGCAATGTGGAATCAGGCCCTTAGCACTGACAGAATTCTGCACTCAATCTGTTCTGACCTCTCATTTGAATGTATGTTTAGACGCGAATGCAAAATGCAGAAGATGGAGGAGATGGGGAGTAGAAGGAGGAAAGCTGAAGGAAAATACGCTATGAATATGAACTGCGTCATATAAAAAGATTAAATACAAAAGACAGCTTTCTTGTAATGTCCAGCTGTTTCTCCTAAATATTTCTAGCAAACCTACATATGTACCATTTCAGAAACGAACCAAGAGGGAATAGTAGTACTTCATTTAAAAAAAAAAACCTCTGTAGGATTGCTAGTGGTTTCGAAGCTCTAGCGCTGAGATGTGTCAGGATAGGACAGGAGTTATTTCAACAGTACTGAAGAACTCTCCCACTGCTTTACTGTGGATTGATCCATTTCCACCCTTGCTTGCCTTTCTGCAGTCACACATAGATGTAAAACAGATTAAGGCTCTATGGAAACAAAATAAAAAAGACACCTAGGACTTTTTTGACTTCCCCTACAATAAAGTGCAGGGAGAGGTGAATAAAGCCGCACAAGAGACAGGAACAAAATGACAAAGGTCCCGACTGATAGTTTATCGAGATGACAACTCAGTGAATTTTTAGACATCTCTGGCATGAAGACTATTTTTGTCTTTCCACAAGTTAAAACATATGTACGATCAAGACGACTGCCTGCCTATCTGCTGAAGCTTGTTTCTCCCCATTACCTCTCTCTAACAGGGCCGTACCTGACTGCAAAATATTCCTTCTGCATTTTAATGTACTTTTAGAACAACAGTTGACAATGCTTGAAAAGAAGCCAAAGCAAAATAACAAACCATTATTAATATATTATTTATGCAGGATCCAAAAGCTAAGAAACATCACTAACAAGTCACTTAAATTTTCAGCCCCAGATCTCGAGCGGGGAAAAGCATCATTATCTGTACCTGGCTGCTGAGGAGACGGCGCAGTGGAACGACAAACCACGAGAAGGGTTTGATTCCTGCCTCTTGCAGCAATTCTCCCCAGTGCTCTGCCTCAGCAGCATTTTGTACTCTGTTTCTTTTAGTGCAGAGCTCTGGAACCACAGAGGACCGATCCCTGGGCTCCTATGCCCCGCTCAGTCCCAGCCCAGAGCGCTGTCGACTGGACTTCACACTACGCGCCATTTAGGATCTGGAACACCTCAGATTTAGCTTCAGACACAATAAGGATTATTAATTATAGAGCCCAGTGGGAATAAAAGAGATGGGTTTCCCCCTCTGACTATCCATCGCTGTTTCCCATGTCTCTGGGCAAAAGCAAAGCAAAGCTTCCTCAACAGCCCAATGAAAAAAATGCCTTGCATGTATTTTAAAATGTTATACTTCCTCACTCTTAGGCTAATAAAAGTCAGAAAATAGAGAAGGCATTGCTTTTATTCTTTCCAAAGTCACTAGTATAAAAGTGCCTGTACAATTTATATTTTCAAATGATAAAATAGTGGAGCAGAGTGAAGTTGTTAAAAATAACGTTTTTCAGCTCAGAGTGCTTAAAGGTGAAGCAGCTCCGTTATATGCAAATACTGCTACAGCTTTTTTTACCTACAGTAAGTTTAGGCACAAAGCAATTAAGCAAGCTGCTGCACAAGCATATAGCAAGTGAGAATCACTGAGGTTATGTATTTATTTTGAGGTTTAAAATGTGAAACTGACTGAAAACTGGATGGTTTTGAAGTTAAGAGAACACTCATACTGAACCTGATCCTGTCATATGACCATAAGCTCTCAGAGATGCCAAACAGAATTTAAAAAGCACAATTTTTGTGATGCTAACGCCAAAAATCAGAACAATATTGGGTATTTCTAGGAGTTCTGGTTTGTGTCTCCCTGGCCAACTCCAGGAATGTGTCAGGGACTCATGAAGTCCCTGTCGTGCTGAAGGCATGACTGTCATTAGCTGGAGGTAAAAGTTCTTGAGGTGATGGCCGTAGATGGGGCAAGGAGAGAGCGCCGAGTTACAGATACGTACATCTAGAGGTTTATGAAGTTAGAGAAAAGCCCTGAACAGATACACAGATGCGCACAAACATCCACGCAAAAAGGACACATTTTAGAAAAAGGCTTCCCTGACAGCATTTGTTGTATTTTGATGTCAATCTAAGGAAATATGTTGGCAGCTCCTCCACACACACACAAAAATCTTATTTTCCACAAACAGCATATTCTGCCAGTATAAAATTCATCATCCAGCCATACAAAGGACACAGGGCCAAGGGGCTTGAGTGACACACCAAAAACCTCAAAACACATGTCTGAGCTGCCACATGACTTGGATAACGCTATTCACGTACAGCATGAAACCAGAGCTCTGCGCTGCATCTTCATAATATGTTGTAACATCCTGTAAACTCATCGCAGGGAAACAATAACAGACACTAAACGTGGTTTGGCCACTGCAATGACAGAAGTCTTTTTTTTTTTTTTAAAAAAAGGGGCAGATGGTGACTGGAGGGGAAGGCAGTCATGCTGTTCATTCAACACTAAATACCTGAGCCGTGCATCTTGGTAAAGAAAAAAAAGGTACTGCGTATCTCATCTGCTATTCACTGGGAATAAGGTACTGCTGAAGTCTGACTTGAGGCCACAGGTCACCTTTGAAATTGAGATAATTCCAAAGGAAATATTTTAATGATATAAAGAAAAAGAGCCCCTGTGGGGAAATATCTTAATAAAGTAAGGGGAAAAAAAAGGCCTTCACGGAACATCGATTCAGTTGGTTCTCCGGGATTCAAATGGAAAGATGAATCTTATACCTGAGCCAAATGGATTTGTGAGAGAGATAAGGATTATCAACACCATCTATCCTCAATTTCGTCTATTTTTATCCCATTTCTCAACACTGGGAGAACAATTTAGAAATTGTCCATGAAATTAATACTAAGAAGTGCTGAGATGTTTTATCATTTGTCCTGATGAGTAAGTCCTGAGAAGGCGGCAATTTCTGCAGGCTCTAATGTCCTGCAAATAAACCAGCAACAACCCAAAACTCGGTATCTAAAAACTCCAGAAAAGGGGAATTCAGCTCTGTTTTCAAATCTCAGCTTAATAAATCTTTTTGGTGGTTTTATGACTAATGTAAGACTGAAAGTAGGCAAATTCCATCTGTGGTTCGTCTGAGCAGGAGCAAACACACAGTAACAATATCATTTCATGAAAGAAGTGCTGGGCAATTTAATGCTATTTTAAGGGCAGGAAGTATCTTTGTGAAAATGCCCTTTTTCCTTACTCAGAAAAATCAATATAAGTCAAACAGGGAGAATATTTATCTTTTCAACAGTAGCGAGAGTGATTCTTACAGAGCACTTCCGGCTTGCTCACATGCAGCTGCTTCACCTCCCAACACAAAGAAAAATATTCATGCGTTGGACAAGCAGCCTCCTTGTGCAACCATTGTGCTTCCTCCTCCAAGGCCAGGTTATCTCAGCACATTTGTGTGCAGGGGGGTTATGCAACCTGAAACCTCCGGTGCCCCGCCCAGGTCTTACCCCTCACTGTTGGTCAGTCTCTTACCTGGGCTACGCATCCGCATAGCCAAGAACCTGCAGCATCCAGCTCGTATTCATGTGCCTCCTCAGAAATTATTATTAGATTGCTGGGACAGCAGGGCAGTACCTCGCCCAAGGGGGATTTGTTCTCCTTGCAGCAGCCATCTCCGTCGGTGCTTCTTGGGAGACGATGTTCTTGAGAGCT
This sequence comes from Chlamydotis macqueenii, assembly GCF_036417535.1. NCBI lineage: Eukaryota > Metazoa > Chordata > Aves > Otidiformes > Otididae > Chlamydotis > Chlamydotis macqueenii. Next base: position 18,525,470 of record NC_141568.1, read on the forward strand.
GCGGCAATTCCTGTGACAAAAACTTCAGGGGTAAATTCTCTTTTGATACTGTCGGAAAATCCTTGCCAAGCTGACGCTACATATTAAAGGGTTCGCAATAACAGAAGGCAGAAATTAAATTGAACAGGATATTAATACCTTGTAGTTGAGGAAATGATATTTCCTTTTGATTTTACTTTTTGCTTTGTGAATTAGCCAAAACCTGCAGCTCTGCATAAACTAAACCAGCTCACCAGGTCCTTCACAAAGGAACAGCAGTGGCCCTTCTCCCCCTCCTCCAGTGCCTCCCCTACTAAAAACTCTCTTCAGAAACCTGGCAAGTTTAAAATAACCAGCTCTGCTTCATTCCGCAGCCCCTCCAGATCTTTTATCCATCCTATTAGCTTCCACAGCAGCAAATATTAGTTGGCTCGTGATTAACTCATCTGAACAGCCTACAGATGCGAATAAAAGGTTTAAAGGTGAAAAAGGTTTTTCACAGTCTGATTTCATTCTGTTTCTTTCTGCCGTGCACTAAGATCTTTTATTTTCTCACTCTTTTATTGCTACAGAGAGTATTTGAGTGCATGGATCAAAAAAAACGTGAATGAGCGCTACCTGGGCTAAGACAGTTGGAGAGACAGAGCACCCCTTTGCTATTTCCTTGCGTTTTGAAGGGGACCAGACTGAAACACCTGGGTGTGTTAAACAGCACCACAAACTTAGTGACAAAATTATTTCCAAAAAGATTAAGTGTTTCCCTCTTGCATGACGTATTCTGGCGGGTTGAGGACACTTTGCTTACACAAGAAACGCTAACTTACCCATTGTGACTTGTTAATGCTTCATGCTCTGGAGCGTGAAGCGGCTGCCGAGACACGTATGTTGAGGTTCACATGGGGTAAAATGTGCTACTGTCTTTTAAAAAAAGGTCTATTGCACTTTACTAAGCTAGATATGAGAAGTCATTAGATATGAAAATACCATTTTCACAGCAGCTGAAATTGCCTCTTCACCTTCAACGACAAACAAATTGACTACGGCAGCCAAAAGCTGGAGGTTGGCAAACCTGCTGCCACAGTCCTGTGCGTGGCCAGCATGTGCCCCGGATCCTGCAAAGCATTCTTCCACGGCTCCTCCATCCCACCGTGCGACTCCACAGGCAGAACACAGGTGCGCAGCGTAGACCAGGCTGTTCTTCCTTTTCCCTCTACACGGCAGCCTATAGGAGAGAGTAAGGGCTGGCTGCGACCTTGTTGTCCCACCAGCCTGAGGAGGACTGCTGCGGTTATGTCTAGGGAGCTCCATCATGTAATGGAAGAACCACTTCAGGAACAACGTGCCAACATACCTCTGCTAACTGGATCTGCTAAAATCCATATATTGTGGTGTGTGCATAGATACACGTATTTAACAGAGACCCATCTGTACATACGCTCTTTAGGGACTGACTTTTTAAAAACGTTAGGTTGCAGTATCTGCACATTATCCAAGTTCAATTTGACTCAGCTCTCGGAGTGCTGGCATGGCACAGATTAGATGGTCTGCAGGCCAGCAGCCATCACCAGTGTAAGAGTAGAGCCAAATTGGGGAAACATTAAGAAGCACGTTTTGTGTACATAACTGTGTGTTTACAAATGAGCCATTTGAATATTATATAGTCCTGTGCAACATGGAGATGGGAGTCACAAGAGTAAGAAAGTTTGGCATCCTGGTATGAAACTCTGGCCAAAACCATCATTTAATCCAGACAAGGGGAAGAAGGAAAAAAAAAAAAATAAAATAAAATAAAAAAAAATCGATCAATTATGCCAGTAAGTTTGAAACAGCACTATAAAAAGAAAAGTGACATGGCATAGGTTTGTGGTTCCCAGCTAATGGAGCTAAAACCTCGCATCAGATGGTTTGTATTTTACATTATTGTCAAACAAACATAAATCATCAAAAACATGGCAGAATCAAGCCTAACTGGCAAAACATACCATGAAAAAAAAGCAGCTAGTGGTTGAAGTGAAAATTAAGAAGTGCTGTTTGCTCTCCCAGAAATGCCAGGGCTAACCAGAAGAAGCAGCTCACACTCACAGCCTTTGCAATTCATTCTCTTTTTTTCTGCAAGCAAAAGGCTGTCAGGCCATAGCTGCGTTCTGCTCCAGTGAGATTTTGCTCCCGATACTCAGAGATTAGCATATTAAGTACATTATGCACTGTATTTACATAACTATTGTGTTATGGCACAGTTTAAATTTTGTTGACGTTTCTGTTGTAAACTCCAGTTTCAGAGCCTAGAGTTGCGATTAACGATTATCTCCAGATGACCATCGTTACAGGGGTCAGGGAAAGGGGAGATGATGTGTTTATTTTTAAAAATATTTCAGATTTTCAAAAGAAACAATAAGCTGCCAAAGACACAGCAGTCTAATCAATACATCAATACTGGAAGGGAACAAGTATCCTTCCAGGAAAAATTGATCTTTCAAATGTGAGAATTGACAGGCAGATGCTCAAATGACTTCATCATCCTTCACTTTATCACCAACTCCAAACACTCACGTACCGTGACCTGGACCCCAGAATTAGCTTATCTTAAAAATCATGGGACCTAAAGATTACAAATTTATAGATTGTTTTAGGTTCCTTTTATTTTTTGAAGCTGTCAACTTCAACATATCTAGCTTTTCTTGGCCATTGTCCGGGCTATACATTTACCAACTAAAGAACACACCACCCTTTGACCCCGGGAGATAGACCTGCACCAATGAGAGTCACGATAAAGTCAAGAAAATTGCCAGCCCTATATTACACTATATTCTAGGTTATTCTATGTTTTTAATACCTCTCAGAAGAACAACAGTAGCCTTTTCAACAATTTCTAGTCTGCATAGCTTGTGCTCCGCCCAGCCCTGCAACGGCTGCTGCATTTTATCAGATTAAAACAATCGTTGGGCCATCGACCATGGCTCAGCATCAGCGGGCCGCGTTTGGCTTCAGCTGTGGACTGATGCGGAGGGGCCAGGAAACCAGATCTTCCAGGCAGGGTTTGCCCAGCTGAGTCCTGTGCTAGCCTCTCCGACAGCCCTGGCATTGCAGGCCACCCTGAGAATCCCTGATCCTCGCTCTCCTAGCCAGTGTGGGATGATACGACCGTTCCACGGTTTCATCTTTTGCAGCAGGCCTCCTGCCTGCATTCAAGCAGCACCGCTGTGTCTCCACCAGCAATTTTCTTGCAGCAACTGAAGCAGAGCATTGGCTTGAAGCATCTGCACTTGATCTCCTCCCATCTTTGCTATAGTTAGGATGGGGGATTAATTTAGATTTAAATACCCACATCAAATACTCAAACAAGTTTTACTTTGAGTTGCTAGCACAGACAAATGCATTGCTCCAGCTGACCTGGCAGGGTATCAGCTCACATTTTGAGCACAGCACATTCAGATGTGTCCCAGGGTCAGATTCCCAAACACAGGCAGGTGTCTGGAAGAGCAAGAAAACGTCTACGTGCATTTGAAAAAACAATTAAAGTGACTATTTCAACCTTTAAACACTGTAATTCTGGTGTATAGGATTCTAAATCCCAGTGATTCTCAATGAGATTCAGGCTCTTAAGCGCATTCGTTGCTTTATTGAGATTGAGTCTGAAGGCCAGATTTTAAAAGCCATTTAAAGTCTTAACTCTCATCTGGCCCTAAGTCACTGAGAAGCTTTGAAACTTTTACCCACTCCCTCGTCTAACTGGAAGGGAGAAATGGAGAGGATGGTGACATATTTTGTAATGAAAAATCCTGCTCAAATGCAACGGGACTCTAGAGGAATGCTGGGGCTGCCCAGTGCCACAGCCCTGCTTCACATACATCTCAGCTGCTCGTGCATTGTCACTCAGAAAAATGAATAAATGAAGTCCTTACTCATAACTTTCCTATGAAAAGTTACTTCTTCAGGATATAAGCAATAACTTTCTACTTGTAAACTTTGTGTCAAAACACGTTTAGTTAAAAGAAAAGAAGTTTTTTGGCTTACGTCACATCTCAGATCTTTGTCGTGAGGAAATGTTTATGCATAAATTACAACGTCCTGAAAACAGGTGGTTATGGTAGGAATAAAAACACACCCAGACCATTAACTGTAATGGGAGGCTGGGGCAGCGTTGACACATACACACACGTATCATATTTATTGACAAGTTACAGGGTTTACCAATTTCTGCAGTTCTGAACTTGGAAAGCCTGTACCATGTGTGGAGCCAAAGGCTAAGGGCAATATTTCACCGCTGAGGTAACTTTCTTAACCCATGAATTTACCTGGCAGTAGATCATCTTAAAAATATCATGTGGTAAAGTCTACATCAATGAGCAGTTCTTTCAATCCCCAAGATTACCATAAGTTATATACACTGCGCTATGCAGACAGGGGTAAAAATCCTTAATACACCGAAGCATCTCACCTTGCTAAAGCAAACACCTCCCTTGTTTTGATTAACGGGAAAGCAATCCAACCAATTTAGAGAAAACTTGGCCGTTCTCCACTCAACCAAACACTTACAAAACTTCAGTTAGTTTATCCTTCCAACATATTATGGAAATATTAGTATTTGCCGGGCTGAAAAATACTTTTTTTGGCATCTTCATTTCCCATCCCTGCTCTAAGATAAACACTGTCAGCTGATGGTATTCGGGAACACTGCCACATGTTCCCTTAGAAATGGAATTCTGAAAAATGGCTGTTATCCACCAACTGGCATATTCACTAATTAGCACGAGATTGCTCAAATACATTCATTTCTCCCCCCAGGGAGAATCCCGCTGAAGAATTCTCATCTGATGCATCCAGATCACCGCTTCCCCACTCTCACAGTTTCTGATTTAATGGTTAACACAAGGAATCAAATAACTATCCTAGGGAGCAAAGTCAAACTGTTCAAACTGTATATCTTCGATTGCTAGGTTTTTTTTCCAGACATGCAACGCAAACGGCACTCGTGGAGTTAATATTTGAATGCCTTTTCTAATAAAACCAGCTTCCAGTTTTTCAGTCTTTTGTGCAAGTTTAATAAAATAAATTTTGAATATCAATGGCGTACATTCTATTTTTCTTGGCATGCCTCTGCCTTGCTATGTCCTTCTATTGCCGGAGTCATGCCATAGGGAGAGCACTTTTCCACAGTCCATTGAAGTTGTGCCATAAGGGCTGGAGATGATTTGCTAAAACGCTCCAAAGGTATTCAAATTTCTTTAAAGAAGAAATTCAATTTATGTGCATTTATATTGCAGTGTCTGTCAGGAAGAAAGGTTATAATCACCAGCATATTTTAGACTTACATTTTCTTCTGTACATGAGGTAATGGTATTAGAGGTAAACTATGAGGTTTAAAGTTGAATTCGATGTATGGTACTATTTTCATTGCTGCTAAAAGCATGTTTTTGAAGTTCTTGAGGAAAGCATATGTTAGCATATGTTACTGAAATATCAAGAGCAGGATGCTGGGTGGCTTAGAGGATAAACCATTTGTCTTTCTTCTCTGCATTTTTATATAAAGTAGGGCTGGATTTCGTGAGCAAAGTGAACAGAGGATTCTCAGCTCACAGATTAGTTCACATCACGGAGCTGCCGCGCAGTTTTGTTGAGCAGAGCTATCAGGCGCATTTCTGAATTAACACGCAAGCTAAACGTGCCTTTAGTCGTACCATGGAGGAAGGGAAAAAAGAGGGCTTAGAATTTTGTGATATCGTTTATGTAACCCCCGGAAGAACAAATACTCATCAAAAATTAAAAGGAAACCCTGTCTCAACCACATTGCTGTGGGAAGCGCTTCGCCTCATTTTTCCCTGAACATTTACTTCATTTAAATTTCCTGTGACTGTATTAAATATTTAGATGTTGATATTTTCACTGAGTAGAAAACATTATCACGATTCTTATCGAGTTGGAATCCTTTTAAGCATATGTTAAAGTTATCTGATAAATAAACTGCCATGCTTATCTCATTTAGGACCCCACTAATTATAGCCCAGGTACTTCAGCAGTCTGTACTGCAACTGATTTTGGAACTGCAGCCGAATGTCCTCTTTTATTTAAACACTCAGAGCTGGCTTGTAGATTTACTTAGGAATTTCACCGCCACCCCTGCAATCTCTGTCAATAAGGAAGCGTCACAGCTATTCTGATGGTTTTTGCACAGCAAGCTAACTGTATTTTAAGCCTGCTTCCAAGTGAATTCCCGATAGGTATCCAACTTTGTGAGCAGTCATTTAAGCAGCGCTTTTTGGGGAAGAGTGCATGCACACACACACTCATGCATTATTTGATTCATAAATTTCAACAGATTAAAAAAAAAATCTTGCTTCATTTCTCACAGAGTGTTTATTTTTAATAAGCCATAACTAGATGCTGGGCCAGGTACAACAGCAACAGAGATTTGCTGAGTGCCCGACTGGGCTTCAGTCCTGCAGTCAGGTTCATAGCTCAGACCCTGTCACGACTCTTCTGTGGGCAAAGAGTTATCAAGATGCAGAAATACTTGGGGACGAGAAAGAAATCTTGAGAGAAGGGCTCGGGTATTTGTATAATTTTCCATGGTCTATCTCTGTCAGCTTAATTCACTGAATACCTTTATCCTTGCCCTCCCCTCATAGGCTCCTCCTGACACCAAACCTGATGCAAAGCATTGCCATAACATGAGATACTATGAGATGCACTTTTTGAGATCTCTTTGTAGAAAGTTTTGTATGGTATTTAATACCATTGTGTGTGGAAACAGACATGCACACACAAGGCATTTCCCTCGGTGAAATATGGGAATTTCACTTGGATGCAGAAAGGTCCAGGTCCAACGCAGGTTATGAGCATCTCCTGAGGAGAGTCAATCCCTCATCTCCTCACCAGGAAATGGCTAATCAATGGGTTGGGAGCTCTCCACTGACACAGTTTAAAGTCCTGTCTCAAGCATTCTTCATTAAAATCTTCCCACCCAACAAATCACCATCTACAAAAATACGACTAACGGTGACAAAAACAGTAAGTAACAAGGCTATTACTGAAGAAATAAGACAGAGGAAAAATAAACTTAGGGTTTAAACTTAGGCCAATAAACTGCATCTGCCATAAAAGACTTTCATAAAAATAAAGTATAAATTTCCAAAAGCGTATGCTTCGAGTCAAAGTTAAAAATCAATCACCAAATTGTTACCAGATTGCTATTTACACTTCAGGTCACTCATCTGATGACTGTTTATTTAGCATCGGAAAATTAAAACGTTGCACGTGATTTACCTGCTCTAGACTTGCCTGGGAACTCTTCCAACTTGCCCTACACTTTGATGCAACCAACAGTGGCAGGAGTATCAATATACAACAGATTATCTACGTGGCTACTGTGCTCTTGCCATTGCTGTTAACAGTCACTGGAAGATACTCCCCAAACTCTAGAAGTATCCAAAATGAACCCACCCACTAGGCCTGCTGTGCGTGTTCCAGTCTCCAGCTTATCCAGTGCAACACCAGTGGTGGTTAAAAAAAAAAAAAAAAAAAAAAAAAGGTTTCTAATAGCTCAGTTGTCCATAGCAGTACTTAATTCTATGTACAGGTTTCTGAGAGAGAAATTGCAAAATGGATTTCCAGCACCAACAAAGTCAACTTAAGGAGTTCTCATCACCCCTGAGCTGATTACTCCCACCCCGGGCAACAGCTCATTTGCAAAACTCAGCCATATATGGTGCTGAGGCCAAAGCTGCGTCATTGAAACAATTCAAGTTAAAAAAAAAGAAAAAAAAAAAAATGAAAAAAAAAAACGAAAAAAAAAAAGAAAGCATTTTGCCACCACTGGAAGCATCCTGACACCCCACGTGCCTTGGTAACATCAGCAGTGGCAATGTCACCAGCTGGGTGGGCTGGAGTGACGGGCCCCTGCTGGCAGAGACTTTTCCAATGAGATGTCTTTCATGAGAAAACACCAACTGGCAGAAATACAAATGTTCTGTGAAGCATATAGGTTTTTTAAACAGGAGGAGCCCAAACTTTTCAGATCCACCACAGGCCACGTGGTGCAGTCTGGAGCCCAGCACCGAGGACATCCCTGCTCCAGGACAGCTCTACCACCTGTATGGCACGCAGGGAAGATGAAACTTTGGGCTCTTGTATGCAATACACAGGTCTCAAGGATATCTGTCAGTGTGTTCAGTCCCCAGCTGCTTCAAATTCAGGAGAAACACGCCCCCAAGGCAGCCAGGAGCCAGGGGCTTCCTGCAGCCACCAGAAGGCCAAGGAGCGACTTGAAGCCTGGGTAGCTGAGCAGTCCCTTTCATTTTGGGAATGCTGTGCTGATCTTATTCCTCTAAACTTATTTCTAACAGGAAATATCTCTACATTTAATTCCAGAGAAATAAAACCCTTAGCATATTGCCGTTTCCTTCAGCTGTAGCTACTGAAAAAAAGCAAACCACCAGGAGATGAGCTGCACCACTGGGAAAGGAGATTTACAAGCCTGCCGAGCCTCTGCAAAAGTCTGGCCCGCGCTCAGAAAAAAATAGCGTTTTTCTTCCATTTTTACAGGTTTTCCTATTTTGGCGTAATTTCCCCCCTCACGATACTGGTATGTGTTCAGCTTAAGAGGCATAAAGATGCCATACGGGGTTACGGCTGACCCAGGGACTGCTCCTGTGTTCTACACTCCCTGATAGGCACCGTTTGTGCTGGTATGACTGGTGTCTCGGGAGCTCTGTACCCTTCCTGCCTCCCTCGATGCACGCAGGCGCTGCTCACAGCCCGGGTACCACGTACCCACAAGCTGAAGGAGAAATGGAGGGTCACAGCGGGAGCACGGAGCAGGCGTGGGCGAAAAGAAGAGCGCAGGATGGGGACCAGAGGAGCGAGAGCTGGGCCTGCAGGCTTCCCCAGGCCACCTGGTGCAAGGGCAGAGCGGGGATTTTCCTCCTCGCTCCTGTCAGAGCCTGCGCTTGTAACTTCCCTAGGAGAACATACGCTATCAACACAATGCGGCAACACGCACACTTTCTCTTGCTAAACAGGTACACTATTTCTAGAGGCAACAACAATATCCTTCCTTAATGCTGGCACCGCTGTCTACGAAAAATACAAAGGCTGAGAAGTCTAGTTTAGGTTTGAAATGGATCACTTCCCATCTAATTGCAACATCTAATATTGAGATTCCTTGAAGGCGCCTTTCTGACACCCAGGTCCATCACATCAAGCAGCAGTTTCTTACATCCATCGATAATCTCCTGCCCTGGCACTCAAACCTGCGCTCTGCCAGGTGTCCAGGCACATTTTGAGAGGGGATGGATTACATTTCCTCACATCTGCATTTTCAGTTGCGTTACCCAGGACAGAACGTAGTTCCTTGACACTGGCAAAGCAAACAAGGATTTGAAATTACGATGATGCTGTATACATCAGGATGCAGCCTTGCACTTCCACAAGGCTTTGTAACACTTGAAGGGCCTGCCCACCTTCAACCTCTTGTGGGACACAGTCTGTAAGCTCCTCCCGGATTAAGAGGAAACTGCAAAATAAATAATAGTAATAAATCTGCATGCTCATCTGCTGTCCCAATCTAAAAGACATACTGACAAGTCTATACGAAATCAAAAACATAGGAAAAAATTTTAGGAGCCTGTTGTGGTTTAACCCAAGTCGGCAACTAAGCACCAGCCAAAACCAGCACAGAGCCCCAAAGAATTTTCCAAAGGCAAATCAATTAAAAGAAAGGCACATCTGAAATTCAAACCAGTCCTATACGCTTGGATCCGTTGAAAGATATTACACGAGAAATCACAACCGCAGCCAGTTCAGCGAGTAGCGCAGACACTTGTCTGCACTGTGTTTCGTTGCATCCCTGCACGTGGTACTTCAAAAAGCATGGTAATTTGCAAAAGTAATTTTGTAAAAGCTTCCATACATCTCCTGTTAAGACCAATTTGGCTAGTATCTGTTGCTAGCTGTGAGCATGCTTTTAGATATTAGATGGATGAGTGCAGAGTAGCAGGAGGAAAAAAAAAAAAAACCAGAGGATAAATACTTGGCAGTTCTCTAACAACTTTCACTAGAGGATCGCAAAGTAATTTACAAACATCAATTAATTAAGCCTCAAAAAGCCCCAGCGAGATAGGTAAGTACCGTTACTCTCATTTCACTAATGTGTAAATTGAGACACCGAGAGAATAAGTCTTTCATCCAAGGTCGCCCCGCAAGCAGCTGGCAGAGCCGGCGATAGAAACCAAGAATGCTGACTTGCCTTGCTCCTTACCTACTAGACCACGATATCTCTCAAACCAGTTTAAAGTGTCCCTTGCACTTGATATTAGGAATGCAATGTCCTGCAAAGCCAGTGAAGTTTCCTCCTAGGTGTGGGATCCCAGGTCAGACACCTCATCGGTGCTGGGCCACACGTTACTCCAGCTGCATAACACCGGAAAGTCCCTAACCCCCTTGGTTCCCAGTTTCTACTGCCCAGTCTGGCTTCCATACTTACAGTTACTACTGAACAAGTTACCAGAGACCAGTTAACAAGGATTTAGGGCACTACTGCCCAATAATCCACAAATTCAGATGGACCAATGGAAGAAACAAGTGTCAAAGCCTCTGAACTATTTGTATTCATACAGAAGCGCTCTGGTAATAAAGTTAATAGTCAGCTGCTGAGATTTGGCAGCTGACTACAGAAAAACCCAACAAAACCAAAAAAACCCTGCACAACAGTCACGTAGTTACCTACTGGACACCAGCAGTTACCTGTGGTCAGGTTGCTTTAGCATCACTTGGGTGATGGCTCAGGGAGCTGAATCAAAAAGGCTGCAGGAGTTACGCTCTCCCAGACCTTCTGTGAAGCGAGACCATACGGGAGCACGGGACACAGTGCCTTCCTCTGCTGCCCTGGGGACCACGTTTCCCCCACATCCTTCACCTCGCCCACTGACCTAATGATTTAGTCTCACTGTATTCGGCACTTACAATTATAGTGAAGAACTAATCAAAATCCATTCTTGGTTACTCACGGGTGAACTATCAGGTTGTGGATTTTAATCCCATGTTCTGCCTGTGGAGTTTATGCCGCTCGCCCCGCTTTCTACAGAAATCCACGTACAGGCAAAATGTACAAAATTTGTCCTTAGAGGCTAATTTACATTGGTTTTATAGTACAGGAGGCTTTGCTTTGCGTTTGCCTTGCCCCATCCCTGCCCCAGCTCACAGATGAGCGACAGAAGACAGAATGTTCCTGCTTTTCCCTCCATGCACCCTCATTTCTGTTCTTTACAGCCAATGCCACCATCCAGCTGCAAACCCAAACTGCCAGGCTAGCACATCTGTAATAAGAGAAACATAAAAAACTACTAAAATCCAGGCAGACTACACATTATTACACTAATATTATACATAGCAACATTACTCAAACTGTTGCTTTTCCAAAAGCAATTGGCTAATGTATGTATGAGTAAAAAAAAGGATAAATGCAGTAGGTCAGTTATTGCAAATAATTCTGGTGTGCTTCCAAAGAAAGAATTTCAGTTTAAATTATTTTTTTCAAGATTCCATATTGAATCAAATACTAAAATACCATTCCTACACAGAAAATAGATTTATTGCATACAGATGTGCTAAGAGCAAAACATCTGCACATTAAAAATCATCAATACCACGATATTTTATCCACTTTATGCAGATAAAGCAACCAACTAATTGCTTTCTAAAAAATTCAGGGCAGAAATTTGATGCACCAAGTACTTATGGGTTAAGAAGAAATGTAGTAATTACAGAATCTTGTATCGCTTCCATTTGTACACAGCATATTGGGTGTACGCAGATGCCGTCAGACCTCAAGTAATGCTTTGTAGATTGATGAAGCCTGACTCAAACAATATGTCACAACAGGAGCCTGACAACTGAAAGCACGCTTAGGATAAACTTGTAAAGTCTTCAAAAAGAATGCTAGATTTTCAGCCAGTTAATGATTTGAGGAGTAGGCTCTTTTTACCGCTACTGAAATGAAATACTTCAGTAAACCTCTTGTCATTTACAGATGTCCTTCTATATAAAAATCACGCACCACTTTTTCTTCTTTTACAAAATCAGATAAAACAGAGCAGGATCTTTTACTTCTTCCTAACTGGCTGCAATTAGTAGATAGACGCTAGTGAACAGGATTATTCTCCCCAGTCTAATCTGTTTTGCAGATTTCCGAGTAGAAATGTAAGCCAACCACCTTAGCAAACAACTCAATTTATTACTTTTGATAGAAAGGTTCATAACATCTTGCAATGCGTATGCATTTTGTTTCTGTCTGCCCACTAGACACTGAACATTTGGGACATTTATTAAAACGCACTCAGCTTCTCTTTAATATGATGTTAATTCTGAATTTATGCTTCCATACAGCGCTGTGTAGAGCACTATAATGACACTCGTTTAGTACTTTATCCACGTACACAACTGTTGGCTGTAAAAATTCAAGGAATAGAGAGAGAGAGATTGAATAGTGTTGAAAAAATATCTTATGAAGGTAAGAAATCTACTGAAGTTTGGGGAATACACTAGAACAAGGACACAGATGGAGAAATTTGATTATTAAATTTAATTTTCAGTCATTTTCCCTTTATAAATTAAATATCTGTGAGGATGGGTTTTGTACTGTAGGAAGGAATTTTAAAACTAAAAAAAAAATTGCGCTACATTTTATCCTACGATGTTGTCTTAAATGTTTGATGGATGCAGGTGCTCAAATCTACGGCTTACATGACACATCTGATCTTCTCAGATAACAATACTACCGTCCTCATTTTTAATTAATAAATCCTCTGTCAAAAAAAAAAAAATCGTTTCCAAGTAGAGCGTGTAGAATTTGAAGGAACATGCAAATGGTAACACTTGGGTGGCTGTTACCGTACCTAAACAAGACACTACGCCAAAGCTGCAGCTGTCTGGAGGCAGGGTAGATACAGAGGCGCTGATGTTTGTTTTATGATCAGTGGAGAAAAGACAATGAAAAGGACAGACAATGAAAAGGACATCCACATATCAGATACACCCGGCCTATAGCACCAACCTGGAAAGCAGCCTCACTGGACACATTTCCCTAAGGAATATTCCTCCTAGTCCAAGGCAGGGATGAGGAGGGTTGCTTCCTTCCCACTATATTTATGAAAAGTATCACGTTTCAGGCCATTCAAGGGGGATGTGGACTTTTAACTTGGGTCTTGAAAATTATTATTGCAACAACCTGAATTATCAGCTCTTTAACTCGACTTTTTCCACGTGTCTCCATGTGACACTCCACGGTACATCTCTCTCCCTGTAACAACAGTCAGAGATGCTATTTTTCTGGGATGCGTAAGGTGCCTGGACTTACACTATCAGCATAGCACGCTCTGTTTGAAACCTTGCCTGGCCTCTATGAAAAAGTACATTTAAAAAGAAGAATTAATACTTTCTATCCTCCTTATTTTGCAAACCAGTAAATATATTAAGAATCAAATGGATGTATAAGCACATTTAGTATTACAAAAACATATGTCAAATGCTCCTACATTAAGAAACAGGGTAACAAGCAACATCAATATTATGTTGTACATAATTCAATAAAACCAATAGCTAAAGAAATTCAGGATTTTATTTTGTTGCATGGAATCACGAATACCTCGATGTTTTCAGATGAGACTGTCAATGTTGCTGCCATCTAAGAGTACTTGTCTGGTTTGGGAACCAGCTTTCATCGCAGATGAAATGCGCTGGCAATCTGGAAGAGGAATAAGGACAAAGGTCTCATTTCCAGATTTGCCTGGGGAGGCGGTGTTCGTTTGAGGACAGTGGAAAGTGCAGTGCTGTGGACAAGCTGAAAAAGGGGAGCAGAGAACAGCTATAAACCAGCTATCGGTGGCTTGTTCAGCACTTGGTCATTCATTTAGAGAAAGCTCAACTTGCACCTTCTGGAAATGGCTATGTTTACAAAGGAAAGGTAAACCCTGCAAAGTTTTTGTTTAGCAGCCATTTCATTGGCATTTCTATTAACCATGAATCACTGCAATTAATGTGATGAGGTAGAAACAAATAGAGCTTTGCAGAGCCATGCTGTGTGTTTAAGTGTTTCCATGTAACCTCCCCATGTATTTGCCATTTCATCCTTCTTCTGCCTCCCAACGCATATTGAGAGAAATCTGTTCTAAACAGAACCAGGGACACAGAGCTCAAAAGAAACGCTTGGATATAAATTATCTCATTTTTTCTCTCTCCTAGGACCATTGTTGCCCACTATTTAAAATTATGACTGTTTATGTTCTTTTCTTCCTTTTTATCTGCTTCAGATATGCCAGGCCAGTTTCTACACAATCCAGCTTGAAGGACAGCTTTTTTTGACAAAATAGGTTGTGTTGCATCACTGGTGTAAGAACGGGAGTTTCCATCACCAGGAAAGAAATGTAACACGTACTCACTCCTGGAGACAAACGGTGCCATGCCCTCCATCCCTACAGCGCTGAGCAGACACAGGAGTTACAAGGACATTTGCAAATCCAGGTTCTGTATTTTGTGTCACATTGTGCTACCTGGAGGCCAGTGGTTCAAAAAGTCTTTTCAAAGGAGGATTCTGTCCTTCAGTTATCGTACAGGCCTTCAGAAGCAAATCACAGAAATGGGCATATCCACTGAATAACGCTTTTCATTACCATTTCGCCAATGCATGCTCTGATGTCAGAGGAACAGATGTCATCTTCTTACAGCACATTAGAAAAATAAATACTGATAAGTATTTATTAGAAAATAAATACTGATAAGCGTGGCCTGCGATACGTGTGACTACAGATCACTCCGAGCCCTGAAGAAGTGTACTGCAAGTCTGTTTGGAGAGAGGGGTTCGAGGACACAAGTACTGTGCAAGTTGGGCAGGGGCTTTAAGCAAACCTTAGAAAGCTCTGGGAGACCTTCTTCATCATCATTCTTTGGAAAACCCTTCCACATGCTGGCACTCATCCTCAACTGTTATAATCCAAATTTAAAACTCCTAAAAGGATCTCAGATTTGGGAATCTGAAAAGCCTTATTCTTTAATACACGTTATAAAGAAGCACTAGCAAAACTTTGACCACAATCAGATTCAAAGAACTCCAGCCATAAAAATAAAAATTGTTTTGTTGCAAACTATGAAAGAATAGCCTTTCACTTATCATTATTGTTTCAGGAACTGGAAAAATATCATCTTTCAGTCACAGATTGGGATGGTGTTATCCATTTTATGTGGGTGTATATCTATACACACGTGTGTGTGTAAATAAAAACAGATTAAATAGAGCGGGAGTGTAAGCATTTAAGTACGTACACAAAGTAAGCATCAGCAAGCCCTACCTTATATGAAACTGTCAAAATAAAACATTTGACATGGGGCTGCAGATCAGCTCTTCTTTTTTTGCCATGTTCCAGGAGTCTTTCCCCAGCAGCCTGTTACATTTCCTCCTGTATTTTTCTGTCTATGGTCTCAAATTTGGCTAAGTCCTGCCAAGGGACATGTGGCAACACTAATTTTATTTAATGTTGTTGATTAGCATTTAATAAATATTTTCCTTTTAAACTCCTCTAGCTCCTATTTCAAGTTTTTTTAAATGACTATTACCTATTACATTTCAATCATTTTAGGAAAATGGATGGAGGTAAAATAGCAAAACCGTAAGGAATTGCTAAGTTCAGCAGCACAATCAATGCAGTCGTCATTGGCAGGTTGGAAGAAGACAATCAACAATCAATGGCTGGAAGGTGACCTGGCATCACAGTTTTCTGCCATAGCAATCAATATTATTCTTACTGCTGACAAGCTACTCTAGATATGTAATGTTTCATCTCAATGGCTTTTATTCTTGTAGAAATACTGAAAATAAATAGCAGAAGAGGAACACTTAGGGCTACTTTAAATTACATCCATATTGTGCAAAGGCAAAAGTAGTTCTGAAAGTAGAATCTGCCCTTCTCTCCAAGACAAGATACTTTTAAAAGGAAAAAAGGAGCTTAATAAGGTGTTATTTACACACTGTGCAAGTTTGCATTGTGCTGTTTTCACATTATTAGAAACCATTTCCAGTTTGATAGACTCTAGCCTTAGTAAAAAGGCAAATTCTTATAATTTCTTTTGTTTCCAGCTGAAACTTCATGGAGCACTGATTCTATTTACTTGTTACTTTAATAACAACAAAACCAGTCCCAAAGCAAGCACCATTTGTTTAGGACATGTTTGTTTGTTTGTTTTCTCTTCAGAAAATACTGTATAATTCCCTTAAAGATTATATCTGATAAAGATTGGGGGGGATGGGGGGGCGGAGAAGAAAAAAAAGAAAAAAAAAAAAGAAAAAAGAGCTTTACACTCCATTCCTTTTTTTCTGATATGTAAACAGATTGGAAAATTATTTTGCAGTTGTTCTGAGATAGAAAATAATACAAAAAATACTGACAACCATACGGTTTGGGATGCTGTTGATTAGTCATATCGCTTATGTTTGGACCAGTTTGGTCAGGAGTGCATTGGGCAAATCCTTTACAAAGACAGCTCTTCAATTTTTTTTCCGTATATGCAAGGTTTCCCACAGCATTAACAACATCTTTTTCATCTCTACCCTCAGACTAGCTTCTCCAGAAGCCTGTGGGAGTCTTTCCCTCAGCAGACAAAGACAGAACTGCGAGTTTCTTTCAAGTGCATTCTGTTAATTTGAGACAGGCTAAGAAAAATCCCCTTACAACTCCAAAAAAAAAAAAAAAAAAAGTTCCAGTAAGCTTGTAACTAACTTCCACGCCAGGCACAATATTCTCTAGATATGTTCCAAATAAAAGCACTAAGATAAAATTCTTAAGATAGATTGTATTTGTAAGGAACTGTAACACACTGTTTAATTATATGAAATCAAATATTTGAATGGCAGTGCATGACCTCACAATTACTGCTTGGAAACATACTTTTAATTATCTGAACAAATGCATCTCAGTAGCTCCTTATGGCACACAGATTGCGAGACAGTTAGGCACCTTCTTCAAAGCCCCGAACATGGGGTGACCCTGATCACAGAGAGGTTTGTCCCCGAGGCTGAGCACTGCCGCGCTGGAAGGTCTGCGAGGAGCCGCTCGTTGCTTCCCCGCGTGCGGATTACGCGTGCAGTCGCAGACATGTGGCATGAGCTGCAGAATTATTTTCAGATTTGTTTTGTGGTGGCTGTGTTTGCAGCAAATACTGAAAATATTATACTAAACACTGAAAGCATGCCCACAGCCCCCAGGGTTAGACAAGTACATTTTATAATCAAATTACTAAACGCTTCTGGCCCTTAATTCAACAAGCTACACCAGTGTCCTCTTACATAAGGGTGCATGGAAGCGCATGCTTAACGATGAGCACATCACTAGATTTTTTTGTATAACCGGAATCTGGGATAAGAAGAGCAACATAAATAATTTGGACGCGTGATGTCTTTACAAGGAGGACAGCAAATCTCATCCAAACGAAAAAAGAAAACCCTAGGCATTAAACTTCCAATACTAACCGAACGTCTGTTTCAAATTATGCCCCAGTCCTGCACCAATTCTTCCTATCTCCAAAAGCTTTAGCAAAAAAAAAAAAAGAAAAAAAGTTAAAAGCCAAACAGAATGGAAGTATATACTCAGTTACATTATTTGTCTTACAGCAGTTAATGTTACATTCCTTTGGCTCAAGAAAAAATATATTCAAATTGCTTTTTTAGTGCAAGATGATAAAATATCCATTGAAAGTACAGAACATTTTTGCCTCTGATTAATAGTTTTTCTAATTGCAAAGGAGGTTCCTCACCAAGCTTTCCTGTTGCTAGAGTCTATTAAAGCACCCCGAAGCTGCTGAGCAATGCACTTTCAACAGCTGATAAGCATATGTAAGAGTAAGGCCTGGCTTTAAATGCACAGATGTAGGTTATCAAAAGTCACCATTCATTTGATGTCAGTTTTAATATTCTCAACTCGATATACTTCTGCTGACTAACTACTTGACTTTTATTCTTAAAAGCGACAGCCTTTGACTCACGACACTCAAAACGAAGAATGGTAGCTAGAGCTTCAGTTCATCTAAGTACAGTCAGTAGTC
Source organism: Chlamydotis macqueenii (assembly GCF_036417535.1). Lineage (NCBI taxonomy): Eukaryota > Metazoa > Chordata > Aves > Otidiformes > Otididae > Chlamydotis > Chlamydotis macqueenii. The sequence continues at coordinate 18,543,533 of NC_141568.1, forward strand.
TTACCAACTTTGATTAAACTACTTACATGTTTAAAGTTGGGCAGATGCTTTAGTAATTAGCTGGATGGGGCACAAAACCCAGTAAGCGTAGTTAAATTTCCTCACGTTCCATTATATAGAAAATCAAGGCATAAAAATTTTTAATGAACATCAGAGAACTGTGTCAGCATTGTTCTAGGAGAACTACAGATTTGTACAGTTTAGATATGTTCTAATTTAAAGATTTCCACAATAGGGAATTAAAAAGACCTGAATTATAATTCCTTTAATGGCAGATCACTTGATAGCAGTGCCATCTCAAGCAGTTCTATTTTAAAATGCATGGTAGTGCAGACAAACACTTTTTGAAGGAAAAGTGTTTAACATTATCTTTTAACTTTGTCTAATTAGCTGAATACTGTGTTTTTTCACCCTGCAGCTCTTAAAAAGCCGATCTAATTTCACAATGAACACTTAATGCCATTATATTTGGAAATAGTTGCGTTTGCCAACTCTTCTGCAATCGCCATTCATCCTGCTGCCCTCACCCCTTGCTTCTGTTTCCCTGGGAAGGATTCTGTACTTTCTGCCTAGATAAGCTCCTTCCATTAAAACCACTGTTTTGCTGATTCAAAAAGAAGTCAGAAAAGTTTCTCTGTGGATGTATGCAGATATCCTCATACCACCACACACTAGCTCCTTTTCAAGGGGAGGATGTTTGCCCTCCACATGTACGTTCCACCTCTTCCATCACTGGAAGCTCATTAATAGCACTGCAATTCAGATTCAGAGGAGGTTCCGTGCTCACCACGTGCCCCTTTGCAACTGCTGCATCACAGAGTTGCCCGGAACAGACAAGGTGGAAAGGAACCTCTGGAGATGATCCGGTCCAACCCAGCTGTTGAAGCAGGGCGCCCAGGACCAGGTCCAGTCAGCCTTTGAATATGTTCAAGGGTGGAGACTCCACAGCCTCCCTGGGCAACCCGTTCCAGTGTTTGATCACCCTTACGGTAAAAAAAGGTTTTTTTTTTTTACGTTTAAACAGAAAGTCCTGCATTTCAGTCTATGCCCATTGTCTCTTGTGTTTTCACTGGCCACCACTGTGAAGAGCCTGTCTCTCCATCTTCTTTACACCCCATGCCATCAGGTATTTATTCACACTGATGAGTCCCCCTGAGCCTTCTCCTCTCAAGGCTGAAAAATCCCAGCGCTTTCAGCCTCTCTTCATATGACAAATGCTTCAAACCCTCCATCATCCTTGTAGCCTTTTGCTGGACTCACTCCAATACCTCCACATCTATTGTGCTACTACTTCTGTGCCCAGAACTGGACGCAGCACTGCAGATGTGGTCTCACTGCTGCTGAGCAGAGGGGGAACACAGGTCCTTACTGCCATTTGCGAAATAAGCGTATCCTTCACAAAAGCCAGCACACCACCTAAATCCTAGGCTGTACGCACGCGTTTCCTTCCAAGTCCAGCTCCACCAGCAGATAGATGACAAACCATAAATGCCTGTGACCACTCCCCCAGCAGACAGTACAGACACTTGACAGAACTCGGGCAAAATAAGCAGAACGTGGTTCTCCAGTTTGTGCGAGGGGTCTCAGCCGCGCTCACCTGAGATGAGCCAGTCCCCTCAGCAGCCCAACAAAGGCGGCAACACCCGCGAACGGACAGAGAACAGGAATTCACACCTGGGAGCAGCAGCTTGTTTCAGCGAAGCAGCTACATTTTGAAGAGGAGATTTCTCCACAGCTTAACCCATTAGCAGTTTTGAGCACAATTTCTGAATAACTACAAACTTCCCCTGATGATACCTTCTCATGGCTCCAAAACCAGGGAAGCCCATTTTGGCAGCACTGGCAATACCGCTGCACATCTCTGAAAATACACCTATAGTGGGACTTCCCAAGACGAAATATGAATATAATTGATTAATCATGACAGCTATCGAGCATTTCACCAGTTAGGAGGATAAATACATTACACAGTGAAAGGAGACATTGCCTCAACCTCTCTTTGACTCTGTTACTGCAGAGGGAGAGCAGCTCCTAGCCGGAGAAAGGGGCCCTCAGCACCTACAAACCGCCCGAGACACGTCTGCATACATTTTAAGCAAACATTTCTTCGAAGCCGTGCAATTGTTTTTTCTTCCATTTTCATTTTCCATTTGCTTGCTCAACCTCTGCAGCCCCTTTGTTGCCCGGTAATAGGTGAGATAGGCAAATACGGGCTCCGGGCACTGGAACGAAAGGGCCTTTCATGTTGTCGGCACCGCAGAATGAGCAAGTGGTGTAAGCCCTCTTTGCAGTTTACATACTGTAGTGGCCTGCTATAGAAACTATGTAATTTGGTTTGCTTTGTTATTTGATAAACGGCAAGGAAAGCTTTGTAGCGTGTTGACTGACCCTACTTGTAAGGTCATAGGCCAGCGTCGGAGTGAGAGGACACAGCCGTCTGCGTAGTCCCAGCATGCCTCGAGATTGCCTGGGAGAAAGCAGGCTTTATTAGAGGTACAAAGAGCTTGTGATGAAGAGCAGCAGCTCTTAATCAGGGAAAAATATTGGGGAAGTTTGCAACAAAAAGACTGAGCGGCCTTCATGTGTAATGTAGCACATAGTGCTGGATATGGAACAGTAAGTCATACAAACGATACTACCTACTCGCAAATCTGTGGTCCAGTCCATGGATTGCTCCTTTTTTGACCCAATCCTACACTGTTTTTCACCCCGGATAGGTGTTTTCAAAACACACTAGTTCTAAAACTGAGTTTTTCACTTACATTTGAGAAAATACATTTGAGTGAAAGATGTGCCCACTTCACTAAACGGTTACTTGTAGCAACACCCAAGGAGGCATGAAGAAACAGAACATGGAGAAGATGCAAGTCAGCCTGTTGGTATCAGCTTTTACTTTGTGACACAAGTTTGTCAGGAGGAGACTATGCCCAACAGTGGCTCTGAAAAAGAGGGACTTCTGGACCCCAGTTAGTTGAAACATAGAGATGGAAGAGAAAAAGAATTTTAGTCAACAATTTCCACCCCTGCTATGTTCTCCCCCTGCTTCCACTCCCCTCACACACCTGCAGGTTCACAAACTGGGATCTTCCTTCAGCAGGTCTGGATTGGCTGACATATATTTAAAAAAGCTTGTAAAACGTAGCAAAGAAGAGGCCGCATCGCATCAGCATGCTGCAGCGCAGTGGGCACAGAGTGGGTAGAAGCAATCTGAAACAGGGCTGTCCGCCCAGGATTAAAAGAAAGACTTTGACTCGGAGTGCAATTACAGTACAAACCGCTGTATTTTTATATGTAGCAATTTTTACCCTGTGGAAGTATCTGACTTACTCTAGTTCAAAGCCCTATGCTTCACATGTACAGTTACATCTGCCCTGCCACTTGGAACTCACCGACACCAGCAAGGACCTGACCCCAAGACATCCCATGGAGATATCAAGTTAATGGGGCTAGCCACTGTCTAAGAAAAATTTGGCTCTCCACTGTGGAGTATACAGGGCAAAAATTCAGTTGTCATTTTATTTAATGCCTTCTGATACACTATTAACTGAATATTCTGAGATGAGTACTGATTATTGACTTGTACCATCATTCAAAGCAGGGCAGATCCAAACTCCTTCTGTAACAAATGGTGGGAAGTTTCCAGAGATATCAAAGGAACTGGTGGGACCCTGAGCCACCACAGCTCCGACTGGCTGGGGAGACGCTGATCACACGTGGCTCCAGCCAAACCTGTTGCCAAATGACAGATGTGTGTCAGGGGAATAAAAACCAGCGTGTGGGAAACCTGCACGTTAAAGCTGGAATCTACACCTCCCATTTTCATAGCAGACACAAGGCAGATAACACTTATGACAACACAAGATCCCTCTTCTGAATTATTTGGATTGCTGCTTCTTTATTTTACTTTATTCTGTGCCAGCTCTGTTTTGCGAGTCAGGGAGAAGCACTAAGTGGAAATTCCTTGTTAATCACTTGGTCACCATTAGACCACAGAGAGTCTTACCAAAAAAAAAATAAAAAATCTCCTAAAACACAAAACCAGGGCTGAATTAGCCCAGGGAAACTCACCTGGAAGCAAGCTGTTACGAAGGGGACACCAAAGTTTGATAGGCAAGGGGTGAGACTTAATTAAAGCTAGAGGAGGGGAAGAGAGGAAGAAATTAAATGCTATTTGGGAACACACAAAACATAAATAACTCAAAATATGAAATATTTATTATTTGTAGCTGTGAGGGGTTATTTGGGAATATTTTATTGCTCTTCCTCTGTCCCCAGTGCTTTTTATGTGAAGGGAGAGAAGTGGAATACTTCAAAGGATGTGAATCAGGAACAGGAGAAAAATATAGGGGAGTTTAATTCATAGACTTCTGGTCTTTCTTTCTTTGACTCATTCCATCTGAGCCTTGGATCTCACTCAGGTTGAAAAGCCATTGCACACAGATTTGGAAGCAAGGGGACTATTCTCACTCCAACTGGCGGTTAAGTCTCATTATCAGGACACTGGGTTTGGGGTAACTCAGGGCTCGCTCCTCTGGCTTTGAAACCTCCCCGTTCTGGGCAGCAGGAGGGGATGTGCTGCCAGGAGGAGGTGCGGATGTATCCTCCTCCTCTCTTCAGGGGTCAGGCTGCTCACATCACAGCTGAGCTGCAAGGTGCTTTGAAAAGATGCCGTATATATGCATATAAGCCCTCCTTCAGTTACTATAGGAGAGGGATTCAGCCTACTCCCAGCCGCTTTGAGGTGTCAGGCTTACTGAATTATTGAGCTTTCCTGCTCCTTTGAGCATGCTTTCAAAATAGGTACTAGCTAGTCTTTAAGTGTATGGATTCTCCATATTAAGCAACACTTGTTGCGGTATCTGGGTTCTGTTGATTGCAGCATCACTATCCTCCCTTTAATTACTGCCGTAAAAATCACAAACTCTCTGAAAAAAGAAATGTCTTCTGGATTTTGTTCCTTTTTCTCTGATACTAACTTTGTTACAGAAATTATTCTACATTTTTGTCCACAACCCAGGTAGGCTACAAATTTCTGTGGGTGCACTTTAAATGAAATCTTCAAGCTGGGCTCCAAGAAGAGCATCAGTTATGACAAGACATAGAGAAACTCGCAGAAGTTGACAAAACTTCATCCTAAAAGTGCATTGTAAGTGTTAAGTACTCACTGCAATTTCCACTTGAGTAATAATATTATCTGCGTGTACTGGGAACAGGCTAAATGCAGAAGGGGATGAGTGTCCTACTGAACCGAGCAGTGTGGTCTCCGACTCCTGCCGACCGCGGCGAGCCGAGTTTCACTCCCTTGCAGTGCTCTGCAGAGCTGAGCCTGATGTAAATTCAAACCTGAACAAGTCACCAAACCGCTATGTAACTTCATGCACTGACACACTTGCCAAGGTGTTTAAAGTTTCTCTTCTATTAAATACCGGTTACGCTAACCTGCTTATTCACCTAAACCCACCCTCCTTTTAGGCATTCTTTCCTTTGAGAACACTAAGCACTTATGTGACCATATCTTTAAGTTAAATACAGAACTGCAATGTCTTCCAAAGGAAGCGCCGTACAGATCCACTGCAGTTGGGGAACTACGTGAATAGGATCCTGACAAAAGAGAACAGCTTAAAGCCATAGAGGTAGGACAAAATGAGAGATATTCAAGAGTCCCCCGTCCCAGCTCAAACATCCTGAAAAATTCTAAAGTGCATTTAAAAAAATAAAAAATAAAATTATCTTTATTACCCTCAAGATGAACTAATACTTTCAGCATTTTGGTATGGGGATACCACATAAGTATGGTCTCCAGCCAAGTTTGATGAATAAAGTAGCGCTGTAGCACCTTTCAAAACTGCTCACAGCCTCAGACAGTAGAAAGGTAAAACTAAAGACAGCAAAGGACAATGAAGCAACAAACATAGCCTGCAACATTTTTTGTGATGGAGACTACTACTACCACACTAGAGACTGCAGAATTCCTCTACATCCACCAGCATACTCATACGAGCTGCTCCATCAGAAGGGTAAAAGCAAAGTCAGGTGCGCAGAGAAAAATGCATGTCCAGGTCAGATATTTATCCAGGCCACCTGCGGCCCAAACCAAATCAACACAGAGACTCCACTCTGCAACAAAGAAAATTACTGCTTATTCCCTCAAAGCTACTTACAGATCATCTCAGAGAGGAAAGCCCCTTCACCAACAGTGTCCTTGTGTGGTACGGCTGCCTTTGTCCAGGCCAAAAGAATGGCCATCTCAACGTGCCCATCACAGAGGGCGTGGGCCAGCTGCTCTCCGAGGGACAGGGATTGCACAGCTGGCAGGGCAGGGCCCATCCCACGGAACAAGGCAACAAAGCGGAGCTGAGGTCATGCCAGGAAATCAGTTGAGTAGTTGAGGCCTGGATCAGCAGTCCACAGCCAGGCAGCAGCACGGCTGAGCTAGAGCCCAGCGCTCCTGCGGCAAAGCTCTGGCTGGACTGGCTGCCCAGGGCTTAGAGCCCAGGGCCCAGCTGAACCAAAGCACCTGGGCTGGGGGTGTGGAGAGAACCCAGGTGGGGCTGGTCAGGACCACAGAGACCTCTGAGTACCCTCAGGGCCCTGACAGCTCCAGCCCTTTTATCCTGACCATAACACGCCCAAAGCTTTCCTCCTGCAGCCCAGAGGAAAGGAAATGAGCTACGCATTTCCACTGGGAATGGCCTGTGCCCATCTGATAGCAAGGGACAGACAGTTTGAATGCATAGTGAGCATCCTTCAGCCAGGCAACGCCATCCATGGTCTGGTGTTCAAACCTGAAAACTAACTTGAGAAGACAACTAACAAATTAATTCTGGAGTAAGTTAGGATGTGCATTTAATTTGCTATGGCATTGCAGAGCCACTGAACTAAACTCAGTTAGAAAAAAAGCACTTTTGGTGACAGTCCCTGGCTGCAGCTGAGACAGGTTAGGAGGTGATGGGTATCTCACCTCCACCGAGCCCTCTGCCTGCTCCCTCATCGGCTCTGCCAAAGCCGTCAACTTAGGAAAATAAAAAAGTGTTTAAATTAAACCAGATATTCCTGACAAAATACAACAGAGAAACACGCCAGGAGACATGACAGACAGTGGCCTTTAGCAAAGCGAGTATATATGTGTGTGTGCGGGAAGCTCCTGAACCTCCCAACCCTGCTCAGCTCAGGCAGGACAGCACAGCTGGCGTCCCTCGAATTTCACAACTTGGCTGTTTTCATCTTCCTAAGCCAGATGTCCCTGGTCTGGTCTATGCTCACTGGGAAATCACTCACTTGATCTGGTTATGTTGCTACTCATAAACAAACCCTCCAAACACAGATAAACAGTTTGCAGGAAAAAAAAATATACATATAAAACATGACCTGAATGCTGCTTGTGTTATTTTCCCGTGTAAAACACTAGGCCAGTATTGAACAATTACCCAAACTTTTCGAGAGAACTGGCCATAAACCAGTTCTTTTAGCAGACATCGATATCACAGCTAAATAAAATCTTTACACATTATATTGATCTGCATCTATCACATCTTGATCAAAGTTTCCTGCCTTCTGTTAAGGTGCTAATGATTTCCTAAGCAAAATCAAACGTGGCTACGCCAACTGTCTGAACAAGTTGGATGGAGTCACTTTAATTGCTGACTTTGATGCATCTTTCCTTGCATACCAATTTCAGCTAAGTAAGACGGCCAGCAAACATTAAACGACGAAAAAAAGCAGTAGCAGAGCCAGCTAGAGGTAATCTTGCAAAAAGCATCTCACCCGTTCCTAAGTCTCAGCTTTAGGAACTTCCTTGTTCTTCCGTGCTCAGACACAAGAGGCCTTGCTCCTCAACTAATTCTTCAAGGCCCAAATAAATAAGAGAAGCCCAACGGTAGCTGCCATATTGCTACGAATACAGACTCACTCAGCCCTCAGCAGCATCTCTTCTGACACGGCTCCATCTTTGCCTCTTTAAAATTCCGTATGGAGAGGCTCATGTTTTCTGTCTGTGATGAAAGGGAAAAATTAGAGGGAATGGGATCTTATAGTAACATATTTGTGTTGCTATTGTTAACTTGTGTCAGGAGCTTAGAATTTGGCCATAGAAAAATTCGTACGTGGAGGAAATCTGGAAGGAAAGTGCTTGGCCCTGGAGGGAATTTCATAAAATAGCAAATTAAGAAATGTCAATTGGGTTCTTAATTTACGCAAAGGCAAAGCAAATAAAATACATCAGTGGCTTCAAGTGCTCTTTTGTAATCAAATGATTTCTGTTTCAAACCTGAAATTTGGCGAGTAATTAATTCCTTCTGCAGATCTATTTTATAGGTATTTTTTGCATTTTTAGAAAAAGTTAGATTGCATCATAATGTAGTAGAGAATATAAATTATGTTGTTATGACATGAATTTTTTAGTCTGTGTCTGAATTTTTTCTTTTTACTTTGTAGAATATATAAGTGCTCCTGGAAATTCTTTCTCCAGTTTTACAATTTGCGTCTTGCAAATTTTATCTCTGACATGTTTGCTTAATTTTTGGACGACTGCCATTGTGTGCACAAATCAGGCCTCCTGTTTTGAAGTGCCAAGCCCCTTATCCATTACATTTCCCATTGCTTTCAACAACTGTTCAGGGTAGGATGTAAATGCCCTCTGCACTGAGCAGGACAGGGCCATCGGGTCACGTGTGCGTATCAAGGAGCTGAACATCGACCCTGCCGCTTGGTTCTCACAATTACTGCGTGTGAACTCACAGGATTCGCACACATAAAGACTTCCCACTCGTGAATAGACTGAAGAATGATTTTCAACTCCAGTGGGAGAGCTTAGCGCTTGAGATGTCTACAAATCTGTCTCAGAAATTCTTAGCATAGATTTTTAAGTAGAGTTGACCAACAGCTGGTGGCTCCTGAAAACATGGGGAAGTCTTTTCCAATAGGCACGTACACACAGTTATCTGGCAGATCCTCTGAATTCACTGTTCTCCTATTAAATCCATGCCTGAGCCATGATGCTTTGTACCTGAATTACACAACCTAGAAGTACACACACCACCCTCTTCACAGTGCAGGTGACTAAGAGACTGGTCATCCATTCATCAAATTTCACTGCAAAGGATGCACGTGGGCTGTCCTTTCAATAAACTCAAGTATATTTGAAAAAGCTCAAAGGCACACAACACTAGAACACCAATTTAGGCTGTGCCGTCTTACGATACTTCCAATGGATTCTTGCTGAGGTTTCCCTCTGTTCTGCCAGTCACTGTGTACACCTGCCAGGCTGCAGCATGGCCCTGGTATCCCATCCTCTGGCACCGATGACCTGCAGCAGTCTCCTTGTGGGACATCAGAGGAAGGAGGATACGCTGGCCATGCCTACGGCCTGGGGTGAGTTCCCCAAAAGGAGAGATCTGGTGGAGTAAACAGTTGCCCAGTGTGATGGTAGCTAGCTCTAACACATGCAAATCTTGTATTTTGATCTCTACACGCAAAACTCTGTCATCATTGAGAATACCACAAAGTTCTCATACATGCAGGGATGCACTGGGTGCAAGACGAGGGCAAAATACAATCATTTCCTAAAGTCTAGGCCTCTAAAATCCCATTTTCTTCAGCCATATTGTTGTTCTCATTATGACCAGTAGGTAAAACTGTTCACACCAGTCTAACCTCATAATATTTATTATCAATGCATAATATTTATTATCAATGGAAGGAACACATCCCTGCCTCAAATAACGAACACAAGTGCCCTTTCAAAGAGAGCAGAACAGGGTATCTTTTTTATATACTACAGGCCAAATTGCTTCCCTCACTGAAGGGCACATAAGTCTCCTTGGGAGGAACGAATACGTAGTTCTTTATTTTAAAATGATTTGCTATCCTGTCATACAATCTAAAGTCCTGAACCTTCATTATCAGAGTGAAACAAGCTGCATCTTTTCCCCCTCTTTTTTTTTTTTATGTATACTGTAGCCAATGTTACTACCATGCTAAAGGTGAACTATTTTGGATTTCTACTTCCCTTTATGCCATAACACTATTCACTTAGTTTTAACTACGAAAGTAAAGTAACAACAAAAGTAAGCTCCAGGTTTGAATGAATGAATTAATTGTTCCTTGTGTTCACGAGAGGCTTCGCTGTCAAGGTTGGGAAATATTTCTACTGTAAACATCAGACCAAGGAGCACCAATTCAGCTCTCCTTTTTCTCCATAGTGATCTTTGCATACAACTTAAGACACCAAAGCGAGTCAATATGTAATACAGCAGCAACAAAACATTTCAATAAAAAGGAATTCCATTTTGTTAACATTTCAGTTGCCTCTACAAACAAAAGATTTACTGCTATGCCTGTGAATGGCCAGCTCAGTCGCAAGGTGTAAGGTATGCGTAAGACTCACAACCTAAGTGTTGCCTTGTACTGAGCTGCCCTGAAGCACGAGGGTTATGAAACATCTCCCTGATAAACTTATACAAGATGGAAAACCAACAAGACTTCCGTTTCGAAGCCGTGAACACTTACGTGTATGTGGATGTATGTGTTATGGACTGGAATTAAGAAGAACTAGGGCAACTCAGATAAAAACTAGTACACCTCGCCTACCTAATGTGTTTGGGCTTTTATCCCCTATAAAAAGGAGCTCAGTTATTTGTTAGGCTGTTTACTTCAATTATATGTTACTCTGAGCCATTGTATGTATAGGTCACTCCTAAAAATCACATGTGCATAATATTTTCTTTTTTTTTTATATAGATATTATTTGTATTAAAGCCCCATCAACAGCCAGATAGCAGATAGGATACTTGTCCTCAAAGTCTGTTTTCACTCTGGTAAAGGTACGCACAATTCCCAGTTCTACCCACTCTTCCAATTCACCCACCCCAGTGTCGTGCATCACCGAAAGCCACGGAAACCCTTAAGGTACCTCTTCACCTGACAGGCCTGATAGATATTAGGATGCTCTCTTAAAATAAGCAATCATCGGCTTAATATCATATTCACATTGGAGACTCAACAATCCATTTTTCTAATTTTGTGTTAAATTACTGCATTATGCAGTTATAACGATAAAAAAAGTCCAATTTCCCTTTAACAGCCATAGGTCTAAGTCACAGTAAGATTTTTTGCTATTAAACAGGCTCCCTAGGTACACTGCTCTGTCACAGATCTTAACTCAAAATCATTTATTTAACATCTGTTCCACAATAATTTCTTAAAGATTTACTTGCTTTAAACACAACTGGGACACTTGATCCTCCCTTGTTTCAATCTGCAATATCCTTAAAAATAACAGTAAAAGATGTTATGAATACAAAACCAAAGCTGACACCAATAAATTTCAATGACTCATTTCTCTCGCATTATTCCTGCTTGGCTGCTTTCTAGGAGGAGACGAACTGTAGAGACACTCAGAGGCAATTTAGCGGTATTACAGAAAGACCCATTCATTCTGGATTGAAAAGATCCTCTCAAAATTACTTGAATTTTTTTTTTTTTTTTTTTTTTGAGGGGAGGGCAAGAAAGAACAATTTCTCAAGTAAGAAGCCCCCGATCACTGCTTGAGCTATGTTTAAAGTGTGCACCAGAGCCAGGCACGCTGTCCCTTGTAAACAGGTAATGCACACATACAAGCACTCTACATGGCCACTTCTGAATAAAAAGTTGTTTTTCTTTTGCATAGGAGGTTATCCTTGCAAAATTCACCATGTTTTTTTTTTTTTTTTTGCCTCCGTAACACTAATGATATATTGGAAGTAGGGACAGATTTACCAGGTGTTAGAAGATTTTATGTCAGCCTATGATGGTGTTGCCATAGACTTATCCTTTTTTTTTTCCACCTGGAAATTCTTGCCTGGGCTGAATTTAAAGATTCTGGACCTCGTTCCAGGATTTCTGGCAGTAACTACTGCCAAGCTGATGGACATCCAGAAATGCCAAACAAATGGCTCCCAAGCAAGTACAGATCAACCGCACAGCACAGGCACCCATCAGCTGTGCAGGACACGTGCTGCAGGTCTCGTGTGCCGTAGCTTTGCCGCAAATGCATAGACCATCTGTGCTACACATGAACATAAATTTCAGCCCAGGAAATCCTGGCCAGAAATAGGACTACCCGAGCTCACTGCTGCCCTCCTCCCTTCATCAGTAGGCATGCTCCAGATCACAGCTGCCTTCCCATCTGAACCCCCACTTCATCAGGTCTTGCTGAGCCATAGTGATCTTCCAAAGCTCGGGATCCAGAGCGCACACTCTACTCCAAACAACCAAGCCAGCTTATGTTTTCAAACAAGCAGATTATCACAGAATCACAGAATCTTCAAGGTTGGAAAAGACCTCCAAGATCATCAAGTCCAACCATCACCTAACACCAACCGCCCAACCTAACACGACCATGCCTGGTTAAGATTAAGATGATGCTGCAAGTTTTATCATTTTATCAAGGGTCTCGCAATGTTCGTCGTTCTTGTAGTTGAACTTCTGGAGTCACAGGATTGTGTGAGAATTGTAACTTTTCATTTAAGAAAAAAGGTCTTTCAGATTAGAACTGTGGAGCTGAGAAAATGTAAATTATCTGACGATCTGATGCCAGATTACAGCTTGTCCACACACACAGAATAAAGAGCTTGCAAATGTGACCTTCGAGACTTGAAAAGCACAGGTATATAAAAAGAATTCATAATATTTTGTTCCTTATTAATAATTTTTAAGCCACTCATAACTCAAATCTATCGGTGGCTTTGAAAGCCCATATGCTGCTGATAAATTGGGCAATTTTGTGTGGATGGAAGTTTGATTTAAAAATTACATTTTAAATGTGGTTTTTGTGGGGCTGAAGTATTAATAATAATTGCTGTGCAAAAGATTTTCCTAGATGGAGTCTGTAGCAAATCACAAGGGCTTGTGCTGGAGATATTTGTTACGGCAAGTGCCCCAGCTCCACTCCCAAAGGGCTGGAGGGTCCGTTCCAGCTGGCTGTCGGGTCGCCTCTGCGCCAGCCGGCCGCAGCGTTTCAAAGGGTGGGTGGTTCGGATTGAACCAGCATGGTCAGAGATCATGGTCGCCAATAATTTGTGTCAAGTATCAAGGAGGAAGAGCAGGGGAAAAAAAGGAAATATGACATACAAAAACTGTAACTTATTCAGAAAAAAATAATGGTATTTTTCTCAGTCCCATAGTGTCATGTAAATATTTGTAAGAGGTGACTACTATATTTTCAGTTTAGTTCTCAATAGCAATGTTTGTGAGAATATTTTTTTTGTGAAATAACTAGAAGTCTAAAAGTTTTACACATTCAAATTTAGGTTAATCTGAAAATCTACAAACCCAATTTTTCTGACTATATCCAGATAATCCTTATAGAAAAGTTGTTTCTTAAAATTATTCCAGATTTATCAGTTTATAGATTTGTTTCTCTTCTTCTGACGGTACAAATCAGAAGAAACTCACTGAAATCAGTGGTGTCACAGTGGTATAAGAACAGTACGGGTGAGTGGAAAATTCTTCACGAGTGGAGTAAGGAACTAAGCCTGGTCTTCCCTCAACCACAGCAGAGTTACGCGGCTCCAGCCCAGTTACAGCATTTAAGAAGGACAATGAGACTCACTGTATAACGAAGGAGTCTCATGGGAGCTTGTATGTCTTACTGAAATACTATTTCCCCAGTGACAGTTAGTGGGGATGCTGCAAGAGGGCTCTGCCTTACCCAGCAACTCTGCCCTTTGCAACACCGACCCCAAGCTGCTTCACTGCGTCTTACAAAGAAGTTGCTTCATTAAGGAAAAGCAGTTCCACATCACTAATGTACTATGCTTGGTGTCTGTACACAAGAACTGGGAACGGAAAGCTTTTCAACCATCTCAAGTGCTATCACAACTTTGTGAATCTTGTTTTTGGAGCGACTCACAGCTTTCCAAGATGTCTAGCCTCCAAGAAGGCTGTGACCCTGTGCTATCTCCTTCTCTCTGCATTACAAATCCCAGTGTTCTACAGGACCAGGTCCTGAGCCTGGCAGGGAGGTTGGAGGCACTGTCCTCCCTGCCCTAGGTTTGCCAGCTGCCCTGCTGCAGCGTGCCCTCCCTTTCCTGTCCCTGCAGATGCAGCCCCTTTGTCATCAGATCCTGGTGCACAACTGTCCCTGCCCCAAACGCACCTCATCCATCATGCAATGCTATGCACTTGCAAAAAAAAAAAAAAAGTTCCTCACCACACAGCACCCAGCTTGCCTTCAGAAGAGTGAGGCAGCAGAGGTCTCCACCAAATTCCTTCCCAAAGCTGTTCTTTGCCGTCACACTCGTGTGGAACGTGACCGCTCCTCGGTGGCTGAGCCACGCTGACCTCTGCCTGCGTTCTGACCCTCAGCACTATCTGTGTCTCTGTTTTTGTGGCTCATGGGACTAACTTGCTTTATCGCCATGTGTCTGTACAGCGCCAAGCACAACCATGTTTTTGAGTCCAATGAAGCATTTTAGTGCATAACTACAGCTCCTCAACACTAGAATACCGTAAATAAGACATGACAACTTGCCTTAATCCCTTTTGCCAGAGAGCCCCTAAATACTCTTCCTTTATTTTAGGAGAAGAAAAGTGATCTTCACGTGAGGATATTCTTTTCCTGCTTACGAGCATCCCAATTTAGAATATTTCTCAAAACATGAAGTATGACAGCAAAGATTCTCACACAAATGCAAATACATTTTGACTTAACACAGTCATCCTTTTTTGCTGGCAATAAATTGTTTGAAATATTTGTCAGGGCTGGCAGCAATACCTCCTGCACGCAGCAAGAGGAACTACCCCCAGATGGACTCGCTGGCTGTCCCCAGCGAGTGGGTCTCTGACTTCTCTCTCCAACGGGAATCTGTAGCGCAAGACCCCTAACATGGCGCCCGCTGTCTTTCGCTTGTTCATACACTACTGAGACTACTGCACCAAGGTTTGTGCACTTTTGGGCGGGAGCGATGGGTGGGATGAACTTCAGAACATTTTATCTGAATACATCAAGGTTGCTGTTTGTGTTTCAGACCTGAAAAATGGGCTTGTGTGCCCAGTAGTTATCCCTTTCTCCATAATTACGTCTAATACAACGTCTATAACGCCTATAGACGATAGACGCCTATAGCCTATGAGCGATACTGAATCTTCTGAAAAATCTTGCCTCACTTTTATTCTACGACTATCACAACTACACCACCACTACTAATATGAGGACTTTACGATCATTAATGGATTAATCTCCACAGCACTGTTGTAGAGATAGAAGACGAAAGCGCAGAGATAAACCAAATCGCTATTTAAGCCAGAGACACAGCAAAAAAGGGAAAAAACCACCCCGGAATTTCCAGTTCCTCTATGTTCTTGTGTCTGCATTGCGGCTCCTGTTTTTTTGTTTTGATATACCTTCTACGCTTTTCTGTAGCTTTTTTTAATATATCAGAACTGAAAATTTTCAGTGTTATGAAAACCTTTTTAATTTCAATTGCACAGAAAATCCTATTGCAATCCAAAAGAAACTGTTGGGGTCAGCATTTTCCATATAACAATTTTGGCCAGTGCTGCTTTTGACAACGCAGCTGCCAAATACGATTTTGCTGAAGACTTTATTGTAAAAAATATTGGCTTCTTCAGTAAAGTCAGCCCAGCCTTATAAGTGTAATTACTTATCCGCAATAAATTACTTGTTATTTTACTGGCATAAAGATACTAAATGACTTGCGAGATTAGAATCGGATAGGAATCTAGGGCATGGTCACTGAATTACACCCAAACCCCCAACTTGCCACAGGTGTGAGCTGTTGTGTGGTTGCTTTCATTTGTAACTGGGAAGGGAGCATGGATTTTCAGAATAACTGGTTTTTACTGGTTAATGGGTTAAACTAACCAACACATATATGCTTGAATACCAGCAAGAAATGTGTCCAAACATATACACTTGTGGGAACACAACAACGTTAATGCTGTGTGTTTTTTTTTTTTGTTCCCAGTCAAGCATATGAAAAAAATGGAATTTATTTATCTTAAAGCTATTGAAAAAAACTTCCTCTGCTGGATCTGCTCTAAATTTCCAATTCTTTCACTTTTCTGTATCAGCTATCCTGTGCAGATGCTTCATTCTTCAATGAGAAAGCCAGAAAATTAAAATCAATAACTTCATTATGTTTACAGTGTTTTCCTTTTCACCTGAGTTTTCCTAGTCTTAACGTCTTACTATAACTTCAAAATCCCTGGTTGGTTTTACTGAAATATTCCATCTTTATTCCTTTCATTTAAAGGTTAGGAATATAGTAATGTATATCTTAATTTTTTATAATGTATATTCTGAAAGGACTAAGCTATAAATCTCAGTCTGCTTTCACAAAATGTCCAACTGAGTGTAGTATAAACAAATATTTTTATAGTATCTTCTACTGTATTGTAAAAATAATAATAATAATTTTAAAATGGAACAATTACCAGGGATCTTTACAATTCCTATTCTCATTTCCTGACAATGAGAATTCTTCCTGCACAGTTGGTCTCGGTTTTTTGCATATACAAAAAATAAATAATTGACATTTTGTACTATATGAACTTCATGTATTATTAATTTGATGGAAATGAACACATGATGGAGCACCTTCTTTATCTTTGCGATTGTTTTCACAGATATGTCAGTAACAGTGATATTGAATTGTATGATGTGTCCTAGGGACTGTAACATTTCAACAAAATATCTCCAGAAATATATATGCGCCCACAATGTCATCTAGCAAACTCACCTTTCATTACAGCCATCTACAGTAAATCTGAGGTTGCATTTGCAAGGCAAATCTAAAAAGCTATGAAACAAACTCTGAAGGTAAAAAAAATTATTAATATCGCAATAGAGCCGTAGAGATTACTTTCCCTATAATTCTAATGAGACAATAAAAATAAAAATCCAGAGCTTCAGACTTGACGGCAACACAGAACTTCCTTCACAATAATATTTGGGGTCTTCATTAAATGATACAGCATGTGCCATTTCTAGCTCATCTAAAATTCTGGCACCTCCTGACAATGCATTCTCCCAGTGATATGCACATGTGTAATCACCCACTTACACTAATGGGATTATGGGTGTTTTGTATCTAGGAGAGAATACTTTTTTTTTTCCCACCCCCCTCCTAAGAGTGGATGCTCACTATGCACTTGGCAACTGAGATGTATTACGGTTTTCCCTAAACAGGAATTAAGTCTCTACTGTACAGCATGTCATACCTGCCTGAAAGCAAAAATGCTGCCTACGAAGCAACAGACTCCCTAATTAAAGTTGCCCAGCATAGTATCAGCCCATTAGTATAAACTACAGACCAAAGAGACTAATGGAGGTGATATTAAGATACCACAAAACATAACCTAAGGTCAAACACAGATTACTTGGCTTTGGGTAATTTTTTTTTTTAATTTATACATTTTCAACCAATTTGCAGAAGCTTTCCGAAGCCAAATATAGATAGGAAAATGCATGTCAGTTTTTAAGCCCTTGCCAAAGCAAAAAATGATAACAGATAAACAGCAATAAAATAATTGTCAATCAGATGCTTACGCATGAACATTTTGCAATAATGAGATATAATAAATATTCATCAACACGTAATTCATAAAGGTGCACAGAAGCATATTTTATGCTGGTGTGTGACATTATGCTGGACAGTTACAGCTGATCGTGGAATAGCAGCAGTCTTATAAAGCTTTCTTGCACGTTTACAATTTCTTTATCCCTTACCCATAACCTAGAAAATCTGAACCCTTATAAATTGTGGGGAAAGTGGAAGTAAATATTGCGCAGTTTTCAACCCAGCCCTTTTCGCAAGGCGTTCTTTAAAGAGGACGAAAGCTCCACGGAACAAGCAACCTTGGAACGCCCGTTTTCAAACTTCACGTTTCATCCATAATCACATCTTTCATGGTGTAACTTCAAATATTCCTGGATTAACTGTTTTAGGTCAAATAACTTTAAAATATCTCACAGAAAAATAATTCATTCTGTAATACAGCTGAATAATAATAATTCATTAATACTACTGAATGATCACCTGCTAAAATAAGTCTTTATTTTTTTTTAAGAAATATTATTCTGATCCTGACAATTAACCAAATAAAACAGTAAATTATCCAAGTTCGTTAAAAATGCTTGTATGGCACTTCAACAAACAGGAATGTGTTTCAAAACACAGGAAAATCCTCCGAGAAGAGCTGATAAAGAAAACAGCTGGCAGAGAATCTGGTTGTGTTTCACGATACTATAAGCAGCACTTAAACTGTTTCTGCTGCATACATACAGTTCTTTGAGATATTTACCACTGGGTTCAGGAAAATAAGCATTAGGCAGAGTCACATGCACTACTCAAATTAAGACAAAAGGCCAAATCCTGCCCGCGCAGCCCGCAGCCCTTCCCGGCATCCCACCCTGGAGCCGAGCTTTCCCAACAGACACCTCTCCGCGCTCACTCCTAGCCCTGTTTTCTAAGATCCCACAAACCTAGCTCAACATAAAGGTCAAAGCCTTCCTCTTCCCTCCGTCCTTGCCTGGGAGGACAGAGGTTGCAGAGAGTGCAGCCAAGCCTGATGGCGTGCGAGGGGCACCTACGGCTTCAGGCCTCTCCCTCTTCCTTCCCCCCGGAGTCCTGTAGTGCCTTGCAATATGAACCTTGTGACGGGGCCTACACTGCCAGCGAGGTGGAGGAAGGAAAAGGTGACTTAGGGAGCCGGGATACCCCGTGCCTGCTTCGAGGGCGAGGCAAGGCCATCAGGTCACGGCGCGTGTCCACCCCTCGATCAGTTCCCCTCACTTCTAGGAATAAATAACCCGAGTGCTTCGGTTTGTCATTTAGAGTTGATTGCAGGAATTCATTAAAAAGCACACGTTGTGCCAAGTATTCCATCTCCGGTGTACCAAATTAATATGTATATTAATATTTCAGCTGTTTTCTCTGTAAACAACTACCAGAAACGCTTCTATGTCTGGCACTTTCACCAGCTTCTATTTTTCCAAAGTTAGAGTGTGTCATTGCATATGTTCATAATACAGGCTGACGGTCTAGATTTATTCTGAATTTCTTCTATGAGAATCGTGCCAGAGACCAAACGTAAAAGGAACACATCAGTAAGGACCCAGTCAAAACCCGACTGCCTGCACCTGGAGAGCAGAGCTCTGACACAGCGCCAGCTTTGTAGGAGCACCTGGAATTTAGACATGACATGAATTTAGTCTGTCTATTAGCCAGTGATCTGCAAGAATTTGATAGTTACAAAACTGTCACCCGTAGGTTGTTTGGCTACAAAAATAACAATAGCTGCAAGAAACGTGTGAAATCTTTTGTCCGAGCGCCTGCTTTCGCGAGGGTGGGAGCTGCTCTCATTAAAAGTCAGCAGAGAGGATCCTACTGCTTTCAGTGCTACAAGCTCCAATCCTGCAAGCATCATTGTGCAGCTGAAAGCAGGTCTGTACCGGAACAATTACACAGCACAGATCCCAGATACTCGAGCTCTCTTCAGCTGTGCAAGACTCCTGTTATCACATTTGGCAGCGGTGCTCAAAATAAGGCTTTCAGAAGTTTAAAATGGAGATGACAGAATATCTGGTAATGGGACCCTTTGGGTGAATGAACGCCTCTGCTCCTTGAGCAGCGTGATTAGATGGGCCTGGTGGGAAGGCACGGAAAGAATAACCTATCTGTACTGCAAGCGGGAACAGATTTTTGGAAAAGATTGGTTAGAGCTTTTGTTATGGATGGTGATCCTCCTAATCTTATCTAATTATGCAACAAGACGGGCAGGAGCTGCTAAAATAACTACGCATCAGGCAATAACTGTAATGCTTATGGTGTTCTCTAAGGAGAAATTAGAAAATTCTGGTATGACTAAAACCCCCAGAGGTAGCAAGTAAGTAGGAAGAGAAGGTTCCTGGACCCATCCTTGCTATCATTTCTACCCAGGACTCTTCTGGCGGTACCGCAGGGTTGCAAACCCCAGCCGCTGCCTGATGCTCCGGTGAGCATCTGTGGGACACTTCTCTCCAAGAACAGCCGTACAACGGCCAAGGTGACACTGGCACACCTGAGCCTCAGCCATCTCCCAAGCCCTCCTCAGTCCCACGGGGTTTCAGTGGGCTGGGTTTTTCAGCTGGGCCAGAGCCATATTCCGTTGGGTTTGATCATCTCTATGTTTCACCAAGGTAGCCTCGGGCCACGGTCCAGTAATTGCCAGGGTTTTCCAAACGCCAGGATGAAAACAAGCTCCCGTCAAAACCGAGTGGCTCTGCCAAGTTCAAAAGGTGAAATAAATGAATCTTTACACATTATAAGAACAAAATCAACATTCTTCTGTGGCATAAAGTGCCTGAAAAACTAGCAAGTAAAAGCAGGTGTGATGTGCTCCCTGTCAGCTAACGACACTGATAAGCTTGCCATGCCTGGTTCTGCTTCATTTCAAACAGACTGCTGGAAAAAAGGGGGAAAAGCCAGAGCAGAAATAATTGCTGGAGCTTCGAGTTAGCTGAGAGAGCCTGCAGGCTAAGATCAACGCGACTGATTTCATCCTCTTCCTTTTATTTCTATAACCTTAAACGTTCTGCTATTATAAAAGTCATCATGTCAGCTTTCCCCCAAGCCTTAGCAGCGGCCTATTTTAAAATTGTATCAACCGGTAAAGCTCTTGGCTGGAGTATTTTCATCTTGATTTATGGTTTTTGAGCTTTAAAGATGAAGAAAGCTCCGCTGACCTGATCCGAGCGTGTATGCGCATTGTCCCACGCATATGTTTATAATCAGACCCTACAGAAACAACGCGCGCTTAGGGGAGCCTTATAATTACAGGGAAAGAGGCAAATTGCAAGTGAACACTGTTTATCCCGTATTTGTCTCCAACAAAAAAACCCCATGTATTTTGATTCTACATGTTTTCTCTCTCTGCTTAATATCAGGGATTTAGGACTTCCTGAGGCCATTGATAAGGTGAGGGGTTTTTAGAATTAAGAAACTTGTAAATCAGTGTAACGAATGTGGACAGATAATGCTGTGGCCTTGTCCTTGCTTCTAGATCAATGTAACTGATAAAAGAACTCTAAGATGGTGAGCAAGGGGGCAAAGGGACTTTTTTTTTTTTTTTTTTTTTTTTAAAGCAGGGACTGATCAAAAGAAAGCCCATAACTTGGACTATTTCAGCAAAGCAGCAGCCGTTCGGTGCTCGCGCATATCGCTTCCTTTTAAACGCTTGCCACACGGACCCCAGAGAATGAGTTATTAAAATGTTCAAGAGGATCATATTAGGGCTTCAGAATAAATACTAACGTCCCACAATAATCTTCACACATTCGTCCACAGGGAACGGCGGAATAATGACCCTTTGAATTTGTAATACAAAGGAGAGGCTTTTCTTCTTCCCTTCTCCTTGCCAGCAGTGTGGTGGCATTGCAGACGAAAGAGCCTGCCGCTAGTGGAGAGGTTAAACTGCGAGAGGAGGGAGCGGGAGAACAGAAACTTGATCTAAAAAGATGGCGACTCCGGCAGGCACAGGGCAGTAAGGCTTCCTCACCTAACGGGGAAACGCGTTCTACAGCTAAGACACACACTCCTAATGTCCTGGGGTCACGGAGGGAGGCCGAGTGGCCCGTGGTTTCCGTCTGCAGCGAGATGCCCAGGAATCACCCGTAGTGTTGTTCTCATCAGCCCATCCACACCGTCACGCCTGGAAAACACTTTGCCCTACACAAAAAAGGTTTGAGTATAAGAAGCATTTGGGAGGCCCTCCATCCAGATGATTTCATTTTTTGGTATGAGAACCAACCCAAAAAATCGCTCAGATAAGCTATCCACCAAAAGCGCTACTTCTTGTGACGTGGGCAGAAGAGAAGCTGAATCCAAATCTGAGAAAATTCTCCTTGGATTAAGCAGAATTTCAATGGTCCCCTAAAAATGATCTGCATCTGCTCTTCAGACAGACAGCAGGTCAGGAAAAAGCTGTTGTTCTGTTGAGGCGAGCCGGTAGCCGCATTTCTGAAACAATTTTTTTCCCCTATCTTTTCTCTCCTCTTTTGAGAAATGGCTCGACAGAGCTCACCTTACCGAGGGAGATGCTTGAGAGATTGCAAGCGAAGAAAATCTGATCTACCCCTTTTCCCAGGACAGAACTGTGCCCTACAATGTACTTCGTATCCGTTATCAAATGAATTAAAACATGCAAATGGGAGAAAGGTCTGCTAAGTTATCCTGTTGCTCTGAAAGAACCGAAAGCCACAATTTATGGCAAGCAGGAGTCTTTAAAAAAAAACCCAGCAACTGCTTTAGCTGAGCTGGGGAAGAGAGGTTGTGCGTGCAGTCAAAGCCGTAAACGCAAGCCTTGCTCTGAAGAAAGGTAATTGTGCTGCGAACGCTGACAGGCTTGACAGAAAGTGTCTTCATTGAGAAATTGCAGTTTGAAGTTCCTCCCGTTCCTTCAGAAATAAATGGACTAAAGCAACAGGGCTGGCTCTGACAGGAAGCGGGGATTCGGGACTTCAAATACAAACATTATGAAAAACAAGCAACATCTGCAAACAGTAAGTACTTATTTATATTTTATGGAGTGTGTGCTTGGGATTTTGACAGGTTTTTAAACAGAACCTGTATTAGGCCCATACAAAGGCGAGAATGTCCCTTTTTAAAAATACATTACGCTGCTGAAAAGGAGTCTAAATCTGCAGTCCAAGCCTCAGGTGAGCCCTGACCCCTCCTAACCTGGTCTAACAAAACACACATGTGGTGTTTGCAAGAGAACAGTTTACTGCTACTTTCTCAAGGTCAGGACAAGACAGACACTGGAGGGTTAGTATTCAGCAAGCTTTTCCCTCAGCTGCCAGAGCGGCTTTGAACTTTTCCCTTTTGAACAAATAGGAAACGAAACTGTGAGGAAACAAGTGCTTGGAATCATAGAGAGGAACACATACCAAAAAGAGAGGGGAAAAAAATAAAACAAACAAAAAACCAAACCCCAAACTATAAACAGACCTTTTTCAAGCAAATGAAAAAAAAATCCCAAACCCAAAACCAGCCTGACATATAATTTAAGGGTTTAAAGTTATTCTGTGTGTAGTTTTGAAATTTTAACACGCACTCCTTTTCACATGCTACCCCTTTATTTTTTTATATAACAAATAATAACCAGTTGGCAGGTATGGTGCACTGTGGACTATAAAATATTTAGTAAGGCAATAACGACTCCCTGGGCAGCATAAGAAAACCGCGATTATATTCAGAGAGAAAGCCATGAACAAACAGAGGGGGAAAAAAAATACAAAGATAGATAAAGGAAGGCCTTTCATCAGGTCTTCCTGTCCAATAACACACTCAGGCTTGATCCATATGTTTTGAGAAAAATCAAAGTGTCACGACTACCAAAAATGTCAATAGCTCCAGTAAGGAATATTGTCTAACATTTTCTATTACACTGTTGAAGAATTTGCCTCCCAGCGCAATTTGGAAGAAAAGTCTTTTATTTCTAAAACACTAAAAAAAAAAAAATGAACAAGGCACGCTTCTGTGCAATGTGTAATACAATAATGCTGTGGGCTTCCAAACTATCCTGGAAACTGATACTTTGATGAAAGTGAGTCCTTCTCCACACCTCTCATATTTTCTGTCCTCAGCGCGCAGACAGGGCTGCGAGGCACATCCTGGTCAGTTGGATCTCACAGCGTCATACACCAGTCGGTTGGAAACTGGAGAAGGCAAACTTTCATCAGCCTTAATATTTTTATAATCCTGTGTAATGACCTCCAGGATTCGCTAAACCTCCTCCCAAAAAAAGGTGGAGGGGGGGCCTGTCCAGGAAGGGGGCATTAATTGTACCTTGCCCAAAGACGTGCATCTGCCTGCGCACCGTTTGCATCCCTGTGCATAGCTTGCTTTTAAAAACATCCCATTTCTTCCTGTCATCTGTAAACAAGCAATTTATTGCTGTCTTGGCAAAATGTAAACAAAACTTAGCACCTTGCCCTGGGGAGAGCTGCAGCGAACATATGGTTTGTCTGTACCTTGGTGCACAATTTCTTTTGTATTTGTCTTTTCCAGCACCCTTCAAGTTCTAGAGGGAAAAACACATCAGTGCTGCTGTGTCTTTACCCTGTGAAATCTAAACTAGAATTGAGCGTGTTGCAGGCAATCAATATTACTGTGCAAATTAGCCTTTATGACTGAACTACTGTTTGCTCACAGGAAAAAAAAACCCAACCAAAAATAGCTGGTGTGAGTACAGCACACCTAACAAGTTGCTGCTGTGAGCACACAGCAACTAAACTCATGTCCTGGGGTTCTTCTCCTGAGGGTTTAGCACCTGCCCAAGGGAGCAGTGCCATCAGAGCTGGACAGCTACTTGACACTATGAAGGACCCAGAATTAATTTTTTAGATGGTTTTTTTTTGGACTGGAGCCTGCTCCGGTTCTCTCAGCTAGAGGAGCCTGCTCACATACAAGACAACGGGTGGGCAGGAGTGCTGGTGCCACCACGGTGAGGGCTCAGCAGATGCATTCAGTGCTCGGCACATCCCCAAAGACACAGGTGCAGCAGGTCCCTGCTTCCGCCCCGTTGGACTGCCTGAGCCCTGGCAGACAGACCAGGAGGTCCAGCAAGATCATAGTATCTTTAAGGTTGAAAAATACCTCTAAGACCAAGTCCAAGATGGTTGGGCGTGGAGAGCTTGCCCTGCAAGAACAGGCTTAGGGAGCTGCGCTTGTCCAGCCTGGAGGAGAGGAGGCTTTGGGGGACCCGACAGCAGCCCCCAGAACCTGTGACAGGATTCGCGAGGAGGTGGAGGTAGGCTCTTCACAGCGGTACATGCCGTTAGGATCAGCTGCAGTGGGCAAAAGCTGACATGAGGGAGGTGTGGACTGGAGATGAGGAAAATCCTCCCTGAGGCCAGCCAAGCCGGGGCACAGGCTGCCCAGAGAGGCTGGGCAGTCTCCAACCTCCAACCTCTCCTGGAGGTTTTCAAGACCCAACAAGAAAAAGCCCTGAACAACCTCTTCAAAGCCCACGGCTGACTCTGCCTTCAGCAGGAGGTTGGACAAGATACCTCCAGAGACCCCTTCCAACCCAAATTAGGAACTCTTGCCGAGTTAGTCCCAGGAAAGACTGCAACCTCAGTATGTCATTTTTTGAATAAGACACATGATAAAGCATTTCAGAATCTGCCCTTTGGCACACCATTTGTTGTAAACTTTTGTAACTTAGCACCTTTCCAGTACAGTATTTACACACTTTTACATGAACACACCTACTCACATATTGCTGTATGCAGAAACCCAGCAGGGCTGCCCTGCCAATATTTGGTTTTATCGCTCAGCGCAAAGCAGTTTGGTTTCCACCTGTATGTTGTGAAAGGGGAGAGCTAACACTCTAATGGACATTAGTAGTCAATAAACTAAGCGCTGATACTCATCATGTTAATAACAAGGTGTTCAAAAGTGAAAATAAATATTGCCTGCCTCAACAAATCATGCCGTAAGTGGAAACAAAATGTTATAATAATTTTTTTTAGAGGATAAACAATAGAAAATAACTATTACTGAGATATGTGCAATGACCAAGTTATTTAACAAATGTAACTCCTTTTTCTTGTTTGCAAATTATCTGCAAATAGAGAGCGAGCTGGTGTATCTGTTTGCTACTCAGAATTAGTCAGCAAACGAGTCATGTCAGCAAACTGCTGCCAGTACTTTACTGGCAGGTTTCTTACCGCAGCTATGACTTTGAATATAAGTTCTTTGTGCAATCAACGCTTTGTGCTCAGCACTTCCTCCCCGAAGCCACGTGGCGTTTTCCCCCTCTCCCTGCCATGTCGGGTTAGCCGATTCCCATGCCAGCAACAAACGCACAAGACCACTGGCTACTTTTGGCACCAGCAATTGATAATCACACAAGTTCTTTCTGCAAATGTTTTCGTGCACAGAAAAGAGCTCACGATGTTCCCAAGAAGTGAACAAAAGTGGAGCAAACACTGTCAAAGTCACTTGTGGCTTTCTTTTGAAATAACACTCACAAATAATTTTGTCAAGTGTGCACACATTGCTAAAAATAACCCCTCTTACCTTCCTGCTGTAATAGTGGGCTATATTCTCAATAATGGATTTTTAAAGGATCATAGAATCCGTGAAAGCTTCCTTCCTTTATGCGTAGGATTTAGGGGTTTTTTTTATCCATCACACAACCCAGATATTGCTTACGAGACTAGCATACATCAGGAAAAACAGCCAGAAAGGAAGAGATTGGATTGACAGTCCTAGCTTCACATTCCTCCATCCCCCTTCCAAACAGACATCAGGGTGTGATCCCGTTCCTCCTAAGGCCAGCGGCATTTCTGAGGGCACGCCAAGGCATGACTGCTTTGTCAACCGCATTTTTATCTGGGGTTACCCACCGCACTCACTGACTTTCCTGCAGGTCCGCTAGCTGTGTTCTCAAAGTGTATTGCTCCAGCCAGAGCGCACAGAGTGACACGATAAGCATTTCAGGCATTTTTCACTTCTTAAGTTGTTTTTTGAAAAGAAGTCCAGCAAGAGATATGGGTATGGGTAAGATCTCAAGCATAATATTACCAGAGAGATGACACCATCTTACTCCTTCAGAGGAAAAATGGCCCCCAGGTGACTGGAACTTCCCTCTAGTCAGTGTCAGTAAACAGCAACAGAAATCAAAAGTCACAAGGGTACAATTGTCATTAGTATGTAAATTTTAAAAGCTCAGTCAAAAATATCAATACTTTCCACTTAATTTATTACTATATAAAGATGGATGATAGTAAAGTGAAACATTGATTTTCAATGCCCTTTAAAAAATGGTGATGAAAAAATACTCAAGGACAACTACTTCAAAATACACAGACTCAAAATTAATTATTGTATTTTTTTACAACTGGCTTGTTCAGTTCAATCCTATTTGATTGCTTTTTTTTTAATGAAGAAAAGGAATAGACCATTTATGTAAAGAGCCATTTCAAAATTGATTAGATGTAAAGACAGGTTAGCATTTTTACAGTATTGACAGAAAACCATTAACCAAGCAGCCTATAGACACGGTCACTGAAAGTTAATCGAAGTGAATAGTAATTTGGTCGGGCTTTGCGTGACAGTCATACAAGCTCACCGCTTCTATTCACAGATTTTGGTCGTAACTGATCTCCGAGATGCATTGAACTCTCTCTTTTGAATGCGGTGCATAATTACTTTTTGATTATAATCATTGAATTTAAGCATTTTTGATAGTGTGTAGCTATTGTCACGTGCTTGTTTCTAAAATTAACTACAGTATATCTACCTCTGCACAGAGACTTGGAGTTAAAAGCGCTGCAAGCAGTCTTGGGTAATAACTTTTCTTTGATTATTTACCTTTCCGATTACTTGAGTCTACATTGTAAGATAAGGCTCTAGCTAAGAAATTATTTTAAAGGAAACAATATATGTGGGCATTTCAGGTCGACGGTTTTGCAACAGATTCTGTACCACCTGACAAATATCACATGCTTGCTGCAACCGTGTTCTTCGTAGGGGTAAGCTGCAACCGACCACTTTTTCAAGTGGTTCTGGCATATGAAACAACCAGTAAACGTGAAAAACACAGGGCAAACTAGATAGAAGACTTGATTAAGGGGATAGGCAATTTAATAATGTAGATAGCAAATGAGCGCATTTCCTTCCACATGTATAATTAACACTGCAGATTATTAAAATCAGGGCAATTTTAAAAAAACAGTTTTTTTTTTTCTACTCTCCACACAATTAAATCAATGTTAGGTTTGTTTCACTTTCATATTTTTAGTGTATTATTTGAAGAGAAAGTGCAGTGCAGGTACTCTTTCATTTTTGTTTTATTAGAAATATAGGCAGCACCTTCCATCCAAGTGTAGCATAGCTCGGTCCCATGGTGCAGGCAGAAAATACTTGGAGCTTTAAGCTTCTTTCCAGATTTGAAATATTTAATCAACTAGCAGCCTTGTTGTCATTTACCTGGAAAAGGTTAATTCTAGACAATTAAGCTTTTGATAAATGTTTTATTTGCTAGTATCTGTAATGTCATGAACTTAATACAGAAAAGATGAAACCAGAGTTGAATTTCCCCTGCATTTTTACACCCTGGCTTGCACACCCATTTGCAAGGTTTCATCAGTGACACCTCTGAGCTGGAGAACAATGTCCTCATAAAACTAATTTGTTTCATCATCTTATTCCAGCATAAGAACCACAAAACCCCAAAGGATGGAGCATTTTGAGATAGCTTCCAAGTGACAATGAGGGAAAGTCCTGCTTTCCACCAAGTCTTGCGGCAGAAAACCCCTGTGCCTGTGCTGGGTTTGGAAGGGAACCGACCACAGCGAGGCCATCCAGAAGGACCAGCGTGAAGAAGTTTGTATTTCGACACAGCTTTCTCTGGAGGTGAATTTTAATACAGCAGGAGGAGGCCAGTGAGCTCCTGTTCCCTACTAACCCCATGTTACTCAAGCGATGAGGATGTGCAAAGCCACCCTACGAAGAGCCCTTGCAGCAGGCTATGAGCAGCAGGACTGACTGAGGAGCTACCGTGCTAATCCTCCAAAGAGAAAGGCAGGAGCCATTTTCCATCACTACTGCAAAGTGCTCCAAAAATATAAAAGGGATTTTTTTTTTTCTGAATGCCAAAACTTGGCCCTTGAGCAGTACAATATTACAGTCTTACCATTCAGCCCTTGGACTGAACAACGTTAATAGCGAATTTATGACAATGTCCTGGGAGAGAGACAAACCAGTAATTAGGACAATCTTTAAACAAACCATTATCCAGCAGCTTGGGGAGACAGAGATGTCTCTGCACACCAAAGCAACAGCAGAATCATTTCACTGGGTTAGCTCCATCACGCAAACATTATGAAGAGCAACTGCTAAAAAGGCATGCAAACTCAGAAACACAAACTACAGGCTGTCTTAACCTGCAACTCTTGCACAAAATACACTCAAAGCCTTCCCCGAGTAAATATCCTCCTTGCCTGCCTCTTTATTAGCAAATGCTATGAACCCTGACCCAACTCAGAAAAAATTAGTATTATTTTCTCCCTAAACACTTAAAAAAACACATTCAAGGGGCCTGGTGGAGTCAGGAAGCCTGGCGGGAGGTAATTTGACATCTGAATTACTTCAAGGCTAATATGGAAAGCTATTCCAAGGCTTATTTGGAGCCACGTCAGTCAAGAGACCACTTCTACCACAGAGATGGTGCTGGAAACATGGACAGCTTTCAGAAAGCTGTGGAGACAGAGGAAGGGAACTACAGTGAATGTCACATCTCAATCTAAGATGTCTACAGTTAAGAAAATTATCTTGGTAATAGGCCTATTTCCACACCTGTAAAAGCATTTACGATTTATTAAAAATGATAAGCGTAAACAATGAACATGGTGTAAAAGCTTCCCTCTGCTAATTTGGTTGCACTGATTAAGATTTTATGTGATGCTTCTAAATCGGAATGTCAGCCCCACTCTTCATGGTGAGGCTTTGTGGCTCGGGATCTGCAGTGTTTTGGTTAAACAAGTGGCCTTGCCGGACTATGCTGCGTCGAGGAGCAGGCAACAGTAAACATCCCTTCTTTCATTTTAGATAAGGTGGGGATCATGTAATTATTCTTTATTGTCCATGCAATGTGGCTTAAAATAAAATGGCCAGCCTTCTACTTTGCCTTCTCTTAAGGTATTTTCCTGCACACACACAAAATTAATCAAACTACGCACCACTGAAATTTGAAAAAGCATCACAGTTGTAATTATGCAATTCTGGAGCCATTTTGCTAAGAAATGCTCAGGTTGTTTCTGAAATGTAGAAAAGGAAATAAGAAAAGGAAATATAAATTAATTAATGTTCATTTCTGTGATGTGCTAGTAGTAGCATGTGGCTAACAGCTACGTAACAGGGAGAAAGGAGGTGCATGGACCCTGGGACTGGCTGCTTCAGGTTTCTTTTTGCAAGTAATAGAGAACAATCATTCAGCCTTTCAATTCACAGCTGGACTGTTTTTATATGGATCCTGTCGCAGGCACTGCCACCACCCACCATGGTGGGTTACTCCATGACCTGCTGCTGGGGAGGAAGTACGGTCAGTTGTCACTGCTCAGGGATCACCTCTGGCATGAGGCTGTGTGAAGCAGTTTGTTGTCAGGGCTCGTTGCCATACACTAGAGACAATTAAAACTATTTTTGCCTTGTGCAGAGACATGTATGACACTGGGCCGTGCAAGCGAAGCAGTACCTCTGACCGAACAAGGCAGGCTACAAGTTTCTGAACGCAGATCGAGTACCTGAAAGCACCCATACACACATACATCTTATCTTTAAATGCCTGAGCATCATGTATCTATTGAAAATTATATTTCTCATCTCTCAATATAGCTGCATTTGTGGCATTCTTCACCTAATATTAATGAAAATATTACACATAATTTAGCCTAAGGCCTATAATTTAGCCTAGGGCCCACAGGGAAGGAGAGTTGCCTGCATTGGGTCTCCAGGTCTTAAACTCAACTCTGTGGCTGCAATTCTTAACTTCACAAAGTGAATTTCATGGAAAGTTATTGCTTCAGGATTTACACATGCACACTTGCTACTTACTGATTTGTCCCTTAAAAAGAAAAAAAAAATCATTCTTCTGCCATTGGCATTTTCTTAACGCGAGCAGTTGTTCTTACCTTCACCAGAATTTTCTATTTTATGGCTCCCAGGCTCAGGTTCCAACACCCAGAAACTTTAAGTAATACCAGCAGTATCACCTTGTCCCAGTACAAAGAGCGCACGCCAAGGATAAGAGCCAGTGACATGCTGGCCTGCAGTGCATCAATGCACTTTGGGCCTAGCTGTCCCCCTGCACCTCTGGCGAGGAACTCACCCAGACAAAACCGAGCCGCGGCAATTCTGCCCGCCTCCTCCCGCGGAGAGAGAGACCTGTATTAACAAGAAATCTGCACTGTCAGTTGGAGAAACAGATGGGCTCCCTGCTGCAGTCCCATTTATCAGAAGGGTGAAAGAGCTCCCGCAGGTTGTGCCCTCTGCTCGGAAGCTGCTTTTCTTTCCCATCACTCGCCATCGGTTACATCGCGGCGTGGCGAGGAGAACAGGCCCTTCCCCGGAGGCCAGCTTCACGCTCACCTCCCATCAGCAGCTTTAGCTCAGCCCCACTGCTACGCTTCACAAAGATTTTATCCACAGCAAATCTCTCGCTAAAGGCTTGCTAATGCAGGGCTGATTGGAGAGATAGCTAATGCCTTGTTGCCATTTCTACTTTAATTGCATTTTAAGTTTCTTTTAATTGGACCTGTAAAAGTATCGCATACTGTAAGTGGAATAAAGTTACACTGTGTGTCTTAATAGTTCTCTTGCAACTTATGTTCTGTAGAGGATTTTGCTGTGGCATTCTGGCCTTTCCGTTCATTACTCTGAAGGAAAAGACTAGTCAGTGATTTGGATATTACTGCTTAAAGGGTGTCTCTGGAATTATAAATCTTTTCCTTCCATTAGAATTTTTCAAAATTCCACATCTGAAATGCAGTGGATGACACCAACCTAAGCCTCACTAATAGTTTCTGACCTTTAGCCGCAGGCATATATTTTCCTGAGTTTTCAGGAATGAACCCCAACATTATGCTTCACAGCAAGCTGTTTCATCTCTCTGCACGCTCCTGCGTTTAAACTTTCTGCTCTGTCTCGTTGGTATTCACAAAGCCCACATATATTAAGGCCACAGTTCCATTGACTTTGCTTTTAATATTAAACAGGCAGTACATGATACCCTCAGTATTGACTCTACTAAGTCCATTAATGACCCTTTTGTGGCTTCACTTTAATTTACACTTTGAGGGAAAACCGCTGTATTATGAGTCAGGGGTGAGAGAGAATATTGCTTATATTAAAGATCTGTATAAAAAGAATATCCTCCCTGACCTACTAAGGCAAAGTTGAACAGTCAAAATAATTCCTACTGTAGGGCACATGAGAAATATTATTATGGAATGCCCAGACTTTCATCTGACAAGGAAGATTTAAGGATTTCATTCTTTATGTACATAAGAGGAAAAAGTCTTTAGTTTTTTGTTGCAGCCAAGCTGCAATAGAGCCAGAGTTGTCCAAAGTCAGAATACATACGTCCATCTCTCCCCGTAATTACTACAGACCTGAAGTACCACCTTTTCAAATATCCCATTGCGCTACCCTACTACTGCACAGAGCGCATTAAAAACATCAACCGTTGAGAGCCATCTTTAGGACTTAAACCTTACAGGTCGCATTGAAGACAGAGTCCCAAGTCTTGCCGATTTAAGCAAAGCCCTTAATAATTCAGTGTAGCTCTGTATGGGTGCATCAGACCCTGTGGTAGAGCTAAGCACGCTGTAACGAGATTGGAGCAGATCTGTATTACAGCAAGGGACGCCATGGGCTAATGGCTTTGGCTACAGCGTAAAGTGTGAGATTTAAACTGATTAAAGTGAAATGCAAGGCTGAGATCTGCTTGAATGCGGTCATCTGAGGCATATCCCTCCAGATTGCCCCAGGGAAGAAACAATGCAGAACGGACGTTCTGGAGCCTGTCAAGGAGACCGTGAGCTCTCCAGTGTGCTCTGCAAGGGCAGCTGCTGGGGACCAACAGGAAAGTCCCGCCTGCCAGGGCCTGGGGCTCACAACGGCTCTACTACCACCAGCTACAGGCAAGTGCCTAATGAAGAAGCTTGAAGACTCCTACTCCACACCAAAATGTGCTTGAGACACCGAGCAGCTGCAATGGAAAAGGTAAAAGACTCACAGGTCAATGATGCATCAAGAAATGCTAAAAGTATTTACAGGCAGGGTACAGATTCAGAATATGGTTCAAACCAATAAACTTCTAAGTGCGCAGGCACAGAAGATGCCCTGCAAAAAGCTGGTGAGCTGTACAGCTACCACATAAGCATTTCTAATGCAGATTTTGCAGTAATAAAGGCTTGTTACTTGGGAAATTGCAGTAAACTATAAGAAAATTGCAAAAGCTAAGGAACACTTAGAACATTATTTTAAAAATCTTCCTCAAATAGCAGTTGGGAAGAAACTAAATACTAACTATCGCTGGTTGAGTGAAACTGAATTGCTACAAATGTGCAATTATCGCCCTTTTCCCGTGAGTCTGAACAATTTTCTGTACCATCTCTGCCAGCTGAACTTCAGTTATTGACTGCATCTTTGAATTAGAAAAAGACAAGGAAACTCATCTGAAAATGAATCTACTGGAA
Organism: Chlamydotis macqueenii; assembly: GCF_036417535.1. Lineage (NCBI taxonomy): Eukaryota > Metazoa > Chordata > Aves > Otidiformes > Otididae > Chlamydotis > Chlamydotis macqueenii. Next base: position 18,576,783 of record NC_141568.1, read on the forward strand.
GGACAATATTTTGCTCTAAAGATCGAAGGCAGAGAAATGCACACACATGTGTGTGTATAAACTATCTGGTGCACTGTTTCTTTTCATGGCCAACACTCAGTAATGCAATTATATTCAGATAAAAACGTGAAGCATACCTTAGCATTTTACAGCAGAGAGCCTGTGCTGCACATTCTCAAGCAGCAATCCTCTCCCCCACCCAGCCATGCACCCTCAATCTCAAACCAATTGTTAATTTCCATTAATTGAGTCCTACCTCAGTCAGGAAACCAAAGTAAGGCTTTTTTTTTTTTTTTAAGGTGTGAGCGAAGTCTGGAGTCTCTCAGGCAAACAAGAACCAAGAAGTCTGTTAGAGCGATCCTGACCCGTCTCCAGCCAGCAGCTTCCATGAGCCAAAATAGAGCCTGGCAAGATGCAGCTGGGCAAATGTTCACACAATATGCTGGTTTTTTTTCACATTTGTGAATGCCTTGTAAAAATCTTCAGTTAAAAAACAGATGTTGGGAGAAACGTCCCTGAAGCCTGGAAGGACCAAGGGGACTTGTCATTAAGGGGGCAATGCAAGTTGTTTCGGTCTTCTCTGTAATTGCACTACTGACTTGGACCAGTTTAGAGGAGAAACAGACTGGGAACAACCTGAATAGCAAACAACTTGCCTTCCTAAGCCTGAGCTCAGCGGTCAGTGCTTCTTACAGTGAATAGTGCCAATGAATTGCAGCAGACCGGTGCTTTGCCCGATAAATACTTTAACAGAGGGTCGCATCCTTCTAACGCTTCACAAAGGAAACTGTTAACCAAGTCCCTCCCTGTTTATCTGGATTCTGTGGTCATGTTCCCGTGTGGGAACTCGAAGACTGAGAAAGAGAAAAGCTGCTGAACAGAGCTCATGCCTAAACCAAGCACAGGGCTTTGTGGCTCCCAGGGAAACGTCATTCCTGTTCTCACTCCAACTAGTTCTGCACGTCTCTTCTGTGAGCAATTTTGCAGCAATGTCCCTTCCAAAGGGCTCTGCCAGTCTCCCTTCCATGCAGGACACAGACATCACATCTCCCCATGGAGAGGTGAAGAAGCAGAGCCTGGGATCCTGTTACCTTCACTGCGCTCTCAAGTGGGTGACCCCGTTCCCCCTGCTACTGGAGGGGAGCCACACCACCCGGTGCCAGTGGGAGTCACAGCCACTGCAGGTATCCTTAGTTGATCAGGACGCATCCACCTTGGTGTGTTAGTACAGATGAGGAGCACGCTTTTGAGGTGAACCTCCTGACCACCACCACTCCCCATGCTTTGGTTTACACCGTGGAGTAAAAAGCCACTGTGTCAACTGGGATGCTCTCAGGTGAAACCAAGTCTAATGTTCTCCAGCCACAGGCAAGCACTCAGCGTGTGGGAGCAGACCAAAGCTAACCTGCAATAAGCTTCCATGAAAGACCCACAGCATGGACTTCGGGTCCTTGGCACCACAGGTTTTGCTTTACAGAGCTGCTCTGACTGGGCTGCATGACTCGCTCATGTAGGCTTGGCCTTGTGGGCCCAGAGATGTCAGGAGACCAAATCTACTCAGCGGGAGAGGTGCAGGGGACTGGGGTGACACACTGCTATCATGGGCAGATAACACCAAGTGATGCTTGAACCTCAATGGTCCAGCTTCCCCCTCTTCTCACTGTGTAAGCAGAAATCACAAAAAAAACCCTAGTAACTGGAGTATTTTCTTGAGAGGTATCACAGTTTAGAAGCAAGGGACCAAGTTCTGCAGCTCTTTCATAATAAATACACAATTGCAGTAGGAATTTTTGCTGAATGAGAGACTGCAGACTTCAGCCCATTAATTTTACAAATGTCTTGTCTTCAAATACTACAGTAATTAGCTTAACTCCTTCACACTTTAAGATGCTTTAAAGTGTGCTGCAGGAATGTCTTAGATTTTAGGGCAAAGCTAATTTAAACTTCACTAGCAGTATGTTCTCTTGGGATACTGCAGGCAATATTGATTTTTATCTGCAAACTCTCTTCTCTTAGCTGTTGCCAAGGTTTTAGATTTTATCATAATGTATTCACAAATATTTATGGAAACTATAACTCAAATATGCATTGGTTAAAATTAAACATATTTTACACAAGGTAACATCAGAGCCAGTTTATATAAATAAGAGTTCTTAGCTGGTTCAGCAGGCTTATTTGTCATGTTTAGGAAAAACACCTTTAAATCCTGACAAAGCTGTCTCATAAAAGAAAGCTAAATCTGTGGTTATGGCTTGCTTGCCAACACACCTTTTTCGCATGCGGTAGCTACTGCAGAAATCACTGTAACACCCAGAGCACGGCGCTTCCCCAGCCTGGGCTGTGAAGTTAGGACTGAGGTGCACGGGTCATTCCGTAGGAAAGCCAGCAGTCCAGAGCAGAGCAGCACGGAGCAGGGCTGAAATCTCAGACGCAGGGAAGCCCGTATCTCTGGACCCTGTATGCTTCCAGGGAATGGAAATTTTCCCATGATTGATCCTACTATGGGAATACTTTGGACACCAAAATAATGCAGGTAAAATAATACGCATTGAAACTTTTCAGAGAAAATAAGGAAATGCAATATGAGAACTCATCAACTTCTGGATGTTACAGATATGGAACTTGTTCAGTGTAATAAAAGAATCATGGGAAAAGAAGGGGCAGAGAAAACAAAGCAAAGAAGGTACTCAACATTTCCATGGCATATAAACCTAAATTCAACATTTTAAGTGTGAATATTTACTGCAACCTCAAAAATGCCTACAGCATATGCATGTCATTCATGATTTTCTACAGTTCTAATTCAGCATGCTGCTCAAGTTGTTGGGAGAAAATTTGTGAGGAGAAAGGGCAACACTGAACAATAGTAAAATTAACCTTGCAGTAACCAAGGCTGGAATCCAACTTGGCTTCTGATAAACACAGATAAACAGATTTATGTGCTCTTTGCACCAGAGTTTGTTTGACCCAAATCACACCAGTTAAGGGTTTACCCCTGCAAGGACAGTCGCAATGCAGGAAATCTTTACTCTCACACTGTTTCTGTTTTAGCTTGGCCTAATTAATTGTAACTGGCAAACCTTCTCATTAACCATGAGACCTCTGGAGGTCATCTGGTCCAACTCTCCTTCTCGAGCAGGGCCACCTCAAGCTGGTGGCCCAGGACCATGTCCAGATGCATGTACTAGACCTTTAAAAGTTATTCAGCCAACAGGAGGATGAACTCATCTGAGCCTGTTAGAAACAGGCAGACCAGACACACAGAATACATGGGTTATAAAAAGAGCACACCTGGTATACACTCATAATGAACCTTTCCTCATCCACACGTGACAGTGACTCCAGTTTGTCTACCTTACACTGAAGTCACCTGTATGCATGGACCCAATACAGGCCCTCAGTAATCAACAGAGCACAATGAGGTGCAGGAACAAAGCTTCAGATTTGTAGCTGTAGATGTCCACGGGTGCTGAAAAGAGTTTTTACTGTTTTTCACAACTGCTTTGGACAGGTTATTGCTCAGTAGAGGTCTTGTACTATCACAAATACTAGGTAGGTGTGTCTATCACAATTAAAGACCTCAACTCCATTTAAAAACCACTTGTTTTCTGGTTATTTTCTTGACTGGATTTTTTAAAGTTCCTCTGACTCTAACAGAAATGCACAATTGTATGAGATAAGTCATTAGCTTAGATTGTATGGGGAAAAAAAAAACAAACCCAAAAAACCCCACTGTATGACTAAAGAGACAGTCCTGCCTGTATCTATTATGCAGGTCAAATGGAAATCAGGGAAGGAAAAAACCTTATCAGTATTTGAAACACTTATTCCTTTCATATGTTATTTTGAGTTACAAACCGTGTTGCACGACCCTCTATATTCTAGGCCTTCTTGGATTTTTTTTTCCTCTATTTCCACTCGGGATGTGATATGACTGCTGTTGGAATTATGCTGCAGCCCACCAGGATTGAGAGCTAGGTACTTCTTATAATGGGAGGTCAAACTAAATGAAAGCTGGAGCCCCACCAGTTCTCACAGCTGAATTCCAACACTGGATATGACATGGCCAAGGGGAAAATATTGGATTTATTTTTATGAGTTAGTCATAACCCTAATGCCCTTAAGAGGTACTGTGAGAAGTGAATCCATTCATAAGGCCAACAAGGTCACTTTTAACTTGTAAAAATAAATCCAATATTTTTCACTATGTCTTATTAGGTTTGTACAATGCAGCAACCACCGTGGTTTGCTTTAAAAACGTCACTTCCCACAACTGCTTATATTGCTTTTTAGCATGATTCTCCTTCTCCCCTGTTCCTCAGATTCTGAGGTCTGTGCTGTCTCTTCCAAGGGTCTTTGTGCTTCCAGACGCACTGACAAAACACATCCCGTTACTGAAAGTACTCTTGAGTTTTATGTTCGCCCCTTGCTCTAACAGAACTCTGTTGTCACAACTCTTTCTTTTCTGTCTTACACATTTAATGCATCCTTGGCATTTCTCGATTGTTTCCACACAGCGTTACTCTTCGCTGGCCTGTCCTAGCGTCTACTGCTAATTGAACTGCAATCAACAGGAATTCTAAATCGCATATTGTTTAGCCTAGTCTGATAAACATTCTAATAATTAGCCTAAATCTGAAAACTTCTTGAGCTTTTTCTTCCCTCATCAAGGCTTCAGTAGCTTTCCACTTAGAGAAGAACAAAGAATTGGGAAGTGACCTGGAATACTTGTCCCAGGCCATGAAATCTGCCATTTCAGGCCATGGGAAGTCCTGCAGCCTTCAGGACTGTTTGAATTTGAACAGTATTTTCCCCCCACAGACAGCAAGAGACCATGACACATTTCCTTCTTTGCCCTTGCGGCCCACACAATCATTTATAAATAAGGAGGGAGAGGCAGAGGGTGCAGAAAGGCAGGGCCTGTCGGGCAAGCTGGAACAGGCCTGCCGCAGCCTTACAACCAGAGCAGGGAGGTTTTGAGCAACTGCCAACACTCGCGGGAGTGGGAAGGCTTTGAGATGGCATAGTCACACCTTCTCGTTTGCAAGAGAAGGCAGGGCAGCACTTGGCGCCCAGCAAAGTTTGAACAGCTGAGCCTCCGAACGCTCGGAAAGGATTACAGGGGTAAGACAGGAAGCGTTTCAGAGGTGGTGAAAGGCAGAAGGAAACACTCCTCCCTTCAAAACACAGGTGGAAGAATACTATTTCAGGGATGACACTAACGCTTGCCACCAAGAAACCAAAGGAAAGCTGTGGATCATAGAACATGGATGGAGCAGAACAGTTTGCTCTCAATAGCATTCAAATTTGTTGGCCAGCTCCTGGGCAGAGGCTTTAGGGGCATTCACAAAAATCTAATTAGCAAAGAACATGAATTATTAGCTCACCTCAGATCTGGCTGTAATATGTTACATTAAATTTGCAAAACCAACAAAATATAGTAAATCAATTAAAAAAGGAGATTTTTGTGTCAATCACATTCTACTGCTTCCTTTTAAAACACTTCAGAAGAAATGTTGGTGTATGCCAAGAAGCCGCTCCAGAAAATATTTACTTTTTCCCTACAGGAGCGTCCAAAAGTTTCTGAAAGCAAAGAAACTTTTATTTTCTCTCCCCTTTAAGACTAAGCCAAACAGAAACCAAGCCGTGAACAGTTACAGGAATTAAAAAACTTGTCTCTCTTCTTGTTTTACCCATGTATCCATCTGTGTGTTCCCATTCACTTAAATGTGATGATCCTGCATTTTTACTTGCGAAGACAGAGCAGAATTTGGCTTTGACTGATCCATAAATCAGATCTCTATACAATTATAATTTGTTCGCTCTTTAACTAAATTCTGAACTATATTCCTTTCCAGTAATGATTTTTCACTCACTTTGTACTAATGTAAATGACTGCATAGGGTGCAAAGGAAAAGCAGATCTTCAGCTGTGCATCTCCGTGAGAAAAGGCTCTGCAAGAGCAAAGCAGCTTTAACTGTTCACACACATTCCTCCTAAAAATGGCAGGGCCACATCTTTATAATTTCAAAGCTCCAGCTCCCTGTTGGAGCAGAGGCTCCAGATCATATAGTGCAATTTGAAATCCTGGCACTTGGCTTTCAATAATTCCCTGTTAGATTACTGTCTGTGGAAGAGTATATAACACAACTGCTACAAACGCTGGGAGCAAAATCTTCAATAACAACTTAGCGCATATGATAACTTTCCCAATTTCCTGCATCTACACCACCTATCTCTTTACTCTGGTCTGTAGCAGCTTGTTTCTTTATTGAACATCTGCCTTGGGATCCCCTGTCATAAAAAGTAATAAACACATCAATCCAAAAGAAAGAGTATTGCACAGCCCAAAACTACTTAACCAATCAAATTGGCAGCTGGTAGCAAGAAACTAAAGGGATAAAACTCAGAGGTGCTTTTTATACGGACTATTTCTAATGATATTACACACCTGCTGCCATTTTGCACACCTAGCTGCCTGAGTGCTTCTAATAAGTTAATTACAGTTTCTAGCACCAATTATAGATTTCAACCTTTGTGGCAATAGCAAGCAATGGGATTAATTTGTAAATCTGCTATCTCACTGATATTTGACAGCTATTGCTTTGATTCTCCTTCCTACAAAATACAGATGGATTGTCTTGGGAAAAAAAGCATTCTTTAACTAAATAATAATAAAAAAGCACAATAAAAATGCCTTGTAGCTTATTATCTACAGACCCCACAACTTGTAGCTGTGACTGTAATTATAGTTGTTCTAGTTTCCCCTGCAGGTTTTGCTAAACAAACAAATGAAAAAGATACCCAAAAGGAAAAGCAAAAGCAATTTATGCTCTGCAGTTATCATAATATAAATATCCACAGATTACTTGCATAGAGTGTAGATCAGATCTAATCTTTCACTAGAGTTTCTTGTAAATTAGAAATTACATTTACTCCAGGTGTATGTTGTTTGCCCAGTTCATATCCAGCTGTAAATTAGAGCAGTTTTGCCTTTCGGGAGAAAAAACTCACTTTTGAAATCTGTCTTATTGACTGTGTATAAATTACCAGCAGCTGATCCGTGAAGTAGATTTGAAGGGAGAAGCACCTATAGGCAACTTACTTTATTGATTGTAGATTGATATTCAGTCGATTTTTAAGAAGAGCAAAACAAAATAAAGCTGCAATGTAATTGCCAGCTCTTCGTAGGAATAACAGAAACATTATCTCACACAATACTGTGATTTGACAAGCTATTTGTTCTTCATCCTAGGATTCCAGTTAGTATGTCTGGGCCACCTTGCTTTTCACTGATCCCCCTCTGCAAGTTCAGGAAGGTGAAGAGGGGAGGGAACTCATGATCAGCTGGCAACGAACCTACCCAACATCCGCACAGCCTTGGAGACGGCTTCCCTTACTTCTGGATAACGCAAAGGTCTGCATTAATGTGCAGCCTGCCACACGTGTCCCTTAGCAAGAAAAAGATCCCCACTTCAGGTTAAAAATTCTGAACAATTGTTTTGAATATGGTGTTTGCTTTTAAACATTTAAAAAACACCGGCAGCTCCCTGAGCCATAAGACCCATGAATTCTCACTTGCTATGGAGCTCTGTCTCATAATTTCACATCTGCGTAGGTTAGCTGATTTCTTGTAGGACTGAGTTCTCAAAACAGCCTTTTCCTTACCGGTATCTATAACATCTCTTTTCTAGTTTCATGAAACCCACAGAAAGTTACCCCCTCTTCAATTAAATTTGGTTTAAATAGGTCCTTGGGTGACTAGGGTACAGAACTAACAGACACACTTGTATGAGCATAAGGCACAGCTGAAAACACCATAAACCAGGTTAAATGATTTATTCTTCTGAAATAACCTCTCCTCAAAACGTTAGAAAACTGAGGTGCAAAGGATCAGCCCTGATCCAGCAAAGCACTTACACATTTTCTCAACTGAGAAATTGATGGAACTTAAATCTAAACATATGCCCAAATACTTTAATGGTTTGGGGCTGAAAAGCTCTATACCTAGCCCGATTCTACTTACGAGTGCCACACTGATTCTTACAGGCAAACATGAGTTAAGAATGTGTGTCCATTGTGGATAATTCTTGGAAGCTTGAAACATGTTAGCTTTTATATAGCCAAAGCACTTTAAATAACATCACCCTTGATGCAGAGAGAGTTATGCTTTTCCCAGGGTTGCCAGAAAGAAGTTGTTTTGTGAGCAGCAGAACTAATGAAAGCTAATTTCCCATGGATTGGAATTCTTTGTCACCAAAATCCTGCCCCTATCCTCTCAACACAATAACCCCCTCTCCCCACGTTGTTTAGTATTTCCTCTACCCAGACCTTCCTGTGATTGACTGACCAGCTGGCTGCAAAAAGGGACAGTGATGGTCATGTTCTGCTGGTTCCTCCTTGGAAGAGACACTGCCGTACATCTCCTTCCTTTTGCCACATTCTGTACGTCACTGATGTACAGAATTTCTGAACTTTCATCCAAGACTTGAATTTTTATTTCATATTTGATTAAAGTTTGCCATAAACTCAAAAGTCTTTAGGACAACTCAGAGAGGAACACATTATGAAAAAGCATTCTTAGAGGCTTCTCCTCATTTAGGAGACAGAGTAAAAAGCATCAGAGCAAGCAACAGAACTTGTCTTCCCAAGCCAAGCGTGGACCACAGGGTACCAAAGCCTTGTTCTTACAGATGGAAGAGTCATGCTGAAAAACTTGCATGCCTGAATTTGATTCCTCTGTTAATCACAGAAACTAAGTGTTAACTTATTTATTCTACCAAAAGCACTATTTTCCGCAAAACACCATAGTAAACTCAGAACAGTGGAGGAACACTCCCACCTACCTTTCTGCCTTCAAGCACGTCCACAAGTCTCTTCCAGTCTCTTCGAGTTCCTTCCCATCATGTTTTCTAGCTCGCTCCATCGCTTCAGGCTCGAGGCTCTTTCCTGGGCTGCTGGGAAAGTAAATGGAGCTTGTGCATATCTGCTTCCATTTCCTGCCATCTCAGACTTACTATAGCTGTGGATAACCATGCCCATTGTGTTTCTGGCCCAGAGGGGGGTGGCATCTTGTACATCAATTCCCCTGCCAAAGGAAGTAACCCCTGTGTATTCGAGGCCATTATTTTGAATCCTATGTAAGCCCACACTTATATGATAACCACCTTCTTGGAAACACAAGGCAAATTAGGGACACAAGGAGCCCACTAAAGCAAGAAACTACTATTTCCACTAAAAATACCCCAAATCCGTTTACTACAGATAGCATTAAATGATATCTATGAATTATCTATAGAAAAAACTCCTAAAGCATGCTCACCAGCACATTACGTTTGTCGAGCGCATTATATAATGATCTACTCCTTCCTAGCTGGCATATCTGTTTTCCTGTAACAGAAATATTCAAATGACAGTATTTAAGCGGAGAAACTGCTATCACAGCAAAGGATTTGTCGTAGTTCACCCCTGATCGGGACCAGACTATGCAGTCTCTCTCTCACTCCCTCCACCCTCCAAGGGAAATAGGGAGAGATAATATAAGAAAAACGGCTTGAGGTTTGAGATAAGGACAGGGAGAAATCCTTAAAGTTACCATTACGGGCAAAACAGACTCGACTTGGGGAAAACTATTCATTTATTGCTAAAAACAAAGCAGGATGATGAGACAGAGAACAAGATAACCTCCCCCCACCCCTCCCTCTTCCCAAGCTTAACATTATCTCTACTACCTTCCCCACTCCGAGTGGCACAGGGGGGAAGAGGGAATGTGGGTTACGGTCAGCTAATCACGCGTTGTTTTACGCCGCTGCTTCATCATCGGGGGAAGAACTCCTCATGTTCCTCCCCTGCTCCATTGTGGGGTCCCTCCCATGGGCCACAGTCCTTCATGAAACTGCTCCGGCGTGGGTCATCTCTTCCACGGGGTGCAGTCTCTCCAGAACGGCTGTCCCAGCGGGGCCTCCACGGGCCACAGCCTCCTTCAGGCACCCGCCTGCCCTGGCATGGGGTCCTCCATGGGCTGCAGGGGGATCTCTGCTCCTCCGTGGGCCTCCATGGGCTGCAGGGGCACAGCCGGCCTCACCATGGTCATCACCACAGGCTGCAGGGGAATCTCTGCCCAGAGCAGCATTACTCCTCCCCCTCCTTTTGCACTGACCTCAGCGGCTGCAGCCGTTCCTCTCACCAGAAATTTTTCACAACAGGCTGGCAGACGCCTCTCAGGATCTGTTCACATCATCCATCTCATCTCCTCTCCACTTCTTGCAGCCAGGCCAGGCCCAGTCGGGCCCAGTCGGCCGCCTGGCAGGAGGCCAGAGGGTGAGGCCTGCAAGGCCCAGAAGGCTCGCGCCTCCCTCTCTCTGCCTGCGCTTAGCTCCTTCACATCTTCTCTTTTTTTTTTTTTTTCTGTTTTCCCCTTCTTATATATGTTATAAGGCATTATCAGGGAACATTCTGCTACCAATTGGCTCGGCAGCCAACCCCTGGCGAGTAGCCGGTCCGCCCTAGGCCCAGCTGAGTCCACCAGACAAAGGGGAAATAACTTCCAGCAGCTTCTTACAGAAGCTGCCACTATAGCCCCCCCAATCACTAAACAAAACCAGAACAGGATTATACACTGGTGCCCAGTTTGTGAAAGGGGCTTATGTCTTCTTTCACTGCTGATCAAGTCACTCCTATCCCAGATTTTCAATTTCCACCTTTAAAAAAAAGTCCTTCCTGCTCCTTGACCGACACTAGCACTTTTCATACAGCTCCACAACATTTGAAAGATATATTAAGCATTTTACACCTAATTCCTAATGAAAATCTGCTGGTAGATAACTGATCATTACACATTGCTGCTTCTATTACGGGGACAGTTAATTTTGGTGTATGAGGTTCCCTCATTAGTGTTTGAGGGGTTTTCTCTCTGTTAACCTTCTCTCTGAAAACTGGTGGTGAGACCGCTTGCTTGAGGCGGGTGGAACTGCAACGCAGTGCTTCATTTCAGAGTGCGTTATTCGGTGATGGGCAGGCAAAATTACTTAACTGGGTGTTTATCTGCCCTCCTAATGGATGTAAGGTCTAAAAACCTTTCCCTATATGACTTTGCTATGCTTAAGTACATGAGTTCCCTGAGCTATTGAGTTTGTCTGCTTTTTAGCACTGGGCATGGCACAAAGATTTATGTTGGTCTGTATGACCATACCAATCATCCATCACTATTAATTACAATAAAATCTTTCTCCTTGTTTCTAAAAGCCCTTTGAATTAGATTCCATTATGAAGTGAACACACCACAGATGGTCAAGTGCTGGTGAGCACAGAGAAGGCAAACATTCTTCAAAAACACCTTTGTGGTCTATCTAGGCTTCTACATATAGGAGAAAGTCAAGGGACTTGGACGACTAAAGATGACTTTCCTCAGCCAAATTTAGCTACCCAAAAGTTAGACAAGCAACCTTAGCTCTCCCTAGAGTCAATAGGAAGAGATAGGCTTCATCCTGCCATGAAATAAATACCAAAAACAGGTGGAAGGATTAACCCTCTGGAACCGCTTCTTGCTTTTCATTCATAGTGGAAACCATCTTAGAATATGGGCCTAATTGTCAACAGATCTTCACTTAGATAACATTAATGTACAGTTTTCACAGTGGTTCTAAAATTGTGGCAACCTTGTATGTAAAAAAGAAACATTAAAATATCTGAAGGGAATTAATATATATCTGAACACAATTATGCTATTTTAAAAACAAATGTATCATATTCTTCTGCTGAAGATGGGGAAATTATACTCAGAGTGAACAAGACAAACAGATTTGTCTCTGACAAAGGAAATGGCACAGGCTACCCCTCTTCATCTGCAGAATTTACTTCCAACGAGGGGTCCAATTGCACATATGCTGCACCTTTTAACCACTGATCCCATTCTATCACCCGTCAGCTTGTATGACATTTATTTTTGTTCGAGCTGCTAGGTGAAAGCTACCTGCACGCGCAGTACTGCCACCACTAACTGCTCTTAATGGGGCAGGCTGCAACAGTGGAGACTGCAGGTTTGTAACTAATACACGGTTTTAATTGGGATCTCCGTAATTGCCACCTAGTGTTGGAGTTTGCAGAGTTCACTTCTACTCCATTTGGCTGTAAACAGAAAGTCGAGGTATTTGCTTCTTCTAAAATAACATTCTTGCAGAATCCCTGATTTCCAGGATGTGAGACTTCAAGTAAAATACCAAATATTGTAAGGCTTCCAACTGATAATAGGACACCAATATGTTTTGGTCACAGTGTTACTGCAAATCAAACCCCCATATTTTGATACTTTCCTTGTTCTTGGATTTAGAAAATCTACACAGAATGGCCTTAGTCCAGATGTCCCATGTCACAGACCTCCTGGAGCCTGAGCCCTGCCTGGGCCACAAAGGGCAACTGAGATGCACATCACAGGTTAAATGCATTCTTTCATCTCTAGAGTAGACCTGTATCTTCTCCCCTCGCCTTCAAAGAAGTTTCACATGTCCACAGATAAACCAAGACATTTTTCCAGATGTCCTCAGTTTTACACTCATGTTCTGAAGAAGACCACTTACCACTCCCCAAAAAACACGGCTCTTGCTGTGTGGAAAACCCCTCCTTTGACTCCGGCAGTGGCATACCCACAGCATGTCTCCAGTTTCATTTTGCTAGTTTGGTCTGGTTTATATTGTAAGAACACAATCCCCTATGACCGACTATTTATTTATTTTTAAATAAAACAGATCAGGTGTATTAATGTTCCATCACCTGCTCTTACTGCCCCATCCTGGGAAGCCCCCCCTGCGGTACACGGTGGATATTTCAGGGGAACCTTATTCATCCCAATATCCCTCTGAATGGCTCTTGCTACCTGTCTGATTGCGAAGGAGTTAAAATCCTAATTTTTCCATCACACGGCACTGTAAAGATAAAACCCTTTTATTGCAGCTTGGATCAAACCCTCAGCTCGCACCAGCGTTGCTCGGCAGAGCATTTCGTTTTCTTTTTACACCATATTTTAGCAAATGTTGTGTTTTAGAAGATAAAATGATAAACGGCCTGACTTAAATGACCGGAGGGCATCTACTTTCCTGCTACTCTATTTAAAAGGTTTCTGTGAACATTTTACACACCTTATTGTGTGGCTGCGGCTGTCTAATAGCAAAGGAAACAATAGCCTCTGATGTCCACAAAGGCAGGGCATACCACACAGGTGCCATGTTTTACAACACCACTATATCTTGTCATTCAGAAGTGCTCCCTGAACAAATTGCCTGTCATATTTAAAGATAAAATCTGACAGTGCCAGAGCTGACAAGTAGTCCTCAGCCCTGACACACAACGCGGAGCTGAATTTTGCTGGATTCACTGTAGACGGATTTGTCTTTAGAGATTCACAGCAAAGCCAACCGCTGGCAGAGCAGCAAAAATTATTTCAAAACATTGGTAAGTGTCAGACTTTATTAAATGATTGCTGTAAAAAAAAAAAGTAAAAAAAGCTTCTGTGTTAGCTTTAGAAAGGAACTGTACAGAAATGTTTTTACATATTTTACTTCTCCCTAAAATAATGATGTGCAGTGTTTCTAAATAATAGAAAATACTGCAGCACATTTCAGGAAATCTGTTTTCATTACTCCTTAACACTGGGAAATATTTACACTCCAGGAGCCTGTATTCTTTTATCTTTCACCCCGTGAGGCTCTGAAAGGTGTGTACAGTAAATAAGAATTAAGAAGGAATGACGGGGCCGTTGCAGTAATTACCGTACACTGCTGGGGTGGTTACTGGGGAACGTCGGAGGGTTGCCTTGGGTAAGTAAACACGATTACCTCAGTGCTGTTCACCCCCAGCAATACCAACGGGAATAGAGGATTTACGTTAGAGCACTATTAACCACAGCGGCAGCGGCAGACGGGCAGAGGGGGTCAGGTACTCCAGAGGTTTGCTAAAATCCCAGCCTGTAGCTCCTTTTTGTTTTATTTTAGGGTTTTGAGCAGGTAAAGAGCCACACATACATTCATCTGCTTACACAGCTTTTTGTAACCATTTTATGCCCATTTTTATTGGTGGCAGCAGGATGGTGAGAGTGAGAGAGCTGCAGCCACGTTTCTGAAGGGGCTGTGATGCCACTGTGCAACTTAGTCTTCTGACAAACTGGTGCTAATGTAGGAACCTGGGCCAGGAGTACCAGTGCAAGTGTCCTGGGTATCCAAAATGGATGACTGGTGTCAGTAAAGCTAGGAGCAATGACTGGAGAGCCTACTGTCACATCTTGCATGGAAAATCGGCATGTGCAGAAGGCTGTGGAATTACAAAACTGAGAATTAAGTAGTCAGAGACAGGCAAGGTCTCACCTACCACCCACATCTCCAATTTATATTTCAGCCATGGACTGGCCATGGAAGTAACACCTATGAGAGTGATAAAGTTCAGGTGGAGCTCGAGCCCACCATCTCCACCATAGCCACCTGCGCCCAGCCCGACTGGGACTTCTGTCCTGGGACATGCTGAGCCCTAGGAAAGGACTGCTCAGGTGTGAACTCTCGTTGCAGGCCTAACTTGGATTTTGGCAGCCCCTTCTGAGCATCTCTTTTACTGTACATCTCAGCTGCCTCCCTGAACTTCAGCCCCAGGGGTGCCTCTTGTGCGTTTCACCTGTTGGAGAAAAATATCTGTTGTCATCACCAGCTGCCCTTAGCACAAGAAGAAAACAACCCAGGCTTTACCAAGGTGACCCACACAGGGACACTTGTCACTATCTCCAACAGAGAAAAGCCACTTGTGTGAGCTTCATTCTCTGTCTCACACAACTCTTCCATGGCATGGACCTACCTACTAGTCACTTCACTAAAAAAGCTTCCTAAGTAACTCCATCATCCTGTTTCCTACAAAGCACCACTTTGCCTTAGGAACAGCGTTAGCAAAAGCTGTAATTGTCATTCTCCCAAGCTGCATCAAATCTTATTTAAAGACGGATCTCCCCTCAATTTCTCTTAGAGGCACTTTATCCGAGAGAGAACCAATCCATTATTGGAAGGAGCTGTTCTGACCCCATTAGCTGGGCAGATGTGTGTTTGAACTGCAGACCTCTGAGCATCCTCAATCCGAGATGAGCTCGCTCAGGCCACCGCGTCGCGAAGGGAGCCATGCTCAGAGAGCCCTTTGCATGCCGCTCTGTACCACAGCGGCAAGTGCCAGATGCACGCTGAGAGAGCAGCGTGCCTAAAAGGTGACTGAAATCAGTGAAGATAAGGCTATGCAGACAAATAAAAAAGTCCTGAGAGTGTTATTTTGGACATATACTTTGCTTAAAAATCAGCATTGGAAAGAAATTCCCCATGATTTGGAATTCTCACATTGGCCTGTACTGAAAACTAGTGTGTAATATGGATTTTTTAAAGAAGACTGCTCTGTTCCCAGCCTGCTTCATGCCTGTTTGATTCTGGCCCTCTAAGAATACTGGAACCTGCATAATACGAGTGTTTGTAACCTTTGAAAGTGGAAATGTCATAACTTAGTCTTAGTCAGTTAATTGTGGCCCTGACTCTAATGAAAGGGCTGTTGCCCAACAAGCTTTGCACTACATTGATTTTTCTTCTATCACCTGGGAGTTCTGGTAAGAGAACAATACATCTAATAGTAGCAGCAAAGCAAAGAAAGTAAGGAACAGCCAGCTCTTCAAAATAAGTAGGTCAAGCCACAATCAATTTCCAGATTTGAAATTATGTTTTAAAATTTATGTTCAATACCAGACCTTGTTCTATGTCTATCAAGTCAAAGCTTTTACGGTTTAAAGTTCCTGAACAGCTGCTTTATCAGGTAGCCCAGAGTTAGGCCCCAGAGGTTAAGCAATAAAAGAGAAACAAAAATAACTTAACAGTTTCTGCAGCTAGTTGAACCCAGCAACAGCTCCTTAAACAGCTTTTACATTCCTACGGTTTGAACTGCCATACAGCCGCAAGATACACTGAAAAGCTATGAATTTGCTAAGTAGGATTTAACTTCCTCTTGTTATTAGAGGTCATTAAATTTATTAGATGTTAGTAAATTCCTTTTTAACAGAAAATATGAAGGCTTATAAAAGAGTGCTCTTTATTTTCACCCTAAAAATTAAGATGCAACTAGGAATAGGATAACAACAGGAGCCTAATTTATGAAGTGCTGTTAGTTCCAAGATCTTCGTGACAGTCATGCAACAAGTTTCACACATACCTGTTGAAAAGACATATAATTGTGCAAAGAGGATATTTATAAATTAGATGAAGACTTGAATGTGTGCTGTCTTTAGTAGAAAATGTGATGATTCAGTTACACACTCTAAAATCGTACTCTTCACTCACTGAAAAAAACAAGTATCCAGAGTAATATAAACTCCCTCAACTTCTTTTTACCTGTTTACAAACTCAGGGCAGTTCTTCCATTTTGAGAGGATGGTTCTTTAATTTGAACGATCTTGGAATAAAAAACTGAACACTTTAGAAGATGTGTAGTGAAAAGCTCTTCTAGTTATGACTGTATTACCACAAAATAAAGACACTGGCAGATAAATTGCACACCTGCAACTTCAGCAATATAACTTGAGACCTTTTGAGAAAGGAAGTCTTATTGCCAAAGGGAAAGAAGAATATCTTTCAGCTATAGCAGCGTGTATAACCTTTGTGAAACTCTTATTTGTGGGGTGATAACTGTATGTAACAGGGTGCCAGAGTCTTTACGATGAAAAGACAACTACAAGTCCCTCTCCTCAAAGAGAATTTAGGTTCTTACAACAGATTTTCTATGGAAAGGATGGAATTAGGGGACAATTCAAAATTCAACAAGCAAGGCATCCTGATTAGTCTCTGCTTAATTTTAGACAAGCTGCTCTTGAGTGTGGAGACTGAAAGCGCAGAAGATGCCTGCTCTTGAGTGAAGAGGAGTGAAGTCTCCTTGTGCATGTATCCCTCCAGAAAAGGCCCCCTTATAGTTGCATTTTTTTTTTGAAAGGTCACTACTGCCATGTGTTTTACCCATTTTTATGAAAAAATGAGGAATAGGAAGATCTAGGGAATCTTTGACTCTGAGAAAACATGAAAAAAAAGGAACCGCTTAAGAGACTCTAGATCCCAGGGATGCTCATCTTGGTCTTTCTAGACACATGTAATAGATGTTACAAAAAACTGTAAGACATTTCAGAATAATACTGGTTTTGCAAATGGGTCTCCATCCAGTTGTCTGTATACTGACTTCTGGTTAAATCAATTAAACTTTTTCTAAAGCCAAGGAAAGGATGTTCTGGGCTAAGAAATCACATCTTACCTCTTGGATGCCTTGCTGACTCTAAGCTGGAGCATCTGTGAATAATGCTGTCAAACTCTTTTTGTCTTGGAGACTCCATTCCATCCTGGCAGGGAATAACTGTTATTCACACTTCCATCACCTCTTGGCTGGAATCTAGTAATGCAGAGTAACTCGGGCACACCGCCTTTGGCATTAGGGAACTCCAAGTAACACAGAACACTGCAGTGCATCTCAGCCGCATGGGCATGTGCACATCAAATGGTTCTGCTGTAGTCTCCAATGCCACTCTTCAGAGCATCAAATGAAATTTGCAGTAATGGTCCTTGCCTTGCTCTGCGACCAGAATCTGGGGTTGCCTGGACTTTAGGCTATCCAAGCCCTGAGAAGGAGACAACTGATGACAACTGTTCCTTTGACACAGTAGAGCCCTTCACAAAATCTGCTGTGAGGGGGAGATAAAAATGTGAAATCAAGTTCTCTACAAACAACAGACATCGCAAACCTCACCACCTTTTACTCTATGTGCAAGACACATTTCTTTGATATTGCCTTGTTTAACATCACTACATATGTTTTGAATTGCAAACTGTACTGCAAGAAACTTAGAACAAACCTTTTATACACGCGAACAGGTTGATGCATTGCTGGTAGGCACTGAGTCCCTACTCACATAACATAAGGGTTTGTGTCAAATACGGGAAGTGTGGGGTTGCACAGCCAGAAGAATACCTTCTAAGCCTAGTAGTAGAGCCACGAATTTCTGCTGAAGAAAACACTATTACAGGGAGTAGAAATCAGTCATGTCCATTTACGATCTTACCAAAGTAAAAGAAATTAATCTGCCTTCTTTACTAGAAGACTTGCAATATAGTCAGAATTCATTTCCATTAATTTCAAGAGTAACAACGAATTCCCCATTCTCTCTTTTATCTATTTACCATTATTAAATTGTCAGCATAAGCAGATGAGGATAACTATGCCACCTAACTTGGACCTGCGATACAGTTCAGGTGGAGAGAGATGCCCCACTGAAGCGTAAATCCAGAGCACCTTTGAGTTTGCTCCTTTGAAGAAACTTACCTCAGCATATAGGAAGAACACAGAAATTAATTTTCTTATGTAGGCACCTGAAGTTAGATGATGTGAAAAATACACTTCTTCTTCCATGCACTGCAACAACAAGGTATTGAAGACAAGACCTAATTCGTCTGGAGAACAACTGATAGACAAACAGATTCTTTAAGTAGTTTATTTTATAAATGTCAGTAAATTAGCAAATACATAACACAAATTTCAATATCACCATGTATCTCGCAGTGTTCTATAAAAAGTCCCTAATAAAAACTACATGTAGCCATACCAAATAAGCAAGGAACAAAAATATCCTAGTAAATTGGTTTGAAAATAAATGTACTTGAGAGAATGCTACCTGATACACAGCTTTTAAGTTTTCTCACTTTAAAGTCATGTCAGCCTAACAAGGAACACAACGTGTTAATACCATTACTGCTAATACTGAGACAAAAGGG
The DNA here is from genome assembly GCF_036417535.1 of Chlamydotis macqueenii. Taxonomy (NCBI): domain Eukaryota; kingdom Metazoa; phylum Chordata; class Aves; order Otidiformes; family Otididae; genus Chlamydotis; species Chlamydotis macqueenii. The sequence continues at coordinate 18,595,592 of NC_141568.1, forward strand.
AAAGAAAGGGCCTCGGTGGATAGAAGAGAAAGAACAGCAATGAAAGAACTGTGGAATGCTTTGATAATGTTTGGGTAATAAATTATTAGGATGTTCAGCAAAATAACTAGGAAAGTAGTGCTGTCAGGAAAGTACTACCAGACTACCAAATAGGTACCAGACAAAAGTGCTAGCAGGTGCACAACCAGCATTCCAGTTTCTTCCAGTAATGCATCTTCACCTTGATAAACAGCACCCATGCCCACAGGGTATTTTCTTAAGAGCTTCTTAGCACGGCAGTTCTATCACCTTGTGGACATACTTAAAACAGAGCTAAAAGAGTGTGGATTGTGTTGTATTGTACTATATTGTATTATATACTGCATATCTGCATATTCTCCATGCAGTAATTTAATGGTTCCAATAAAACATACCTTTCCCGTTGAGAGCTTGGGACTTGGAATGTAACTGAAAGTTTAATCAAATATTAGGAGGCCTGAAAGATCTCTATTACATGAGATGTATTAGTGTATGTCACGCTTATGCAATTAGATAATATTTTAAATATGATATGAGGAGGACAGATTCGATTTCCACTTTCAGATACATCTTTGGAGAAAAGAAGTTCCGTGGAAGCATCTTTCATCTGTAAACTGAGCTGATTAATGGGAAGTAGTCGAGACACACCAGCGATGGAGGGTTATGAACGCTCAGTGCCAGCATCAGCAGTCATAACACAGCTGCACTTTTGACCTCTGCCTCAGTTTCTCTGTGTAAAGCATCCTGAGATCTCAAGATAAAAAGCTACTTAAAAATATTATTACACTTCGATGTTAAATTTTTCCGTGAAGCTTTTGAGCAAAGGATGTTGTAAAATTTATTCGCATTCCATATATGTTATATTTGATGGATACAATGAAACAGGAAAAAAAAGAGGAAAAGCTTCTGAGAATATATAGAGGATTTCACTGCGCTCACTTTTTCCTTTTTTATGTAGACATTAATCTTCCACGAGCTTCTCAGGACATGCTGGAGAGCAAAAAGCCCTAGTCAGACATGCTTAGTTTCAAAGTTTTGTTACTGCTCAGAGAGAGAAATAAATGTATACTATAGTAACAACAATGATCACAGCCCTTTAAATGACTGGATAGTTTGTCTTTGAATGCAGCTTGACCTCAAAGAAGCTTTAATGGCTTTTGACAGGTTGTTCCACTGATCAAGGGACATGTATGAAAATAACTGCCTACCAAGCCCTGATTTGATTTTAAGAAAAGAAAACTGGAGGTTAATGGTAAACAGAAGTTGATTGTTCACATTTTTGCTGAAATAACTCTATCTGACCTGTTCTTAGAAGCAGTGAAATAAAGGATAATGGGAATCCTATACACCTGACTTTTTACTTTAGCCTCTAATCAAGGGGACTAATCAGACCAAGATGTGTTGGCATGGAAGCAAGTATTTGCTGATACGGAGGGGGAGGAGAACAACTTTTGTGATCAAATTCTGATTCATCATGGACAAACACTGTAAAACCAGTGGAGTATGACAGGATGTAAACCACAGGATAGTACATATGGCCTTTTCTATCACGTAAATTACGAATGCGATCTCCAAAGCAACAAGAAGATAAACCATAGTCTTCATGTCATATATGCAGTGCCCACACCCAAACATCAGCATTTGAATGCGGCAATTTTATCGCTTATTTGTTGGCTTTTATTTGACATGTTATTCAGCCAATTCTGCAGCCTGAATAAGTTTTTGCAATTGTATACATTATCTTTTGTTCAATGAATGCCCCCAGGCTAAGGTGAAGAGGACAGGTGAATGTAAATTAAGATGCAAGCCCAGCCACATTGAAGGTGATGAGTCTCAGTTTGGGCTGCAAAGAGAGCAGAACAGTGGTTCTACCTCTGCCCTTACAGGTGCGGTGAGGTGACAGCCAGAATTGGGCAGGTTGGGAGCCCTCAGAAACACTGAATGTCAGTGTTTTTGCCTGAGTCCTTCATCACCCACCTCTAAAGCTAGATTAGTGTAGGGCTGAGCTTTTCGCACCACTGTGGGGAGTGCAGGGGTTGTCTTTTTTTAGGGTGAGGAAACTCACTGCGAACAGCGTTCTGCTTGTTTGTCTGACCCTTCCCGCAGCAGCTCACTATTCCAGTGGGATAGCTCAGAAGATGAGTTGCAGGAACCTGAATCTCAAATGGGAAACAGATGTTGAGTGGAGGTACTCAGCCCACGGAGGAGTAGTAAGACAGAGGTTGAAGCTGGGGATCAGGGTTTCTCACGCTGGTCACTACAATGGAACAACCACTCCTCCCAACTCTGTCACCTTGGTGCAAGAAGACCGTGGTCAGCTCCTAGGAGAAAGCCGAGAACCAGCTGTCGGGGGCACGAGGGGGATTAAGATGCCAACATTAGTTTTGCCCCAGGTGGTAACAATTAAGGGAGAAATCCTGACCCGCACTGTACAAGTCACTGCTCGATGGCTCCCATATGAGCTCAGCTAATAAAGCTGCGGCCTTGAGAAAGCCCATCCCTTGCATCCCACGTGCATCTCATCTCATCTCTCTTCCCCTCCTCTCATCCCGGCTTAGACATCAGCTCCTGGGCCAGTTTAATCTGTTATGTTAGCCAAAATTCCACTGCATGACCCAGGGCTAATGGAACAGCGCTACAGGAACTGAGGAAGGAGCAGCGCCCGCTCTTAACACACTCCAATATTTTATCCATCTCTCTTGATGGATTTTAGTATTCATTTCTTTTTTTTTTCCTGTTATGGCACTGGAATCCCTGAGCCTGTCCCACAGCATTAAGAAGTCTAGTATGATTTTGAAGTGCATCTTGCATCATCACCAGTGAAACAAAAAATGTATCCAGATGAAAATAAGACAACAGATTTGGATATTTATTATGTTGCATGTTACCCATCCTGGACAGTTTCCAGTCGGTGATTACTCAAGACATTCTTATTTACACTTTAGATAATCAGAATCTGCTGTAAAGCTCAGAGCATAAGCACAATGCCTTTAAAATCTACTGTACTGAGATTAATATTTTTTATTTACATAACCTTTTAACAAGAAGAAAGGACCTAGAGGATAAAATACTTTAATATACAGAGATATGAATAAAGCATTATAAAAACATTTCTAATTACATTGCATAACACAGCAGTTTTCTATCAAATACTTTAAAACGGCCTTTACCTTTCATCCCCCACATTACAGAAACAATAGAAGTTTTTCATTTTCTGCCAACATTTTCTTTCTATCAGTATAAAACCAACTCTGTATCAGATTTTTTAAAGAAAGCCCTTGCCTCGAGCATTTAATTTGTATTGGTTCCATGTTTAGTCAGTAGCTTTTGTAAAATTGATGAATATTGTCTAAAGGCAAGTGCAGACAGGCAAACAGATCTGTATCTTCTGTAATCCATTTAGCCTGACGCACACGTGCAAGTGAACTATTTTACCTTAATTCTTTCATGGCCGATGAAAAGTAAATGTAAGCAAAGTCGTGAACTTCACCATTTAAAAAGAATCACTGAATCTCATGTCAGAAGCTAATTTATGCTCTCACCTCTTCCCTGAAAAAAACCTGACCTTGGTCCTCCTGCCAGCATCCAGAGCATCCAGACTTGGCAAACGGTTGCTGTAGACAGAACATCCATTAGAGGCTGTGTCTTTCAGCTCATCCAAAATGGAATTGGGTTATCTAATGCTGGGATATAAATGGATTGCTAAAGTATCATTGCAACATGAGCCAGATTACAACTATTTGAATAAAATAAAGAAAACTTTAAAGTTTTTGTATGCTTCTAGTAAGTAATCCAAACACAGCAATAATTTACACTTGATCTGTCACTTTTTAAATAGATATTTACCTGTAAGCATCTTCTCCTCTTGGGGTACCCTTTGGCATTACTGCATGCTTCAAACAGCTCCATCAAACTCACCCGTGTCTTTGCTATCAACTCCTGTGGGCTTTGGAGAGATGAAGTCTTCTTACACCTCTCTATTTCAACTGAACTCAATCAAGTTACACTGATTTAGACGATGTGAGACTGGAATGCAGCACAGAGCATTAATCCTCTTTAACCACTTGATTATTGGTATTTTGCCAGTGAATCTTAGGTCTTATCCACTCCAAAAGTGTTCATTTGTCTATGTCATTGCCATCCACGGCTCTCTGACTGCACTGAGGCTTGTACTAGTTCAGCTAATTCACTAGCTTCTATCGTCAGCACAGGCAAGACCCAGAAAAATGTATTTTTAAAAATTCTATTATTGCTGCCAGCGGTTTCCTAAAACAGGGAGAAACCCAGTGTTTTCTTTTCACTACTGCTGGAAATAATTATTTGCCAATCATTTTTTAATAGCTGTGCCTCCACTTCAGCTACAAACTACAACATTGATGTGCCTTCTCTACCTTTTGTGGCTGCCAGATTCATTTCAATGCTGCCATCTCCATGGTTTCTAGCAGCGCTTAATTAAACACAAAATAATCATAAAGTAACAGCATAAACAAACAAACAATCCCCTCAAATGCTGTGTTAACAGTGTTACATCATTAGCTTGTTTGAATTCATCGTGCTCATTTCCAAAGTAATCTCTGTTTCTGTGAGGACTGCCTTTTCAGAAGCAGAACTCTCACATCTTCCGCTAGCTTTTCTCTAAGCGATCTCCAAAGTCAACAGTACTTAGCGTGGCATTAATCCAAAGAGATGCTGCTTGCCCACTGGTAAAGCCAGCCTTAGCTAGCGCAGGAATGAAAAAGCTGTGCCCATAACATAGTATTTAAAGACGTTAAGAAATCCGTGGCACGAGACAACACATAAATGTGTGGATCAAGGCTGTAATAATAATCAAACTGACTTTAAATAATTATTTATTCTTCAGGGAGTCTTTACATTCTAAAGGGTGGCTAAACGGTTTTCGAAGAAGTCCAGGATGACAATGAAAATGCTTGACAGAGGTCTTTATACTTTTGCTGGCACAGCTACGCTGAAGGTGTTACGAGGCACAATCTCCACTCGATATAATTGTCCTGGCAAAAGCTGGTAGGTGTGGACTCAGTTTTATACCACTAAAACTGAATTTATGCTGGCACAGCTGCTTTAGCTGCAGGGAGGTCTGGCATACGTTACACAGTCAAAAGCACAATTTTCGGCAGTGCAAGCTTTATCTGCACATGGAGTGCTCTGCCAGCATACGCTGGTATGCTTTGGGTAAGCCTGGCCTCAACGGTGAATTTAAACAGAGATTAATGCAGGAGGCGTATTCCTTTCTTGGTGTCAACGTCAAGCTTTGACTCCTACTGGTTTCTTTTGTAGTGGTCATACAGGCTGAGTGCTGTTTCACCATCGTATGATTTTCTTCTGCTTTTTATGGCAAAGGAAAAGGCGTGCACCAGCTCAAGTTAAAACAGCAACCTAACCAAACGAAAAAGCGCTCTCATTCAGGAGTGCCCTGTATCATCCAACACACAATTGTTCTCTTTATAGCATGTTCTTACGAAACAGATCTCAAAGCTTCTTTTCTCATACTCTTCTGGGTTTGTTCTCATAGATCTCACTAGATCAACATGGATGCTGCAATGCCCAGTATCACACAACCTAAATGTAATCTGTCAGGGGACCTGACACCCCAAATGAAAACTCTTACTCAGGTCCATCAGCTCTTTAGACAATGGCCTCGGAAACCTGGCCTCAGAATAGGATTCACAACATGTAGAAATAAAGCAACAGTTAGGAGCCGAATTCTGAGTTCCAGGGAGCCCCGGAGCTACAGATCCACACCAGAAACTTCTCCCAGCACTACTCAATTGCCATGATGAAAACCAGCAAGGAAGTCTTGGGATCCATGTCAGGATGCTCCACCAGAGTTCCTCATTGGAAAGAAACGCTCTAATGAGGAGCCATCGCATAAAGGACTTTCTCCACTGTCTCTTGCACCTCTATGTTAGTGGATGAAGCAGTCACAGCTCTATTCTGAAGACACCCAGCAGGCTCACCCCAAGCTGGCCTCTCACTGGGGTGCCCAGATCATGGATTCTGCTTTGTCACAGGTGTGAGCTACACCTTGCGTTCCTCAAACCTGCTAAGCCAGAGGTAGTTCTAGGCACTTGTGGAAGCTGCAATTCAGATGCCAGGGGAACCTGTGGAAACACAGCTATCCATGGGCTGTAGGGTTACTGGGAATTGGAGTGGAGGAAGAAAGAACTCAGGGCCAGTGTTCTGGACTGCAGGTCTTAAAAGCCACCTACTTCTGTAGATTTGGGGTCTGGTCTTTATTATGAGACCATAACTAAGGTACTGTGGTACTGTGAAGAGCAGCAAAATCTGCATTGACACATAAAATAACACACGATCAAGGAGTCATAAATCTGAGAAGATTTATGTTAAATTAAAAGGCTTTGCTCCAAATGATGAGCATCAATAATTCCAGGCTGGAAGGTCACTTGTTATTTTACCCGCTGAACAAGATACTGTAGATTAGCAATTACTTCTTCAAGATCATATGGCATGGGCATATTACATTCATCATCTGTCCAGAAGGGATGGCATTCTGGTTTCTGGTCTTCCGGCAAGCTCTCTGCTGCTTCTGACTGGCATCTGAAAAGAAAGGTAGGCAGATGAACTACTTCAGTAAAACCGTATCAAGAAACTGAATACTCAGCGAGGATACATTTGTGCGTTAATTTAAAGAGAAAGATGATAATAAAAAAGAAATACCACATCTTTTGACCAAATGGATTGTTCATTTACAGTGAAGTTGACTTCTGTCGCAGGCTTTGTATTTTCTATAGGGATTTCTCAAAAAGCCAATCACGGAGAAAACTCAGTTAGTGTACCTTTAGACGGTGAATTATTTTTTCATTATCTCAGCTGTTATTTAAAGTATGTGATTAAACCATTATCAGATTTAAATGTTTGCCGGTTTCCAATGTATTACTAGATTATTGAGAAAGATTAAACTGAATTTACTGCATTAAGGTCAGGGGGGATAGATTAAATAATATTAAAGAAGCCGGACTCGCTTTGTAGATTCTGGAGATTTACAAGTGTATCAACCTGCTTAGCTCTGAAAAAGGCAATATAAAAAGAGAAAATTCTATAAAGATAAATGGAAATGGAGGTTAATAACAACTTCCAATGATGAATAGGTGGGCAAAACTTCAATAAAATTAAATTAAGGGGTTAGTGTATGTTAGTCTCCAGAGAAAATGTTTAAATTACAGTGTTTTTTATTAAATGGATTATTCATCAATACTAGTGAAGTCTAATTATAATATTCAACTGAACTGCAGCCTGCAGAGGGAAGTTTTATAAGTGGCAACCGCCACATCTCTTAAGATTAGGCTGTAATATAACATGCTGCATCAAAAAAAATTGTCACAGCTCCAGGAGGATTTCTCCCCCTCTTTTCTCCCCTCCCCTCAAACAATTTGCATGGTGCTGATTAATTAGTTAATATTTGCAATGGGGAAAGACAAAGAAAAATGCTAGGCATTACTAGAACTTTGGTACGTACTGCAGGTGTATGTCGTTCTTCAAGGAGATAACACGCAAATTGCAGAAATATATTTTTACCTCCTGTAAGACAGTTTTTAAAATTCATGTTCTATAAAGCACATGTATGTGCCTTTCATCTCTGTAAAACAAACTCTAAAAATATTGACACATGCAACTTCTCTACACCGCCAGCCTTCTAGAAGAGGCTGTTTCCCCATGAAAGATGTCCTCTTCTCTTGGGAATTATTAATGGCAGCCTAACCCCTGGGAGAAAACATACTTCAGCTTTACACCCATGTTGGTGCGTGGTTAATTGCCGCACCAGCATCCTGGGCACTCAATCCATCGTACATTACGCTGCAAGGACAGTATTAACACGTAACATTCCAATATATCTTCAGCTCTCCACATCAGCCCCTGATAATAGCATCTGTTAACACGCACTAAGTACTATTATGTAGCACATCACTTCATAAATAATAAGATTAGCCGACCTCAGGGCCCTGGGAAGAGTAATGTGTTTAAATGTTCTCATTATTTATTTAAAACAAGAATTAAAGGAACAGAAGCTACTTGTGACAATCCTCTTAGCATAAATATTAAACTGTTTGCATTGATAAGCTGCACTGTACGGAATAACAGAGGATTTGTTTTGCCGGCTGCTTTAGAACAGTTGTTAGAGCAAACGCAGTTCAGTGTATGAGTTCTGAGAGGTACTTAACTGATTGTACCATCATGTTCTGAAGACATTTTCCAAATTATAAAAAGGAACAGGAGAAAATGGATATGCAGGGGAAGCTGAAACTAATTACAGCATAACTCTATAAGGCTATTAAAATCTTGCTTTATTTTCTGTCTTGGCACAAAATAATACGCTCAATTTGCTGGCTAGTATAAGATATTCCAGTTTAAGCATTTCATTCCAAAAGTGGATAAATTAACCGTGTAGAGATTATTGCAGATGACAAATGAAGAAGCTCAGCCGGGAGATACTGCAGGTATGTCACGTGGCCTGCAAAACCCAGCTTCGAATAATAAACATTCCCTCTCACACATCTGCTATTAACACCACAGGTTTCACGGAGAGGAAAAACGTACCGGCTTTTAGCTTTTTCATCATTTCACAGCCCTGTTTTTTAACTTTAATGTCCCTTTTTCCCCCTCACACAAATGGATTGACCAGCTTTTCCCTCACCTGTGGGGTCTGGGCCTTCACGTCACTGTAAGCATGTCACCAGTCACGGTGACGCTGTGACTGGGCAGCCCAGGAGCAACTCTTCCAGTTGCTCCTTTCCCTTCTCTGTTTTCCTTACCAGCAGAGCCACCTCTGAAAGGTCACCCCGCAACCAAGCATGTGCCTTAACTTCTAGGTAACCACGCGCTTGGGAAGTTTTAGCTGTATCGCATTCCCCGCGAGGGATTAGGGGAATGGAAGTGTGTCAGGTCCTTGGACCTCCTCTGCAAGCCTGATGACAGAAAGGCATCGGTGCACTGCAAAAGTATGAAAAAAGGGGAAAGCACTGCCGTAAAATTCCAAGTTCTGCAATCCCACAGCTCCTTTGTCTTTTTGCCCAGGATTTCTATTGTTTTCCTTTATATCACTCACAAGAATAGCAGTGAATGTTACACTTTTATATTTTTGACCAAAATTACAATCCCTGTGCTGGATCTGCTGACATCAAAGTCACCTCAAGTTGCTCATAGACATGGGGCTGGGTTCTAAGCAGTCATTGCTGGGCCTGGTGATGCATTGAGCAATTCACCTGAACGGCATCCACAAGTCACCCAAATACGTACTTTCTGAGACAGAATTAGGGTGCAAGAACAGTCTTTTCCAGATGAGTATATTACTATTGATTTTAATAAATTTCAGTGGAAAAATTGTTCCTACAATGGTCTTTAATTTGTAGCAGAGCAACAAGCCTGAAGATCCTGCAAAAGGACAGCAACATCTTAAACGGAAGCAGAACAATCACTTAAATAATTGCACAGAATAATTTCAAATTCCTTTGTATCTGGTGAAAGATAGCTAACATAAGTTAGCAATGATCACTCAGGATAAGCAGAAATTCTATCCTTTCCCAGATACCAAAGAATTTATGAGGCTCCGTGTGGGAAACACTGCCAACATCGAAGTATGGTGGTAGTGGGAAAGTACTAAGATTTATAATATTATAAGTTAATTAAAATATTATATATATATAAATTAAAAACTGTTATTTGAGTTAATAAAGTCAAATCTCCAAAAGAGAGTAGATTTGTGTATATTGCAGGAACAAAATGTGTTAGGAGTGGAAATAACACAGGCTCTGCGATACAGATGCCCAGTCAAGAGGCATCTTTCATACTGCATTTGTGTCAGAAGAGAAAAACTGCCATAAAATATTTCAGAGCAATTCAGCTCCAACACCTTGCTAATATGTGTTCATCACCATATTACAGAAGGGATGATTCGCCTGAAGATGTGCAGAAAAAAAAACCTCCATGCTCCCTACTTTCTTATTAAAACCACCAAGACCCGTGCCAGTTACAATTAAAAAGCCATTTCTAAGGAACAGTTAGTTACTGGTGCGGTGGACATTCTCACTACCTCTCCCCTGTAAACTTCAGAGATTTTGGATCCCCCTTCTGTCTATTTTTGCCAAATGGACCTTGCTCATTAATATTTACCAACAGCTGAATAGCAATAGAAGCTCAACTAAGTGATGACCAACATCTGCATGCCTGTATGGCAACTGACGCTGCTTTCCCTGGGAAGGGGCTCACTTCACCACGGGCGGGTCGGCATTCACCAAAACAGACAGTTGCCTGGTTGTGGTCCCCTGGGCCGCGGTGACAGTTTGATCATCGGGATGTCAGCTACATCAGAGGACACTGATCACAAAGCTAAAATTAACCATGCTAGCTAAAGTGTGTGTTAATTATGAGTATGCAAGCAGTCAATAAAAGGTTAATGCAAAAGTCAAAGGATAAATTTCTTTCAGTATTGCATCACTCTACTGACTAAATGACTAACATTATGCTTTGTTTTTAATCAATATATTTTACAGTAATGCGTGAGCCATTGATTTGAAAACCAGACTTCTTTGTAAGAGTTAAGTTTTGCAACTATTCACTAATAAGTATCAATACACTCAAACCATTCTTTTTTTCTCAGAGCAGATACTTTTTTGTTCTGTTGTCAGGAACAGGAATGCATATAAACCAGGAGGCAGCCCTGGGTTCTGCTGATGAATGTGATTAATGCAAATAAGAGTTATTACCTAGGAATCTAAATAAGGTACTGTTAATTAGAGTCCCTGGATTCTATTGCACTGTTTGTCTACTGCAGAGAAGTGCAGTCAAATCAGATCAATAGGTGTCACTTTGCGACTCAGGCTCCACGGAGTGAGGAGATGATATGACCAGCCCAGTTCCCGAGAGGGTACTAAATTTAGCTGCCTACGCCTGGCAGTTTGAAGACCAATGGAGATCACGTGGAAATTTGTAAGGTAAGTCGAGGAACATGGGTCTGGCCATCTGGTCAGAACGGGAAAATGGGATATTTGCTCTGCATATACAAAATACACACTCACCCATGCATGCTTACTCCAGCATTCCTCACATTATTATGTTTTGTATGGGAGTTATTTCCTGCCTCCATTCACGCTAGAATAAAGGTGTCACTGAGCTGTTATTCAGTTCGCACAGAGCTCCAGCCAGGATCAGGTATATCAGAGGGAAACCATTCCTATGCTCTCCTGGGAGCATTTTTTTTCCTGGAGACCTAATCTAAGACATGAGATTTACATAGGGAGCTGGAGCCAAACTTGTTTATAGTTAAAAATATTTTGAAATCTTCATTTCTGGTTTGGCTTATTTTAGAGGAAATAACATATACAAAAATCAGTATTTCAGCTGGAACTTCACCAAAACGGAAGGGTGTTTGGAAAACGGGGGTTAGTTAATGCCTCATCATGGCACAGGGTTAGCATGGGATGTTTTCTGATCTCTTTGTTTCAAATCTGTAAAACATAATCAAGCCAATAATTTACAAATCTTTCTCTTGGTATTATGATTAACTTTCATAATTTGTACCCTAAAAACTGTTTACTGGAAAAACAAAGTATGGAGAAAATGGAAACTTATTGAAATACAACACTATGAAAGATGTTTTCTTCATATGGCTGTAAATGCTTTGTCTTTATCACCAACAGAATTCTGGGTTTTTTTTCACACCAAAATGTAATTTTGAAAGTTAGTGAGCTGAATACAAACCGTGAACCAAAGATTTTCTTAGCTTATTTAATTAACCAATCAGAAAATTGTCAGCCTTGGCAGAGAGTATTTCTTTCAGTTGTTCCATGCTTGTCCCTGCTGTGACTCCGCACAACTAAAACCTTCCCAGGTTTACTCTGCCTTTTAAGAACAAATCAAATTACATCAATATTTGACTTTGCAGACTGGATTTCAGAAGTACTGGTCCCAAACAGGCAGTGAAATGAAGTGGCCAGATGGAAAGAGCACAGTGCTTCATTCTTTTGAACATCTAATCCCCAGGGTACTCCCAAGGAGTCTGCCCCATTTACATTAAGTCACCGCTGATGTTCTTTCCTGCGCTGTAACCAGAGCGTGCCCAGCCGTAAGTAACGGCTGGGACCGGGACTGCATTTATAGAAGGGACAAAATGAGTTTGTTTCCAGATAAGAAACTTGAAAAGAGAATGCCAGATTTCGGAAGGGTTGGAGGCAATACTAGTTAAATTTTAATCCAAGAAAAAAACCATAGAATCATAGAAACATAGAATGGTTAGGGTTGGAAGGGACCCTCAAGGGTCATCTAGTCCAACCCCCCTGCAAGGAGCAGGGACACGTATCAGCCGCACAAATATGCAAGTACAAATACACACGATGGCACGTTAGAAGACGCTTCCTGTCTGCTTCTTTCAAAACTTGACAATGGCTTGTGTCACTGATGCATTTGGCCGTTCCTGCAAAACCAAAGTTTACAGTCGCTGACCCAAGAGCCTTACGCCTCCGAAGTCAGCCATTCCACTGGAAATGAGGACGCTGCAAAAATATCCTGAGGCACCACTGGTGACATAGTAGGACAGGCTGAAAACAGCCAGCGCTATCCTTGTGTGTCCTTCTACAAAGTGAATCTCCAGCAGAACCCATTGTTCGGTACTGCCCTGCAGAGTGCATTTTGCTGTTCCACGGAGAGGTAGGGGAGAGATCAGTGAACCTGACACTGAAGAGATTTAAGTGATGGTTCCATGAACTTGAAAATGCCAGAGTTCCTATTATTACTCAAATTGTAAATCAGGTAAATATCAGAAAAACTCAAAATTGTCAGTACCATCCAAATGTTGAAATAACAGCAACCAAAGCACTGGTGGAGTCCAAGTGCAAAGAGTTTTCAAGTGGTGCACCGATGTTCCACGTGTATTTGCAGAAACACAGGAAAAACTCACAAAAGTATTTTTAAAGAATGTTTTGCTTTCCCTTAACTGTAGAGAAATTAAAATAAATTTTCAATGGTTTTTTAGCTACAATATTAATTAAAATATGTAAAAATATATTTCAGTCTTTCTAATCTATTTAGCTGACAATGTGGGAAAGGATAAGATCTGCTGCACGCAGTATCTTCAGCTACAGAGTGGGGATTGTAAAACAACGCTCCAAAACCTCAGAAACCTTCCAGCTCCAGGTGGGAAGAATGGAAGAAGAGACACAAGAAGCTCCTTTCTCCAATATATTAATCCGCACTGTGGGTGAATTAATAAACAGAAATCTACCCAAAAGATCCTTCTGATGAGATTATCAACGACCTTCCTCACCACGTCCACCGCCTCCACCCTGCCAAAGGGGAACACCAAGTTGATGGCACTGCAGCAACCGTAATACCACCAAGAAGAGTGCTGCCGTCAGATGTGCAATGTAAACCCGACTTCCCCGGACAGAACCTTTCCTCTCCTTTGTGGCCTGTGTCCAACAGACCTAGAAGCCCTCCATGAGAAAATCAGCGCGCCTCCCATTCCCACAAGAGAGCGGCTGTGTGGGGCTGCCTCCATTCCGTGTCTGTTTGCTTTTTTAATTAAGAAACATCACTACTCTCTATAAAGTGTAGGAGGTAGGCAAATCCCCTAGAGAAATGTTGAATAAATAACACGGCATTTGCTGAAAGATGAAGTTTAATCCAATTTAACCTATAGGTCTACAAATGGTTCCCTTTCAGCCCTGTTTCTCAGATGCTTTTGTTTCCCGTTTTCAGAATAGTACGTATACGAGCAATGTATCCTGACTGTATGAGAAGCACGTTTATACATATTTATAGACACACTCCTTCATACCCATACTTGCAAAAAATCCCAGCAGTCCGAAAGAGACAGCATTTAGGCAGAAATTTTCAGCACCACAGACGTGGATTTAGTTACATACTTTTCACGATCAGCAATGGGATGCGAGTTATTCCCTCTATGCTGAGAATATTTGCCTTTGACTTCAAACAATGTAGAAATATATCAACCTCAATATAATTTATACTCTCTCAAAAGGAGCCTAAAATGCTGTAAGCCTTTGCCGAGGCATATGATCTTCCAGTCCCCTCTGTTGCTCTGTATGATCAGCTGTTTTATTTCACTTCCGATCCTTCCTTGCCTATGACTTTTTTCAGACAAAGAAACAAAATGTCTGCTATACGCTGAGTATAAACACAGCTGACTTGTTTTCCCCGAAGTATTGATTTTATGCACTTTTAAAATAACTATTTTCATTCCGTTTGCATAATCAGCTGGGGCATTGTTTCTCTACATTTGCAGGAACACAGATGGAATTGCTGATTTGGAGCCTTTGGAGAGATTTTACAGTATTCTCCAGAATCTAAGCTTCTATTAAAATAAGGTTTCAAGCACTTCTGGTTGTGAAGATAGCCTGGACAATGGAAACTGATGCATGGTTATCTTGTTGAGTCCACAACCAGACAGACAGACACAATAGCACCAAGGGAGCTGTGAACTTCCCCCACTTATTTTACCGGGTGTTTACTTGGGGCCAGATGCTCCCCTCTGTTATGCAGAACAGCGTTAAATGGCTGAGAAAAAGAGAGGAAAAGGAAATGGAAATAAAAACCAACAAAGAGGAGAAAAGGAAATCTCCACAGCCTGCGTCCCAGGGGGCTATGGATGCCCTCTTCCCTGCCAGTATTAGACTGCGGAAGATTTGGGGCCGAGCCATGCATATGGCACATTTTTCAAAAGATACTGTATTTTCCAAAAGAATCCCACCCAAAAAGTTAATGCTTCCAGCATCATTTACTGTCCCACTTTACTTTTTGTACTCCTTTGATGTGGATGTCATATAGCTAAGGAAAAACGTAAACGCAGGGTGGTTTCAGATGACGCTGCAGGAGGATGGCCCCCTCATTTCAAGTACGCAATCCCATTTTCCAAAGACCTTCAGGGTTTGTAGGCTCCTACTTTCTGCAGGAAAGCGAAAACATTTTCCTTGTGAGTGTGCATTTTTCCATAGGACAACGTTTCACATTAATGAAAATCAACTGCTGTATTGCAAACCCCTGTTTGTTATATGTGGAAAGTAAAATCAAAAGAAACATGACCGAATGCAACTAACAGTAATCATATTACCTGATCCTTAAATCAGCCTGGACAGAAATGGGCCGTATGTTTTTGGCATCAAAGCTATGCAATCCTTCCAGCCTGAAGTGCTTCCCGCGTCGCTCCTGCAAGCTGCTAATACAGCCCATCCTCAAAATCCCACACCTTCCAGACTCTCCCTAAAACACAGCTCTCCCTAGCTCTGGTCCACTTCCATCAATGCACATGTTTCATCAGCCAAAAGGCAATGATGACAGGCTGATAGAGATATGGCCTTGGAACTCCTACGTGTCTTAGGCAATAACAACAACAAAAAAGGTTTATTGTGCCGCAAAACTACATCGTCTTCCCTGTGCTGTGCACCTCGGCTGTAGCTTGCAACCAGAACATTTATAACATATTTTGGAATTAATACTATAAGAGCAACGCAATCCTATGGACTAAAACACAGTTTCCTTTAGGTCAACATGAGGTCAAACAGAAGCAAGAGGGAACAAACAATAGGGAAATGAGAAAACACACACAAGAAAGGCAGAGAGGCTCAAAAAGAGGAAAAAGAAGTTTAGGCATAAAGAAAGAAAGCCTCATGGAACTAATCACGTTTCAATCACTGCGGAATTTCTCCACGGCTGCTGCTTTATTCAGTGATGTTTTATGGATAAACCACAATAAAACTATACCACCAAAAAAATTCCAGTGCTGGCAGAGAAATGGACTTCATGTCCCAGGAAATGCTGCAGTACATCCAGGCAAAAATGAAAATCATAGGGCAGCAATATGCTCAACATGCTGCTTCTCTGCTTCTGTAAGTGGAGTAAATCTTTCTGATTATCAAACAAGACCTCAGAATTTTTTTTTGTATTTATCCTTTGCATTTCAAATAACTGAAAACATTATATACAGATGTTAAATATCCTTTTCTACTTTAACTTGTAAATAATTACCATCACTCAAATACAATGCGAATAAATGCATTTCTTATTTTCAACTGCATTAAGGGAAGAAATTCAGTGTGAAAGTTCAGCGTTACTATACCACAAATTTTTGCAATGAATGTAATTCTGCAATATTTTTAATGTCAACTAAAATTTCTGGACAGACTCGACGATTTGAAGTGATTAGAAAGGAATACGCTTTCCTTTATGGAGTACAATTGCATTCGATAAATTTAAACTACATGCATCTGATCCTGCCCTACTTTCATAAACGTTATTTCCACGAGTGCTTAAAAAAAGGGCAAGATTCCAATCCACAACATTCTGTCAGAGAACTTGAGTTCTCTCAGCACCATGAAGACTTATTCACCCAACTCAGTACCAAAACGCTACTAGGAGGTAAAATCTAAAATGTCTACTGCAACAAATGCATATAACTTCATATTCTTTTCCGTGGTGCAAAGAATCTTTCTGACTGCAATATCAATTACTTTAAACCACAGACTTAAGACTTTAGACCTTTCGGTGGTGCCAACTCACTTGTTTTATACGCTATGATACATAGTCCTGACTTTGAGCTATCTCTCACTACTGATGCTTTTGATGCTTTGTTCTCTTTTTACTTTAGGATGGAAAATAACAAATAATGCTGAGTTCTCTTCTTACTCTTGAATTCTTCTGATGTCTATCTTCAGAACTCTTCTAACATCCAATTTATGTCATTCTTTTTCTTTCTTATGCTGTGAATTTGAAACGAAAGAAGGTAACATAATATCATAAGATCTACGGACGATTGAAATGGCCTTGAGAGTAAACTTCAGAGTTATTCGTAAAACTATCTTGCCTCAATAGAAAGTAAAAAATTGCTTTTCAGTAGATAATGCAACTACTCTTGAAATTCTTCTTGGATGAAGTCATTGCCATAGGGAACACTAACGATAATAAAGTATATGGTGCCAATGCCTTAAGAGCAGTTCAGATGGGTTATGTTGTTAGTATTTGCAAGGCACAATCCAAATTCATTCTCAAACATCTATGTGCTTTCTCTTGACTAATTATTTATTATGAAATAGCTACAAAACCTGAAGTTTGTTAATTTCAGGTTTACAAACCTGAGAGAAGCTGTTATCTGCTGATTGACCTGCAATGCTACTCTCACGTTATTCTGTCACATAATTCCTCTTAAAATATCACATCAGAATTCCAAAGACCTCTCACATTAGTTAATTAAGGATCTGATTCAATCTTCTATCAGGTTGGAGCAAAATGCATAGTCACATCTTTAGATCTCATTTAGCTCAGTGGAACTTTCAAATATATTTCAAGTTCAGCCCAGGCTTAAAAGCTTCACTGCGTAGGGTCCCTGGAGATGGTCTCTACGTCACTGCTCAATGCACAGCCGTAGACATAGACAGGATTAACGGCAACTCTTCTTAAGAGCTTGAGGTAGCCATCCTATCCCTGCCCCAGTCCCTATCCTCACATTTAGTCTCTAGTCCCTGCTGCACTGGCTCACCCTCTCCAATTAATTTTGCAATGGGCATGACTCTCCCACCTGTTGCCTGAAGTAACGCAAGACTACAACAATGTACTAGCAGAACTTTTCAGGGATTTCTGACAAGTAACCTACGTAGGAGTCACACTGTCCGGTTTGAATTCTGTGGATAATGGTGTAATTTTTTGAGCCTGAGGAAACAGAAACCTTCTCTTGTCGGGTGCCATCCCTCTAAACTTTGTGCAGATTCATGGGAAATCAAAATATACATAACGAAAAGTGTCCATTTCATTACTCTCACAAGAGACCTACTGTTTTGTCTTCCTTTGTTCTGTGTCTGCTAAAGAAGAGCTATTCAAACTTTGTGAAAAGTGGCTGGTCTTGGCCTTCCATATGTTTTGTCTAGGAATGTTCTATTTCAGACTACATTTTTCCTAGTGTATTGCTTGCCAGCTGAGCTACCTTAGTCATTCCTTTCAACGACCTGCTGACGAAATTTCTCTTCCTGTGTTACAAGCAACACTACTTCCCTGAGCATGCAACAGACCTAATATCCCTCCTATTTAGTTGGCTTTTTCAAATAATATTGTGATTATATTAATCTAAAATGCAAAGTACGTTCAACCTTTTCCTTTGCTGAAAGGTTATTATTCCAACCTGTCTTAATGCCAAGGAATTAAGGTAAACTTTAAGGATTTTTGCAACAGCTACATAATCCTCCTCTTTTCGGTGTAAACAGGAGGTGTTCTTTCCTCTTTTTTCCTTTCTTAAGCACTCCCCAGGAGTTATTAATTTGTAGTTTGTATTTCTTAGATATGTGCAGTTCTACAGGGGAATTTCACACGCTCTCCTGTTTACTGAAGTGCCAGTAAGAGCATTTAGGGGAAGTTAATGATGCTCCTCAGCAAGATGAAAGGCCCATTTTCTTAGGCCTTCTCCTACCGAGTTTGTCGTTTCCACTTTCTCTGTAGCTTTTCTCGCATTTCACCGCTGTTGAGCACGTAGAACACTGTTGCCTGCCCACACAGTGACAGGCCTGGGTTAGCTACTTTCTGTTAACATATACCAGTTTGATCTCCCTTTTCCAAGCCTTAATGACTTTACCAGGCTCAGTTTACTTAATGTTGGCCTGTCTGCCTAGCCAGAGCGAAATACTGGTGAAATCACACTGTAACCGCAGGTTCTTTTCAAGTCCTTGAGGACTGCTCCCTGCATTTCTTCTTCCCCCCTTTTTTTTCCTCCTGACAATATATTAGAAAAATACTGTTCATCTACAGTTGTCTCATAACTTGAACCAGGCACCAATCTTCTAGAGATAGTTGTGACCTTTCTAATCAGAAAGTTTAGAATATTTTCAGGAGAGCACCTTTGCATTATGAAAACTTTGGGCCTAAAGTCTTGTTTGCCAGTCTGCCTTTTGTGGTTTTTTTTACTCAGAAACAATGAAGGGTATTATTCTCTGCATCTCTTGATTTCAGGAATCAAATAATCTCCCAGTGTAAAAAACCCAGTGGCAGAAGGCAGTTAGGGCTGTGCCAGGAAGCTTTTAGCAGTGTTCAGACATTTTTTTTCCCAACTTGCTCCAGAACACACACAAAAAAGAACGGTACTCATCCTTGCACACCACCAGCCCTCTTAGAGACATTAAAGTGTGGCACCATGCTGTGTTATTAACTTACAACAGACTGAAGAACTCTGTGGCCCAATAATGTTGATTTGAATTCTGAAAATTACAGACTGTTAGAGTGTTACTATCATGGCAACGGAGTGATTCAGGTTTCTACAGGCCCTGTAGCACATCATTAGGCAACAGAAAAGCTGCACAGGATTCATTTGACAGCTAATACAAATATATAAACCATGTCAATCATTATGTTTTTTTTCTGGAAAACAAATCTTGTCGGACAAACCCTTCAAGATGATAAGTTCAGTTACTAGAATAAACTGTGGACGAATAGGATGAATTGATTTACTCTAGCTAGTGAATGATTTTTTTTCCCAAGTAGCACTGGATGTCAACAGAACATACACCACAAGTAAGTAATGGCTACCAGGTACCATAACGATAAACATCAACGGGGAGTCGCTACTGAATGGTGGCCCTCATCAGGGATTCCTCCAGAGACCTATACGGTGGCCGGTCTTAGTCACATTTTCATCAGTATTCTGAAAGTAAATGACAATTTTTGCAGACAGAACAGAGACTGAAACGGTTAAAACCCATGAGGACAGGACTCAGCCCTGCCAGGTCACTTAATGATCAGGACCAAATGTGCTACAGAATTATAAGCAATGATAGGGAGAAAGATGACTGGAAAATGGATGAGTTTGTGCTCAAAAACACTGTATCTGGAAACAATGCAGATATGATCCCAGACAACTCAAAATGAATTTCCAGTACAGTAGCTAATCCTTCTGTATTTCACTATGTAGACACATATGAGAGTAACATGGAATAACCTTGTTCCTGGCTTTTTAGAAGTACAGTATAGAAAAAAGAGACTGTGAAGACAGGTGAAAAATACACGATAATGATCTACTCAATTTGCTTCACTTAACAGATTTAAAACTGATAGATTGAAAGAAAATACCTTGTATGAAAGAACTCTCTTGTCTAGCAGAAGAAGCTGGAATTTGAAAAAGAACACAGAGAAATTCAAATATGCCTGTTTTTTTTTACAATGAAGTCAATCACACACTGGGACAAACTATTAAAGGAACAGAATATTCTTCATTTCTGACATCTTCAAATCAAGAAAAGATTCCTGCCTGGAAACCACGCAGTTACACAGCTAGCAAAGGGATAAAAAGATAAAATTTAGTAACTTGTGATAGAAATCAAAACAGCTGACATAAAAATCCTAAATACAACGATGCTCCAACTTTTACACAACTATGCTCTAATGAGCGTACTTTGAGTAAGACTTTAAAAATTCCTTGTAATGCATCTTGCTGTAAAATTATACATTCTAATTGGAATGGATGCTCCAGGAGAATGAAAGAAGACGGAAGGCTTCTATTGTCAAAGTCCCAAAAGTATCAGCTCAGCCTTTGAACCCAATACCACTGTGGAGGGAGAAACTCTGATGCAGGGAATAAAAACCTTCAGAAGCATCCATATTCTCCATTCCCCTGCACTTGTTACAGACAGGTATAAGTCTAATTTTTTAATACACATAGGTTTAAGCGAAAAGAGAATTGGCCAAAAGGTATGTACACACACATATATTTAATTAATATTACAATTTGTCGTGTCATTTACGAAAAATATTCAGGATATGAAAACGGAATCACCAAAGTATACAGGGTCATGCTGAATGAAAGGACATCATCTGCTTGTTGAAAACGTCATCACAGAAGAATCAGGAAAAAGCAGCTGTATTGCAAGTCACCCTTCCAGCTCTCACAAGCAAACTATTAATGGAGAAAGTCAGTCAGCGTGTTACAGGACCAAGGTCACCTGGGAACCCACAAGGCCGCACTGGCAACCCACGAGGCCAACTTGATTAGTGCCAGTGACGCCGCCCTTGCCAAGGGACTGATGGGAAGTCATGTTTTTCAGCAGACTGCTAACTTGGTGTGCACGTTTTTTGAATGCACAGTTATACAAGCTAAAGTGTCCGAGATCCATCTGCAATCTCAATTACTGTGTAGTGTTCACTACTGTCTATTGGAATTACCATAAGCATTACAATTATGCTGCTAATCACAAATTCTCTAAACACAAAGACAGTCTAAACTCAAAGTTTATGTCAAGACTCATGTCTTGTGTAACTTTGGCACAGTAACTTTTAATTGTCTCGTTCCTTCTGACTGCTATAAACCAAAATCTTTATTATTTTTGAGTAACCAGCTACATTAGAAAGCTGGAGAACATTTCACTGCATCAACTACAGGATATATTAAACTTCTAGACTGAGGGAACCTCATAACATAATGTGATAGGGAAAAGGGGAAACAAATATCTCTAGGTTGTAATGATTTCTTCCACACATAAATATCTGGCTTCAAATTCCCTTTGTTACACCCCACACACTGGTGGAAGAACAGGACTAGGTTCTTTCTGTACCTGCCATAAGCCCTTTGGAGATAGTATGTCTGTTTGCCATGAATCTGGAAAGTCCTGTGATTTTCCGCCTGTGTTGGTCATAGTAAAAATACAGTATTTTAACCATAGTCTCCTCAGCAGAATTCTACAAATCTGGGCACACTCAATGAAGAAATTAGTGTGTTTTAATGTGCTTCCTTCCCATCAGGCTACTACTACTACCTCCATCTTACCATTCAATTATCTCTCTTAATTTGGCAGCCGTGGGCCATGTGCTTTCAGATCAGAATCCAATCCTACGAAGCATGCCGTAGGCAGAGAAAAAAGCACAATGAAAGGCTAGTAGAAATACAGATTACAGGTGTGCTTAGCATACCTGCAAAAGTTCCAGAAATGTAGTTCTGTGGTTAAAAAAATGTAAACCCCTTCCTTTAAAGTTCAGAAAGTGCTCTGTCACTTAATGCCCCTTCATCCACTTCTTCATAGATGACAACAGGTATGAGGAAGGAAACAAGTGTTTTTGATCAGTAATCCTCATCTGATCATCGCTATACAGGAACCAGGCACAAACAACAGAATCCCCCTTGCTTTTCCACAAAAAGAAAAGTTACGACAAATGCATCTTTAAGACATCTTCTTCATTAATTTTGAGCAATATCTCACTACTTAGGAGCTGCTAGAACCTTCCGTTCTCCAGGGATTTAATACCAGGAGGTGACAAAAATGGGAGCTGACGGCTCTCAGCAGCTCATCACATTAGACCGTGGGGATTGCTCACAAAAAGAATGACAGCCATACCTGAAAAATGTTAAGCAAGGGCCTAACAGCTCAGTTACTGGCTGGCACGCGCCCAGAATTGGACAACAAAGTGATGAAGACAAAGTAAGCATCGCATTTTATGCTTGCTTAAAAAGCATTGCATTTAAAAAAATAAAGCCTATGCGTTTTACGCTTACTTAAAAAGCATTGTATTTTAAAGCTATACTTATTTTAAATCATTTATGCTGCTTCCACTTATCCTCATTCTAGTCTGAGAATGAGCACAGTGATACCAAATTGTCTACTGGAGCTGCTCACAGGCACAGTTTGAGTTCATAGCATAACACAAAGAAGGTTTGCAATAATTACCTAGAATCATGGAATGGTTAGAGTTGGAAGGGACCTTCAAAGTCCATCCAGTCCAACCCCCCTGCAAGGAGCAGGGACATCCCCAACCAGATCAGGTTGCTCAGAGCCTCATCCAGCCTGGCCTTGAATGTTTCCAGGATGGAGCATCCACCACCTCTCTGGGCAACCTGGGCCAGTGCTTCACCACCCTCAGCATAAAAAATTTCTTCCTTATAGCTAGTCTGAATCTACCTACTCATCTTAAATTCAAATATACCAGTCTAAAGTATTTCTGAGAATGTCTCACATTATAGTATTTTAAGTATATGAAGTTCTGTTTAATATTTGCCCTTTCACCTTATGTTTGCATTCAAAAAGCCTTATTTCCTCATAAAAAAAAACCCAGTGAGAAGTGTGCTCATTCTACAGCTAGTATATTATTGTATTTCAGACTTAAACTTCTTCGATGGAAAAAGATGCATAGTCCAAGTCTCATACCAGTCCTACACTGCCTTAATCAGTTTGATGTATTTTCAACCTTGATATCAGTTTTACATTACCATCATTGATTTGCGTTCATTGGTTATTGCTATTCACACCTAAATAAGGCAGCAAGCCCACAGCATCTCTGTTCATGACTCAGATACACTGTCCGCAGATCCAGTAAGGCTTTAATTCCGTCTGTGCTTTATGCAGGTACCTGACACACACACTTTACAGAGTTATGCAAGTGACAAGAACTGATGTCATTTCATCTGGGTTGGTTTTTTTCCCTCGAAAGGCAAGGACATTCGGACTGTTTAATGCAGTCACATCAGAGTACAGCACGATCTCTCCTTGTAAGAAATTTCAATTAGTTATTCTTTGCTTTCAGGTACTGTAGGCACTAAAGCAATTTAACTTTAATTCCATCTGACTTCAATTGTGTTCAAATTATAGTAAAAAGGAAGACGACAACAAGCAGTAAATATGAAAAGAGACAGAAAATCATTGAGAATCATGCCTTTATGAATATTTGATGAAGAAAGGTTAGATCTACTGCTGGTAAATTACAAGAAATTATGTCCATCATGTGACTCTGTCAGCAAAGGTTAATACAAATAGGTTTGGATTTAGTTGAGATGACAACGAGGATTAAAAAAGATTTGTCCTGTCCTCGCTGCAATTAGTTCTTCTCCTATTATTATTGTAACGGAGTTTATCGTTAGGATTATGGTAACAGAACTACTGCTCAATGGAATCATTTTGTTTTTCATAATACTGTGGCACTTTCACAATAAATTTTTCATCTCTACTAATCTAGCTCTTTATTGTGCATTTGCTGATGTAGAGATACAATCATTAACTCACTTTTTTCTGTAACAGGTCATATTTTGACTGATGGGAATTTTGGGCGCTGTCTTGTGGGCTGCAACCAAGCTTACAGGCTGCCCTACCACCCTTCTCCATTACGGCAGTAGGGAGGAGCTGTTGATTAGGCGGGATGTCACACAAGACCCTGTAGACAAAACTAGCGACGACCTCTGATCTCATCGGGAGCAACAGCTCTTTCACGCTTGTGGTGATGGAAAATGGGAAATCTGGAAGCTGTCACTGTACATGTGTGCACACCAATGAAAAGGAAGAGGTCTTGAAAATCCAGGTCTTCCTCTCACATCCTAACTGTTCCAAAGCACAAGCTAAAGCAGACTGAAAACTTGATAATATTTTCTGCACTAGTAATTTGTTGATAAAACAATTACCAATGTGTCGATGCAAAAGAAATTAGAAGCTTACGTGAAGTTAGGTTTTCTTCCAAGACGCATTTAAAATTTTAACTTCTAAGTACAAATGTTACCTTTGCTCCTGCTCTGACAAATTGCTTTAAATAAAAAATTCTTTGCCCACCTTTGAGTTTGAGTGTACACTTTTACGTATACATGTTGTAGGTGCAGCAGAAATTTAATTCACATATTTTTTTAAGTCCGATGAAAAGAAAACTTTTAGTGTAACCTCTTCTGATAAAAACGTAAATTAAAACTCTAGAAGTACCCAGTGTTTTAGTAGGGGTACACAGAATTACTAGAAAGTATTAGAAGTGACTGGCAAGTAACTAACTGGAATTGGCACGCACAGCACAACTGACGGTGAGCGGTCGTACTTTGGTGGCGTCCAGTGAGAGTTACGCCTGCAGTTACATATACTTCTTCCACACTTAATGCCATGTGAAAGAAGGATATTTAACACTTCAGGAAGCTTGCCAGATTATCAGAACATCTAATCAATACCATTGACAATAATTCTGTCTAAAAGCATTGGGGCAACCCTAGGTAAGACATGGAAACAGACATTCGGGGCCTTCGCCAATGTATTACCTTTGACCCAGTGTTTCCACTCCGTGCCCAAGAGGCGACGTGGCTTCCTTTCCTGAGCTCTTCCACCTAACTGCTTTCCAGCTGCCGGCTTTAATAAAATGCACCCTTCACGGTAGCTTTGACCCAGCTCAAACCAAAACAAATAAAAAAACCAAAACCCCCACCAGTGCCACAGGCTCTGAGGCACGAGCAGCAGTGATTCAGGTCACCCCTGCTGCAGCCATCTTCTCAGTTGCATAGATTGGACTTGTGTAAATCTCAGCAACGTGCTCGACGTTACTGGACTCTGTGGGATACAAATGGCTTCTTCATGTACCAGGCTTGCTCACAGAGACTTGAGTTACCTGTGGAGCAGCTTTCCCCCTCTCTGACATACACCTGGTGGTCCTGAAAGACATCGCGACAAATTTCCACTCGCCAGATTTAATGCTCTAAAAAGCACCCGGATTTTATTGCTCAAGTTGAAGTTAACTCTGAAAGACAGAAGACAGGGATGTGTATGTCTCGAAATACCTCAGGTAGCATTAGGGAAATGAAGTGCAAGGGAAAAAAACATTAAACTCATAGTGTATGCAACATATCAGGTTTGACTGTTGTTCCCACGCACTGGTAATGGCCATCCATCTTAAAAAAAAAAAAAAAGAAAAAAGAAAAAAGAAAGAACCGATCAGTCTGCTCTGAAAAGAAAAATCTCAAAGCACAAATGTAAACACGTGGCTGCTATGAAAACATCAGAAAGGAGTACAACAAGGAGAGTCACAGCTACTAGCTAAAATATGCACATAACCCCTAGAAAAAGAATTACATGTCACAGGGCAGGAAAAATTATTTTTGGCATGTTACCACTGACTCGATTGTGTGTTCAGCCCTGAGACCAGGCAGCCTGCAAGAATAATCCTTCTATGGACCACTGCAAGGCAACCCATGGAGCGTGCGTTATTTTAAGGACACGATCCACATTCCACGGCTGCATCAGCCACTGAATTTTGTAATTTTTAAATAAAAATGTGAATATTGCTTTATGATTGCCTCAACTGTCACTTTTTCAAAGACTAGCAAATGAGTCCTCAGAGACACAGTCCTTTAACTTAAGAATATCTTTTTACAGTGATATCAAAGTAAAAAAAAAAAAATACCTGAGGCCTTCAGCTTTAAAGACAACATAATGAGATCACAGATTCTGCCTGCAAAGAAATTAACTTATGGCCGATTAATGAAAGTAACCTAAAACAGCAGGCATACTGCCAAGAACAGGACGCTGTAACAGGTGGGTAGGAAATAACAGGCAGCCTTCAAGGGGCTTGAGCACAGCAGCCTGGCAGAGAAATTTGAGCAAATTTGATCTCAGATTCTTGGAATGACCAAATAAGTCATACCTGCTACAAAGTCCTCTATAAATTGCCCCCTTCCATGTACCCTATAATAATGTAGATAATTAATTTAATTAATTGTTGGTGAAGAAACAGTTACTATATACGACCTATAATAAAAATTTTGCTTGTTGTTACAGGAATTACCAGAAATTAAAAAAAATCTACGAGGCCCTGTGAACCCTAAAGGTCCTCAGCTGCACTCATAACTTGCCCCATTTTATGCCAGCAGTATCTTTTGTCTATTGCTGTAATTCATATTAAGTATCTCAGGACTCATTCAATTGCTATTACTCTCTTCTCTTTCATTGGCACAAGATCAAGCCCCAAAAGAATGAGCTTCCAAATGACACTTAGCTGGCCTCTTTGAACTTTTTGCTGCTTCTTCTGACCTTGAATACGCTTGGTTTCATGTTCATACGCTTGCTTCTTTACCAACCTCCCACAGTTCCTTATTACATTTTAGTACACCAATGTGGACTCCGGTCCACCAAAAAACGTGCTTCAATATTTTACTCCACAGGATTGCTCAATTTCCTTTATCGTAAGTGCTGAGGCCTCAAACAGATGTAAAATGAGTTTTTTTTGTTTTCCTTTTAATTAGCTTCGCACATCTTCAGCTTGTTTTACCTTGGTAATTGAAACTAAAAATTCTCAACAGATAAATGAGAGGCACACAACACACGTTGTTCTTTGGATTGTGCCTTATTTTCTTCTCCTTAAGTTTTATTAGCAATTAATGCTTCGAGGTACATAAACTCTGTAGCATGATTATCATTGTGAACTGCTTGTAAGCTCGCCTGGGTGCTTATGTTGCCTTACATGATAAAACTAGTTTCGTTTTTACTGATCTGGATGATGTTTTCTTGCCTGCCTACATCTCTTTAAAATAACATCATCATAAGCTGTCCAAAAGCTGGTGGAGCTCGTTTGTGTATGCTTTTTCTAAGCCCCACACTGATATGAAATAACAAAAAGACTTCACTCACAGTGGACGTGTTTGTTTTTAATAGGCTTCCCAATATTTTCTTATTATTTCTACCAAATAGTAAGCAAGCTTACAGATTAGTATCAAAGATCGATAGAATCCTACGGGCTGTAATAAGGACTGGGATGCAGTGGTACTCTACACACCCTTCTTTTTTTTAATTACAACCCAATTTTCATATGTTTAAATTTATTTTAGATCTCCAATTTATACTTTTATACCTCCACTTTGTCCTTCATTGTTGTAGTTATTATCTTTCACCTGTTTTCGTCTCTGATTATCTACCACCCACTCTTCTGAATCTTCTCTCAATAATTTTTCAGACCCTCAAACCTGGTTTTAATTGCAAGCCAGTGTTCCTGCCTGTACTTTATATCCATGGAAGTGTTTATTTTGTATCTGTTTCATTGAGCACTTTCACCAAGAAAAAAGGCCTGGAAACACTACGTACTTTGAGCTTGCGCTGATCAGACATCCTCGCTAAACTGAGGGAATGATGGGACAAATGTTACACGCAAACATCACTGTCTCATACCCAGCAATTACGAGGTTTGTAATCACCAGTGAACAAAATTGATATTTAGGAATAAAAGGAAAACATCCGAGCACTGAATTAATCAAAACACACATTCTGACAAAGAATTTACTGAAGAACTTAAATTGATACATGATAATCTTCCAAAGTAGGGTGTTCAAATTAACCTGTACGATGGTGATGCTAAAAGAGAAAAGAAACAATGCAGAACCAACAGAAACAAGCCAGTTAAAAAAAAATATTTTCATCAAATATACAGTATGGTTGTGAAGAATCTTATATATTCACATGAAGAAATAGCAAAAGGTATTATGTATGTGCAGAAGGGGGTTAATGTCAATCAGATTAACCATACACTTATCATTTCAAGACACAACAGGAGTATCAATTACAGTAAAAATCTAGCGGATTAACTGCAGTTCAGATTGCTATCTTCCAGCAAGATGCCAACATGGAGATTTTCCACAACAAACAGCTGAACAGACAAGCTGCCTAGACCATTTCTACCTGTATGTTAAGACACATGCTGTCTTTTAAAAGCTGATATTTCTTTTCCCCTTCAAAAACAGTGAAAGCACAACTACAGAAATATTTTTTTTGGACTGAAAATTCAAGATTAACATAAAATCAAGACATTTTACTGAGACATACTTAAGTATCTTACGGACCCTGCACCTCAGTAAACTGTTAACTCAATCCCACAACATTTTGTGTACTCTGGTTCTGACCCAACAAAGTCACTCAGCATGCACTCATCTTCAGACACGGGTCTCAGCAGAATTACTGACTCTCTTACACAGAGATCCATACAGGCCTGGAATGTTTAGCAATCTGTGGAATGAAACACGTACGCAATATTGACCTGAATAAATACATAGAACAATTCATGGCTTCTATAGCAGGCGGTCAGAAGCTCTCGTTGCTCTCTGAGATCAGTAAAATTATCCATCGCAACAGAAACTGCTAAAAATTGTGTTACTAGAAATGAATTTTCCTGAAATAAAAGGAAATAATTTCAATATGACCAAGTAAGGAGTAATTTCAATTGTCTGAAGGAATGGACAATGTGTTATTCTACACATCAGCTGGCTTTATCAGTGGCTGTCAGAAGAACTCAACAGTTTGATATTATCAGGGGGTTTTATTCATCTCTCAAAATTGCTCATGTGTGGCTTTGCATTTGATAGTTCAAGAAGAAACCAGGCAACCATACCTTGGTTTTCATGCACTTCCTCTAAACCTAATGCTGGACACATGAATCTGATACAGCCTGTAATACTATGACATGCTGACACTGAGCTTTTTCTCATCTTACATCAGCCTCAGCGCTTAAATTCCTGTGTAAATGTATACCGTGCACTTCTTTAAGAGCATATACTACACACCACATCCTATGAAAACCAGGGAAGTTAACACGAATACAGTGATCAAGATGAGCAATGTTACACCATATGTCTTTTGCGTAATTAATGTCTATTTTAAGTTAAAAAAAAAATTCTCTCATATTAAACAAACTTGTTTAGAACTGAACCTAACAAAACTCCTATTCCAGGTCTGTAGAGCACTGAATCTCGACTGATGTAAAATACACACTGGCAGGCTCTTAACAGTGATTCTTGTAAGTGAGCTCATGCTGCAAACTACAGGAATGCAATGCAGAATTGCTATTATTTTCATCTTCCAAATACGAAAACTCTAAAGTGCTAGTTAAAACTTGGTGTGAGTATGGCTATAGATCACTTTTACGCTCTTGTAAGACTAATGATTTAATTGCATTTCGCTTACATAGAACCTAGTTAAGACACTGAACAACCAAATGTTTTATGCATTGTGTGACCAAATGCAGGATTTGTCTGATACAGGCACCTACAAACAAACACTGCAGGAACAAAGATCATCCCAGGTTGAATTGACACCTAGAAATTTTTTTTTTTAAAAAAAAGCTTCGATGACTGGGGGCTCAGAGCATAGTGGTTAATGGTTTGCACTCCACCTGGATGTCAGAGAGTAAGCAAAGTACTACAGAGGTTTATAGTAGGACCTCTCTTTTATTGGCTTCATCAATGATCTGGAACAGCTAAAAGACTGCATGCTCATCAGGTTAGCAAATGACATGAAACTGGCGGGGGGGGGGGCATGACTACTAGTTAATACCCTTCTATACAGATTGGTGAAACGGGTCAACAGGAACCTTATGAAACTGAACACAGAAAAATGCGAAGTCCTGCATGTGGCAAGAAATAACGATCTAGGACTGGCTGGGGTAGAGTTCTGCTGAAAAGGACCTGAAGGTCTTGGTAGACAGCAAGCTGCACATGAGCCAATCATCTCTTTTGACAGCAAGGATGATGTAGAGTATTCAGGGCAGCACGGCCAGTAAATCAAGGGAAGTAACCTTCCCCCTCCAGTCAACAATTTCATTTCACTTCTAGATACTGCGTCCTGTTTGAGATCTTCCAATACAAGACAGACATTGATCAACTGAAGCAAGTTCAGCAGAGGGCTGCTAGATGGTTTGATGCTGGAGCACCTGCCCTGTGAGAAAAGGCTGAGGGCATGGGGCTTTTTCAGCCTGGAGAAGCAGCAGCTTTAAGGGGGACTTGACAGCAGCTTCCTAGTACCTATGGTGAAGTTAAGAAGAAAACGTCAGAGCCAAGCTCTTCAGAGTGCTGTATGGAAGGAGGACAAGAGAGAACAGGTATAAACTGAAAGAAGATAAATTCAGACCAGATGTAACAAAAACTTTCTTCCCATGAGGACAGCCAAGTGGTGGAACAGGTTGCCCACAGAAATTGCACAGTCTCCATCCTTGAAAGTTTTCAAGCTCTGACTGGTTACAGCCCTGAGCAATCTGATCTGACCTCGCTGATTACAATGCTTTGAGCAGGAGGTTGGCCTCGAGAACTGAAGTCCCTTCCAACCTCACTTATTCTATAAACCTGTGAACTAAAGTTTTTGACCTCGTTTCACTAAAGATATTTTAAATGCAGATTGTCTGTTTCTTTTCAGAGATGTAATCTCACATCTGCTTCCATAATAATAGACAACTGAAACCTTCTTATGTCGCAGCTAAAAATGTTGACTTACTTCCAACTTCCCAAAGCAGGATGGGCAAGAAAGAAAGATGAAAAACCAAACCTTTATTGACATAAACCAAGACAGAGTGGCTTAAGGTTTCCCAAGTATTAACATTATAATTAGGAAACAAGAGTTTTTGTTCCAACTCTGGGTTTCTCACAACATCCTGCCTTAACAGGATCCCTTGGAATTTGTGACTACTTAAAGCACAAATTGTTCTTCCAACGAGATGTTGACTTTTGTGGTCTATTAAGCAAGCAAGACAAAATTGTACAGTGACGCAAGTGCTTCATGCTAAGCTGTACATAAATCAGCTCCTTTTCCCTAGGGATTTTGTAGAAGTATAGACAACATTAAAAGTAAACTTTAGTGTTTTGGCAATAAGTGGCCAGGAAACAAAAGCGATTCATATGAGTTTGCTCATTGTTTCATTTCAAGGTGAAAAGACATCTACCTACAGAGAAACGCAGTAATTGCAAGGGGAAAAATACAGATAATCCAGGGGTTTTTTGGGGGTAAATGAAAATCAACAAGCATTTCCGCACCTTTGGGTCCTTCTTTCAGAGTAAGTATCTCCCATTTACAGAAGCATGCCGGGATAGCCCCCAGTCAAAGACTCAGAAAAATCTACACTATCTCTGTAGGATAACAGGGGCAGAACCAACGCATCTGTACCAGCAATCACAGCAGGGATTGTTTTAGCCTGCTATAGCCTCCCAGAAACCCTAACGGGCATGTATCTGGGCTCAGACCGAGGGCAAAAAGAAGTTGAAAAGAAATCTTCACAAGACAACGTTTTATGGAGCAGAAATTCCACAGAAGTTTTTGTTTATTTACTTTTAGATAATGCTACTGTGCACTTTTTCTCCTCATTGGCATGGAATGACCTACCAAACTCTCTGCTGGAAGACCAAGTTCACAAATAGCATAAGCAAATAACAAAAACCTACTTACATCAGTGAAAATTCTGACTATCTTCTTTGCACAAAAGTTTTCTATGTCATTTTTTGGCTAACATGCTAGACACAAAGATAGTCAGAGTTTGCATTTGAACTGTACAGGTTACATAGGAAGTCAAGGAATGGGAGGATATGAAGTATTTATCTTAGAATAGTTCTATTCTGCAGTACTCCCCATGAAAATTAACTTTGAAATTGCTAACAGACTGATAGCAACCAAGGGCTCAGCCTTCCCAACTACTCAGGTTCTCAGACACATTTTTGCCTAATTACATATACTACTAGTAGTCCCCATCTATTGAGAAAGCTGTCTTGTATATATTTCCACTAAATATATTTAATAAGAAAGTTTTGTGAAGCTTTAGTTTACTTTTTCCAAACATAATTCCTTCAGTTCGCAATGCCTCATATTAATGTACACTGTGTTATTCTGCTGCTCTTATTCAGACCAGAGTCCCATTCACTTTGACATAGTATTCAGTATTACATAGGAAGCACCTTCAGAATTAATCTATCTCAGAACGTAAACAGCAAATTTTTTTGAGAAATTATATTAATATTCCAGCAAAATTAACCCTATACATTTCCTCCTAAAAATATTTGATTACCACTGCTTTTTAATGTATTTAAAGTATTCTTTTCCTTCTATTCAGATTCCCAAGTACTCCACACGTGTGCCAGTTTCAGCAATTACCAGTGTTATTGTCTTCTAAAACAACCTATTTTATTTGATGTTACATAATGATACATGAGTTCAGATATCTATTAAGTGAATGCAGTAAGTTCACTGTCCATAAAAGACCAAGATGTCATGCTTTGTGAGATACTTTTGTATACTCCAGTCAGCAAAGCTGTAAAGTGGTAAAGACATCATGCACCAAAATTTCAACTTTAAAAATAAGTCCTTTCCACTCCAGTTTGATAATTAATGAAATTTTATTTGGAGGTTTTAATTATTCAGTTGATCTCTGCCTGTATCTCAGTAATCAAAACAGTAGCATTGAGTTTTTAACAACGGCAATGAAATACTAGTAATGTGTGTTGAAGTTAACTCTTGTCGGACTCAAAAGGGAAAGAAAGAGACTTTCTTTTAAAGGTCTTTGACAATTAAAAGTTTTCCTACAGAACAAAAATAACTGCTTATAATGTAACTTCCATGTTCCAGCTTCTATTTCTCCCAGCTCAAAGCACTTTATAACATTGGTCCAAATAGTTCATGCTTTATGCTTGGAAGCACTTTCATTAACTATTTATGCAGGTACAGAAAGCAAGATTTGGTCCATGATAAATAATAAATCTTCAGTGGATTTAGCTGGGATCTTTTCAATGAAACATGTTTTCCCCAGAAAATCCTAAATTCTTGAAACCATAAAAAGTTTGTGGAAAAGGTCAGTTTCAATTTATTAAACATTTCAAAGATATTTTGGAAAGGCATTTCCAAATTGTAAAAAATATATCATTCTAACATCTTCAAAATGAGTAACTTCCATTAGGAAATTTCAGCTAAATATATCTAAGAGACCTCTCAAAACTCATATATGTTTTGGGAACATAAAATACTTTCACTAACCTCTGCTAAAGTGTCTTTTGAATTGAAAGTTACACCAAATTTTTAAGAATTTGACTTTCTGTCCTTATAGAAAATATCCGAAATGTTGACATTTGCCCCGAGACTCACATCTGCCATTTATATCAATATTCATTACTACTGTCCCATATTCCTGTAGAGATATACGTGAATCACTTAAGATTACAAAGTCACTGGACTATGGAACAGCGAGAAACAAAACCAGTCTGTTTTCCTGAAACATGCGGAAACTGTATTGCTCTTTACCACTGTGAATATAAACTCATAAAGCCTAATTCACAGTCCCAAGGTGTGGTTCTGTTCCTCTGAGCATCCCTGAGCTAGCCAGGATACAGGTAGCAGTTGAGGCAGCAGCCAGCAGTACACAGTATATGTCTTTGATCTTCCACAGTCAACTGGGACCTCAGCAAGGTGACCAACACAATACAGCTATGCTTCACCAGAACCCAACCCAGTTAATTTCAAGCCATCTGGGGTACGACCATCTAAAGTGAATTCACTGCACCGCACTGTCATTTACAAATGGCGGGTCCAATCAGTCCATCGGTAGATGAAATGAGAAGGGACACACAGAGCTTTTCTCC
Organism: Chlamydotis macqueenii; assembly: GCF_036417535.1. Lineage (NCBI taxonomy): Eukaryota > Metazoa > Chordata > Aves > Otidiformes > Otididae > Chlamydotis > Chlamydotis macqueenii. Next base: position 18,629,721 of record NC_141568.1, read on the forward strand.
CATCATTTCAATTACTGGTAAAGAACTGGACAAAACCCATCCTGGCTGAGTATTTGCTCTGTTCTCTAATCACAGTAAGTGCTCAGAACCTAAGACAAGGAGCAGACTGAAGCTAAGCAAAAAATCCAAGCCAAACACGGAACAGAAAGAATATCGCACAGATGCCAAGACTGCATAATTCAGAAAGCCCTATCAAACTGAGGAACAAGTCTCATCCTGTCCCACCTCCCCAGTCTGCTTCTAAAACCTACAGCACGTTTGCCAACCCAGTCCCTCAGTCATCCATGGGCCTGTCAGGCAAATGCTTGTGTTCCTACTGTGATGCCCACCAAACACAAAATTCAGTTCAACTTCTCACAGAGGACACATATTACATATCTGTACCATAAATATTACAATTTCTTACAATAGCAAACAGGAGAACCTACTGTTTGCACAGAAATGCATTCTGAAAAAAAAAAAAAACACCCATAAGAAAAAAACCTTGTATGATAGGTTCTCAGAGATGGCTTAAAGAACAAGAACTTAACTTTTCCTTTGTGATTTAATTTTAGCATTTATGCACTTACAAATGACTGGAGACATTCAAAATTGCCATGCTAAGGTATCATAAAGGCTGAGTCAGGACTACTGCTGCCATCAAAGACCCTGAAAAGTAATCACAACACAGTCATCTGTCCTTGGGATGTTGTTCTGGTACTAGATCATTTAACAGGGTGCAGGGAACCCAACAAAATCAGTGTCTCTGCCAAGGTAAAGCTGAGGGTTTGGCTTCAATTAACACAGCATGCCAGCAGATATATAAACTTAACTAAACACAAAAGTCTCAATTGAGCTAGAATTTTAAACCAGCCCAAGTGGAGAAGTTTTCATTTTACATAAAAAGGGGATGAAAAAAGTAGCAATTTTGACATGGGGGGAGTTTCTGAGCCCTCCCTTCACAATGGCAACAAAGAACCCGCTGGCATTCACTGGGAGACCACCCACAGTACGTACAGTATATAGGAAATGTCAAGAAAGAGCTGCATGTGAAAATAAAGAATATATGCCCTATTTCCTATGAAACACTTCAATATGGCATGCATAATGTTTTAAAATTTTCCACAGAAATATTGGCAGTTACTCTGGTCCAATCTGGATTGTCACTCAAATGTCAGGAGAGAAGGAGAAAATGCCGAGCCAGGTTTTTTCCTTTGCTTTAAACGTACCCATAATTTTACTGCCAGTCACCACCTCCTTCTTGCTACTAACAGTAGCCCCTAAAAATCTGAGAGGCAGCACGAGCATTTCTAAAAGCAGCACTCAGCCCACCCCGGGGTGGGCAAGCAGAGGGGCAGGTAACACTGGTGTGACCCTGTAGCAGCCGGTCCCCGCAGGTCTGAGCTGTCAGATTCCCGCTGCCAACACAGAAACTCAATTCTGAAATTGCAAAATGGAGTACTACACACCACATTGCCATTGCAGCGGTGTAAGGGAGGGACTTTTCTCTACAAAAAAGATGACAAAGAGCTGACAAACACGGGCACGTGTGGCTGCACAAAGGTAGCCAGACAGTCCAATTCTTGAGCAGTCAGAATGCTCTTACTGAATTATTTTCCCCAGAAAAGTCTTCAGAGAGGCAGTGGTGGGATGCTTTTATCAGATATACACATATATTAATACTAGGTCACGCAGCAAACTCCACAAGGTGAAGCTGCAAAGTATAAATATGACATCATATATTTAAAAATCCTGGTTTAGATTATTTTCCATTACAGAAAAAAAAACAAAATACAAAAGCGTGGAAATGAAATACGCAAGTCATCTGTGTTAATTTGCTGCTCTGACTCAAACCTCTCCATTTTAACACAGAAATGCAAAGCACAACTTTCTAACATTCCCTGGTAAGCAGCTGCTTTATGAATAACTGGAAGAAAACCTTTATGCTTGGTCACACCACCAGCAGGAGACAACTGGCTTTTCTCATGTAATACAGGGAATTGCAGCCAGTACTTCATTAAAACACAAGACACTTTGGCAGATATGGATGCTGAGCATTGCTTACTGCTCACATCTGCGGGTAAATGACAGCAGGCTGAAACTGTTGCCTTCCACTAAAGAGCAAGTACATGATCCAGTGCAGTTAATCAATAAGATAATGGAATGAATCAATAGCAAAGATTTTCAGGAGGTCTTAATTAAACAAACACTTGCAGATACAAATGATGTCTTCAATCTATTGATGGTACCAGGGTGAGGGGTTAAACACGAACGAAACCATCAACTTTATTTTACCAGCATGTATTTCCCTAAAGTACCATACAGCTTCTCGGCCTCTGCGTTGGCCCATCCCCGCACCCCTATTCATTTTCACCACCACGTTACACAGGCAAATTAGCCCATAACAAAGAAAAATAAAAAGAATTAATGAACAATTCAAGATGTGATGACAAAGTAGATAAAAGTCACTATTATCCATTGCTGTTTCTTCTCTGCAAAAGGTGTGACTACCTAGTCAGGAGGCCTTATAAAAGTCAGTTTCCAGCTGCAAGGTGCACAATTAGCATAATTAAAGAACATCTAAATTGATGGACCCATTAATGCAGGAGATCTCCAGTGGGCCTTCTGCACAAACACGGGAAGTCGATATTTTTTATTCCCCGAACGGTTCTGTGCCAGGCACTGTTTTAAAGAGACATCAATCTATGATGTCAGCATTTATCTAATGAACCTTCAAAAATCAATGTCAAGATGGCCTGCTACATGTATGCACCCAATTTGTCTGTTCTCCAAGGGCTACCAGATAAAACAAAAACATTATAAGAGCACTGAAAACTGACTGTGACCGCTCTACCTGACCTTGAAGATGTTAACAGAGGGGAGTGAAACTTGACCTGGCTGTAGGCAGAAACAATAGATTTCCAAAGACAATAGGTATTCTAGTACCTGCTGTGTCATATATATGTACAGACAACACTTATCTCAAAGAGAAAAAGAAAATGGGGTGGCTTAATTTAAGGCCCTCTAAAAGTGCCTTTGTCAGGCTTACAGTGCAATGACAATCAGGTTGTTGTTTTTTAAACTACCATAATCACGATTCTTAAGGATAACAAGATTACCATAGCTATTAATATAATTCTCGTCCCGGTTGCCAGCAGTACTTTCCTTGGCAGAATTCTTGTCTACACCCGATAGCCAGCGTCTTCCATCCCTTTCCCAGCTATTAGCAAGGACAGCCATTTAGCTTTGCTGAAGCTGTAGATTCTTCTAGCTATTTCCTTGTTAGCGCTTTGATTCAACTCATCCTCACTCTCCTGTCCACAAAATTCCCTGAAACCGGCGTTTTGACACCGTATCAGACAGAAAGCGGAGGGCTAAGTTAGCTGCTTGCTCTCTCCTGTTTGAATAATAAACTGGTCTCTCTAGTCGCTACGAGGTAGGGCTGCCTCCGGCTTGTAACTGGAGGTGACAGGTACTCGCTCGCAGATGGGCTGTCTTGTAATCTTTTTCTTTATTCACAGCGACTCTGTCTCTTCCTTCTGTTCCGAGTATTTACTCTTGTTGGTAGCATGTAAACAGTTAGGCATGCCTTAGACAGTTCAAAGATGTGTTATGTGGGTGAATTAGTCGTCGCAGGATGCCTGTCTGCCTTCATTCATATGCTCCTTTCAAACGTTCCCATCGCCCGATTTCTGCCCAATTAACTGATGCCGGAGCCCAGTCCCGAGCTCCTTGCACAGAGGAAGCATCCCCTCAGTTCAGGAAAAGCCCTCAGGAAGCTGAGAATCCATCTGAAGATGCCATGATTTCTCCATTGTGAAATGCTGCATTCCAAACATTTAGCAGACTTGCAAAATGTTTATAATCTTTTATCAAAATACAAAGCGTGTAATTCAACTCCTTCGATAAACGCTGTGTTTCTCAGTGCTACACACAAGTTGGAACAAATTAAGATTTTTTTTTTTCCATATAAAAACTACACAGAAAAATTTCCTTAAATATGCGTATTCCACACCAACTAGGGCAGCACTGACAAATGGGACAGCTTCTGCAGAATACTGATGTCTCACGACACGTACACTAATATTTCATAACAGCTTTTTCTTCTTTGCCTGTCTGTTGCAGAAATACTGCTGATTTGTCTTTACTCCCAGCTAACACTGTGGGACCAAGTTTTCTATTTGATGCGATCGCATGAGGACTGAATTTGATTGCTGATATTTTGGCAAATGTAGCTGGGTTTTGTATTTTAATACTAACAATGCTCAACTCAGCTCCTTTTGGGAAAACTAATTCCCAGGGGAATTAAGTTGCCCTCCACATAGACACACTCTTGCACGTTTATGAAATATTCCAACTTTTAAAATTTTCTTAATGCAAGTGAAATTTGCAAAACTGCCCAAATGCTTTTGGTGCAAATTCCCATTAATCTTCCTAGGGATTCCATATCTAACTGTATCTGACTTACCACCCTTCTTTTTTTAATCAAAATGCAACTCAGTTTTCAAAAATAAGCATGCAAATTAATTTTAAAAATGACTATTCCGTTCTGAAGATATTTTCCACAGATATAATTCTATAACCAGCAGGGTAACACAGTATTTACAAACCAGTATTTACCGGTCAAACGAGTAATAATTTGGCAGTTGGCACTCAATTTAGTGGCACATGAGAACCCATTTTCCTACACCTTACTGCGCCTACATTATTCTGATTTTTCAGAAGGTTACGTCAGGCTTCCTAATGTTATGCAAACTGAGGATAAAGATGATCATCTGTTGTATAAAAAGAAAATTTAAAAAATTATGACTGATAAAAGTCGATAGATGTTAATGTATCTTATACTGGTTGATTTTACTGGGTCATATCATAGGCTTCTACTTCTTGCTTGGGTATTTCCTAGTGCAGGTATTTTATTTACTTTTACATTCAGAGTTTTCATTCTCTGGGGGATGCCACTAAAGGCAAGTGCCTGCATGGCACTCTGACCAGTTAACTTATTCATAAAAACTTCTGCGGAGAGACTGAATGGGACTCAAGCGTAAACAAAGTGAAATGACTCATTCTTTAAAGAAACACTAGCAGAAGGTATTCTGCACCGTTCACCCATCTCTAGCAACTGTTCACGATCTAATTTGCCCCTCAGTCCTCATTTTACAAACAGAAGGACACACAGGCAACAAAATACCAGGCCCTTAAATGTGTTTGTGAACCTAAGCCTGAGCAGCTACCTGTTTCGTACCAAACCAGGTCACCAGCGACAGCAGAGCATCCCTCGCATTATGCTAGAATATTCATTAACAGCTCAGAATGCACGCAAAAATCACCAGCTACCCTTCAGGAAGCATGAAGGTACTCAAGAACTGACTGGTCTCAATCTTTCTTGAGATTTTTTGCAAAGCAAATCTAGACTTAAAATATTACACTCTTGCAATTTTAATCTGTGTGATTCATATTCTTGTTGAAATGGTTGAACTGAAACTCCAGCCGGACACAGCACGTGTGCTATGGTCTTCGGAAGCACGTTATAAACGCAATCTAAAATCAATAGCAAGAAACAATTACAGCATCTGAATACCATTTGGGTGAAATAACCTGATGGTGGTGAAGCAACCAGCAGATGTACGTCAATACTTGCAACAGAGTATTCTACAGCGTTTGCACAAAGAGGGGCTGAGTAAATATCAATAAAGCAACTCCTACGACAAACAATAAAGATGATAAAATCAATATTATAAAATAAAAAGTTAGCACATGGATGAACTCTGTGATCTAGACAGTGCTGCGTCAGGAGTGCTCCTAAGGTGCTCAGCAAAGGAACAGACAGCAGCTGAATTTGTTCAGTGCTCCGATTAATCAAGGAACCGAAGTACACCACAAATGGCACGCAAACGTGGTACCATAGAAATTCATGCAAAAAACTGTATTTATGTCCTACAGCAGGAGGAATCGCTTGTCTGCTGCACCTGCTAGTCCTGTGCCCTGTCAAGAATCCATCCGACAGCCCTCAGCATGCCACGCGCTGCCAGCGCTGTCTGCTTAATGGGAAGACCCCGACAGACTTCACATTTGTCCGTGAAAAAGGATCAATTAAGAAGAAATAATCTGTTCTTGCCAAAACTGTGTGTGAAAACATCAAATCTCAGTAAATTCTTTAAAACAGCAGCAAGTAGACGAGTAAAACTGTGAGTGACAGCCCATCTGCAAGATGCTCTCTGTAGCTCTGACCTGCATTTTAAACAGGGCTGTTTAGCCTTTTGAGCACCTGAAGTTGGTTCTGTTGTTTGCATTTCATAGAAACTACTTTTGAAAGTAAACAAGAACCTTTAGTGAATTATTTAGCATACAAATAAACCAGCAAAGAAGCCTAAGTAGGCCAATATGAACTAACTGGATTGAAATATTCATCTGTAAATAACTTTTCAATCTGCTGCTTTCACGTACAAATACTACATGGAACATTAGACACAACTAGCTTCTAGGGATATTTAGGCTCACTGGAGAGCAATTTTTATGTCTACTGGCATCTGTGGGTAGTGATATGGACTGACTGTTAATATAACCAACATAAAATTTATGTGAACGCTCACTGCAATAGCAACACACTGTCAGACAGCTGGTGGTTGATGCGTAGCACATGCGGGTTTTATATGCGCTGTGTAAACTAACCTTTGCAATAAAGATTTAGCAGGTTTATTAGTTTAGGAAATCGCTATAATTAAGGATAATTCATAATGGCCGCTTATCCACTCTATAGCGATAGCTGCTTTAATTTAGATTCTGTTTCTTTGAGCCATAAATAAGTGTACTGATATCTTTCGCACAGATGTGGCGTTCAACCTGTTCAAGTTGGTTGAGTTTTGCTTGTGTTTCAATCAAAAGAATTAGTAGATAAGCCCATAAAATGCACTTTGCTTGAAATAAATTAGCAAGAAAGGTGGTTTGGAAGTTCTGAAGCTTCTTTTTGGGAGGAGGGAGTAGAACACAGACATTTTCTACAAAAAAGGAACACACTATATGGTCATAGGCCTGACCTGAGACAGAACACCAGATTTGCATAATTAATCATAGGAAAAAGAGATATGCCTGTGACCTACGTGTATTATTTACAAGCTATTCCGTTTGTAATTGAGGTTTGACCTCTGTGAGCCCCTCCAGTAACACTGTGACTTTCCTCCTTTTGTGCACAATCCAAGGCTTCTCTGCAGCAGAATACGTACCGTGTGTCTCGTTACTTCAACTCCTGTCACCAGTTCCTGCGAAACAATTCCTTGTGCCCACACCGCTTATTCAGCGGAAAGCCCTCTTCCTGGATGTTCATCCAGCCCACGTTCATCCAGCCACACTGCGCGTGTTTCCCACCAGGGCACCCCGGGCCCAGGTTCTGAAGCAGGCCCAGGCACTCCTTGCTAGGCCGCAGCTGCGTCACAGCGGGCAGCCCTGGGGTTTTTGTTGGTACCGCCAACGAGGGTCACAGGTTTTTAAAGCAAACACTCAACCTCCTGTGACTGGTAGTAGGAAGAGCCCGTTTCCTTCCAGCAATTAATTTACTAAACGGTAATACTCAGCCCCAGGGATCCTTGTACTTCCTCTGCATGTATCTGCACTTTCGTGCAATGAAAAAATATTTTAGCTTTCCATTATCCTGATGTGGAAACAGGTGACTTATCGCAGTGTCACACCTAGATATAACACAATTACAAGTACTGCCTCTCCACAGGCTCTTAGTAGAAACTTTCATCGGAGAACTACTTTACTAATCACGAACCACAAAGGCCTACAATAATCAAAGTATCAAATCAGCTGTTTTTACAAAAAAGTGTGCCACATTTGCCACTTGTGACCCCACTAGTACTTTCTGCAGATGATGACTATGGATCTACTCAACTAAGAGATTACGATTTGAGGTGCCTATTAGAAAATATTTAATGAGATGGTTAATGCAGCAGCTCGAACCATCAAATGATCACAAGTTTAGAAGCAAATATAATCCAGATTTTCCTGATTCCAAATTATGTTTCTTCCCTTTCTTTGGGAGAACCCTACCAGAAGGCTCAGTAAAAAATTTGGATACTGAGCTTCACAGCAGATGACTAAGTATAGCAGCTCAAGGTATTATTTCCGTACTTATAGAAACAAAAATCTGGAGTGTTATGGAAAATTGTCTAGCCTTGTAAGACTCCTGCCACCAAATTACTAATACAATGCCTTTTTGGTGTGAGGGGGGGGAAATCTACATATTTTTTTTCCATTTAGATTTTGTAGTAACCTCAAAAGTGACAGTAAAATGACATAAATTCACTCAGTGGCCTGGAAGTCAGTGGAACACATTAACGTCCACTGGTTGGAATCAAGTCAGTTAAAGATTAAGTTCTTTTCCTGGACTGTACTCTCTTCTCATCAGCCCAACTTACACTTTGCCTGAAGTACGTGTAGCAGCCAAAGCACTGCATCTCTGAGTTTAGCATGGGTCTTTTCTAAAAGGGAGAAGATTTTTTTTTTTTAATGAAATACAACAAAACTAGAAGTAATTTGTTTGCAATCACTAAGAAAATGCATTACAATCACAGTTAACAAAGGGCGAGGTAGTTATCACCATACAGACGCTATTTCAGGTTATCTAAACCTATTGTTTTCAATCTCGATTATTTTCATGGGAAAGATATGGACACATAAACTGAAAAGATTAGAAACACAGATATCCCATTGTCAGTTTTCTAAAGCATTATATAATTCTAATATGTTGAATCAATAATTTTTATCATGAGTGTATGAGAGTATGAAAGTATAAAAAAAAAATCTTTCAATTCCCTTTGCAAATCCATGAGGCAGTAAAGCACAACTACTACTTTAGCACCATTCAAAGCAGAAGAATTGCAGTCATTATGTACCTTCTGGGTAAAGACACTACAAAAAGAGATGGAAAATGGGAAATAAACTTAAAAAAAAAAAGCCAACAAAAAAAAGCGCCTCTAAGTGCTGACAGGAAAGAACTCTATTTTCCTTTCCCAACTCAGAGTCAAGATTAGAATGGAAATGGGAGAGACGAGTTCTAGAGCTAGAAGTTTTGCTGTCAATGCAAGACACCTTTTGGCAGTATCCTCTTGCTCTCCGGGTTCTAACTAATATGTTTCCAATGAGATAAAAGCTCCTCCATTAGCATTCAGTTCAACCAACAAGAGCAATTGGGCATAGAAGAGAATTGCTTTGCCAACGGCATACTGCACATAAGCTGAGTGAAAACGCAAATCTCAGTGCCAGAGGAAATTTTGAAATTTCCATTGCTTTTTTTATATATTGCAGGTTTTTTTTTTTAATCAAATGATGTCCAAATAATTCCAAATTGCAGTGTTCACTCTGATTTGTAGAGCTGAGCTGAAACGCTTGCTTTTTAGTCAGTAAAATATTGAACTGTATTCTTCATGGCGACACATAGCTTGATGGGAGCTGTGGCAGGTGAGCCTGACGTTCACATCCACACTGTTGTCAACATCCCTTATGGGAGATTACATCTCCTATAATTTATTCAGCAGTCATTTAACTCCTACAGGCCATTACACAGCTTTATCACACAAAGTCCAAAATACATCAAATATATACTATTTTCGCCAAGAAGCTGAACAAACAGAACAAAATAGGAGTTTAATCTACACTTCTAGAAGACAATTTCAAATCACACAAAATGAAATGTTTTTGAATAATAAGAAACTTGAACTTTTATACTTCAGATCAACCTCAGAGAAAATAAACCAGATTTTGTTTTAATAAAATGGAGATATTTTCCATGGAAAGCCTTAGCTTTCTAAAAATTGGACTTTTTGGCGAAAAAGGATGTGACCTTAATTTTTATTATCTCAAATATTTGTATCCACAAAAATATGGTAAAATGGGAAAAGAGTTAAGACACTGCTTTGCTAATTCTCATCACTTATCAAAATGTCACAGTATTTGCTGCATCTTTATCAAATAACAAATTCTTGGACTTGAATAACACATAAATCTTAACCTCTGCTTCAAAAAAGCTTTACTGTTCAAGATTGCAACAGAAACACAAAACCCACCTGCTCAAAACTACAAGCTGAAAACACATTAGAAATGGTCTTTTGGAATAAAAAATGTCTGTTAGTGATGATTGGGTGGGGAGCATCATCTTTAACACTTGTGAGACAAACTGATGTTTATTTAACTTAAGTTTATAAATATCTATTTACATTTTTCTCCTGAGACTTTTTTAACTGTAAAACTGTTCTCCATAAAGTACTCCATAAAGTGATGTAACAATCAGAAGGAATCAGAAAAAAACCACTTATAGTATGCTAAAATGGCTACAATTGATTCTCAACAAAGGCAAAACTTGTTATAACCTTGGACAAGAAGTAGTAAGTAGATCAAGAAAATGAACCCACTCAAATAAGCTGGTAGATCGCAACCGAAGACCTGTGAGCAATGGAAGGCTTGTCTGGAACAGAACTCTACAGCAAAAGAAAAAAATAGAAGAACAAAACCAGCAGAAAAGGATAAAGTAGCACAGGAATGTAAGGGGAAAGATTGTCGGGGCTACAGATATTTTGACTTAAGCCTAAAAAGCATTCTATGACTGGGAACTTGAGACAGGGAGTGGCACGGTAGAAAATAGTTTCAAAATCTCTTTCTTAGGGTTTGCTTTGTGATTCAAATAAGAGCAATAGAGAAGCAAGGTAGATGTTTACTATATAGTTTGAAAGTGCTGGTAATGATGACCAGCATCACTGGACATTATGTGACTTGTCATTACTGGGACCAGCTCCTGAGGTAACCCAAGGCCATATTCTTCAGGACCTCCAGAGGAGAACATCCTCAAGAAAAGAAAATGTTCATGGCACAGCAGCTCAGGGAGAGGGTGACTGGAGGAAGGCCAGCACAGATCACGTTGGGAGGAGGTCAAATGCACCACCACGTCCCACCTTGCACAACTCATCCAGAAAACCTGTACCCAACACTACGCCAACGAGCCAAAGAATGAAAAAGAAACTAGTAGAGTATGAAAATAATACTTAAATAGGGCTTCTGTGTGATGTGTATAAGTGCTCAGGAAGGAAGGTGGGATTAGCACTTGGGGCTGAGCGTCAGACCGATCGCACCCCGCTGCTTTCCAGCTAGGTCAAGGTGTTTGACGGGAATCAGCACCGTTTCAGCACACTGCAGAAGTTATTCAGAAGCTGGCGGGTGAAAGGGAATTGAGGACACAACAATTAATTTCCAGTTTGGAAGGAAAAAGAAAAAAACATGGAAAAAATAATCCTGAGTGTGAGGGATGTAAGGAAACGTACGGGTGGTGGTGCTTTTTGCTTTCTTTTCCAGGGATCAAAATGACTTCAGAGATTGCCTCCAAAGGATGGTTTCTTAAAAGTGAAAGCCAGTGGCCAAACCAAGAAAAAAAAGGGGGGAAATAGAGATTCTAAACTAAAGAAAATAAAAACTCAATGACATCATCTGCCTTTGGTTGCAACTAATTTATTTCCTGAGAAATAACCTTCAAATTATAAAATATGAATCATGAAAAGAAGGTCATGAAGACTGACTGAATTCAGAAGTGGTCCTCAAAGTTAGATTTCATCCTTTTGTCTTAAACAAACAAAAAAGCACTAAAACAATTGTTAAGTTTCTAAAGAGTATTTTAAAACCTGCAAGTCACTGGTTTGTTTTTTTTTTTAGAAAAAGAAATGCATTTGCAGTAGGAATTAACACATTTTTAAACACAACAAACAGCAAATGGCTTGGTACTGATTTTTAGCACTTAGGGCTGACTGCAACAGCTAAAGTACAATATTTTAAACAGCAGAATGTATTTGTTAACTCACAACTTACTTTATTTGATTTGCAGATAGGGACCTCTATTGGTATAAGATAATTACTAAAAAAATGACACCTAGAAACAGACCCATTGGCTCCCACGAAAATCACATTGGCCAAATTCTTATTTTCATCACATCAATGTTAACCTATACTGATTTCAATTAGAATAGCAGGAATCAGCCCAATCAAATGTAATTAATATAGGAATTTGGCCCAGTTGTGAAAGGCATCAACTCTTCTTCTTAAAAAAAAAAAAAAAAGGTACAAAGAAGAACTAATACACTTTGAAGTTAACCTTCTCATACTTACGCCTGGGGGCTCTTTTGTGTGCGCCTTATGTGTGTTTTTCCTACAAGCGTCGTGTAGGCGCGCAGTACAGCAGCTTTGGACTGACACATCTCCGTGCCGGGCAGGATTTTCAATCCTTCATGACTATCTATTTGTCACTGCAGGTGAGTGGTAGCACTCAGGCTGATCCCCAGCCACTTTCACAGTTACTTATCTGTCTTTATGGATTCTTCCTGTGTGTCAAGTTGGTGCATAACAGCATTACTGTCAGGGTGACAAAATTGTCCCCAGAGTGTCACAAATGATTCCCCAGCCTTATGGCTGCAAGCAGGTAGTAACACATCGACACTGCCTTTCCAAGCTCATCTTTCTCCTCTCCTGCCACCCGCCCTTTATTCCGTACACACACTCCCCTACACGTATGTAATCCTCAGTTCAGAATTAAGACAGTTCTAATTTTGGTCCTTTAAAATTACCACAAAAAAAAAAAGAGCAGAAGTTGTTTTCAGAGTGGATCTTCTTTTTTCTCGGAAAAAGTCTGTTCCTGTGCCTTATTTTTAAATAATAGAATTTTGTGAGGAAGGAAACACTGCAGAATTCCTGTTTTCTAAATACAGAAGCCATGATTACAAATGCAAACAGTGGCTAAGATAGCTGTACACACTGAATTTTGCTGAAATCTATATGTCATCCAAGTTCTTAGTTTCTGGATGTGTTTCTATCATGCAGAGTCTGATTTTTTTTTCTTCCTATAATTTTCTTGGTTTCTTAATTAATTGTATTCTGCATGCAGCAACACCTTTTTTTTAAAACAAACAAACAAACAAACAAACATTTTCTCCAGTTCAATGTTGGGTGTGAATCTGTGATAAATTAAAAATCTTACTCGACAAGGGCTGGTTTAAATATTCCCCCCTACACCCCCAATGTAAAATCATTCCAAGGAGAAAAGAATCCATCGGGTTAAAACAATTTATATGTTATTTGGGGAAGGTTGAGAATCTTGATGAATACAATGCTTCAGCAGCAAGGCTTGCTCAATAATCTAAAAACTATTTCATGGTCACATAGTACAATCTAGGATTTCGATGATTCTTACATGAACCATGTTTTCTGTCAGTAAGTTTTGCTTTGTTTACATCCACTGTGCTTCAATTCTTTGAAATGCCATCAAGGTGACGGTTTCCAGACAATGCCAGCTGACAGGACTCCATGAGGGAGAGTCCCCTGCACTCCCGTGCTTCCATCACCTTGCTGAAACAGCTCACCTCTCTGTGCCTCAGTTTCCCTAACTGTGAACTGAACCATATTATACCTATTTTTTATAAATATGTCAAACAAACTGCAGAGTAGTAAAACCAGTTAACATTAAATGTATACTGAGATAAAATAAAAGCCTTTTGTTTGGAAGATGAACCTTTAAAGAACGACATGGGGATGTGTGTGAAATGGACGGTCAAACTCTGCTACCTCGAGAAACGCGGCTGGACTAAGGGTGCCTGATCCTCGTTAGCACCGCCATGACGGAGGACAGAAGCGTTCCGGCAAACACGTGTCTGGGTGTCCGCACGCATCCTCCCCGCCCTTCAGACCACTTGTCCTTCACCTGATGAGCATTCCTCGTCTGAGTTTCCAGATAGGTTCAATACGATTTCTGATGCTGGAAAAACAAACCTAAAAGCAATTTAGAAATACCTGCCCATGAAGTCAAAAGGCAAAATATCTAAAGCTTCTCCTGGAATCTCTGACCTCAGAGGCTGACATGGCTTGATGGGAAATTTAATGTAATAGTCTGAGAAAGCCAAAAGGCCTATTGTCAGCAATGAAGTCTGAAAGTTAGCAGAATTAATATAACTGTACAATGGAAGTGCCCTCGAGGGACAAAGCTGCAGAACCAGGGCAGAGGGAAAAATGACTTTTGAAGTCATTTCACTATGACATTCTGTCATCACTGCTAAACGGAAATAAAAAAATCATCTGAATCACCACACGCTTCAGTGTGTGTCCCTTCCTTATCTAATAGAAAGTAATAACACTGACGTCCCGTGACCCACCTAAGCGGGGAAGGGGCTCTGCGGGGACTTCGGGAGCTCCATTTTGAATTGCCAGATGCAATAAGAATAAATGCAAGAGGGAGTCTGTTTAGCAGAGAATGATGTCTGGTCTGTAGCCCATCAAAGCCCAATAAATCTCAATGCTTCAACAAGAGATGAAAATGGTTATCTCATCATTTCAGTGCCAGGGTGAAATTTTCTCTGAGCCAGAGTATTTTTACAGATGATTTATGGCCGAGAAGGGTACTTGTTTAACAAAATGGCAGATAATGATAAATAGAAAGTAAATAGAAACAGCGGCGAGGGAGTGGCTCTTAGTTGCAGCAGTAGAATAAGCAATATACTTACATAAAGTATATGTCACATATAAGTGCCATTATTCTAAATCCTATGAGTTATATGTTACTTGCAACATCGCATAAAAGACCTGGTAATATGATTTACAGGAAAGGGAATTTAGCATGTATGCAAGGCAAATAAATATCAAAATTCTTCTTTCTGATACACCTGTGTTAATCCCGCTTCACTGAAATTACTCTGGTTTTACAACTGTATAATGAACAACGAGTGTCTCCGTGTTCACTGAGTTTAATATGTTATTATGTTAAAACGAGAGGGATCAGGAGACAGGCTAATTTTGCTGTTCTTACAAATCTATTTTTAAACAATACTCAGGTTGACTGTGTGCTAAAACACAAATACTTTTACAGAAAAGGGACCAACTGATACATACGCTGTCTGGATACGTTTTTTATAAAGCCATCTGAAAATAAAACTTTGGATGACATGATAAAACAAATATTCACGGAGTTAATGATGAGAAGAAAAAGTCAAAAGCAAACAAAGCTGCCTTTTTGAGCCTTCTCAATTAGAGAGCCTGTAAACAATGTCAAACTGGAGACAGAGATTTGAGGTCAGGGTGCTTGGTTTGGGTTTCTTTTTCTTTTTATGCATTTTTCCTGTGGCTGTACACAAAGGAAAAAAAAATCTAATTACAGTTTTAAATGCCCAAAATGCCATGTCCACCAAAAGCCCGATGCTCATTAGTACTAGTAATTAACTTTACAACTGTCAACACAAACACCACACAGGCTGACAGATAGATAGTAGCTCTGAGGGTGCTAATAAATCCGGAAATAACAACTTGACACGCAGATGCACAAAAGGATGCAGGTGATAAAGAAATGTTGACATCAAATCTAATTATCTTCGAAGCGGCCAACTACCGCACAATCCACAGTAATGCACTGTTATTGCTGGTGATGAGCCCCACCGGAACGGCTCTTCACCGCAGAATACAACGCGGCTTTTACAGCCCCTTGTCATATCTAGTGAGGACAATATCAAAAAGGAAATTATGAGTGTCATGACCCCTCCAAGTCAAAAATCCAGTGATGAATATAGGCTCAGCAAGGCATAGCAGATTACCCCCTCACGAGTTTTAAAGCCAGGATGATATATGACATTTTTATCAGGCACTTTCTCAGGAATGTCACCAAGAGGGAAAATAAAGGCCCTGAAAAGAGACGACTAGGTGAATTATGCAACTGTAATTGCCGATCATAACCTGATATGAGCTGAAATTGCTCTGTTTTCATATTGAGATAGCATAAAATTGTCGGGAAATGCAATGGCTCCTTAATGTGGCCTAGATGAGTCTAATATTCTGATCATTTTTCACTCAGCTGCTAGGTAAATAGTGCTTCTTTAACACAACTACCGTGGCCCAGGGCAATCTGGGGGCCCAATTTTACACTTGAATTGAGAAAATATGTGTAAACTACAATTTTTCATATTTTCTGCATACATAAGAAGATGAAACATCTTTATCATGTGTATTGTCTGGCTGAGCTTATACAAAATATTAGTTTATCTCCCCTATTTTGGTTTATTCCATAAGCAAAACACATAGATCTAAAGGACAGGCAATATTCTATATACAAAACAGGTCCATCTTTTATGCAGCCTCAGATGAAGAATTCTACCATTTTGTTTTTTAAAAGCTGGCAATTAGAAAGTGCAGATTTTGCAAAATAAATTGAAATACTCTAAAATGCCCACCTTTTTCTGCAAATCAGTGTGAAAAAAGTAGAAAACAAAAGGCCATAGAAATACATCTGCACAACCTGTGATATTAGTTTAAACAATAACCTCTAGGAGAAAAAAAAAAAAAGTGAAGAGTGCGACTTTATTACCATGGTATAAGAGAAATTTATTTTATCAGAAATCTGCTGTATTAAATAGTTCATAAAACATATTTGCTTAAAAACCACCTCGAGTTAAAATTAAAAAAAATAAAAAAATAAAAAAATCACTCAAACCCCAATGAGACAAAAAGCATGCTACAGCCCGTTCTCAGATAATAATCAGCAATAATACCTGGGGCAGAAAGGTCATAAACCATACTTCCCAGACAGGAATAATTCATTGTACTACTATGTGTTTAAGAATTAGTTTGATAGAGTCACTATCTAGACTGTGAGATACTGTCTATCAATCTGACCTTCTAAAAATGAACCAGCAGACTCCCACTTCGATCAAAACCTCTTTGCTTTTATGATATGCACCGTCTTATTTAGGATGAATTTTAGGATCAGGCTTATGATGACTACAGCATCATTTGCAAAATACACCAATGTAAAGAGAAGCAATACAAACTCTTAAACAATTATATCATTCTTTCTAAATTTCTAAATATACTTTTCCCCAAAAGGAACCAGACATTTCAGTCTGGTTCCCTCTTTTTGCTCTTTTGCTTAAGAATCAGTTCAGAAACAAACAAGTACAAAGGAGATCAAAAGGTTTACATTTCTTTGTTTGCATTTACGTTATCTGTTCTTAGCTCCTCTATATCTACCTTATCTAGATGCTCCAACACTAATTGCAAAGCAGCACTCACCAGCAGTAATAAGTAGCGCTTGGAAAACCCCGCGTGTTGCCGGCTACTGCCGATAAGAGCCCCGAAACAAAAGTTGGATATATCAACTTCCTTCCGACTCCCTTTTACATTTTATGCCTTCGAACGGCTGAGACTTTGTGCTCTGTAAAAAGTACTCTGCAAAGTGTGATACCTTGCTCTACAGACAGGCTTCAAGCACAGCAGATGTCCAAAGGCTTCGGGGTGCAGGACACACGGTACTGAAAATAACACTGTGGTACTTCAGTTGTCACACAAGTCCTCGAAAAACATTTTACTGGATAAAGCAGAACAGGATTGAAATACAGTTCCTAGCAATGAATACTGTGTGATTCTAAACGCAGCCTTGTTCAGATCTCAAAAGAATTTAAAACTGTAGACCCATCCATAATTATTACATTACCACTAACCCTGTTATGAACAGTCTTTATGTAATCAACACACCGGCAGGGAATTTCAGAGGTACTTGGCGTTAATTTTCAATCCCTATTCTCCATGAATTTGGTACTCAGTTGTAGTGATAAACAAGCACACATGGTAATGGTTATGCATTTTCTGTAACAATCATGCACCACAGCAGAAAATACCTCACAATATAATGCAGTTAGCAAGAAAATACATTTACTGCTATACTTCCATGCTGTTGTAGTACTTAAAAAAGTGACCAGTTCCCATTTTTCTCCTTTTTCACAGGATCTGTTTACAGAAGACTTTTCCCACAGTCACTGGCACTCAGCAGAGAAATAACTTGCAAGCTTTATCATTTTCTTACAAAGTCAGCCACGCTGAAACTGTATTTATTTCATCTTCCTGTCTCTGTATCCCCCTTCCGGAGAGTCAGCGAAGAGGCCGCGGCTACTGTTGCTAAGCGACCGTACCACAGCACTGCATCACCAATTACAGATTTTCCCCATCACTTTCAGCCTCACAAATTTGTGAGCTGGTATAATAATAGGAAGTAGTATAGATAAAAAAGTATCACCCATAGACTGGTAAGTTAGCAGATGGATCATAAGAACTAAAAAAGGGACTACTATACCAATAACACTGAACAATTGTTGCTAGATTTATTTTCAACAAGGTTTTTTTTAATCAGTTCAGCCTCCACAAAGAACTTTACATATTCACAATGTGTGAACGCAAAAGTATTTTTGAATTCTGGTAATTTTTTGGTGGGTCTTTCTGTGCAAGAGAACACCACAATATCCGTGCCGCTGAAAGCTAACAGGAGATCTATTAGTAATCAAATTTCAGCCCAGATTTTATGGTTAGTCTAACCGAGTTAATTTCTCTAATGTTCGCAATTCATGGAAGAGGTCTCTTGTGGCAGCGCAAACCTGGGATCCACAGCAGCTGTCAGAAGAGACTCTGAGGAATTCCTTATTAGCCAGAACGCAACCAGGCAGAAAACTCATTACACAGTGCTAAATATACTTAATCACATCTATTAGAGAAAAATGAACTTGATAATTACAACAAATAACTAAAGAGCAAAAAGTGTTCATGGAAAAACCCACACCAGGATGCGTAAGAGAAGGGGCTGCGTACTGAGTCTGTGTGGAAGCAAGCCGTGCCTCGCTGTAAACTCTTCCCGTTCTAACAGACCAGGACTACACCACAAGGTACAAATGATCTAGGTTCTCCTTGAAAGTGAAGCTTTTACACTGAACAGCTTACATAAATTTAATGTAAGTAAATTAATTACTTAAATTTTGAAGATCAATCTGGAAAGCTCTTCTGAGATTTGAGACAACCATATCTTTCTGGGGAAAGGAAGTCTCCTACAGACACTGGACGCAATGGATAAAGGTAATTTCACAATAGCTGGCATTTTACTGCAATACATAACACAGGGGCTCATATTTTCCTGTTATGCAGCTTTTATTTTCCATCGAATGGGACTGGGCTGTGGAGTGACATGTGGTCCAGAATTTGGCCCATCAAGCTAATCCATATTTTAAAACACAGTTGTTGAAACTAAAGGTATCAGATATTGACCTCATCACGTAATTACAGGCTGAAACCAAACATAAGCATCACATACTCTTCGTGGAATCACGTACCATACACAGGCACTCTGACCAGACCTGAACACCATCTGCCAAAACCTCCCTTGCACTGCTGTCCCACAAATACCTTAAGTCTGCATTATTTTCAGTTGCATGTTGCCTAGTCAGCACATTCTGATCTGGCAGCAGTCGATATCCTGATATACTGACACCTGCAGAACACAACGGAGCAGTGAGTCGGGCTCCTTACCTTTAGAACAGGCCTAACACCCAGACTTTTGTCACTTCCTACCAAACTCCTCTCACATCTGATGAGAAGCAGTTCATCTTCAAGCAGCTCTGTGAACTTGGTTTGCAGACTTTTTGAATGCGAACTTTATTTTAAATTCCTACCAAACTCTACATATTTTAAATTCAACAACATCTAAATAAAGAAAGTAGGCATATTGAAATCATCAAATAAAATCTGAGAAGGGATATTGTGAGGTTTTAATATAATTTTGACTTTGTTGGACGAGGGCAGCTAAGTAATGCATGAAGCAAGCCATCTGGGTTTTCTTATTTATTTAGCCACAAAACATTTTCACCTTTATTTCTATGAAATATCATTAAACTATTGAATAGCATCCAGCTAAATAAGATAAATTCTTCACAGTTACATACACAACGGCCACAGAAAGCCCTTACCTAAAGGCTGACAAAGACATACAAGAAGTCAATGCTTTTGCACATCCAAGTCAGGGACCTAGGTAGGTCCCAAGTGAAAGGTCTACACTGCCATCTTCCTCTCCTCACCTCATTCCTTTCCTCCAGCCGTCACAAAGAGAGGCAAGAAAATGCAGAACTCCATTTCCTAGGTCCATAACTTAGAATGGCAGAAATTAGGAAACAGTATTTGATTCATGGCGTGGCCTAACAACAGTGAAAGATCCAACCCTGGCATGATGATAAATTAAGAGCAGATGGACATGACTTTGAACTGATAGAAGAGTACTCTCTTTACGACTTCCTCGCACTTGCTTTCGTTTGTTTTAGTTGATTCATACCTTCTCCGGGTCACTTCTGCTGTCTCTGTATCATGTCAGAATCAGTATTTTAAAATAAAAAAAAAAGGTAGAAGCCGTATCTCAGAAGTCAAGCACCACATAGATACCATTTTCAAAAATGTTCCTTCCAATGAGTTATACTCATGGACCAACGTTATTGAAAGGAAAAAAAAAATGTAAAAGGTATTCTAAAATAGCCTAAGAATTGAATGCTTTTTCTTTTCCAAGGAAAACCTATCATTCCATACACACGTGCATACAATACTTCGCTTGGCTGGATTTTAGGGCAACAGAGAGTATTTTTGGGGGAGGCAGTAATTCTGAGGATTTTTTTGTTCTTTTACATTCTACTGTTTACAGAACAGACAATGCTCTTACACAAAGAAGCTATTGAGTCTTGAAAAAATTATTGACTTTATGAAGTCCATTTCTTCTCCTAGAAATCTAAAGAGTGAACCTTACTACAGAGAAGACGATATAGCATTTCTCTTGTGCGAACAAATGTATCACAGAACATATATAATTGCTTATTCAGTTCTGTACATCTATTAAATAATTTGTTTTTATTTGTACAAACTGAAATTCTAATTTTCGGCTGTCGGTCAGAACTTAATACATATTATCAGGCCATGCTGAGATCAGAATTAATACATACAATGGGAATTAAATTACAGGCACAGAATTGTATGTGAATTTTTAAGTAATTTTTACAGTGTTCTATTGTATTTCAACAAATTTACCTCCCACTTAGTTATACCAGTTCTTCTTCACATAAATGTACAGCAGAGTTGAGATGCAGAAAACCGGTTTTTGTCTTTCAGCATCATCTCTCTCCACCCTTTCTCTAAGCCTTCAGAACTGGGCATCGCTCAGACTGGATTACTGAATTGGGTGTACCTTTCACCTGAGCGTTCACAGCAGTTTTTATATTCTTACGACTACGATACACTTTATCCTAGAAAGTTAAGCTGGCCACACAAATGTGACATTAAGTGATGCGAACAGAAGGAGAGCTGTGGTAGAAATGATAAGATAGAAAAACGAAACAAGCAAGTTTTAAAGGGCGTAAAAGGCCGTGATCTTTCTTTATATGTAGAGAAAATGCCTACAATTGCATCAGAATTTTGTTCAAAGAGTAGAAGTTACTGACTGCTCCTTTTAGAATATCAGCCTTCATTTCCACGGGTAAGGGTCTGGACAAGAAAGGTGGGTTCTGGAATAGTTCTGAGTTTTACAGAATGAACACTGAGCGTAAAAAACCCATATATGTGTAATTGCGCAGTGTTACCAGTGACACAAAGGAGGTACAGTATCCTTACGTAACAATCACATTCAGGAAGGTTAAACATGAGAATGTTGTCAGAACGTCAGAATTCTGCCATTAGGATTTTGGGGATAAAATGCACATTGAAATCTCTTCTGTCCTGTCATTCAGTAAAAAATCTTCTCTTCTTTTGAAGCAGAAAAATTGTCTATTTTTATATAAAAGTTCATTAGAATTTACTAAGAATTAAATTAACCGTTATGGAAAGGCTGATGTAGAATTAGAGTACTAAGAATATATTAACTGCAAGTATTTTCTTTTTAATCTAGATCATTCTTGCAGGGATATAAATCCCTGCTCTTATTTAATTCTCCACTGGGGAGTGGGACTTAGAGATTTTTAATTTATTTTTTTTTAGGAAAGGTGTGGTTTTTTCCATAAAAGTATAATATTCTAAATAGGAAAAAACCACAAAACTCTGTGGAGACATTTGCAGAGCAAGCTTATGTTTCAGAATGAAGAACGGTTTGGAAGTCATCAGAGTGACACACAGCAGCAAACACAAGAACAGAGGAATCATTCCTTCTGCAGTCCTCACTGATGGCCTAAGGATTCCACAGACACAAACTTTTCATCAGGAAAAAAAATGTTCTATCTGACAGCAGCAAAAGCTGACTAAAAGGGTAAACCAGAGCTTTGTTGTTACAAAGTACAGAAAACCTCATAGCTCTAGATGGTCCAGCTTGTGTAGGCCCTAACCAGAGCCTAGAATGGTCATGAAACTTCTCTTATTTTTTTTTCCTGTTTTCCAACACAGTGGTGCATCAAATACCCTTGAAAAATATGGAGGAGTTAGGAACAGCAGGGAGAAGCAGAGCGCGCAGGAGCAGTGCGGTGTGCCAGCAGCTGAGCACCACAGGCCTGGCAGTAGGACGGAACACATGGCTGGCACTTACCGAACAACAGAGACAACCACTGTATACCAAGAGCGGGGTATATCTCTGCGGGGTTCCACCACGAGAAACGACAAGAAGAACTGTATCTATGACTTTCTCTAACGTTCATAACTCAAAAACTCCGACCTTGATCGCTTTAGCAGATGGTTTTGCTCTGCTGTAGTTGCAATTAAACAGAGTGTGCCAAAGTGAAGAGCAAATTACCCATGCTATCTATCCCGGTTGAAAAAATCTGCAGTCTTCCAGTATCTAGTGGGACAACATCCAAGATTCTCCAGCCCCAGCCCATGCTGGATTGCCATTATATTTTATGTCAGTCGGTACTTCAGAGAGTCCAAGACCCTTGGCATATGTTCTTAGTTAACAAAATGGAAAATTAAACTTTGTAGCAACCCCCTGCCACTCCCAAAATAAAAGAAAAATTCTATCTACATCAATGAGCAGGAAGTCTGATCTTCCTGTGCCAGCCAAAAAGGCTGCAATATAAGGACATTTGGCTGAAGAAAGGCATTTAAAACCAGCAAACTAGCCTAGATTCACACTCCTGCATTTCAGGTACTGAGGAGTATTTATAAGGAATATAACTTGTAAAATCACCTGTGATACTGACAAGCATAAGTTTATGATTTTGACAGAGCTTTTACAATTTTTAAAAATGAATCACTCGTGAACGTCATCCTCGTGGAAGAACTGCTCCTGAGTTTCTCCAATACACTAAAAATACCACGATCATAAAACGAGTACATACGCAAACAAATGAAATAGTATTGCAATTAGTCAGGAAGAGGAACCTAAGCAGAGTGGCATTTTCACTGATTAATGACTGTGTATAAGAGCCCATGGAGTCTGAAGGACAGACCAACTTCTAAGTATGAGATCTCATCTTCGGTTCCCAGCTATCAGGACATACTTGACTCTGAGCTGCACCAAAAAGGAAACACAAGCAGCGTCTGCTCACTGGTTCCCCAGCATTGCTGAACTGGAAATACCCAAGTACAGCAGTTTTTTCAAATTAAATGCATGAAAAATGTGATGAGCAAACGTACAAAAGTAGTATTTGAGAGCAGATCTGAATATGTAGAAGATATGTAGATAAACTACCTCACTGGCAAACTCACGTTAAGTTGTTTACAGTCCAGATGGTACGGGCTAAATGGAAAGGGGGCATTTATGTCAGAGCTTGTACAATAGGAGCAAGAACGCTGATATGGTTTCTTTTTTTATATATAGCTGGGTAAAGAGATCAGAGAACACTGGAATGTTAGCCAAAACAAGTTATCCAGCTGCACTGTGTTTCATCACATATCAATTTTTACTGAAAGAAAACCATACAAATTTAATCAGTTCTTCATATGGTAATATTTAACATTTTTTTCCCCAAGTTGTTTGATATTATTGTTTTAAAAGTTCCTTTCTCCCCCTCCCTCGAACGTGATGTGTGATAGTGGTGAACGCAGGAAAAATAGCTATCCCTGGCAAGGCTGCAAGTCTCATTTACAGTAGACTCGGTAATAAATGCACTGGCGTCTGTGTCAATTGAGTGTCTCAATGAAGAACAGGTCACTACAGGGAACAGTACAAGCAGCGTCTACATTTGAACTCCCACATCCTTATCCCATGCATGTTTGTAGCATCAGTAGAAATTAAATTACCCTAATAAACCTTTCTGCCTCCTCCCTTCCCCAAGAAACAGGACTTTTTTTCCTGACATCTTAAGCCGCATGGGTTTTCCCTCTTTTTCGTAAGGCTATCATATGGTATTTGTATAGCACTTTTAATTATTTGAAAATATATAATAGAGTGGAGACATGGATCCCACTTATATAAATGCCTATTAAAAGGCCATGTATTCTCTCAGTAACCATAAAACATAAAACACCTCTTAAAAGAACGTAATTCCTTTGTTTCTAAGCCAAACACATATAATAAGACAGCTTGCTCCTTTTAAGTAAATAAAAATGATTTGTATTAAATAAAATGAAATATTGTATGCACTGTATAATTTAACAATAAGACACATCAAAGTATGCGTTACTGCGAGCTAACCCATGCCTCAGAGGTGTCGCAAGCCAAATACTTTACACGATCCAAGAAACATGTTGGTACAGCACAGCAAAAACCGCAGCGCGTCATAAACTGTTGGTCAGATGAGATGTAAAACCAAGTTCCTAACCATTTGTGGTCACCAAAATCCCCCGGCCCTTAGAATGTTGATTTTGCCCAAGCGGGAATGTTCTTAATGCCACCTCGCTTTATTCCTCGTTTCCTTCGACGGTGCGGAGCACGGAGCCAGCCCGCTGTCTCCTTGATGCGCTCTGCCCCAGGTGCAGCTGCCCTGCAAACGGTTTCGCGAGCATCTCGCGCGTCCACGTGCTCATCTGGAGCTCTGCGTGCTCTCCCGGTTACAGCCCGTTAAAATGGGTGAAACTAATGGGATTTCTTGGAGGTACTTGATAGTGAAATTTGATCCATAGTTTGTAACAGAGTTTCAAATCCCTCAACTAGAATGCAAGTATAAATAACATGATTATGTTGTATACAACCCCAAATAAAATGATTTCTAAAAATGTATTCACCGAGAATACACTAAACCCCTTGACAGAACACAAAGTATGTTAAGAAACACCACAAAGATAAGCAGCACAGAAAAGCTTATACATTGTTTGCATCAGTTTTATATGGATTTAAACCACCATGTTGCATCCACATTCCCCCTTTATGAACTGCTCTGAGGTTTTGACTGCTCCGGTTTTAAAACGTTTCAGTGGAAACACCGCGTGCTCAATCAGAAGGCTTACAAAGCTGATGAGTCAGTGCTTTTTTTTTTTTTTTTTTTTTTTTTGCTAAAAAGGAGGAGGGTTCTCTTCAAGAGTGCTAACAAGCACAGCGCAGGCTCAGTTCTAGCTGTGCCATCCGTCGAGTAGCAGGAGAAAAAATAAAATTCACCATCTCTAGTGACAGTAGTGAAATTATTTTAGGAAATAGGCCACGCAGCAAGGAAATGTACTGTAAACCCCTTGATTTACATTATTTGTGAGGAGTGAGTGAATGGCGGCATAAAGTGCGACGTGAACCAGCAAGGCAGTGAGTTAGAGAGAGCTGACAAACACTAATGCTACTTCATGACGAGAAATCCCTCCAAAACACATCAGAACCACAGACCTTCCACTGCATCCTAAACCAGCGGTACGACATAGTCAAAGACAGTTAAGTTATGTCTTTATTGTTTTTTCCATGACTAAATCCTTGTTATACCACGCTCCTAACCCCGAAGAGATCAACTGCACTGACAACAACAGGAATTTATTTTATGAATCTTGAAAACCTCTTTTTAAGTAAAAACCAACCTTAACTAATAAATAATGAAGCATAGTGGAGTTTTCCAAATAACTGTAAGCCCAAAACATTTTACTTTCTTGACCTAAATACACTTGCTAGGCGGGCAGGAAAACCACTGACACCAGGATACCATCGGCTTTATTCTGTTTTTACAGACACAGCAGAAAATACATTAACGTCTTCCAAACATTTATATGAATACATACATGTTAAATAATATTGAGGTGACATTTTTTTCATACTGTAATGTCAATGAAAAATCTGTGTGTGCTTATGTATTTTTTTCCTGTTAACTTTAATTAATAATGTCTGAACTGTTGCTGCTATCTGGCAAATGAACCTGCACCTGCAGTTTCCTGTGGCTGTAGAGGCCACCACCAAAAGTCACGTGGTGGTCCGGTAATATTTAATAAACACCTTTTATTAACCTGTCTTCCATCCGACTATTATTGCAGTCAGTAAATGCTACAACAACATTCTTATGTTGCCTAAAAATTGTTATTAATTTACATTTGATCAACTCCACATGTCCTATGAGCCTGTCTGCAGCACGGAGCTGAAGCTCTTTAAGCAGATTCACACCCATTCAACACCCAAAGGATACACCCATCGACCAAACAGCAGCCAAACCCTCCTTACCGGAGCTGCTCTGGGAGCGCTGGTGAACCACTCACGTTGACTGGCACCCTTCAGTTTTTAATAAAGGATTTGCCAAAGTGACAGGTACTTGCGGAAACAAACTGCCGACACATTTGCTAAGTTACGTGAGTAGGCAAAGCTACAGATGTTGAACAATAGCGTCTTCCACCAAGATGTATGCCATAATACAAAAAAAATAACCTGGCATCTGGCTTCTTCATTTAAGTACCTTTCTTAGGGTTTGGATCTTAATTTTTTACAGTTGACAGCAATGTTATTTGAGCCAGTCAGTGGCATCTGGTTGCTGGGAGGGTGGATGGAAAAAAGGAAAAAAGGAAGGGAAAAAAAAAAAAAAGAGGGGGAAAAAAAAAGCTCTGTGCACTTTAATTAATTGTGGAGAGATTACATGGTCTTCCAAGCATGTAGTTTGTCATCAGAGCACATTACAGATTTATATTAGATGTTTCTCCACAGTGTCAAGAATAATTAAAAAGGGATAGAAAATGATGCCAGCTAGCAATGCTTTACATCAGTGGTGAAAGTTTTATATTTATTACAGCCAAACAGTTTTAAAAGAAGATGTCAATTTTGTAGTTATACTGTGCAAGGAATAAATATTAGGTGGGTAAAGCAGCCAATACATTTCAGCTGCTTGAATAATGAGAGGTTCATGTTTAATCTATCAGACCTACCAGAACTGGTGTGACATGTCAGAGTTATTAATGAAGTAGCATCCCCTTCTCTCATAAAAACATCCTCCCAATACAATAACTAACATATGTTTTTCTTTTCTTCCTAAAAGGATCTCTGCCCAACCCTTCCTTCTGATTCATGTAAGAATGGACATGCCAACTGTACACAATTTTTTTTCCCAATTAATTTGCAATACCTTTGGTCTTGGGCTGTGCTGATCGTGCAGTGTTCCTGTCTACCCGAGCTCTCAGCTCACTAAAGGGCCACGTTTCTCTCCTCACAGACTTCTTTGTACACATGGATGAGAGAAGCAGATGGACCTATAAGCAGGTTGCAGCCGAAGGAACAACTTCTACCCAAATACTACAGGTCTCCTTTCTGTCCTGGTATAGACTCATTCAAAGATTGTGTCTCCCAAATCCCTCCAATACATTTGTATTTATTTCAAGCAGTTTTATTAAAGTAGTTTCTGCTGTTTCAAACATTCTGTAGCAAGAAACCAGTGCAAAAAGTAGTTTTCTTTTTCTATGACATAGAGCTCTGAGCTCAAACGGAGATTTTCTTTCATGTGTCAATGTTAAAATGAGTTATTAAAAGCAAGTGTAAATTGTCCCCTCTTCCTATTGTGTCATGTTTTCAGAATCACAATGAGAAAATATTTTCAGACAAATTACTGTGTTTAAATGGTGATCAAATCTCTTGGCCCTCACTGTAGTTTTTACTGAGCCCAAACCAGGAAATTGGCACTCATGAATAAAACGGCGAGTTTTCACATTCAGTTTGTGTCTGTCAGTGAGTGCTATTTTGTAAAAGTAGAAATGTAAGAACTTACACCCCACACCTATGTACCACTCAAATACATTTGGAGCTCACAAAGCAAAGCGCTGGCCGCAGGAAACTAGAGCGTCTCTGCACGCGAAGCAGGCAGTGAGCCCTACCAGACAGAGCTTGGCGCCGGGACTCAGACGAGGGCAACGCTTCCCCTCGGCACTGCCAGGAGCTCACCGGGTGGCCTTGAGTAAGTCGCTGCCTCTCTTCTTTACAGTTTGCGACTACAGAAGGGACCATTCATTTCATTTAATTTCAGACACTTAGGCATCTGCTCATCACTGTACACAATATTACCCCAATTAAAGATGGATTTCTACAATTTATTATAATATGCATAGATTTAAAAAAAAATTAAGACCAGTCTTTCCATCTTTAATTGTTCTGACTTCATTTGAGATGAGCAGCCACGCAACACAACATCACTGGGTTAAGATATCACAGAACTTTTCTGCTTATTGAAGCTGCTCTGGCATGCTTCATAATTGTTTCCTAGCTAGCAACGGACACCACACCACACCACCTCCTTTGGTTTGGTTTTTTTTTCTGCTGAATGATTACTTCATTTACCACAGAAAACACGGCAATGACAGTTCCATAATGTTTCATATCTATAAGAAGTCTATTTGGAAATGGTAGCCAGTGTGCCATGTGTTTGCTAAGTGATGGTTCTCTAAATATCGCAAAGCTTCGCAATGGAAATTTATATCTATTGCTGTCTTCTAAGCACATTTTAAAATGCAGTTTGTCCTGTAAATTTCTAAAACTTGGGGGAAATTACCTGTCTAAATGCCCTTTCTCTCTTTCTCATCTGCCCAAAGTAGCAACTGCTGCAACCGTACACAGAAGAAACACCCAAGAGAGGCAGCACTGGTGAGCGAGCGAGATCTCCTTCTTTGAAGCCAGACTACTGGCGTTTTTTTCTTCTTCCCTGGCATTCCCTTCTCCCTAAGGGTTAAGGAAGCATTCTGGGCAAAGCCGCATAATGGCTGTGGGGAATTCTCAAGAGACTTGCACTGATTATTTTCAGGTTGATAACCTATTTGATTTGATTGGAGGAGAGGAGAAGGAAAGCAACTGTTGGTCTTCTTATCAAATAGGATCAGATTTATTTTAAGATTATTTGAAGCACTGAGAGCAAGATACAGTAAATAAAATATGAACACAAAAAAAAGGAGGAGGAAATTGTTCACAGCTACATACTGCATTATACACCACATTTTACTTAGCTGATATCTTGCAAGTGCCAGTCAAAACAAAAAAAGTTTCAACTCCTCTCAGATTTCTGTGTGGGAGCAGATGTGCCACTGACAATTCAAAGCCTCTCCAGTCTTCAGAGAACTAACAAACATATTCCAATGAATTTGAGAGGTGCTAAAGAGGCAAAGAGAAGACATCTGCCCTTGTGCCCAAACTCAAATGTCCTTTTATTTTGAAATTAAAAATTAGTCCTCTAAACTCAGTTCAGTTTCTTCATCATAAAAGATCACTTGATGAAAAGCCACTGCTAAGAAGAAAAGGTCAGCTGTTGACAATAACTGACAAAGCTTTTGATTCTGAATCAATGTACAGCCAGTATCAAGGCACCAAGCACCATCCCAAGTGGTACCTCCTGGAGAGTAAAACCTCAGCCTATCTCCTGAACCAGAACTTCTAGCTCAGTAACAGCCATACATCTAAAATTACAGCGTAACACTCCAACCTGTGGTGTGAGGTGACCCAGGGACTCAAATATCATGAATGTGGCTGTGAAAATAATCTCCCTGCTATGTCACTCTGTCCTCTGAGCTACTTTTCCCCTCCCTCTCTCCACAGCTCGGTGACAGGCAGACAGCAAGAGCTGTTAGTGGAGATGCGGCTGGTACAGTAGCTAACACACACTTTGATGATCTGCTTTGATCACCTCGCATCATATTCATTAGAGAAACTTCTACCCTTTCCATTCTGTAGAGGGTGGGTATCTCCTTTAAAAATCTCCTTCTCTGATTACCACAGTACTGGGGAATCCATAGCTTGCAATTGCAGCCTTCAAATCTGACACACCCATAGATGACAATGTCCAAATTTAATGCTTCAGTTGCATCAATATACAACTGTTTTATGGTCAAATCAATCCACTGATTAAAAATATTTTATCATCGACTTGAAATTTTGTCCATGCAGAACACAGGTTATTAATATTTGCTCTGATTTATCCTACCCAAATCAACACTCAGCTGCTACCTATTTTAACTATAGAATATTTATTAACTAGTATTTAAAAAAAAAAAAGTATTATCTAAGTTTTGGACATTTCCCAAAGCATATTAATTTCTTATGAGATCCATCCAGCCTTACTAAAAACATACACACAAAAGCCATTAGTTTGCATGAAATCAATGAAATGGATAGAGTATGGATAGTTCTCACATTATTTACCAGAGCAATGGTTGCCTTTCGCCACCTCGCTCTTGCTTTTCTAAGGAGTAGGATATAGAAAAAAAAAAAAAGAATCCCAACTTTTTCTAGTCTGGTTCTTTACATTCTATATAATAACATTAAGTAATTATTCTGCTTCCACCCCACCCTGTTAACACATCCAGAGGCTGCAAAGGCAACTAAAACACATTAAACCACAAAGACTAATCATGATTTAAAACTTCTCCTTGGAGGGGATTTTGAGGAAGGGAAGTTGGGTGTGGAAGCTGAGAAACATTTGCAAGCCAAACACTTTATTTTAAAAGATCGTACTAGAAAGCCAACACGATTTTCCAGACTTAAAGTCCGTAGATAGTTTGTGATTCATGCTACACAGTGACTGTGAATATTAGCAAGATGGTCAATGGGGTATGAAACAAATTAACTCTGCTTTCTCTTACACTTGTACATTCACTTAAAAACAGATGAATTCATTTACAAAAATATTTACTGCTTACTTTAGACTGAAAAAGGGCTACACGTAATCAACGTTGTTGACATTTTTATTAAAATGAAACAAATGAGTCAAAGGATTTTAATTACAAAAGTTAAACTCATTCATGCAACTGCCAAAAATGTGATGCTTCTTAACCAAATGCTTCACATCAGAAATTAAAAAGCTCTTTCACTGAGATGTTTCCCAGAAGCTAAAAATGTGCATGGGCTGGCTACTGTTGCTGTGTGTACCAAGCTTCTCAAAGCTCAGATAAATCCACAGGAATCTGAGAAGAGCATTTTTCAGGTCTCTTCCAACAAACGATTATTATGACAAATACTGAAAGTTAAATGTGTTTTTAAGAACGATAACATACTGTATATCAGAGGTGTTCACCAGGATCGTATGTTCTTGATACAGGATATAAGCACACTTTTTTTTCTAGAAAAGAGTTAACATGGCTTGTATTACCATTGAGTGATATGCCAAGGATGATTTTTTTTGCTTTACCACAACACATTCCAGCACTTATTGTGACTCAGAACGATGAAATATTTCACACACAGCAACCGCGACTGCAAATATTCATATATTAAACAAACCAAAAAACCCCCGGTCCCTGGTGTTGGTACCATTCCCAGTTCAGCAGGGCCTGTCAGACTACACCAGCCACGAAGGTGCCACAGAATGCCTGCATGAAAAGACAAAACCACTTTGGTCTGACTCAGGCTCCTGAGGCACAGCCAGGACTGACGATGTAATACAGGTACACAGGAGAAAAAGAAAAATAAAGTCTACCTAGCACCTGTCCAGGGCCCTTAGCACCCAGGAGTGAAGTAAGGAAACGGCCTAGGTTAATATGGAAAACTGCTTCCACTTTCTTTCCCTCTAAAAGCCTTGGAAGTATTTCTTATGCATATCATCATGAACCACATCTACAGAGAAACACAAGTAGACAGATAAACTTAATGTATTTAACATGTTCAATGTTGGTTTTTTTTTTATTTACTCAAAACCCATTAAAAGTCACCATCATAATTTCTATTCACTGCCAATGCAAGCAAGATCGGGTCTTATTATTACAGTCATATTTTTCATCAAAATAACAGCATCCATTCTACTCCTAGTCAAACTCCAGTTTCCTCACTAAGTAAAATCCTATTGATTTACAACAGAAAATATTCTTGAGTTCAGGACTGTGCAGCTGAAGTTAAACTGGAATGGCTTTAAAAGTCTCTTTAGCGTCTAAAATGATAAGAAGTATACAAGTGATTCTGTAAAATTACAGATTTAAAAAAAAATTGCTTTTCTTTTTCAATCTGCCAAATAAAATGGTATAAATTCCTGATCTTTTTCTTCTGTACCTCCTATCAAAATCAATGGAAAGACTGTGGCAGTTGACCTGGATGCTTACGTATCTATATTTTTAAAAAGAATTTTTCTTCTTTAAAAGGCCGCTGTGTTCTGTACCACAGGTGCCAATGCTCTAGCAGCACACTAGATGATCCAACATATGTTAAGAGTTTTCTAAAGTACTTTGGGATCCTTGGGGATCAAAGGTGCTACGTAAATATAAGATGTATACTTTTAAACAACAGAATTGTGTCTCCGATATAACACACGTACATCTAAATGTC
The DNA here is from genome assembly GCF_036417535.1 of Chlamydotis macqueenii. NCBI lineage: Eukaryota > Metazoa > Chordata > Aves > Otidiformes > Otididae > Chlamydotis > Chlamydotis macqueenii. The sequence continues at coordinate 18,662,098 of NC_141568.1, forward strand.
TGCAGACTGCACGAGAAGCTGCATCTTTGTTCTTGTGAATACCTTAGCACTTTGTCTCCTTGTGGGAGACACATTAAAGAAGTAATCTTAGTAAAAAACCAACCAACCAACCAAACAAAAACCACACCACACCATACTTTTGGATTTCAGGCTGAAAACCTGACAGATCTTTTGCTATAATGCCCACATTGAACTCCCAGTAAACCCTGTTCCAGACATTTATGCAAAAATGCATAGATAAAAAAGTAAATGTTAATTATGCACTATAACGTTTAAAGAGGTTTTATGCTGGATTCTAAAAACATGCACAAGCACTTCAGAAATAAACGGTTTTCTATTTTGTTCCTAGATTTCAAATAGTCTAAATATTTTAGCATTTGAGGTGCCTTTACGCTCGCAGCCTTTGCAGTGCACCTTTTGACCTTTCAGCACTCAAAAGTGGGGCTGAGATAACTAAAATCTGGGAAAGGCAGTAAAACATGGAGCACGTAATAAATTAAAGACTTGGAAAACCGTGGTAATAAGCCCTTTGGGGTAAGTCTCCTTTAAAGCAGTAGCACTGTTTAACGCTACTGGAACAATTCCTGTTTTATTTAAGACTTGTGTGATGGAGCTTCACCTACTGGTTACAGGTATGAAATGTGGTTCTGTTAAGATGACATGATTCCGTTTCAATGAGTTTCTGGCTTATTTCATTACATCTTTAGATCTTTGTCTAAATAAAAAGACAACAGTTGGGGAAACGCTTAGTCCCAACGTTTAGACAAGTTATGCCTTGCATCAAATGCTTCCATTCTCAAAAGCATTAGGTTTGGGGAAGAAAACTAGGTAAACTGGTTGACTAAAAATGAAAATTAACTTTAGGGAAGTTTTCTGGGATATCTTGTTTGTGCAAAGCCGTATATGAACAGGAACCACAACTACTGTCTAGATCTTACCTCTGCTCCTTTGTAAAAGAAGGAGACTGCCTGCAGAAAGAACGAGCAACCAGCAGCTGGACCCAGATGATGGAACTATCACATGGGTGAGATGTCCCGAACACGGCTAAACCACGACAGTTATTTTCTCCACGGGCTGCAGGGGGATCTCTGCTCCTCCGTGGGCCTCCACGGGCTGCAGGGGAATTCTGGCCAGGAGCAGCATTACTCCTCTCCCTCCTGAACTGACCTTGGCGTCTGCAGCCGTTCCTCTCACCAGAAATTCCTCACAATGGGCTCAGGCAGGCAGACACCTCTCAGGTTCTCTTCACATCTCATCTCCTCTCCACTTCTTGCAGCCAGGCCAGGCCGAGTCGGGCCCAGTCGGCTGCCTGGCGAGAGGCCAGAGGGTGAGGCCTGCCAGGCCCATGAGGCTCGCGCCTCCCCCTCTCTGCCCCTGCTCAGCTTCTTCACATCTTCTCTTCTCTCCCTTTTTAAATTCTTTTTTTCCCCTTCTTAAATACGTTATTGCAAAGGCGTTATCACGGAACATTCTGCTACCAATTGGCTCGGCCCTGGCCAGCAGCGGGCCCGCCCTAGGCCCAGCCAAGTCCACTGAACAAAGGGGAGCGACTTCCAGCAGCTTCTTACAGAAGCTGCCACCGTAGCCCCTCCTCATTAAATAAAACCAGGACAGTCATGAGAAAGATGCAGAAGTGATAAGGAATGCCGCACACTATAAAGCACATCTGCATGAAGCCCTCAAGGAATCTCAGTCGTGATAAAGGTAAACTGGTCTTTCATGAAACTCTGGTAACACAGAAATGGTGGCTGTGTACATGCACAAACTCTGGGGAATTCTGTTCTAAGCTAAGGAAGCTGGGACTAACTGAGGCACAGGAAACCCGAGCTATTCTTTAGGTCTCTGACATCTATATGAGAGGAGGAAAGACTTGTCCAACTAGGGAAAACATCTAACCACCAAGCTCTGAGACTGAAGTAATAAGCGTACACACTTAATGAAGGAGTTCTAGTTACTGCCTACAAATCTGCAACAAGAAAAATGGATAAACAACCAGCAATTCTGCAACACATGAAAATCAGAAATTAATAACTGTTAAATAATTGTTAAAAAGCAGTCCCAGGTGGCTGCCTAGTCTATCCTCCTGCAACAGGGCAGTACTGATGTAATCATCAGCGTTCATGTTCTCAAAACAACTGATGTGAAAACATGCTAAAGGTGTCAGTTGACAAATGATAGCAAACATACATCAAAATGAAGCAAGCGAATTGGCAGGAAAAATGAGTGAGTGAATTGCCTGAGGTATCACACAGGTGTTATATATGTGACCATGTGAACAGAAATGCATACAAGTACTCACACGGAGCATCTTTTTACCAAGAACATTTTTTATCTCCTCACCATTATAAAACTGTCAACTCAAGTACATTTACTAGCACTCTAAAGAAAAAAACAAAATGACTCATTGCTATTTATTAGTTTGATATGTTAACTAGCAAAAGGGAAAAAATCCAGATGAATTAAGTATGTGGAGGCTGCCTGCTCTTAATCTCTCCAGCAAATCTTTGTTCTGTGTTAATCTCATGTTATTGTAGTAAGCACGCAGGACCATCATTCTTCTCATATATGAGCAAGGCACTCCTGCGTGTCGTGCTAGATTTCATCAGGAAGAAAATGAAGTCTAAGGTGGCTCTCAAGGCACCAGAGTTTTGAGAGAGTGGAGAACCTCAGAATGGGATTTTTAGCTTGAAGAATTTGATGGAGGAAGCAAGGAAATCTAATCAACCACTTTACATGCACGGTGCTTCACTGATCATCAAAAAGCTTTCCTCATCTAGATTTGTACAGAAAAATCTTGCCCAGTTTGCCAGGTAGAGGGAACTTGCAAAGTAATCAAGAGCAGTTCAGCGCACAAATGAAGCCATAGAGTAGTCTGATATTGGAAAGGATGCCCTTTTGTTATTCCTTTTAAATGTTATGGAGAGATGGGATTTGAGCACAGCAGTAAACGCAGGGCATGAGACTGCTGACAGGATATTAGAAGGAATCCTGTGGTGGCAAAGCCAATGTGATTCTCATCCCTCCATAGAAACAGGCCTATGGTGTTTTAAGGGCAGTGAGTACAAATAATATTCACTTTGGCTTTTTAGCAGTGACTGGCAAAAATACAAAAATTCTTTTTAAAACAGAAGGCATAAAAAGGTGGTGTGTGGTTTTTTGTTTTTTTTTTTTTTTTTTGTTTTTAATTTGCCAGGCTACATTAAAAACTCAAAAAGGTAAAATTAGAAGTACATTTTTCTTTGCACTTGAGTATCACTTGTATCACTTTTTTTTTTCACTAGTCAGTATTGCATTACAGGATGGCATGCAAAAGTTCTCTCCAACACGCAGCAGACACTGAAGGCATTTCATTTGTGATGAACCCAACCAGGAAAGTACCTCACCGATCATGGCTGAGAGGAGTTATTGTCCTTGCTGTCGGCAGTAGAGTTAATACAGACTGGATGAGCACCAGGCTCTGCCTTAGTTCTCCTGCTGATACTCTTGAGCATCCTTACTCCATAGCAGTTTTCAATAAGTAATTGCACTAGGGCTTCAGAAAGCGTCTGGGCAGGCATACTGGAAGCTAGTGAGCTTCTGAGCTCGCAGGTAACTGCAGAAATGCAACTAAAGTGTGGCCACAGAGACCTAGCATTGTGATTGCTTATTTAACCTCAAGTGAATACAAATACAAATACCGTGGTGTTCTGAGCTCATCACTGTGTGACAGTCTATGTCCTATCCCATCTTGTTGTTATCAAAATATTAGCACTGCACATTGCCACTACACTGTACTAAACTAAACGGGAACAGTAAAGGCATTTGGGCACTAATTTCTGCTATATAAAATGTTGCGCATGCAGAGCTCTGTTTTCTGGGCTTAGAGGTGAATATCTATATGAGAACCGGTACTTTTTGGCTGCTTCTTTTATCTAACGTATTTCAAATTTTCAAATTATTAAGAGAGACACTGTACAGAGGCAGGAGTGTTTACATCCCGCTGGCAGGGGACCAGTTTTACCTCTGTGTTAAGGGCTTCAACAGAACTTAAATGGTCCGTAATTCTCACGCTAGCCTGCTACAGAAAAACAAGCATCACTTATAAGCACTGTCTGTACAGAGGACAGTCCACAGCAGACTTCTCATCACATTAATGTGTAAATGCTACCTGATCTCAAAAATCACAAGTACCATAAGATTAGCATGACAGAAAGAACATATGTTGAGTTGATGATGAAACTAGAGGTCCACACATACAACGTGTTCATATTACTGACACACACCCTAAAATCAAGTTAAATGGGAATAAAGGTCTATATTTAGCCATTGTGATGGTTTAGCCCGAATCACCACCTTCAATGCTTGAAGGTTTTTCTTCTTCTACTACATGGAGACAAGACTCCACCCATGTTAAAAAAAAAAACAAAAAACAAAAAACAAACATCAATTCTCTCCTTCATTTTCCCACACTAATGCATTATTGACTACAACGTACCAAACTTGCACTTGCAGCCTAACCCACTATTACAGCACTTTGTATCACTACTTTAAACATTGCTTAACAAGAAAAATATGTCAATATACAATGAAAGCTTTCATTTATGCTTTCGAGTCGAGCAAACTGCTGCGAGCTATGTTGTAAATTACCCCCAAGAATGTTTAACTGGGCAAAACAGAGAACAAATTTTAGCGACATCAGACGTGACTGGATTCATAATTAGCAACACTTAAGACTACATTAAGTTTATCTCCTTTCTATTCCAGTGACCCTTTCAGTTCTGAGCAATGTTTGCATATGCTCCCATAAATCACGTCGCAGATTTGTCAACAACCTCCCAGTACTTTTGTTATTTGTGAAAATTATAAAGTGAACTCCTGCCTCAAAAATTTTTTTATAAAGCCTTACAGGGTAGGTGGGAGCTGCCTGATCTCAGCTTCAGTCCAATCTCTTTTGAAACTGGAAAAGAAGTATAACCAGTATCTCTGCAGAAGTCCATTGCGGTAATAACTGATGCTACTGACTGGCGGGGCTGTGCCAAACTGATCAAAACCAGGTACTAACGCCAAGTTAGCGCTCTGCCTAAAGCAACTGTCAGGTCATGATAGATTAGACAAATCTGATTGCTCTATCAAAACATTCATCTCAAATCTTGATTAGCAAACCTATTGAATTATGATTAATTCACAAGAGTGCCGCTGACAGATAAGGCACTTGATCTGACAATGTGTACTAGTTGCTTTGCCTGAAGCAAAGAAGCTCTGAAGTTGCTGGTAAAATAAACAGTATCAACTACAACACAGTGAGAAGGATAATGAGGCTACACGCACCTTTTAATTTAACAAAGGCTGATCTACAGGAACCTAGCTTCAGCCACAAAAACATAGGGAAATCAAGGAGAAAGACCAGGAAATCACAGAATTAAATGTCAGGAAAGGCGGTAAAACTCCCAGACTGAAAGTACAGAGCTGAAAGTTGCACAGGACGGGCCATAGGGACTGTCAAGGTATCTAGTATTGATCAGGAAGTCCAAATATCCCTGGCTTTCAGGAAAAAGCCAATTAAAAAAATAGGCCATATTGTCTCCAGTTATTGCATCACCTTGGTTTTACTGTCTTGTGTAGCAGTAACACATTACTGAACGCAACGCTTGGGTCAGATGTGCTGTCATCTGCTTTGCAATTCCAGAGAATGGAACAAGTGGTTAGAAACTGAAGAATGTCTTGGACACATTACACTAGGAGAAGGGACTTACTTCAGCGTTACTAAAACAATATTAAAAGAATAACTTGCATTACTTACAATTTGTCATAAAATTCAATAATAAATAGAACTAATGACCGTGGGTCTGCAGCTTTTAAAACTCTCACCAACAATGCCGTTTTTATAATTACTGAAGATGCAGTGTTAGGGAATTACCAAACTTCTTTCAATGTCACATCTGCAGACTCGCTATGAATTTGTCCCAGACTCAGTATAGCATAACAGACCTTCCTTCACAGGGCAAAGTGAAAACCTACCAGTTTCAACTCAATTTTGCTATCCTGATACCTGCACGTGCACATAGGCAGATCATCAGAAAGCTCCCCATTATGTGAATTTGCAGCAGTGGGTGAAAAATAGGCGGTGTAATATTCGCCTCTGACTTAATGAAGAATCCACCTTCTCCAAGTCACTTGTTAGCTTATCCTGACCTAATAATTTTACAAAACCCCTAATGCACTATAATTATGTTTCTCCCCAGCCAGTATTAACCTTTCTGTGACTCTTTTCTCTTTCTTCTCTCTCACACATATTTATTTATTTTACCTAGCCTCTGTTAATCAATGTGAACTGCAGATGGGGTCAAGGAAAGCTACTTCCTCCTTTGATAGCCTCCAATGCTTTCACTCCTGGGGATAAAAATGCTTTAAATGGAGTTATATTCTAGGAAAATCAATATATGATTACTGCAAAGATTTGTATCGATTGCCCTGTTGCATTGCAAAAAGGCTAAAGAAAAATTGCATGGCACATTCCCTTCATTTTCTACTTCAGAGAACTTGCTGCAAATATTTTGAGCAAGTAAGAAGTGTTGGAACTTTATTAAATAACCTAAACTTTTCTTCATTTAATCCTGCTACTTGTGTGTTTACTTCGAAAAAAATCCCAGTAGACATCTCTTTTATAATGCCTGAAATCAGAGAGCTACTCACAATCCTGAAAAACAAATGCACCGCAGTAACTATCTAGCTCTCAAGAACTTCATCAGTTTTACATATTTCACCAAAACAAACAAACAAACAAAAAAAAACCAAACCAAAATTCCTATTTTCACTGCTTTACCAGAATTGTTCATGCTTCTCTTCCTAGCACAGATACCACACCAAGTATTCAGGCTGGATCTGGTTTTCACAGACTGCAGCGGTGGAGGAACTGGGTTTCCTGGCCCGGTTTAATTTCTCTTGATGTAACCAGAGCTGGACTTGTTCTCCCCGCCAAATGTCCTAAGCACTGGAAAGACAGCTTCAACAATTATTTCACCAAAGTAAAATAAATTCTCCAACAGAAACAGATTCTTGCTCTCCTCTCCCATGCCCTGAAGAGTTAGGTTCACGTTTGAAGAGGATCTTATTACAATTCTTTACAGGAAACTCAGGGTTTTTTCAATGTATCCTTATTTTGCAAAAATGGCTGAGATGCTTTTGGCAAATTGTTTTCAGACAATGGTTTCTGTAAACTTGTTTTTCGTGTCGCCTATTTTCTATTTATATTACATGGCATGCTATCCAAATACCAGACCATTGATTTTGCTGTTTGAAGGAATAATTTAAAAATGTTAAATAAAGTAACACATCATGATATTTCAAAGTCACTCTGGATAAGTTATTGCATTTCTCTGATCATCAGTTTCCTGAAGGATAATATTATTTACCTCCTTGTAAATTATTCAGAGATCTACTTCATAAAAGTACTATGGAAGGACTAACGTAACGATGTTTGCATTAGTGAACACGAAGTACTAATAGGAAAATATACCTTAGAAGGTCCTGCATTTGTACCAACACGTACAAGTATGTCCCCACAAATTCTTTGAATGCTGCAAAGAAACAATATGAGCTCAGAATTTACAACTATCTAAACTTATTGCTTTTATTTCCAAACTACATTTTTAAATGAGTTCATCTAGTTCCAGTACCCTAAATTTAAAATTTAAAAGGAGCTGTTAGCCAAACCCCTCCTGATTACAAAATGTATGTCACCCAGATCGGATTCTTTTCACACGCTGGAGTGGTTCCAGTGTTGCCTCACAGCTTTTACTGTGGCTCTGGTAACAAGTAAGGAAAGAACGCAAAGAATGAAGTGATTTTTCAAAACGTGATGAGGAATGTGAGGTTCCTTAGATTCTTACTTCTTTTTGTACCCATCAGTGGTTTTACAGTTTCACTATCATTTCTTTTGTACAAAAATCTTTTTAAAGCCTTTCTTTTTCTAGTCCTCTTTCCTAGAAGTAGATCATCCCGCATGTGTGCTTTATGACCTTTGTCCTTTTTCTGTAACTCTTCAATTTAACCTTTCTCATGTCTTTTGCTCTCTGTTGCTCTCCTTATCCCTAAAATATTTCAGTTTTGAAGAAGTCCTAAGGACATCAGTCCTAACTCCCTCCGTTACTTACATTTTTCTGTTTCAAATACTGTAAATTATTTCAATTACATAGATATGTATTTCATGGCATCCTCCACTACAGTAACTGGTAGAATTTTTCAGGCTTTTCTCATATTGCTCACTTTCATTGTTAACAAATTCCTGACACTAAGTTTCTTTTGTTAATTCTTTGCAAGGTTTTCTCAGTAGCAGGCGCTAAACATACTACAAATTAATGCTAAAATACTCATTAACTGATAAAGTGACACAATTTACGTACAGAAGGGTAATACTAAGCCACATCCACTTAATGAGACTAATATTCAGATATTTTTCTTGCACAGATATACTAGTGTAGGAAAAAAATTAATTCTGTTCCAGGTGGAGAGTTACTATTTGGATTTCTGGCCATTTAACTGTTCTGGTGGGACACAATAAAGACTTGGGATAAGGTTCATTGCCAGATTATGGGCAAACGGAGGATCTCAAGTAGTCTATTTGTGTAATTGCACTTTTGACATTTCTCAAAGAGTGCCTGGAGAAAAAAAGATAGGCACACCTTTTTATGGAATGTATGTATAAGCAGAGTAAATATATACATGGTACTTGAACTCCTGTGAAAACCTGTCTCCCTTAATGAGATCATTAAATGGAAGGTGTTAACTGCTGAGCTTTTACAAAATTTGAATCTTTGTCTTTTCCCACCCTTTCTCCTGCAGGACAATCTCACTCCATACCAGGCTGTGACACTGCCGCCCCGCCACTGTATCGCTAGCGTTATTTGGCGGAGAGCGACAGCAGGCCACTGCCCAGCCGCGTCTCCACACTGCCCCAATGGAAGGGTTGCCTGTTCCACGGCCGCTTCAGCACACCCACCTGATAGCCCAGCACAGATACGGCACTGCGTACATCGGGGCGCTTGGCAAACAGAGCAGAACCCGCATTCAGAGCATTCTCGCATTCACACTTTGAGCACCATTTACACCTGCCCTTTCCTTATTCCCTGCGTATCTGCGCATGGCCACTCTTGGAGACAGAACAGGCAGCGTCTGGCGGATCCTCAGTCTGAACCAAGACCTCTACTCGCTGCAACCAACTGCTCGCTACTCTGCTGCGGCTGGGTCAAATGGGTTACAGAGTAGTTGTACGTTTTAGGATTAAATGGTTTGGGTTTTTTGGATAGGTGTTCTGTTACAGAGTAATGCACAGAACATGCACTAACAGTCACAAAGCTAAGGAGAAAACAGTAAAAGAACTCAATTCCTATCAGGACACATACAGCAAACGTACAGGAAGCACCACATGCCCTTCTCTGTAAAATGAATTACACTAGTTAGTATATTCATGTATGCAGAGAGGCTTGCTCCTGATAAAAACAAGTAAAATATAAGATAACTTTATGTATTTTTAACAATTCTGCTTTTATCTATGGAAAAGAAAACAAAATAAATACAATTTGAATTAAATACTGTACATCTAGAATGACTGGCTGTTGAAACATCCCTTAGATTTACAGATGGCTTTTGCTAAAACAAATGGAAAACTGTATGTAGCATTTCTAAACTGAGTGTCTTCAATAACATTTCCTGCCAGCTTACATCAGATATAGTACACTGTTTTACAGAAGAAAATTCATTACCTGCAAAAAGTTTTTTATCTTCTTTTAGACGTTTTTTTTTTATCTTCCAAATCACATTCTAAAAATTGCAGCCAAGCATTTACCACCAAATTTAAAAGCCTGCTACTAAATAGTGCTAGTTTACCTCCACATGATAATGCTAATGATCAAATACTTTAGGACTGTACTTTTTAACAGGATAAATCTTTACTGGAGCCTGGACCAAAACCCTGGCTGAGGCACGTGGATATGTTGTATAAGAGAGACGACATTTAGCACAACTCTGGGTCTCCTTCAGCAGAGACAAGTAAAGATCCATGCTGTACATCTAAGCAAGTTTGTTGGTTCTGAAATGCACATTCTTACCTACCTAGTGAAAATAATGTCATAAAGAACAATAGCCTCAGTCCAGCCTCTCAGCTACTCCCAAAATTCCTGTCAGAATTATCATTAGCCAGTGTTAAATTGCTTTGTTCCACTGAATTCAATAGCAGTCGTTCCTACCAGGTGAGAATCTGTCCAAGACTTGTATAGAAACAACTGACTCTGCCCTCTCGTAAGGACAAGGTATTTATGAAAAAACATGATGGTATTAAAATGAAGAATGATGCTTCCTTTCTGTGTCGGATGAATCATCTCAATGAGGCCTGGATATGTAAGGTGATACAGGAAATAAAACTTCTGCTGCAATCCCCTTCCCCTCCAGTCTTCTCCCCATTCCAAAAAAGGTAGCAATTAGTAAATTAGGCGAATCTAAGTAAGTTTTAATTTGGAGATTTTCATACTTTGACAAATAACTATCCAAAAAGGTAGCACTTTCACCCTGCACTTTCAAGCTGTACTGACGGTCACCCACAAACACGCAGTCAACCCCGCAGCAGAACAGATCACAACTCTGCAGGTCAGGGAATTCTCCATCATCTGACGAGCACCAAGGACTGACCACAACACTGAGAACATGGCTGTACCTGTTAAAGTACCTGTGAAGTGATGCAGCCCACAGAACAGAGGTCAGCGGTACCCAGAATCTCTCCCAGACATTACAGCAGTGAAAGTACCATTGTCCTCTCCGTTAGAAGGGATGTCAGGCTTCACAAAACGAAGTTTCATTTTAATTAAGCCAGATTAAAGATATCACTCAAAATCTAGAGTAATCATAACCAGGCAACCTAGCAAAATACCCTGAGCACTAGCAAACCATTCCAGAATAAAGCCCTAGATTTAAAAATTCCAGTAATACATACGTATAAATATAAACACACACATTCTCATTTCAGTGCAGTCTCATGAAAGGATTAAGTTAGAATTGAATATAGACTGAAATACGTGGGAATCTAGACCTCATTTACCCTACACGTATGTAACTGCTATTCCTGGTAATTTGTGAGTAAAAATCTGGTTTCCTTACATTCAGAAACACAATTTATTCAATGTACAAAACTGTAGTTTATTAAATAAACACAAACTGAGATATAATGGCATGCATTTGTTTTCATTACAAGTAGTAACGCAGAATTCCTCCAAGGCTTACTGCATTAGCATTTCTCTCCATGGTCCAAATGCCTTTGAACTTTCTGAAAAGCTACATCTGTTAGCTCCCTTGTACACAGCCGAAACTTACCAAGTGAATTAACTTTTAATATAAATCGCTTTGTTCACTATTAAGATTGATGTTGGACACACTGTACTGTAAGTTGCAAACTGCAATTACAATTCCCTGCAATTATCTCTGGTTGTTAATAGCACGAGATAGCATGTCACTTTCTACCAAGTGTATAATTTATCACTGGGTTTTTTTTTTTCCCTTCATGAACTCTTGTGGTATTCCAAATGTATAATCTTGTTGTATTTATTTCCCAGCGGTCCAACAAAATGCTCAGCAAGTGCTGACTAGAACAAACTAAAAGGCAGTGCTATTGACAAGCCGTCACTTGAGCGGTAATGAACACTCTGCCTCTACTTTCACCTCGCCCAACTAACAGCTTTAATTTATGATAAAGCAAACGAGAGACAACCTCCAGTTTTATTATACCCTCAGTGCTGTTTCAAATAAAGTAATTAGAAGGTCAAGAGGCAGGTCTAGAAAGCCAAATACAAATGCAAGCCCTCTGCGCTGACATTTTTAAAAAATCCTGACTGTTCAAAGAGCGTTTTATCCATCCCTCTTCTGCAGAGCAGCGCAAGGCGGTTTTGACCAGCGTAACCAATGCGAAACAGCGCGGGTCAATTCTTTGCTGAGTAATTCAGCCCATATGTTAACAGAGACACCTAGCAGACAACGTCCCTTCCCCAGGCCTCTAATTTAAAAGAAAGGTACAGGTGAGTTTTAAAAGCCTGTTTTCCAACAGAAACCGTCGCATAAAAGGGGCTTTTTTATTTTAGGAAGCACAAGAAATTTCATGGGATACCATAAAAAAAAAACCTGAAGAGTGGAATATTTGAAATGAGTAAGTAAGAAAAAAAAAATCTCTTTTAGAAAGGTGACCTTAAATCCTCTAAAAACTCATTTATAACTTAACAATTAAACTATTCCTAGAAGTGCTGAAGAACTAATTTTTCTTGAATGTTCAGACAAACTGGAATAACAGCAGATAACTGTATTTGGTCTTTGCAGTATTGTTACATAAATATTTACAACCAGAGAGATATAATTACGCTAATGCAGCATGTCTCCATTTTCATTATATGATATCATCTCAAATTTAAATTTCAGCCAAAAATATCTCACAACACCTTAGAAGCTACTGAAAATTGTTCCTCAGCTAGATACAATGAAACCTATACAATCAGGCATTCTTACTTGTCTTAAGCTACATCAAAGGATATTGCAATGCATCGCTACAGTTCTGTTACATGCTGACTGGAAAATTACTTCCCATTAAGAAACTGGTTTTTGTTGAGCCTTTGATGAGTTGTCTTAGACTAGCTTCACAACTTAAGATAAATTGCTGAACTCCAGCCAGGTCTGAATAAAAGGCAGCAGCTGTTTAATGCAGATCAACAGTTTAGGAAAGATAAATCAGAGCCCAAATGAACTAGTCCAGGGAACCGGGTCAGAATACGGCTATCTACATGGCTACCTGCTCTTCACCGGAGCGCTTGCAGAATCCATGCTGGGAATTTTCAGAATGCCTCAAAACCAGAATTTTGTCTCATCCAAAACACTGTTGTTCCATCGATGTCCTAGGATTCACGCGAATCCCTCTGCACCGATCACACCACGTGAAGAACAGGAAGAAGAAAGCCACCTCCAGACTTATGTCACACACCGAGCCAGGACCAAGTTCTGCTGCAATGCATTCTCATAAAACTATCAAATCAGCCGGTTTAGATTTCCTTAGCTAAAGACCACGATGGAACTCAAACACCAGGTTTATCTGACTACATCCAGAACTACAGTTCTCAGCTACCAGTGCTCTTTCTGGGTAGCACAGATGTTTGACAAGTTTAACATACACAACAAAAATTGCACCTGAATGGAAAAGAAGGCAACGGTCTCACAAAGGCACACATAAGGAAACACTGAGACTGCGCAAACACTTGTGCATCCGGGAGTTTGTCGCCTTCAGCACATACTGTATTTTGGTAAGCGTGTCTTACCCACTTAATGGTCTTTAATTAAGATTCTGTTGTATCACTTTTCTCAATGTAATTTTTGCTCTATCACGGCACTTAGCAAGTGCAATTAAACTTAATGACATAAGCGGTGTGATTATATAATGAGAACCTGCAGCTATGCTGCGAAGGTCCTGGTGGAACTAAGGAAACCCCAGAAGATACGGAGACACACAGGAGATCATCGACATAACTCAGCAACCTCCACCTCAGATTTTACAGACAATACCAAAGGAATTGTTCCAGAACTCTTCTTAAAAGACCTGTTCAAAGGACAATCCTTCACACAAACCATTATAAGCAGCTTTCACCTTCCCTATTCCATAATGTTTGCAGTGCTAACAGGGATGGAAATGTCTGAATGGCTACAACGAAAGCAGAGATGGAGTTATACGAACATTCTGGTGCACAAGGACCTCCTTCTCTTTCCAGATATTAACTACCCCTCCTTCATAACTGATGTTATTTGCTCTGAATTCAGTTATTCGGTCTAAATGTCCAAATGCAGATAACCTGTTTTCTCTCAGCATGATCCAGCTATATACAAACAAGAACATCACATCGATACATCTACAGCAGTAACAAGAAGCACTTTGAACCGTGAAGTTTTATTCTGGCTTATATGAAAAATCTGAAGCTATTTGAATTCAGACTTAAGCCTTTCACCAAATCCCTCATGAATCCACTGTTTTTCTCTGATAATGGTCTTCAGGGTCTATCTCCTCACACTAGTGTTTACGCTATGAACTTAAATTTCTTTTTCTCTATGCCGTGTACCCCACCTAACACTCTCCCCACATACAGTGAACCTCCTTTTTTTCCTACTTCACAGGTCAACAGCACCTGCAAAGATAACGTTGTCATCTTTTTCCACAAGAAACTCCAACTTTCAAGCTTCCACTTTCCAGGTACCCTCAGACTGAGCAAATTCTTTACCGAGATGCAGCTGACACGGATGGCTGCCCCTTCGCAGTCCCCTCGTCTGCTTCCATCCTATGTTGACTGTCTCTCTTATTCAAATGGGTCTTAGACCAAACGGCCAATACCAGAGGTCCGCAAACCTCAGATGGAAATTTAAAAAACAAAAACACAGTATATGCATCATAAAATTCAGAATGCAGTGAAGAAACATCAGATGCCTCTACTGCTCAGTGCATTTTTAGATTGGCAGAGTTGATGTTTGTTTGTAGCAGGCAAAAAGTAACTGGAATTGGGAGTAAGTGTTCTTGTGTCCAAGAAATTGAACCTTTGAATTAAATATATTAGGAACTCTTCTTTGTAGCATTACCTGCTGAAATACCACCCAAACCAGATAATATTCAGTGTTAAGCATTTCTTCAGCAAACCTTTGATGGGTTCTCAAATTTATGACCTTTTGACAAATAGAGCTCATGAAAATCATTATGAAGTGGGTTTTTCTTTTTTTTTTTTTTTTAAAATCATTCATTCCTTGATTCAGACGCAGACATTGCGAAGCATAACAGTAGTTATCTTCAAACTACTGTTCAAAGATTGTTAAGCAGCAGAGGAAGTATTGAGGATGTGAGGAAATCTGTGAATCAGTGAAAGATGTTGGTATGCAAGAGTGAAGATATACCAGCTGGTCTCCCACTTCAGCTGGTTTCCAGAGGGCCAGGAAGAAATTAGTCTCAGACATCGGTTGAAAGAACACCTGGACATTAACCTGGGGCACCAATTCCCTTAAGAACAAGGTAATCTTTGTTTCCTCACCAATACATCTAGAAACTAAATAATGATTATTAAAAAAAAAAAAAAAACAACCCTTGCTCCCCAGTGTCCTTAAATCACTTAAATTCAATAAAGAAAAAAAAGAAGTATTTATGAAAAGGCTGGGGGAAAACACAACAACAGGGTTTGCTCTAAGTTTGGGATACAAGGGAAATAAACTGCAGTAACATCTCGCGCCTTCCTGACAAAGGCATGCAAACCTAGGGCTGCGTGGACAAACTGATTCGAAAGCCTGCATCTGATTTATTTCTAGTAAAGACAATAATTATTAGTTGATGCTTTCCTCAAGCATTTGGCTCGTGGGATGAAAATGGGGCACAAGGTAATGGGGTTCACCGTTTGGATAGAGAGAACTTCTATAATGAAGACGATACTGGTCTCAAAATAAAAACGATGCCATGTTTTGGCTACTGACTCGTACTTTCTCTTATTCAGAGATCTTGCCTTAGGATACAGAAGGAGGATACAGTTTGTGTTTGCATATTTAGATCATCCTCCAAAAACGGCTATTGCACAATTTCCAAAGACATTTACAAAATCGCACATACGGCTAAGTAGGAACTGTTAGTGGTGTGTGAATCATATTATATTTGGCAGCACTGATATTTAGACTGCCAAATGCTACCCAATTCCAAATACAGGACTAAACCTCTGTTTTAATGCTCCAGCAGACTCTGCCCTTTAGAAATCTTCAAAAGGAAATCCTAAAGAATTAAGTGAAATAATTACTTTTTCCTCTATAAACAAGGGCTTTTTGAAATAAGCTCAATATATTTTTCAGAAGAACAATACTCTTCTTGCAAGACATTTGATTGCTCGGCAATCCAAAATGAATCAAATGTTATTTTATTTAATTTATTAAAATTTTATATTTGTCTTTTGGTTTCTGTTCTCCTGGGGGGGAGAATGATTTCTACTGCCACACCAATATACATAAAGAAAAATCTATCTGCTACTCAAATAAGCTGAAAAAAAATAATTGTTATGATCAAGTTCAACGCTTAAATTATTTTTACTAAACTGACAGTATATTTTAGAAGAAAATCCACATTCCTCTACAAATTTGATGCAAATCTGCTTGCCATTTTATTTTTAGTATTCTTGGTGGGGATGTGTGTCACTTTCTCGGCACTTTTCTTGGCATCCTGCTGTAGCATTTGACGATGGACATTCTGTCTACTCAGCTGGTATCAGCAAATGATTGCAGTAAAAATTTACATCACTGATGACAGGTCCGCTGTTCCTAGAGAAGCAGGACACCCAGATCACGTGCATGTGGCAGGACTGGGGAGGGGAAGGGAGGCGGAAGCAGATGGAAATCCCTGCAAGCTGAAGAAGCTGGAAAAGCTCACTCAGAAAGATGTATTATCAGCTAGAAACCAGCTAAATTATCTTTTGCAAAGTTTCCAAAGGCAGCCAGTGTATTCTGGACATGCACTTTTATGCCAATTTTCTTTAAAGTTTTGCAGTAGTTTTAACCATCATCCTTCAGGTGACACAGAACAACAGAAATACTCTTTCCTCTCACAACAGGTTTTCTTACTCTAGCAATGCAATACGAATTCTACTCCAGCCAGATAGTGGAGTCTTCCATTTTTGGGTCAGCCTTCATTTGCATGTTACACACACGCTAAAGATGTATATTTTATCTCTCAATCACTTCGTATCGGTACATGAAAGACACTTCCCAGAAATTCTTTGCTACAGCTTCTGATTCATGATGTATCTTACAGAAAACATATTTTAGGTTATCTGTCCTTTGATTTCCCACAGAAACTAATAAATAATCAACAAAAATATGATTAAAGACATTGCTTGAACTCTCAGCCAAAATGAATACTAGCTGGTTGAAACTCTTTCTGATCCAAATCTGTTTATCTTAGAAACAGAATTCTAACTTAGGTTTTAAAAAGCCTGATGAAAGGTTGAGCTAAGTTTTGACATGATATTTTCATATTCAAAATAGCTCTTAAAAAAAGAGGGAAAAGGTTATGAAACTTGAAGCTACAGAAGGATGAAACAGAGATTAACAAATTAGAAAATATCTGTAATTGCAATTCTCTGAAAAAAAAAAATCCTTTGAAATCTTATTCAAGCAGTACTTGGTTTGTTCTTGTAAACACTGCATTAAGACTTTGTTTAGGTAACTATAAGATCATGGCAAAAACCAGATGGCAGATTAAAAATATTCTAACTTATGTCTGACTTCCAGAATCAAAAGGTGAGAAAAAACTAAAATTAAAAATACAAACTGCGTTTTTCCTGTAACCCAATTCTCTGTAAGTCCATCTGTTTACCTAAAGCTCTATTCCAAACTTCCCAAACATATTCAACAAATTAGGAAGTGGGCTTACGCGATGTTTATTTTGAGAATATAGATGGGACTTCTTCCTTGTCTAAACTTGCCTTTTCAAGCATAGAAAAACCACAAAAGATCTAGTTAAAGAGTATAATTTATCAAAACACATATGACCTCTAGTCCTTTTAAAGAAGTATTTATTTTCATATAGCCAAACCTGACATACTTTTATAGATCAGTTATTGCCATCTGCAAATGCCCATGATCTGTGAACCTTACATTTTGTCATGGAAGAGTAGTTCTAGCTCAGAGGAACAACATCAACCTACTAAACAGAAGTGGAACCATCAAAAGGAAGAAATTCTTTATAAGAAGCTGAGAAGTACTAATTACAACTTTCAGTTGTTTTCTTACAAAAATACTGCTAATTAGAATCATAGAATGGTTTGGGTTGAAAGGCACCTTAAAGATCATCCAGTTCCACCCCTTTGCCCTGGGCAGGGACACCTTCCACCAGACCAGGTCACTCAAAGCCCCGTCCAACCTGGCCTTGGACACTGCCAGGGATGGGGCATCCACAGCCTCTCAGAGCAGCCTCTTCCTGTGCCTCACCACCCTCACAGTGAAGAATTTCTTCCTTATGTCTAATCTAAACCTACCCTCTTCCAGTTTAAAGCTGCTACTCCTTGTCCTGTCACTACCTGCCCTTGTCAAAAGTCTCTCCCCATTTTTCTTGTAGGCCCCCTTTAGGCACTGGGAGGCCGGTCTAAGGTCTCCCTGGAGCCTCCTCTTCTCCAGGCTGAACAGTCCCAGCTCTCTCAGCCTGGCCTCACAGCAGAGGTGCTCCAGCCCTCTGATCATCTTCGTGGCCTCCTCTGGACCCACTCCAACAGGTCCATGTCCTTCATTGACTAGTAACTATCAAAAAAAAAAATGTTTTACAACTCAGTACAATAACTGCAACACCTGATAGACACAAATTTTTGTCAATTCTATACAATTTATACTTACACATTTAGCCAAATTGATACATTTTGGTACTCTGGAAATAATTACTAGTTATTTAAATATTTAGTAAAAATGACAAGTGTGATTTACATCTACATTTGGAGAAGAATTTAAAATGTACAAGATTATAATTTTTTGAATAGTTGTTTTTTTAATTAATATAAAACCAAAGTTCTCACAGTAAATTTTACAACTGGGGTAAAGACGTCTCCCTAAATTTAAGGGAAGATTAGAAGCAAATTTGACTTCTTAAAAGCATCTGCTGTCATTATACAGCCACGAGCCCAAGCAGACCAACAAAACACCTCCTTCCTCAAAGCCGCAGAGATGCAGCATGGACTAACGGGTCCGTAGGCCTAGAAAAGCCATAAGCAATCACTTAGTGCTCCAGAAAGATGACTTTCTCTGTTCACCGTAACGAGCGTTAGCAGTTTAGAAATCTTGGTGATAAGCAGCAGATGCCCAGAAAAAGCTTAATTTGATTTAGATGAGAGATAAATACCTCTAATACCTGACCTAACATAGGGACTAGGCCTGTTTTAACACCAGCCCACGAAGACTGACGTGCGGTCGGTCTTCGGTGGCAGCAAAGCAGGAAGGCCTCGCCATTAGAGAACGTCTCCTGCAGTACGAGTGTTTCTAGAAAACTTCAGATGGTAATAGCCAAGTGATAAAATTTGCACATAATCAGTTGGAAACAGTCTTTGTTCAACCCTTGTTCATTCTGATAGAAAATTAAAATACTAAAAGTTCAGAAACAGGGATAATGCAGTGCTCCCAAGAACTGCATTTTACCAAGATTATTGCATTCTTAGTACCCTGTGCATTGGACTTGAAGCAACTATAGTCTCAAAAAACAGTTTTCAAAACCAATGTAGGCAGTGTCCAACTAAACCACAAAGATTAAATCAATCCTTGTGCAGAAAAGTGCTGAGAACAGCAGCCAAATGTGTCACACTTCTTATGCTCTAGAATATACACAGCTGATTTATTTATTTATTTATTTTACAAAAAGGACATAAGCATTTTTATTTATATATAATTGAAATGATCTCTTTTTCCCCTTCTGTGCAAACATGGTACCTTTTTTTCCTCAGAGTCTATAGATGATACACAAAATGATTTTGCAGACTTTCAAAGAAATTCTGCAAGGGAAATACGCCCAGTTAGGTAAGCTGGGTAAATACACCTCGGCAGTAAACAGTTTATATCTTTGAAACATTTTCATTCATTGTGTAATTTACAGGAAAAATCAACAGCATTGAAACACTGTCACAACACTGTCTGCTTGGGCAAAAAAACCCCAACCATCTAGTCTTAGTGAAAGATGATCTGGCATTTGTACTTCAATGAAGAACACAAGCAAAGTTAATAGCTCCTGCTGACAGGACTCTCATAAAGGGGTATCTTAACCCAACCTCAACGCATCAACGCATTCACTAAAAATCTGTTGATTACTGGTGGTGTTCCCAGTATCCTTTAAACGTAATGGGCTAGTACAGTGCAAATGTGATTTTAAATATACCTTATGCATGGAGGCTGGAGACATCTCTTCTCCTGCCCGCACAACTGCTCTTTGTAGTTAGCTAACTCATGCTTTCTCACAAAGAGACTCACCCAAACTCACCCAAGGAATTCCTGAAAAAACTACAAAATTCCAGCCAGAGGCCCCAAACCAGAGCATGAACCACATAAAGACTTGGCCTTCTTCAATGCATCAAACAGCTTCCAGTCCACAATTTAAAATAAATTTTAAAAGAAGCAATTAAAAATTACAGAAAGCCCAAGTGTCTGTCTATGCGATCTCAGCAACCGCTCTCTGGATTGATTCATCCCCAAACTCTGCAAACTAGATTTTAAAGAACTATTTATCTCTCCACAGAAACCCTTTTGTGCATATTACATATCACTTGTGGTATATAAGAGCAAAACAGCAACAACAGTAGGTGTCTCGGTACAATCAGCGCAGAGCTGATCCCTTACGAACCATTTTAATGTAAGGATTTTAATAATCCAGCTTTACCCCTAATACCTTATACTTGCAAATATTTAAAACAGCATGCATCCCCCCAACAGCTGTATATGGAGCTAGGACTTGTAATACAGGAGGCTGAAGATAAAGCTGCTGCAGATGTGCAAATTAGCAGAGTGTTAATTGAACATCCACTGTTCATAAAAAGGGAGCTGAAGGCATGAGTTACTGTGCATGAGTGTCAACAATGAGCCCTATAAATCATGGTCAAACTAAGCTTTGCTTACCTATTGTCTGTTTATAAGGTTTAAAAAATGTCTTTTCAGTACAGAAACGTCTACTAACATAACAACAGGATTTAAAATATAATAACTGAAACCAATGAGTATACAAATATATTTACTGATTCCAAATAGCAACACTGTTTCTTCCTACACTGCTCCATTTTCTTTTCTTACCTTAAAAAATAATTCTGGGATACTATAATAAATACTTGCACATCAGAAACAGAATATATACAAAGACTATAAATGCCAACAGAAATACCGAGAATGCAGGGTAGTGATACCAGTTTTTCTTGACAATTTGTCAATGAAACCGAGCGTCTAGAATTCCAGTCCTAAACCAGTACACTACCAACACATATTCCTACAGAATTAATCCCTAGCCTGCATCTAATTTTCCAAAAGATTATTAGTTCACTTCCTCAGAAATGTGATGTATACGCTCTCTACAATCTACATTAGCAAGGATGGGGGAAAAAAAAAAGAAAAAAAAAAATTTCTGTGATGACCAGTAACCATACACTCCCTTCAAACTCAGCCACTCCCGTCTCCAACGTAGGAACTATTTGCCTCAGAATTCTTTTTAGCCTGCATGAGCACAGTTCACTGTTTGACTTATTCTGCAAGCTGCTTTTAATTGCTTTTAAGAAACAGTGATAATTAAATTATCATGCAGATCTCCCAACCGTGCTGACAGTTTCAGTAAGAGAAACGTTACAGTAAAGTACGCTTTTACAGCACAGAGGAAACCAGGAGCAAATCCTTGGGAATCGGCCATGTTGGTACCAGCAGTGAAAATGAGCAAAAATACTAATACAAGGAAAAAGTGCTACAGCTAAGTGACAATAATTATTCATTTTAATGGTTATTTCCAGAACCATACTGAGAGAAGAGAAATACGTAACATACAACTTCTGTAAATCACTAACATGGGAAATTCACACTGCTGTAGTATGATGCCAAAATGAGTATTTTTCTTTAAATTTTCTATCGCAGTGTGAATCTGGCAGGGATCGTTCTGTGTATAGCATCTAGACTAACGCCATTGTATTTAGATTTGCTAGAGTTTCTCACTGCCAAACACCCCAGGTCATGCAGGTCTATAGGAGAACCCCTTTGATCCTACAGAACTATTCCAGAGAGCAGGAAGACACTTCTGGAAGCTTACAGAACACCTTTCAGCCATTCTGATTTTCATTTTTCTCCTCTAGAGGTGGATTTGCGGTATATGGACTTGCACAGGTGGATTTTTTTCCTCGGCCTACTTTACCGTGGCACCTTTCAGAGCTGCACTAGATGAGTTCGGAGCACAAATCCTATCATTTATAAAGTGAATCTACACGCTAGATTCCCCCCCTACACCTCTGAAATTTCTTGACATAGTCTTTAACATCTTTGCCACCTTTCTGAAGTAGGCTAGGCTAAGGAAATCCACGTCCTAGCTTCTCATTCCCTAGACTACAAATCTCCAGATAAATCCACATAACATTTTCTGAAACACCTAGGTAGCGACTCTGACACGCTGCTGACTTTAAACGAAGGCTGAATTCTTATGCCTATAGCAACAATACAAGTTTTCAAAAGGAAGATTTATTTCAGATCTTATCTTGAAGAATGACCAGAACGCTGACGGACTCACGGGCCTACGCCAGCAGCAGCGAGCACGGAGCGCAGAGCCGAGTCCCCGGGGACTGAAAACCAGGCGGGTGGAATTCAAGGTGACTAACTGCCCGCTTTGTAGTGCCAGCCAGCACATTCCAAAAATAGAGTACTGCACTGGCTGGGGACGGGTTTAGTTACAGCAGAGAGAGGATATCACTAGCAGAGTACATGCCAGCTACTATTTGTCTCTACCAAATAATACTTTGGGCCAGGCACTCAAAAACAGTTAAGACCCTTCCTTGGTTTTGGGCCAGAAGGTTTAACCCCAGAATTCACTGCTACTGCAAAATTCGTGGTGTAAACTAGAAGGCTGTCAAAACAAAATTTGCAAATGTTCTTAAAAATCAAATAAGTTGATTCATTTGCAGCTATACTTTACTGTGACTGGAGAAGCACTAGGCTACTGATTTTTATTGTGCATTTCAACACAGCTGGGGAGGCAGTATTTCTTGTGGAAGAAACTTCATCTAAAACTTGCTCTTTCTCAACGGCAGCTAAAACAAAAAGTAAAATGGGGCCAGTTGCAATATACATACTGCCCTTCAGAAGCATACAGAGCCTCTTCTACACTAAAATACCCCTACATATAAAATACACATATACACACACACACGCATATGAGTACATGAACACTATATACAGTTTAAACCAAGCTTAGCTAATGTGATTTTGATTGCTTTTCCAACGGTCGATATAGGACATGAATTTTAGTTTCGTTTTCTCAGAATTTAGGCTTCCAAACTTACCCAGCCTAGAGGGCTGTAAGCTCTGCCATTTCCAAGGCACATGTTCTGTTTACCTTGACCCTGCATGTGCTAAATGCCTAAATGTCACCTAGCATGGAACATTGCTGAGCCCCTTCTCTTCATACGCTAACGGCTTTTCAAGCTACACACAGCTCTGCTGTGGAAAAACAGGTCTGAAGGACACAATAAACTACCTTTATTCAAACATTTTCTCACACTGACTAGCACATACTAATCAAATTCTTATTTGAGATATAAATATACCAGCACAAAGTCTAGAAAACATGCTTCTAAATTTGTGTAACCAGTTGCTGGCTCAAGATGCTGCGAGTTCTGCAAGGTGAGCAAGGTCATTTTAGCCTTTCCTTTCACTTCTCTGTCCTCCTCTCATTCATAACGACACCAAATTTCCACGCTTTGCTTGCAAGGAGCATGTCAAGTACAATTAAATTCCAAACAGGAGAGAGTTGCCATTGAAGGCTTTCTAGATGTTCCAAACTTAAGAACTACATGCTCTCCAAGTTTAACAGTGCAGATTCCATTTCCAGCCACATTGAACACTGATCTTCAAGACTTCAAGTTACTAGAAGCTTACTTCAATAATCACAAAGAAACTATTATTATATTATTAGAGAAATGTCTGTCAACTGTGTTTATAATTTTTGAGAAACTACGCGTTAATGAGATGCTGTGCTTTGTGTTCTGACAATGCCCAGTAGATTATTTTGGTGTCCTACAAATCCTGCCATTATAAAGCACAAAGCACAGCTTTTACATTTGCTCACTGTTATAAAACATTCAACAAGATTTTCTTTCAAAAATAACACTTTTTTTTTTGGATAGGAGTAACAGCAAAAAAAAAAAAAAAAAGACACCTTACCTGACATCATAGTACTACCTAAATAAAACAGATACTGAGGTGCACATTAACATGATAAACATTTGAAACAGAGAATTTGGTTATTTCAGGGGTCTAAAAAGGTTTTTTGAAGAGTGAGACATAAAAAAAAAGAAATAAAAATGTAAAATAACCCACTCTTCTGCAATAAATCACTGAGCTCCTTTTCCCAAATCCATTAATAAAAACAGCGATTGTATTTCATGTTACAGTTATCTACAAAAGACCATTCTTAATTGCTCTTAAAGCATCATGTTTTATTTTAGCCAGGTTCACATTTTATTAGAGAAGACTAATGGGGCATAGACTCCCAGCAGAACTTATTTTAAACCTTGGACCAGTCAGCTATAAAAAGGGTATAAAAATAGTTATAGAGGCAAAATAAAAATTAAAAACTATAGCTAAGCTTTCAGATTTACAGGTGTAATAAAATGTGTCATAAGCTTTTGCTTTCATTCCAAAGCTTTGTCGTAAGAACACGCAGAATTTTCTCCATTTCAGAAATGTACGTTCAAATGTTAAATCTTTCTGTTTTCATTTTTAGTTTATAGTCTTGCTTGGGTGCATGTAATTTCTTAAAATTTATTGCTATTTCATTAAATATCCTTGCTGATCAGAATGCAAGAGTGATAAGAAGGAGACTCATTACAGGATAATAATAATAACGGCATTTCTTGTTAATGAGGTAATAACAAGAGGCCTTCAGGCTTTCTGCTTCAAAGTTCATTTAACAAAACTACTTTTGTTATTAACTTATTAACCAGAACCCTCAAGTTGTCATTGCCCTAATAATAATTTGAAGACCTACTGGAGTCATTTATCGGATCAGTTAAGGAATCAAACAACAAGTTAGAGCTAAGAACTTATAAAACCTCATGGTATTAGGCAGAGACGACCTCGTCTGTGTGTAATACTGAGTAAGCGCTGATCCAAGACAATAGGTGTTGCTATGCTGTTTGCAGCAAGACCTCCCAGAAAACACTGAAATCCTAATCCTTTAACGTATGTAAATATTTTCTAGATCATCAAAGGAATTAGCACTTGTGTCCTTAAAAATTCCAGCTCATTTATGCCATCTTGCCTACTTGCTTTTGCTTACTAGTGGCAGCTGGACACCATTTCATTTTATTTCCAAACTTGATTGTACTGATGTAGCTGAGCTGCAACTCAATTAAGACTTGCTTGATGTTGAGGGTATGATTTCAAAAAAGTCTTCCTAAAAGACAAAAAAATCAAGCTAAACTATATTGTCACCGTGAGAACTATGACAGTGAACCATGAGAACTACCCCAGACTTGTGGGAGCTGGGTTCCTTTACGTACTTCTGAATTTTTAATCTACCTTTGTAGTTTTTGAGGTCTATCATTAATTCCAAAGGTGGTTTATTTTCATGGCAAAGCTATGTATTCAAATGGCTGGCATGATTTACCCGCCAAAGAGCTGCAGAAAGAACACTACCACGGCAACAACAAATAAGGGAGATGAGGAGGGTAAAAAAAGTTTTTCTACAAGATGAAGTGTACACGAACATTTTGGAACTATCTAGTAGCAAAGAGGCAAAAGGACTTGACTGAAAGTCAACTGCTGGCAAGGTGCACAGTCACCCAATGGGTTTTGCTCAAGTTTGACTAGAAATCGTGGTTATAGCCATGGAAGCACCGTCCCTGGTTCACAGAACGGGCCGGTGCTTCAGAACTGTGCTACAACACTGGTTTTGTCTCCTATTTCGGCAGGTTGCATTCTGCTAAGATAACAAATTTTTAGGCTGGAGGAGCTATGAAAAATCTGTGTCACATAAACAGAGTTTCTCTAACTGTTCTGCTCCATTTCTGGTTGTACTAGAATGAACCAAGGCAAATTATTTACGTGGAAATATTCTTATTTCCTAGTCCTCCACAGAGAAAATTGCTTCATTATGCACATACGCAAAATGACGTGTGCAGGAATGCATATGCAACAGATATCTCTATTACCCCCAGATATCAGCAGCTAACAGGTTTATTTCTAGCGCCCCGCCATACTCTCCTGCCACAAACACATTCAAACAGAAGAATCTTGAACTGGCTCAGGTTTGTTCCCAGCAGGCATACTTGTAAAGATAAAAAGAATGAGATTTTTTTTGTTTTTTCCCCCCTGCTTACTCCTTATTTTGGTCGTTACTGACGAAGAGAAAGGCTAAGGAAGGGACGGAATGTTCAGCCCAGCGCCACAGTCAATCTTGCAGAAAAAGAAAACAAGAGCAGTCAAGCAAAGTAACTACGTTCCTATTTCTGGGTCTGAATTTCCATGCCAGGTTGTCTTTTAACGTCTGGTTCTCAAAGTTTTCCTACTCTTAATCCTTCTTGCTAAAAATTTGTTTTGTTTTTTCATCCTACAGCTTCTGGCAGCAAGCGGTATGCAAATGCTCAGTAGCCCATCTGAACCCTGTTTCAGAACAAAACAATTTCAGTTTCTAAGTGTCTGAATTACGTTAACTAAATCTGAGGATTTACCTATTGAAGCTTGAGCAGCTCCCTTTCAACTCTGAATGAAGGAAGAATTATGAGACTGGAGTTATTCAATGAGAGCTATCTGTCCTGGCACTTAATCAAAGGGATTAGGATTTGGAAAGAAAAGCCTACAGGTGATCCTCCAGGAAGCATACCAAGCAGTTATCAAAAACATACAAGTTCAAAGCAGCTCAATTTTCATATGTTAAAAGTATTTGGATGAAGCCTCAGGCTTGTTTCTAGGTAAAGGATTGTGTTAAAGCTGTTTGTACTCGCATACTTAGTAGACAAGGGAATGAAATAGCATGTGGTGAAGCAGCACCAGGTCCATCTAACCCTGATGTAACACAATAAATCAATCTCGTTCTGTTCATGAAACACGATCTGATACTGAGTCCGGGTTTCAGTGCTCTTTCCTCACTCCGGCTGCCATAACAGACGCTCATTTACCTCCTCGGCAAAGAAAGCTGCCATCACATAAAGCAAAAGATGTCGCACACTACATCAAGTGCTCTAATAATTGGTGTTAATCTTGCAGCTATGTTCTCTCCCTCCACACAATATTTTTAATTTAAAATACACTCAGTCTCTTCAGTTTGTAAGGCTATTTTTAAACTATTAAAATACTAACAGTCAGAGACTTCTCTTAGTCAATTAGAGGTGTCAATAATCAAAGTTAATGTTGAATCATAGCTCAACTACAGTGATTTTATCTGCCAGAAGCATTCCATCCCCCTGGCACAGAGGGGCAGGCCAGGGACAACAAACAGCATGATCCTGTGCACCGCCATGAGACGAGAGAACGCCTGAGCAGCAGGGCCAGCCAGCGGCGGATCCACAACAAAGCACCCACGAGGTACAGGCCTCACCACGGCGTCTCTGAGACGGCTTCCATCGCCAACAACAGGCAGGGACATCTTACACGCGACAAATGGAGAGACCATTGTCCAGAAGGAGACAGAAACAGAAAGAATCCACTGTACATAGTAAGTTCCTACCTAAAGTCACCGTCAATCATGCAACCGGCTGCCATTTCAGTTAACAATGCATCATTCTCTGCAAAGTTTACCTGCGTGCTCTGGGGATACCAAGAAGTGCAGAAAGGCAAGTTACACCCCACAGCAGCAGCCGAAGCATACTTGGCACCAGCGGCCTGCAAACCGAGATGGTCCTGAAAATACTGACTGCGCGGCTTCGGGCCACGCTGAAATTTTTAATACTCAAGAGGTTTTAAATATGCATGTATACATTTCTTTCTATATACATGTGTGTATAGACATCTCAGTATATTTATACATCTATATATAGCTCTAGAAATCATTATCTCAACTTGAGGGCAAGTACTCCACAGCCCAGTCCACAGGAAAGGAGAATGGGACTGATCTCCCAAAAGGGAAAAAAAAAAAAAAATATTTCCGTGCAGAATGGAAGAGGATGGGGAACTCCAGCTTTCAGTCTTTTCCTGATAGCATTTAGAAAAAAACCTCTGTGTTTCTTCTTTCCAAGCTATTAATATTACTATGTACATATCATATGTATAACCCTGCATAACAGCCAACCAGTCAACTGCATTCTGTGTGTGGGAAGTAAATGCTTCCGCATTCATCAGTTCCTCCGGCAAAGCAACGTAGAAAATTTGGAGTGCTTTTTACGGCCAAGTTAACTGGACCAGCTCAGTCAAGAAAAAAGCAAGACAGAAATTCTATGAAATGACAGAACTTGGAGCTACACAGTGTATGTGAAAAAAGTACTTTAAAATGAGATGTTTAAAATACTCTATACAAAAATACTAAGATTTGTCAATATTTACAAAACTACTCAGTAATAATTTTTCACCAAGACTTCGATCGTGGACTTCCCATGGATAAGTCCCAGTCTTAGTTAATTTAAACAAATGAGGGAAAACAAATAATTTATGGATTTGGAGAAAATTGTTTTGAGTGGGTCATTACAGATCAGTCAGGATAATCAAGTTACACATCCCTGAAAGACAAAACTTGTAACAAACCTAAGTTGTAGCAGAGCTACCAGGCACGACTGAGAAACAATATCATAATACTGACTCTCTGTGGCTTCCTATCATCCTTGCAATAAATTACCCATTTAAATATTCTTCAGAGACAATCTTGAAATCCTTATTTGGGCCAAATTGACACTTAAGAGCAGTAAGACTTAGCCCTAAAATATTTAATAACAAGGAACTGGAATAAATTTAAATTTATATTCTCATTCTGGACTATACAATGTCTCCATACAGCCCCATATGCTTATGTTCACAGCTGTAGAATCAGGGCCTTAAATGTTCCTAGGAAAAAAGACACAGACATGCAAGAGTTTTCTTACATGTCCTTCGCAATTATTCTCTAAAAAGGCAGAGTTATTGATCAGAATATATATTGAAACAATAAAAGTCTACTAAAGTACACCCTTGCTCCAAGTAAAATATACATGGTTTATTTTGAATTTTTGCTTACATTAGTAAAACTAAACGAGTACTAAATCTTATCTTATTAACATAGGTTTCAAGACATTACATTACCAAAAGGTTGTGCGCTACACTACAGAATAAACATTAATGCTTAATGTTTTTAGCCTGCTGATAGACAAGTTAGCTATTCCAAAGAAATCCCAAGGTCTTAAAAGATACCAGGCATCTTTAGGGAACTGCCAGGTACCCTAATTCATTCAGGGCTTTACTTACACCTCTCTCAACGGACACGATGCTGACATTGTGCTAGACACCACACAAACAAAGTGTAGTCATCAGCCATTAAGAGCTTCCTGTCAAAAAAAAGGCCAGGACAAATAAGGCAGGAGTTACGATAAAGCAGCGTTATGATTACAGGAGCACGGAGACATCGAGTACCTTCCCCAGCTGCCTATACAAAGACTAAGGGAAAGCTGGAATTGGATCCGTACCTCTTATCTCTTTTTCCAGAGCACAGAAAAACCCCTATCAAAGTCAACGACAGCGTAGGGCGTGCAGCGCTTTGTACGATCAGTCCAGCGAGAAGTTCAGCTTTCCTTAGAATAAGGAAAAGCTGAAAGCCAAATATCGCTGTCACTCACAACAGCATAAACCCACAAAGATCCTTCATTTCAGTGGAGATCCTTAGAGTAGGGTTTGGCTCCAGAAAGACTGAGTTACTGATGAGCTTGGTAAGGAATTTTAACTAATTTTAACAGAGTTCCTTTGGATTTACACTAGCGTAACCGTCTGCTTATCCTCGGACAACTGAAATAAAAGGCTGTATCAGTTAGCTCCCCGTACCGTCTCTCATAAAAATAGAAAGGGCTGTTACCATCACAACATAAACACTGGAATACATCTTGTGTACACTATTTAAGAAAAAAAATGTATTGCATGATTGCTACAATTTTATTCTGATGTCTTCTTGCCAAAAAGAAAATATGGCTTTAATATAAGTTTACATCTGCGTGGTATTACATGCATGTAAAACAGATGTAACCTAATTACATTTTCATTTAAATTGCTAAATAGCTACTTAAGTAAAAAGCTAAAATAACATACAAACAACAGTTACTATAATAACAAGTGTACTTAGGATTAAATGAAAGGGATCAAAGCTACAGCATACAAAATCTGAGCTGCTCTTTGAAAAAGATACAGTGACAGAACAGCGCTGTATTGATTTACTCAGTAATTTCATGTCTCTACAACTCAGCCAGAAGACACTTCTCAGTTTAGCGGAGACACATGGAGGAGAACTCAGAGAGTTTATACAAAGACCTTGGGTCTCATAAACATTAGACATCGTCTACTAGAGATTATGTAGCAAAATCCCAAATTGGAAATTAGAATACCAATGCAATACAATCCACTTGATTATAGTTCTAGGCAAACGTGTCTGAACTGGCTGGACTCAGAAAACATGTCCTAACAGTGCAATCAGAGAGTGCTTTTTTTTTTTTATTTTTAGTCGAGCACTGCAGTCTTCAGAAGAGATACTGTATTTATTTCTCTTTCTCTCTATGCAAACATATGTTCATTAGAGCTAAATTTGGGGGACTAATCAAAATATAGTGAGTGCAGTGGAAAGAATCTACTCTCCTGTGTCTTTAAAGAAGGGAAAGTAAATCTAATTTTCATTCACACATATTTACTGGAAAGGGCTAACATTTCAAAGCCTGGACACAAATACAGAAGGATGGCTTGCACTGGTAAGGCATATTTAAGTGTATGTGAGATAGCCAGGAAAAGGAGGTACAGATGCAGGATTCTGTATACCTTCTGTCACTCTCAGGGACTTAAGACAGTAGGAACATTTTGTACGAATAGATTTCATTACATGCAAATAGCTGTGACTTCTGTTAGAGTACCACTTCAAAGAAAAAGCAATCATACCTTTTATCTGCAGTAAATCTTATCTTTTAATTATTGGTTCACACTTTGTATTCTACAGAGCTCGCCTTCTGCGCGGTTGTCTTTCCAGGCCAATTGCACAGACTTTTGGAGGTGGATGTAAGATGGTGAAACTGTCTGCTGTCCTGAAGCAGCTATAAGGCAGTTTTGGTGCGTACATCTACACTTTGCTAGAGTTCTTTGTCTCCTCTTATATTTCTGTTGACTTGTTCGGTTGCGTATGACTGATGAAGGTTCAAAAAGCTGATAAGCAGAACTTTGCAGGAACACGCAAAAGCATGTGCATTTTTCCTAACAAATTATTTTTATATTAAGTAAACAGTTAAGGATATAACACCAATGTAATCATTCAAGTTAAACTCATGTCTTCAGTACCTCTAAGCCACTTATTACTGGTTGACTTGAATTAAACTTTATCCTCTTTAGAAACACATCGGGGAAAGAACGATGTGTGCTTGCTGCTTTGTTAAAAAAAATAAAAAGACAACGACACTCATACACACGCCTCTTCTGCACAATGAAGTGATAGAGGTAGCAGCTCTTCAGCAGCAAGGAACCTACTGAAATGTTCAAATTCACATTACTTTCACTTTTCCTGAGATCTTAATTTTATTTGGTTGCCTCTTAGATAATTAGTTATTTATTGTTTTCTTTTCCCCTAATCTGCCAGACCCTAACAAATCCCCTTACAACATTTTAGTAGGAAATTCAAGCACCACTTTTTGCAACCCACAGTTTGTTTTTCACCTAAAGTTATGATTTGCTTAAAAAGAGTATCTACAAACATCCAAATTTCATCTAGGAA
Organism: Chlamydotis macqueenii; assembly: GCF_036417535.1. NCBI lineage: Eukaryota > Metazoa > Chordata > Aves > Otidiformes > Otididae > Chlamydotis > Chlamydotis macqueenii. Next base: position 18,693,728 of record NC_141568.1, read on the forward strand.
TTGCTTTTTCCGATGAGATTGTTTTGTTGACACCACAACCAGCAGCAGCCTGACCAGATTCCAGTTTGACTTCAGTGGCCACTCCCTGATAAACCACACCTCAAAAATCTATATTCCTTCATTTCTATTTTATTAATAGTCTACTTGGTTCTTGCTTTTATGCATCCAGACATCACCACCAGAGGTTTAATATTTACAGACAATTCCTTAATGCATAGTACACACTTTGATTCTGTACAAAATCAGGACCTTGAGATCTAAAGTTGAAACCAAACCATGTTCTACTGTGAAGGCACAAACCAATTTGGGGGAATACGCAAAGCCAGGAAGCAGATGTGAGGACTCCCTGTTGCCATTGTACATCGGAAGGAAATAGGACTACTGGAAAGTACTATTGGTAGTAGTCTATCTTAAAAACGTAGATCAAACAACATCTCTTGTATAAGGTGCAAGAAGGTTTTGAAGCAAAGTTTGGGCTCCTGCATCCTTTATGCTACCCAGAACAAACAGGAATCCTCGCTAGTGACTGCGGGCTGCTGAGATTGCGCAGATTCCTGGCTTCCAAACACATAACATTGCACACCTCTCTTTGTGCACTAGGGCTAAGTACATAGAGGCTGAAGTACATTTTTACACGTTTTGTACTAGATGTGGATGAGCTGTGAACAAGATACATTTGTCTTGCAGAAGAATGGCTTTTTCTTTGCTCATTTCAGAGAAATTACCTCTGTTAAAAGAAACATGAACATGAACCTTGCCAGGCAGATGTTATTCTGGTGGTCTCTTCTGTGCGGTCTGGATAAAAGAAATAATCTTTCTGAAAGCACAATTTTTGCAAAATACTGAGCCCTATATTACTATTTATAGAAATCATATGATAAAAAAGAATTCTGTGTGTTTCTTCCACTGGGAAAAAAGCAACCGTGGTTACTTTACCATGAAAGGTTCGGAGTGCGCAGTTAATGCACATTAGAACAACAACACTCCTAAAGCCAGAACCAGCCCTGGCCCTATTTTGAAGTGTCAATACAACTTTAGTGCTTGCATTTTACAATTCTTACTTCATAGATATTTTATGTGTAGATCTCAGTCCCTCAGGAGTAAATATTCTTATTTTCACGTCAGCAGAAGCCCAAGACTAACATGATGCTCTAATATGAAAGACCTTCATTCTTGGAAATCAGATTGTCTTCTCCTGTCTCAAACTTGGATTCAAAGGCAGAAAATCGTGTGTGCAACTGGTGATGGACAGACGTAGAATCATAAACACGGAAACGCACATTCTTCACTAAAAATGCTGAAGAAAAACTTTTCTGTCTTCTTATCTCTGTGGGGGAAATATCCTTTGTTTCGAATTGTTGTTTTTACGCTTTGAGACAATTTACATCACTTTCCAACTTAGCTCTATTTCCTCTATGATTATATAGCTCTGTAACTTTTTTTTTGGGGGGGGGGTGGGGAGAGAAAGGGGCATATAGAAGATAATAGTTATTAGAAAGTCAAGAAAACAACCCAGTGAATAATTTTTTTTTTCCAATTACCAAGTCATGACAGTTTCAAGTGAGTTTTCACCCTCACAAACAATAATTATTACACTTCCGAACGCTGCCAGAACCACAGCCACCAGTTCAGCACAGAAACCTGTTAACCATGAATGGGTAGGCGCCAGCGCAGCGGAGCTGCCATTTTTTCCTGTAATACCTTCTGCACAATTAAAATCAATACTGTCTGACAGGATAAATCACCACCAGGAAAAACACCCCACCTCCTGACACAGGCTGCCTTTCATAATGCAAGAACAAGCCAAGCTACCCTCAAGATACGCATACGCTTTGATCCTTAACGGTCAGCATACTCCAGCAGCGTGTCCTTTCGATGGTATTTTGTGTTAACTGCTCGCTTCCCCCTCCATGTTCAAGCCCTACCGTTATGTCACATTCCTCTCAACTTCCATTCTGACCACTGCAGCTTAGAACACTTTTTGTCCATAGAAATCACTTCCACTAAATGTTGTAATACTTCCTCTGAAAATTTTTAGAGCCTTTCCCATGTCCATCCTCCTTTCCGTCTTTATTGCCCTTAATCTTGCTGTGCCCACAGTCCTTGAAATCTGTTTGTGTCTGAGCATTTAAGATTCATTTGACATTCCCTTCCACATGTCTTCTAGCAGGTCCCTCTCCTCCAATGAGCCATTCTTGGTCCTCTCATCTCTTCAAATAACCAGTTCCTTTATATGGAATTTATTCAGTTTTCTTTTCCAACATAATAAACCCTTTGCTGTCTATTGATTTGACCCCACTGCCAAACTCGCATCACGTCTCTGAAATCTCTCTGTGAATTTTTTATCAACTTAAAAAACTTGAAATGACTGATCCATCTCCTACAATCCCTTGAGCCTCTGTTTTTGCATGTTGGGTTAAGGAATTCAGAAAATTACTTCACAACACACAATGAACATATAGTAACATAAAGTGTGTTACATTTAATCTTTGCTACTAATTTATTTGGGAGTCTACATACACAATTATGAGCTAATCAGGTTGTTTCTAAGGAAATGAAGACATTTGTCTCCCTTTGTGAAATTTAATATTGCAAGGCTTAATCCTCCTCTTGCTCATAGGAGTCAGAGATGTTCATCACCTCCGTCTGTTTTGTCCTTGCTCTTGCAAGTCAGTATTAACTCATTAGTTTGATAAAGTAAACCATGTAACTTCTTATTGAACCATTAGAAACTTATCCTATATATTCATATTCTACGTAGATATAAATTGGCTACATCCAAGATAACATGCTTCCAGAGAAATGCCAGATCCACATCAAGGAATACATAAGGATACAGTATTTCCGAATTTTCCTTTGGAGGATGACACAAGATACCAAACTAACTTCACCTATTTTCATTCAGGCTTCTGAATGTACTCCCAGGAATTGTTTCTTTGTCTGATTTGCATGTTATATCAAACAAGCAGATATTTGTTTTTCCCATGTGTGCATAACGGAGAAGATGATCAATTCTCAAACTTGTAAAACTATGACAAGAATTCAGTCATACACTTAAATTTCACTTGGTTCTTTATATAAAAATCTGTTGAAACAAACCTCTGCTTGGAAGGCTAAAAAAAATGTTATTTTATTGAGTAGCACACGGAAAAAAGCCTAGCAGTTTCAAAGATACAATATGGAGAGAGTAGCAGGGATAAAATGAAAAGAATGAAAGTATAGCGGGATCCTTCTGGGACCCTTAAAGTTTTATGAGAATAGCCTTAGCAAAAGATCTCTGAATGTGTAAATGTAAATTAATTGAAGAAATTGAATCTTCACCTGCATAAATTTGTTACATTTAACAATTAAAATCTATTTAAATGTTAATGATCTAAAATTTAAAATGTGCCCCCTATTAAGAGCAATGAAACCCTCCACAATTTAATCAATATTAATGAAAGAATGTTAAGGTAACAAAACCTGGTGCATTAGCAGCTATTGAGGAACAGGATTTTTTTTTTTTTTTTATGAAGTTTTCTACAATCAGACAGATTATAGCATCAGATAGATGCACATTGTAAAAATGAAAATCTGCAAAGGATGATTTTAAGAAAGAAGAGACTAACAATTCTGTGTATGCTCTGGAAGGTCACTCACCATTAGGGACTGCGACTTTACATACACCAACCAACAACTTGCTATCAGAAGCTGAACAGGGAACTCTTAGGAAGCAGAAGGTGGCATTTGAAATAGTCCACTGATCACCACCTAGAACACGCCTCTCATACGCACAATGTCAAACAAACCCACTGCACTCCAAATGGCTAGCCAGCAATCGTCTGCGGAAATGAAGCCGTTACCAGGCGTGTTACGCTGTGTCCCGTACTTATGTCCTGTATTTGAATTCATCCTCTCCTTATGCAGTTGTTAGCAGTATCTCAAAATACACATCCTACCTGTCAGACACTTCTTTCTGTTAAATCATAGTTTTTCTGTTATTTGTCGTCATCCACAAAGAAACTGCTATATATATTTTTTCACATAAATACTGATCTACTGAGACTCATTATGCAACTACGGATTACTGACGGCCTGGCACTGAAATGAACTGATAGGCACTGCATGCAAGCAAGCTTTCTGAACTAAATATTAATAGCAAGATCTATAGTCCTCTTCAGTGGATATTTATAAGGAAGAGTCTCACTAGCACAGCTCCTGAATTTAACTTCTGCAAAAGAATAAAAAAATTTCTACATTTCTCTTCACAAAAATTACACAGGCTCTTCTAAACAAACTAGAAGTAAAAATAATATTCAAACTGGGAAGAGAAATGAACTCACTGATTTGACTATGGTGATGTTTGTGTATGACTGGATGCCAAAGCATGAAGAACCAAGCAGTTTTGGTTCCCCTCCTCAAAGCAGATACCCTATGATTAAGAAAGAAGAGCCATATGAAAAGGACGATGTATGAAGACTGACTCAGTAGACTTAAGACTGTTCAGCCTAGAAAAGTGATCACAGAAGGGAGATGCAATGGAACTCAATAAAATAATGAATGAACAACAACAAAAACCCAACCAACCAGACTTACTCAGGGAATTACTTTTCACTATTTGCTAACAAAAGAAATAACTGAACCCAAGCAGACAGGATTTTTGGTTTGGTGGGATTTTTGCTTTCGGTGTTTTAGTTTGGGGGTTTTTTTGGGGGTGGTGTGGTCATAATATTTAGTACATAGTGCCACTGCTCAGAACAGAATATTGAGGCTATTAAAAGTCTACTTCAATGAAAAATGATTGCATAAACTCACTGAAAAGCAGTATCTATGCAGGACCACTAAAAGCAAAGATATAATCACCTTTGCATCAGAAATTCTGTTAGCCACAATTTACTGGAGCTACATCAATATCCAGAGAGAATCCCTACATACTTCCCTTATGCTCATCTTTTTTCTTCTTTCGTTATCTGCTATTGTCCAGCATTACATGGCACCGAGCTAGAAAGACGTTTGCTCCAACCAGGTGTGGGGCTGCTTACCATGGAGGAAGAAGAGCAGCACAACAGATTATTATAGCAACATCTCGGCACTCTTTTCCCACTCTCCTTATTGATAACGCATTCTTTCTACATTATTATATTAAAACCATGAATGAAGTCAGCGTTAAAACAACAAACAAGGACGCCACTTACAAATTATTAATCTTGACTTGCATAAAAATACGCTATTCAAGTATGGCCACTTGGTATTCAGAACACACGCGCTATGATATTCACTGAACGGGGGGACTGCTGGGAGCAACTACGGACACTAATGAGCTATGGCTGAAGTGTGAAGATGCCGAATTGTTCCTGGGCAAATGTGTGCTGGGGAAGGAAGTTCACACAATGAAGTAGGTTGCCTTCCTGAAGGGGGAAGGTGGAGCCTCTAACTTGCCATTTTTATGGAGGAAACAGTCCCCAAATAGGTGTCTGGCTCAAATACATATCTCATTCTCAACTCGCTACCTTCCCTCCTCTCTACCACAAGACAGACTTATCTGTAACAATAATTTATCTACAACTCTACCGTAGTCAGCCTTTCTGAAGCCTTCCTTAAATCATACAAGTACATCCTTAGATTAACAAACCATTCAATTTACTTGCCAATACTTAGCAAAACTCTGGAATGAAAAAAAAAATAGGGACACACAAACTAGAAAATAGGAGCTTAAAGAACGTAAAATTGTTCATAAGTTTGTAACTGTTTATAGGAAAAAATTTTTATTCGGAATAAAGGACAAGTGCTGTCCTTTTAATTATCAACATTTATCTCAGGGACAAGAACATCAGGTATATAATACAGAAGATTCTTTTAATATAGAGGACAGATGGCAACTTCACTCCTGGGACTTCCTTAGACTGCCCAACAACCCAACACAAAACAAAACCAACACCAAAACCCCCATAATTTTAACAGGCTTTGAGAATTCCCAAAGGAACACTAGTCTGGATACAGGAAAGCTGAATGGCCTTGTTTGCAAAGCAAATGATAAAATATTTCAAGAATTTACAGAAACTCCTTAGGATGACAGTGTACAAAATTAACGTATTAAAGAATATGTTTCCTTATCATCTAATTGTACAAATTTAGAACTCATTCACACACTTTCAAGTTTCACTTGGTTTTTTATATATAAATCTGTTCAAACCAACCTTTTTGTTAGCAGCATTTATGATGATGATATACGTAAATGCAGTAGGGCAGGTAGGAATGCTTAGGAGAAACGTTATTTGCTTGTTTTGCAACAGAAGAACATTTCAACGAACTAACAAAACCAAAGCAGACTTCACTGTCCTTTAAAAAAGCACTTCTACTTGTCTAAAATCACACACGCGTCCATAGATGCAGGCGGCATTTCACAGGCATGTTCCGTACGTCACTCGCGAGGTGTTAATATCCCGCGCTGGGAACCAACGCCTTCTCCTGGCGCGTTAATACCATTAACGTCCCGCCGGGTAAACCAGAACCAGACTGGGGCTCTCAACCGCCTCTGACAACAGTCAGCCTTCCTACCCTGGGTTTTCAGCACCGTAAAACCATTTCCCTTTGTAAATACTACATTTCTCACGAAAAGGAAAAAAAAAAAAAAAAGAGCATGAATAAAAGCAGAGTTTAATATTGGTTTAAGAAAAATGGAAGAGATCCTTCTTGCGATAGCATTGGTTGAATATTCTGCAATTGCAGCGTAATGTGATTATCACTGAGGGTTTACACTTCTGTAAAAAAAATTGGAATCTAGTTGACTAAACCATGCTCATCTCCATTTCTGGTGCTGTGGGCCACAAATGATAATTTCGACCTCTCCCAGTTTTCTTTACATTGGCTTAAAAAGCACAAAACAATAAGCTTGATCATTTAATTCCTTTAAATGTAAAGAACAAAATAATGCAAATATTCCTTCAATTTTGACCAAAGTTTCAAGCCAGCAGTATTTTATATTGCACGAAGGGCCCTTTAAATAATTAAACCATTCAGCTCCATCTGTAAGTTAAAAAATATATAGAACAAGCACAGCCATCAGTACCGGATTTGCCCCTCTCTGAATTAATCCAATTATTCAAATGTCAGTTATAACTGTCAGAGAGCAGCTCCTTGGGCCGGACCAAACTGTTAAAAATTAAAACTGTTTTACCTCGTTTAGTCTCTCTGCCTTTTTAATGTAAAATCCACGGTCTTGACAAAAAGTTGTGGGATTTGACACCCAATGCAACACAACCCTATTTCTGTCATCCATGCATAATTCACTTTGGAAATTTGCGCTTGCTTTAAAATATTACTAAAATATACATGTAACATATGCTAATTGGGGCGCGCGGGCTGGCGAGCTCCAGTCGCGGGGTTAGATGTAAACTTTGCCAAGTGCGTGCGCCGTACATAAAGGGATTATAAATGAAAGAAAAGATCACTGTCCCTCGCTCTCCGCTTCCAGCCTTGGCCAAACTGACAGCCCCAAATCCCAGCAACATCTAACATGCCCTTCCTGTGGAGAAGACAGCCTGTTCTCAGAGTCTTAATTACATCCCAGCTGACCGCCCAGCGTTGCCAAAACCAGGCAACAAACGATGCACCTTCACTTGCAATATGGTCTGCTAAACAGACTCCGGTCACACCGAAAGAAACTTCCGCAACGAGGAGAAATAAAGGGACAAGCGAGAGAGCGAGGGAGAGGGCGAGCAGCAATCAAGAGGAGGAAAAAACCTCTTCCCAGGCTCCCGAGGGAGCGGCGAGCAGCGGCACGGAACAAACAAGGCTATCCCTGCCTCCAAACAAACCCGCGGGCCGAGGTGCCGCGTGCCAAGGACCGCTGTTCTCCAAGATGGGCCACCGCAACCAAGACGCGCTAGATTAATGATCGCTGAGGAAGGCTCACCAACCCCTCGCTGCTCGGGCCATTATAATTACAGAAGAACAGCACGCCGCATTCTGCAATCGCAAATGGTATCATATGTTTTCCTGGCTGGCTTGCAGGAGGAGCTTTATTTACACAGGCCAACGATGAGAGCTGCAGATTTAAAGCGAGAGAATTTTAAACTTAAACAGAATTACGTCCGCTTGCGGACCCCAACGGAACAAAGTTACGCTGAGCTCTGGTTTAGCTCGCGGAGCTGCGACGGTCAGGGGCTCTGTGAGGGAATAACTCGCCTGTCCTACCCGAGCCCGACGGTGACAGAGAAAATACATACAGCACAGACGCAGTTGTATTCTCCCAATGAAATGTATTCAGCTTCACAGAAGTGCTAATAAAACACGTACTTTTACTAAGACTACATGTCTTTTTTTAGAATCTGTGAAATGAAACTTCACCCTTAATAAATGTGCTAAGGAAATGTAGAGAATATTTTCTACTAATTCAAAGAATATTAATATCCAAATTATGTCAATTAGCCTGCTTCCAAAAGACAGACTTCATTGTTTTTCACAAAAGTTTACTATATGCAAATATATCATCAGATTCTAGAAAGATGACATACGCGCTAACATTCAGTACATTTTAATTAACGCATCTTCAGAACAGCTTACAATAGTTAAAAAAATATTTTGGGTTACTCCAAGTCCCGAGGTATCTATTCCATTGATAAAGCTGGGTAGTTCAACCTAATAGCTACACTTCATTTTTAAATTTGCATCCTTCTCAAATACACACTTGGTGAACTAGCAGAATATGATATACATATAAAAAGGTCCGTACCCTGTCAGTTTAATACTCCTTCAATCCTATCTCCATGTTTAAATATGTACACGATGGACCATTTACTTCCACAAAAGGCAAGAATTTTTGCCACTGACTTCACTGGGAATAAAAATAAGCCTACAAAAACCGGTTGTGTAACATTTAAACAAAGAAGGATATGCCAGAAACAAGAAATCTTAATGCTTTATGAATAAGGGTACAGGTATGTCCCGAGAATAGTTCCAGATTAGCCAGCCTTACTGACGTAAGTCTACAGGACAGAACCTTGCAGTCAGACATCTTTTCCTTTCCAGCACTTTATATAAAAGATTAAATATACAAAACAATTGCTACAGTCAGAGTACATGGCATTTAAACCAAGGACTACCGTACTACCTCTTAATAGAAGCCTAGTGAGGGAAAATTCTTTAAGACACAGGACAATTTTCATCAATACCTCAAAGGCAGAAAAATTTAGCTGAATTCAGAAGACTGCGCTCGATAGAAGGTAACAACGCTGCTTTAGCACAGAAAAAAAAGGTCTGTTATTCTTACGTTTTAATATTCAGTCCTGAAACCTACTAAACAGGATGCAACTTGCCTAGTAAGACCCAGGTTAGCATCTGATGCTTTCCAGGACCATAAAATCACAGAAGGGTTGTCAAAGTTTACGTGCAAATATTACAAGTATTTACCAATTCTTATCGCTATGTATTGCGTTCTCTTTCCACGCTCAAAAACCATGGCAGCAACACGACAAAGCCAAAACTGGAAAAGGGCCACTCTGAGCCAGATGACACCAAGCTACTGATGCAGTCTGGGAAGAAGGAATGTTATTGTCTGTGTTATATTTGTATTTATTTCTGTTCTGCTAGAATAGGGATGATACAAGACTCATCTCCAGATGGCCTCTGCGCCATATCAGCAATCACAGCGTAGAACTGCTGTCTGAAGATGGTTCTGAACGACTGAACGCGAGTATTTAGAAGCAAAGAGGACTCACTGGAAATTTACTGATTTTATGAGAGACTTAAATTCAGATGGTTTCATTTATTGTATTCTAAGGTTATTCTGTTCCAAGGTTTCCTGGGTGAAGACGTATGACTACATTAAGGATACACATTAAGTTAGCTTTGGATTTTATTCTGAAATGTTACTGTTGGCATGAATTCACAGGTGAAAGAACCCCCCCCAACCAGAAGCATTTGTATTCTTACCCCAGTTCTACCTATATATTAACTGTACTTTTGCTTTCCTTCAGAATTTTCTGATTTGCTCTCCCTCTCACAAAATATGGAAGCATTTTTCCTTTGTGATTTTTTTCACTTCCCCATCATCTTTTACTTAGGTCTTGCTGCTTCTCACCACAGATGTTTGTTTTTAAATTACTTTATTATTTGAACCAGAAAATATATTAACAAATTCTTTTCCTAATATTTTTGTGAATTGTCTTTTCAAACCTATGGACCTGGCTGTGGCAGCCTCTCTCTAAGAAGATGGAGTAAAAGAAACCCAAGAGTTTATGTAACTTTGCACATAGAGGCTCAGTTACAGGTCTGAAAAAATAAATAAATAAATAAATAAATCAGCATTTCAGTGCAATAAATATCTACAAAAAATTTTCAGTCCAGAGTTCCACACCTTTCTCCTGAAATACACATAAAGCATGGTAGACATAGGCAGACACTCAAGGGAATACACACCGTAACTTTTTCACTAATCCCCTGACGCTTGCATTAAGTGCTGCCTTCTTTTGCAGATCTCGTGGCGCATAGTTTAAGAAATAACAGAGGGTGGAGTTTTTTTGCTTGTTTTGGGCCAGTTTGACCTACTGGTATTTATACCCTTATTAGTACACTATACGGAAAAGTCAGATGCGTCCAAAACACACCTCTCAGACCTGGAAATGAGGAGCACAATCCAGTCATGAAGATGGTGATGAGGCCTAGAAGCACACAACAGAGGGCGGCGCGGAGCCTTGCGCTACCGTCACATTTAGAGCACACAGCTTCTTGAAGCCAGGACAGCAGCTCTGCATGTAACCTTACCACGTGAGGTAAATACCCTTACAGATTTCTCTCTTTCAAGTTGTTCTGAAACAAGAGAGACAAGCGAGATGACCGCTGTTTAACACGTACCTCTGCAGACAGAAAGTACTGGACACTTAACGGCTTTTGTCCTGTCTATCGGGAAAAAAATTACAGTAAGCACTACAGACTGAACGATTGTGGAAGCCAAGCACTCAAACAGAAAACAGAACTCTGAAATGGTGAGGCTGATTAACAATTGAATTAAATTCCAGAAAAGAGGTAGATTCTCCCTTTCCCACTGCCCTCAGACCAACGGACACCATTCTGACAGAGACGCTTAAACCCAAAGACAACCCATGGGACTCAATCTAGAGACAGCCAAGCGAAATGTAACGCCTTATGATATACAGGGGGTCAGCTACACGATCTAATGGTCCCTGCTGGCCTTAAACTCTGTGGATCTATGAATCACAGAAAAGGAACACACAACAAATACAGGAGGTGGAAACCAAACTACAAATTTAAAATAAATGTTTGCTCCTTCAAACAGAACCGAATTCTACTCTGCAATGTGAGCCCTCTTAATTTCACCAATGGCATGCAATTCTTTTGATGTGCTACTTGAAAACGTATTAAATTTTCATTCAAAGTATTCGTTTAAATTAAGAACGGATAAAATCACAAAGGCAAAATTTATCTTCATTACCAAAGAGTACAGACTTAAAAATGGCACTCCTTTCAGATGAAGGAAAGAGATCCTCTTACTATAGCCTTCTATTAGCGCAATCCCCGAGTCCAGCTCCGAACGCCCACTGAAATGCGCTTTTGAAGAGTGCACGAGATGAATGTCATATTCACTCAGCATCCATAAATCAACCTGAATAATTTAATACCTGTTGAAATTTTCCTCCAATTTATTATATGAAATAATAACATGAGAAGTAATTACAATAACGAAAAAGTTCAGGTGCAACAGGATTAGTTCAACATCTAGGATCAAGTGTCAGTGGAGATTAACAAATTTCATTCATTTTATCTCCAGTCCTGGAGACACGCTGCTCCTAGCTTTAATAGTCAGGAATGTCTGTTAGTTAAATGACTTTGTAAAGGCAGTCAAGTGAGGGCAGACAGCGACAGTTTAATTAGGGAGCTTGCTATAACTCTATCTGGGAGCTGTAGGCACCGGACTAGAACAAGTGTAAAACGGCACTCAATACCGACTAGCAACCCCCGCCCCCCACCCAACAAAAACCCTCCAACACAAAAAAAACCCAAGAAGATACCTTTCATGGCAGGTTCTCTCATTTATTCTGGCGTCAGGTTGGCTACAGGTGAGCAGGAGCAACGTAACCGCCGCAGCAGAAGAAAGGTGAGGTTAAGAGAGCAATCATTTATCTTGTATTGATTTCTGGACGCTATGTCCTAGATACCTTCCAAGATAGAATGACAGCTTTCTGGTTTGTGTGGGTAAGAGAAGAAAATGGCTCGCACCAGCACCCATTGTTTTCCTATCATATTTCCCTTTAGAAACATGCCACACTTAGATTTTTATTCAGACAAGGAAATCCAAACAAGTTTATCACCGAAAAGGAGGGTTAGGGGATGGTTAATCAGCCATTTGTCTTTGCTGCCGGGTAGCTGGGAGTCAAAGGGTCAAAACCGAGCACAATCAGGCCATTTGGTTTTATCTCAGGTAACCCTACATCTCTGGTAATTGAACCCATTTCACTTGGTCAGAGTTCCCGTCACTCATATTCAATGTCTGTCATTACCGAGAAACGCTCCGTGACATATTACACTGACAGAACCACCGCTGCACAACCAGAACAATCCCCAGGCCCCAGAAGCAGAAGACAATGGAAGCTTCTTTCAGACCACTGATGTTTAACATTTTGTGTGCTGACATGGTGACTGTAACCACAATATAATGAAAGTCTAGCAAATGGAAGATCAAAAAAAAAAAAAAAAAAAGTCCATCGTTTATCTGCTTCAGGGACTAGCAGGCAACATCAGAAATAAAACAAACTGGCAGCTCCAAGGTTATTTGCACATAATATTAAAATCCTTAGGAAAAGTTATATACTGTACTGTGGGTGTAAATACACACACTTAATACTGCACCTAAATATGACACTGATTTTATGTCCAATAGGCTTTACAAATGTTACATCTCTTAACTACAGGCATTGAACTCCTTTTCTTTCTTCTAGTTTCTTTACTTACAGGCTGCAAACAGTAGCAGGGAGCACCACTCGCATACCCTCTGATGTGCTGAAGACAAGCTTTTCAACATCTCTGTACTTAGAAATTGTAAATACAAAAATGCCAAAGTTATCCTCCTGCTTTCCAGCTTTGTATCTTTCCAAGTGATCCCCTAATTTAGTTTTTCCGTAGAGGTGTTACTACGCTGTGCTGGGTCACCTCTGCTGTGTTTGAGAGGCACGCCACTTACAACCACCACACCTGACTTCATCCGATGCACTCAGACCAGCTTCCCTGCACCACAGAAACCTTTGCCAGAATCTGCCTCAGGCTGGGGGATGAAAACTCTACAAATGTATTAATTGCACATTAACATTCTATTAGCACGTTCATTAGAAGAAATAGTGCGTGGAAAGCTGAGACACTTGGACCAGGAGATGGGGCAGAGCATGGAAACAACAAAAGACAAGGAAAATTTCACTGTGACCTTGGTGGGTTTTACTCAATTTTACCTTCTTTTCCTAAGAATGCGGAGGCAAGGTATCTTACCAGTCACATAATGGCATCTCTTCAAGTAACCGATGTGAAAATTGATATCGCACCACATTTAAAGCTTCATTTCTAAGAATCAGTTTTAAACCAAAAGAGTTATAGATTCCCAAGAGCCTTTCCTAGGTACCCAGGCCAAATATTAAGGTGTATTAGCTACAGTTACTATTTGTAGCAGTCTCTTGTACCGCTTTAGTGATGCCCAGATCAACTAGCGGAGAGAAAGAATTTCTTCCCATCCTGAGTGCCCTGAATGACAAATAAGCAGAATCAAGCTGTTCTCCCAGATTTGGCGGAAGTCTAGAATTTTAGCTGAGATCATTATATTAAACACTCACAGCTTCAAGGCTGAGGAAAATACCAAAGGAACATCAATAGTGTGAACAGTTAGCTTCCATCCGAGGATTATAATGAATTTCACACAGAATAATGGAAAAATACCCTTAACCTAGATATTTCACATTTTATGAAATCAATTTTGATTAATTTATAGGATTAGAACAAATTTTCTCACAGCTCTCATGCAATATGCTAGTGATTCATTTTAAATAAGCAGTTGCTAGGAATTCCAAGATCAATAAGGAACTTCAGCACTATTCACTATCAGCAAAAGAAATTCCAACAGCAGACAAAGTCACCTTAAACTATGAAACTGCTCCATGAAGATCCGAGAATATACTGCCTGAAGTTCATAAAAGTTCTAATATTCAAGTATATTATTTCTAAAGCAACCATTATTTTCACTTTGCGAATAACCTCTATCTCATTGTGAAGTACATTCACACACACACAAAAAACTTAAATAGATTTAGAAACTACAGTTTGCAGCAGTAAAAGCAGTTAAGGTGTCCAAAAAGAAATACATGACAAAGAACAGCACAATAATTCAGCCATTCATAAATCTGGCACAACGACCGTTACCACGTCATAAAGTAAGATAACACATCACCAATTTTTATACCGTATTTATACGCTAAAAGCCTTCTATGAACCAAATGCTTCAATTCAAAGCTCCAAAACTCTGTCCATATCTACCAACTCGCTTCTTTTGCCCGTTGCCCTACGCAGAATATTTCTATGCGTAAAGCAGCGAGCAGGTTTTGGAGCTCTGTGGCCAAAGAATCAAAATGAATGATATTCGGGTCTACAGCCTAGCAGGGAAAAATGTGTTGCAACAATTTTTCTAATGCTGAAATACCATTTCACCAAATGTTCCTGTCAAGGCATGGTTTAATTACCTTGGCACCCACGCCACTTATAATCACCTGTCATTAGCAACAATGCCTGCATCTGTTTACACGTCTGTCAGAAACGCCAGCCCAGATGAAGCCTAAGAATAAGACAACTTTTGCTAGCACTTGACCCCAGATGTGGAAAGGTCATCTGAAGGTTATCTATCCCCAGAGCAAAATGTGTACAGGAACTAAAAGGTTTTTTATTAATTCTGTTTATGATCCACTCGATTACTTCTATATAGAATTAGCGTGCTCTAAGCCAGTAAGACAATACAAGACAATATCTATATTCTTTCAAAACCCTGACTTTAAAAATTTTTTTTTCTTTTTTTTTGCATTTGAGGAGGTTTTTCTGAAACCATTTCCAATGGTTTCCGATAGTTATCCTCCAGAAGGCGGTTATTTGCTCCAGTCCATTGAACTGTTTATTTATTGATTAGCTGCTTTCCTCAGTGGTAATCTTAAACAGAGAAAAAAAGAACTAAATTCTAACTTAAAATACAATTTTATAGGCAATATTACCTTTAAATATGGGAGTGGAGGAAGCATGCTGATGGACATTTTAAAAAGCTGAGTCATTAGGCGGTGACATTATGAAAACTTGCGGTTTTGACAGACTGCAAATTCAAGTGTCATCTTCATCCCGACTCTCAGAAATGTGCATTTTAGGTCAGCGGCTTTAAAACCTGGTATTAATGGCCTTCTCCAAAAATTATGTGGTGTTAAGCTATTTCACGGGATATCTGGCTTGCCATTTTCTCCACACAAGGCATCATTCTACTGAGGCAGATACTTCTGTTCCCTGTGTCATTATATGGATAAAGGACTGCTGTGGATTTCTGAAGTACTGCAAGTCAGTAGTGTTTTGGTCTTTGAACCCCATTCAGCGATTGGGAGGTGGAATTCATAGCAAACATTTTCTCTATGAGAGGCAGAAGACAGAAAACTGAGCAATAATCTACCACCCAGAGAAATAAGTACCGCAGGCTTTGACAGAGAGAAAACTAAGCAATGTGTATTTTTGTGGCACGCATTTAACGTAGATGTTTCTGACTGTTGCTGCATCTATTTTGATTCAAAACTAATCACGCACAAGAAGGGTCCCACGCTGGTGTATATACACTGGTGGGGGACACTTTCTCTACACGCAGTTTGTCACGGCGTTTCCCTGTAGACTGCACACATCTGTTTCAAAGGTGTTCAGCCACAGCTGATGAGAATGTTCAAAACCCTTTCACAACTTTCAGTGGTAAAGAACTCAGCACTACAACGTTTTTACCACACGGCTTTCTAACATGGATGTTCCAAACTGGAGGCTCCTCTCTTTTTTGTTGTTATATAACTCACATAGCAATTTCATCGAGGAAGAGCAGTATGAGGTAGAATAAATAGTTCAAGCTATACTACAAAGACCTTTCTGGAGGTACAGAGGAATCAAACCATTGCTCCGCGTCTCAAGTTATTCATACTGCAGGAGGACAGGGCAAGACAAGACAAATTCTGGATGATATTCTGGCAAACTCTGCTTACTAGGAGGACTCATTATGTATCAATTCAGTGTACGTACCAGGAAATCAGGTATGCATGCACATGCACGTTGAGCGATAGGGAAATAAGATACTAACATGAGGGGAAGAGCCTATTTTGATAGTTTTTATAATTCCATGACTAAGACTCCTGGAGCAAAATGAATATACTTTCCATGTTTCTGTGCTACACAACTGGAACATGCTATAAGCTACTCCAGCTCTTTGGCAAATATCTCTAGAACAAGAACACAAGTAAATTACGAAAGCGATTTTATGGCCCGGTCCTGCAAACACTATCTGCTACAGCACTTGCTCTTCAAACCACAGCAAGTTAGCTGTGCATTCAGCGGTGTTTTGAAGGATCAAAATTCTTACTACGTGTCAGCACTCTATGGGCAATGCCCAGCACAGAACAGATACGCACCCGTCCCTTCCTTTCCACAAGCGGACGTAAGGCATCACTGGTGTTGCTGCATTCCAGCTCCTGCTCGAGGGACTGGGGCTAGCTTTTTGTCTACACTACTTCTTGAAAGGGAAGGGACCTTCTAGCAAGCCCTTCAGCTGGTAAATTAAGAGAGTTTACCACACAAGTATTTTCACATCTTTATAACGTGGAAAATAAAAGCTTGCAGATGTTACAGAAGCACGCAGCTACGGTGAGTACTACACTTTAAATGCGCTTTCTATCCTTGTAAGACATGTGAAACAAAGCCAAGAGCTCCTTGGCTTTATATTCTAGTGAAATCCAAACTGGTCTGAACGTTTATAAACGGTTACTGTTTGTCTTGGCTCCTACCTATATCAGATTCAGACTGAAGAATCTTAGTGAAGAAATTATAAGGGATAAAATGGATATTTCTAAATTACAAGACTGCAATTCCAGTGGCTCAGTGTATCAGTTTTCTGTTTCATCCAAGTCTGCTGTGGAGAAAATTGTGGGATCTGACAACAAAGGATCGAAAACATTTACTTCAGTGAGCCAAAAGCCTCTTGCCTTGATTATATTGAAGATTAACCACCCTACCCCCAAAAAACCAGATGAAGATCAGTTACATTTTGTTAATGACTTAAAGGGCAGAGGTTACCAGCAGAATTTTAAAGCACACTCAATTAAAAACGTACATACAATTGCAGTTAAATTAACCTAATGCTGGATTTTAACCCTAGAGTCACGTGTGTGTTTTTCAAGTAACTTTTTGTTTGTACCACTGAAAATTAAGGGGAAGCAAGGACTGCCACTGTGTCTGCTGTTTGATGGGGAGACACCACTTTGGACTGACAGTCTATCACCATTTAAAACCAGAACCCTTCAACGACTTTGGTTTTCATCTGACGTTAATGACTCCTTGGCCAGATAGCCAGCCCACGTTAGCGACACGCGAGCCATCAGCACAGCTCGCATCCAGTGTAGAAGGAGAATGCAGCATCTGTGGAGCAAAGCAGACCAGGGTTGCCAGCTTTTGTTTCACTTTGAGTCAGTCAGCTGAATGGGATTAACAAGTAGAAAGGCATCATCTACCGCGCATAAGATGCACATCAGCATGAAAACTCCTTCCTCAGGGTTTGTACCGAAGCTGTAACTGGTATCTGAATCAGCAACATCAGAACCATAGCTTCAGTTGAAACATAACGCTCACAGTAACAGCAGTGATACTGCCATCGCTACAGTCTGCTGGATGGCGAGTGTAACTAAATTTGCGCGTTTGACAACCAGAAGCAGTCAGAAGTGTCTCAGAGACCAGGCCGATCAGTGCTGAGGACGCATGCTGCATGGCAATCCACGCAAGTCAAGGCACCCACCCATCAAGGCAACTACGATCGCTCCCCTTACTCATCAATAGCCGATTTCCTAGGAATCTCAGAAAACATGAATATTGACAGAGCATTTGGCATTACATAAGCTGAGAATCAACAGTGGGTGATGCACACAGGGCAAGACAGACAAGGACCATTCTCCTGCCTAAACTGGACTGTAAATTCTGTAGAACATGGACCACACACAAGTCTTCAAATGCTCCCACAGCACATGATCAAGAGCTTAAAATACTTCACTATTAATTGATTATAGATTAGTATTTCTATTATACCTTCTCATAACACATGATGCATGTGACTAGAAGAGAGATGCATTAATACAATGTAATCCTCAAAACCCCAAAATGGAGAAGGAGTAGGACCAAGGATGCACACACAGCAGGCCAAGGGGGAAGCAGGGAATGGAAAATTTCCCCACTTAGGGTCTGTGTTGAAAGCATTGAAATCTATGTGAAAAATATGAAAAAGTTCTTTTTTTTTTTTTGTCAACATGTCAGCCAATCAAAATATTTTCTACAGCTTTTCCATATAATAGAGTAGTTAAAAATTACAACTTTTGTTTCTAAAATACAATACAAATAGATACAGAGATACAGTCTATTTTCTAAACTAAGGTATACTATTAATCTATTATTACACACTGTGATGTAATAATGACATAACATTATTTTTATTTTCCAGGTAAGATGGAATTCCCCCCTCTCAATATTTAGGGATCTATTAACATTCAGAATAAACAAATATAAGCAACTACATCAGCGCACAATGCAGCTCCATATCGAAAACTAAATGCATTTAAGAATTTAAGAGTCTGAACAAGATTACAAGAGCCAGTGCAGAGGAGAGGCCACATCTCTCGACATTTTAAAATACCATTAGCACATATAATTATTCCATTAAAAAAAAAAAAGCTGAGACAGTTAAACACAGGTCCTTAGAGCTCTTGCTCTGAGGAAAATATGAAATATGAACAGACTTGAGAGAAACTGGCTAATAACAAAGTCGCTCTCCCTACCACTGTTCACCTCCTCTAAACGTCACAAGTTTGAGCTCCTGTTAGGAACTCTGTCCGTACGTCTATGAAATTGTTCCTCTCGGGTTCGACAGAGGCTCGCTGACTGCTCATCAAAGCCCATCAAAGTTACATCACAGCTAGCATGCCTCATTCTGAACATGGGTTAGTTCCACGTACGTAACGCAGCATTTCCTCCGTTCGCTCCATTATTCACCAGCAACCTAAGACGGGACGCTATACAGGAATCACCCAATATTCCAAGCCACAATTGAAGGTGATGCACAGCTACCTAAGGGTCACGGGCACTCCCTCCCAAGAGATGTACTCAGCCACACGGAAGAAGAAAAAAAAAAAAAAAAATCCCTAACCTGTACTACTTGTAAAAGCTCATGCTCTTCACTGTCCTGTAATTGAAATAATTATTACAAGTAACTGTCCCCCAAAAGTAAACTCATGGATACAGAATTCAATCGCAAACTGTCTGGTTTTAGTTTTCCACCTTCCAGCCTCGGTGGCGACAGTGGTTGTACACCCTAAAATGACGTTTTACATCATTTTATCAACAGACACGGCATTCAAATAATGAATGTCAGCAGTTTCAGCTAAGATATTTCTGTATTAGAGAAGACTGATGACCAGCGACAGATAAGTGAGCATATCTGCAACAGACGCATCGCCACCGTGTACCGGAGGACGTAACGCTTGCCACGTGCACCATTAGCTTGGCCACGACAAATGAGAGCTGGTCGGTGATGTATAGTGCAGGAGAGAAACCCCAGCTGGTTGCTTCTGGAGAGAAGGACGTCGGTGCTCCACACCTGAGGCTGCAAATATTTATTAAGCCCTTACCAGTGAGGTTGCTGTGTTCAGAACAGCTACTGCTGGAAACCATTATCTATGGATAATTAACTATGTCAGGACACCGAGGTCCTAACACAGGGTCCTCATCATTCCCCACTACGCGAAAGGCGGCACAACGTTATTATAATATATTAGTAATATTTAACAACAGGATCATACTATTTGTGCTTTAATAAAGAAGGATGAATACCATAACAGGGTTTAAATTAATATTAGTTTCTGATGGTGCAGTTTAAAGCCAGGCTTAACAAATTCTCAGGTTTTGTTACCACCAAGCAATGTGCTACACCAACAAACAAGGACATCTAATTAGAAAATGGTTTTATTTATAAATAAAGCATTTGTGTCCTCACGGGTTTAATTATTATTAATGCTTTTTTTCCCCTATCATTTCCCAGTAGAAATCTAAACTTACTAGGAAGAAAAAAAGAAATGGAAAAAAATGTCATATTTTTCACTTGACCAAAATAATTCACTTGAACTTTGGAAGCCCCTGTATTTTTTTCAAGCATTTTTAGAAACTGTTAGTAAAAAAAAAAAATTTTTCACCACGCAATAAAAAGGCTTTTTGACACATGAAGACAAAAGCTTCAGGCCGTTTATTAAGACTACTTCCTACTGTGCTGGGCTTTGTTTTATCTCATAATTAAAATCACACCTGAGCTGGGCCATCTGTGAGAGTGTATTAAGTTTCTTACAAAACATGAAAATCCTTTCATTTTTTTTCCATACAAACGCCAATAAATCTTGTAGGGTGTTCTTTTTTTGTGTGTGTGACACAGAAAAATAATACGCTTAAATAAAGGTCAGGCTTCGAGCAAAAAAATGAGCAGGCAAACAAAATTATTTCTCTGTATTCATCATCAATCGCACCTTATAATAATCAATACATTTTAAAAAGTTGTACGTTTGAACATAAATATGAAACCCTTTTCCTTTTGATAAATATTTGACAGGATGTTGTTTTCTTACAATTTATTTTCTGGATAAATATTAAAACTAGTAGAAGTGGAAAGACTGGTATTTTCCGTATCAGTTCGCAGTTAGGAGTGCGTAGAAAAGGTCAGTCAGCATTTTTTCAGCAACTCCGTTAGCATGCTAACGCATATGCTTAGCAGTTCCAGCGAGAAAAAAGAAAAGTTACATATTGCATAAACGTAGATACTTTATAAAAAGTTCAAGGGGGAGATTTTTTTTATTTGGTTGGTTTGTTTTAAACCAGTCTGAAGAGAGACCAAGAGGATTTCCTTTTACAAAAGGACATCTTGGAGAGACAGAAATCCCTAAATATAGTCCAAATCCATCACATGAAGAATATGTCTTCAAAGTCCTTCTGTGTACACAGTTAAATATGAGAATTCAAACACAGAAGTGATTCTGTTTATTTGTTGCAAGCTATATTGCTTCAAAGAGACTATATATATTCTTGAAATTATCTTGGTTAATGCTTCTGTTGAGCCAGGAGCCAAAAACATATCAAGCTTTTGCTTCTTAGTCATGGAACTTGAATTACACTATTCAATTTGCACAGCATTTTGGTAGTCTAGCAGTTCTACTCAGAAAGTTTTAAACTTTTCACCCGAGGCAAATTACAAAATGGTTATCTTAGATGTGAACAGCAAATAGATCTGAAAGCCCTAAAATGGCAGTGAAGAACAGTGATTTTCCATCTCAGAGAACAATAGAACAAGGTACGGGAATATTGTGAAATAAAAGAAATTATTTCACATCAAAATGTGCTATATTAGAGTAGAATAAAAGAGAAGCAGTATTGACAACTTGTTTTCGTGGGCAAACTGAATGAGCAAACGTTCAGCTGTGTGCAGGGCTCCATGGATTTCACAATATTCCATGTGCACAGAGGTCTTCCCACGTTACTGGAACTTATCATTAACTAGCAACAAGCAGAAAACTCAAAAAACTATTTTTCCTATTACAACAATATTAAAAACTTATTTCTTTTCTTTAGACATTTTGAAGCACCAAGCTTCACCAGTGTTCTGCAGAAGCTATCACCAATTTAAATCTCTGATATTCACATGTATTTGAGCTACAACATGATTTTTCTTCTTAGAAATTCATTTGGCTGGTAGTGCATTTTATTGGCAAACGTATTTCATTTGAGTTTGTGTTCTTTCAAATTACTTGTTTTACAACAAAACAAGTCTAAACTCTGTGTCTTATAAATAAGAATCTAAAGCCATAAACCCCCTCTTTTTTGACAAATGTTTTTTGGAATCCAATGACTGCCTAATACTGAGGTTATATTGAAAATTCATTTTCTTCTTGGGTTGACAATACAAAATAACATATTGAGCAAGAAACAGCTACATTTTAAAAAAATGTGTCTGCCCCTGACAACCGCGTGGTCTGGATCCAGCTCCTACGCTGTCCTCTCTCCTGTTATTTTACAGCTACTTTAATCCATCTTCCCAAAAAACAAGCTTGCAATACCACATAGTTCAATCTCTTTCCAAATGCCGTTTTTCCTATTGAAGTTGGCCAAGAGTCAAGAAACAAAGGCACTTTCGTCTGAAAAAGGTTTTCTTACTCAATCGCACAGAAATGATTTCTTATATTTACATGAGAATTACTTTGGCAATGATCATTTATGTGCCAAATCACAAATCATAAAGACTTTTCCAATCAAATGCATCTTTCTGCAGTGATGTAATGACAGAAGTCTGAGACTCCACCATAAAAAAAATGGGAAGGCTATTTACCCAGCGCTGTGCCCTGATCCTCTCCTCAGTTACACCATCTTAAATCGAGAGTAACTCTTGAACTCGGCAATATTGCAATGGTGGAAAATCAATCTGAGAAGAGATGGTGGTGACAATGTTAATCAAGATACTTTCACATGTTTTTAAGCAAAATAAATGTTACATTTTTTGATATTCAGCAATCACTTTATCCCTTTAGAAATCAGTATTGACATTAAAATTCTCAGACTTCTTCCCTGTCCTCAACCTTCCTACCTACACACATTCATAAAAATTTATTGAGAACCACACAACAGCAACTGCAGATATTGCAGATACTTCTCAGTTATGATGCAGAATTGTAACTGGGAAGTACCCAACAATGGAGGGAGCACTTTGGCAATACTGATGGAAAATCTTTGTATAGTTATTGACATCCTGTAGTGTAGGAGATGATGATGTAGATGACCAGGTGAAGCAACCCCGTATTCAGTGGTATGTGCTAGCAACAGTTACACGTTTTCCCTTATCTCTTCTGTGAGAGGCAAGGAAAGGATGGAGTTCCAGGAAGGAACTCCACTTCTAAGAAGCAATGCCTCCGGGTCTACTCTTGAGGCGATCCTGTTTCCACATCTCACCTGCCCAAGGCTGTGCCCAATACACAGCTTCCCTCCAAATAAACTAAACAAACAGAAATGCAGGATTTTGGTCAGTTGAAACTCCGGAGTTTCTTCTCTGAATAAGCTGAAATGTGTATTGTTGACTCTGGGAAAAGAACGGACCTCTAACAGATATCACGAGGCACATCTACTGTAAATTCCAGGGGAAAAGCAACAATGAACATACATTAGAAGTGCACTAACACGCACTCTCTCATCAGCCTTTTTCCCCCACTTTGCAAACATAGAAAAGGTTCAATTAACAAAGTCAGCCACATTTTGGAAAACTTTTCTTCACTATATAAGGATATAATGAACGATCAGAAATAATGGAAATTGAATGAAGACTGTCAAAACAAATGAACAACATACATTTAAACACATGATCCCTGCTGCTTTTCATTATTGTGTTTGTTCATTTTCTCCCCAACATTTACTTATTCTGCACATTCACATCTGCACAGCAGTTGCCGACGGACATGCGCGAAGTATCGGCTTTTCCAGGGCTCCTTCTTGTCCACCCGCCCGGCTGCAAATGAGGTTAGGAAACAACACTGTAAACGCGGAGTCCTTCCAAAAGGTAAAATAACGGAAGAAAAAAAGTGTCACAGGAAATTTGATTTGCACTTAGGTTTCGTTCTTAAAGGAACACCCAAAGCTTGACAGCATTTAAAGTTATTGAAATATAAAATATTAAAGGAAGAGACAGCAGCATAGGTATTATATTTGTATAGCAGTCTTGTATTTTTATTATAAAGAGCCGGATAAGGCACTATAGCAATAATACAAGTGTACTAGAAAAATAGAAATAGCACTGAAATGCCAAGCTCATTGTTCTGAGTAGTCAGTTGCTTTATTTTTTTTTCTTTTTTTTTCTCCCTCTTATTAAAAAGTGTTTGCAATTCCTTCAGCAAAGAGACACACTCACACAGATGTCAAATAATTCCAATACAAACCCACGCTGATTTGTTTAATGTGAAACTCCAACACAAATGACTTAGCAGTGAAATCGCACCTCCTCGTATTGTGTGCGCGAAATAAAAGCGAACAGATGTGCCCTTCCAAACCCAGCTATTGCTCCAATTAAACCAACAGTCATTTTGCAAACCAGCGAGCTATTCCGCATGTGTCTATGGTGCTAATCACCTTCTCCTTCCTCCACCGCCCCAGCCCAGCAGCGAGTTATTTATAGAGTTATCTATCCTGCACTTTGCAGCTGATGCCTAACATCATGACAACAGTGAGAAGGTCTCCGTACCTGCCTACCTCAAACAAGTTTCTGTAAAGTAATGAATAGAGACAGCTTGGGGACCATCCACCTGCACCGCCTGCCTTTTCCTGCCCGCAGAGTGAAACCACCGGGGACCGGCAGAAGGTACTGGGCTGACAGGGCCAGGACAGCCTTCCTCCGCAGTGACAGCCCAGGCCTCGCCTCCTCCACCTCGCCCACCGTAATTCCTTCACAACGCAGCGGCAAGGCAGCTGACAGGAGCAGCTGCACCTCCTAAGCGAGATGGATGGAATTTTCATAACTAGTTCCCCAAGTTACATTTTACCTTCAAGATAATTTATGAGCTGCCGCGGAGCCTTGAAGAGACAATATGCTTGCCATAAAATTAACTGTAACAGTCTTGTAGGTTATAATTAACACTGGGAGGGTAGCACCAACTGGATGAAACACATGGCATAATTGATGGTGAAACTGGAAATTACGGAAGCTAACAATATCATTACTGCGCACATCACTTTAGCGAAACCTACGCTTTCCAGGGGTTAATTACGATCCCCTCCTAACGTACACATTCTGACGGGGAGTGGATGAGTGTCGCAGCTCGGAGGAGGCAGGTTTGCTGGCAAGGCCACCTCGCACCTGGACTGATGTATATATTGGGTTTTTTTGCCTGGAAGAGATATACATGTCAAAGCAGCAGCACCGGCACCTGAACATCTGGCAGCAGGCACACTGTAGCTTGGAGATAGATGATTGCTCAAGCCTCACGGAGTATTTAATTTTCTCTGTAGCCAGCACACTTAATGGCAAAGAAGAAAAAATCCTCTGTGAGAATTCACTTAATGGCACACATTATTAATTTAAATGACTTGAGCAAAGAAAAACATTTTAACTTTATATTGCCATAACTTAGCAGCAAATGAAGATTTTTTTTTTCCATCAGTGTGTTATCAACTTGGTTTATTATATTAGTCTTTAGAAACATGCAGAGCAATCCTTTTAGCATCTTGCCTGTCAAGGGAATACTGAGCTGAAGATGCAATGCTAGTGAGCTCGTTAATAAGAAATAATATTATAAAGTGCTGCCATCTTTGGGAAGGAGAACACGCAATTCATCTACCTGCATCTAAGACTCTACTCTCTAGCCAAGGCTTAAGGAATCATAATTGTAATGTATTTATTTGAATCTCTCTCAAATTATCTAATGAAACTTTTTTTGTGTGTCCCTGGACAAGATATGTGAAAATGTACAGATAAATGATGCAACAGTGTCACCTACAGGCAAGCAAAACACTTAAAAACCTTCTCCAACATTGCACCCTCTTCCCTCTCAAATTCCTTTCCTCTCTTCCAAGTTGCCCCTGAATCCCTAACATGCACATCTGGATTTTAGAATTATCCATATCTCCAAAAATAAAAAGAAGGGAAAATACCTAAAATGCTTTCAGAATGGCCCAATACAAAACAATTAAACCTTACGTCCCTTACAATAAACACGCTGTACAGCTAGCAAGCCATCCACGCCAGAGTGGACACATTGATGACCTTACATCTCCTGAGCACTTGTTCAAATCCACCCTTACTACGTGGTAAAAAATAATTCTGATGAGAATATTTTCCAGAACTCAACAAGATCAAATGTTGACATTACTAAATATGAGTAAATAAAAATGAGAAATTGCCGACTTGCTCAAAAACAACTAGCAAAAATTTTAAGATTACTGCCTAAACTTGTACAAAAAATGCCCTCCGGCATAACCTGGAGATAAATCTAACTCCAGTACATCCACAGGTACAACCGACGGATCTGTTCGGCTCACCCTTGTAGACAGAGTGGAACACTCTCTTATTAGTAGCTCTTAAAATTCTCATAACTCTCCTTTTCCAACAGAATACTCACTTCTTCTATTATTACTGTTTTTACTTTAATACTCCATAGCTTTTCCTTAGTTTCTCCCACAAACTCAGCATTTTGAGAGCCTGTTTCTCAGTTAATCTTTTTGATACATCTCAAGATACGCTTCTGTTTCAATTTTTTTCTCTTAATTTCCAATTACACCACTCTACCACACTTCTCGCCCATGAGTCCCACCTGCTCTTCCACCAACCCAGGCTAGACAGTCTCTAGAACACAGCAATATGGAAACAGAAATGAGCATTGTGAATTACCAGTTAGGATGTTGCATACCTCCAGAACTGTTCCCAGTTGGCTAAGCTACTCAAGGAATCCATAGCAGGATTTTCTTCCGCTACTACTGCATATGCTTTAAGCATTGTTCCCATTTAGGGCTGCTATCATTTACCAAAATAAGACAAGCAAGACAGAAACAGCGTATGCTGTGTAACAAGTTACCAAGTTCTCTGTTTTCACAGAATATCTTAAGCACAAGAAATGCCACCTTCCTTTTTCAGTCATTTTACACATCATCATTGTTAATAATTTAATAATTCCATAGTGATGACACATTAAGAATTGAAAATTCAGACAAAATAAATAGCACAAATAATATAGCCAAAATAAACTGTTAAGATGCCCAAAAGATCTCATTAGTAGTGAAAACAAGTGAGAAAATTCTATTCTCCAGTTCATCTTAGTTTCTCTGATTAGTTGAGGCATCTCCAACCCATTCTTTGGCCTCCTAGCGAATTGCGCGTCCCTCTGGCCCAACGCTGCTGACGTTGTCCAGTAATGTACCACAGCTCTCACCAGCAGACGACTATCTGCCTACGTTACCATAACTTTTGGTGCAAGCAAACTGCAGAGCAATGCAACAGACTGACCTGCTTTTTGCCCTCAGTCAGCCATGACACTCATTGGCTTATCGCTACCTCACCACCACAGCCTAGGCTGCTCAGAGCACTGACAGCATCTTGCTCAGTTTCTACATCCATTTAATTTTTGGCTAGCGAGGGTACCAATTAGTGTCAGCTCTAACAATTGCTTCAGGTGATGTACGCACCTGCCTGCTAGGACGGGAGAACCGACGCATTTTACATAGGCCATCAAACACAGATACCCAAAGGGAATAGTCTTTGGCACTACCTACCTGAACCATATTCAAACCGCTGACCTGAAAATGAAAGGCTTTGTATTTCACTAGCAATCCCTGGAGCCATGAAGTTCTATATATGTGGAAAAACTTTGAAAACATAAGGCTGGCAGCATTTAAGACTTAAGTCATGAACTTACGTAAGCATCTGCTCACTCATGCCTCATGCTACGGCACGACCAGCACACCAGTTGGCTACGTAAATCCTCCAGGTTACCCTCTGGTTTTTATGTATTTATTAATACATACAGTTTATTTAACACAGATTCTCCAAATTAAATTTATTTACTTCAGCTTTATGACAGATAAAGCTGTGACAATAACGGTACTAACAACAACAAAGTCCCGTTTAGATAGGGCTTCTAGTATTTTACAGAAGAGAGAACTCTAGTTTTAGTTCATACCGGGTTTGCGCGCAGTTTTACAGACATGTTACACACCATGCCATTTTGCTGAATGCAAAGGAAAGTATGGATTCCCATTGCAGAAGACAGAAACCCCAGTGGATAAAGCAAAATAAACCTATGATAACTTTCCATTCTCTGGACCAGTCACGCTTTATCCCTAGTTTATAACAGCAGGTCCTTAGCTAACATGGGCAGCTGCAGAGCGCTGGATACTCCCGGCTTTTCTCCTTTCCCCTGCCTCCAGCAGACACCGGTCTCTCTTGCAGGAACGAAGACAGCTGATGCTAACGCTACTTCGTGGTTCAACTGCCTGATGATGTGGCTAGCACTTTGTCTCCACAGATTATAAATTTGTCACCTCTGTGATCTATTCCATCTCCAGTATCCTGCAGCCTGGAAAGGCAATAATCTCCATCGGCAGCATTCAGATGTTCCAGTGGTAGCAAAGCATTGCCAAACCACTGGAAAAACACCACCATCTTTCTTCTATTGCAATCTTGAAAGCTTACATAAATAAGGAAATGTCACCCATGCTGACTTTAAAAGGCTGTCCAGGTGAAATGAAGTCAAACCTCTAACAAATTCAGCTAAACATTAAATAAAATAAAAAAACTCATCAAATGCACTCTGATAGAGTGGGAAAATTCTTTATCACTTTTTGTTTTGGCAACTTTAATTACATCATAAATAAGGACTAAATTCATGTCATTTGTCAGTTTTGCAAGTGTCACTGGATCATCTTTCAAAAAAATCTAACACAGCAAGAAGAAAAGCATGAAATCCACAAAGGGAAATGTCAAAGACTTTTGATTGAGTAGATTCGGGTACGGCATGTTGCATCTCCAAGGTTTTCAGAAGTGGAGCACTAAAACTAAACTAAGAAGATAAAGCAAACCCTCGGAGCAAACAATCCCCACAAAACGCCTAATGGAAGAGTCTGACACACACGGGGCTGAAGTTCTGCCACTTTCACCAGCCCGCCCTACGACACCATGCCGTGTAAGTCCCTACACCAGCTAACAGTTTTGACACTGTATTTCCTGCGCACGTCGTGACAGCGGCCGTGCTCTCTCCATTCACTGGAAAGCTGCAAGGTTGATTTTCAGCTGCCTCAGAGCATCCTCCTGGTTAGCATCCAGTGTCCAGCACAACCATCCAACTCACACTGTACATTTACCTTCTGAAAAACTGGTTTAGGTTATGAACTGGGTGCTGAACAGTTTAATTTTCTCCTTTTAAAGGGCATACATGAGCACACCCTCAAAATACAAATATCAAAGAATCTAAATATAATTTTTTTTCCCCTTTGATTTCCAAAATGATGAATCAAATCTTTTGTCTATGCTTGTTGCTAACTGGGTATCTATCCCAGTTGACACACACATTGTCCAGAGAGGACAACTGCCACAAAACCCCCCTGGAGATCAGGCAGCTGTGTGTACCGAGATCCTTACTCATTTCAGAAACACAGATGCTGAATTCCACAATATGAAAAAAAACCAAAACCAAAAAAAAAAAACCCAAAACCAAACCAAACAAACAAACAAAAAAAATCTATCATTCTAACGTTACACAACATAACCACAAAAGTTTTAAACAATCCAAATACTTTCCCCACTCTCTGTCAGACTTTGATAGCTCTGCCACTTGTCTGTTAAGGTTTTGGAAGCAGTGTAGCTCCCATTGCAGTTGTTTCTGAAGACTCCACAATATTTAAGATATCTATCACCTTGGCAGGCCAATGAGAGTGTAAAAAATCTCAGTATTTGTCTTTCAACCGGTGTGACCACATTTCATTTAAAAACTAGCATTTAGTGAGTTCCTGAAAAACACACAAAGTCTGTGACAGAAGGAAAAACACTGCTTCCATTTTCCCAAAGCCCATGCTAACTTCTGAACTCACAGATTTTTCTTCTGTCACAGAAGGAAATATGTTCCTCCTTTCCGTCAACACCACTTTCTCTTACTAGGGATAAAAAGAGTAAAATCTGCCTCAATTACCTTCTTAGATATGATCTAAATTTCCAAAGTATAAAGAGACAAGGCATAAGAAAAAAAATTAACTTTTTCTCCAAAACAGGGAAAAAAAAAGTCTTCCAGTTTGTAGCTCATTTAATACACGTGCTATTTAAGGATTCCACTCTCATATCCTTCATTGTTCTTCTTATTATAGAACCCAACAGCGTTATCACATTACATACTTATAATTTAAATTCCTATATAAATATCCACATACCAATCCAGATTTCACTGCTGAGAGGTAAGACTTATCTCAGTAGTATGACAATTTTCACTGTAGCTAGGAAAAAAAAAAAAACAACTTTCATGTTGTTACACCAAAATTGTGAGATCTAAGAAGGGGTTTGATGCTAAGGAATTACAGCTCAAGTTGCACTTGAAATGGGAAACTTATACGATTTGCCATGAGTAAGAGGTGCTTTTTTGAAGTGTTGTGCAAAGATGGAAAAAGATAACAATTCTAAAAATACAGTGATCTGGTCCACAAAATACTACGAGTTGTGGAATGACCTCATAAAATAGATTTTTTTCATTGTGTTACTTCAATGAGCCAAGGTTTTAAGCATTGATTCTTAGAAGATATAATCAATTTACACTTTTCTGCTGTTTATCTCTTGATTTTTGTGTTTCCTTTGGTCCAAATTATTTACTGAATGTTTATTCTGTTTTCACTATGTCAATTTGTCATTACATGATGACTTAGAAAGAACTTAAGATTTCAGAATTTGGCTAACTAGCATAGCTATGAAAATACAACCATCATAAACAATTTTATTTTTCCTATCAAATTTCACACTTCACTATGTCTTTCTCCAAAACTTTACATTTTCCATTACCCCTAAGAGAAATGGTGGAATTTCACTCAGTGAAACACCAAAATGGTCATCGGAGTCTGTGTCATAATAAAGCCATTTTGGACAAACAAAATTTTTGCATGAAAGAGACTTATTTTAGTAATGGTTTAACTAATCATGTTTTTTTTCCTAGCAATTAATAATGTCAATGTAGTTAAACGTTATCCTTTAAATTAATCTGTTGTTGATTTCTTGATGACGTATTAGCTTGGTAGTAAATGTATCTATATGAAAAACACAGCAAAAATCTACTAGCAATTAAGCGCAGTACGTCATCCAAGCACTAAAGACAAGATTTTTATAACATGATACAACTTCTATTAGGAGAAATAAGAGATACAGGTTTTTATTGAACTATACCATCCAGTTCTCTTGGGCATTTACTGATCAGGAAAAGTGCAACACTCTCTCTTGAAATTCAAGCGCTTTTTTTTTTTTTTTTGGCTAAATGGTTCCTTTATGATATAACAACTTTTCTGGTTCCAGTTAAAAAGTAAAATAAAAAATGTCAATAGCATCATCAACGGGCTAAAAATATTAGGGCCTTTTTTGAGAATTAATCAGGTGCAGATATTGAACTGTACTTTTTCATCCTTTGTCTCACTTTTCAAATGATAATTTCTTCCACAGCCACCATTAAATCTTGATCTATTCCAGCTCTCTGTATGGGTCATTGATTCTAGATGTACCATGGTTATTTTTAAATGTTTCCCTTTCGTAGAGAAAAAGAGGGCTGTCTAGAGCCAGATGGGTAACTTCACACTTCATTTATCAAACCCAATGCACTAGACTCCACCCTCTCTTTCCCACTATTGCTGTTAAATTTCCATATAATTTGGTAACAATTTTCATTATCATACAGTGACCCTAAAAAGTCTACACAGGTTCACATGGTTAGTCCAAAATTCCCAGCTGTTCCCTTTACCCTGTTTGTTACAGTAGAATCTAAGGTTCCCCTGACTTTAGAAGCTGAGCAGTGACCTTCTGCAAGCAGAGGTGAAGAAGGGGTCAGTTCAAAGGGCCAGAGCAGCTCTTTAACAGCTATAACAACCTGTCCGTCAGGCACTATCATGCAGTATAAACAAATCTGGGGCTTTAGAAACTCTGGACCATCTCTGTTAACACGCAGAAGACATTCACAGAGTCCTACCTGAAGTATTTTGGATCACTACCACTCAGCTTTAGAACAGCTTGAATCCCTAGAAGACCTGCTCAGATACTTAAGACGCTGATGACATCTCCGAGTCAAAGGTATACGAAACAGCGAGCCGTAACTCTAAGTGCACTGTCACGTGTTTTGGACTACGGAGCTGAAACAGAAACTTAAAAAGAGTCATTTCAGTTGGTTAATATGCAGAAACACTGGTACAACTCAAAGCAAATAACGCAAGGACATGCTTTAATCAAGCAGATACACACACATATCAAAGCAGTTCAGATACCTTTCTCTTCGAAAAGCTAAATTTCTAAAAGTTGAATCAGTTGGTATTAACAGTTCCCAGAAGGTTTTTTTTTTTTATTTAAGGTGCCAATGACACAAATAAAATCCACAGAAGAACAGACTGCCTACATAACTCCACGAAGATCAAGTGTAAAGTTTCTGCCAGCTGCCCTCTCTTCATTGACCTAAATTTCTTGAAGTTGTACTGTTCATAATGTGCTCTCTAATGCACAATGTAAGGTAATTAGAGTCATCTGTATTTAACTTCCAGAGGAAAAAAATTCTATTATCTAATCTAGCTGATCCCCTGATAGCCTGTTGAAAGTAAAATACTGTAACCTATTGCCTGCCCTTTGACAAGTGCTAATTATTTCCTGTCCAAGCACATTTTTCTCATGTAATTCCAAAGTACACAATAGACTGATCTCTAAAACATGGGCAGCCCTGCTAGTACCACAGCGGACATTTTATAACTTTCACCACCGTATACTCGACGGCTACCGCAGCCAGCGCTTCATTCCAGACATCTACAGAAGCTTTGATGAAGTGAAGGGAGGTGTACGGTAACAGCCCTCTTACACAGATCATATGGATGAGATGCCCAGATAGGTCACCGGGATGGGAAACATCAAATGGAAAGAAGGATTATGGATATTTAATACTCAAAGGACACTTTCTTTCAGAACTTTCAAGGCACAATGCTCTTGAAATTTTCTTTCAGGTGTTGAGTATGAAGGAGGCCTGCTCTTTGTCTGCTCATGCCTCTCCCCACCCCCACCCAAAGACTTTCGCATTTCTGTGTCAGAGACTAGACTATGTCCACAATGGCACCCGCTCCCGCCTCCAACGACGCTGTGAGCAGCGAGCAGATGGAAGAAACTCTGCAACTTGCACTACTTTTAAACGAGTCCCAGTTGCCATGACTCTGTATATTAGGAAATGATTGTTAAACTAAATGAACATGAAGAAGATATTCCACTTGTTGGAATTGTCTGACCTTTTCTTATCTCTAGGAAGCTTTCTATTCTGGTTCACAACAGATGCACATGTCCACGGAAAAGCCTCAAGTGATTTCCTCTGTTTTCAACATAGGCAAACCGTTTGCATTATTTAGTAAACATGGTGACGGAAGGTAACCCTTCTCCCCGTCAAATCCCTTAAATTCCTCAAAAAGGAAGAAACAAGAACCACAGGATAATACAAATGATATTGCAGACCCACCTTACTACGCTGTTTTCCAGCTTGAGATCTTAACTGATTCGCGCGCAAATAAACATTCCACAGTCATAAGAGCACAAACTTACAAAGCACAGCCTCTAATTTGTATAATAATTGCTACTACATACTAACATTCCATTTTTACCCAAAGCTGCTAAAATGTTTCAGATCCACCCACTGTAATTATTGGGAACAGCAAAGCCACTCAAGTGCCAGATCCAATATCTACAATTAACTTTATAAAGTTAACCTCATATAACTTTCAGGAACTTTCCAAAATTATACACTAACAAAACACAGGAGAACTCCCTTAACTGGAACATTTAGTCAAGGGAAAAAAATCATGCCAATTAAGTGCTAATTCTGATTAGCAAAATCTCATTTAAACATGCTTTGCACTAAAAACTGTATTTAATTGTAAGCACAGGATGTCTGGTTTTATAGGAAAGCTGTATATTTGGTAGGATAAGTTCATAGGCTGTTAGATATTTTATGTAAATATCATATGTAAGAAAACAAGAAGATATTATTTAATGAGACTAAATCTGTAGCTTTTAGAAATGTGAAAAAAGGTGACAAGTCCTTTAGCAGCTAAAGAGAAGGACACAAGGAGGCACATGGTGGAAATTCTCTTTTTTGGATTCACATTATTTCCGACCAAACTAGATGTATGACGTATCTGTAGTTTCTGAGATGCATTCATCTAACTACATTCCAGTAACACAAACTTCTTCAAAGACAACCATAAACAACTTTTAAAAACTGTGAACAAGATCACCTGATCTATTACCATGGCAATGAATTAAATTTAATAATTCAAGTGTAATAAAACAGTCACATGATACGAACTCTATCAATACGTACATTTATGTCAGCCAACACAACCCAGTTCATACTGGTAGGGTGCCGCAAGAAAAAGTGAGGATCATGAAGAAAGCAGAAAAGACAGGTATCTATAAGGAAAACCTTCGGGCACTTCAGGTGATACAAATCCTCAAATAAGTACGCTGCCTATCAAGCTATTATCGACACACTGCGCTACATGGGCACAGTAAGGGAGCATTCCACCCACAGAGTAACCAAAACCAGAAGCAGAAACATGCATTATTCCATTCAAGGGAAAATACTATTTCAACAGTAAAAATTCTGATTTTTTTTTTCTAAACATCAAGTTGCACCACTATCCAAGTGGATTTACAGGAGTGTATTTGACATACTTTTTTCTAATTTTATTATCTTACTATTTTTCAAAAATTTCTCACCTTGCTGTCCATTCTTTACGCAGCTTTTGTCGCTCAGTAAGAACTAGCAAGAAGCAGCTGATGGTTTCATTTCTTTGTTCTTTAATTCGTTCCTGTTTTCCAAGTTCAGAGAGGACCAGGCTTGTCTTAAATGGAAAAAAAACACATAAAAATTATAATCTAGAAAGAGGAAACAATGTGTAAAATTAATAAAAAGCCCATAAGCAAATAAGGACAGTAAATCAATAGCTTTTTTTATTACAGTTCCACTGCTGACAAATCAATACAGTAAATGATGGTTAGAAATGGCCACCATATATTTGGTATTTAATCAATATACATGGCACATCAGGAAACCTTAAAATCTCATTGCCTTAAGTAACACAACAAGACATTGTGCATTCTAGCTCTCATTTTCTTGAGATACAATTTTAGCTAAATATTTTCTTTTCTTTTCTTGTATCAAACATCATCAGAAATGTTTCCCTCAGTATAGCATTTGTTTGGGGAATTTCCCTTCCCCTTCGATCCTTGGTGAAGCTAAAGAAGAAAAAACCTGTTTGTATTGTATCTTCTGAAAGGAATTTCTGATAGTGTCACCGTGTTCTCTTTACTATGGAATATTTCAAGCAAATAAGTAGTAAAACTCTACCTTTTTCATTTACAGAATACATTTGAAATTGCTAAAAAATATACACACACACACACACACTGGATTTAAGTCATCTGTGGAGTAGGACGACACTCAGTCTCTGCAGACCAAAAGTTACTGGCCTTCCCAACTGTTGTGTTGACCGTTGCCGTTGATGTAACAAAACTGTAGATGTTCTTACGGTCCTTCATCCAGTCAGCAAGCTAACTCCAACTCCCTCACACCATCTTTGCCCTCAACTCCTAACTTGCCCACCATTTTATCCTCTTCCTTCTCCCTATGACTGCTGACATGGGAAAGAAACGGCAGGTGCTGATGCTCACGCTACTAACACATGTGTCAGCCAGTGCCTATCTGCTGACTTGAGGTGCAGCAGTCCAACCACAACAGAGGTCTAGAATTGATGCTGCGGTCTTTTCCTTCACTGAAGATACGGCCTTTGCCTTTCTCGCCTTAAGGAGCCACTTTGCTATTCACTTAATTATTCCAACCTTCAGCCCCACGGTTTGCAAACATATCAAAATATCTAAACGCTTTTGGGAAGGACGGCTGAATGGGCAGAATGCTTGCACAAGCCTAGTTTTTTCACAGAAAAGGAGGCAAAATATAAAATTTCTAACCTGAGCAGTTGTGGAAGCGAGTTTGAAAACACAACTTAAACATCACCAAGAGCTGCAATTCCTACTCGCAGCACAGTCTCTCTTACAGGAACGTGACAAAAAGGTACAGCACGTTGCCTCCTTCTCAACATCACACACAGCATTCTGCCCTGCCCAAATGCACACTCACTAAAATGCCTCTGGGGATGCTCTGAGATAAATGGTGGTGGTTATCTTCAGTTTGTGAAAACAGGAGGATCTAGCCTTGGTCTGACAGGGTTTTTTTTTTTTTCTCCCAAGAAAGAATAATATACAGATTACACACTTATTAAGCAGCTGTAAGATTGCTACTGCCACGGTGGTTCTAAGAGACAGAAAATAATTTTATTATCCCAATATCAGATGACAAAGAGCAAAAAGCACTTTCCTCCCCACCTCCCAGCTCTATCAGTTGGCATACCACAAGGCATTATCCTGTCATATGGGACTTACACATCAAAAAGAACATTTTCTTGTAAAAAACCAAAACTTTCAAAACTCTGTCTATACAGATCACATTCTTGACCCTGCTTTGACATTACAAAGCAAACAAAAAGCCAGAGAGTATTTTCAGATAAGGATTCCCTGACATGGGTTTCCCTTGCACTGACCTACAACATCTTTTCCACAAGCTCTAATATCCGCCAGCTCCAACAACCCTGATCTTACGGCCTCGCTCCCAGCCGCCGCACGGTTTAAGGCAGGGTTTGATAGAGGACGTCGGCATGTCAGAACGTACTCACGTGAGGAGATGTATATTCTTTAACTGATGTAAATGAACACACTCTGCCATTCAGAATAAATATGCCTATTAAGGCTTTAACTTTTATATTTACAACATGCAAGTCTTGACGCAGCGCTGTAACTAAAAGTTCACCTCTGTACGATAGGTTGATCACACTGCAGCCATACAGCCAGGTCACAGTACACCAAGATTTCCCTATCACAGTCCTTGGATGGCTTATTAATCACAATGGGACAGGGAAATCCACTGGTGATGGTGTAGAAGCCTCTTTCTTTACAAGACCACGGAAAAGCCCCAGGTTTAAAGACGCTATGCTTCACAAAGCTGAAAGTATGTTTTTTTGCAGGCAACAAACATCAAGATTCCCCAAATAAGTGACTCCCAAAGCGCACAGCATGGAGAATTGATAGTTCCTAAAGAATCTTCAGTTAAAATCTGATGAAAAGATGATGTGATTAGAGTATTATCAGTCAGGGCAGATGGTGGACCACTTCCCCAAGTATTCAGTCACATAATGCTTTTGTATGAATGCCAACGGCCTGGCCAAATTGCGACTCTGGTACCGAGTTCCACTACCTAAAGCCCCCTCCATCTACAGGAACATCACAATTCTGGAAACTGAGTATAAAACTTAACTTCTACTGAGAGAACAATTATACAGCTCCAGCCTTCCGTTAACACCTTTCATTTCTGTGGCGATGCACACAGTCCAAGTCAAACTCATAGTTTGACACTGCCGTTGTGAATGCTTCTCTACCAAGCCCTGAGAGCACAGTGGGAGATACCCGGAGGGTGAAATACCGCTATTAAGCGACATACAACAACAATACGTAGCAATTTAACTGATTTACTTGTTTTCTAAGAGTGCTGAGGGCAGTAAGGTTACCCAGAACGTGAGTGCAGGGTTTGATATGTACCTTTTATAGCAAGTCAGAAATGCCTCTATTCTTTTCATCTCAATAAAAATCCCAAATTGGAACAAACACAGCAGCATGCTCGGTAAAATATTATAAAACACCTTCTTTTGGAAGTTTTCTTTTCCATGTAACTTGTTTTGGGATTTAACAAGGAGATTCAATATATATCTTGACTGATAAAGGTCAAGGGTTCAAGAAACTCGGTCAAAGATGTTATCAGCTGGGAAAGCCATTTCCTCACAACACCACTGATAAAAATCCATCAGAAACCCCGCAGATACCACTCCTGCTCTAAAGGGCAAGAACGACCTTCTTTTGAACATCACTATAGCGGCACATCCCATCAAAGAAACCCTGACCTTGTGTCTCAATTCGTTTAATGTTATTTAATGACAGATAATTGTCTGCAGAGGCCCCCTTTGCCCAACGCTGAGTGAAGCCTTCACGTTTCTCAACTGGACTCAACACGGACTTGGTGTTTTTCAGCGCGCTTGGGACCACAGGACAGTAAGATAAATAAACAACGTAACCTGCCCTAGAGCCTGTCTTATCTCATCCTTGTGTTCACAGAGATTCTTGAGGGTGGCAATGTTTACAAATCGTTGAAACTTTCTTTCTTCTGCTTCCTGAGCTGGCAAAAACATATCCTGGACAACCTAAGTCACGAGATTACGCAAATTGCTTATCACTTGAAGGAAGCAACTTCTTGTCTCATTGGCCAGCATGCCTCTTGAACAAGCAGCACTGTTAATATTTTCAGCAAATCTTCCCCAATTCTCTTTACAGATCTACTGATGTATTTACAGCATTTCCATGTCAATCCCAAATGGCACAGTCTTCAAACAAACACACAACCCACCTCTCAAAAAAGTCCAAAGCTATAAATGCACATATTGGCAACTCTATACATATATAAAAATGCATATATAAAAATATATAAAGTTGCCAATCCAGCCTTCTATGGTAAAGACAGCATTTAGGAAATTTTACCCTTTACCTTCCTCCTGGTTCAGCAGCAGAACTAATTTTAGTGCTCTGCTGACCTATCAGGCAACAGCCACCAGAGTATCTTCTCTTATTATGTAAGAAAAAAAGAGTACCAAGATAAGATATTAAGGGACCAATATCATATTCCTTCCCACGGACAAAATATATCAGTGACACCGGACTGAATAGAAACTGTTACAACCAAGTCTTACTATTGAGCCAGAATACATGTTCAAAATTAGACACCTTTTACGAGTCTTAACAAACCCAACCTAGGTACTGTAACAGGATTACAATAATATATTTTTTTTCTTAGATACACAGCAGAAGAAACTGTGTTTCAACATCAATAGGCCACTAGCTTGCTTAACTGTAATGACATGCTTACAAAAATAAAAAAAAAAAAGCAAACTCTAAACACTCCAAACCCCACACTGGTACATTTTTAGTCTGTTAAAGCTAGATTTTCCTTCCTTCGATACAGACCTCTCCAGGAGCCAGACTTAAGGTTAGAAGCACTGTGTAGCTGGAGACATGAAGCCCGGTGTTCTGTCAAAAAAATTACCCTCAGCCTGCGCTGAAGTGGCACTTGGGACAGTTTGTCTCTTGGTCCCTCTTTATTGGGTCAACAAATCAGATTTTTCACTCTGAGCTAAGATTTAATTTACTCATCACCAGTTCAAACAGGATAAGCTTCTGAAGCTTTACTAACCACTTCTACTTTAACATAGCAGTCATCTCTCAATAATCAGTAGCTAACACAGAACGGAAAAACAAAGCGTAAATCTGTAAGCAGGGCTAAAATATTAAATGTCGTTCTGTATCTTCCTTGTTATTTTTGTGACTTCGTTTTGCTTTTAGTGCAAAAAATATCCTGATGAAATTCCGTAAAACAAGGACACCGTGCCTTTTAGAGGGGGGAATAAAAAAAAAAAAAACCAAACCCACCAAAAAAACCCCCCAAAATACCTGAATCTGAAATCTATTAAGCCACGTTAATTTAACATGTCATAACTTCTCTGCGATAAAAAAGCCAGTAATTGCATACAAACCACTGCTCATTTCTTCTTTACTTTTAAAATTTTTACCTAAAATATGAGCAAACGTACCCATTTTCACTGACACGATGGAAGCAGCCAGTATGGTTTAAGTTATCACCCAGTAATTTGGGCACATTAAACCCAATTCTCTGCCTTTTGTTTATTAATCCACTCTGCCAGCTATCACAGTTTCACTCAGCAACCCTCATGTTTCGGATGATATTGAAAAATGGCTCATGTTTGTCAAAGAAAGTAAAAAAAAAAAAAAGGTAAAGAGGAAGAAAGTGTTGTTTATAGAAGCCAGCTGCTCGGCTTCGGCGCCAGCAGCTCCTCATCCTGCTATTTTACGCTCGCAACCCCCGCTGCCCCCGCTGGCACAGGTACAACTCAATGTTGACTTCAATGCTTCAGAGAGCACTCAACCGGTTCCGTACGTGATTAATTGCCAAAGACATGGCTGACCATATGGAACAGAGAAAGCATCAAGTAATTCATACTTCTGTATATGATCATTTGGCCCCTGTTGTTTTAATGTACAGGAAAGAGCCAGCACAGCGCAGACCTGGTGTCTTGCCCTTGACAGCCCATTAAGAAATCTCAGAGCACCTAGTTGAAGTTATGCTGCTGGCTTTTCAATAGCAGCCTAATAAAACAGAAGCAAAGCTTTCCAACTAGTCTTAAATCTTTCACATACAGTACATTAACCACTGCTGCTAAAACAACTGGTTTCTTATGATAGGAAATGGGATTTGATTTCTAGCCTCTGCATACTTACTGAAAGCCTTTTTCTGACCTTTGGAGGGTTTACAAAATCAGTGTTCGTTTTTCCTGCCATTTTCCCAGTTTCTTGCCACGGTGATCCTAATAGATTTGTTTCAGGTTCGGTACATTCTCCTCTTACTAGCTGTTATATGCAAACAGTACAGCACAGGCAGGCTCGTGGGAGCCGAAAGAAATTATTCTTAACTGTTTTCTTCCTGAGAGTCAGAGAAGTCATTGCAACATCTGAAACATAACTTACTTTTAAAGAGCCTATAAAACAAAACAAAAAATTCCTGGAAAGAAGCAATATACTAGCGTGCGCTTTCTTTTATCAGATTGCAGACAAATCATCAAATTTCATTTGAGAAGGAGGACAATTCATTTTAAAGCTGTAGTGTTCTCAAGGATGTCTGACAGAGCTCAATGAAAAGAAAAAGGTGCAGACTTGGAGTATATGTCAGTATCATTAACTGCTTTCTATTAGTTTTATCTACCGTTAACATCTTTTCAGTCATAGGCAGTCAAAGAAAAACGTTTAAATAATGTTTTCCTGTCAAAGCTCTTTATATGACAGTGCTAAAAGTTATTCCCCATCCTCACAGACCTTCTGGCAGTTTTGACATATCTTGGCAAGGATGTATTTGCTGGCACCTTCCATTAGAAAATATTTACATGGAGTTTCCTTGTCTGGGGATTTTCTAGTTGTCTAAACGATCCTTGCGGTCTGACGGGCATTGTGTGGGAAATCCTAATCACTGGACGCTCACGAGCGGTAATTTCCCAGGCTACCGAATTCAGCTAACGCTGTTAGTACTGCAGCAGAACACGTGAATAACCCCCAAGTCAACATAAAACTCCATAACCATTCTGGTTATTGATAAAGCACTTCCAACATTAAACCAGTTTGTCTGAGCCAAATATTACGTATTTAAATAAAATATAAAGGCATAGATAATTTTACAAAAGACATGTAATTTTTGTATTTTTTGTAGCGTAAAAGGAAGGGAAGTTCAAATCGCTGGTGTAAAACCACGGCATCAAAGATTATATATCCTCCCGTACCATTATATCCAATGGTGCACATCTAAACAAAGCGAGTACATAACCCAATTACAGAGCAGAATGCTTAAAGTTAAGCATATGCCTAAGCTCTACACACAAGTCTGCATGCGTTAAAACGTCGGGAGCCCTGCCTCTCTCGGAGGTATTCACTGCTGACAACAAAGGATGAATACCTGACTTGATAGATGAGCAGTTCGACCTAGAAAAACCTGCGGAGAGTAGATCACTTGGACATTTCCAGAGAAACTTCAGGTCTTGTCTACACTGAAAGTCATACCATTCAACTATACCTGTGGAGATAAAGCAGTACATTTCCTAGTTTAAAGGCCATAAATAATTAAACCAGGCAGAGCTTATTTGGAAGTAACCATTACCTTTATACCTCTACAAGTGTATTTATACTAGGGTCTTGAACTATATATTTAGGAAAAAGGAATCCAAACAGGAGTCATGACCAAGTAATTTTTGGTTACTCCGGCATGCCGAAACTGAATGAAATTCCAGTGGAGAAAAAAATGAAAAATAATTATGGGATAATTCAATGCAGTTATGATAGGCCTCTGAAAGACTTTCTAGACTTAGTTACAAAGAAAAAAAAGTACAAAGATCAACACTTTCAAAATATTTTTGCTGCACTCGTGGGTCTGGCAGTGTTCTCGAGGTGAAGCATAACCCATTTCACTGAGAAAGAGCAACCGAACCACTGAAGATATTTGGAATAAGAGTGGTGTAGCATCTTGAGATGTGTGGGTGAGGGAAAGGTTACCAGTTAGCCACATTCCCCCAGAGCACGGCCCCTCCACCTCTCAATCATCAATAGCACAAAGACTGAAGCAGGCCGACCACGCACAGTGGATTATATGAAGTGTAAAACATCGTGGAGGGAAAAAAAGCTTTTGAAAGAAGTCAGGAAAAAGAAATCACGCTTGCAAGAAGATCCAGCTGACAGGCTAGTCCCTAACAAGTGAATATGTTTGAAAACATTGTGAATGCAAGAAAAGAACACGCCTTTTGTTTCCAAACCTACAGTGTCTTTACCCCAACTGCTGCCTGCATGGCTGAACATATGTTTTCTGAGCAAGAACTGAAGCAGAAAGTGTTCTTTGTTATAATTCACTCCTTTGTATACACCTCTCTTTCCCCATTTTGGTCACATGCAAACAGCAGATACACTGAGCACTTAAGGTCTGAGGGACCGCACAGCAGTGTATGCCTCAGTGGTTATTTACTATTGCTGAAATCGGTTGAGCTGAGATGCGAAACGAGACTCACTTCACTCGCGCGCTCTGGGCAGCTGACATTTTGCAATCCTGAATCGCGCCGAGTACAAGTGGCACGTGGTCACTCAGCCAGCAGACAGAGTTTTCTTCATCACAATCTTCATCAACAGCTATGTGCAGTTCTAAGCACTGAAGAATCATACAACAAATTATCTTACATGTTCAAAAGAACTCACAAGAGTACCCCATAATTTTCTTAGTATATAAAAATCAACATAATCAGCTGTTATGAACAATTTAGAGGAGGCAGGAGTAGAGGAAGAAATGATGGGCTTCAAAGCCAGAAGCAGGCAATGCCATGTCACAAACACTGAAATGAACTCTCGTTTGAATTAAATCTCACATAATTCTACTGATTCTAATGAAATAATTCTACACATAAGCAAGGCTTTGCTTTGACTCGTCTAATTTACACTGAAGCCCTAATACACTAGGCTACATATAAGCTTCACTTAAAGCATTTACAGATGCAAACTTGTACCAGAATCTCCAAAGGAGAGACCATCCAGTCCTCGTAGTATGCAAAATACAAACTGGAATCACTAAAATAACTAACGCGAAAAATTATTTTTAAGTATCTCCAAACTATGAAGAAAGATAGAAAACAGCGAGTGCTAGATTATGAACTCGTTACTGCATTTTTATTTGGACTACATTTTAGTGTTTAATTACATGTCATATTACTGACTTCCTTGTACAGCACACCTTAGTACCTATTTGGTACGGAAACGCTTAG
Source organism: Chlamydotis macqueenii (assembly GCF_036417535.1). Taxonomy (NCBI): domain Eukaryota; kingdom Metazoa; phylum Chordata; class Aves; order Otidiformes; family Otididae; genus Chlamydotis; species Chlamydotis macqueenii. The sequence goes on from NC_141568.1 coordinate 18,737,300, forward strand.
AATACCAACATTACTTTCCCATCACAAAAGCCACTACCTGCTGCCATCAAGCCCCTTACTGCCTTAGCCACAACACTTTCTAGCACAATGTCTCGTAAAAATACAGTGGCGCAAAAATTTGGGATGCGTTCCCAATGTAATTAATTTTACTGAAACAATTTAAAACGCAGAAAGTCAAGTTACAGCATGGGTTAAACACTGCAGAAGGAAGAAGCTGCAAGCCACAACCAAACGGAATGGCAAGCCACGTGTCCAGAAGTGCCTGTGGGCACACTTTGTCTAAGAGGCACGCCGCAGCGGAACAGCAATTTAGTATATATGCAAGATAACCACGTACGGCTGAATCCTATCTTCACACGACACAAGGGCTTCAATGCCTTTATCACCCTCGCAGCGCTACACGCACCGGGTCCGTGGATATCCCTGTGAGAAGGGACTCTCACCACGTTGTTTAGGAAATGAAGTTTTGTCACATTTGGCTCCAGGAACAGCTTCATTACCCCCAGTCACACCGCGGCACATCGCTATGAAGACTTAAAATTCACAATCATGTAAGTGCAGTAGTAATACTAGCTGTCATGGCAAAAGGGTCAGAAAAAGAATGTAGAGCACGCTCCTGGGAAGAGCGTAGGAAACAGAACCCAACCAGCACCTGCTACACTATGTTTTTAATGTATGGGGACTATGACGGTGTCAGGCAGCCAGGAGGACACCACCACCCATTACCAGAGGTCGATCACAACAGCGTTTGGAAACACACTTTTTTGCAAGCTATAATCCTTGTTCCTCAACTGAAAGCTAGGCAATCTGATTTCAGTGCCTTATCCTCCAGTTTTGTTATGGTACATAACTATATTTTTACATAAAAGGTAAATGGTGATGACCTTCCACTGAGGGTGTGCAGTGTAAGATGTACAAATGCAATACAGCAGCAAATTAAAAAAAAAAAAAAAAAAAAGAGGGACTGGCAAAGGCAAACAGGGAGGGAAGTTCACTGATTTAACTCTCATCAGTTGCCCAAAATATGTCTAGTCACTATTCTGGATGCAATACTTACAGTAAATACAGTTTCCTCCTGGGAGGGCAGGCACCTACTTGTTTTTAATTCTTTTGCATTCAGAGCACGTTTAAGAACAAAGTTTTGCACGTCATCCTGACTTATCAGAGTATCAAGCTACATAATCCTGTATTATCTATATGCCACCCCTACACAGACACTAATTTCCCATTGAGAGTGGCAAAGGGGATTATACCTTACTAGTATATACAGGTAACACAAATCTTACAAGGAAAAAAGATAATTGCAAAATGAATTCAGTAGGCACACCTACAATGCTCAATGAGGCAATGCTTCATGACAATCAACATGTCTGACCCCCAGCCCTTCAAAGGGTGGCTCACTCGCCACACAGCTCCTCATCCTCTCGAGCAGCCTCATCCACTCGGCTGCCCGTCTCCGTCGTGCCGGGAACTCGGGAACGTTTCCTGCTAGGTATTGTTCTTCTGAACGCAGTACATCTGTAAAACCTACACTTAATTAACTGGTTAGCGCAAACGATAGCCAGTTATTGATCATTCTATTTTGACGGAGTTGTGTTCCAGTAAAAGGCTCCACTATACGCTATGCTTCCTGGACTTGAGACTTGGATTCTGCCCATGTTCTCCTCTCATCAGAGAGACCTAATATTACGGCTATATGGCTAGGACAAATATCAACACGTTAACAGTCCATGCTATCAAAGTACCACTTTTCTTCCATTAATATTCCTAATATCCCACATGGATTGTTTCCACTTAATTTTCATTTTGGGGAAGGACTTTTGCTCTCTTTCACACTCTTAGGAAGGAAGCAATAAAGCTCTCGGTAATTAGTTTATCTCCTCAGGAGAAAGAAAATAAAAGGTAAATTTTTCATCCTTAAAAGGAAGATTAACAACTAATTCACCCAACAATTAACAGTACACACAAGGAAAGATCAAGGAAGTAGCTCAGGGGCAAAATAAATCAGTTAAAATGTTAAGATTTACTTCCTGTCACCTACTAGTGCATTAAAAAACATCTTCTGGAAACATTTTTATTTAGAGTCTAATCAAGTTCTAAATGTTGTCAATTTGTCATATTCATTTTCCATGAACATTCAAGTATTTATAGATGAATATTTGAGAAAGAATTCAAAGCTTGAATGGCTGAATTTGAAAACTTCACTATATCAAAAATCATTCTGTGGACAATTTTCATTAATGACACAGCACTCAGTCAGGGAAAATAAACTTTCAGCATATGATTCATGTGCCGAACAAAGAAAACAAACAGCGTGATCAACAGGTCTCCGAATACACACACGTCGATTGCTCTCCGAAACCAAAGCCACATGCTGAAGGTTCTGGCAATCCAACGAATACAACATTTGCACAATGTGCTCGCAAACTATGACAGCGCAATTTGGAAAACAGAAAACCCTCTTGCCCTGTGACACCCTGTAACAAAACATTCTGTTACGCAGCACAGCGACATTCACAGCTCCTGCCGTACCGTTCACCAGCGTTTCCTTCCACAGGCACCTGAAATAAGATCAGGGTTCTCAAGTTCAGCTGCAAAATCCAACTTAAGAGAGAGGTCAAAGGTGGGGGACTAATCACCTCTGCACTCCGCGAGAAGGACCAGTTAATCTACCAGTAAAGTCCGAGCAACCTCAGGGACGCATTAACATAACCTGGCCAAGCGTCCTTACCAGACGCGCAGCGAGTACACGCCACAATGGAGATGTTCCCCACTAACCTAAAAAAGCTTTCAGATCTTCTGGGATGCTGCAGAAATGAAACACAGCAGGTTGTTGAGGAGGGTTTGGCCCTTGTTCTCCCATACAAAACCTTCTGCCCTTAAAGATACATCATGATGAGCTACGCTAGAGCCCTAAATCTCCAGTTTATGTTACTGTCCACGTCACATTCTGCTTCAACACGACACTACAGGGCAAATCACACCTCACAGCATTCAGAGTTCACACGAAAGAGATGGAGTCTCTGTGAACAACTGCCCAAACTATTAATGTGGTATATACAGATATTTCTCTTCTTAAAGAAGAAAACATCTCATTTGATAAAAAACTGGTTTCTGTCTTCAGTACTTGGATTCTGGACTTTGTGTTCTTTTGTTTTGTTTAGTTTTAAAATTTTTATGGAAGATGTTGTTATGCAATCTTTTTATATACACACCAAATCAATTTTCAAGGATAACTTAACATTAATTTAGGAAAAAAAAGGTAAATCATTTTCATTAGGATGTGGACTGCCTTTTAACAATATGTGATTATTTTTTCATATTCAACTCTGTTGTCAAGAAGACTGCATGCTGGAACACTTGTATTTGTTGTGCTAATTTACAGCCTTAAACGTGATACATTTATTATTTCTGTTTCACAAAAATGTTTCTTAAGTACTTATTAAGAGACAACTTCTTTAATATCAAACTACCATTATGTTCCTCAGTGTTAAATAATCTTCTTTCAAGACTGGCAGGTATCATCCTGTTTAAAATTCTATGACTAGTCAAACCAGTTATTCTCATACTGGAGAGGTCACTAGATACAGCGTGTTGCTCTGTACAGAATATCTATGAAAAAGAATGCTGAAAGTTCGGATGAATTGTGAGCAAATTAAACCCCAAGACAAAATTTCTCTGTCCAAAGCCTAAGAGTATGGCCGTTACTATGAGGAAAAATAATATTTTGATAATCCTTTGTGAAAACATCTTGTCACAACACTTTGGTTTTAAAATACAGCAACCAAATACTACGGACTTAAGTTCACACTGAGGACTTTTCACCTCAGGAAAGTCCCTATGTTTGTCTCAACTGCAAGCTGGCAAATAAAAACCATTTTTCTGTCTTGATTAACACAATTTGAAAACCAAAGTACTATTCCTACTAAGCTAGAACTTGCCGTATCCAGAACAGTGTTCTGCTTTGATACGCAGGTATTATTGCTTCATCTTCCACAGATAATAGTTTTCCCTTGCTTCGCTCATTCAGCACTTACACATCCCGTACATCCGCAGAAACTGTTGCCTACAACCCTCTTGGATCAAATTCATCACACTGGATGGATCACAGCCTCATGTATATTCTCTTTTCATCTGCTGGTATAAATCTCGGTGTCTCCAAACGAGACACGAATCAAATTGTATTCCTGGTCCAAAAATTATAACCAAATACTAAAGACCCCCAAACCACCTGGAACAGAGATATCCCCCCAAAAGGGATCCATTTTTGACACAGCGCAGCACTTACTTAAGACCATGACTTCAACTTTTGGGATCCACAAAAACAGCTACAGATGCCAGCCACAGATTCCAATCAGTACTGGGTTTGAAATCACCTAAAATCCTGGGACTCGGGGACAATTCTAGGCAATCAAAACCAAACTAACTTGTAAGATTTCAACATATTTTTCCTCCATACATCAATGACTACAGGTAGAAAAGTGTTAGGACTTACTTAAAACTCCTGAAACTGTTTTAAAAGGCTATGCTTTGTGCATTTTAAAACTGATTAAAAGCACTGAGTATACTAATTGAATCTGACATTTTCACAAAGTGTGAATTTTAAACCTCTACATCAACACAGAGGCAGCAACTGGTAAATTGTTATGTAAAGGGTTGTGGATGGAAAAGAGCTGTTCCAGCTTTGTTTACTCCTTTTAGGATATTAGGAAAAGAAAGAGGAAAATCTTGATTTTCTATTATCTGAGGTGAATCCATTAGCTCAGTGAAAAAAAAAAAAGAAAGAAAAAAGTATCACAGGTCAAAAGAACAAACTGGCACACAAAAATCCATTGCTGAACAGGCTGTCGGTTGGATGCACAAGAGTAATGCTAAACAACTGTGGTATGGAGACAAAATATGCTTTCTTTAAGACACTTCTACAATGAGTTATTTAAGCCTTGCGAACAGCCTTGCCTGCACCCACCCCTCGCACGTTAATGAAAACAAAGGGGGCCCATTTTCATTGTGACCGCGCAGTGGGGTTAAGCATGTGACCTTAAAGTATGGTGCGCTTGTGCTTGGTGGAAAGGTTCTTGACAATATAAACAAGAATTACTGCTGTTAGAGAAAGGGAAGACAATTAAAAACAATCTAGGATGCATGTTGTACAGCTGTTCAAGTTTCAGCTACATCTGACCTCTGAAGATGCTACGTGGTTTACTTCAGCAATGTAAGCCATTTTCGGTTTATTAAAATAATCCTTCAACAAGAAGTGAATTTGTACAACAAACATGAGGTTTTATGTGAGTAACAGAAGGAAAATGGTGTATTGCTGGCAAAACATGCCATTGCTGCAGTTAAAACGATGTTGCGGCCTGCACATCTCTTCCCAATACTTAACTACCAGCTAAGCAAAAAGGAAATCTCTGGGAAGAACAGTAAGAAAATCTGTTGAGAAAAAAAAAAACAAAAAACAACAAAACAAAACACCACACCAAAAACCTGTTCTTGAAACAAAAGAGACTTCAACAGGTCAAATCCCAATTATGAGATCTGTTTGACAGACCTTTGTGCCCAGGGAAAAAAAACGGGGTGATTTCAGCAGAACTTGACAGTGCAGCGTCCCACGACAGATCAAATTGCAGGACCAAGAGCCACAACATTTTTTTAAGCTTAATTTGGGATACCATTGATTCCAAATGCAATAAAGACAGGCTGCAATTATGGTTACTATTTCCTTTATACATGGCTACAAATTTTCTAATAACTAAGAAAATACTTAAACTTTAAAGACAAAATGATAGAATGAGCTTTTTGCAATGAGCCACTACAACTAATTGCCCTAATACTGTCCTTAAAAAACAGGGTTATAGAAGAAAAACTCTGGAGAAAATAACAAAGATCTTGGCTAAGTTTCTCAAAACCACAATTTTCCTGCCTGTTTGATCTTTGTACAGTCAGCACAAGCCACTGAAACGCCTCCTCAAATGAAAGGCATTCATGGGAAGCCATCAGAAAGCACTGCTCTTCCTCTGGGACCCAGGACAATAAAAGAAAAGTTTGTGTCTGCCACGTGGGCCTACGATTCAGCTTAAATGAACAAACCATTGCAATATTCTTCGGCTTTGTGAAAGCGATACTTCCTACTTTTTTGGAAGAGAGGAAGTCATATATAAACAGAACAAAGGGAAGAGGCAACACAAGTAGAGCCTCTCATAATAAATATTACAGTGAAAGTTTTGCTCATCAAACCAAGATTAAAAACATATTTAATCTCCCAAGTTTCATGCCTTTGATGTACGTTAAAGAGGAAAGCTTATATATTTTGTAAGATTTACAACTTTTCCAGTGGGAATAGCTTCGTATTTCAGTTTTTTTCCCCTGTTTCTGAAATTGAGAATGTATTGGGTTGATTCTATCCCATAACGCTGTGTCATACCGAGCACTTCTTTAGAGAACAGAAGTTAGGATGGTCCTTGGGACACTTTTTCCTCACAAAACAGGCCAGTGTTCCACTGAGCACAGCACTGCAAAATCATTATAGTGGTGTAATGGTAATCTCTGTGACTATGAAATACTTCTTAAAATGCCAGCTTTCCTGGACCACGTGAAAGTTCAAATATTTGCACTGAACTCCATAGCACCACTAAATTGCATTTCTTCGTGGTGCTAAAATCAGGAGAAGGTTATATAGCTCTATGTAGTTCACCACTACATGCCCACAACAGCCCGATGTATCACACGAAGCATTAGTTTTCAGAATTACAACACACAAGGCATGAAACTTGTGCACCAGGGGCTTCCTTTACAACATCTTCTGTTAAATTCTGCACAATTCTCTTGCCTTCCTGTCCATACAATCCTCTGGTGCTGCCTCTCCTGCTCTCTCTTGATAGAGCACCCAGTGCTCTGACAAAAGGACCCACACTTGCTGCAAGACAGTCAAACAGCTGCTCATTCCCACAACCTCAGGCGAGGGCAAAACCAAATACACTAATGGTTCCCCCTCAGACGGTGTGAGGCAAAATAGCTGAAAGTTTCAATGTCAGTAACAATGAAAGAGAGCAGGTAAGCATGCTGTCTCTGGTTTTGTATGTTGTACATACAACACTCTTGCTTTGGTCTCAATGACCAACGATTAACTTTGGGGGACATCATCAGAAGAGGAAATTTTCAAGTACAGTTTCACAAACACTGAAGTCAGAAAAGCAAAGCTGAAAGATGCTAGAATTGACATTTTAAACAACTATTACAGTGAAAATAACTGTATTGAATACTGGTAAACTTAGTTTAACAATTTTTAAGGAAGATCTATTAATTCCAGAGAAATATGAAACTAATACGAAACAGTTGTAAGTGAAGAAAACTCTGGCCAGTAGACAGGTGCGCCGTTTAGGAGGTGGGAAGGAAGAAGCACCTGAGGAGGTGACAAATCTTTTCACAGCCCCTACAGAACAGATGAAGGCTCTCCTCCTACGTATCATTGTGAAGGCACATGGACCGCATAGCTGTCTTTCCAGAAGCTAAATCCTTTCAATGTGTGGTATTAAAGTACTCTCAATCAGTCCATCCAAAGACATATAAAAGAGATGCAGAAAGTTGTCCAGAGTTGGTAACTTGCAGAGAAAGAAAAAAAAAGAAAAGGCAAAGATTTCAGGGACAGCAATAACACAGTCATAGCAGATTGTCTTTCCTAAGGGAAAGTAAGTGACATGCTGTAAGAAAAAAAAAGATTATAGCGCCAGAAAATTAATACAGATTTCAACCTAAGAACAGTCAAAAAAAGATTATTCTAGAACTATTAGAAAAGCAACAATAACATTTTAATCAGAAGTGCCAAAGCTGGAATGACAACAAAGAAACCTCAAGGAGACTGAAAGGGAAGGCAGGTGTCTCGTCAACAAATACCATGCCAGAAGAAGGTTCATGCACAACTTCATAAGTCATTTGCCCAAAACAAATAGCAAGCAAATGAAAGTGTGAGGAATAATAGGATTCTTGTCTCCTACTCTTCATTTCCCTTCATGTTGCCATATGGTATCCATATCTGCGAGGATAAGCAGTACTTTGTACCCTGGTGTTTCAGTTTTCATGACACTTTACAAGTCTCATTGCTCATTTCACCGCTTTCCACTAGCTACTCCTTAATGACACCCAGCCATTGCTTCCTTTGCTTTCCCATAAAAACAACATACTCAGGAAATAATGAATGTATATCTGTCTCTTTCAAGTAACTGCAGCTCCATTTTAACCATTTACTTTGCAATAAACTTTTTAAAGAGAGCATTTTTTTTCCTACAAAAAAAAATGTCTATGTATCTTAAGGGTCACAATATACAGATTTTTTTCAAATATACAAATAATATCCCATAGCCTCATTTCTGAGCTACAACCTACATTAATTGCCCCATCTTGGCAAAAAGGAGAGAAAAATTACAACAGATGCAGAAACTGAGTTCTCCATAGCTCATTTTGAGCCCAAACAGAAATATCCAGTGACTGGTATAGTTCATGAAAGAGACTATCAGATTACTTCTAAAAGGGAATCGCTACAAAGCATACATTGCTAGATGGAGTTACTTAAGAAGTTGCCATGGAAACAAGAAAGAATTGGCCCAGAGAGAAGTTGTGTAAGCTTATGAAGAACAGCATGCTCAAGTGCTCCAAGCCTGAACTAAAGAAGCACCTGAGAAGGGAGATGCATTCCGTCTCCTCTGATGAGCGCAAATGGTGGACCCAAACCAGCTGTTAAGCCTGAGCAGATGTGGTGAAGATGCAGGCAGACCCTGAGGAGACGCTAGAAGGGAAAAAGAACCCTCCAGAACTACAGAAGCCAGGAAGATACCTCAGGAAAAAAAAAATACAAAATTGTGATGAACATGACTCAAAGATTTACCTTTTGGCAGGGTAATCTCTCTGCTTATTCTTTCTCAGTGCCAAACTGCTACCTCGTCTAGATGAGAAAATTCTGCATTTTTCTGCATTAAAGTAGCCTCTGAAGCAGGTATGAAAATCTATGTTTAAATAAGAGAACCTCTGTAGAAGACTCAACATTTCAAGATCTTTTAAAGCAGGATAAGGCAATGCTTAATATTGCTGAAGCCTCTGAAAACAGAACACTGGCCTAGGAAACTGGAAATCCTTTTCCTCTCCCCAATCCCCAGATTTTCATAGAATTTTAAAGTCTATTGCATTCACACACCATCGCAGCTCTCTGGGAACTATCCTAAAGGGTCAATTTTCCCCATGTTTAGGGAAGGGTCGGCAATATGTTCTACAATATGGCCTGGGAATGATGTTATAAATTTTTCACCTTTAGAAGATAAACTTGAATATGAAGAACATAGAAAGAAACACAAATTGGACTTTTTTTTTTTTGTTTTTTAGAATACAATAAAATTAATACAGCAAAAGGAAAAGATTCATCACTGTTCACAAGAACTCATAAGCCCAGGGAATTTTTTCATCTGTCCTCTTCTTTACTTAGATAGACAGAAAATAGATTTTGCTGGCTATGTTTAATTTCCACAGCTGTCACTGTGATCTAAAACATTTCTATTGGAGCAATCATATTTATTCTCAGGAAACCAAGAACTGGAGTACCAGTTCAAACACTGTATAGGCTGCCTACGATCTTCTGACTCCGGTGGAGTCTTAGATTTAGAAGCTCTACTGTGCAAATAAGCAGCAAAATGTTTTTTGATTAAAATATATTTGAAAAATGCAATCATATAAGATAAAAGGAGATACAACAGTAGAATGAAAACAGGATACAGATACTTGATATTTCTGATATACATCGCTAAGCTTATTTCAAGCAGCATACTTTGAATGTCTAGTAACAAACGTAATTGTATAAATTCCACTTATGGAAAGAGTCAGCAAAAAACAGCAACACAGGTAACACATTCGTAGCCCTAGCAAGGGAGTCATGTTACTTACTGAAGTCCATTACGCAAACTTTTCAAATGGTTGTTTTGAAAAAAAGATTACAGCACTTCTGTACATACTTATGGTTCAAACCAAGAAAGTAGTTGTTTGTGACAGAGGTAAAAAGGAGTCAAGCAGATTTCAGCAGACTCTGAAAGAGGACTAGCAAAATTACAGTATGTATTTAGACACAACGTTGTCTTCAATATTAAAACTGCTAAGTACATTGTTCTAACTGTACTGGCCAAATCAGCAAACAACTTGCTCCATCTCTCCTGAAGCAAAGACAATCTTAGATATCTATACAATTTAAGTCACACCTTCTGTTGTATATTCTTCCAGTCCTTTCTTGCTACCCCCTAATTCCTTTCTCTTTCCACTTTTTTTTTTCCTCCCTCTTGTAGTAGTAAAAATGGATTTACACCAAACCAGTAGCAAGTTTTACTAAAAAATACATTCTGGTTTTAATCAGGCAGCTCATCACTTAGAATTTCACACATACACTGTGAATAGATGGAACTATCTCAAACGTCCTACCTGCAGACTTCCAGGCTGCATGTTCTGCTACATTAAGGCCATAACACAACAACTCTTTTAAGAAAGCTAATTCAGAAATCTGTCAGCAGACAAAAAAACCCCTATTTTTGATGTATAAAGTGAAATAATACATTCACACAGAAGTCACATTTTTAACTGGTGCACCATTTGTTTTTAGTAGTTTACAGATCTAACTTTCAAGGAGCAAGAGCTTATTAACTGCTGCAGCCAACAGGTTAAAGTTTAATAGATGAAAATTCAGACCTTTGTATTAATACCTTGCAGTTCTTTTGATCCACGAAAGCAAGTATCTGTCTAGTATCTCTTCCCCGTTCTATCACTTACTGTGGTTTTTCTAACTTCAAGGAGTAACAGGAAGGAAAGAAAAAATAATTCTGAAAGATGAGGCATCAACTTTCACATTACCTTCATTATGCTGACCAGAAATAAAGTTTTAAAAATACAGACACTTTCTAACTTATTACTATTCTCTTTCCTGCTACGCTATTTCTTGCACTTTCAAGATTCTTTACAATTCCATTACCTTTACTCCCATTTCTCTATATTTTTCAACCTTTCTCTCACTTTATTGTACAATCTTCCTCCTTACAGTTGTTTCCCTTCCCTGTTTCCTGCAACTTATTTGCTCCCAATTTGCTTCCTCTCTCTGCTCCATTCACAAAACCACCTTGGCCTTTAATTCTGCCTCTTACTGAACTTTCCTTCAAGTTCTTACGCTTTCCGTACCTTCTGTGGCACCAGACAACTCACAATCTCTCTGCAGAAGCAGAAAAAAACATTTCTAAGCATAAATGAAACTATTAAAAATATAAGTGAAATGCTACAGGAACACAAAAAGAAGGAATGAAGCCAGTGTAGTGTTTAGTATTTGTACAAGAGAAATAAAGCTAACCAGAGGCCGGCAATTGAGTGGCAGACAGCAGTTAAACAATATTAAACAGAAAAGCCACGTAGCAAGCTGCAGTGTGGTACGCAGAGTTCCCCCCAGAAAACGCACAGGAAAAGGGGACCCCTAAAATTTCAGCATGTCTGCTTTTTATCCCACCACATCGGGCTAATTGTCGTCGGTGTCTGAGCTGGATGCCTCACGTGCTGGAGCAGAACAGATACTCCTTCCTCACCTATCTGTCACAGCAAACACGAAAGATCATGGCAAAAGTAAACCAGCACTAATCTTAGCACCTCGCAGCGCTCTGAGCAAAACGCCAGAGAAAAGCAGAGAGAACACTAGCACACACAGACAGTAAAACCAAACCATCAAATGAGTGCCTCCGCGCTTCCACTCACTTAACAGTCATCTCAGCTGCTGCAGAGCAACATTACAACACCCACAGACTTGGTACGTAGATTAAGTGTAGAGTATTATAACAGGTTTCAGTTTTCTGACAGATCAAGTACTTCACCCAGCAGCGCGGGCACTGAGCCCACAGTTGGCTACTGAGTTAAGGCAGAGGTTTCATACACCAGCGAACTCATGTTCCAGCTCTGCAAAATACACACTGTTCACACTGGATCAGCCGAGTCTGATGCCGAGTTTTCTTAAAACACCAAGTCGAGACCAGTTATGCCTCTACTGGAAAACACAGAGGCAGGCTATCACATCCCTTTACAATGCTCTAAACCAGCATCCTTTGAGCTGAGGACATACCACCAAATATGAAGCTTGAAATACCGATCCCACCAGGTGAGCTGCTCTCCTTGTCATTTTTGGCTTCCCAACATTAATGTTTTCTTCCTTGCTCTTTCACCACCTTCTCTGTTTTTACGCAGTACGCAAGTCCTAAACATTGCAGAGGTCTACTGTGTATCAGCGCAATTCTCGCGTAACTGGCTTTTAGCAGTTCCGGGTCCTACCTGAGAGGTTTTAGAGAGGACACTTTCCAGTGAGGGAACTCTTGCAGGTCCTCCATCATCACCATACTGTTCCAGATTTGGAGCAGGTGGAATGCCCACAGCATCATGAAAAAACCTCCAGGTGGAATATTTACCTCAGCACTTGCAGTCAAAGGGAAAGAAGCCAGTGTCACAGCATGCCTCAGAAAACCCTGGAACCGCTGTAGACCACTGAGAAGTCTTTGCAGTTGGACACAGCAACTCAGAAAACCTGGACATGTAACTGAATTATCATGGAGAGGTATGAACGGTTACGCAATCCCAGGGCTGCGTGAAAAACAGAACAGCAAAGAGTCTTCACGGCTTCCCTCTCACCAGCTCCGGCCCTGTAAGGAACACAGCTCAGCAAAACAGAAAAAAGGCCGTGGTATTCAGAGAAAGGGTTGAAATACTAGGGTAAGGGTAACTGCTGTGCAGCCACAACCTTTGAAAGAATTGAAAGCTTTTAAAATAACTCTCAATTCTGAAAACACATCGACTGGGAGACAGTTGGCAGCTGGACAAGAATCTCTACAGCACCTCCAAACCACCTGACATGACAGTCATATATATTTGTACATTAGAAAGTGTCTGTGTGTGTATGTATACACATACCAAATTTTATACATACATTCACACACATATAATATTTTCTTCAATAAATCTCTACAAAATGGCTTAGAATGGGACCACAGGTAGGTATCTACTCTTAAGGAGGCGAAGTAGGGAATGCCTTCTTCCCTGTGCTTTGGACTATGCTTCTTTTTTAAACGGAGGATTTCCGGAGGACCCATTCATTGCAGAGAGAATTTATGTTCTAATGACTACAGCTTCAACAGACCTGGGCCACTAAGGAAAAAGGATGCTCCTCTCCCCCGCCACCCCAAATTACCTCAAAGTAATTCTCAGATAAAACAGAGAACACAAAACCTTTAGTAAAAAAAAAAAAAAAAAAAAAAAAAAAAATCAAAGGAAGAAACACTGCAAAAAAACCGCAAATAAAAGAATGTACCTTTGACCTCTGGTAACTCAAATAGAGTGTTAATCACCAAAGGATTAACACCCTCTGCATTATAAATAACGTAACCAGTCATCAGGAAATTATAACACCCCATATAATCAAGAACACTGAAGTCTACCGTAGAGTTATGCCCAAGCAGTGCGAGGTACCAAGATGAAAAACTAACGCCTTGTATCAGTTCAGTAGGATTCTGCAACTCCAGGCACGACGGAGAACAGCTCAGGACTTAAACAGATACAGCTCCTTCCCTCTCTGTGTGCACACACGTGTAACATACACATGCGCGCCCACATGTTTATGTATACAAACACACAAACAAATCAGTCACACATTTTAAACATTACATACATTTTTTTAAATTGTTAAAAATCTGTGCTTATATAATCTCCCTGATTTTTTCTTTCTGGGTAATTTTATATGTTTGTTGCATTACAATAAAATACTTTTGAACATACAAGTAACTTTCTGCATTTGATGTAATTGGTTTTGGCTTAAACAAGGACTATTTCTCCCTTATTTGGTTCTGTAGCACAACCCAGCAGCACATTAAGTGTACTATTACTACTGCACAACAGCATCAATGACGAAATTTTTATCAAAATACAAACTTTTTAAAAAGGATTAAAACAAACAAACAAAAAAAAAAAGCAAAGAAATCGTTACCCATAATATTCTGTGTTGAATGAGACACGCAGCTACTCTATCTTCTGCCATCTTCTCCATAACCACTGCCCCCACTGGAAAGCTCCCCACCCTGGTTCCTCCCAGCCGACACCAGTCCTTCTCGCCTGATAGCCTTTGCCATCCTCTCCTACTCTTTCTCAGTCTCCAAAGCTCTTCCCGCCAAGCTTTTTATTCCCACTCTACCCAAAAGTCCATTCCACCAACCTCTCCAGTCTCAACTTTTCCAGCCACTGCAGTACTTCAGATCTCCTGTCCCAGGAGTCCTCACTCACATTGCCCGCGGTCCCGTTACTTGTCAACAGCAGCCTGCTGTCCTGCTTGCTTCCCCCCATCTTACCCTTTATAAAAGCCTCTACAGGTAAGTGAAGAAGCAAACACGAATATTCTAGATTAACCAAGTGAGACGGGAAGTAGAACTGGCTCAACACTTGCTGTTTCCAGCTGTTCCTTGCTAACCAGTCCTCTCCTCTGACCTCCCAAGCAGGAGGGCTCCACAAGGACCCAACGCATCCCCAAGAGGAAAATCAGACATTTTCTTTAGCGTGGAGTACCTCTTGAAGTATATAAAGAGCAACTCATCCCAAAGAAGAACAGCTCACTTCAAATTACTTTAATTGGTAGTCGTACTTTCTGTGGACCCAGAAACCACAGCAGTTTACCTTCTGCCAAGGAATAATAAAAGAAGGTGGTGTCACAAAATCTGGTGACACATCTGCAAGCAGGCAGGGCAAGGTTGGGATGAACATGGGCAGCTCTTCTCACATATAAAAATGTTAAAATTAGATGAGGGCGGGAGGAGAAAGAAAATTAGGCTCAGTTTGAGAAGCCTTTACAATCTAAACCGCATTAGAATTTCTTCTTTAAATCTTCAGTAAGAAGCCACACTTTGTTAATTCACCTCTTCACACCGCAGAATAATTAGCAAATCTCACCTTTTTCAAGCCCACTATTAAAATTAATAGGATTTCTCCAAACTTGTGTCATTCCACAACTATGAAATACAGTTTCTAAACGAAACACACTTTAAGGCTGTACCATGAGAAAAAGCACAGCTTAATTAAATTAACTAAGCTGATTAAGCCCCACTCCTTCACCTCTTACAGGAAGTATTTAGCCCTGGAGCCATCCTAGAGGCGCCTCACACAGTGTATGACCTGTTTTCCAGAGATACCGTGTATATTTAGGCACTGCGGAAGGGGAGAAAGCAGCCACCCCGCACGTCAGCACGGCAAGAAAAGAGCAGAAGCAGCAACAGCTGATAAAGGAGCTGTTTGCGTCGTGTTCCTGTCTGGAAGGCAGGTACGACACTGCAAGGGAACAGATGAAGTTAAGAGAGCATCACCCCAGTGCCTCAGATCTGGCTGTTAGAAAATAATTGCAGTAGGAACACTCTATCCAAAATCCTTGGTCACCAATACCATTCCTGGGATCTTTGTACGTTTACAAACAACTTGGACAAACGGATTTAAAACAGATTTAAAACTGAATAGATTACAGCAGCCTAACAATTAAGATTAACCTTTCTCCTTTATGGTACCTAAATGAGTTTATATAATTTAAAAATTATTTAAAATTTTCAATCCTTTCCAAATGTCTAAAAGCAACTTCTAAAATAAAGACGTAGCTAAATAGCATTATTCTTATCTTGGGTTTTGCTGGCACAAGGGTGCTGCTCAGTGTCTCGTAAAGATTTCTGGCAGAGTGAGAAAACCTGGGCAGTATCAGAGCCTTTCCTGGGACCTGTCTGAAGTGTTGACAAGCAGCTCAGCTGAATATTAATACACTCTCCATCATCAAAAGCTGTTGCATACCCAAAGGATGAGAAATATTTTAATCAGCTTTCAGCTTGTCTAGTCGAAGTCAGTTTACTCCTCTGGGATTATACATCTATGTGCTCAATTTTTGTCTTTGCGCTCTGTCTCTATATATATTGCTTTGGAAACTAGCAGCTAAGAGTCTAAATCTGCTGGTTTGCTGGAAAAAGCCAGCTAATGCTGTGATTCAATTACAGTATTTTACACTTAACAAGAAAACGTAGAAGATGAAAAGCAAAGGAAAAAGTTAAGAAAACAGTCCTGCATCCTGGTTTTTAACAGTAGGATTTTGTAAAGAAACCAGTGCGACTTTTTTGGGTTTTTTTTCAATATTTTTAGAAGTTTTATAAGTTTTCAAGACTGATTCATTTGTTGTCTTAGCCATCTTTTCCCTCACCAGTAGATTCCTAAGTTTTGATACTGTACATTTACAATTCCTTTAGCATAACGACCACCAGTGGAATTGCCCCACGAATGAATACAAGTTTAATAAATATGTTTATCACACATGTCCTACATGAAAGCCAAAGAAAGATCAGTAGATCTTAGATATGGCCCAAATGCTGTGATTTCCAATCACAGTAGGGGGGATGCAGGAATTTGTTGGGTTCCTTCCACTGCAGCGTGTTCTCTCGCTAAGACATAGGCAGTATGTAACACTTTTTCTGTAACAGTAAAAATCACAGCTCCATTTCATTGATGAGGAATTTAAAATCAGAAATAGTCTGCAATCTAAAACCAAAGACCTCAAGATTTTGATCTCCATACTGGTTTTGAAAATCCCACTTAAACTACTTGCAAAAGCTAAACAGAAGTTCAGTGAAAGAATTGGCACCTAATCCATCAGACCGTGATGCTTTCCATGGCAAATACTGAAGCCAAGTTTTATTTTTTTTATATAGGAGAGCTGTAATTTTAATCAAAGATGAAGTGACTGTTAAAAAATACAAAAAATACAATTGCAAGAACACTATTCACCTATGATCTTGTTAGGAATTAGAGGGGCTGATGATCACATAGGAAAGAAAAGGTATCAACGCAGCAATGGCATCTTTTTGGAAGATGCCATCTCCTTTGCTTACAAAAGCCATTTGGAAAATAAAACAGCTGTATGCATTTTATAGTGTTTATGTCACCACTAAAATACAATAGCAGTAAAACCATGTTTAGCTATACTAAAAAAAAAAAAAATGACAGCAATGTAGATGGTGACATTGTAGTCATACTGCCATTTGCTTGCATTCCTGTCCGAAATCACAGCTCCCTCTAGTTTACAGCAATCACAGTAAAAATTATTCCTCCCAAATCCCTGTATCTCAGTTTTCACACCAACCCAAATCGTTGTCATCTATGTAGCATGTCCAAACATACAGCCACCAACGTACAATCCATAAGCTCTGTATCAGATCACTTCTACAATTACATAAATGAGAACTAGAAACCACTTTAACTACAATTAATAATTAATTAAGTTTCAGACAACATATAGATACACACATTTCAAAACTACAGAAGAATTTTTCCTAGCTCTCAACCGGCTCATGCAAGGGTTAAAACCAGAAAGTGCTATCCACTGGTTGGCTCTGATGTTCCCGCAGATATTGTCACTGGATGTATCCTCAGTAGAATTCTATTCAACACCTCTGTCTTTAAGTACAAAGCTGCAGGCTGTAGCAGCTTTAGGAAACATAAGTATCCTTTTTTCTGCGGCACAGTATCTGTGTGTGAAATTCTCTAAAGGGGTTTAAGTATTTACCCTGAACACTATCAGACAGTTTCTAAAATTTTCCTTATCCTGTTGCAAAAACACTTCAAAGAGAATCATAAACACAGCCCTTTGTGCTTTCAGCACACACTTTGTTTTGGAAGCTTAAGTCTGAATTCCCTCAGAATTGTAAATATTTTTTTTTTTGAGATGTGCAATACAACTTTACTTTTTTCCTATTTTTTTTTTTTTTAAAAGAAGGCTGGTAGTGATCCTACTGCACACAGTGCTGAATCCTTTCTCCCATTTCCAACAGCTGAAAATATTGGGGTCAACAAAATTAGTGACCAAAAAAAAAAGCAGAAAAACAAGTCTTCAGGATGAGGTTTTGTTGTTGTTTTTGCTTAAGATAAAAGGTGCATTTCCAGAAACATCTGACTCCTAGCGTACATAAAATATAACCTGCCAAAAATATATTTATTTAAAGAGTCTGGTCTAAACAGATAAGAAGAAGAAAAAAAGACAAAAAATATGGCTAAAATGTGGGTCTTTGAGTTGCCATGTTGTGCCTGTGTTTCAGAGCTCATGAGGGAAATGCGATGGCCCGTCCCCGCACCGCCCTCCCATCAAGGAGCCACTGCCGTAGCTGAGCACAACAGAAAAGGTAAAACAGAAATTACAATATCATCTCCAAATTTCTTTAATTTTGGCTGACAAGGTCAAACCAATTCAAACACCAGTTAAGTAGCTCTGCATTTTCTGAAAAAAGCTAAACAAGCAACCAGCCTATTTGTGATCCCATTATCTATTTTTTTTTAAAATAGAACTGGTGAGCTGTTTAAAATGCCGAAGTCTACAAAGGCTAGGAGAATTCCTTTTAAAGGCATACTTTGTCTTACAGCTTTTCATGGTTATTCTGGAACTGAAGTACTCAAATTTAAAAGATATATTTAAACCCTTGTTTTAATTGGGGGGGGCGGGGGAATCATCTATTACAGCCCTGGGCTGAGATTTCGTCGCTCCAGTTTCAGCCTAGACTCAGTTCTAACTGTCAGGCTGTAGGCTCCTGACAACAGCGGCTTACAGCAGAAACTACGACATCCTTCGTACGCAGCAAGGGCAGCAACTCATGAAACACACCTCAAAAGGGAACGAAAAATAATTTTACAAGAACATAGCCTGGCTCTCTGATTTCAATTCAGTTGTATAAACTGACGAAAGCACGCGATTGAGAATAACAGTAATAACAGCATGACTAGGAAATACAGGTTTTAAGAAGTCTGTCAAACCAAGACAAAACTTGTGCAGAAAGACACCAGTTTGCGCGAGACGCCACTGTGCTCCTTGCAGCCACCCAGAGGGCACACACTTCTGCTTTTAGAAATCAAAAGGTGTGCTGAATTTCATCATCATGAGCTCTATTTTAGGATGCCAAAAAGTGAATCAAATGGTATAGCAATTACTTCTGTTCCAGTTACACCATTAAAAATTAGTTCTTCAAGATCTATGTTCCACTCCTTTAAGCAGAGCCTTTATAGCAGGGAAAGGGTTACGATGTTAAACTGAACTCCAAATCAGTAATACTTCTCTCTACAATTTTTTTTCATCTTGCCAAATTCCTGCATAAATAGGTGAGATTAAATGGAGCCTAGCCTACCTAACGTAATTATATATGTTGTGATGTTATACTGCACTGAGACGGACACATTTTAATAAACCCAGCCTTGGCTCCTACCCGCTCCAGTCAATAAAGGTTATTAAGGCCAACTGCCATAAAAATACACGGCTACGCTGCTAAATGGACTGTCAAAGCAGGAAATGCAATTCACACCATATAGCACTACCAGCATCTTCATTTATTTTATTTTATTTTTAAAGGAACACTAGATATGTTTAAAAAGCCTTCAGTGATTCCATATATTAATATAGTCATGTATGTTTACTTTTCATCCCACAAACAAAACAAATTTCATTGATTTACATTTTACTTACTCAAGGATGAATCAGTCTAAAGCAAAATAAACAAAAAAAAGGCTGGAGGACTTCTGCAGTTCTTATTGATTTGGCATGGCGTTAGAAGATTTTCATAGCTAAAATAAATGTCAGATTGCAAGGTTTGCATTATACCAGATCCTGAGAGACAAATTGTCTCTCCACTGAATCTCTGAACAGCTATGGCAAGACTTCCTCACATCACATGAGATTTCAGCTTTTCAGACTTCTCTTTACCCAGAAAGCAAAGCTTGTACAGTCTTTTTTCAAATGGTAACTCTGCCTTTGAATTCAGCAAGCATTTATCCTGATGTTGCAGACGATAACGTGTTAATCTTGGATGACTTTTAAAAAACCCCCTCAAACATTTGAATAGCCTTCGTATTTTCAAGGGAGGAGGAAAAAGAGAAGAAGATTGGTTAAACTGCTTTGGATTTAATGGTTCATAAATTCATGAGGTAATATTGTGGGAAATGTGATGTTTTATCAGAATGTCATTCAAATGAAAGGTTTAACATTTACATCACAAGAGCCAGCTCTAAGTAAAACTATCCTCAGGGAAAGAAGTGCCAGGAATAAACATTACGAAAAACATTGTATGTTTGCTATAACGTATAAAAATATTAAATAAAGTCCAAAGGTTTGGAGACACTAGGTTGAACTTCCTGCAGTATCACACTGCGCTGCAACACTGGAGCAATTACAATTAGCAGGATGAGAAATCATTTTGGAAAAGTTTCTTTTCTTCTTATAAGACTGCGTTACTAAACTAGGGAAAAAAAAAAAAAAGAAAAAAGAAAAGGTACACTGGGAATCCAAGTCTGACTTCTGTATCACTCTAGACACATATATTAAAAAAAAAAACCAACAAGTCAAGAGTTGTTCAGCTCACATAGAAATAAAAGAAAACCACATTGCTTAAGTATTTTCTTTTAAGAAATAATTCCTTTTCAGCAATAATACTCTACCAAGACAAGATCAACAACTCTAAGACATTTTTAATTTAAGAATTTTGCCACTTTTTTTTTTTAAGAATCATTAAGTTCAGATTATAAATCTGGAGAAAAAACATTGACTGTAGACTACTGGGTATATCCAGAAATACCTTTTTGATTTAACTTAATGCTGTGGAAGTTAAGCATGCACCAAAACACTGCACTTTTTATGTTAAATTGCTGTTGAATTTGTTAACCCACAATTGATTTCCTGTGTTATGGAATCTTAGAGATTACAGCTAACTTGAAGCAACAGGGATAATTTTGATGCTAATGCTCCATTTCGATGTATTTTTATTAAGCCAGCGCCTGGTGCTGCATTACAACTGCGGCTCAACATTGCCCCCTACTGTCACCCTGTGAAACACTGAAGGACAAAGTGTAGGTTAAAACCCCCAAAACCCACTTACCTCCAAGTCCCAAATACAGAAAGCATCGAATTAACTTAGAGACTCAACAAAACAGACATTCCCAATTAACATTCTCTTCTGTCTCCTTCAATAGCTGAAATTAATTGTGATTAATATGTTATAAGTCATAAAACATTAAAGCCATTTTTAAAATTTAAATTAGAAGCAGCTTCTGTCTTGGCCCAACCTTCAGTTTGCTGATAAATATCATCCTGAGGCCTGTTGAAAGGAGATACACTGACGCCACCGTGTTTCTAATTAAAGACACATGGTAGTGTCACACCAATTGCAGAAAACCTAACCCTTGAGAATTCCCCAGTTTGCTGTTTTTCCATGTTCTCAACACACAATGGATATAAAATAACAATCAAACATTCTTGTCTCTACCTCATGTAAGCCTGCGTTACAAGACAGTAAGTTGTCATTTGAAAGAAAAACAAACCAAAAGATTTTTTTTAAATTATAAAGGTCATTCAAGAATGTGAGTGCCTAAGAAAACAAAAATGAGGGGAAAAAACCCACATAAACAAGTTATAAATGATTTCTCTCCTTTTGTAGGAAAGTTTGGTGTTCACCGATTCCTTGCAGCATACTGATTTCACAAATCAAAGATCCACTTTTCCACACTTATTTTCCAAGTCTGAAACCAGCCATTGCTGGAAAAGCTTACAATACGTTTGAGCAGGTTAGCGAGTCACAACATTTCCCTCAAAACCCAAGAGCGTATTCTTGTTGCAGCATACCTCTGGAGATTCAAACCCACCTCTGCTACACACCAGACTGAGCATCCTCAGCTACATCACAAACTTCTCCAAGTCACCTACGGCCAAAGCGAGGCTCGTGCTGCGACCAGCAGAAATGATGGAGAAGCAGCTTCTAACACAGACATCAGGACATAAGCGGGACACGATTGCCACTGCAGTTCCTTCTGTGCACAAATCCAGAAGCAGGCATGCTGCCACTGTACTGAACACTTACACTAGCAACATCTCCCAGCTGAGTTTCTACTTGGACAGCAACACCAAGCAGGCTAACAGTGCTTGTCACCGAGTCCGTTTTCAAGGAAAGCAGGGATGCACTTTCAAGTACACATGAACCAACACAAGAACCAATATCAATCCAATAATCTAATCTCCTCTTGTCGGTTCTAGCTACGCTGTTAAATGTGCTGGTGGACTACAGACAGATGGTTGTACCTTCAGACCACCAGAGTTTACTCTCAACTCTCCTCAGGTGTTGGAGACTATTGTTGTCACTGGCAGAGTTGTCCATTTTGGTGTTGTACAAAAAAGTTGACAATGCACAGTTCATGTGATGTTATATGACTCATCGTATGTCAAACTTTAAAAACAAGCAAAGTCAGGAAATAATTAAAATCTTAGTTTGTTGGATCTTATTTTGCTCACATTTCTTCTGGCTACTGGGGCAGAAAAGTAAGAGGAGGCAGTGGAAGCCTGACATTGATTCTACTTTTCATATGTTCTGAATAAAGTTTAAATCCTGTGACTACAGTATAATTAAAAACATAATTGCGAGTGCTCTCAGAATTAAGCTCAAGAGGCTTTAGACTATAAAACTAGTGCTTACCATAATCTCCATTTTTCTCCAAAATTCTTCCAATTTAGCCATAGGCTTAAGCCACCAATCAGTGCACTTCAAATACCGCTTGCCTTGAAACCAGAACTGCCTAAGCCACTCAAATTCAACCTGCAAGAGAAAAACATATGGCAGCATAAACATCTATGTTCATTATCTGGAGAAGGAATGGAGTAACGCACGAATCCGGCTATACCTGAACAATTCCACAGAAAAGGAGAAGGTTACCCAAGCATTCATTTCCAAACGCACCCTTACATCCAGTTGTTTTGTTTCTTTTCCACAAGAAGCTGTGACCTGAGCTGCTCCCTACTAACCTAGAGAGGTGCAAACTCAACTCTTTTATTTACATGTGGCACACGTACCAAGAACATTAAAAGTTCAGGTTCACTCATGATTCAGTCAAATACATACCAACTCTGGCTTATTTTGATCAACATTGTGGGTCTGAAAATATTTCAGTCACATAAAAGATTGAAAAAACTTGAAGTACTAAAATCACTAGAATGCAGTCGAATCAATTGCCATGGAATGAGAGCGCAGCATTACAAAGAAACACCATTTCTCATACTTCAGCAAATAATCTGGTTACCAGACAGGCTACCAATACCTTTCGGATGGACCGGATCTCAGGACCAGACAAGAAAGCCCTGCTCAGGTAGAGCTCACTGTAGGGGAGCGGGGATCCTCCCTTTGCCAGATCTGCCCTCACACCAAAACCCTCTCACACCGAACAGCGCGCACACACCATGAGTTAAAAAAAAAAAAAAAAAAAAAAAAAAAAAAAAAAAAAAAAAGCACATTTCAGCTTATTGGGGCATCTGAAGTAGCAGGTTTTTCTAGGACAAAGTTTGTGTGGAAACTATGTTTTACAAAGAAAATAAATCCCCCACTGAAGCAATAAAAATTCCATCAGGAGCAAGCTCATACTTATATTTCGAATATGAAACACAAAAAATTCATATATGGATGGCCCATCAGTTTTAAGATGAGACATAAAAGATAATACAAAAACACAACTTATCAAATATTCTTTAAGCACAATAATTCCCTTTATCTTAATTTCCACTGATGGTTTTTTCCTTTAACAGTAATCCATAGTTCTGGTCTTTAGAACTCTGTATTTATCGCTGTTGTGGTAGTTGCATTTCCCACTGAGTTCAAAGCTACTTTAATCGTTATTTGTACCACAAAGAAGTTTTTGTTTATTTCTGCTCAGCTCCAATGATGCCAACAAAGACAACCTGCCAAGGTGAAAGAATAAAGAGAACTGCCCAAAGCCGTCACCTAACGCTTTCTTTCCTGCAAGGGTGAACAGAACAGCTACAGAAATGTGAGAGTGTTTCGGTTAACATTAACTAAATGTTTGGTCAATGTATGCTAAAGATTACAATAAAAGATGCTTAAATTTGAAGTGTTAAAAAGAATACAAAAGCAATTTCGTTGGTAAAATACAACAATGTGATTGGTTGGCAGACAGATCCTACAATATTTTCAAAAAAACCTGACTGCTGGCCTAGCGACTTTTTTTTTAGCACATAAGTTTGATGACATCATTCCTAAAACAAACCGAAGGACAGCCTCCTTCCTCTATGGTATCCATGAGGTATGAAGGGTCAAGTCATGTTTTTTTTAAAATTAAAAAAATCAGTATACACAGCTTTGGGAAGGCTCAGCATATTGACAGTTCAACTAGAGTTTTAAGCACCTGATACTTTTTTCTGCCCCCACACCTTTTTGGTTTTGCTCTACCACAGAAGGGCTATCACACACGATGTCTGGTAAATGTGTTTCAGGAAATGAATCACATGAGACTATTAATCAATGAAAAATTAAAAAAAAATAAAATCAGTGTTACAACATGGCTGATCATGACAAGACTATTTAATTCAGTCTAATTTTTGACTAGTCATATTGATTTGTTACAGTAATCTACGTAATTTCAGTGTAATTCAAGTCTGGCGTCTTGGCCAAATTTGAAATGTATCTTGATCCTGTACTGAATATACCACATGACACACAAAAGCTGCTTTTTAGGTGCAAGAGGCAAAGTTTAGCAACAAGCTAGTTAATTTTCTGAAGGATTAGCCAGTCTCATCAGAGGTCAGTGTACCAAACTGCAACACGTGGCTGTTTAACGATGTGCACTGCCATTTACCAGGGCTCTCAAACTCAGTCCACATTCATCTCACAATGTCTCAGTTTAGGCACCAGTGATATGATCTCTCTATCGCTCCATCCTTGCTTTAGACATATGCAAGCATAAAGACGTAGTTTTGCTAAAAAACGCCAGAGATTACAGTTATGCTAAGTTTGTTTGGTATTTTTGATTGACACATGAACACTTTTTACACTACATGCATTACTAAGCACACGTTTTAACAAGAACATGTGCCATCTGCTTTCCCAGTTCTCCTCAAAGCTCTATGTCCTCTTGTTTCCACTGAGCTCTCCTCCGTAACCTCTTCTCCTACAGCAGGAAGGCACATCTATTGGCTTGCCTCCTTCCACGAACAGGAGGAGCTGTACCAGGGAACAAAACCCACAACAGTAAATTCTGGAGAGAGACAAAAAGCTCAATTCCCACCTTAGTGGAACTGAAGTTACAGAACATTCATCTTCCGTGACAAAACTTGGAGGTTAACAGCTCTGGCCAAGGATTCTGTCAGAGTTTGAACTTGGAGACTCCCATACATCACAGGTAACTTTTGGTAGCCTTAGAAAGCATTTCACACACAGGACAAAGCCTAAACATACTAACATATTAAAAATACACACACTGAGTGTTTCAGGAATAATTTTCATCTCCTAATTAATTTTCACTTATGACTTACATCTCTGCAAGTAAGCTCAGAATCAGGCCTCACACGTCTAACCTCAACATATTTTCAAGTTGTCCTTTAAACAATGATTAAAAGCCAATTTTAAGTTTCAGTCAATACCGGGTAGTAAAAGGCCAAGAGTAGCATTTGACATTTTGTGAGGCAGTGCTCCTCAGTCAATTATTTAAAAGTATTGGTTATTAAATGCCACACATGCAGGTGATCTATATTTTCCCTCTGCTGTACTAGCCAGTCACCAACCACGGTGTCAGCTTGCTGTGATGTGCTAAAACATATTAACCTTCTGTTGGCTACGTCCACTGCTACCCTTTCTTGGCAGCAACCTCGCTGTCTAACACTGTACCTTCAACTTCACTAGCCCAGGCTTTTCTACACCCCTGGGCGCCCACCGTGCTTAAATTTATCTACTGCTGCCATAAAAATAGATTTGCTGTAGGCAAAAGTGACTGTACCTCACAAGCAGCAGAGCAACCAATTCAGTCTCAAGTTTTAATCATGGTAACCAGGACTTGATAATCGCAACTGAGCAGAAAAACTCCGATTAGGACAAAATCCTACCTTTTCGAACTTGAACACTTACTTTGAAACCTGCTACATTTTCAACACAATCCTCAGATGCTAAAAAACTTCCTCTAGTGTTTTACTTTATAGAGAATTATCCGATTATTAGTTTGTTGTCGGCAAATAAAGAAGTCTTGAAATTACCTCACACAACAGGAATTATTACCAGATTTTGCATTACTTAGAGCAAGGAAAACAAATTTTCTTGGAAATGGGAAGAATAGGCTGGTGATGATATTTTCTGTAGATTTATCTTTATATACATCAACTGTCCAGCAGTGTTTTGTTCCTTCAAAAAGCATTTCCTTGCCAGTAGGTTTCCTCAGGTCCCCTGCAGCTCTGCTTGGGACATACCCCGCATCTGTAGACATTCTGGGTTTCAGTGGAGCCAAGAGGTTTACATTCAGCGAACTCTGCAAGATCAATTATTTCAGGACAAAGTATTACTGGCCAAACAGCAACCTGGTTGCTCAAAGGGGTAACTTCACTCCATGTCTAACACTACATGTGCGTTGTTAGGCTATTGTACTTCCCAGCCATCCAGGTAATTACTCCTCTTCACTCCGTTTACCAGATACCCTGCCACCAAAGGGTTTGTTCAGACTTCAAGCCCATAAGCCACTCAGACAAACAGCACGTGAACACCCTTAATTAAGGTTATCTTTACTTACAACTACAAAGTCCATAGTGGGAGTGAAGTGGCTCGCACATCTAACGAACAGCACAGACCTCACAATTACTCAGAAATTCCTTTGAAGGCTCTTTTAGTGAGGGAGACCATGACAACAAAGCTAAGTCTAAAGAAATATTAAACTTCAAGCTGGCTGCCTGCTGGAGATGCTGAAAACCTCCTGAGGTTAGCATCTTTCTTCTTCCATAGGAATACCTCTGCCAAGGTTCTGACAAACGAGCTCTAGGAAATCTAACGTCAGTAAAGACATCCCCCAGGTACTCACCCATATCTCTTCTTGAGGTTTCTCTGCTCACCACAGAAATTGAAAAAACCTAGGTCCCCACCTATGCTTCAGATCTGCAGTTCAAACCCACTTTATCAGCACAGCAAGTCAATTTTCCTCCCCAGGAATACAAAAGTGAAGGCAGAGAATCACACCTCATTCTTTCACACTTGCTCTTAGGCTTTTTCCCTCTAGCAGACACAGATAATTCACCCAGGTCCCATTTGGCAGAGCAGTTAATTTCAGCACAGACTGAGTCACATGTAGCCTGATGGTACTGCGGAAGTTCTGTTCCAGTTAATGATCTCTGGTGACTATTTCAGAGATGCCAGCAAGAGGGGTAAAAAAACCAAACCTGTAGCATTTCAGGAAGATAAAGAATCTAGAACAACGGCTGCATCTAGTTATCTGAGTTAAAACCCAAGAAAAACTTGAGTTCTTTGATAATATTTGAAAGTAAAATACAACTGTACCACCTCCTCTGGAGATGGGAATGCTACCTAATTTCAAGCTCATGATCTCCAGTCCAGAAAAAAAAATCACAAAGAGGTTCAGAACTAGCAGAGAAAGCTGTATGTCAGACAGAAATACACAGGCAAAACTGGGTGGCAGTTCTTCACCAATTCTGTCTGGCTTTTTGTGCAATTTTGTCTTTTGTATTTAAAAATACTAACAAGCTGGGGAGGGGGGGGAAGAGACAAAATCCTGACCATACTGATCAAATGGAAAACTCGTTTTCATCAGTAGTTACATAGTTTGATTCTTTAAAGAGGCAAAACACTTTCTTGTTCTTCACCTGCCTGTGAAAATTTGAACATAGAACCTAATAGTGCCTGAAAATATAAAGATTTATCATACAGTGATAAGTAAAAGAAAGTAGGAAGCTTTCATATTCAAAAAAAAGTTGCGCTAGCCTCACAGATCCATGTGTTTTCACTTCAGCACTGTTTGAACAAGAAATGCGTGTTTACCACACTGATAAGCCACCAGTAATTTTGTCTACTTGTGCAGCAAATAAATTAAATTTAAATGGCATTTTGATATATAGAACTTATCCTTCAAGTGAAGAGGTTACCCTGGGATTAAAAATAAAATAAAAAAAAAATAAAAGAGGTGAGTATTCTCTTTTCAAATGACATACAGATCCAATGTGTCTACTCAGTCTAAGTGTGCAGTGTGCAGGAGTTAAGCAGTGATTTCTGTTACCGTGTACCCCATCTGTGTAACAGGAAACATCCCCATGTGTCACACGGCAAAATTATTCAGGTGACTGCAAACACCAGGGGCTAGTCTCTCACCTGATGTAAACGGCCCACGTCTTTGATGTTAAAGGACCCGTGCAAATTTACACCAGGTGCGCACGTGGCCCTAGCTGCACAAACCACATATGTGTACAGTTTCATGGACTGAGCCTGATTAATGTTTTGTAAAACCCTGCACGCATCAGACTTCTTTAAATTGCTCTAGGAGCTGTTTTGCTACAAGTCAAGGGTGCAAATCTTTTGCATCGCTATACTCAATTTTACCAACTGTAAACACAATACAGATAAAAATGTGTTCTACGAAGTTTTAATAACAATGCACAGTATTATATTCCTTAGCAGACAGAAGTTTAAACAGGTTACACAACTCTAATGTGAGTGAGAATTACCTATGTACTATACAGCTCCTAATAGTGATCACACTTACCTCAGCAGAAATACAGTACAGCTCCTTCAAAATGTCTGAATATAGGAGTGCTGTAAGAAAACACTAATATTTAAGCAGAAAGTGGTTCAGAAGTTGGTATTAACTGGTTGCAATAGCTGTTTTTAAAGAAAGATGATCACCAGTGCTTTACAGCTAGGAACAGCTGAAAGCTTTGTTTCAGGGAGAATGACAGCTTTCCAGAGCTAAACAATCTGTCACGTAAAACTCCTAATACATAGCCTTGACTACATTTTCTGTAACTTTTAAAAAAGAGAGAAACAAAAGGAAGTATTACGTTTACCACCTTCAGAAACACTCCCCTTTTAAGAAGACCCAGTCCACTGTGTCACATTCCTGACTCTATCCACTAACAGAGAATAAGCCAAATGACTTTTTTTTTTGTGATACTGCCTACTTTTATACCACAGGAAAAACTTCCTGTTTCCACAGGTTCCCAAAACACTGTCTGGTACTTTCAGTTCATTTGTCAAATCAATGTGTTTGTTAAGACTCCAGATCTATACTTCAAACAAGAAAGCACTGCCAGCTTCAGCGGAACCCTGTGAAAGTGCATTATTACACCGGCACATTTTGTAGCACAGAACAACCTGTTTAAATATGTTCCTCACAATTATTTCCACTGTACTTCCTTCAGCTTCTACTTTAAAGCACATACCCACAATTGTGTCACACCTGACATTCTGTAAAAAACCTGGTTCAACACCTGACAAACAGAAAAAATTTACTTGCTCTTTCCCTCTAGTTTTTTTTTTCTCTCTCCCTTTTTGCTAGAGAAGTGCTACAGCAGTTTGGTTTGTCCACCACACTATCAGATTCGGTGCAATATTACTGAAACTACGCTTTCACTCTACCAGCAGAGGGATCTTAAGGAGGAAAAATGAAAACTTCATGGGAATGAAAGTATCAATCCAAGTTAATCCCAATTATTGTAAGAAAGTCACCAAAAACCCCATTTCAAACTTATAGAGAGCAATGCCTTCTGTGAACACACTTAATTGCCATTAACTCCAGGAGCAGACTGCACCTCTCAGAACCTGGCTGAAGTATTTTCAGTGCAGATCATCTCACCTCATTATGAATTTCTTCTACTTGCTTTATAACTGCAGTTTCCAGTGATTTCAAAGACAAAGCCATTGAATCAGGATCAGTCTGTAAATTCTGGAGTGCCAGTTCACATTGTGCAAAGATGTATTCCAAGGTTCCTCTTGAACACTATAAAGATACAATACAAATGATATATATCCACTTCAGAACATGGGTATTTCTCAAATACACTGAACTGTTTGCTTCTGAAATAACCAAAGTGAAGAAGCAGAAGGGATATATTTCTGTAACTTTATCTCATGATCTTTTAAACAAAAGCATAATGCGCCCTGGATAGTCTATATAGTTATTAATATAAGTTATGCAAAAGTCTAATTCATCAAACATCTAGCCAACCAGTACAGCATAGACTGAAAAGAGAAAGAAAATAATTCCTTCTAAATTTATTTTACAAATATGGCATACAAAAACATGGCCATATTTCCCATCTGGTCATTTACAGATGCTTGCTGGCCAGTTTTTTTTACAGTATTTCACAATCAGTTGTATTTGCCTGGTTGCATGGGCTCCCAGTAACACTCAAATGGAGTTCCGTATCCAGTCTGAGAAAGTTGCTTGCTGACAAGGTATAGATAATATCAACAAAACAAATTTGCAGTTCTGCTCCTTTTATTTTGTTTTCATTAGATTTCCTTCAAAATTAGAAGGAAATATATAAAAGTCCTTTTGAAACAAAAGAAAGAAGACATCTACGTTTTTAAATTATTTTCAGCTATCCGCACCTTCAGCTAAATTTCCAGGAACAATATTGAATAGGGACCTCCTGGTCTCATATTCTTTGTAAACAAGATTTCCATACTATAAAACTTGAATTCACAACACTTTAAAATAAAACAACAAAGCATAATCACTTAATGGAGAAACTTTTAAGACTGTGAAAATAAGTGTGCATTTTCCTGCAAAAGTAACAGAGACAGGAGCAGTAGGTCAGAGCACTCTCAAAATGAGAGGGGAAAAATATAGAACTATTTGTTTTAAAAAGTATTGTGTAGCTTAACTTTATGTCAAAGCCCAGTTCAAAAAAGCAGAGAGTGTATTTGTCTGGGAAACAAATGCACTTTTTAAAGTATTACAACTTATATGTTTGTATATGTCCGTGTTTGCTGCTATTGCTTTACTTCTATTCCTGCAGAAATTAGGAATAATAATAAAAAAAAAAAAAAAAATACAGTTGTTGGTACAATCCTTCAATAATCCATGAGGTGTAGCGTAGCACATTCTTAATTCGTATCTTACATGCCTAATTGCGAGTTTAGGCTAACAACCAATGTAGAAATAACCCTACCTCAATCCAAAAATAAAGAAATAGCTGTCGTTCAAGAGAACAGCCTGAGTCACAAGCATAACTGTGAG
The DNA here is from genome assembly GCF_036417535.1 of Chlamydotis macqueenii. NCBI lineage: Eukaryota > Metazoa > Chordata > Aves > Otidiformes > Otididae > Chlamydotis > Chlamydotis macqueenii. The sequence continues at coordinate 18,768,386 of NC_141568.1, forward strand.
CCACAGCTCTGGATAAAGCAACATGATGCTACACATATGGTACCAGAAGATTCGTTTTGCAAAAGGCCAAGCAGCAAACCGCTGTTGATACTTACATCTGCCACCCTGTGAGTCGAGCTGAATCGAGGTGGAAAACCAGCCAGAACACAGTGCTGATGTGTCATGTTGAGGTCATCTAGGGACAGATTAGAAATCCTTAAGTACAGGGAAAAATTATACTTACTAAAACATATTCTGTCTGAATATGGATTAGAGACACTACATTAAGCATTTAAAGGAAAAAATAGGGAATGCAGTCAGATAGCAGTAGAGTTGTAATGTTTAGCAGCGCAAGATCACTATTCATTGTCCTAGTGTTGCAAACATCTCTACTCTTACTACTTTTCTCCCAGTTTACACAATTTAGAAGTGGCATTTTCCCACCTCTTATGAGGAAAGTTCAACTAAAGTAAATTCCTTCAAAGCTGAGGATCACTATAAACAACACACTACTCAGAAATTACAATTTCTTTACTCAAAAATCACTAAACAATACTGATATTTCTTGAAAAAAAGAAACAAAGAAAGAAAAAAGACAAAGACATATTATTTAATCTTTTTATCTGAAACTTATCTGCAGTTCTCCCTTCAGCTCAGAGCCAGAAAACTGGGAACCCAGAAACCTGTCTCCAAAGCATTTTATTTGTGACTAACCTGGAGTCTGTATTTTCAATAATATCTATTTTTTCAAGGAATTTAGCTTCAGTCATCTTAATACAGCATGATGAGAAATTATCAAGCTTCATCCTTCCATGATATAAATATAATATCTCTTTAAGAGGTCAATATTTGCGTATCTGAAACCCGATATCCCAAATTCCTACTAATTTTTGAAAATGCTCTTCTGACCATAATGACAGACTACCAGACTGAAAAGACCAGGGTGTGAGGTTTAATGGTATTCTCTTTATTATTGAAAAAAAGATGCTCTAAAACTTTTACTAGTTTAAACTTCAAAATTGAGAACAGCCTAATGAACAAGAATTCAGGAAAATCACTGAATTTATCCAGTTGTAAAAACTTTGGCTTCTTTTTATGAATTTTATAAGCAACTATTAACAAAGTTCATACCCAAGACAGCACATAGTATCACAAACTCAAAAAAAAAAAAAAGAAAAAAAAAATCAGAAAAACAATTTATATAAGGAATAGTGTTATGAAACAGGATTGTACTCCCATGAGAAAATTTAGATGGGAGGCTTGTTTTCTATTTGCATGAGGTTTGCAGATAGGAGCTGAGAAGCTTGAAAAAACACTGAAAAAAACCCCAAAAAGAACATAGGAAAAAGTGATTTCCTACAAAAAACATGAGAGTTAAAATGCATAGAGCCAAGTCTTGCAAGGACCACAGAACAATATTATCTCTGGACACTACAATATTTAAATATCACAATCACTGTCGAGAAGAACTGTGACAGAAAATAAACCTAAACACTTCCACTGCCCCATCCAGTGCCCATTCACTGTGGCGTGTTTTATGTAGGGAACACAGCATTAAAAACATTATATTTAGATTTGCATCTTCATTCAAACCCCTGGCAAATCTTTCCTTGTAGAGCTCCCCCTTGAAATTTCTTCCAACTGTCTCTAATCCTTTACGACTCTTAGAAAGAAGCCTGTAATTTTAATTTAAGAGTTTATAATTCATCTAAAACTGCAATTGTACAAAAATAGTTGAAGCTTCATGGATTGCATGGCTCAAAGGATATTTGAAAAGTACATTCTAGGTCTTAAAAGATTACAGTAAAGATGTGCTTTTCTTTTCCTTCTAAAAATACATTAATTGAAAAGAAAAAGCACTTTTTGCTAAATTGGCCATTGTACATCTGGCAGTAAAAGCTTTTGTTCAGGTACAGGACACTACATCCAGATTCCTACACTGGGTTTACAGCCCAACCAAAACTGCTACCTTCCTCCGACACCCATGTCAAAACTACCATGGTGCTCTCATGGTTTTTAGTACAGTTCCAAGAACCATCACACAATCCCTTCTCCTTAAAACAGTTTTGCCTTCTGTATGGATGCTTATCAGACACATAAGCCCATTAACTAACTGCCAGGTAAGAAAGAAGTTTTGAGAATTGAACAACAATTTTCTGCTTACATGACTGTTCCTCTTGCCGAGCTTTCCCACATCTATGAAAAATGCTGTCACTTGCACACACTATTTTTCTGAAGTGGGATCGGGCTTTTCACTTGTTTAAAACTTATAAACACTACAAATTATCTGCATTTAAAACAGGAATTCTAGAAAATAATCAAGAAAAACTAACAAAGTCCAATACATGCTAGAGTGCTATCCTGACCAAAGAAGACTTCTCAGTCAAAGCCTGATCACACACATTAAAGCCGTTCATATCGACCTGAATGAATGGGATACCATTGTGCCACCAGTCATCACGCACATACGGATGATTACTTGCACTTTAGGCAGTATAATGCCCAAACCTGTTTCCTCAAACCACTGACAATATTGTAAAGGGCTTGTTTGCATTCAAAGGAACACAACTTGGTTGGTTACAGACACTTGGAATTTAAATGCTGGAAAAAATAACTTCATTTTTCCGTCTGAGGTGGAACACTAAGAAACAAGGAGACTATTTCCTGCATACATGGATATGGCAAAATCCGTATTTCTTTTACATGGACTGTATTCTTCTTTTATTTCTACTGCTTTCTGCTTGCCACTTCCCAATGAATCACCTTCAACCTTACGGCCAGATCCCATTAAAGGGCCACTATAGCTGAGCTAAGATTTATTAAAAGAAATTTATCACACGTATTATTGTTTACAGGTGGCCAAAGCCAACTTGGAAACCAAAGTTATCAACTTGAAGTCTGTTTAAATAATTTGGAGGTCAGAATTCGACTTTACAGACAAAGCACTAAGAAGTCACAAGAACGTTTAGCAGATTATCTGATTAGTTGTAAATGCACACAACTATTTGACACATAATCTCCAGCTACAGAAACTTCATCTAGTATAAAATACAGTTGCAAAATTGAGTTTTTATTTAATACAGATTCCTATTCCTCACATCTGCAGGAAAAAAAAAAAAAAGAAAAAAAAACCAAAAACCTCACCAAACAACACAAAACCATAAACCTAGGGGTAAGGAGAGGTTAGGGGACTTGCCAAAGTTTGCATGGAAATTCTCTGGGAGAAGCAGGCTTACAGCTCCTAAAACTACTGCTGATGTTCTAACACCTGCCCACCCTTCTACCATGCCGATCAGATGCAGACTGCTATTCCCCATGCGGACCCCCTTATCAGACCAGCTTCGCAGTGATTTTCTGGCTATTTACAGACAGCAGATACTTCTTGGAATCTGGATGCCGCATATTAAATTGTGGCAGTAAGCTCACATCATAGATCTTTCTGTCCCTGTGCAGGCTTCTGCTATCCTGTTCTTTTCCCAAACACATCTCTCCTGGTACAGAATCTCAGCAGTTCTCTCCACTGCTTGAAACCACCGCCAGTTCCTCTCCGATCCTGTTCTTCTCAGTCCCTGTCCCTGCCCTGCCCACACCTCACCATATGCTTTCAGCGACCACCGTTCAGATAGGTGAATTACCTGGGCACCACCAGCAGAAACACTGAAAGCCCTGGGCTCGTACAGCGTTGGTCAAAAGAACAGGCTAACAGGTACGTGTATGTATATACACTTAACTAACACACGTACAATTAAGTAATTCTACTACGTAAGTAATTATCAGAGCACCAGTGAGGCGAGGAGCCAAAGCACTCAGAAAGAAACAACGACTGCATACTCCAGCCACTGCAGCCCATTGTGACGTAACGAGTACAAGGCAGAACGAAAGGAAATCAGTTCTTAGCCAGTCTTTATTGAAAGGAGCAGGGACTAAAGGCCCAAAACTTATCACTCCTAGGTCAAGTACTTCCCAAGAAAACACAAACCACAACGGAAAATGTTCTCAGAATCAGCCACAGGGGTTTATATCATCTTTTCTATCTTCTTTCAAGTGTTCTTCCTGAACTTTTCACAACTTTAGTTTTCTCTTTGTCATCTATTTCATGAAGCAAGTAACATGTACAGTGGGGTTTAAAGCACTTGTAAAAGCTCTGATATTCTGAACACTACAAACAAAAGTGAAGTGGACGCATGCTATTAGTTTTCTTAACTACCATAAACAAATAATTTTATTTTTAACCATATTACAGTGCAATTTTCAAAAGCACTGAAAGGCTTTTCCACCATTTCCAATCCTACTTGTATTCAAACGCAGACAACGCTTCAACAGGAGGAAACCTAACCAAAGTAGTTTTACTGTAAATATGTCAATAAAAAGCACCAGAAAGGTGTGTCTCCCAAAAATTCTGGACTATTACTTCCACAACAAAAAGCTAGAGAGATGATCTGTCCTCAACTAAGAAATAGTTTTAGTTTTTAAACAAGAACAGTGTGCACAAACAAAACACAGAATGAACTAAAATGCTGAATTAAAAAAAAAAAAAATGTTCAGATGCCTGGAATGTGCCAAACTTCATGATCAAAGTTTGGTCATGACAAATACCTTTCCGGGGTTCAAAGTCTTAATAATCAAGGAATATAGCGTTTGGATTAAATGCGGACTCCAGAGAAAAAAAAAAAAAAAAAAGAAAAGGAGGTAAAAAACACCAACACATTCAAGATGCTAGAGAGCAAAGAGGGTTCAAGTTAGCTTGTGGAAATAGAAGCAGATTAAATATCTAGAAATAGCTTAATGAGCCACTATATACATGTGGAAGTGTTTCCATTAAATATTTATCTTTAACCACAAGCCAACCTCTGCAATGTGTGCACTCCACTTCTGGTTGGTTATGAAAATAATGTTTTGATGCTTCTTGAACTATAATTTGCTGGGCGTGGGGAGGCGTATAAGATTCCAAGTTCATCTTCATGCTGTTTTAAAACCCTAACCTTCAAGCAAGAGCTTGATCTATGGGAAACAGCTGCAGCAAAGTAAATCTCCCTTTGAAAAAGTCCAGAATGTGTTTTTGTTAAGTATGTTTTGAAGTCACGGTAGAAAAATTAGTGAAAATTGTAAATCTGCTTGCAAATCTGGTTGTGTCTAACTCAAAGATTAGGGGAAAGATTCCAATTTAATAGCAGAGACCATGACAGCCCCAGTTAAGCGTGCGCTTGGTCAGAGCAGATGGGGCCCTTTGCTCACCTCCACGCGCTTTGGATTTATTGCATGCACCCAACACGTTTCATATTAGACACCCCTCGCCTGTGTACTTGAGACAGCAGGATTCAGTATGCACTTCCTCTGCAGACCAATATTTTATTCTAAATTGAGCTAAAGTGTTTCCGTTTCATGAGTGATATAAAGTTCAGATTTGAGTTTTCAGGCAGCACACTTGCAGTCATTCTGTACATCTTTTTTCTTCACATTAGGAAAAGCAAGCCTTAAAAAAAAAAAAAATCTGTCTTGCTGAAAGTAATTTTGGATTTTGTTTGGTTTTGTTTAAACAAAATACATTTATATTATTCTAATAGCTTACTTGAAGGATTAATTTGATCACCTCATGTTTAGTATTAATAAACATTTAAATTATGGCTTATGATCTCATCTGAAGAGGACTGCTCAGAATAACAAAAAACATTTTATAGAACCAGTGAAGCTGGAAATCCTGATCTTTTTGTTACTTTGATATGCCCATTGACCAGGATTTACAAGTTACTGTACTTGCACACTAGCACTAGCAATATTAAGTTACCACAATTTCGTATCTAAGATGTGTGTGTACAATGTCAGGAAATAGTTGGGGTATTACAGGTACAGGAATTGGTAGGACCTGACTTTTTAATTATAAGCAACACACTGAATTTGATGTTTCAGTATTCCACAGCATCCATATAAAGCAGTCAGCACTACACCATTCCAACAACTGGAAGCACAGACCTCCAGAGTTGCTAAGTTTTCTGCTAGAGTTGGATGAGTCAATGGCTGTCAGAAATAGTACACAACCCTATCAATCAGTTGCCCTACGTCGACAGCTGCTACTGCCTGCAGTACTCTTAACATTATATTTTCTAGATGCCTTGCATATTGCTGCCCCTGCTTTAAAAATAATGGGAGCAAGAAGACTTTGCTTACTGAAATGAGGTTCTGGAACATATGATGGATAAAGGCACAAGAAAAATGTATCTAAACCTGGCTTCTTTATTGTCAAGTTACTTTATATACAAAGTTTTCATATTTTAACTTTCAGATGGCATCCTCAAATGCCTCTTCTTAAAAGTCAGTTTAAAACAATCCGAACAGTAAAAGACACTAAAACTGTATATGTCCACTTATATTGTCTTCCACTTCAAGCAAAAATGATAAAGGCAGTTCTGCTGCACGTAGAAAGCTAATAAAAGGGTCGGTTTGAGAATACGCTCTCAGACTGTATAAAATAATATTTTTTAAAAAAAAATATCTCCGGAAAAAAAATTAAAAGGCTATGGAAATGCAGAAGAGATTATCAAACACCTGGCCTACAGAGCTCAAACCTGTAGCTTTTCACTAAGCATTAATATGAAAGTGACTTACACATAGCCTTCTGTCATAGTTTAGCTCCGCTCAGGACCAAGCTGCCCAGTCTCTCACTCACTGCTCCGCACCCTCCAGTGGGACAGAGAGAATTGGTAAACAAAAGGCAGCAAAACTCATGTGCTGAGATTATACAAAAAATAAACTTTAAAGAAATAACAGAAGAAAACAAAACAGAGATTGAAAACAAATATATAGTACAATAGCTCACAGCAAATCCCAGTGCCCAGTTTCCTCTCGAGTAGCAGGAACCCGTGCTCAGCACCCTTCCCACTGATATACTGAGCATGGTGTGGAACAGCTTGGGCCAATTTGGGTAAACTTACCCCACCTGTTGGCTAATTGGTAACCTGTCCCAGCTGGGTGCCCCAGCCACAGGTGCCACCAGCTCCAGTTCCCCTCCCAGCTCAGGTGAGTGTTAACTCCATCCTAGCCAGAACCAGGACATCTTCAAAAGAATGTTTAATATATCCCTTGTTTCTATCTAAACATTATTATGATGTTATGTCTTAAATAACCTAAGATTCTGACCTGCCCTTCATATAGCATCCCTGATAATACTTTAGTTATTGTTTATAAATTCCATCAGGAAATAAAAAAAGTCCTTATGATCTGTAACTCAGTCACCTACAATCTACAGTATTTTGCAATAAAAATACTGAAACTAGACCTCTTCTTTTATTACTTGTCTTCTGAATCTGTTGCACAGCAAAGCTGTGTATGCACAAACTTTCCAGTCAGGAAGGATTAGGTAAGAAGTTTACTTGATGCCCAAACTGCTGCTGCACAGAAAATAGATTAATAATTCCCTTTCTAGGAATGTTTACCTGCCACTTAGACTTCACATTCATATAAGAAATGTCTCCATTTCCCTTCAGGCTGCTACTGTATATCCTCACAAATACAGAGAAGGGAGACACATCTACACCACTGTGCCAAAGGATTTCACATCTTAACACCTGATCTGTACATGTCTGAATACACTTACGAGCAGACAGCCCAGTTCTTTTATACAAGATACTTCAGCCATGACAGTGCACAGGATCTGATGAGGTAACTGAGAACAAAGAGTGGTATAGGTTTTTTAGGATTGCCCACAAACGTATTGCTTGTAGTAAGCAAACTGTTACAATATTAGTTGGACAATAAAAGTGAAAGGTAAAAGTGAAAAGACTGTTCAACCCAATAAGCCGGCAGTGCGATAGGTCATTCCAGGGACATTCCATGGTGTCCACCTTCCCAACCACAAACACAGAAAGAGGGAACACTGCGAGTGCTCTCACTCTTCAAAGATGTCTGTTAAGCCAAGTCACTGAACAGGCAAACACAATGTCAGAGGCATTGTTTGTGTTTTGAGTTGTGCGATTTACAACTAAATTTGTTTAAACAAAAATTATAAATTATAAGCCAAAAGAGAAAGCAACAGATTTTCTGTGAACAAGTCTTTGCCACAGTTCTTGCCTTGCTTGTTTCAATGGAAACACTTAGTGTCTGAGCTCAGCTGCTCAAGTAAATTAATTCAATTTAATTGTCTTTTTGTAATCCTCTACACTTGAGACATTGAGACTCCCATACTCTTGGGAGTATGACAGCTCTGTTCCTTATGATCTTAGTACAATCCCACTCACAGAAAATAGTATGTTTGAATATACACATGGAGAACTGTAGCAGGAGGAGAGAAGCGTCACATCTAATATTAGTGACCAATAAAACATCCACAGATTGGCGTAATGGTTGACACTTCAAGAAGCATGGTACCAGAAAACTTTAACACTACCACAGTTACATCTTCCATAATACCTGGCCAGTCTATATACCAAACTCAAGAACGGATTTTTTTTTTGTGGAACGTAACAGATGCAGATGCTCACAGTTACTCAGTAAAACAGCATTAAGAATAGAAAAAGGAATAAGCACCTATCAATACAAGGATGGGACAGGTCCAGCTTAACTTCTCACAAGATCTGGGAAAATTCTGCTTATGGCCTGAAGCCGGAATGGGACTAGCAATTCTGGCTGCACAAGAGACAGAAAAGGCTCAATAAGAGTATTTTGCTTTTTTAGCTGTGACATGAAAGAAACATTAGGGAAAAAGTTCCCCAAAATATACTGGATAGTGGGCAGAGTAGGAGAAATTTATTATACACTCTAGCCAGATCTCATATCTTTCTAAACAAGCAGTCCTAACTGAAAAGAAGGTATGATAATTTATATTAAAATAAATGTTATTTTCTCTGTTTTCAACAGAAAGTTCACCTTCTTAGCCCTTGAAAATTACCAAGCATTAAGTAGAAGTCTCCTTGGTGAAGCGGTATTGCTAATCCAGGTGTCTCTATGTCCCACGCTACTTTCAGGCCTACATGCCAAACAGCGGGGTCTCTTCCCTTCAGTGTCTCTTCATTACCTTCTTCCACGGCCGAACCTTAAAGAGAGAGAGGGAAAAACACCACAAAGAAAATAGACAAGGTGAGAACCATAAAATACAAAATTTAGTCTAAGAATATAGACTTAATGATATTCCACATTGGTACAATCTAAATAGGCTTAAACTTTCTATAATCTCCGTTTGGTGGTACAATCGTCATCTCCAAATTCAGAAGGATGTAATAGGTTCAAAAAAATAAATGGTGCCATATGAGATCAATAACTTTGAAAACTTCATGTGAACTACAAAGGAAAAGGCAAATCAAGGCAAAGTTTGTAACGGACTCAAGTTTTTCTGAAGTTCTCAAGTATATGTAATGGGAGTTGTAGTTAATCTTCACTCTTTTTTTTTTTTTTTTTTACATTACCAAGACTATAAGCATACAAGAAAAAAGAAAAAAGTGCAGCAACACTGATGTAAAAACAGATAACTTCTGAAAGGATTCCAAGTCATAAACTGCCAATGCATTTTATGAACAGTTTCATTTGTTTATATACTTACAATTTCACCAAATCATAAACTGAGGCAAAGTAAGGCAACATAACGGGCACAAAATACAATCTGGACCAATAAAACTGAGCAAATCTGGGAATCACATATGTTGTTCTTTTCTCAAAGTTCTTCATCAAACGTGCTAGATAAGACGTGCAAGAGCCAATGAAGCTTCAGTGCATTTGTCCCAACATTTTTCTTATCATTAAGCAACATGAATGTGTTGAGTCTGGGGGAAAAAATAATCCACTGCACAGAAATAGTATTTAGAGCTTAATCCCTCAGCACTATTTTCATAAGCTTACTTCGCTGCAGTATAAATTGAAAGATACAGTCAGCATTTATAACAAGGTATTTGGGAGCTATGGTGTAACCGTTTTATGGCTGAAGTACCAGAGCGTTTGGACAGAGGGAGGATGAAGTTTTAACAAGCAGTTGGCACAGAACAGCAGCGAACGGTTAGAGATCACCAGCTGTACAGTACGCCTCATTATTGCTTGTAAGTTGGTAACTGCGTCCATTTCAAACGTGCTTTCATGTAATACCTTTTAAAACTTTTGTCTTCATTTAATTCTAGAATAAAAATACTAAAATAAAGTTCTATAACGCTTATTACAATATGCGCATATAAAAAGTGACCTTGAACTCACACTTTCAAAATACTCAAGTCATTCATCTCACATGGTTACTGTAATGTTTGTTTAGTTGGGAAGTAGCCTTTAATAATTAATAAATGGTCTTGATTTTCTATGCCTAAGTTCAGGAAGCAGAGAGCCAACACCTTTTAAAAAGCCAATCTGAAGTTCTTAGTTACAACCCCTACTGTAAATTCAGTCCCCGCATCCCCTCCCTTCACCGCTGCCGTTCCCTCCAGGTGAAGCTCTGGCTCAGGAGCAGCTCAAGGCCTTTCTATCAGGGAGCACACAAATGAGAAAACAAGAGCTAGCAAATACTCAGAAAAATCAATACTGAAGTCTTCAAGGGGCTTTCGTATTTTCTGCCCTGTTGAGATAAATCGTAACTTAATTTAAGAAAAATGTTTTCTGAAAACTGCAAATAGGATGGCTTTCAAGGCATTTTTCATGCCATACATCATGGATATTATACAAAGAGGTAACCTTTCTGGGTTAACTCCCTCTGTTATGCTGCTTTCCCATCCACTTTGGCAGCAGCACTGTTCACAATATGGCACCAATAAAATATAGAACTACAATCAGAGACAGCAATTTCAATCAAAGTTTCCTGGGGTCTCCTCATAAATCCAGCACCTTTGGAATGTGCTCGTTAAAATGACTTATTTTTTGCAGTTTGATAAATTTTTTATTGCTTAAGTACAGAGTTCAAATGTAGCTCACAGTCTCCTTTTCTCTAGATTCTCAATTACTGCACCTTATAATTATCAGCAGCAATTGAAACTGATTGCCCCTTCCACGTTATTTTGGTAACAAATGGGAGCAAGCTGCTGCTTGCTTTTAAATGCAAGCTATTTTGAAAGAGAGAGCGGGGAGAAAAAAAAAAAAAAGACATCTTAACATTTGTGGTATATGTCTAGGTAGCAGTGACTAACTTTTACATAAGAAGAAGTTGTTATTAAATTCTGTACGTCAGACCTCAAGCACGACTGAACACTGCATTTTCATTGATGAAGTTACAGTTCCCATTTACGTGGAAACATTTGGATGGGCGTAAACCATAGGTATCTGAGCGTACATGGATCTTACGCATACACGGCACCTAAAGAACACGTATTTATTTTGGAGTAGAGTATACAGAAATGGTCAAATGTAGCAGTATTTAATGGAAATACAATAAAACTCTCTGCAAGTTTGAGTTCTGTTCATTAAAGATTTATAGAATTTGGCCTGCAAGAAACCTTTACGCTTGCACCCCAAAGGAAATGGTGCAAACAGGTAACAAGCTTACCGCGACATAACAACACCTCACCAAAGCTCTCATTAAGGTAGGACTATGAAAGCGAGAAGGTAGCTGCAGAAAATTGGCCACCACATTACACTTCTAACCAGACAGCTCAAATTTCAGCGATGTTCCAGATCTGAGACCTGATCTTGTCAGGTTTCGGTCATGGTTAGGCTCACAACAACACGAAACCTCTTTTCCTGGATCCAGCTTGCTCATTGCTCCACAGCAATATAGAAGTAGAAGTAGCCTTGAAAGGTTTCTTTGCTATTTGGCACCAAAATCTTCAAGAAAAGTTTGAGAGTTTTTTGACAGTCTGAAACCTAAATTTCTCTGTTCCAGTCAAACTGTAACGCCAAACTATATCCTAAACGTAATCTTAAATCAAACATGTTTTCTTAGACAAGAGAATCACTGCCAACAAACTGCTAAAAACAAACAGGACTGTAAACATCTACTTTGTCATCAAATCCAAGTGACCACTGTTACATAAACACAGAAAAAAAGGATTTTTTATCTTTCACAGACTGATTTTTCCAGAGTTTAAAATAATTTGGGCATGTCTTCAGCAATTAATGAAATATATACATTGTTAATGTCTTCCATGGCAAATTATATATATTAAAAGCAAAAAGTCAAAAAAGTAGAGCATGCTTTGCTTTTCAGCAGCTGGTGGGAAAGAACGAGTATCTACCCAGAGTTATTTCTTCTGCCTTATTACTGGAAAGCCACAGCATAACAGGTTAATTGAACTGCACTAACATGTCAACTTGTGCTTGCAAGTGACATTCACAAACGCAAAAATCAGAAGATTTGCCAACATTGTTCTTATCAACTCACACTTGGAATACCATGCCCAAATGTATTGAGAACAAAAGCACTAAAATAAGAATGAAGAATATTCTGTTATCCCTTCATTCCCGAAGGAGAGACTTCATTTGATCAAAGCAGTAGGAGCATGGTTAAAACAAACAAACAGAAACTCAGACCAAACAAAAACCCACAATAGTTTTGGTTCAAATTATGATTTCTGTTTATAAAACAGGGATTCAAATCTATTATTATAAGAGTAATGGGATCATTAAAAATTTCTGATTCTCTCAGAAAATAATTCCATTTGGTCAGAACCTACAAGTTACAGACGTGACCACTCACATATTTATTTCCTAAGAAGTAATATATATTTTTCTACATACCATGTCTATGCTTTCAACAAGTAATATTTTTACTACATTACCGACATCAGAAATCATTTAATATAATTGTTCTCATCCTGTACAAATATCTACTCCATGACTTTAATCCATTAAACAGTACATAAATAGGATTATTGGTCAACTACAAATTTAGACTGACTTCAATTCTGAACAGGTTTTCTAGTTTCAGGATTTTTTTTTTTTTTAACCCAGTGAGGAAACCTAGATCTGTAGTGAATCTTAATTATTTTTATCTGCAATTACTGTAGAAATTAAATAGCAGTCATTAGCTTTAATACTAGGATATTGCTTTTAACATCACAGCGTGAAAAAATATAAAGAATATTTTCAAAAGAAACAAGTAGAAAAGCTCCTTCAAGATCAGTCTTTACTACAATTCACTGTAAGTTCATTAACCCTTCCAACAGGACCTTGGCAGTGAACAGAGCCAGTTGTCTGGTACTTCAAGAGATTTACACAGCAAGTAGGTTTTACGGGGAGAAGACAAACAAGAATCTAGAGAATCCACTTATCTAACCCCAAAGAGAGTTTGTGGGAAATGCAGGTAAGAGAAAGATGGACACTTCCAGTGATGACATGATTTTCCAGCTCCTTTAAGTTGGTAACTGAAACAAGTTTCTAGTTCAAAGAAATCTTTAGAACCAACTAGTGCTCTGCTAGTCAATAAAACTTCCTACAAAACTTACAAAGGCCTGAGGGAAAACTGCTCATTAGGAAATTTTCATGGATAAAATCCAATTTTTGAAAACGCCCTTATTCCACCAGTATTTGGATTGCAATTCACTTTTATAAATAGAGCAGGAAATAAAAACGGGTTATTAGCTTACTATATCAAAATCCTGAACAAATTTTTACCTTAATACTCTCGTGTGATGGGATATTTGTAAGCTAATGTGTTATTAAAAATCCTAAATTGGTCAAAATTCAAAATTCCAGTTCCATGGTAAATTCTGAAAAGTACATTAATTCCCAATAGCGTTAGTGGCAGTATGATTGAGCACACATTCCGTAATGTTTCCAGTTCTGCATGTGCACCATGACTACCACTCACACTTTCATGCAGTATACACATTAAAGAAATTTCCCAAATTTTTGTGAGGGCCTATTCTTATCATGTGATAACCTACTTTTAACCTAGTACAATGTAATGCATTTTATTTTAATGTAAATAGAAGAAAATAGTATTCAGATGAGCATTAAGCACGTCCATCTTATTTTGTTGTTAGAAATGGACCTCATTTGAAGCTGCTTTGAAACAGTTTGACGCTGGAAACAAGAAAATAAGTGATACTAATTAGAATATCAGCTTGTTCCAGTGTCTTTATGGTGGCTCTCAAATTCCTTCTCTGGCATATTAAAAACTGCTTCTACTCCAATTAATACTGATCAAAGTTTCAAACATTAAATTTTCATTATGGCATCAAACACTGAACAAGCGGACAAGAAAATAAAGTTGTTTCAATTACAGAAGTATCTGGTTTAATACTATTTAATCGCGTAAGTACCAAACAAGTAACGATACCAAAATGCAAATTAAATTAAGAAGAAAACCATATAACCCTAGTTGTGCATCTCCCAACAGGCTGACAAGCAGCTGCCATAACTCCTAAGATTCCCCTTGTTCAAAATCTGAGAACCTGCGCATTCTGCATTTGTGGCAGGAGAGAGTGGTGCAAGCTGTGGAAGGCCCAGCTTCCCCGTGCTGAGGGGCTGCCACAGATCCTCAGTCTTTGGAGCACCACAGAGACCAGGGAGAATCTGAGGGATAGAGAGCTGACCAAAAAAAAAAATATGCAAGAAAAGAGAATCAAGCTAATTCTAACAAAAATCATTGTGCTCAATTTACGCTTGAATTTCTGACAGAGTCAGTGTTTTCTCCCAGGAAATTACTAATCCATCTAATCGATGTCTTCTAGGGAAAAATTGTTCCATCAAAAAATTTCTGACTGCCTCTACTCTTCTTCTTATCTATTCTATAATGATTCTGTGACAGACTTTATACACTACAGTGAGAACTCAACACTAACTCAATAATAAATTAATTAATGGAGCAAGTACTCACAAAAGATACTGGTGTTAAAAGCAAATATATTTATGGAAAACAGGAAGAGGAGTCAAGATACAAGTCTACAAAGATTTAACAACAATCTTCAAAAAGATGTGGAGCTTCTTCATGCTTCACAGCTGTGGAGAGCTTGGTAGGAGATATTGTAAATACTGATCGTCTTTGTGAACTGCAGAAACCACCAGTATACTGAAGTGATATGGAACGGGAAAGAATAATATTAGAATCATAGAATGGTTAGAGTTGGAAGGGACCTTCCAAGGTCATCTAGTCCAACCCCCCTGCCAGGAGTAGATCAGGTTGCTCAGAGCCTCATCCAGCCTGGCCTTGAACGTTTCCAGGGATGGGGCTTCCACCACCTCTCTGGGCAACCTGGGCCAGTGTTCTACAACTCGCATTGTAAAAAATTTTTTCCTAATATCCAATCTAAATCTACCCCCCTCTATTTTAAAACCATTACCCCTCGCCCTGTCACAACAGGCCCTGCTGAACAGCCTCTCCCCATCTTTCTTGTAGGCCCCCTTGAGGTACTGGAAGACCGCTATCAGGTCTCCCTGGAGCCTCCTCTTCTCCAGGCTGAACAGCCCCAATTCTCTCAGCCTGGCCTCATAGGAAAGGTGCTCCAGCCCTCTGATCATCTGTGTGGCCTCCTCTGGACCCTTTCCAACTGGTCCATGTCCCTCTTATGTTGGGGACTCCAGAACTGGACACGGTACTCCAGGTGGGTTCTCACCAGGGCAGAGTAGAGGGGCAGAATCACCTCCCTCAACCTGCTGGCCACGCTTCTTTTGATGCAGCCCAGGATGCGGTTGGCCTTCTGGGCTGCAAGGGCGCATTGCCGGCTCATTGTTGAGCTTCTCGTCCACCAGCACTCCCTAGTCCTTCTCCTCAGGGCTGCTCTCAATCCATTCCCCGCCCAGCCTGGATTTGTGCCTGGGATTGCCATGACCCATGTGCAGGACCTTGCACTTGGCCTGGTTGAACTCCATGAGGTTGGCACGGGCCCACCTCTCCAGCCTGTCAAGGTCCCTCTGGATGGCATCCCTCCCTTCCAGCATGTCGATGGCACCACACAACTTGGTGTCATTGGCGAACTTGCTGAGGGTGCACTCTATCCCACTGTCCATGTTGCCGACAAAGATGTTGAACAGGGCCGGGCCCAACACGGACCCTTGAGGGACGCCACTCATGACCGGTCTCCACATGGACATTGAGCCGTTGACCACCACTCTCTGAGTGCGGCCATCCAGCCAACTCCTTATCCACTGAGTGGTCCATCCATCAAACCCATGTCTCTCTAGTTTAGAGAGAAGGATGTCGTGCGGGACAGTGTCAAAAGCTTTGCACAAGTCCAGGTAGATGATGTCAGTTGCTCGTCCCTTGTCCACCAATGCTTTCACCCCGTCACAGAAGGCCACCAAACTGGTCAGGCACGATCTGCCCTTGGTGAAGCCATGTTGGCTGTCACCAACCACCTCCTTGCTCTCCATGTGCCTTAGCATGGTTTCCAGGAGAATCTGCTCCATGACCTTGCCAGGCACAGAGGTGAGGCTGACCGGCCTGTAGTTGCCCAGGTCCTCCTTGTTCCCCTTTATGAGCATTGATCAGTTTATAACCACCAGCATTTGAAAGCTATAAACAGGAAAAAAGAAGAGCAAAAAGACATTCTATTTATTTCTCTAAAATCAAGTAGACTAATTACTTCTCCTGGATGCGTTGGGTAGAGAACTTCAGCACTGTCACTTTAATTACAATGCCATATTCATCAACTATAAACAGGTTCCACCATTTTCTCCAATTTATGAACAAGTAGGCCAGCTATAAATACAGCTTCACTTTAAGAACATACAATGACAACCACAACCTGAACGCAGGCAGATGGGAAGGAAATATTTTCATATGAAAGTAAATTACAGGATATTTCCCGTGATGCTCAGGAGCTGTGGTAGGCACCTTAACCTCCCTCTGAAGTTCATGAAACCAACATGAGCCATGCTCAAGAGCTGCCAAGTGGAATTCAATCTTGTCCAGATTTAGAGGCGACTTCATAAATTATTTTCTTCCACACCAAAAAGCCTATTTCACACTATTTCCAGCTACACTGAGGTTGTAATATCGTCACCTCCTGTCAAGAGATCTCCCCCTGCCAACATACAAATTCCGAATTGATCAACAACTTTTGGAATCATCACAAAATACAAAAATTTGAAGTAGTAATTTAATTTTTTTTTTTGTAAATGTAAATAACAGAATGATCAATCTATTCAGTGGAAAGTTCTTAGCTTTTTAAAGTTTTCATATCTATTTTTAAATTCTTCAGGAAAATAATATAAACCTCTAAGTGTTTTTACAAAAAAATCTCATATGTGGCAAAAATATTAATTACATATAGATATCAAAATAATTTTCGGTCTAAATATAATCAAATATTTCTTTCTAGTCAAGTCAATCAAATCTTGCATAGAATTTGCAGTGGTTTTAAAACAGCATAATTTTTACCTAACCTGCTGAACTTGAAGAAACAAAATCAAGTCATCGAGTTATGAAAAATCACAGCAGCTTTCTTTTTTGTTAATTTATAGGCCCCTGAACTTAGAGGAACTAATATTTTCCCCTCCACAACCAAGTTTTATGTTGAAGTAAAAAGTTTTAAAGCATATTACCATAAATCCTCATACACACTATTATTGCAGAAATAAAGATAGGGCCTAAATATAAAAGGCACCACAATGTATTCAGAAGCACGTGACAAATCTAGACTAGCATGCAGGTGTTCTTACGGATGTACACACAAGGAAACACAAAAGAGCTTCAGGGATCTAAGATATTTATATCTCTAGTCAACTCGTACCTCCCATCACTCACCTTCGCAGCTGTAACTGTACACAGCAACCGTTGACCTTTCCACCAGATTCTCGTCATGGTGCCAGCTCACTGCCATGTTCCCCATTCCAAAATACGGTTCTTGTTTCAAGTACAGCATTTGTAGTGGATCCATATAATTTAATAAAGTCAAGTTATAAGATGTTCTGTTCTTTAGACTTAAGTAGTCATCCTCTTGTACACTACAACTGCTTTGATCTTTTGAAACAGACCCTTTCTCTGTAGAAGAAGGAGAGAAATCTTGCTCCCTATCTATTACGGCAGGATCTTTAATTTCATTGGTCTCAAACAAGTTTTGTCCTTGCAATGCCTTGACTGCTTCTATGTGCAAGTAGTCATTAAGTCTGATTAACGCTTTACAAGCATTCTGTACTTCAGGACTGCAATATTTTATATCGTAACCTTCAGTAGGCCAAGGAACTGTAAATAATCTTGTATTCAAGTACTTGTAAGTGCATCCTGGGTTTCCAATTAATATGCGAGACACTGGGGTAACAAAATCTTTTCCTTTGATCCTTACAAGATCTTGAAAGAAACAATTGTGTTTTCGCAAGGTCAGAAAGCCTTCTTGTACCACCTGATGGAGCTCTTCAGGTACTGTATCAGATTTTCTGAAAATCAGCTTGGAATATTTGGTCTTCCACTAATGCATGAAAAAAAAAGAACAACACAACAATAACCAAACAAAAAACCAGCAAAAGAATTATTCTTTTTACAAGACCCAGAGTACTTCATACACTCAAGAACAGACAAGGCTAAGTTATCAAGCATAAGTCTAGAACACGGGGAAGAAATAGATGCCAGTATTTGTTACTTTATTTTCATATTCCAATATATTGCACAAACTGTGGATATGGACCAGTGGCCTGTAACCAGAGAGTACCACCAGGGCAAATCTCTAAAGAAATAAATAAAACTGAGGATTCTGGTAGAAATCAATAGAACCTATAAGCTCCCTGATGAATCTGTAGATAATGTTACCTTTAAGTATATAAACAATAGAATATCAAGCAGTAACAAAGTGACCCTTCTTTTTGGGATGGTTGCAAAGACCGTTTTGTCTCATTCTGATGTACAGAATTCTAGAAGGCTACATGATAAACTGAAATAGTTTTATACAACAACAATAACCAATGTAAATTTTCCAAAAAGGCCAACATTCTGCTCCACTGTCCCTCTGTCTTCAAAAGTGTCTTTGGCATGCTAGTCCTTTCTGTATTCACGCTCCTCAATGCATGCCCCTTAGCTCTCCCATTTTATACAAGAGTTCCCCTTTTAGATAAAAGAAAATTTCCAAACGTATTTTTCTCCCCATCTCCCCACCTGTAACATCCTTTTTCCTCATATCCTCTTCTGACCACACCAACCCTGGTATCAGCTGGAGTTCAGAATCCAGGAGTGCGTGGAGGCAACCACTCCCACCAAGGTACAACGCTGCTAATCAGCAATGTCTTGCTTTGTATGCAAGAAATAAAATTAAGATAAACTGTAATCTGAAGGCATTAGGCAATGGGACAAGAGCTCAGGGATGCACAAAATTGATCTATCAAAACTTTTACTAATATAACAGCTTATGTTCAAAGTGCTTTTAAAAAACAAATAAAAGCCACCAGCACAAAAGCATCGCCCTGACCTACGATCCATCCCTGGGCTCCTGGTACAACTCAAAACCACTTACTAGTACTATCTACTTCCAAGTCAGATTTGAACTGGCCTTTCAGGAAATTAATTTTAAAATGCAGAAAAGGTGCCTTTAAAAAAGAGAAACCAGGCAGTAAGTCAGTATGCACATTTCCTACTGCATGAAAACAGTTAGGCTTTTGCATCGTAACACGTTGTTATCCTACAGCACTGAAGAGGTGGCTTTCCAGGATCGTTTGTTTCTACTAAAAAGGGGAACATAAAAGGAAGTCTATTTTTAAAATAATGATTACACATAATAAATCTTAGGTTATCTATAAACCTTGCAACTCTTCTGAATTTTTACAGTGAAACTAACTCCCTTTCTTTACACATTCTTATGGCTCCCAACAATGACCTTCCTAGAGAGAAAAAAAAAATCCATAACAATATCTACAGATAATAATTTCTAACAATAGTATTTACATGCTTAACTTTAAATATCAAAGCTTGAAAATAGTCTCACATATCTGTTTGATAGTCCCTCTGCAACCCCCGGCACAGAGCGCTGGCTCCCAGCTTTCATTAAAAAACCTCAGTACAAACTTGATAAACGCAATTCGCCTGAGCTCGCCAAAAGCCTGAAACGATTCCTTTAGAGGTCCTGGACTGCCTCCTTTGTTCCAGTCAGTGCTTCATACCTGTAGCCTTTGAATAGGAGTGAAAAAGTCCTTATAAAGAGTAACTACTGAAATCAGTAACTGCAAATTTTAAGGATTTTCAGCTATAGGTTACAGTCAGATGTGTGGGTGAATCATAAGTATTCTTTCACAATCATACTTAATAATAACAGACCATTATATGTTGAGACATGTAAAGATTATTACTACACGATTTGCTTCATTCCTGGAAACATTCCAGGCCAGGTTGGACGGGACTCTGAGCAACCTGATCCGGTTGGATATGTCCCTGCTCCTTGCAGCGGGGTTGGACTGGGTGGCCTTTAAAGGCCCCTTCCCACCCAAACCGTTCTATGATTCCATGATTATGCAAATGATATGTACAAAAGAAAGAGCACTAACAGTTCTATAGCAGAATCCCACTATTTCCTTAAATACTTCTGTACATTGGACATACTCAGGTCAGACTAACCAATTACCACAGTACATATGCTATTATGGCATATTTATTAAGTTATTATTACTACATATTTCTAAATCCTTTAATATATTGAATTTCTGACGTGAATCACACACATGAAGTTCTGAACAACTATTATGAACAGGAGGAGGGAAATAACAATACAATGTAAAGCAAATAAATGCCTGAAAGCATGCACTAGAAAGGAAGCACACAGATTTTACAAAGGTGACAACATCGTATTCCCCTCCTGAACCGCAGAGGTAATGCCTTCCACATTTTATGGCCAGCCAAGTCAGAGGCATGTTTCCTCTGGGCTGTGTTTTAAGATTACATGCTAAAGAACTATTTTATCATTAAGTTTTACACAGTATACTTAGGATTCTACCTTAAAAAAACCCAAACAAACCCACACTGATATCTCAGAAGAAATCAGGAAGCGGAAACACATTTCTGCCACATCACATGAAAACAGTTTGGTCGTCTTCAAATCTCCAGCCAGCCAGTGAGCTATGTCCTACATCAGGAAAGCATTAAGAGATCAGAACACAGGGTGAACTGTTCACACCGGACACCTTCTTGTTTTGGGGGATGAGGAACGGGGAGTAATCATGAACTCTGTGTTGTAACTCTGAAAGCAAGTATTAAAGGTCAATTCACTGTTCACTCTGAAAGAAGTAGGTACGTTACTGGCAATCACAGGATTAAAAAACCCCCAAAAATGCTCAATTCTTCATATGAATGTTACACACATGATTTTAAATATACACAAGCCTTCACTTCTAATTGTGGTACTCAGCGCTGAGAACCACCCGACAGGATGACCCAAATGACAGAATAAAGTTAGAAATCAGCAATAAGGATCCTTGATAAGCAAAATGCCACTTAAATCACTAAATGATTGCACTTCAGATATTTGTGAAGTGTCTTGTTAACAGAATTTTTCTTCTTCATAATTGGCTTTAAACATTGCATTGTTTCAGCCTGTGGTGTGGGGCCCACTTCTAAAACCCATCCTCAGGGAAGACGCATTGAAAGAGGATGTCAGTGAAGTTTTGCTTTTGATGGAATTTCTTGGTTTTGTTCGGACTGTACATTTCCGTACCTGACAGGACACTGTAGTTTTTCACTCACATCCTACCTAACCTTTCCAACACGCTCAAAGAATACTGCTTTCTAAGGGGTGGATCCTTAAACGAGTAAGGCAGGTCTCTCCAGGAAAGACCATAAAACGAAATGGTATGTGATATTTTATTTTGCCAATTTGTGTCTTCAAGCTCTCACTCTTCTTTTCCTCTCCATCTGTAGTACATTTAAGCATCACGGAACTTGTAACATCTACATCTGTGATAAAAGTAATATTTCACAACCTCCACAAGAATTTAAAAGGTGCTTGTGACGCTTATGGTTATCATATAGCCTTAAAAATACCTAGCATGCACACAAAAAGTACACAAAATGTATAATTCTATATGATGCAAAAATAACGTATCTAAACTCTATTAAGGCTTGAAGAGGTCTGATTTTACTATTTATCTTGTTCCCACTGTCTTCTATATTTATGGGTTACTGATACTGAGATGCCACTTAGGCAACCTTGGCTCCATCTTCTCTTTTCATGTAAAGCTGTGGATTTACAAAGACAAAAAAAAAGAAAAAGATGCTGGGCGTAGCAGCTCTTGGCAGAAATACATACAAAAGAAAGCAACACATATAAAAGAACAGAACAAACAGAAGGGGATATAACAGGACTAGGAAGGAGAAAACAATAAACTACCCGAGTCTCAAAAGGGAGAAAAGTTTCTTCTTGAACCTTAGTTTAAGACTGAAAATCACATGTTTGGGGTTTCTTTGTTAAAAAAAAAAAATAATAATAAAAAAAAAATTCACTCTGTTAAGCTCTTTTACACTTTTTCTTGTCCTTACCCACAGAAGTGCTTCTATGGTTAACAGCAAGTTACGTATTTTCTTATTATTATCCCCACAGCTGTTAAAGAGCCCATCAAGAGCTTACTTCCACTATCTTCAGCACTCTAAGAACAGAGAAAATCATGCTTCCCCTAAGCATTCTACAACCCAAATACACGAGAAAGGTGAGGGCAGTATACAGATTGCTCAGTATCACAGTTGTAATCCTGGGGCAAAACTGGAGCTTGACTTCATCCTTCTCATTCGCAGTCCAGTACCTGACCCATAAATGCATCTTTCCTTTTCTATAGCATGATGTGTGTTAAACTTTTTGTGGCCTTGGAATCCTGCAAAAGAGAAATTCATCTCTGCAAGGAAAGAGTCAGACCTGTTTCTATGCTGCCATATACATCTTTGAGCCATATGTCAATACAAGAAAGGTGACATGCCTGTAAGCACGCTTGCTGTAGTTGTTCAAACTACGAAATTCTCTCTTACACTTTCCATCTTACCGTGTTCCGACTTGATCTGATCGAACCTACAATTCTTGCCATGTGTTTTGTAGCTGACCTAGAAAGATCCAAGTTCAATGCAGAATACACTATTAATGTAATGATACTCTTCCACACAC
Organism: Chlamydotis macqueenii; assembly: GCF_036417535.1. Taxonomy (NCBI): domain Eukaryota; kingdom Metazoa; phylum Chordata; class Aves; order Otidiformes; family Otididae; genus Chlamydotis; species Chlamydotis macqueenii. The sequence goes on from NC_141568.1 coordinate 18,791,266, forward strand.
TCATTTGGTTTACTGCTCCTGTGGCGACTGGGCTTGCTTTTACTTTTCTTTGGTTTCATTTGAGACACGCATTCCAGTTTCTACAGTCAGTTTTGTAAGTAAAGTCTTAAGGGTTACTTACTGATTGAAAGTAGAATTAAGCCAAAAAAATTCAAATTTCTATGTTAATATTTTCCTTGTTCTGCCAAACCGGAGCTATAAAGAACAGTTCTCTTCACAACCCAGAAAAAAAAGCAAAAACCAAAAAATCTTAAAAGAATGGTGATGCATTTTATTTCAGCAAAGCTTAACAAACTGTGATTCACTGTTACATGTGTTACCTGGTACTCAGGTACTGATACTCAGGGCAAAATCCTAAAAATAAAGGAAGGTCACAAAGTTTTCATTCTTGAATATCTCAATTCTACAGGCTTTATTTTGCACCACCTGAAAGTACATTATTTGTATCAGCCATCAGGATACCTTTTTCATATCAGATTTCACAGTGCCTCTTTGAAGAAAGATCTATTTGTTGTTCAGTGCAAGCAGTCATTTTAGTTTAAAACAAGTACAGTTAAAAGAAATACATTACCAATTGATGGAAATCAGCATCAGCTGGTGTCACATACGGAAGTCTATTCTGTCCAAGTTCTTCAAGAAGCTTCTTTTTCTGTTTTGGAGGGGTAAAATTGAAACAGAAAATTAGACTAAAACCCAAGATAAAAACAGTCAAGTACAAAACTAGTTGTATTACCCTGATACGAATCTCGTATTTCTTGTTCATTTTATTTTCTACTTCAATTTGAGGATCCAATGGCTACCAAGCTCATAGTCCATTAAATGGCTCAATATTATACTTTATTAAAACCTCAATATTGGGGATACTCTAAATTGTTTCCTGAAATGGGTGTATGAAGGAAAAAGAAAACGTTATCTTCTCCACACCAAAGCCCCCACAGTCTGACAATATTTAAAACGCCGTCCTCAAGACCTGCCATCCCAGCAGACAGCCACAAACTTGCTTTGACGTTGGGAGTGCGCTAAGAACCAGCTGGCTGTGAAGAGCAGGTTCTCTGTCCCTCTTTGTGCTCTTCACTCCCTTTTCACTTTGGTTTTAGACCGAGAGTATCTCCATCAGTGTTTAGTCAACACAACCACTAAGAAATCGCTAAGTTAAAAGCCTGATTGTCCCCAAACTGCATTTTCCAGGTTTTTATTAATAAAAATAGAAATTTTGTATGTCTTTTAAAATTAATTGCGCAGCTAAAGATTTAGAAAGTGCAAGATACATCTGAAACACGCCATCAGATTTTTGGAATCCAACAATCCCAATCCATGAGAGATTCATCCACATTCACCTACCCGCAGCCTAACTCAACATAAGTACACATTAACAACAGTGCAAAAATTGTTACAGTGGAAGTACTGGCCTAGAATACTAATACAGTTTCCTTTATTTCTTCTTTCTTTTAGCTTGCAAGGATGGTTTCATTACAAACTTGATCATCAACAAATATTTATTACTAAGAATACAGATCAAATATCATAAAACTACATCTCCCATAACGCTTGAATATTTCAGATAACAGGATTCAAATTTTCATTTTTATTGCAATATTTCAAACTCTGTAAACACTACTGTAAGAAATCATTGAAGTTGCAGCTCGCTTGTAAAAGCAAGACCAAGTGTAAATAGAATACAGTTTTTAAAAGAATGTAAGGATCCTATGTAAATGTAAATCCTACTTAAAAAAAGAAGAAAGAAATACTACATGTAGTAACTAACTCCTGGCTTACAGAAAACACACAAACGAGGAAAGCTGAACCATGAAGAGTGTTACTGTGTATTTAATTACGTGACAGTGAATTTCATTTACTCAAATTTAAGCACCAAGGAAAATGACAGAGGCTTAAAATCCTGAGGAAGTGTAGAAGATTATAAGGTTTATAGCTAACAGATCAAACTAAAATAGGAGCAGGTAGCTCTCACTTACTCATCTTCACACTCCAACCTGCTGATCACGGGCTCTTAACCAGACTAAGAGCAGCACAGACATTTATGAGCTAGCAGTGCAGTTTCTCTAGGTCCCTAGTTCTCTTCGGGGACAGGCTGTTGGTACGCTGACACGAGGTCACTGGTGAAACAAGCATTATTTAACTTCAGATTAAGTTGGCAAAAAATGACATGCTAATTTGGTGCATATTCTAAAACAGTAACACTTGTCTATTACAAAAAGCTTTCTAGAATTTTATTACATGAAATCACAGAAAACATTAGATTGGCTGTTACCTGTAAGAAAAACTATATTAAACTGCAGAAAAAAAAATAAAATATTTCAACATGGACTCACATCTGTGGGAGAAAAAAAAAAAAAAAAAAAAGGTGGGAAGAAGAGAGATTCTGACAATTTCTCTGTCAAGTACCAGCCTCTTGGCAAAAAGCACACAACATTAAAATGCACTCCTGTGTATAGGTAGTACTAGAGCACATTTGATTGTCAGATCTGGCTAAGTGCGGCTCTTCAGCTTGATGTAAAGACTAATACACACAGCTGGGTGGTATAGCACGCTGCTCATCTCTTATGCAAGAAGCTGTCACACAGATGTCAAAAACATCAAGCTACTCACAAATACCTCCACAAAGTAAAAGAAGAGAAAAACTGAAGATCTGGCTATACCAGCTGGCTGATGTCTAAGTTTAAGCACTATTACATAAGCATAGCTTACAGGCTCTTCCAGCACATACACCTCTAAAAAAATAATTAAAAAAAAATTGTCTTTACTTGAAGGTGTCAGGTATCTTAAAAAGCATTTTTCTAAATCTGTTTTTTACATTTAAAAATTATTAACAGTGTAACAGTCTATTCAAGTACCAGTACTAGGTTTCTTACACTTTAAAAACCAATGCGATTTTTATATATACATTAGCGATGCCAACGCATGAAAGACAATCTTACACGCACCATCCCTATAATGTCACCACGCAGTGTGCACAGCTCAGGAAACCTGGTTAAGTGTTGTACTTGGGCCTTCAGAAACAGAAAATCTCTGCAAATACCTTGTTCTGTAGGCTGCCTGTGAGTGTTAATGGATCTGCTGTATCTGACTCCGATAACCGGAATGAGTACCAGAAGCACTAACGCCCAATTTTAGAGTGCACGATGAGCATCCTGCAGACATTAATAATGCGCATCAAAGTCACAGGCCAAAATGCAGTTACCTTACACACATGGCTTGTTATTTTCAAATTAAGTGGTGTAAGGGAAAGATGGGACTTCAAGACATTTTCTGTCCAAAAAGCATGGCAGTGTAAAAATTTCTGCAGCTGACTTATTTCTCTGCAGGGTGTCAATACCGTTCTCAAAAGGTTTTACTTCTCTCTGAACTGCAAGACAAAAAGTTCAATAGCTAGGCTAGAAAGGCTTGGGAAGGCCTTCCTGTTTCAAACATAGAATTCCCCTTAGTTTCATCATCAAACGAGTCGGAAGACAATAGTCAATTTCCAATTTACAGATTATTGCCTTGCCTGAAACAGTGTATTATAAAAACTAAGTCTATTGAAATCACATTGCAATATTATTGACATTAGTTCTGACTAAGTTTAAGGCTGCAACGTCACAACAATTTCTAACACGTAAAAACACTGAAAAAATTAAGAAGCATAAAATGCCCTGAAGAATTTATTGAAGAACTCGCATTTGTTCACACAAGGAGACTTAAGACAATGCAAGTAATATTCACCTCTCAAAAGATAACTTTGTTTGCTGCGCTGCGTTTCTCCTGAATTTGGGGAAAATGTCAGCTTCACTACACCAAGCAATCACTCTGGACCTGGAACAGCATCCTATATAGGTGTAAAAAGTCAGACACACAAGTCCAAGAGATGGAGAGATACAACAGTGCCTAAGAAACACTTAAGGATGTTATTTTTTAGTTATACAACCAGAACTCACTCTGATGAGCAGTTCAAATACATACTTTATTCCAAGTAGTATACTGCCAAAAAACATGGCTGTTACGCACTACTCTGGAAAAGCTCATCTCATGATTCTCTAAAAAATTTTTTTTCCAGAAAATATGGTATTTTGAAACTTCTAACAGGCATGTTCCTGACCTCTGAGGGGATGGCAAGCAACCTTTTTTTCAGTTGTTGAGTACTTACTTTCACCTTATAATCACCATTATGCAGAATGAAGCAAAAGATGAATCATGCTATGGAAAAAGATACATTTAAGAACACAATTCAAACAAAACCTGAGTCTCTCACTGTTGCATTTAACTTCCTATTTTAACAATTCTCAGGTATTCATTCTTTACAAATATGTCATATACACATCACACCAGGGAACAATCATTTTTAATGCTCTGCAGGTGGATGAGGACTGGCTGGACTCTGATCTACCTTTCAGGCGAGCTACTGCAAGCTGGTGCTTCCCTGATGCACAGCAAACACGACAACCAGCAAAACAATTCTACATACTCACTCTTCCCTGCAAAATAATTGCATTTTCTTGATTCACTACCTGATTCATGTTACAATGACCTAAAGCCATACCTAATGTTGCCTTAATTTATTTTTTTTTTTAATAAAGCAAAGACTGAAAACGCTCCCCTCTACCCCCAGCAAACTTACAGCAAAGAGTGGTCAAAGCAAGCAGAACATTTTATCTATGCTGAATTTTACCTCTCATTTCTAGACCTGACAAATAATCTGTTTGGGACTAATGGAGGGAACAACACACTGCTAGAGGTGAGAGTGCAAAATGAAGGCCTAGCAGCTTTCAAACTTCGTCTCCACTCAGGCTACGAAAGCCCTTCTGCCTTAACTCCTTTCATTACAAGTTCTTGAAACATTGGCCAATATTTTGTCCTAAAATGTTTTACTAACTGCCCACTGCAGTTTTTATGCTTTTGAGAATACTGCCTTGTGACCAGAACTAGTAAAACACACACACTTAAGTTCTTTTGTTTTCAATGTAATGCCATGCGCTTGTAGAAATTTCTGGGGCAGCTCCTAAAAAAAAAAAAAAAAAAAAAAGGCTTCTCTTCAAAGTGTCAGAAATCATCATCTCCATCTCTAATACTGTTTTTTTCCCAATAGTCTTTTGTTTTCCAAAAGGTTATCAGGTTTAGCAAGGCACTCTGAGGTTGTGTCTCGTCATGAAAGAAAGATCTGAATCACAAGTTCATATGCAACCCTTTGGTTTCACAAAAATCCCTCCTGTCTATTAGCTTATGCCCACATAAGAGCATACATTAGGGCCTGTGATTCTCTTTCATCCTTTTTTTTTCTTTTTAATCAACTATAATAAAATGTGGATTTCTTTCAAGTCATGCATGAAGAAAAGGGCTAGTGCTCTCAAGTGGGAGCTCAATGGCTTTATAAAGGAGGAAGATTAAATACTTTATACAGTAAAAATTTTGTGACACAATGCTAAGACCCCATCTAGAAAAAAAGGTACCACTTTACAGGAACTTCCACAACCTTACCTCCTAACACTCTTTCCTATGCTTTTAAAAAAACAATTTAAAAAAAAAAACAAAAAAACCAAACCAAATTTGGGATAGTTTCTTAAGGCAGGAAATGTGATTTTGAAGTTTACATTTGTTTAAACTACAAGGTTTTCCAAGTGTTAGCTAGTAAAACTTCATAGCAACCAAGATCATTCAAGTGGCTCACTAAAACCAGTTATGTCAGAAATGAACCTGGTGTAACAAAAAAATACATTCTAAATGCACTATTACAGCTTTTATTTCTCCATTATCATGTACAGAAGACTTAAGAAATGTTTTTCTTCAAATTATTTCTGTAAACTCCAGTCATTAAAAGATCTTATGGGACTGACCAATTTTCCAGCACCATTTACTCACATGAAAAAGTTCTATTTCCAGGTTACCCTTCATTACACTCAAGTCTTACCAAAAGCCTTGGCTGTGCTACGTTCTTTCTATAATCCTGCCTGTCAGAAACACTGGCAGACATATGACCATACTGTACCACACTTTGCATACTACAGCTCCCCTCCTCCATAATACTCTATGCAAAACCCATTTTCATATTAAAGGACAAAAACTTGCATTATTATTACTATTATTTTATATAAACTCTTACTAAATTTATCTATGACTCTCTGACAATATTTAATAGTTGATAAATCCATTTCCTACCCACACTGCAATAAAATATGCTGGTTATTTAATACAACCATTGTGCATCTTGCTCTCCCACTGAACAAACCAGTCCAGTTACAGAAGTAGTAGGATGCAGTTCAAGTGATCTGGTCATGAAAAACAACTTCACAGTGAACAATGTGCTGTAATGAAAGACCTCAGGTCTAACACTGGTATTTGTAACTAGGCAGCTGTCTAAAAGACTGTAAGATATTCTTTCCTGCAAAGCTGCTGTTTGGCTTTGCTTACTAATTTCAACCTCTCTTACCTTTCTCATAAATTATCAGGCCCGGGTTTTGGTTCACACACAGGCAGAGCAGTCATACGTGCTCACAACGCACTTGACTGACTGAACTGAACTAAGACTTAATTTATGCACGGAAGCAGCTTAGCAATGTGTGAAAAATGTCTCTGCTACCAGTATCCCCTCTCTCCCCACCTCAACATGTTAAGGGCCCCTTAATTGTTGATTTAACCTACAGAACATTGTTCCTTTGGCCAGTGGCTGTTAATGGAACAGAACCGGTAATTTTCTTACCCAGCTGAGTGTAGATTTGACACACATGGATTAGCACTTCAAGTAACCATAATCAAAATTTCAAGTTATAAATTGTTCAAACACAGCCACTTTTTGCTGACAAAATGCCCCTAAGCCTCCTGAGTGTACCTGTCAAGAAACTTCTACCATCACTGCAAGCATCTTGACGTAATCATCCATTTCTTGTTCCCTCCATTGTTTGTGCATTCTCCTCCAATAGGTACCAGTTGGTAAATGGATCAGCTGTATTAGGTGAGAAGTAAAAACATCCAAACTTTGTTTGAAAATAATGATAAAGTTTCAATCAGATCTCCAGTTTTCCAGTTTTCTTCTTATACATACGGACACAAGAGCATACATGGACCTAAAAATGTTTAAAACAGTGGATACTTTTAGATCAACATGTTTGTGAATCACAAGGAATGAAGACACCAAGCCATTTCTGCAAGCCATTCTTCACATAGTCTCACTGAAAAATAGCCAACAGTTGCTCAGAAACCAGATTTCTTCATCAAGCAGTTCCTAACCAGCCCACCTCCGAGGAATAAGCAGGCAGACACCTTAGGGACGACTGTCACCAATAATTGACTCTGCATGGTGTAGCAAAAATACCCCTGTACACCCAGTCCCAAGAAACCAAGTGGGTTTGACCAGTTGTGAAACACTAAGCACCAATCCTTTAATAGAGAATGTATTTGATAAAGATTAAAACCAGATAAAATAAAAATGCAGATTAAAACAAGGGTTAATGTTGAAACAAGGATACATTTTGCATTGCTGTCTGTAGACTCCTCACGTTCTAACGACTTCTAATGACTCAGAAGGTACGGATGTTGCCTGACTTCTACTGAAGTCTATTACCAGCACGCAGGGCACTAGAGCTGTGTGGCCTTAGGAGCTTATGAACGGGACATAGGCTGACATGGTGCTGTTTCTCCTTGAACGGCTCAAGGAAACAGAAAGAACTGCTAAGAATCACCACGGCATTTCGTGAAGCACTGCATATCTGCCATGTGGAATTGTACAGCCTTCACTGGGTATAATATCTAATAACATAGCATAGTAAGAGCTAACACGCCAAGCAAAAACCAGGAAGTGAACCAAGGACCTCCAGAATGAACACCAAGGGCTGACACAGCTTGAGATGCACGTTCAGAGCCTTTCTGACAGGCTTATAACTTCTGTAGATGTAGACAAAGAACTTCCAAACACACACATGAGCAGGTCACAGTAACAGTTTTCCAGAAACACCAGCGAGATCAAAGATTCAATTCATTTTCTTGCAGCTTTTTACTATTTCCAGAAAATACTGAGCCTTGTAGGATTTCTGGTCTATATATATCATCACCCAGAACAAACAGCAGTCAAAAGTAAAGTGAAAAAAAATGGATACTTGAAAAAAAACACAGATATCTCCCTAATACTTAAGTTTAGTATCAAGCATGGTTTCCAAAGTCCTCTTGACAACACTGCTGAAGATGGTGCTAAGGTGCTAAGTGCAAATGCTTGTGCCATGCAATCAGCTACGCAGAAGATCAATAAGGAGCTAGAGCATTAAATTTCACATACTGTAACTGTCATGCCCATTATAGAGTATTTGAACATCTTCATAGGCCATTATAAAACTGTAGACTCTTGATATTTTTTACAGAATTAAATTATTTTCCAGAGATTTCATTAGCACAATAAGCAGTATAAAAGCACGTACAAACTTGGTGAAATCTGAAGACCTGTATAGCCTTCCAAGACATCATATTTGATTACTTAACCATATTCTTCACTCTGGAATGAAAAGACAGCAAGATGGTTGAAAGCCTTGAAGATAAAAGGAAATGTATTCCAGGAACACTTTTCTTTTGTGTCACATTTCACCAGACACAGAACCCATGTATTTTAAAAGGGGTATTTACAAGGTAATTCTTGAGAGTATAAGCCACCATTAATAAAATCACTGCGGACCAAATACACAGAGGGAAGGGATATGCTAGGTGCCCTGGGGTTCAGCTGCAGAAGCAGCACCCTGTTTCCTGCCTCTGCTCTTCAGTCTTTGTGATCTGTCCCTTACAAGGATGATAAACACAGATTTTTCCTTCAAACATTTCCCACACTAGAGGAGCTTTGTGCAATTCTCCCTCCTCTCGCCAAAACAATTTAAAGGCAACCATCACTGATTTGTTATCACAGTTACAACAAATTTGGTGTCACACGAATTGTCAACGTATTTGCAAAACAGCACACCCAATGAGATGTTATTTTTGAAGCTACAGAGGAGTACAATGTTAATGTAGTTGCATCATTTTTCACAAATGATTTTCAATAAAAATTACAGATCGCATTATGTAGGTGAATTTAACGCATGCATCAATATTTGTACAAGAGTACTCAGTTGCAAAAAGTGCAATTTGTAACATTTATAAGAGCAACCCATGTAATAAATGCACAGACATCGCTTTGTATTTATAACATAAGAGAATAATTTCCTAATTTTGCATAAACTATGTCATTGATGAAATAACACTTAGAAATCCTATGAACTGCAGTTGTTGCCTCAACTTAATAATAAGACAACTATTAATGAAAATCCATTGGACTTTGGCATATAAGTTCAAGAAGGATATTGCTATATGGGGTTTGCTGAAAGGAGAGGGTTCTTGTAACAATTATTTAAAGAAAAAAAATTCATAGCAAACAATGCAAACGTAGTGAACAATTCAAACTTTCTTAATTTTGTTTAGTTGGAAGGCTTTGTTTTGTTTACAGCCTCCAGAATAAAGCACATGGAGAACCGAAAGCTAACATTTAAGTTGGCAGACAACGATTAGCAAAACTCAGGGTCTGAAAGAAGGCTGGGCAAGTTCAGACCAGGAACACAAAGCACAATTTAAAAGAAAAGATAATTAACCATTGGAGTATATTACCACTGCATAAGATGAATTCTTCCTCATGGGAATTTTTTCAAATCTCAAGTTTGGATGTTTTTCTAAATGATATATTTCATTTCAGTGGTTCCCAAACTGTTTAGACCAGCAGACTGCAATGAATCATCCACATTTCCTGAAGAAATTCTGCACATACAGCCTAACCAAATAAACTGGAGGAACCAGAGCCACACTGACGGAGAGTTTGATGCATCTTATTCCTCAGTTTGGTTTTGATTAATCTCTTTGCCAGTCACCAGTGGTCACTGAATCAGGAGACCCTGGTCTACTTTTGTAAGAATTTATTTTAGTAAAGTCCTAAAGCTGGTATTAGAAATGTTCTTCTGCCTCACAACAACTCATACAAACTTAGACAAGAGTGTATTGGGAACTGTATTTCATAATACTTAGAACACTTACAGTACTATCATAAGGTTAAAGAACTACAGCTACAAGAAGGACTATTCATTTTATTTTCACTCACATTTTATTCTTAAACCAACTTTGCATAATTTAAAGAATAAGCTTAGTTTACACTGAGGCAAAACACAAGAGAACATTGATCTGCTATGAGAGAAGTAGATCTGTTAAGCTCTTTGCTTTGTGCCAAACAAAGGCAAGTTTCATGATGCAAATTAGTATTTTGCTTAAGAAGATATTTGTTAAGCAAGCTTAAGAACTGCCACTTTTTCAAATAATGCTGTTTTAATGAAGCAATCCCCACTCTTGCAAAGGCTAATACTTAATTTCCAGTTTTCACTTTTATTACTTTCATATGTAGACCTTATTTCTTGTAAACTTTTTCCCTCACTTGCAATTATGAGGTGCAATTTTGCAGAGCAGCACTACTCAACTAAAATGGACATATACAAATATCATTTAACTCTTCTGTGTACATTTGTTCAGGGAAACTTTTGTCTTTTCTCCCCAGACACTTACATTCCTAACTGTTCCAGGAGTCTAGATAGTCCTGCTGCTATCACTGTCTGTACTTTGTGAAGATGAAGTAGTGCAGTACTGACAAGTGTTTTCTAATATCACCTCTTCCCTTCTCCATACGACTCTCAAATACAGGATGGATTTCTGAAGGTGAAAGAAGAGAGGCTGGTGGAGAGGGGACCATTCCAGATTTCACCACAACTCTCCTTTGTCTTATTTGCTCCCTTCTGCTGAAAAAAAAAGTTCTAGACTTCTACTACTGCATATTCCTACTGTGAAACTGTACAAACAAACAATCCCTACAGAGAATACCAACTCATTCTAGAACAGTTTGGATTTGTTCTCTAAACAAAGGAAGAAGGAAGGCAGTCCTACTGATCTGTAACAGATAAAAAAGCTCTACCAGGCTGATAGGAAAATACAAACATGTTTAATCAACTGTGCGGTAACATTCAAAATTGAATCCATGAAATGACTCAATAAAGAAAAAGCAAATAGTCTCTGGCTGTATTTTTAGGTAAATATTTGTATGTGTTACACAAGAACATCATCAAAAAGCTCACAAGTAAATTAGCACAAGTGAAGGAACAGGGATGGTGCGGAGGTTTATAAAAAGAGACATGCACACACACACAAAAATCCCAATGCGGAAGTACAACTTGACAAAGAGAAGAATTGTCCTGAACTATCCCAAAATTAACAGCATGCAGGCAAAATCTGACCAAATGAAAATACTGTGGACACCTTAAAATTCTAAACTCTCTTACTTCCTTAGAGGATATGTCAAAGACAAGAATAAATAAATTTCATTTCCTTCTGAATGTCTACAAGGACTGGAGCTAACTATTTTACTATCTGATACAGTGGTTTTATATGTTGGGGTACTCTCAACCTGAAATTCAAAGATCTAGGCCGCCCTTTCTGACACACAGTACACATGTCTGTGTTAAAACCATCTGACTGACAGCAGCTCAGATGCATTAATAAGGGAGGCTGAGGGCAAGGAACTGACATTCAGAGAAGGCTGCCAGAGCCACCTTTGTTCTTATTTGCTGGCTTAACATGCTGTATTACTGCCCCTTCTATAACGGAATTGCTTCAGTGGTAACTAGAACTCAAGAAGGGCTAGGTGAAAAAAGAACGAACAATGTAGGGTATAAAATGAAGGATTTTAAAATTAAATAATATCAGGTAGCCGCAAGAGCTTACGACCAACATTTAACACTACGTATGCTGTAATTCCCATCCAAACTAGGAGTGACAAAGGTTTGATGGTCTCCATGCAGAGCTGAGGTTCCATATGAAAAATGCCTCAAATCACTGTTATTTGAATTAGTTATACAGGAATTTCATTAGATTTTTACTTAGCAGTTTAACTAAAAAAGACTACCGTTACCTAATAATTTTGGGAACCCTTAACTCTCTATCTGTCCTTTGTACTGCAGTTGGCAAGAAACATGACAGGGATCCCTACCAGAGTGTTTATTCAAGAACCTTTTCTTTTTATTTCCATCAGAACTATTTTCAACATACTCACTCATTTCCAGCTAATAAAGTGCAAAAATAAAAGCAAGAGCTGATTAGCTTGGCCCTCCCACCTGTATTTTCATACCAAGCAGAGTAAGTGTTTGAACATCATGACAGCAGAAACACCACCTTTAACGTGGTGGTATGAGAATTGTTCCCCTAGAACAAAGTCCAGCAATCTGTACCAAACTTCATGAAGCGTTACAACCAGGTTCTAAAGCATGCCGTTGTTATAAGGCAGCATATTCTAATTTCTGTAGCTCCTCGTTCAGTTTCTTCTGTTCTTTAAGCTGACAGGTTAAGTGTTCTGTGCTTACAAGTTTTCAATAGCCTATCACAAAAAGACTTAAATTTGTTTGCGTTACACATCAGAGGGATTAAAAAGAAGTTAATATCTATCTATTAAAACTATTGCACAGAAAATAGCTGTGTTGTACAGGGCTTAGGCTGTGACCCGCTTAACTTTATTCATAGAATGCACAATCCATCACGTACAAAAACACAGAGGAAAATGTGAGGTGTTAGTAAGTATCGCTGTTAGTGAGAAATTCTGATAATTATTACACCAAATAAGCACAGCCAACAGGCCAGAGCTGTGAGAGGGCATGTTTCAGGGCGTTCAATGGCTGCCTTGGATGGAGATGAATATATTACACTATGCCCTTTACCAATAAAACAATTTCCCTGACACTTGCAAACCCAGGCAGCGCCAGGAGCGCAGATGAAGAGCTCAAGTCCTGGCATCCAGCGATGTTCCAGTGCCACCTACTGACGCGCACTGTCACTCGATTGTCTCAAAATTTACAGTACATGAAAACTTCAAAAGCTAATTCAGCCCAAGTGTGGAGCCCGCCCAGCCCTGAAGAGCTGCCTCGCTCGTCACCAAGGAAAGACAAAGAGAGGTCACGATGAGACAAAGTCCTCCCCTTTCTTCATACCTAACATACGCTCCTTAAATAGCTGATAAAGCCTTACATATATTTTTATTGCAGCCTGCTCTTACAGTCAAAAAATGGGAGAAAAGCCTTGCAAGAAAGGAAAAAATCCAAACTATTTTAAAGCCTATACTATGCACAAGCAGGTTTAGATAGCCTGGACATTCTATGAAATACATTTTAGGAAAATATTCCATCAACTTAATAATTGTCAAAATAATTTTTTCCCCCTGTTTGAATGGACTTTATTATTATTATTTCTATCTGGAGTGCTTTCACAGCTTAAGGAAGTGCTTTAAAGACTACAAACTTTTCACATTCATTCCTTGTTTGCACTTGGACACTTTGTAGACTTCTGCCAAGGAATTTATTATCCCTATGATAGTAATGACAGCCACTTGACATCCCCATTACCCTGCTGTGCTTCTGCTGATTGGTACTGCAGCTGAGTGTTTAGGGTGATGCAAACTAAGTAAACTTTGCAGGGCAACCCAGCCCAAGAAAAGCTGTGAGGAGGCTGAAGTATATTTTACGCTAAATATAAATTAATGTGTGTACTGAATACCAACACAATAATCTAGCAATGCATTAAAAAAAATAATAAATTTACATGCTTAGACGAAGTTAAAAGCAGAGATTGCAAAGAAACATACTAATATTATCCCTGACATTAGTCTCTGCATTTTTATGTCACAAGACTTTTACAGGAAAACGCAAGTAAAAGTCTTTGTGTCCAGTAGCAGATGGACACCATTTATTTATAGACACTTCTGATACAGATGAATAAAATAAAAATTCTGCATCTGAATCCCATAGCTCTCATTCTAAACTGGATAGCAACATATTAATACCTTATAGTACTAATTTCAGTAGAAACCCACCCTCAGCAAAGCTGCTTCCTATTACTGGCATTAAATTGCCACTTCAAGCAGCTCGTGACTCTAAATTTCATGTTCTTAGCTTCATTAAGCTAAGTGAACCTAATAAGGTTTAGGTAACATTTTTGAACTGCATACTACAGAATAAGGAAACAAAATCTGAAAAAAAAAAAAAAAATCTAAAATCCCCACAAGGCAGACTTACTGCTACAGAAGGCCAATAAATGCTTCTTCTGATTGAAGTAAAACCTCTACCACAAAATTTAAAGAAAGATGCTTAGAAATTGCTTTTAAAATAACTTCTCCAAATTCTGAAGCAGGAAGGAGAAGTGTGAGGGGGAAGAAGGAAGAGGAGGAATAATGGCTTTTAAAACATGGCTCATGAAAAAGTTACACAGGCTGCAACAGAATGACACTTGCAGAAAGAGTTTGTCTAATGTAATTTTCCTACTTCAAAGTCAGTGAAATGAAAATAGAAGACTTTAGCAAGGTTTTACATATGCTCAGATCCTGACTATTACAGGGTCTGGACCTCGAAGATCATATGACGAACATAAGATCTTCATTTATGTATCTGCATCAAAAACACCCTGAAATGATATGCAATGAAAGAAGATTCTCAAGTTAAAATTCTCTCCTTGACGGTTTGATTAAGACAACACAATCTTGTGGATTAAACCTTCTATTGTAATAGGCAAACAGTTATGATGTAGACTGCCTAGATACTGCAGGACTAAAAAGCCCTTCTAACTCCTTATGATTCATATAGAAATCTACTCATGGCTTCTCAAATTGCACTTCCAGCTTCAAAGAAAGTACCTGTACTTCCTGGAGTACCTTCCCTGCTATGGCGTCTTGGAAAGCTTAAATGAGGAGACTGGAGGAACAATACACCGATATAAAGCAATGAACAATGGTATAACAGTCAAGGAACTGTAGGGTCTACAAGAGAAAGAATGCAATATTAACAGCAAAAAACAACAGTAACTCCCTGTTTACCATAGCTATTAAAAAAAAAAGTCCAAAGTTTGATGATCACTGAATTATATTATTATTGTCCAAGCTTTTAAGAATTGGTCATATTTTATTGCTTTTACCAGAATACTTCATTTTATCTACCAGCAGTTGTGTTAATAGAAAGAAAGAGGATTTGAATTAGAGTATCTCCTGATCAGCACATTAGAAGTTTCTATCCAAAAAGACCCCAAACTACTAGTTGCCTTGAAAAATACATGTAGATCTACTCCAAAATACGTATCTTCTCGTAAAGATCTCGAGATGCGCAGCCCTCTGAAAGCCAGAGGTATGCTACTTTACTGGATTCCAGATGCAATCTTCAAGTTAAATGCTGCATATATTCTAATTCTTGAGATCCAAGGAGCAAACAATGACTGCGGGGCAAGTTTTAGGGAGTGGAATGAGCCCACTTGGGCTTCTCGAGTTCAGTCTCCATTCAAACCATCTCTACTCACACCCACTACCATCAAGTTCTCAACATTCTAGCTCTGCAGGCCACATCCATTCTACAGCCACAAAGGAATGCTTCTCAGAACAGCTACCACCTGCTAAACTTTTTACCTCAAAGTAAAACTTATCCAAGTCGCATTAAATTTCTGTCACATTCCTTTTGTACAACATATCATTCACATATTTGCAGGAATATAATATTCCCCCCCCTTGTAGTATAGCAACCCTTTCCTTCACAGGATTAAGATTCTTTCCTGAAAAGCTGGAAAAATATATTTGCCCTTATACCTCAAGAAATGCTTGACTGCCCAATGCTCAACTGGTCAGATACCTTAGATATTCCACGTTAATAATCATTCCTAGTCTCAAGGATGCTGATTACTTACCTACGAACATTGAATGGCTACCCATACTGAAGCCAACTCTAAGAAATTAATTTCTAAGCATTTTTCCAACAAAAGCAGTAAGGAATGGAAGAATTCCAAGCAAAAACATAAAACAAAGTTTCCAATATCCACTTCCAAGGAATTATTATTGCCACAAAACATTAAAAAAAAAAACCAAAAAAAACCCAACCTCAGTGATGACTTAAAGCAACAATCTCTGAAATTGTGGTCCACATTCTATTTTGCTATTATAAGAAAATCAATTTAGGAAAAAGTGTCTTGCTAGTACTCTGGTTTACTTCATTGTCAATATTAATTTATTTTAATTACATGACATGATAGATCATTAAATGCAAACAGGTTGATCATAGTAATACAAGCCTCAGTATGTTTTAAAAATTCAGTTTACTGTCACCTTTGTTTTAGTTCTTTCCTGTAACTGAAAGCTATTTGGAATGCATTAAAAATGATAAGAATCTCTTAACAAAATCAATCTACTCTTCAGTATAAAAATTCAGTTGTTATCCTATGCTTCTGATACAGTAATTTCCTTTTAAAATTATGTGGAAAGTCAAGCGTGCCCTATTTTAAGAAGCGCAGCACAAGCAATACCAACTGTTCTACAATCATTTGCAGGTTCCCCCAGAAAAACAAAACAAGGGCACATAAACAAGTATAATGCACTTCTAGGAGTCTGGACATCAATGAAATGGATTTACTCCCATGAAAATGCTTAGCAGTGGAGAGGGCAGGAGGCAGAAGGATATTATTTCTTGCTTGCAAGAATTATTTTGCATATAGCACAGTACAATTTTCTTTTGGACACAATTGTCAAGGCAGCTTTTATGTTAGAAAACCCAATGTAAAACTAAGGTAAACTAAGGCAGAGTGATTCTGAGCTCCTAGTAACATACAGGTCAAAATGTACTCCTGGTTAATATTAAACATTTGTTTATTATCCAATTATTAATTCTTACTCCTGAACGTCGTAATCATTTTTACACTATAGTAGCTATGGAGTGATATCAACACCAGGAGATTATATTGATGAAGTCTTGTAAATTGTCTTCTATGACAGCAAAGATTCCCAGACTTTAAAATGTCGTATAAAATAGACTGAAATACAGTAGTTGTGAGTCCCAAACAACTACTTTTATAATTTGCATCTTACCGAGAAATGCTGCTAGTCATTAACAGACAGTTGTCCTATAGAAAGGTACACCATATTACACCTTACAGCAGAGACAGTCTCTCTGCTGCTGTCAAGATGCTTTTGCTGTATGTAAATATTTAATGTTCTTACCATCATTCACTCAGTGCTCACATTGTCTGATCAAGCGTCTATTACTGTCTGCTACATACACTTCATGATAACACTTACGCACGTCTACTGCTCAGTCACATGCAGGCCCTACTTCTCAAAGATTCTTCAAAGTTCAATAATTTATTAAACGCTGTGCACAATGGTCGGTATCATTTTGCAAAAATGTCTGACTGCAGAGTATGCAAAATGGATTTTACTTGTGCAACTGTATGCACCGCGTGCATGGAATAGGCGACAGAAGTTTATACAATACCAAGACTGTACTTTTACTCAGAGTTCTGTAAGCAACTTGAATTATAGAAATAAATTTTATGGCACTAGAACTCCCCAGCAAGAAACAGAGATTTTAACAGAAGTATACTGAGTGCATTTTAGTTAACATAGTTCTCTGAAAACAAATTTAAAACCATCAGCGGTTGGTTTTACCCTTAATTGCAGTTACATGCATCACAACCTTTTTGTATTTACCTAAACTCATTACTGTATGTAATAGATGTATCACGTGTAATACAAGAGTTTATCATCAATTTTATCATTTGATGCAACTTCCAATAAAATACCTTAGAAATCTGATTTCTAAAACACAGAAGACCTGTTAAGACAGACAAGACAAATTGCCAGAGTCGTCAAAAGGCTTGCTGAGGATTAAACAGGTCTCTTCAAATCAATCTCTCCGTTTGTAACCTAGATATCTGGATATGAAATATACAGAATGAACCATAACATTTCATAATCTATAGCCTTAATTTCACCTGCATACAAAATGTCAAACGAGGACAATACAGGAGTGACTGGGTTTTCAAGGTGCTTAAGGCTGGTCTGTTAGATCAATCGTTTAAGACTCAAGCAGAAGCACCTAAGCAGGGAGAGCTTATGGAAGTCTCATTCAAAAGAAGAAAAGAGAAGCCTTTAACAAGAAGATACCTGAAATATAATACCGTCATAATTTTTAAGGAGAATGTTTTTGCTGAAATAAAAGAAAAAATAATTAGCTATATGAGAAGCAGGATGGTCTCTCTAATGGTCTGAAGGTTTTGTTTCAAATCTCAGTTTTAGTTTAGACAAAAGGGAATTGTTTTGTTTTGTTTTGTTTTTTCTTCCATGAAACAGTAACCATCACAAACAGACCATCCTAGAAAGTGCAAGACAGCACAATTATTCCTTCTATCCCAGTGGAGCATCACCCTTTATGAACATATGACAAGATCCAGCTATTCATCAATGAGGATAGGAGGAAATGAAAGATCTGCCTTTCAGTTAACATCCTTAATGTAAATTAGGGTTAAATGTGAATAAAATTAATATTTAATCACTTGAAAAACTTCCATTCCTTTCTTCTCTTTAAACACTAAAACTTAATTATAAAATAATGTAAAACAAGTGTAAATTTGAAAGAATCATTTTGAAGATTTGCATTAATAGTTCAAGACCTATTGACACTGAAGAAAAGAAGGGGAATCCCAACATTATGTTGCTTTAAAGTAACATGTGATTCTATTCCTTGCCAAGAGACAGCAGGAGCCCGAAGACAGGAGGAGTGCTGCAGTGGGGAAGAAGAGCACCAGCAGCATGGAAGAGCATTGCAGGAGGACTGCGCAGCAAGGCTGATCTGGGTTAGAAAGGCAGTTAAGTACCACTGCTGGAATGGGGGAGAAGAAACCCAGTGTTCAAAGGACTACAACAGGATCTCAATGCATTGCATCACATATCACCATGGAATAAAAAGTTCATGTCATATAGGGGCACAATCCAATATTTAATTACAGCGCAGCACGATACATAGAAAATAGTGCAAAATCAGCGAGGAAAAAGAAGCATCTGACATCAGCACAATACCTCTCCAAAGTCTTGCAGCTCTTACATAACCTATACTGCTGCCCTCTAAAACTTTTCTTAGGAAGTCCCACACAAAGTGAATCCTATATGCCTTATGGCTCTGCACATCGTAATTACTGTTAGGCAGTCTGCATTTACCACCAGTTAGTACGCTGTCACATGGGAAAGCTAACAATTGTTCTCTGTTCTAACACAGAACCTTTTATATGGTAAAAACCAACAAATAAAAGCTTCGATTTTGATAATTTGTACCTCCATGAAAGGGAATTTGGCTGTAAATAAGTGAAGGGGCTCACTCCATCATTCTTCTCTATGCAAACTTTGAACTAAATCCAAGTTAGAAGCTGTTTCCACAAACAGTAACGAAATCTGAAATCTCTGCAGTGTTTCCCATCCCTTTCTGGAACATAACTGAAGCAATTTGTCACTTGCAAAAAACATATACAAATGAAAGACAAGAGGGAGTTTTCACGGGAAGCAGCAGTCACAAAGTGTATGCATTTGAATGCTGAAAAACTAAATCCAAGAACTTCTTTCAAAGCAGCTTTCGACTGCTCTGAGTTGACATCTTTACTTTCCTCTCTTACACTCGAAAACTTCCCCCTGCACCCGCTAAACTTCTTTTAACTAGAATACTCTTGAAGTTATAACCTACTTCAAAAAATTCTGGCATCTATGAGGAGGCAGCATGTTCTGTGAAACAGAAGTTATGTAAGTAACATACTGAATTCTAATGTTACCATCATTCAACAAATAAATGCAGCAGCATCATCTATCACTAAACCATACCATTCTCACAAGTTTGGTTTTACCAAAGTGAACACACCACTTAGAGACACCATTGCTCAATCTCACAAACTCTACTTGAAAATAATGCAACTTTTTCTCCCAAAGGGAAAAACTCAACACCAGTTGAGTATTGTGGTTAACCTTTCCACATACAGACACGGTCAGTTATGCTGTACAGCATATTTCTCCCTGGAACAAGCACAGGTGGTCATCTAATTTCTGCCTTGCTCAAGTCAAAGATAAGATATAGCTAGATAGATATACATCTATATAAAGTTGTTTTTGGCAAATGACATCAAAATAAGAAAAAGGAAATTGATTATCTGCAAAATATTTCTTTCAATACAAAGAACTGAACACTCCACCAAAACTATAAAGGTTTATTAGACTTGACCATCACAATGCCGGTATTTTGTTAAATCTCTTTTTCTAGTTATTTAACTTCTGCTAATTAAACTTTACTAATGCCTAGTAAAAGCAAGCAGTCCTATTTCCGGCCAAATTATAGGTTGTCTTGCCCCTTTGTGCAATCGCTTTGTTTACATGGACTTTGTTGACTGTACTCTACGACAGCACATTTTAAAACCTGAATCCCAATCAGGGCTATCCTCATTAAAAATATGACCTTTCACCTTCTATGAAGCTCTGCTAACATAAATTACATTTTGTTGTAGCCCAAAGGTGCTAGAGATGAGAGTAGGATAAAGAAGGTACAATACAAAAGCCAGTTAGGTCAGCCTTTCATTACAGCCCTTTTGAAAGCCATTAATCTCGCCTGCAGTCAGTAGGATGAAAATAATTACTTTTAACCTATGTTGTACTCAAAAGTAGCAGTAAGGACAGGTCATGCAAGGCACAAATAATTTTTGGTCCTCATAAAACCACTTCAAATGGTATTAGGTGAACATCACGGCATGTTACTTGAAACCTCACTGGCAGAAGTAATCTCAACAACATCAATTGTATATTATGCTACGTCTTACCAGCTGCATTTGGGCATAACATACCACGAAGAATGGATAAGAATCATGGTACATTCAGAGCAACTGTAAAACAGTTCTTCAGCTTTTAAAATGCGGATAGAAAATGCTGTTCATCAAGTTCAGCTTAATTTATCTTTCAAATCAGGGTTCACATTTAAAACAATGTAAGAAGAAAAGAACCTCACTTATCTTCAGTCTACTTCATGCGTCTTTGTTGCCTTCTGACTTACAAGAATTAACACTGACCTTTATCACATTAAAATAATAAAAGATGCTCAGGTTGGTTGGGAGGATGAGGATCCTGGGAATCACACATGACTTAAACAGCAGCTCAGTAAAAAAAATTAAGCTTGGTAACTCAGTGATAGTTGTAAGCACTGTCTGGAGAATAGAAAGCTACTTCCTAAAGCTTTTTTTTTTTGTGAGGGGTCTCATTGCTACTACTATTATAAAGTATTAACTAGTAGGATATCTGTTAGAACAGACCTGGAGTCAGAAGAACCTTTTATTTGATTTCCAGTGCTGATTTCCTAATTTTGCTTTGAATATGACCAAATCAATCAGTTTTCCTAAGGCTTATTTGTCCAGTCCTCTATCTTCCTTCAAGATTGATTCAAGACTTCAAAAACATCAAGAAACTCTCACATTAATAATTTCAATCAAATATTCATGTTGTCCCTAAAGTAGCATATAAATAAAACCAATCTGTTGTAAAATAACAATGTCTGCAGATGTAAGCAGAGGCGACAACATCTGGTTAAATTCAGATCCAACTGAAGGGAGTACAATGCCAGCGACTTCAGCACAGCTACATCACCTCACATCAGATCTACCTTTAATGATCAAGAAAACCAAGATGATGAAAGAAAGTAGGTTCAGTGTCTAGCTATACAACTATCAAACAGCTCAAGAATCTCCCCAAGGACAAAGGTAGACATGCCATAAAAAAAAAAAAAAAAAAAAAGAAGCAGCAGGTACATGCAAAAGAAATAGTAACTAATGCTCAAGAAAACAAAAGTAGTTCTGAAAGACATTAATGTAACTACAGGCATTTTAGACATCTAGCCTCGCTCAAGCAGTGTGAAAGGACCCAGAGAAAGGTCCAAGGAAATATCTCCCTTCCCCCTTCCAAATAAAAGCAGGCATTCCTGCATTTCAAAGAACCAGGCACAAACCCAAGTACAAGCCAGTCCTTATGAAATACAATGACAGATTTTAGTAGTAGGCAACAATGATTTTGTCTACCTGCATCTTTCTTTTGGTACTTCATGGCCAATTACGGTAAAAGTTGCTCAACAGGATGCATACATAAGAAAATTCCTGTCACAGAGCAGATGCAAATTTAATTACTTTAAGTTAAACCTTCCATCTTGTCTAGAGGTCCTTCAAAAATGCAACTGTAAACAAGCACTACATTGCAATCAGGTGTCAAGGGCTTTTTTGATCTCTAACAAAATATGTCACAAATCACTGGCAGAAAGTGGGTCGAGAGGGAGAACAAAGGAAAAAACTGTCAATGGACTAGGTAGCTCATGTGAGCATGCCTATTAGTGCACTGGATCTTTCTGCTCCTGTCTAATGCTGTCCATATAAAACCTTCTCAGTTTGACAGTGTTCTGTTATTCTGCATTTGATGTAATTTTTCTGTAGTAAGCAAAATAAAAAGAAAAAAAAGGTGAAAAGAACTGATAAAGTAACCAGAGAAAACATTGAAGATACCAAAATCATTCTGCTAGAATATCAGTTTTGTGTTATTCTTCATTCATTTTATGTTACATAGCTTCTAAAAAGCTCTACATTTTTGAGAAAACAATCACATAAAAGTTGGTAGTAAATTAACTTTACCCTGCCATAGGATTATGGATGGCTCCAAACAAATAACAGGTTAAGATGGTCTCTTAAGAAAACCGCAATATTGTAAAACTGGCTGGAAGCAAAGCACGTGCATGTGGTGCACACATTTTACCTTTCGCTGAAACATCAGGTACGTTTTGAGAGTAGAGGCAAAATACAAGACAGCTCTCTGCAGCCTCCCAGCGCTCCTAAAATTCTAGTAGAGCATTGCTTACTATGAATCCCTGCACTACAACACAGCTTAGAATGGACAGAGTTCAAACGACAACGTATCAGTCACGTTAAGACATTTGTGAATACACAGCTACGAAGACATACCTCTGACGGCAGGAAGACTGGGTAGGTATTTTATTTAGTACAATAATCTACTAGACATGTGTAAGTGTACAGTACCCTGCACATACTCATTTAAACCATATGACGGCAGAGTTAAAAATATAATTTAAAAAAAATCATTAAAAATTCAAGAGTGACTATGCCAAACATCTCTCAGAGTTCTATTGTTTAACTCCACAGATCTCAGAAGATCAATTGTGCAACTTCAGCAACCAAGACTCACTGGTGTGCATACCACAGCTTGCCTGTGATAAAGCACGTGTGTGTGTGTCAGGGGGAACTAACCCAAAACACATTGTGCCACGGTAGTCATGACAGCTGGATGCAAGGTCATAGCTGTAGGTATGTCTTTTACAAGATCACCCAGGATCACTACACAAAATCAGACAAGCTTTAGGGGACACAAGCCCTTCTTCAGCCTTGTCTAACTTTTATAACCTCACAAGTTAGTCTAATACATACTACCTCTACCTATCAAACTTGTCTTAACACAGCAAGGAAAATACCAGAACTGTTATTCTTACACTATGCACTTACATACTGCTGTCAGAAACTTGAACTTCATTTTCTCTGACTCAAACAGCTTAACATCTACATAACATTAATTGGAGATTCTCTGTTTAAATGCCTATCTATTCAGAAAAAAAAAGAAAAAGAAAAAACCCTCAGTTGTGGTTATTAATTTAATTATACATTTCTCTATGTACTGAATTAATATTCCAATGCATTTTCTTTATGCCAAAGCATATCCTTACTACCTGTAACACAATGCCATTTTCAAAACAGTTTAAAAGATTCAAATTAAAGAAGCCCTACTTAATCAGACAAAACAGGCTAAGGAGTTTCTCCTTCACACAATCAGAATTACCCAAAACTAGAAAAGAAAATTTTACAAAGACAATTTTTCTCTTAATCTTACAAAATCAAGTCTTCCTACGTTGACCTAAGCAAAAAGAGCAAATTATTCTTTAATAAGAAGAGCTAGAAAGCTGACTGCCTAAAAGTAATTTCCACTTAGCCAAAATTTGATAATGCCCACCTTCTGATGCAAGAGATTCACCAGAAACTGAAGTCACTCGTGCTTCAATAACACACAAGTATTTTTCACCCTTAGAAAACAAAACAAAAGATGGATCAAAGGCTGGAGGCAAATGGAGAAATCCCACACATAAACAGGAAAAGTCCCAAAGCTGCTTATTTGCCATCTTCCCCTAGTGATAACGGCAACTAGACAAACTAAGCATAAGGCAGAATTTTACAACCTGATATAATTCCCTATGGAAATCTTCAGTTGCTGCTTTAGAGGGGCAGTCCAGTCTCTCTCATCTTAAAGTACATAATCCTAACACCATGAATTAGCACTGGGGAAAAAAGCAAACAATTAGAGTTAACACAACCACTGTGAAAAAGAATCAGCACCACTGTGCATGCTCCTCAAATCCATGTATACATGAAGCAAAAAGTGAGACAAAAATAAGAAACTGTCAAAATTCCTAAATTGAGAAGGGACAGTAGATTGGACAAGGCCTTACTTTGCTTCCTATGCAGGCTGCTATTTTTCCTATTTAAGCAGATCTGTACGTCATATTTACCAAACAGGGGTATTTAGTTTAGCTATGTTTACTATAAGACATGCATCTCATATCAACTTAAACAGCTAATACTCTCACTGCTTTCTTTTTAAAAGGAAATTTTCCTCTTGGTTCAAAAAAAAAAAAAAACCAAACCAAACCATCACAACAGTTTTGAGTCTAAATTATTTTATTCATATACTAGATAACAGAGCAGTTGCAATCACTTTGCTTAGAACTGACTTATTTTTTTCAAATCGATGAGATGACTTTAACACTGCATTTACAAAAAGAAAAAAAAAAGCAATAGATCTATTTATCTCATTCCAATAAAATTTAAACAGTGCAACACATTATTCATCTATCCATATTATAAACTGTTGTGTACATTAAGTGGATAATATTATTAACGCTAATGTTTCTGTAGGCTATTCATAAAATAAATGGTGGACAAAGTAATTCCATCTATTACACATCCAGCTCAATAACAGCTGTAAATGAGAAAATTGCAACAGACATACTGAGTAATAATCAGAACTAAAACGACAACTGTAACAATATATCTATTGTGTAAATGTTCTTATTATAGAAACATGACTAATCCGTAATTTTTCATCACTGATAACCATTGGTAACCAGTCAGAATTCAGATTATACTTTATCCAGTTACTGTCTAAAACAGAACTGCAAAATCTGCTTGATTTATTAATTTTATGAGACAGATACAATAAATATTTTCTTTACTATGATACAGAAGTATGTGCAGCACGACATCAAATCACTATACCTGCCTAAAATCTACAGTTAGCAAAATGTACTATACCTTTCCACATATGTAGCTACAAATGTGACACACGCAGTTTTGCCAGCATAATGTCACAAAGCTATACTGACTTGTCAGCAGAAGTTCTCTAAGGCTTCTTGTTAACATTTACAGGCACCACATGATCTCAGTTTAGAGCTGGCAAGAGTGACTGCTCGTATCAGAAAAGAGATTGCAGTAATATCCTAGTTTGAGAGCTTTGGTGGTCTTAGTTATTACTTCCAATATCTTAACATTTTTACTACTGTATACGTAATAATGCCTAGAAATTATCTGTAAAAGCACAAAAAACTGCATGGCACACTACAAACACAACTGAGTAACACTGTAAGGTTAGTCAAGAAAAGTCTGGCTCATTTCTAAGAATGATCGCAATAAAAGCCCTAACATTTGGGATATGAGGCACTAAGTCATCCGATAAATTTCTGCAGTCAAAACACCAGGCATGGCTTTCTGTAAACAGCGCCAATTTATTAACAGGAAAAGAGTCAATGTGGCAAACACCAGGGATTATTATAGAAAGACTCCTCACGAAAATGCCATCTACATTGCATTTTCTGTCCCGTATACCAAGAATCACACAAACTTGCCAGCTAGAGATGAGAGAGGTTGAGGTGTGGTCCAGCTTCACCATACCGACCAGATGGGGAAGATGCTGCAATTGGCATCGAGCCCAAGGAGAAAGAGATCTGTGGGGAGTTCGGAAGAGGCAAACATATTTGACAGCAAGACAAGAGCTCTCTCCCAGACATCATCCATGGGGATCCTTCATTCCCCTTTGCTTATATTGTCACTGTATATGCACAGGATGACTGAATATATTATGCATGGGAATTAATCATGCCACTGGCACTGTCAAGAAGTCACTGAGCTTTTATTATGCATGCAAAGTTCTGCCATTTTGCATACTCAGATGAAATTTAGAATTCTCAAACAAAGAATTCCAAAACTAACTTAGAAAGGAGAGAAGGTTAGGCCTAGGGTCACAAGAGTAGAGAAGATTCCACACAAAGGAGATTTTCTGAAAATACGTGAAGATGTCCTAACTATTCCCTCCTTTGACAGAGTAGCTCACACCCTTTCAGCCAGGTACCTCTCTAAAGGACTCAGTGGGCAAGGCCCAGCAGGTACTTATGCATGAGCAGGCTGCGTGTTCTCCCCAACTATTTGTTTGGAAATGTTTTTTTTTAACTGTAGCTATGTTAACACTCCACGCTTAAAAAAACCTTCAAGTTTTCTCCCCTCAGTGTCAATTAATTAGTCTTGCTCACTACTTTTTACAAAACAAGAATTAGCAGTCGCATAAGTGAAAAAATTACTTGTCTTTAAAAAAAAATTTGATGCACTTAACATTGCAAATCAGCCTCACTTGAATTCATCTGAATATAGAAAATAGCATAACCACAATCTTCTTTTTCTAAACTTCAGCTCCAATATCATTTAAGGTGAGGGAAACGAGGAGGAGAGAGCAAAAGTGTTCTCCTATTCATGCTGCTGGGTCTGGAAAAGACTTCCTACGCTGTTTGGCATGGCAGTCACAACCTACTCCTCAGTCATGTTCCTACAAGGGTTGGATAGTGTTAGCCCTTCACATGTCCTTATACTAATAGCTCCTTTTCAGAAAATGACAGTAAATCTTTTAAACAGCAAAACACACATGTAAATTCATTTATATATAGTTTACATAACAGTCACTGATTACATTCCAGTCAAATAAATGCTGGGATATTACACTGGAATCCACTCGGTGTCTGGCTTTTTAATTAATGGTTTATTGATTCTCCACCACTCAATTTTGTGTCACTTTTCTGCTTATTTAATCTTCCTCCCAAAATAAATATCACATTGCCTTAATATTTTACCATCTTCCAGCAAGTCTCTATTTGCTGAGTTCTTAATTTGTTCTTTCATCATTCATTGCCCGACTCAA
This sequence comes from Chlamydotis macqueenii, assembly GCF_036417535.1. Taxonomy (NCBI): domain Eukaryota; kingdom Metazoa; phylum Chordata; class Aves; order Otidiformes; family Otididae; genus Chlamydotis; species Chlamydotis macqueenii. The sequence goes on from NC_141568.1 coordinate 18,818,450, forward strand.
CTAGTGACTTCATTCTCTGATTTATTTTTCTTAAGAACGGGATTAACTCCAGTTCTTGACTTAAATTTCTTGGAATAAAAGTATTTAAAAGAAAAATTAACCCCCCCCTAGATTATGAAACAAACAAAAAAGATGATGAATAAGTGAGTTCGGTAATGCAAATTTCTAAACACTCTTTAAATTATAAGCTTGTATAAGCACTTAAGAAATTGAAAGATGAAAGTTCTGTAAAGCAATAAGCATTTACTTTATATGTAGCTACTACTGACTATCTAATGATACCTAGGATATCATTAGAAACATTCTACAAGACTTGATAAATCCAAATTCTTGGGACTTAACTGTTCTTTCACTTTTTAATCCATGTATCAGTCTACAACCATACCAAAAGATATAAGGATTAAACGGATATTTTCACAGATATTGTTATACTTTAAATACTTTTAAATAAACTTGATTTAATTCATCATCTCGTTACGCTCAAAATTCTTTTAACCAGAAGTCAACTTTATAGCACTTGATACCATGGCATAGAACCAACTTTAAGGAAACTGTGGACTTTTGAGGCAAAACTGTTCCAGCATAAGTACCATTTCGACAAGATGAAAAGAACTGTCTGCTTATAGTCCTTTTTCAGGACGGTCTGACAGCTATCTCCTCTTTTCCATGCTTAAAAAAAAAAAATAATCTCTAAACAACTAGGGCAAATGAAAGCTAAATTATTTAGGTTTCAGAAGAAGAATATAAAGCCAGAATTTTCAAGATCTAACGAGATACACCTCATTTAACTCATTTAAAAGAGTTAACTTGGACTTTCTAGTTTCATCTTATTCTACTGTAATTCAACCCAACAGCAACAGATTTCTACCTTCTGAGTTTCATTTGCAAAAGGCAGAAATGCCCAAAGTTTATGCTTTTTACACCCCATGCCTTTTAAACAAAACTTTTTCACCTTCTCTTATCAATATAATAGTTTCAATTCACTCTTAAAAAAAAAAATGCACATTTTGGCCTTAGATTTTAGTGTACAAAAAACCTGCAAAACCAATATACCAGTTTGCAGTAGGAAGTCAGTTTCCTATGCCTTGGAGCCTCATCCCTGTAACCACAGAACTTACTTTTTTTTTTTCTTTTTTTTAAAACAGTAGTCAGCAAGCGCCAAATTAGCTGATTGAATGGGACAGATTTTAAATTCATAGTTTATTTTTCCAATTTCAAAAGTTACACTATATAAATGTAGCTTTACACATTCTCATTACTTCAACAAACTACTGAGTCATTCTCAGGTTTTTTTAACTGATAACAAATAAATGATAGAAGTGGCTGATTCTGGTACAGGCCCTATAAAGCTCCCAGTAAAGCACTGGTAAAAGATACTGCACTTAGTTTTAAGAGGATGGTGTAAACAAATCTGACTTACAGGCCTGTTTCATCATATGTCAAAAAGAAATCTTTGAGCTTTCAAACCAAAGACAAAATTATTATGCAAGGAACTCACACAACAAGTATCTTCTGCATTTCATCGCCATCTTGCAAAGTGTGAACGAATGCTGAAACACACCCTATACTTAAATATTAATAAAAACCAGAACAGAAATCTTTCCTTCATTCTTAAGATCGGTTTCCAATTAGCACGCAAAGAGCACCTTCATTTAATTGACAGAATGCCATAGAAATATCACTAATAGCTTAAAGTACATTTAATAGTTTGAGATCTTCCAGCTCTACAGTTTAAATCATCTCTCAAAGTTATTTATATATTTCATCACTCACAGTAACAGTAAATGACTAACCATAGTGACTGCTAAGTTAATTGTTACAAAACTATAAATGCTTTGGAATGCTACACAGAAAGGGTCTTGAATAGGATGCCAATTATTTCCAGAATTTAAGAAATACTGTTACTTGTATTACCTAAGTGCACGTTTAAACTAAGTTGCACAGTACACAGGTACATCAGAATTTCAAGACAAGACTCAAGAGATGTCAGCTTTTTGTGTATAAGAAGGCCACAGACACATAGAAAGCAGGGTTAAATGCAGAACTTGAACCTTGAGTGTCTGAAGACGTCAGAAGGAACCTCTCGATACGTATCATGTGTCCTGTGATACCAAGGGCTCGCACAATAAAGAATTTCTGCATTTCTTCACAACCTTGTTTAGTAGCACAAACCAGTTCCTTCTTTCTACCCCTGAGTATATTTTATCAGTAGCTAGAAATGTCCAATACTTCTATGGTAAACAGAAATCTCCTGGCCTTTTTTATTTTTCTACACGCCAATACTAAAGAAGGTGACAATATCATCTGCCCCAGGCAACTCTATCACCATCCACAGTAGACAGGTCATTTTCCTTTTTATCAAAGAGGAGAGTAGGTCATCACATTTTAGTACATGTTGACACCACTGGTAGTAAAAAGAGATAAGAATTCAGTGCCCTTAAGGTGCCTTAACCTCTATTTTCCCTAATACTGATATTTCACAGCTATTGCATTAAAGCCAGGAGAGAGACAGATTTGTACCCTGAAAGAATGCACTACAAAGGTCTCAACCTTTGTGACAGGCTGGTATTTGTACTGCAGAGAGCGTAAGTGACAACAAAGCACCTCCCTTAAGGTATCTGCCTCTCTCTTATTTTGGATAATAGGATTTATTTTTCTCCTATACCACCACAGATGTTTAATCTCTCAAGTACATGTACGCAGTTTTGGAACACTTCTGGAAGTTGAAATAAAAAGCACATGTACACCTCCTGCCACCGTGAAAACAAATTCAGAAGTTTCTTTGCCTGATTAAAACATTTTGCTTTCAGTCAGGATGTTCTTAATTCAGAACACAGAACAAATGAGTGATACTTAACTGCTGTTGTCTTTTCAATGCGTTTTTTCACTTTACAGCATTTGATTCTAAAGTCAAAAGAAAGTTGGAAAACACTTTTGTGGCAATGTTGTATCTCGTAAGACAATGGGAAAATACACCACCTCCTAATTGTTAATATGTAACCATGTGCACATGAGAACTTACTTCTTATTGCATTTTATGTTAAAAAAAAAGGTTTCTCCACATCTTTTTAAAATAGTGATCAGTTAACAAGATCTGTAGAGCAAAAGCAGGAACATCAACACAAACAGCTTAGTTATTACACAGACTGGACAGCATTCACAAAAAGACTTTTTTTCTGTTTTTGAAAAAATATAAACGTGTGAACACACTTGCAATAAACTGCATAACGATGGTCAGCTTCTTTTGCACATAAGTGTAAAATGTTACTTCAAAATGGGCAAAAGAGTAGCCTCTGGTCAGAGAAAGAACAGTATTTTATGAGTATTCTATACTTCAAGTGAAATAATATATTTGTATTTTAAGATTCTAAACTTATTTTCCCCAGGAACACAACTGCAAACAGTATTATTAACTCCTGCTAGACATTAAACTTGGATTTGTACAGTACGAGAAAGAGTAACTTCTTTCTGAAATGGAAAATAACATTCCTTCATTTTTAAAATAGTCTGATCAATTTTTCTATTTGTTTTGGTAACTTTTTTTAAAACTGTGGAGGCCAAGACAGCAATTCTGAGTTCACAGACCACATCAACAAACAAAATTGCTCATTATTTAAGTGTCCATTATCGATTTGTATACTTAAATGCACTTAAATGATTGCATATATATGCTTTCAAAATTCAGTCCCCCTTCACCAAAACATACTGCCTAGGCATAAAAGGAGAGGGAAACAAACCAAAACTTCATAACAGCAACTTCGTGACCAGAATGAAGTGTTTAGAAGATCATGATTTTAAATATCTAACAACAGACCACTTAATTTGCCAAAGAATTTTGCACATTAATGGCATGCACACATACACATGCAAACACACATGTGAATGCAGGCATTTGATACATCATTTCGGACTAGGCACATATTAATGCTTTAGCAAAGACCAAAACCAAAGACTTCAACTGTTATTAAACAGCGACAGTTGTTTAATAACAGTTTAACTGGGATATTTTGAGAGAAAAAAAAACAGGTATGTTTGAAATTCAATAAAATAAATTGCAGTTACACATGGCTTTTGCCCAAGTGAACAGAGAATATTACACTAAAGCAGGACATGACTCTTCCAAGCATGACGCAGTTCAAAGTATTTGTTACCCTATGATAGTTTGCATAAGTGATTTACCTACATACCAAGCTTACGTTCCTAATTAACCCAGGGGTCCAATTCCCATTCGTTACATTAAGTATGATGTTCAGCCCCAAGTGTCTTCAGCATTCATCATCAGAAGATACAAATATATCTGCCTGTTAAGTATTTTCAATGTTAAGCATTCATTACTTAGTGAATTCCAGCAGTACTGACTCATCATATTGAGTTTTGATGCTCTTTTATGCACTGTATTCTGCACTTGAGAGAAAAATGACCATTTTACATTGCCTTAGGTTTCTAACTTTTTATGATAAATTCTCTCTTCTCAAGTCTTTCAAGAGAAAAAAAAAGTACCACAAATAAACAACATTTCAGTCATTTTAAGTTCACACAACTGCTTTACAAATCACACAGCCTGACCTCCTTCTATAATACTACATTACAGCAAGATCCAAAATAACATTCCAGTTTGACAGCTAACCTCAGGCACCACTGGTCTAGTATCTCACTGCTTATATTGCTGGCTGAAAAGCTGATAGGATACGCAAGACAAGCTGAGAGTTTAACTGGCAGAGCTGTTCAAATCTAAATTGTGCTATTTGAAACTTAGACCACAGGAGACAACAGTTCACTTTTTACCATGGCAGCAGATTCAACCTCTTGGCCCTGTGAAAGTCATATGAATACATTTAGCACACACACAAAATATCTCCCTATATTATGATCAAAGACGTATTCAACACACATTTTTATGCACCTTTGATCATTCTGTTGACAGTCTTGGAAGTTAAGTAATATGGACTGCTGCACATAGGTTTCAAACCTTGATGGAGCCCAATGGCAGGCTACTTTTGACAGTCAAATAATGACAAGCACGTTGCAGGCCGATGCCCGTCATTCATGAACATCTTGGCCTGCTCCAACCGTTGCGCAGCGACTAAGTGGACGGTCAAAGGTTAAGTTCGAAGAAGACAGCAATGAAGGGCAACTGTCATGCACCACTGAATACTGCGAGGCAGCGAGGAGTGGTTGTCTTCTGAAGAACATGCAAAGTGTTCTCATTCTGTCCAGGCAGACATATATTTGAAGGTCCTAAATGAGACCACTGCCAATTCATGAAGAGCCAAACTGACAGCACGCCATTCAAACTGTCTCGCTCAAATTTGACTTCTTTTTTTTTTATTTCAAATCACAAATGCATGCAAAGTGTAATGCTAAACAGAACTCCAGGCAGTTGTTTAAGCAGGGCAGATTTGGCAGGGTAGGAAGGCTACAGGAAAGACATCTCAACTTTTCCCCTTTTCTGTCTTTTAATATTTAAGGGAAGTTCAATTATTTCATAAGAAATTCTTCCATTTTCTTATAATAGCACGCATTTACTTCCAAAATTACATCTGTGGTACCTCTTTTTCTAAATACCGGGGTTTCTTCCACTATAAAAAGCAGAGCCTAACAGCTTATAATCAGGGCTAATACAATCACCTGGAATTTTAAATCTGCATGTGTATATTAATATTGCAACAAGCGCATACATTAAAGCATGCAAATAAATACTTTGCATCAGTCTCTAAATATCCTAAGCATTTTTGTTATAAATGGTACAATAACAGTGTTTTCTATTTGTTTAAAAGCACTGTTTTGTGTGGAGTCATGCCTTGAACACCATGATTAACAATGAAATTGCATTATTTTGCATAAAACATATACATCTTACTTTTAACCCATTGCCAGTAAAGATGTATAATTTTACTCACAGTTAAATTATGTGATCATATTCACGTTTGCCTCTATTAACATATAAAAGACTTCAGGAAAAATAGAAATACTTTTTTTTTATTAGATAAACAGTGATGCCGCTCATCTTTCATCTGAATGAATGCTTGACACTAAATTTAATCAGGCTGACAAAGGATCATGTGGGTTAGCTTTTTATGCCCTTTTCATGAACAGTCCATCTCTCCTGCACTTACAGGGCCAAATACTGCCCTTTAACAAAACAGATCAACATACAAAGTGCTTGTTTCCTTTTGCTGGGTCACTGGTATCATCCCACTTGTGACATTACTGCTTTGTACCAATTTCTGTCATGATACCAACACATTAAAGATCCTTTCCACAAAATGCGCTTTGCAAACTGAAGAGAAAATGAATTCTCATTATTTATGAGGAATATGTTTGGATTGTGAATCACAAAACCACTTGTCTGTCACATACATAGAGACCCACACAGAGCACAAACTCTTTAAGGCAGGACCTATATTCACATTTTCTGTTGCACAAGTCATGCTATCAACACTTTTTACATCATAGATAATGACCAATCTACTGTCCTGATCACAATGAATGACTCGGTCATAAAATCATAATTCCGCTTATTTTGGACTGAAGGACAAATTTCACAACTTTTCTACATAGGCAAGAGGGTCCTATCTATAGCAGAAATTACAAATTTGGGGAGGCTCATCAACATATTTTACACTCTATGAGGGTGGGAGAAAGAAAAAAGCACGCTTTAATTGTTAGAGGACTTGCTTAGTTACACATCCATTTTCCCCAGTTGCTTCCTTTCTTTCTCTCTTATAATGAGGTTCAAATCAATTCAGAAGCACTTCTGTATTTGTCTGGGATTTCCAAATCTTAAATTCTGGGTGTTCTGACTTCACTCTTCATTGTTGAAGCGCGTAATGCTCCTGCACACATACTGCACTTCCTGACGAGCTGCACAGCGCGCGCACACACGAGCCATTTCTCGTAGTCAAACCCTGTCCAAATGAACTGGACTCACTGCACACACACTACTCTGCACTTCAATTTCCATTTGTAGATGAGCGGAAAAATACCTCCCTACTACAGAGGTGTTTTGTGAGGGTAAACTTATGAAATAGTATGAGAGAAGAAAATACACTGAGGAGCCACAGGTACGTACACTGTATAATACAAATACTTCAATAATAAGATATTTTTGAAACAGTTCAGGGAAGACTGACGAATACCTACAGTTTATTATAAAAGTTTAGGCTAGAAGGCCACTAAAAACTCTGTTATACACTGTTATCAAGCACCACCACCAAGGTCACTTGCAACAGTCAAGTGATTATGAGAAGTTTCTTAAATCATCAGTTCCTAGGGTCAGGAAATTTCATACATGTTTCAACTCGTATTTGCCACAATACTGGAGAAAAGCTCATGGAATGTAACTGGAGAACATGAATGGAACTGCCTTTTGATCTTACCTCCTATCAGGTCAGTTCCATTATACTCAGCAAATATGAAATCTGAAATAACAAATATAGTAAAAATTATCTTTTGGCTCCTACCTGGATACAAGACCGAAGTGGATTTTTTTTATTTCATAATGGCTGCAGTACATAAAAAATTTTTTCTTCTACATTTCAGAAAAAAACTCCAGGCTTACAAAAACAGTTTTAAACTGATCAGAACTTTGGTATCCTTTCCAGTGGTTTTATATTGCATACTAAAATATGTCACTTTACGTGGTCTCAGAACACATAACTGAAATACTCTACTGTAGATCAATCTCATTGCAACACTTCTCCACAATTTTTCTGTGTAAGCACATTGCAGAAGTGTTATATTTGACAAATGCTCATTTTCTTTAAAAAAGTTTATCAGAAATGTCTGTCTAAACTCTGAATAAGCTTTCCAACGCATGAAGATGGTCACTCTTGTTTATATGCACTGTTTATGATGAAGGCCCCAAACAACTTTCTCCTCCATAGTTTCTTCAGATTAAATGTTTTGTTCTGTTTTCTTTCTGTGATTAGGTACCGTACATATGTATGCACCACAGCACGCTGTTCAATATTGTACCATCTGCAGTCGTTGGCCATCGCATGACTCAGATGCCAGACAATGAAGTATTTCCTTTGAGCACAAGAACACCACTACCTGCTGTAATGGTATCCTTCATGTTAGAAGTAAATGCAGAAGAGAATACAGCCAAATACAAATTGTTTCCAGATCTATAAGTTGTCTTTTTTAATTAATTTGCATAAACCTAACCTTTTATATGCAATCTTCCATCAGTCCTTTCCAAATACAGATGTACATTTCAAGAGGCCTGCTGCTTTGAGACAAGTCAGATCTTTAAAAGTTTCTTGCCCAACTCGAGCACTCATTCAGTATCAGACTGGGATTCTAAAGTCCTTGAAATGCTTATGAAAAGCCTATCTATTTCTATTCAGAGTTAAAAAGAAAAAAAAAAAAAGACAAGACAAATCTATTCAATGTGTATCTGAACATGAATTTTACCAGTTAAACTATGAGAAGTACACATAAGATGTATGGTTCTACAGAGCAGTAATAGCAATATTTTCCAGTCCCTAAGTTGTTTAAACTTACTGTTCACTTTTTGGAGATGAAAACCTTCTCTGATCTTGACCTCTATTTTTTCCCCAAAAGCACGTACAGTGTAATATTCACGATCCCTCACTGGCAAGATCTAGTCCGTGAATTTTTTGCACTCAAAACAGAGGACGGAAGACCTCAGAAGTGGGAGGTTTTGCTTTAAGTAAAATCTTTTTGCCATTATGGACTGGAGGCTCTCTGGTGAAATAGAGGCAGAAGTTTCATTAATTTTAGTATATGTAGAGAAAAAGGCAAAACAGACCCTGAATTTAACATTATGGGATGTTTGATTTCAATACAATTTTAAACCTTAGAAGCAAATACTTTAATCAGGTACCTTTTCAAGTATGCACTGCATGAAGTACCAGTTGCCTGGGGGTTATGAAATAATACTAAAAACTTTATAATCATTCATTGATTTAGTTTTGAGCATAGTATATCATTTGAATCCAATGGGAACATAAAGAGCTATTTGTGAGGTCAACCACAGTACAGACAGAGGCTGACATGATATCGATGGCAAGGTGGAAAGAAATTGCCAAATACAGCAGATCAATACCTCGTTTCACTGTTACAGCCTTCTGGAGACATAAAATATATATCTTTACAGCTACGAAAATAATAATAATGAAAGTGGGAGATAAATGCTTCCCTCAAGGTAAACTATTTGATTAGCTGAGGGCAAAGGTGACAACAGCAGTTACACTAAAGTAACTTTACAGTCTTAAATAAAAATGGTGGGATGAGCAGCAGATAAAAGGGCAAAATGAAACTGAACAAGTTCTAGGAGATAAAGATGTAATTCTTCTAGAAAGTGGTGTAGCATGTGTACAAAGGCAAAAAACGATACGCTAAACAAGGCAGAGCAGAGCTTCCACCCACAGTAAGGCTCCAGTAACTAAAAAAAAAAGTGTTTTGAAATTACAGCTCTATAATTTTCTATCCATAAGGCTTCAAAGATACATTTAATCTCTCCAATACTTTAAACGCCAACAAATATTCATACCCATGTTTTGCACTTCACTAGTGAACCTCACAGAATACACTATAGTGTTTTCCCAGTCTCAACTGAAGGGAAGAGGATCATCTGATATTTTGGATGCTCTTGGTCGTAAAAGGTTAATTAAAAAGAAATGGATTAATTACTAAAAACATGCAAGCCCAATCCTCCTTCAACTGAAGACTACGTAAGTTTGATCACCAGTTGTGCTGGGAATAGAAAAAGGCTTTAGACTTATTTGGCCTGTCTAGTTTTCACCAACCTGCGTCAGGTGAAACAGAATCTTACCTGCTGTAAAAGGGAAAAGTATAATAATTTTTCATTAAATGTCTTCTAAATCTATAAATAGAAGTGAAAATAGGCCCAGTACTGCACCTCCAGCAGCGACATTTTACTATAGCTTCATTTAAAAAATGCCAATTTCCATCTGAAACTTGTAAGATTATAAGCAAAGATCAGAGTCAGAAGACAAGAGGGTCTGGGTGACCTACACCTGAGACCACCTAGCTTTCTGAAATTCAATCACCTGCTAACAACTTCCAAAAAGATGTCTTTTCAGAAAGAGAGGTTCATTCAAAACCCAAAATTCAATCCACATGTTTTCTTTTCTACAGAAAACATGAGGGATTTCCACAATGTGCTTTCCCTCATTTTTGGGGGTAAATTTAATCTTCCTGAATGCCACAAGTTATAGAAATATTTGAAAAAGAATGTAAACAACAATCATTATGTTTTTAAGATGCTGCACGTTTAACACTGGATTTGTAAATTATTGTTTTGTCTTAGCATTGCTGTTTAAAAACACTCATATAACATTTAATAACAGTCTAGTTGCAAATTTACTAAGACAACAAAAAACTTAAGTTCATCTTACACTTGGCAGCATAGCCTTCAGCTGAATAAGTGAACTCCTCCAAATCATCACACCACCACACAAGATGCTTCGCTGTAGGCATTTCTAGTTTGCTGTTTTGAAAATGATAGTAAAGAGGCTGTTCAATAAGGGAACTGGAATTAAGCTAGCAACATATGCTCTGTTCATACTCTTTATTAGAAGAGGGGGGAAAAAAAACTTACGAGGCAGATAAAGAATCAAAATCTTTGTAAAGGTACTGGTACTGCAATACCTTTTAGGAAATGCGACATCTCTCTGAATTAAGCAATTTGATTCAGTTAAATTATGACAAAAAAAAAAAAAAAGAAAGCAGAGAGGTAATTAGGTAAATAAATACACTGTTCATTTTGCCAGAGCAAAAATCTAGTTGACACTACAATAACAACAACAACAACAAAAAAGTTCCTAAAATGCATGGAATGGAACACTCCCAGGTTTTTTAAAATAAGCATCCAGTTCCACATCTTGTCCCACTTCTAGGGCACTTCTTGCCCCTCATAAGCTAGATACCGATAGGTGTCATGTGGCAAGAGCCCATATTAGTAAGTCTAGTGAAAGGTCAGGGTTAATAGAACCATTTAATGCAGCCATGTCCTACGAGGTATTGTGCACCTGTAACAGCTATTATACTTGTGGCACGCAACCGACCAAACTTTCAGTTGGCTAGAGGCTATACAAGTAACAGACATGAGCTTACAATCTTAACATACAAGACTATTAAAAAAAAATGAGGTGAGGGAGGAAATAAAAAGAGAAAGGAGAATCCTCCCCAAGAGGGCATATTTGGGTAAGGAATATGCCCAACTCCCACACCACTGTCTCGTGTAATGGATCACTGGGATCAAAGCAAACTGAAGACCTTTAGACCCCTGGCATTTGGCTTCTCTTGCATTACTCTCATACACAACAGCGTGACAGGCTACAATCAACAAAACATAAATTAGTGTTTTCAGTATCCATGCTCCTCACATCCTTGGCTTCAAGATCTTAGAAGATTCTAATACGTGAAGCATAGACCCATTATTTACAGCAAAAACAAGAGACTGAATGTAAAGCAACATGTTTAATAAATCTGTAGAGCCTACAGTACCAATGCAATTCAGAACAGCAAGACAGACATGCACTTCTTAATTAAGTGGGTGATGTTCTAGTTAAAACAAAAAGACAACCCTGGGCCATAGCTAAGATTAAGCACATGCTCTTGCAAAGGAAGCTCCTACTATTATCAATATAAAGGCTTTAAATCACAAAAAATAAACCATCTAATAGTCTGTATTCAATAGTAAGTAGAAAGCCAGGACACAGACTGATTTGGATTAACACATTTTCAGTTATAACAAGTAATTTTACAGAGGATTAGTATCTTGATGGTCTGATCAATACCAGGCACCGCTGCTATTACAGATGAAGAGAAAATTACCCCTTCAGTAATAAAGTGTGTATGTCTTGGTTCTCCTTCATTTGCTGAGTCCATTACTGTAATGGTTCCAGCATTAACAGCTGAGGCAATTTAAGCAGCAGGAATGTGATGAATTTAAAAGCAAGGAACATTTGCCACTCATTCTTTCTTGTATTTTATTCTGCATATGCAAGGCTTCTACCTGACCATTTCCAATATACAAATCATGTGTTATGTGACTATCAACACTATTTCTTAATTATTGTCTCATTAATAATGGGAAGGGCCAATAACGTGATTACCACAAAAATTGCTACTGGCATACTGGCTGCTGATTCTGCTAAAACTTGCACACCATTTACCTAAGCAGAAATATGACATGACAAGAAGCTTATTTAAGTGCATCTAAGTTGTTTCATTAACTTTAATTTTCCTAAATACAACTTCTAAAAGAATCTATTTAATCTGTCAACTGGAAAATTTTGTAGGTTTTTATATCTTAAAAGGCAGAACTATAACATGAAATAAGAAAGTAACGTAATACCTGAACCAATTATGATAAGCCAATGTTAAAGTTTGTATCATTGCATGCTGTGGCTGACTTTTTACAGCATTAATCCTCAAATCCTTCCCCTGCACTTAAGTGCTCTGAGAATACTTGCCTATTTTTCCCTGAGTATGAATATGTTGATGCAGTCTATTTTATCTCATAAAAATATATTATTTTCCAGACAACAAAAATGAAGACGATGCAGGAAGTAAGTCTTGCATTGTAATCTCAGGGAAAACACTGCATATTCCCTTTTTCTCCTTGTAACTAAAATACATGCAAAGCTTTGTGTTATTTAAAGCTTTGTATTTCCTTGCCACTTTGTCTAAGATGTCTCAGAAACGTGAAATTGCACATGAATTTCTTTGTAAAAGCCCTTGTGAATATTCAGATATGTGCATATTGATGCATTTATTATTTGTATCGCAATAACTTTATTGGATTGGGGTCCCAGCTGTGCTGGGAGCTGTACAAACATAACAGTAATGTCTGTGGAATACATTCTCTGTAGTCAGTTCTGGTTTCACAGTAATGTGAATTAGCATAAACAGCTACATAAGGTAATTGTGAACTGGGCTTAGCGGTTTATTCCAAAGACTCATCAGTGTAATCCTTTTAAAGTAAAAGAAAATAATACTGCGGACTAGCTGAGCATCTTATCTTCCACATGGTGATGACATAGGGTCTTACCATGCAAAGAGTGGCAAGAGGAAGCAGGGAAAGGCAGTTACTAGAACCTGGCATCCGGCACACTGAAACTTACCTAAGAAGACCCTTTGACTAAGCAAGCCTTGAGAACAATCTTATGCTAACGATTAACTTTCTACCTAACCTGTGAATATTAATCAAGATAGTAAACATTCTAAAAGCAAAACATCTTTCTTCCCAAGTTTAAAAGGAGAAAGTAGGCTAAGTAGACCAGCAAATAAGAGGTTTATGTTTGGTTTTACTTTATGTGGTATCTTTTCTTTACCCACCAAAAAATGTTTCTGACCAACAGTGTAAAGAAAAAAAAAATAACTATACACTGTACTACTTCAAATTGAATGGTAAGTTAAAACAAACACACACAAAAGAAACACACCCCCAATAGACTGTTTCATTAAAATGTCCTTCCAGCTAATGAATAACATCTATTCTAAAGTAATATTTGCTATGATGGCATGCAACATCTCCAGAGAGACCTTTAGGAACTTAAGAACAATCATGTTTTGCTCTCCACTTAAGACTCAGAAATATTGCAAGACCCTAGCATCCCCGACACGGTGTTTAAGACAGCTGAGTCATTAACTACTGTTTCCCAACTTTTTTCAGACCCTTTTCCCAGGAATGACTTTGTGTCTTCCTCCTCTTGGGCTTGGAACATCAAATACTAGCATAAACAATTTCACTTCTGCTACACACTCCATCTTACTCAATCCAACGCAATGATCTGCAAAGTGAAAATTGCTGTATGACAGCACTGCACTCTGAAGAAATTCTGCCACATGTACTTGGAACAGAAATGTTCTGCTCTAACACCATAAATCAAAACTTGCTATACACATGAAAATTTGAGAGAGAGAGAACAGCATATCACATGTAAGAAACATACTGCACAATGAAAAAGCAAAAGCCAATAACCGGGCTTCTGATAGACGGCAGTTAACTGGACACAATTATAGCAAAACAAGAACTTTTATTCAGGATTTAATTCTTCACATCAGAGACACTGCCAGGAGATACATAACCCAAACCAGCTTCTCTATCCAACCACTTACCTCTCATTAGTAGGCCTCATAAATCTCACTCTCCAGAAGAGGTCGGGTTAACCTCACCAATACTTGGTTTGCTATGAAATATTTTCATCAGGACCTAAATAGCAGAACTGCTATAATAGATATACACTTCCTTTGCCTTCAGCATGTCTTAGGTGAGCAACACAAGCAAACAACACTTAAAGCTAGGGACTGAAGCAGGAACTAGCATAGGGCCAGGAGCCTAAAGACTACATTTCTAATTAAGTTTACAAAATAATACCAGTATGAAGACACTCCTGTGAAAACAAAGCATACATTTCTTCTTCTATAACCTCTCTTGTTCCCACTGCTGCCTTCTCCTTTGGCATCCTTTCTTCTAACATGTTCTACAGACTCCTTTTGTTTCACTTTCAGTACACTCAAAGCTTCTCTCAAGCTGTACCCAACTTACAAATCCCCCTAAGGCATCCTATGAGTAGTCACACCTTTAAATTCTCTGTAAGGATCTTCTCTTCATTTTCATCCTTCCCTGTTTGCACACCTACAACATCTAGGTGTGTCAAAGACGCTACTCTTTTACTCTAGCTTCCTTGAGTTTTTCTTACACATTGCTCCTTTTAAGTGCCTTGTCCTCCTACAACCTTTGTCAGCATAGTTTCCAGTTCCATTCTTACTCCCTCACACGTCCTTGAATTATTATCTTATCAATGGCAATTATTCTCCTAACGCAAATGATTTCCAAATATACTTGAGATATATTGCAAAGACAAAAACCCTTGGACAGGCAGCATACATGTAGAGGCTAAAAATGACATGAGTTGGGGATTTTTTTTTTAAACATAATTACATTGGATTGGTTGGGACAGCTTACATCTGCATGTGTTTTCACACATACAGAAAGAGTAGAACACAAAGCAAACACAAGCCTTCAGCGATGAGGGCAGAAAGACCAACTACAGAATGACCAGGTTGGTCTTAAAGAGTTGTTATGAATCTTACTACCATGAACAGGCTTTAGAGCTATTTTTCTTTTAAAATATTTAGTTGCAAACTTAGGTCAGACCTTTTCCCTGCCCCTATAGTGAAATAACTTTTAATGCTAAGTAATACATTTATAGCAATATCAAACCCACTATGTTCTGTATGCAAAGACAGGTGAACTAGATTATAAGCTTAGAAAAAGCTTTTGAAGATGCTAATGGCATTAGCCTTCCTTTCATTAACATCACTAAAATCAGCATTATGCTTTCAAACCAGAAACTTACTGCTTCTCTGTACCATTGTTTTGTAAACAAAATCAGAAGAGGTAGGACAACCATCAAGAGCCGCAGTCAGACACGGTACAACGTGGTAGAAACAGGCCCTTCAAAGGTACCTGAAACAGCAAACCACTCAGCAATGCTGTTTGCTTACACAAACTGTATAATTATTTCCTCAAAGAAAGCATGTAACAGCATCGCACCTAAACATATTATCAAGAAAACACATTATAAAAATAGGGTGCTTATAGAATTAAAAAATGTTTATTTTGGTGAGGCTTGGTGCAGAGCAAGAGAACTTTTAACTCTGACCATAAAGGTGAAGTTACGTATCTCACAGAGAATGTTTCAACAAACCCAACACATACTGCTTCCTACGACTTTCTCATGTAACACTGCAGAGCTCCCTTCTACATGAAAATATCCAAGCTCAGATGGTTTAAAAGCTTTATTATAAGCTTCTGGTAAAGGTGCACCAGGTTCCCCTCTTTCGATGGGGAGGGGAATCCAAGACTTCCAAGTAAACCCGAGCTCAGCCAGCCCGGCCGCAGGCAGCCCCCAGCCCGCCAGCACTCACAGGGGGTCCCCGCACACACGGGCGGGGGGGGGTCCCCGCACACACGGGGCTCTCTTCCCGCCCAGCCGCTGCAGAGGCGCCGGAAGGAGGCGGCCGCTGCCCGCGCAGCAGCGGCCCTTCCAGGCGGCAGCCCCCCGGTGCCTGGGCTGCTTCCCTTTCACAGGAAACATCACGGCGGCCTCGGAGCCCCCTCACACGGGGCTCCCGCAAAGAGCCAGGCGGGCTCGCTCTGCCCCTTGCAGCCCCAGAAGCCGCGCAGCAGCCGGGGGGAAAAGAGCTCGCCATGAGCACGCTCCTCAGGGCTGAAGGGCGGCAAGAAGCAAAGAGGAGGTACCTTCAGTTCTTTCTCCCGCTCCCCTGCTCTCCTCTTCATGGTGCCGCCTCAGCCGCCCACCCCCCGCCGCCGCTCGGGGCAGCTCCCGCCGCGCCGCTTCCACCGCCACTACAACTCCCGGCACGCGCCGCGCCGCGGAGGCGGGAAGCAGGTGGCGGAACCCCGCTGTAGTCCCGCGGGCAGCACGCAGGCGGCGGCTCGGCGCCGCCCCGAACTACAGCTCCCAGAGGCAGCGGGGGCCCGCCGTCCCCGGAAGTGGAGGGGTTTGGGTAGCCACGGGAGCGGTTGGTAGCAGAAAGCTGGGAGAAGACGTAGGGCTGTGAGTACGGGGGCAGCTTTTCCTCCTCTGGGGCACGGCGCGGGAGAGGACAGCGGTGCTGGAGGTGTTCAGGGGGATGTGGTGCTGTGTCCGCCATGTCTGGGGCTGGCGTGGGGCGAGCCTGGCCTGGGGCTGCGCGCCTGGAGCGGTTGTTTCAGACCGGTGAGGCTCCCTCCCGCTTGCAGCGGGAAAAGGCTGCAATTTTAAAAATTATTTTTAAAATATCCCTATAGCACTCCTCAGCTGTGGCCTCTGCGGCGCGTGTAAAACGCTGCTGGGCTCAGGCGGGAGTTTGCTCCGGTGCCCCAGCGCGGGAAGAAGCGGGGCGCTGGGCGTTCCGCCCGGAGGGAAACGCCGCCCTTCCTCCCTGCCCTCGCGTGAGTTACTGTGGGAACTGGCGGGGCCGAGGGAAAACTTGGAAAGCGCTTGTAAAATATCTTGAAGGCAAGACACGATTGTTTGGATTTTTCTGTCCTGCAGTAGGACTCACAGGTCTGAGAGACGCTTCCTCCCTCAGACTACAGCAGGAGGTGGTGATCTCCCCTCCTAGTATCTTCCATAACTTACCCTTTTTTTTCTTTCTCACCTCCCAAAACAAACTCACAACACTGCAACAGATGATGTTTGAAAGATGATATGTGTATATACTCCTACCAAGAAATAAATAAGATTATTTTAGATGACAAGCCCAATAGAGTGCAAACATTTATCTTTAAGGAGTCAACAGAGGAAGAATGTAGGCTGGATGGTCTGTCTCTCCTCCTTTTTTTTTTAATTCTTCCTTCTACCAGAGAAGTGAGGTAGGATTTTGTAAGAAAAGCATCATCTTAGCCATGGCCAAGACTCATGAAATTCTAAATCCATGTTGAAACAGTTAAGTAATATGTCATGATTTTAAAGATTTCACTAGAAGCCCCACTGGTTGAGAACTTTTGGAAATTGATGTAATCCCTCCTCAGTTTTGCTACATTTGAATCATGTTGCGAGAACACTATGCCTCTTTGAGTTTCGTAAGAATTTGGAACTAATGCATGAGCTTTGATACTTAACTTTAAGTGTCCATGCTCATTACTGGTCTTGCATAACACTGCAAACTTGTATGCAGCTTTTACAGGTGGCACCTATTTGGTAAGTAGTGAGAAAGTTACAGTTTCTTTAACTTCAGTAACTGTATCTAAAATTCTTGCTTATACCAAACTTGATTCTTATAGGTTAATACTAGAGATGTGGAAAATTTTCCTCTTTTTGTATGTCAAGTTCTTTTTTCTTATTTTTTAGGAACAAGAAGTGCTGAAACGACTGTAGTGTAACCTTTCTGGGAATAAAAACTGTTTTAAGGTGCTGAGGTTCAGCATGGCATATGGACCTGTCCAGATGCAGATACAAATTTGTATCTCTTTTGCTTTATTATGCTTTATTTTAGGAAATAATGGACTCTGAAGTACAATCACTTTTGTAGCAGGGTTGCTGTACAATTTTGTCAGATTTAATCACTTTGGAAATGTTTTCCAAAGAAATAATATGGAACTCTGTGGAGAAATCTCTCATGCTTTAGAAATAATGCTGTAACTGTTGACTGCAAGGAAAGTAATTTTATTTAAGTCTTTGTGATTGACACTGAGGTAATAGTCAAAAAGTAATTGTAACGTATGCAACACATGACTTGGATGTGTAGCGTCTTTTCTTGGAGAAGAGGCATAAATGATGGTTGTTAGTGATTATTGAAGATATAGGTGGCTCTTATGTTAGTAATGAGGGAAATAAATTGCCAGGCCAAATTCTAAATCTGTAGTTATATTTTGCCTCCCTAAAACCAGAAGGCAGGTTTTACTATTTGTATCTAAAACCATTCTTTTTCATAAGAACACTTTATTTGTTTTTCTCTTTTCCTGTGGCCCAGGACAGAAAAGAATGCTGAATACTTAATTCCTGTCACTTTGTAATGAAAATGAAACAACTAATTCTTCCTTTTACTTTTGAAAATTTCACCTTTCTAAGTTTTCGGGACTTTAGATTTACAGCAACTTTATTTTGTTGCTTGTCTTCAAGTCATGTCATGTTGCCAGTAAAAACTGGCTTTCACGTACAGCCTTCCTGTGTTTGTTTGCTTACAATTTAAAAATGTCTGTGTTTTTGCTGCACCCAGTAATGGATTACTACTGACAAGGGGTTTTTTGTTTATTTGAGGGCAAGCATGTGTTCTTTTTTTCTTTGTTTTTTAAATGAAGGGATTTCTTTCACACTGAAAATAACAGGTAGATATCCATCTACCAAGAGGCCAATAGTGAAAAACAGTAATGTTTGCCTGAGCCTATTACTGTGCTAGAGTTTTTGAGGCTTGATTTTGATAGATGACAAATACTGTAGTCGTGCTGATAAAATGTTTATTTAGCTCTTGACCCCTCTGAAATTTGCCAAAAAACACTGTCTTTTTTCATTTGTGAAGACTAAGACAACCGTATTCTAGAAAGACATATAATGATAGCATCTTCTCCTTGCTACCATCATGAGCCAGATTTGGATTGATCATCTAGAGGTAAAGGTTTCTGTTTCACCTTAATCTTGGTCGCTGCAGTGATATGATACAGTGACCGCAATAATGAACCTAAACCTGAGTGAAGTCGATGACTGCAGATAGCTCTGATTTAGCAAATTAAAAAAAAAAAATGAGGGATTTATGTGAATAACACACAAAAAAAAAATCTGAGGAGCTGTATTCCAGTGGATATTTATCTCATTAGAATTGTGCCATGGGTTACAATGGCTGCCTGCCATGGACCTCAACATCACAAAGTGCTGTTCTCCATTTCCATGATTGACAGAAGTGAAACTGCAACCTTATTGCTAATCTACAAGTGTAGATCAATTCAGGCATTTCAGAAGTCATGACAAGGAAACATTTGTTCCACATGAAAGAAAAATGTGTTCAGGTTGTTATAAACAGTGAAAGCTGGAAAGAATACTTTAACCTAAGTTTTAATGATGAAAAACCAGAAGATTGAAAGCAAGACTGACTTGTTGGAAGCTAAACTTTCATTAATCCTTTTCATTCCTTTTGGGCAAAGCCATAAGGACACTTGTTTATAACAGAAGACTTTACTGGTAGAAGAAAGGCCTATCTTTACCAGCAGATTTGGTTGTGATAGAATTAATAGATACTTCCTGGTATGTCTGTGGGTTATACTGTGTCACTTTTGTCCTCTGATGCAAGTCTTTAGTAACAGCACTGTTAATTTCCCAGTGCTTTCGTAGATGTTTTTGGATTCACTAAGGATCTATATCACCTGAAGACTGTAACAAGAGCGTAAAAAAAAGACTCCAAAGCACTTAATGTCTCTCTGTCTCAGCCTTACTTGACTCTATGGCTAGCATCGAATTATCTGCACTGGAAGAGAAGAAAGAAACAGTAGTTGTTAACAAGTATCTTCATATATTACACTGAAACAAATGTAGCACTTTCTCACATTAATACTTTCCTAATGTCACTTTGTCATGTAGCTAAGCTTTCTGTTGCCTGGAGAAAGAAATGTGTTCGGATTTATGAGAATCATTCATAGGAGAGTCTCTATCTTTAGAAAGTAATTTCTCTATGACAATGATTGAAAGAAGACTAAGAGAATGGTAGGCAACACTGAAATGACTTCATAACCCCCAGCACCTCTGTTTCAAAGAGTCCCACTCAAAATGCGGAAGATGGCATTACTCATCTACCAGTTGGTGCCTTAAGCTTTGACCTGTCTTAAAATGAACAAATAAACAATTAAAAAAACAAACAAAAAATTCCTCACAGGTCCCTTTCCCACATGCACTTAGACATATGGCCCTAGCCCAAAGATTGCTGAAGACAACAGAACTGGAACTTTAAAAAGCTAATTCTACATACGTTAAATAAAATTGGACCTATTGCATTACAAAGAAGACATTTTCTGCATGAATTAAAGTTGGCATAATGTTAAACTTGAAAGTTTAGATTGTCCTCTGAGCAATACGATTGAGATAGCATTTGCAGTAATGTATGAGTGTGTCATTTCAGTGCATCTGTCATTACTTTTTCCTTCATTTTATGTGATGTATTGTAGCTCATTCTAGTCTCACAGTTTAAGTTACAGATGGAGAAGAATTTAATTTGATTTTTTTTTTTTTAATCTGTAGATAAGCCATGTCTGTTCCAGCTGATGAAACTGTGGGGGACCTGCCTGTGAGAGATGTAGGTCTAACTCTAGTTGGAAATGGAGGATTACCAGGTTTGTACCGGCTGCTATTTATTCCAGTTACAGACTTTGATCAGTGGTTTCTTTAGTTTCTTTCTAAAAATGTTTCTGACATTCCCACTCACAAAATTAAGTTCAAATACCCTTCAAAATCTGGGTTAAATTCTGAAAGATACTGTGATCCGTTCTGTGTTCATGTTGCTTGGTATAGAAGGGGAGTTGCTGTGAAATGCTAAAAACTGGAAATCTTGAGCTATAATGTTTATCATGACAGAAGAAAAGAGGACTCTTTTGCTGAATTGAGGACCAGGCCAGATCCATTTAACAAAGTGGGAACCAAAAGTGTTATGCAATTCTGATACGTTACTCAGCTACTATTAGAATGGAACTACTGAGCTTAGTCTTGTGTCTGAGTAAATTTATAGAATTACGAGTTCTAATCATTAATCTTTTCAGGCTTCAAGAGATTATATTAACTTTGAAACAGGTTGGAAAGCATCTCTGTGGTAATGATAATCTTTTTTTTTCTTAAAGTAGTATATTTGGCAGTACCTTGTTATTTGCTAAATTATTTCCTTTGTGTTGTCTAGTAGGTAATCAGTTTGCTATATCTTTTGAATTACTTTTTTATCTGTAAGAAGGAGGAGAAAGGAAGTGATTAATATGCCACTAAACATGAAAAAAAAAATCAACAGACTTATACAAGTGTAAAATATCAAATTACATGCAAACGTTATTATTTTTTTTTCAATATTTCAAAATGAGTTAGACTTTGTATTGCATGTTGAATGTATTGAAGGTAATTTAAATTGGTCTTGATTTGGGTAGAATCATCAACTACACAGAGTGCAAAAGGTCGACAAGCTGTATCACGAATCAGTCGAGAGGAGCTGGAAGACAGATTTCTTCGTTTACATGATGAGAACATCTTACTCAAACAGTATGCAAATAAGCAAGAGGATAAAATTAAAAGGTATGGAGTTCAATGTTTTTATTTTAGCTCATAATAATATTTTTGCCCTTTAAAGCATTATCAATAAATTAACAATCATGCTGATTTCTCTCAGGGCACTTTTTGGAATTCATTTTTGCATTGATTTCTGGTTGCCTGTGCGGTATGTGGGATATTTTTTGCGATGAACCATATTAGATCTTCATGTAGAGAGGTGCACCTCCATCCACCCCTTTGGAGCTGGTACCTTGGGTTCATAGCTATGCTGTCTGAGCACAAATATGACAGGTATTCTGCGAACTGAAGAAGAGACTATAGGAGCCTAATTAGTCATTGGGAATTTCATCCTAGAATCAAAATGGCTTGTACAGGGAGATTCTGCCCCTTTTTTCGTCCTTCTCTTTCCTCCAAGGAGGTGACTAGCATCTAGTTAACCCTAAAATATATTTATAGTTATCATCAGCCCTCCTTTATTCAGGGTAATAGACAACTTCATTGAAGAAGTCCCAAGTAGCAGGGGGAGCACAGTACCCCGTCTCCCCAGCCATACACAAGCAACTCTAGGCTTATTATTAAACTCAGTGCTGTGCAAGCAAAGCAGTCCAGACTCAGCAGAACTGTTCATGGTCTCACTGTATTCCAGGAGAGGTAATTAATTCAGAAGCAGTGTGACTTTCTGTTCACATTGTGCTGTGCCTGAGCTAATAAAATCTTGCTGTATCTAAGCCAGCTTCTGGTCAGAGGCTAACCAATTCATGAAAGGACATCTGAAGATACTGCCTGTGTAGATGAGACTATTTAATACTTTTCTGAGGTCCAAAGCATTCTTTCCTTTTGATTCAGTATTTACTGAGTCAAGATCAAATTGACCAGCATGACATAACTTAAATCTTTTCTGTCGGGCTACTATAAAATAGGAAATGGTAGAACAAATGAGTTGTTGGCTTATTCCAAATGGCATTTCCTGTGTTTCTGTTAAATGACTTATCAAATGCACTGATCATCCACTTAGGTAAAACTACACAGGATGTCCAAATTGAAATACCTGAATTAATATTTTAAGACACAGAAAATATAAAATACAGTGTTTGTCTAGATTGCCAGAGTGAAATCTTAACTCCTCAAGCTAAATTTGTTTCCCAGCATCCCTCATGCCAAAACCCTTGTAACTAAAAGTTTGGAAGGAATTTGCAGTAGGAGTACATTGAAAAAAAACTCAAACAAACAAAAACCTGCTTACAGGCAAGTAACATTCTGTGACATCCTAAAGTTATTACGGATTTTTTTTTTGTTTCGCTTTTGTTCTTTTAAGTAGAAACTTCTGTCCACAAGTATACAAAAATAAAACAAGCCCCTTTAAACAAATGAAGTGTTTCTTTATTTTCAGTTTTCTTTCTGGTCCTGCAAAAATAGATTCTCTGTAAACTAGATACAGGTCTTGAAGACGTGCGACCAATTTTGTAAAGTCTTGAACTTGTCTCTCTCATCAAAGCCACCTTTTCTTTTTTTATATGCCAAGTTTTTTCCATTCACTGCTGGGTATGTTTTCTGTTCTTGTATATTACATCACCCCCACGTGCCCTCTCTGCCTTTTGTTCTAGCTTACCAATGTTTATCAAAACTAAAGGAAATCAAAGGTACAACTCTTGAGATGCCGAAAGCAAAATTTGTATCCTTTTAAAGATAGATGAAAACCATACCCTCTGTATCTAATTATATTCTTCAGCTAACCGTTCCTTCTCTGAAGCACATTGGTAATATTTACAAAGAATAAAATTGAGTATGGTAATGAGAACTGTTAAGTCTCTTTTTCTGGAGTACCTTCTTAAATATCTCCACCTCTATATTTTAGCCACTACAAAGCTGAAATATATTTAAATCCTAAAATACTAGAAAAGATATATCATTGGAATGTTGCGTATTATTAGCATTTCTCAATAGCTGAATGCTTTGTCGAATTGTAGCTTTTATAGTTTGCCCCACCGCATCCCAAATCTGTAACTTTACTTAACAGCATACAGAGGTTCCTATATAAGGTCATGCGTTAAAAATTACATTTAAGCAGCATATGGAGTAAATATGTGTCCTCCCTTTACTAACCTTAAATGATAAGCCTTAGGAAACTGTTATTTGTCAGTGCTATAAAGCAGATTGCTGCACAGTGGTTTCAATTATCTTCAAAGAGTTCTTCACAGGCAGTAATAGTTATATCAAAACCTGAAATTTATTATTCAGGTTCTATGCTGAAGTCTTCAGAGTGATTATGTTCCTTTCAACAGAATGCTTTTTGTGCTGACTTTTCACATTCTTTTTCATCTTTTTTTTATTATTTTCCCCAGAATGGCCACCAAGTTAATACGGATTGTTAATGATAAAAAAAGGTCTGAACAGGTTGGTGGCGGCCCCAAGCGGCGGGGTCAGGCTGTGGAGCTGGAAGAAATGATTGAGCATTTGCAAGACAGAGTTCGTGAACTTGAGAAACAAAACGAGAGCCTCCGCAGCAAACTCATTTCAACTAAACAGCAGCTCCAGATTCAAGGCCATAGGCCTTGTCCGTACAGCTATGTTCAACCTCGTATTAACACTGGTCTCAAAAAAGTGAGTGAGGCTGCTGGCGTGCCGGAGCAGGCAAAGAAAGGTATCATCCACTTCTATTAAAAATAGTGGTTTATATAGGTACCACTAATTATTGCTTCACTGTAGCAAGTACATACTCTTTTCTGTTTATCAATGGGCAGTAGTACCTGTAGGCAGAAGAATCATTCTTCACATTTTTTCTTTATTTATAGCCGTTATAATAACTCATTTGCCTTTGAAGTCCTTATTTTGAGAATCCACAGTGGCAGGGATAAAACAAAAAGACAGATTTGAAAATAAAGTAGTTATCAAGCAAGTTTTCTAATAGTTAAAATCATGGGACTTTCCTAATATAAGTTCTCTGCATGTTAAAGGCTTGTAAAAGAACTGTATGAAAAAGTTTAGCGTTATCACAAAGTTTTACATCTGTAGTTTGTTTGCACATGTTTTTCCTTTTTTAATTTCAAGGTTTGTTCTGGTCTCCTAATACATGTGTGCACAACACTGCAGACTTGAAAAATCTATTACGTGTGTGGACTTTCAAAAGCAAATACCACAATGCAGCCATCTTTAATGATGCTTTTTACTGTCAAGACTTACTGCTGAAGGCAGTCTCACTCTCAATCCTTTATTTACAGTACCTACATTTGGAAATCACACTTTAAAACCCTTCTATTTTCATATGAACATTTGTAGAAGTAGTTGTACTCAGTTAACTTGTACACTGTACAGATAATATGTTTTTAAAAAAAGTAAAACAACCAAAACCCAGCCATGTTGGCCCTCATTCAAAACTGAGTCAGCAGGATTGTCTCCTTAACTTCCACAGGCTGTGGATCAGGCTGATGGCCAGTTATATTGTCTTTTTTCTCCATCCCACCCTCCCACCATTCTTTATTTTGCTTACGTTGATTACTCAGGTATATGAAAACAGAAGCAGTTCTCATGTTTTCAGACAGGCAATAAAAAGCAATTGGCTCTACCACTTTGCTGCTTTAATTTGAACATAATGCAAGTTTTGTCATTTTAAATGCACGTACATTTTCACACGTTATATCATGAATTAGGGAGTTTTATTTCCCAAAATCAGTGTTTTGCTTGTTTGTTTTAACAATGCAAAAATAGGGTAGAAATATAATAAATATATTTAGGCTTAGTGCTAGCAGAGAGGAACGGGCAACCTGTTTCAAGGACTAAAGATGGAATGTTGATATGGCATGCTGTGAGGGCATGTGATATGGCATAAGAACAGATCCAGATCAAAGAGGTCCTGTGCAGAGATAGGACTGGGGCCGTGTTGATTGAGGCAGTGGTTGAAGAGAACAGGAGGAAGAAAAATAAAGGAAAAGTTGTCCGCAGAACACCCAGTTCAGATGATAACATTCAGAAATTTCACAGAAGTTCTGGTGTGCCTATCTCCATTCTAAGACCTTGTCCAAACTAGAAGGGATTCTGATAATTTGAGTGCTGTGAATATGCAGTTTCTTGCATGCAGGTGAAGACTATTGTTAAAAATCCAGTAACCAGTGCTCAGAACTTGGACACAGTGGTGTTGTTTTCCAGAAGGCCAGAGAATATTTTCTATAGTATTCATTAGCATAGGGTGTTTCGTGTTTTTTCTCTTGCGTGTTTTCTCATCCTGTCCTTTTGGTTAGGGATGATAAACCTAGCAGTCTGGTGTTGGGTATATGCCTCCTAACTTTAAAGACTGCTGGACTCTTAGATAGCACAATTCCTAATACCTTAAAATTACACTTAAAGACTAAAATTCAAAATACAGAAATTAATCAAGTTAACTCAGCACAAATGCAAAGTAGGTAGGTTTTTTTTTTCAGTCATTTTGTGAACCTGCTGGTAGTGTTGAACCTAAATTACTCTATATTGGGGACTGAAAGATGGCAGCCTTAATACAGTATTTAAAATTTATGCATAGTTTGGTCCCACCTCAAAACTTCAGTAATTTCTTCTTGCTGAAGAAAGAGAAGGAAATTTGGAGAAATCATTGCTTTTGCTCCTGAACTAACAACTCTTCCCTAAGTAATTTCTCACTTTTCTTCTTCACCAGAGGCTTAGTATGCTTCTAAGAACATAAGGAAATTGTTTGCACTACTGCTAAAAATGGTCCTGTAGTTGCTTGTCTAGGTCAATGGTACTTAAGATTTTGTAAAGAAAGTGCAATCGGAGAAAAAGTCATTACAAGACCATGTTCCTGTTTAATAATATTAATATTGTTCTTCTTTGAACACACCATCTCTGTTTTCTGTCTTTAAAAGTAAAATCTGCAAGGAAAAAAATTTCAAGACTCGTTTTTAACACTTCTCTTTAACAGTGCATGCTGTGTTGCCCATAGTTCAAATTTTGTAGCAGCTGTGTTGTAGATACTCTGATTATCTCTTTCCATGTGAATTTGGTGTAATTTTTTTTTTTTTACATCTGTATTGGAGTTATAAGTTTTTGTACTGTATAGAGATTTGTTGTTTTATTAAATACTTTTCTGTTCACCATGACAAAATTTTATCTTTTCTTTTTTTTTCAGGAATGAGATTTCAGGATGTAGAAATTAGATCACCTAACCTTATGCTCCCAAGATGTGGACAGAGTCAACTTGAGGATCCAAGGGGTGAAATAAGGAATTTGTATGATTTTGATATTTCTTAATTTTTGTCATTGTAATTGTTAAAACTTGTGACTTTCTTGAAGGAAAAAAAGTACATTTTTCAGAAGTTTTCACTTCAGGAAATCAGTTGAAATTATTGGATCTGACAACAGTAACACTGGTAACAATGCAGAAGTATTTCATGATAAGTAAAACATAGGATCAGGAATTTAGAATGGAAATTGTAGGCACATATGAATTTGGCAGGAAGCTAGAATTGAACTTCAATGATTAACCTCTCTTTTTGCTAGGATGCAGTGCTGCCTAGCCTACTACTGGACAAAACTGATAAAAGCAGAAAGAATCTTAGCTGCCAAATTATTACCAACATAACTCCTAAAATGTGTGGGATAACCCATGCAAGTGATTACTGTATTGGATGTGTTATGCTGAAGCATTTAAGCTTCATTTCTAAGAGGTGGTCAGCTTTTATGGATGAGCTGCAAAAAGTGGAGTATGGGATAGCAAGGTAAAATTATTTCGATTCACTTCTGCATTTTACAAGTTGGTTGTAGTCCGGTAGCACATTTTAACTGGAATTGAAGCTCAAGGAACTCTTGATAACATCCTTAATGTAGATACTGCATGAGAACAGAGTGGTCTTAGAGAGGGTGGAAAAAAGGTAGGTAACAGCTAATTTAAAGATACTGAGGTCTGATTAGAACGTTATTTTTTATTCCAAAGTATATTGGAACCTATTATGCTTTTTAGACATCTGATTTTCTTAAAGCTACTTTCAATATGTGTGTTTCTTTCAATAATAATTTACCTAAATCAGATTTGTTTACAATATCTGTAAATGCTAAATTTTCAATAAATCAACAAGATAAGTATACAAATATATGAATTAATGTGCAGTTATGTATTTTGTGGTTGAAGTTTTGTAAAAACAAAGATTCAGTGGGATCATAGGAAATAATTTTACAGAAATAGTCTTATAAATGATTTTAATAAATAAGTTTAAATTATTTAACAGTGTTTAAATTGCACTCTTGCTAGCATCCTGACTGAATTTAACTGTTGCTGAACAGTTAGCATTATTTTTAAAAAGTAATTAGCATCATAATAGAATGATGTTACTGGAAAATAAATCTTCAGTAATATTACAGTGATGGGCCTAGAAAGGGTATTTCTCCTCTACCTGTCACTTTTGAAGACTAGGGAAAGAAGAGCTATACATTAAGACTGCCATGATTCTTGGTGTTCACAATAGCTTTTCTCCTAAGACTGATAAAAAACATTGTCTTATAATGCAGAAAACATTCAGATAGCAATTTTTTGAGAGATTTCAGTTCTCACAAAGGTGGAAAAAGTAACCACAGTTGCTCAGAATGGTGCACTTGGGTGCAAAAGCAAACACATGGCCAAAAAACTCAAGCTACTTTCAAGTCTATGATAGGTGTATCAAGTAATGAAGAACTGTAGCTTATGCATCAAAAGCTTTAGAGTTGAAAAATTGTAGATAAATTGTTGCTTATTCTTATTAAAAAAAAACTTATTGGAAAAGATATCTGAGACTTTATTGTGAAGAAAATCAAAATCACAAAGTTGTGGCCTACTAAAAATATTTGGACTCTGATCTCTATAGGTTTTTGCCTTTCTTTTTTTAATTGCATTTACTGGATAAATTCCACTGTTAAAGACACTTCATCTGATTTTTTTGCATAAAGTTACCTAACTCAGAGTAAAAGCTTAAAAATTGCTGTCACTGCTCCATCCATTGAAGATCTCATATTCTTTTGATAGCTAGGAATACAAATTCTGCTGAACACTTTAAAAATGTTTGCTCTTTTGAGTATTCATTTAATTTTTTTTTTTTTTTATTAGATACTTACTTGAATTTGGAATGTAAGATGCTTGTACTTGCAGGGAGACGGTGATTGAGTCCCAAAGAGAACGCATTGAGGAACTAGAACACGCCAGGGAGATACTTATGAGTCAGCTAAGAAGAAAAGGAAAGGAAGTTGAAGAATCTGTCCTACGGATGAAAGAGCAAGAAACAGCAAGCCAAAGGTATTGTGAAAAATGGGAATCTCCATGGTGGAAGCATTAGAAGAGCTATGTCATCATGTTTATATATAGCTGTGAAAACTACTTGTTCTGCTAAGAAATATGTACTTTATTAATTTTCTCTCCTTGTAGTGAAACTAAGTCATAAAATGTTTTATCAACTAGCTATGGATAATTCTAAGCAAGGAGATTGTTATGATAATAGGTTATTAGGTTTTTTCACAAATAAACAAAGAAGTTCATAATTACCATTTTAGAGTATTCATTTCCAGCTGATTCAGATTCAATTGAAGTTCAACTCATTAAATTTTAATAATCTATTTTTTTTTCAATATAGTTCTTAGAAAATTGTAGATATAGGTTTGTAGTGAATAATTTAATGTTCATTAATAGTCACTTATAATTTGGAGTCTACAAATAGTTGAAAAATAATGGCCTCATAAGGGTAAATTAGCAAATTTTTGAAGGAGTATGATATAGCTGTGCAGTGATACAAAGCCAGACAGACATGCTTGCAGAATGTGTTTCACAGTAAAGCCTCTATTAGTTTCTCTCTTTTCTTTCTCTTTTTTCTTTCACTTTTGAAAAAATACAAGCAAAATTATATAACTTTGCATGTATTTTCCCTTTTTTGACTGTTTCAGTTTCAGCCTGTTTCTTTTAATCCTGTTAAGGATCTAATATGGCACGATCCTGATTCCTTACTCATTTGATTTCGAGTTCTACTTGGATGAGAAGTACGCGGTCAGTTCTTTTAACTGCTTTTCAAGAGAGGGACCCCGTTATTACGTGTGAGCATTCTTTCGTGCATCAGTGACGCTACGTAAATAATACATCATAGTATTTGCTATTAAATTATTCACCAAGTCATAAGTCTTCCCTATTCAGAATTTCCTTTATATAGTTTAAATAGGTTAAGGAAGTTATCATAAATAATTTCTCAGTCTATGCCGATGGTGAATTAGAAAATATTTAGAAGATTTTTTTCATTATTTGAAAATAATCTGATACAAATCTCAAAAAACTTCTGTACTTCTGTACTACTATAATTACAGACACCTATACATATTATCTTTAGGAGATTTTTATTAGCTTGCTTTCTTGGAAGTCTTGCAACTACTGTCTAGAACAGTCAGTATTAGTTGTTTGATTACATAAATAGATGTAGAGCTTCTATGTAATTCTTATTTTTAATCTTCGCGTCAGCAGAGAAGAAACTGTCAATACTGGAATACTGGAGGAAAAATTGGAAATTTAAGTGACTGATAAGGTCATCTTATTTCATCTTTGTTGCTTATGTCTTTTTGAATTTTGGTACAATTGACAGCTTTTTCTTGTGTTTTGTAAAATACGTTTGGCTGTCATCTAGTTATGTTACTACCCAAAGACAGTTAATTTGTTCAAATCATTTAGGAACTCTATGATGCCAAAAGGACATAATAAATATACTTCCACCAGTCTTCATGTTGTATTACCATTTGATCTCAGCCTGGTGCTAACAAAACTAGGATACTTTCAACCTTTAGGAGAACATTCCTTGTTCTGCTACATGATCAAGAAATTCTTGGGATTGACATAACTGTAGTTTCCAAGTAGTGAAGAGGCCACAGTTAATAACCATTTACCCATCAGCAGTAAGGGAGGGAGATACTAGTTGTCCTGAGTCCTACACCCACAAGAAATCCAGTAATATTTTAAAGTACCTTTGCAGCTTCACTGCAGTTTCTGTATAACAGCTCAAGAGCTACATAATGGAGCTGAGTTAATATGCAGTGTACTCCTTGAGATTATCATTGTAACATGGCTGCAGTTGGAGGTTGTTTGGGGACTGTTTCAGGGATCTGTAATTGTGACTTAATTCTGACTTAAAGGAGAAACTTGGCCTGTGGATTGTTAGACTCACTACATTTTCTTATGTGCAAAACTTAACTGCATTTAGTTTGACTAATTTTTTAAAATTTTACATGTTTTTAATTTAAAGATGGACAAAACCATAATAACCTCATGGTGCGATGGCTATGATGCGCAGTGTGCAAGTTAAAACATTACATCTAAACAATCACATTTTGCAAGCAGCTGTCTTCAAATACCTTAATTGCTCGTGGTACTTTCCAAAAACATTTTTAAAGACATTGCAAAATGCATTTGTGAAACAGGTATTTGGTATTTACACATTTGTGGGAATTTTTGTGTTTTGGTTGGTTGGTTTTTTAATGAAAAAGCTTCTTTGCCAGTCAATTTTTAATTCCTTTGGTATTTTTTTGTTGCAACATGACTTTGCAATTAGACATTAAATGTTTGGATTTTTGGAGAGGAGTATCATATATGACACACTCATGACTACTGTGTTTGCATTATAGCATTGCAGACCTAGATTAAAATGTGGAACATGTCACAGTGTTAGTCACAATCCGTTATCTAAAGGGTTTTGAGAGACTACAGCATGTATAAATTATGTCTGCTGTATTAAAAAAAAAAACCTTATATTTGTATTTCGGTATCTGATTTTTCATATTTAACTAGTTTCCCTAAAGATCATGACTTTTTTTCATTTTTAGATAGATCTTTAGCCAGAAAAACAAATATGGAATTTTATATTGGTATTTAAAAAGTCATAATAACCTAGATGCTAAAGCTATTGATGCAATGTTAATGTTTTGCTTATTGCACATACGGTATCAATTACAACATAAAGGTGCTACTAGAAGGTAAACATTGTTAAGGCTTTTGTCCCCTTTACATTTTACTTCCTGTAAGGAATAAGAGGTAAAGGAAAGAACATAATGTATATCGACATATAATCCTCTTAGATCCTAGGCATTGTAAAATTAGGAGAGTATTGCACATTGATGTTCTATTCTTTACTTCTCTGCTTGGGAGGCTATGAAGATATCTTGGCCATTGATGCATTTGTGATTGAGAACTATTAGGATAGACACCTTTTGTTTTGTCGTAGTTCAGCCCTGATCAGGACCACGACATGTTTATTTTGCCAGATAGAGGGTAAGTGATCCTGAGAAGTATGGTGGTGATATTTTTCTACTTGCTTGTTTTTCTTGTTCTGAATGTGGATAGGAAAACTCTGTGAGTCACTGGTCCAGTTGAAACAATAGTCAGGACTCTCGAAGGGTAGTCTCAGTATTGTATCCGTGTACTGCTCATATGGAAGACAAGATGCAAGGGATGTGGTTTAATTAGACCTCATTTTTATTAGCTTAGCCATCTGGGATTTACTGGCATAAATTTGTACAGTGCAGGTCAAGATCCTTTCTTTAATCATTTCCTTCTGGAGCAGGCCGCTATCAGTCCCCCATTCCCACACAGCTGGTCCCCAGCCTGTTATTGGGTCCCCACTCTGTATGCTTTTAATCCAAATGATAAGAGGTCTGGAAAAGAGATTGTCTCTTTGGTGTACTTCAGACATTAACCCCAAACATAATTCTTAGTTTTTTAAAGAGTCA
The DNA here is from genome assembly GCF_036417535.1 of Chlamydotis macqueenii. NCBI lineage: Eukaryota > Metazoa > Chordata > Aves > Otidiformes > Otididae > Chlamydotis > Chlamydotis macqueenii. Next base: position 18,850,903 of record NC_141568.1, read on the forward strand.
CTTTCTCCTAAATTCATTTCCAGTTTCAGACTTTTTAATCTAGCTTTAAGATGAGGTTTAGAGTGGAAGTATAGAGTTCATGTTCCTTACATCTGCGCTTGTGGCAGAAGGTGTGATGGAGCTAAATCAGTAAATCAGTATGCCCGTTAATTCAGGTTACTGCCTCAAAAGGGATATTAGTTCCTTTTCTTTTTCTAACTTCTGCTCCAGATCTACCTCCATGTCTTCAGGTTCTGTGGCAGAACTTTTGGATTTTTGACAATAGAGAAAATACTGAATGAGCTATCTTAGTACAGCTTTATTCTTATACATTATTTTGTTATTCTTTGAGCAAATATTATCTATATAAGTGAAAGGTAGCATTGACTTTAATATCAAATCTGTATATAAACCCTATTTTAAAGTTATATCAGAATACCTGGGCAGATGTTGTGCAAGCAGAATGCATCAACTACCTGGGAGGGAGAAAGCTGTGTAGATAATAAATTTCTTTCTAGTCTACTGTTTTTTGACTTCATTTATAGAAAAAAGAATCTTCCCAACAGAATCTTCCTCAATTAACTTTACCTTGCCCACGAAAGCTGAAATTATTTTGTTCTTCAACAGCAAGCTCCTTGTCATGTAACTAGATGCATTGGAAATTTCTTAGACATACTTTATTTAAATAAGAAATAAAATATTGTAGAAGTACTGTAGAGAAATAATTTTGTTGCTCTGGCCCATAATGAGAGCTGAGATTGTGATCGATGTAATGCACTCAGAAGAAATTAATGGCACAAGCTTTCTGTACCTAGAAGCTTCATGAGATAAATACTCTTATAATTGTAAGAATGGAAATGATCCCAATAAAAAGTAATTTTTCACTTCTGAATTTGAATAATTTACTTCATTATATCAGTACCCCAAATCTGTTTAAATCAAATCCTGTTTCATTTACTGCTGAAAAAATAGTTAATGTTGATTGTCAGGAGCCATGGGGTTTACATCTGTACATCATAAATTTCACTATCATCTGCTCCTTTTTCTACTTGAAAAGAAAAAAAGAAGGGAAAAAAAGTCTCCTGCTTAAAAAAGAAGGGGAAAAAAAAAGAAAAAGAAAAAGCCTTTGAAGGCATCAGGGCCTTTTGTTTGATGTGTGGAACAAGATTAATAAAAACGTGCCACTACATTAGCTTTTAAATAGCTAGCATGAGACAGTGCTGCTGTCTATACTCACCACGACTTTAATTTGTGTAGATAACATGTTTTAGACACATGATAGTTTTAGCATTGTGTTAGGGCTGTTTCTTGTGGAAGATCTCAGTTTTGTGAGTGTGTTTATCTTCTGTGTAAGGACAATTAACTGGGCAATGCCAAAACACAGTAGGCTTTGATATTTTACAGAATAAAAGGTAAGTATTTCGTGTACTCAGCTGTTTTACAGATGTGTAAGCTTTGTAGTCCATTTTCTTGCTCCAGCATGGCATTGTGACAATTCCTTCAATATGTCTAAAATAGATAAATATTGGAAGATAAATTACCTTTTCAAATGCTAAAGATTTATTCGGATTTTATAATATTTTGTATTAATACAAATCAGAATTGGTTTCCCTTCCCATACTTGAAGAAGCTGTGAAAATAATGGGGTTTCATTTCACTGCTTGAAGTAAGGGAAAACATCAGAAATAAATATTTATTTTAATATTGAATTATTTTAAACATCCTTTCTATTACACAGTACATTCTCAAATTAATCTTAGAATTGTAGCAACATAGAGCATCTACATGGATATTAAGTGATTTTTGTGCAGTTAAGACACTTGCAGCTTGTTTGAATGGCAGTCTTAAGGTGCTATAGGATAAATTGCTCATCACCTTTTCTTAACAGTATTTGACAGGTTTAGACTCTAAGAGGAAACTCTGTTAAACGTTAGTCTAGTGGCATCAAGTACTTTGGCGGGTAGGTATAGGATTGTTTTCTCTTCCTGTCATATATAGTTTGATACAATAAACAAAGATGTATATGTACTGATTGAAGCTGCTATGTCATCATGTGGTAGAATGGTTGGTTACCTAAATTCTGTAATGTAGATTATAGAAGAAGAAATTAATTCGGGTATTACACATTAAATCTTCTCCTAAATGTGTTGTAGAAAGCTGATTTGCAATGGTTTTCAACTTTTTAAGATAAAAAGAATAATATTATTCATTTTATACCTTTAAGCTGATGATGCATTTCTTTTTAATACGATTTTGAAGGTTAAACATTCGGGACAATGTGGAAATGATCAAGGTCCGTAAAGAGCTGGTTGAGAAAAGCAATGCTCTTTCAGCAATGGAAGGAAAATTTCTCCAGCTTCAAGAGGTAATTGCAATTTGGTCAGTAACATTCCTTTACTCTTGTCACAATAAGCTTGTGTAAATGGAAAATAAATGTACACAGATCTTGAGTCTGAGTCAATGCTGAGTACATGAAAATGAACCACATAATAAACTGCACTCAAGCTACTCCAAATGTGTACAGTTTTTTAGTCTTAAAATTATATTTTTTTCAGAAGATTCTAGCAGGTCTTGAAGATTTTATCTGCAAAGCCATTGCAGGCAGATTGTGGAAAACGAACTGAGTTGTCTGGCTATGTAAAGAGATTCCTGATCACTTAAAAAGAGGGCTTTGACTTAAATGTACTGATTTATTAAAGATCACTTTATCAGTCTTTGATAAAGTTGGTGAGGTTTGGCTGTGTAGAGTTCTGACATTAGGACTTAACTTCTGTTCGTAAGTGCATGGAAATAATTTTGGAGGACTACTGTAAGTAATAGATTTTCTTTATAAAAAGAGCAGTTTTATGAAAATACCACCAGAACGTGCAGCGGCGTGGTAGACTCCATATAGGTTTTTGTCACAGAGCATTTTTCTGCATCTTCCCATATGTATTTGGAGAACCACGTGTATACACACAGTGGTAGTATGATAACAGCTTACAAACAGGAGAGTTCCTGCGAGTAGGAATCCTACATGCAATAGAGCTTTATAAAGTATCCTAGTCTTATGAGGTGAAAGCACCACATAACCTTGTAAGCTCTTACTGCTGCCTGCTTCTTGTTATTTTAGCTTGCTAAATAACACTTGTACCATTAGATTTTTGTTCCATTCCTTTTTTTCGTATTTTTCTGCTTCTGTATTTTATTTTGCTTCCTCTCCCACCTCAGTGGAATACCCATATCTTCTCTGTCAAAGCAGCTCTCCTGTTAGGAGCTCAAATCTGATTTTTCACAGGGTGAACTATGTAGAAGGTAAATTCCAAGGGAGAGAGGTTTCACATAGATTTTTGTGTTTTTAAGTAGAAAGCAATAAATAATCTGTACCATTTAAAATCATATGCGACTTTTTGGTAATTTGCAGCAAACATCAAGTACTTGTGCCACTTTCTCAGCAACAGCTGAATAGAAACACATCCCTAGGATTCAAAGTGGTATTTGAAGACATTGTTTCTAATATTCATGGTAAAAGCGGCATTTTTGAAAAGGAAGAGTATGTTTTCAGTCTCTCCCCCTTTTTTTTTTTTTTTTTTTTTTACAGGATGATAGATACAATGATTTTCCCATTTCCCATCACTTGAATGTTTGAAATGTGTCTACTAAATGTGAAGAACTGTAAAATCCAAAATTTCTGGTTTAGAAGTCACATAATGTACTTATCAACAGAGCCAGTTTTTACTATTTTTGATGTTTATTGTGATGATTTTTATGACTATTGAGTTCATTATCATTTACTTTCAGCTTCTACCAGTTGAAACCCATACAATTCTTCCATGTTCATCTTTGAACTTGAGTCAGCCCAAAATGTGAAACAACACAATAAGAGCCTGTAATCCTGCTCTATCTGTGATATTGAAATTGAGCTTGCTGCCAAACTTTTACAGGACAGTTTTGTTGATAAATAGTTTTAATATAGCCAGTTGAATGAAGGAATTGTGCAATCTGCTTAGAAGAACAAAGGACCCTGAAACTGTTTAGATTATATATTTGATCCCTTTGGTATATTTATTTGCTTTAATTACAGACTGAACATATACTAACCTGTGCAGCTACAACTGAAAATGCTGTAGAGAGTTAATTCTCTTGAACAGTCAGTACAACAACTTCATAACTGAGAGCAGTTTATATTCAATTCTGCAGTATTTCTAGGAGGTATATATGCATTTTCTTTAAAAGAGTTATTTCTAATTGACAACAATATGAACACATTTCCAAAAAAAAATAAAATTCCAGACTAGAGATATTAAACTAAAATTATCAGCCCAAGAAGAGCTGCAATAAGGCCTCCCTGGAGCCTTCTCTTCTCCAGGCTGAACAACCCCAAGACTCTCAGACTTTCTTCACAAGAGAGGTGTTCCAGCCCTCTGATCATTTTTGTGGCACTCTTAGGGACTCGCTCCAGTGGGTCCATGTCTCTCGTGTACTGAAGGCTCCAGAGCTGGATGTAGTATTCCTCATGGAGTCTCACCAGCACAGAATCACCTCCCTCAACGTACTGGCCATGCTGCTTTTGATGCAGCCCAGGATTCAGTTGGCCTTCTGGGCTGTGAGCACATGTTGTGTTGGCTCACGTCTAACTTTTCGTGCACCAGTACCCCCAGGTCCTTCTCCTCAGAGCTGCTCTCAATCCCTTCATCCTCCAGCCTGTATTGATACCAGAGGTTGCCCTGACCCAGGTGCAGGACCTTGCACTTGGCCTGGTTGAACTTCATGAGTTTCACATAAGCCCATCTCTCCAGCCTGTCAAGGATGGCATCCCGCTCTCCATCTTGCTGACAAAGATGTTAAACAACACTGGTCCCAGTACTGACCCCTGAGGAACACCACTTGTCACTCACTGATCTCCACATGTTCTGGAAATAGAGCTTTTCTCAGCATCCTGCATTTTAATATTATAATTGGTTAAATGTGCCTTAATATAATCCACTAAATTAAATTAAATTGTAAAAGAAATCATAAGTCCCTTGTTAATTTACTGCTAGCAGGGAAATAGAACTGAGTGCATTGAGATTATGAAACAATTATATATCTACAATTAAGGGTTAACAGAGCTGTGGCAAGTTCTGTGATTAACATAACTGTGGTCAACATTCATTTTTGCTTGCTACTGTACTGGTTTTGGTCAGTATGTCTAACCGCTGTAACCACGGTGAAATCTTTTAATTGCTTAACAGATGTATTTCTTGGTCGTTTTCATCATGACTGAACTGAGGGCTTAATGTTCATGAGAGCGAAAAGAATGCCACCTTCTTCTGGCCACGCATAATGAAACGTTGCTTTCAGTTACTTAGTTCAAGAGTGTCTCCTGTTGACCACATTGAGAATATCTGTTAAATACTACCATGAGAGACCACTGTTTGAATATGCAGAGTGTTATAACATGGTACTAAGTGTGAATTATTTTGGTTTTTTCCTTCCTTCCTTTTCATAGAACCAAAGGAACTTGAAGACTGTCCATGATGCTTTAATAGCAAAAGGTGATGAACTGAATCTACAGCTTAAAGAGGAGCGATTAAAGTGCCTCCATCTTGAAAAAGAATTGCAATCAGTGACTATTTCAAACCGAAGGACAGAGGAGGTGAGACTGTGTTCAAGAGAGCTAGAATCTGCTTTAGGTAATACACATAGATAAGGGAAAAGTTAACGATGGGATACCTTTTAATTGCAGAGATGTGAATAGACCTGTCATACTACTGGGTCAGTCTTGTGTTTATATAATTTTATCCCATTAAAAAGAGGAACCTGTGGCTGCTGCTTGCATTTCATAGAATCACAAACCATACCTGGTCTCTATGCTACATAATCACCGCACCAGTGTTTGGACAATATCTAAGGTGAAAGCATAGGATTTCCTGTCAGTTCTGATACTAAAGAAGTGGTTTTTTAACCAGGAAAAAAATCATAAGACTTGATATATTCATCACATATTGCTAGTTTTTTTAGTATTATTTCAACATGATTTAGTCACAGTACAGTGTAGTATTACATCTTACTCAGTAGTTCAAATCAGTCACTTGCATTTCTTTGTCTAGTGGCTCACAGAGAGAGGTGTCATCACTAACAGTCACCCACATATAGGCTAAATATCGAGTGTTTTATTTCTCATTCCCCTCAACGTATGAGGGGTAAGAGTCTCCAAACTTATTTTTCTTACATTTTGTAGCCTCTTAATTTTACCACCTGGTTTACCTGTTTTGAATGTATTTTACATTAACCAAGTTTACCAAGTTACCTCATAGATATTTTCTCCAAACCTTTAAACTGTTGTAATGCATGTAGGGTGTATCTTCTGAGTTAGAGCATCTCCAGGTTAAACCATATCCTGCTTTAGTGACTCTTTTGGAAGCAAGGACTTGTTTTTTCTGTAAGGTCAATAAAAAAATATTTACTGTGCAGGAGCCATTAACTAGCTAATACTAATACCAAAACAGAAATAAAAAATTTTAATGCTATAGTTTTTGGGGTTTTTTTTGCATAAGATCGAATGCAATTAGATACTGTTGTTCAACTGTGACATGTTGGTCTCAGTTCCATGTAAGCAACACAAGAAAGTCCAAATGTAAACCCATGTGGTGAAAAAAAGTGTTATTTTGAAGCTTCTAAGAGGCTATTGTATAAATACATCAAATAAAAGCCTGACAGTGCCTACAAATTATTAACTAATTGTCTTTATGTGTTCCTTGTAATTTCTTTTTGTGCAGTGCATTGCTTGAAACCTCCTTCCTCATTTTTAGTTACAGGAAAGAATAAATGATCTGGAAAAAGAGAAGGAACTCGTGAAGGAAAACTATGATAAGCTGTATAACAGGTGAGTTAATGGTTTCTGTATATAAAAACCTTGATTGCTGTCTTGTTTAATAGATCTTCATGTACTGTGTGCTTGAGTGTGCACATGCATATTGTGTGTTTGTGCACACATGTAAATATATTCATGCTGCAGTTCCTCATATCAGTAAGTGCGTAGGGAAACTTTCATGTTTTGTCTGTATTTCATCCATTCTGTTGAAATGGAGCAGCTCACATACTACTTTGAATACTCTCAAAATAGTAGATTAATTTTAAAAAATAATGTAATTTAAAATAAGTAGAAATAACTTTATTTTGAACATCAATGCGAAAAGTTCTTATTTGAAGTTCTAATTATTTTTTTCAGAGTTATTGCTGAAAGAAGAATGCACCTAGGTAGACATAGATTCCTTTGGGTTTATTTTATTTTATTTGGGGAAAAGGCATGTTTGAACTTTTTGCATAAGTTCTTCCAGCACTTCTCAGTGCACTTACATAAAGTCTGGTATTTAAAAGCTTCTCTGATGTTTATTTTTAAGGGTTGGTTTGTTTGTTTTGGTAATAGCTACCACTTCAGTTGTACTGATTCTGCTTGAAGTTTTTGCGTAGGCTCATCTAAGTTTTTACAAAGGTTCCTATACATAATAAGTTGTATAAATTGTGTCAGCAGTGCTTACAATGAAAATGAAAATACATTACCAGATATGATTCAGAAGTTCTCTGGTTCAGAAAAGAAGGAACTATAGTCAATTGCTACAAGCATGTTAAGGGAAAAAAAATGACCTGCAAATGAACTTTTCCTTTGTTGTGAAACCAGCTGGTCTTTTACACTGAAAAGGGTTAGAAAATAAGACAGATTTCCTAGAGTGAATAATTGCTTCAAAGTAGGTAAAATGCTTGAAGTCTTTTCTCATATCAAAATGATTTCTCCCCTTAAAATTTGCTTGGTTTGTCAGTGTGATGTCTGTCAAAAAAATACTACTGACTGAAGACATATAACATATCAATTTAAGTGATATCAAACGTTGTTTACGGTGTTCTTACAATATTTGTTATACTTGTTGTACTTTATACATTGACATCTAAAATTATAGTAGTTTAAAAAACTCTGATTACAAATAGCTTAAACTTTTTTTTTTTTTTACGTATCAGATGTAACAGTTGTGTAATCACAAGATTGAGAGTTTTATATAGGGGCCGTTCGTCAATTGTCTCTTGCTTAAGTTAATGGTTGTAGATTCCTCCAAAGTGATCATGTTGTAAGTGCTTCTGATGATGATTTCTTTTCCTTTTCTATCGTTATGCAGAGAAATAACTTTTACTGACAAATCAACTTAAAATCTTGGCTTGACGTTTTCTGTTCTGTTTAAGTCATAGTAGGATAGCTTAAAAAGATGTTTAACTAGATACATTTTAAATATGGTTCTCTCATAACTCACTAATCTACAATATGACTTTTCTTTTACCTAAATGATGTCTTTTTGTATACTCCCATTTAAACTTTGATTCGTGTTTCATCATTCCGTGTTATTTTTTCTGTTGACCATTTGAACAATGCAACTTTACTACAGCTTGCCTGTTGCTAACAGTGGATAGGCCAGTGTCCACAGGTGCTAGATAATTAATAAATATTTATTTCTTTTTTTAATTGGAGGAGAAGAGGCATAAACTCATTCTTTGCTAATGTTATTTTTTTGGAAATTCATTTGAAGTTGGAAATTTTGCCAAAGCCAGGACTGCACAACTGGATCTGAAGAGTTTACAGAGAACAAGTATGAATTTGTCAGTTGACTCATTATTTAGTCAGCATCCAAGAAAACAAATCATTTGAATGAAAGGTTTGGAGGAATTGTTTTTGTATGACCTTGTAATGCCAATCTAGCAATGCTTGAACTCCCTCCAAAGGAAAAAGTGCCAGATGCGGTTGACCGTTTATAGTTACCCAAATGGCTCCAACTCTAGGGAAATACAGTAAATGTGAAAGAACTTCCACATGAATTCAAGTAAAAGTAATCTTATAATTCAAAGGAAGAAAGCATCAGAAGTGGACTCAATTCAAACTGACATAAACATTAGCATTATATAGGCTTGGATAAAACCTGTCTTCTAAATTGTTCTCAATTTAAACATTTAAATTCTGAATTACTGAATATTCTGATTCGTAGTAACTGTTAATGATTTTTTTCTGACAGCATAGTCTTTTAAAAAACTGAAATAGTGTGTAGCTATATCTTTATGTGATGTAACTGTACCTAAAGATAACAAATGCACATGTAACTAGATATCATAGTCATTAAAACTTGAAAACATTTTCAGAAGTGTGGAAACTAAGGGTATTTGATATCTTTTCTTGCTAAGATTTGGTTTTTTCCTTATGGGAACAATCAAACTTCAAAGAGTGGTAAGTCTTGGCAATTACAGAACACACTGTGCCTCTTCTGTACCTGTGTGGTACTATGGAAATGATTGTGGGTTCACTGCATTATATTTGCTGCATATTATCTTCAAAATTATAGCAGAGTGAAGCATATATTACTGTAGGGCTTAGAAGCATTGCTTAAATTCATGCATGCTATAAAAGACACTATCACACTATAAGATGGTATGTGCCTAGAGAACTGTATAAATAGGTGAGATGGGTATACTGTGAGATAAAGACAAAATACAGAGAGATAGAACTGTTTTTGTGAAGGTCACAAATCAAGAATATACACTCTTGCCATATACTTTAGAGTCTACAGTCCATGTTGTAATATTTTTTTCTTTAATCTTAAGGTCATTCTTCAAATAATCTAGAGATAAATGCACTTTTATATACTCTGAACCACTTTATGTAGTCATAGCCGTCAAAACAGGCAGTTCTCTTTCAGCTGGCACGTACAGTCTGCAAAGCTATGTGGGCTGTCCCTTCTGCGATATTTCATCCTTCTCCTCTGTTTTTCTCGTTGAGCCTTTTGTTACATAGATCTCTAGGAGAGATAGACTGATAAATAGATACGAGAAGATTTTTTTTTTTTTAATACACTTATATGTGTAAAAGATAAGCTTCACCAAAGTGAAGAGTTGAGGAACTAACTCTTTTGTTTTAAAAAACCCTACAATTTCTGATTTTTCAAACAATACTAAGGTGAATAAACTGGTTTATGATTGGTTAAGATGAAGGACTTTTTTTCCAGTCCATAAGAATGCAAATATTGAATAATAGTAATATGAAGACGATCGTCATCACTGTCTATGAAAGCACATTGAATTGCCTTGTCTTTTTTCCTACTGGGAATTATACTGTAAATTATATAATGTCCTTAATTTTGTTTCAATCAGAGTTACACATTTTGTTGTGGTGTCAGCAGTTCTGATTCTGTGTCCATGCAATCCTTATTGCACATAGATTGGCAGTTTACAAGTAAATAATGTGTTACAGGCAAAATGGTTAGTCTAATTTCTTTGCCCACCTCTGTTTTTTATTTCTTAAAGTAGGAGAAAGATTACTTTATATGTGCTTCTTAATCAGTATCAGAATTGTTGTTTTACAATATGAGAAAACTGTTGTCGCTTTGTGGTCAACGTTTCTTTGAAAGGGCAACTGACTTTAGGCTCTGCATGTTTCACAGATTTAAAAGAAATCAGGTGGGTGATCCCAGCTCTCTGCATTAAGAGGTTTTGTATGCGGCAAGAATGGTTTTGTCAGTTGCTGAGGCTTGGAGTTGTGGATTACTCTGGGATATGTATCTGAATTCCTTTTCTAGTCCCACAAATGTTGCATGCTGCCAACTTTTCTGACTTTGGAGCTCTAAATTAAGGCCAGTTCTTTTGCTCACCCCACAAACTCTTTCATGTTTTCTAACCGCAGCCTGAGAAAGGCGCCTTGGTTTCAACAGCAGCAGACCAGCATATGTTTACTTAATTCCTAAGACATGATGACAGTGGTCTCTGTGCCACTAAAAGCTTTTTTCTTTATTATTTTCTGTTGAAGCTTATTTCTAAAAGTTTTTACATGCCACATGTTTTATTGCAGTGTCTTCAGTATGACCCATGAACAGCAATGGAAATTAAAGGAACAGCAACTGAAACTGCAAATTGCTAAACTAGAGACAGCTATCGAATCTGATTTAGCAGACAAAAATGAAATCCTTGACAAGATCAAAGTAGAAAGAGGTATTTATGAAATTTATTTATGAAATAACTATCATTTTCTCATGATGTGAGATTATCCTGTGTTGGAGTTCAGGTATAGTGCTCAGGAAAGTGTAGTTTCTGTGATTTCAGAGCTGCCTTTTAAGTGTACATTTGAAGAATATGCTGAAGTTATGACTAGCTACTAAGTACTAAAATTGACCCAGTACAGGTTATCTGCTGAATGAGGATTGTGTAACTCTAGCTGCATCATTCTTCATCTGTTGGGTTAATATTTACTCTTTGTTTCTCCTCTACATTTAAAATTCTTACAGAAAAGAGGATGATATGATAGTCCCTCTCAAGTTATAAACCACTATTCTAGTTTTATTTACTGTACAAAGTTACATGAAGCCTCTATAGGCCCTTGAAGATGATTAATTGTCTTTCAACTTTGTGAATTCAGAATTTTATTTGTATTTGCAATATAGACTTATTTTTATTTACAGCTATGTATATTTACAATAATACAGTTTCATTCCAATCTACTGAACAGATTATTTCCTATCTGTTTTTCCATGCTGTAGGATATCTTCTCAGTGAGTCTTTAAGACTTTGGAATCTTTTATTTTCTTGTCTCGTTACTGTGATATACTGTGGCAACGTAAAGTTTACAAAGCAAGAGCACAGGCAGGAAATTAACTAAATATTTTTAGAGTTGATTCTTCAAATATGTATTTTTAAAAGGTGTATTTCTGTGAACAGTCTAATGGAAGGAAGTGGGCCAACTTGTTGTGAATAATTCTGCCTATGATTATGGCTTAAGTTCAGCACGTGCTTACCATTAAGATTCTGAGTAGCCTTACAGACTTCGAATACCAGATTAAATATTTAAACGTTTTAGTTGACCACAGCAAGTGTTTGCAAAATTGGCCTTAAGTGATGCTAAAATAAATAAAATGCCTTAAGCTGCAATAAGATGAAGTTATGACCTATTGACAGTTAGAGTTGTTAATTATAGCTGGATTATGCAATGCAAAATCTAAAGTGATATTAAGAGCATGAAAATGTTATACTATTACTTGGTTAAGTTGAATGTAGAAAATCAGGCAACACCTTCCATCTTGTCTCCTTCCTCTGGGCATCATGTTTAAGTGGCAAGTCTTTACCACTCCTTCCCCAGACTGACATTTGTTTGTTATTGTACTCGTTTGGCTTGTTGTACTCTTAGACTGGATCAGCAGGTTACTACACGTTCCATTTCTGTTGAATTGGAATTGCTGCCACTTGAGTAGATGTTGTAATACCCTTCAAGGCCTATGTATCTAGGATTTGGTTACAGCTTCTTGTCTTTGACAAAACATGGGCAGTATAAGTTTCTTCAGTCACGTATTTCAGAGTACCTACCTTTGCACTTAGCTTTTTTTAAGGTCAGCAGAAGAACTGAAGCACTGTTTGTCTTAACCTACTGCCTGGAACTAGTGTAGAAATAGTGCCTTGTCTACCCTTTGTAGTTTGGCATGTGAATGTTTTTTCAAAACTTCTTTTCCAGGACTAAGAAAGATGTTAAAATAAATATAGTCTTGAGAATTTCAATGCTACAGGAGATTAACATCATTTTGTCTTTTTCCATGTCCTCCTTCAGTATTTCTCTCTTAGAGTGATCGTGTGATTTGGATCTGAATTTTTTAGTAGTATGTTTCTGTCCATAACTTAACAACGAGTTTTGTAATACTTAAAAGAAATATATTTAGACAGAACACAGAATAGCTTATTTCACACTGTAACAAAGCTTGCCCTTTTTTCTAGAATTTGGTATTTCCAGATGCTTTATCACCCTTCTTCCTGCCCCATTTCCCTTCATCATTTGGATTTGTGTTTCTTGTCTCTTCAATATCTCCCAAATTCTCAGCCCTGAATTCCAATAGCTGTTTGGTTCACGTTCATTGAACTTCCTGACAGTGTTCTTTCACCCAACTCTCAAATGTGTTAGATAAGCTAATACAAAATTTAAGTTGAAACAATTACTGTAGCAAGAACTGGTGCCACTTATCTCAAATTAATACACTTTGTCTTTACTTGGTAATATTTATAACTAAATAATTTGTGTTTTTTCATTAATATAATCTCATGCCTTGCTGCATTTGTTGTTCTTAGTTATAGTACTGTTTTACACAGAGTACACTGTTTACTAACTGCAGGTTTTTTACATTTGTCTTAATGGACAAATATTTACTGTGTCAGTAAAAGCTGGCGTGAAATATATGAGTAAAAATTCTATTTCACTCCCTAAATATTGTTTTTCTGTCCATAAAACTACTAGAAAAAATCAGCATAAATACAGTTCCTGTTGTATTCCATGGGCTAACAAAGAAGGCAATCCTGTTGGCCTAAACTGGACCTAGACAAATAGAGGGTTTGTCAAGGAAGAGGAGGAGGATAGATGCTCTTGTACGTAGAAACATAGAATGGTTTGGGTTGGAAGGGACCTTTAGAGGCCATCCAGCCCAGCCCCCCTGCCAGGAGCAGGGACATCTCCAACCAAATCAGGTCGCTCAGAGCCCCGGCCAACCTGGCCTTGAGTGTTTCCAGAGATGGGGCATCCACCACCTCTCTGGGCAACCTGGCCCACCATCCTCTTTCCCTGCATGTCTTGCGTTTTTATCTTTGGTTGGGGTCATAGAAACACAGCCTGTTGAGAATCTGGAGAGGCAACATGTACAGTGCTAAGGCAGACTGAGCTGTGCTATTGACAGATTGTCCCATTTTGGTGTAATAAGCTGTTAAATTACCTCAATTTGAACAAAAGCTAGTTTCTGTTCTATACACCATTGACAGTTTTGAAGTTAACTTTTTAAGCAGCAAGTGTGAATGAATATTAAAAATGTGTACAAAAACTGCACTGGGGTTCACATTAGAAAAAGACTGGACTGAGCTTGCTGCTCTTGTCAGAAAATTCATGACAGTGACACAGAAGTACTTGGGAGGGATATCTTGTCTCCTTATCCCTGGAAAAAGTGCCAGATCAGATCTCAGGGAAAAGAAACATCAGCACGAAGAGCCCTTTTTCTCTGTGGTCTCTCCACAGAGACCTCCCAGCAGATACAGGTCTTTTGAGTATATTATTTGGGAGAGTCCAGAAAACTCAACTGCTGATAAGCATTTCACCATAGCTCATCTTCTGACCGACCCTTACAACCATCTTTTAAGAAGGCCTGCATTCTGTGCCTATTCACCGAGCTTACTATAACTGTTTTCGTATTTGCTTTCTAATTTTTAGCTCTTAGTGCTTTTAATTATTTTTTTCTCAATTACACAAATGCATTCCATTTTCGTAATAACTGCAGAGAATTAAAGCCTTACTGGTGATTATGTGTTTGAATTGAAAGTGACTCCTGTGGAGTCCCAACAGATGTATGAGTCAGGCTGCTGTGTACAGGAGCACTGGCATTACAGAGGATTCATTTTTAGTGAAGATGTCATTTGATACATAAACTCTGCAAAATTCAAACTAACCTGATGTCAATTTTTGAAACATTTAAAAGCCCTTGAGACTAGCATCTCAGCCACGTGTTTCCTGCTGAGTTCAAGCCTCTAAATTGAAAAGCTATTCTGTAAAAACAGCTAAGTTGTGCATCGTGCCCTGTGGGACAACAGAAAAGATTCCAGCATTAAAAAGATACTGTGGACTGTTTTGTTGAAAGCAGTAGAATATATTCTCAACTAAGTATGTAATATTTTACCAATCAGCTCCCATGAGCGCAGATGAGAATTACAAAGGCTAATACTCGCACGCCGTGTTGACAGTTAATCTTTATATCATTCTGACCTAAAATATGAATTCATAGTACTGAAGTATGTGGTATGAGAATATAGCTTTGGGACTTCGGAAAAAAAACACAGGAAAAAGTGGAGGGAGAAAAAATATTGTCATCAAGAGAACAAAAAGTTTGTCATGGGGAGGAGAGTCAGAGAGTACTCTTATTCCTTAGAAACCTGAATGACTTTGAGAAAAGCTTGCTTTTAAAACTTTTCCATGTGAAAGAAGGTGTGTTGTTAGAACTAAATTGTTTTGCCTTGTCCTCTAAGGTTGGTTTGTTGTTTTGTTTTTTTTTTTTCACGTCTTCTTGAAAAATCATTGTGGATGTAGCTGTGCATTACTGAGTGTTTGTTTAAAATCTGTGTAACCTTCTACGGATAAGTTGAATGATGTTTAGTCATTCAGAATGATAAAGAGTTTTATATCCTCTCTATTCCCCTCTTCGTTCCCTTGCCCCAAAGCAGAAGGCTGTACTTAGTTGAGCATATCTTTCTATTTAGAAATACACAAAGTGTAGACCTTTGATGCTGTAGGTTCCCTAAAGCCCTCATTTTCTGTTTGTTATTAATAACAAATATTTCCCTATACAAAAGTTTCTACATTTTAAAATGAAATTTTCATGCATACGTTAATGCGAAAAAGTAAGTTTATAATTATATTGAATTAAGTAGAATATTTTGTTCTTTTTCTGTGTTAAGACCAAAATGAAAAGCTGATGCAAGAGAACAGAGATCTACAGTTATGCTACCTAGAACATAAGCAACAACTAGATGAACTGAAAAATCACATGAAGTTTTTGACCAAGGTGAACTCTATTTCTTTTTAGAAAATGAGCAAAAAAAACCATTCTATGTTTTATGCATAGTGCAAATTCTTCATGCAAGTAAAAGAATACAGAAATATTACAGTTTTTGTTTATTCATGATATCAAGCAAAATGTAATGTCTAGCGACAATGCATCGTGTTACTCTGAATGTACTTTTTGGATGCTCGTTCACATCTGATAACACTTTTTCATGACGTATTTCTGTTTCAGGAAAGTGATATTGATGTGGCAGAACTCAATGAAGCCCTCCTGCTTATAAAGGTAACTGACAAAGAATGAGTATATGGGGGTTTGAACTAAATGATCTTTAAGGTTCCTTCCAACCCAAACCATTCTATGATTCTATATAGTCTGCATTTATTGTCTTTTTTTCTGTGGCTTTTTTTTGTTTTGTTTTGGTTTTTTTAACCCTTGGTTGACCACTAACACAATGCTTGGGATTTTCAAGGGCTGAATTATTTGTGCATCTTTTAGTAGTGCTTCGAGCTCATATGGGTGCCTTTGTCATTTTTCAGTTACAGTGAAGCAGAAGGAAAGATGAAAAAAATTGCCAGGATGATATCTAGAGTTATGTAGATAATTCATTACAACATCGAAAGTGAATTAAACCAGAATCACAAGCATTTAAAAAAAAAAAAATTACTTTTTCTCAGTTAAATTATTTATCACACCATCTTGTTCTTCCTGTAATGTTTATGGGAGTGTACTGTAAGTGTGGAAGTTCTAAAATGCAATACAGCGATACTTAGCAACTTCTCTTTGTTTATTAAAACAGAAAAACAAAAATACCTAGAAAATGTTGAAATTTTTTCTCTTGCAGATAAGTTGTAATTTTATTATTTGCAGCAAAATTGAAAATTAAGTGTGAGTTGGGGGAAGAAATCAGTGAAAAAAGTGAAGTTTGCATTAAGTTTCCACTGTTCCACTTAGGTTTTATTTTCTCGAGGAAGTGTTTGCTGTAAATAGGATCTTTTTCTGCTACTAAAATGCAAATGATAATTCTATAATGATAATGAAAAAAAGAAAGCAGAAAAAAAAGAACCAAACCAAGCTGTAGATGAAAATTCAAGCCCCAGGATTAATAACAGAAGCCATGTAGACTTGAGAATAATAATGCAGGTCCTTAAGCAGGATTATTAATTATATAAAAGGTGAATGTATTAATGGTTTTATATTTTCATTGGATAGACACAAGTGATTGCTTCTGAATATCTCATACATTGGAATTGGTTCCTGATAACCACGAGATTACATTACTGACTACAATCCGGACACTTACTAGTCTACTTCATTCCTGGTTTTTGTGTTAGCACATGCTCAAAATTTACAGTTATGCTTACTGTTTTTCCAAAATTATATCCCAATGTTACATCTAAACAGGCACAAATTCATCCAAATAGTCTTCAAAAGTTTGTTCTAGTAATTTTTGAAATTTGCTCCAGGTTCGAAAGCAGCAGAAGAATGGGGACCTTATGTTTTTGGAAAAAAAAGATGATATCCGTAAAGATTTAGAACACTCCATGCAGGAGCTACAATTAACACATGCAGAAACAGTGCAAGAACTTGAGAAGACAAGGAATATGTTAATTTTGCAGCACAAAATTAACAAGGATTACCAGGTACTAAACTCTACTCACAGTGGAAAATAACTTGATGGTAACATTTTAACATTTGTAGCACTGGAACGTGTCATAATTAAGACTTGCAAATTCAACAACAAAGCCAGTCTCTTTGTAGGTAACCTAAGATTTGCTGTTGTTGAAAGTATTGTTTAAAAAGCATGAGATCCAAATGACTTCAAACTCACCCTGATCAGAGCCCTCAAACCGTGCCTTCTTGGGATTATCTCTGAGCTCTTATCAGGTCCTCACAGGAAAAGCAGTAAGTGTACTTGGCAAATAAGCTTCCTTTTCCACAACACTCTGCTTTTACTCTCTTGTGCTGGATTATTGCAGATCATATTTTGACTTTTAATTCAATTAATCTAAATTTAAAATAATGAAATCATTAACAAAACTATTAGGAACAGTGTCCTGAAAAAATATCTAGTCTGTTTTTCATAATAATGTTTTTAGATTTTGCTGAAATTTGAACTGATTGCTGTATTGCTGAATTAAGAATTCCTGCTATTTTTGTGTACTTAAAATGTTGTTCTCTTAAATCTAACTGTATTTTAATTTGTAGCCAAAAACATGTGCAGCATCAGGGTGGACAAACCTTTTTACATGCAAATTTTTTTCAGACTGAAGTGGAAGCAGTGACAAAAAAGATGGAAAGTCTACAGAAAGACTATGAGTTAAAAATGGAACAGTATGTCCATCTTCTTGATATTAGAGCTGCACGCATCAGAAAACTGGAAGGTATCTTTAAAGTATATTCTTCTTTAATTTTTTAAATATTTTATTTCTTGCAAATTATTGTTGTAAATTTGTTCTTCAGTTGAAACACTTTTCCATTCCTAAACTAGTAGAAAGGTCAGTTCTTTCATTGAAAATTATCTGTGTGCTCTTTCATTGACTTAAATGATAAAGTTATTAATCAAACAAAATTCAACAAAGCAGTTTATGCTGCAGCTACTGCTGAATGAGAATAAAACTACCAAACTTAGAGTTTTGCTTTGTTTTTTTTTTTTTTTTTAATAAATCATGCATATATGGTCAACCTTTTATTTTGCTGCCCTATCATTACATAATCATTTCATGCTTTGCTAAAAATCCCAACATACTTAGGGAATATTTCAATGTGATGAATTTAAAATACCGTTTTAATGGCTTCGGTGTGTAAAGGGTGCATAGGAAGCCTGAAATAAGATACCTTACAAACCCCAGGGTCATAACAGTTCTCATGTTTTGTCTTGAAGTTGCATCCCCTGTACTAAAGGACTGCATGAGGATTTATGTCCTAATTCTGTGAGCATGTGTTTAGTTTAGTTCACCTTTAACCACCTGGCCAGGCAACACATAAAGGTCTTTGCTGATAGTTCTGTCCGCTCATGATACTACAGAGCTTAGAAGTGAGACGTATTCTTTCTTTCCCTGGCAAATTTAGTTCAACTCTACAAAAATATGTATCTTAAGGCTCTGCTATATTTGCATAGGGATACGTATTTTGATCATTGCATGCGACTTCTGAATTCTTGCTTGTTAACTCCCTTGTAATCTGGTATTGGTTGTTAGGGGCCTGTGTCTGTTTTCATGTATGTTGAAGCACCTGCGTTGTAGAGGTATTCTTGATTGCTCTCTGCTCTCTCTAAATAAGCAGTAGTACGTGTACATGTAGGATTTTTCAATGTGTGATTTCTTTTTTGGTAACACCTTTAAGAAGGAACATTGTCAATATAATTGAATTATGCTTTTTTCCTCTCTATTCACTCATTAATGATATTTGATTTTTAAACAATATGGTCCTGTTGTAGCTCTGGTTTATTTGTTGCAGCCCAACTGAGAGATATTGTCTATGGTACGAAACCACATAAATCCAGACTAGAAATATTACCACGTGATCCAGTGGATGAATTTGATGAAACTTTACATTTAGAAAGAGGAGAGAACCTTTTTGAAATTCATATCAGCAAAGTGATCTTCTCTTCTGGAGCTATGCATGCTTTTCGTGACCATGAACCTGCAACTTTTTGTACTTACGCCTTCTATGACTTTGAACTTCAGACAACCCCAGTGGTTTGTGGGCATGCCCCATTGTATGACTTCACTTCGCAGTATCTTGTGCAGGCTGATGACTGCTTCTTGCACTATATACAACAAAACAGTATGACACTTGAGGTTCATCACGCGTATGGCACAGCTTATGAAACAGTTGCTGCATGTCAACTGAAGTTCCAGGAAATCTTGGAAACCAGTGGGAAGATCTACAGCACAGCAAATTTATATGGTAATTAAGATACCAAAAAGTATTCTGTTTGATGCCGTATTGTAAGTGACAATTAAGTAGTGCATATTTGGCCAACAGTGAATTTGTGTATTACTATTTCAAAATAAGAACAAAGGTTTACACAACATTGTATTTCCTGTTGGGTGTGCAGCCGTGTGGGACGCGACAGTTGTGGGAAACCTCTGACAGGTGCAATTTTGCTCATAATGACTGAGGACAGAGATGGTTTTAACACAGGGATCCTGAAGTACGTAACGTCAGAAGTATGTGACATGCTGGAAATGTCATTAGAGAATCTTGTCTGAAAATAGCAAGTGATTCTTTGTCTTGTATAAAGGTTACTTGCAAAGTGTTACTAGTACACATGTAAAGAATTTTATTAGGAGATAGTATCTCCTTACTCAACAGAATTACAACAAAACAACATGGAGGAAAGTAGTTAGTAGTGCAGTGTACTTGATTACATTGTAATACTAGTCATATGTTAGAATTTCTTTGTGAATACTGTGGATGTTTTAAAATAGGACTGATACTATTTTTCATTTTGCTTTGTTATTTTATATATTTTTAATTGTGTTTTAGTTGTTTAATGCAAATTTCTTTCATCCTCTGAGACTGTTATTGATACAAGGGGCCCCTACTTCAGCTGTGAAACAGACAGTAATTTCGGTGAAGTCTTGTAATTAAATGAAATTAAATTATTCTACTTTTGCATATGCGATTTCTGGCAGAATATATATTAAAAACAAAAACATTTATGCATTATAAGACTGTCAAACATCAGTGCTTTATACTTAGCCCAAGTCCCAGAAATATATCCCTTCATTCCTTATCAATAAATAAAGGAAGAAAAGGTTGCAGTTGTTGTAATTTAAACTGATAGGTCAGAGGTCTTCCTATTATAGTTGTAAGGCATCAAAAAGGTGCAAATGATGGTGGTTACAGTTTAGAATATTTCATATAGTAGCATAATCTATAGGGGAGTTGGTTCAGGTTTTGTGCATTTTTTCCCTTTTAATTCATTCTTTTAAAATAATTTTAAGATATCCCAGACAAGCCTTTTTTTAAGAAGTACTTAATATTCTGTGCTGCTTACTTTTTCTTTTAGAAATATTTTGTCAGATCACTATATTCAGAGACCTCTAACTGCCAGCTTTTATAAAAAATCTGGTTTAATAAGCCATTATAAAGTGCTATTTTTGCCAGTAATTTCAGCTGCATACCACTTCATGGGACATTTCCAAGTGTTGACATACAAAACTGTCCTAAGCTTTATTTGCCTTAAAAAGATTAAAATAATGAACTAGACTCTCTAGGTTAGACAGTAAATATTGCAGATTACAATATGAAAAAATGGTCATGTTTCTGTTTTGGATCATACAAGTAGAGCTAGAGGAGTTGTTTCTGTTTCTAACGTGAACTGCACATCTCACGTCACAATGACAGTCACAAGATAACTAATCTTTAATTTGTGGGGTTTCCTATCTTTTGACTTAACTACTTTAATGTTGAAAAGAAAATTAATGCAATCTTGTATGTATTTATTCTTTAGGAATCAAAGGAAACGTTCAAAATTATGGTACTGTAGAATACTGGATCAGGTTACGAGTTCCTATGGATCAAGCTATCCATCTCTACAAAGAGCGGTCAAAGGCTCTGGGGTATATGACATCCAATTTTAGGCCATGTGAACAGCCATCCCAGGTATGTTTGGGTTTGCACTTCATAGTTTTGCTAGAGTAAACTGGTCAAAATTACTTTTTTAGTTCAAATAGTTTACTTCAGCTGTTGGTATGTTCAAGGTTACAAAGTTAAAGGTTCTTGAGCTGGAAAATATCTTTAGCAGTTGAATGACATGTTTTTCACATAAAGAGATGTAGTTTCAATAGAATTATAGCTTTCCTGAAGAGACAAAGTCTTAAAGTTCAGTTATTTATTTTTGCTTAAATTGACACTAGAATATTTTAAAATATTGTATTTAATTTTCTTAACCTGTAAGTGCCAGATTATGTTAACGTTTTCTTCTAGTACAATATTCAGGAAAGTTAAACTGATAGGTGAAGCAGTTGTTCAGAAGAGTCTCAAAGTTCTTAATGTTTGAGTATTATGAGACTGAGATTATGTCACAGGTTTTTTGGGGTTTTTTTTTTTTTTTTTAGCTGGATGATGAAGAGAATTTTGGTAATATAATGCACTATATAATCCTGTTTAAATAAGGGTCACAGGAGAAAAAGGGACTTTCAGGCTTCTCTAACAATTGTTTAAGAAGTAAAACCAATCAATTTGAAATATATAAATTAAAACACTTTAGAGTTTCTAACAGGCAATTTATTTTAATGTGTCCCTGTTTAAATTACTCTAAGTCTGGAGTAACTTTAATGTTTGATATTATTCCATAATGTAAATGTGTATTATACGAGAATCTCAATGGATTCCATGATGTAATCTGAGAAGTGTGTTTAGTGTATGAATTCTATTAAAGGTCAGTGTAGGCGTTTTCAGAATAACTGAGTGTTTGAGAACATTGTAACATTTGCTTTAAATCTGATTTTTGAAAGAATCAAAGGTATGTTCAACTAACTCACAGAATCTGGCCATTGTTAAATGCCAAAATCTGTTATTTAGTTTTCTCTATTTTTGATGATGTTACTTCTAGCTCTGTTACCATTCCAAACATGGTTGAAAGGTAACGCATGTGGAACAGAGCGTTTTGCTGTAATTATTGAAAAATTGCAAATGCAAACATGGCAACTGAAATGCAACGATTACACGGGAGAAAATAAAATAGGAAAAATGGCAGAAATTAAGAACAGCTTCTACAGAGCTGTTTGAAACACCACAGTTTTCAGAAATGTTTTGTGGCAGAAACTAGAAATCATATAGCCGTGGCAGATGGTTACACTATGGTAAGGGTTCTGTCAATCTGCAGCTGCAGAAGTAGCTTCAGTTATGCGTTCCAAAATTTAAGCTTTCACTAGTTAAACATACATATAAAATTTTCTGTCCTGTATAGTGGCAGAAATCATGGAAACATGAACTGTACATAAACATTTTTTTTCTAGTTCTGTATGTAGCCAGAAACACTAGCCTCAAGGTTGCATATTAAGGAGTTAAATTGACATGTTTGGTTTTCTCATGAAGTATTTCAGCACGGATTATTGAATCACAATATTTAATATTTTATCCCACAAAATGAAATTGATAAATGTTTCCCCGTATACTAGAACAGAGAACTCTGGCTTCCACAAGCAAGATAATTATGTCCAACTAATGAAAATAGCTGTGACGTATTACAGTAAAAAAGGAGAGCTTTTTGAGATCAATATGGATGAGTGTTACTTATTTAAGATAGTCATGTTATTTGTTTTCTTCTTATTCTTTAATTTTTGTTAAAATTAATTTCCCAGTTTGACAACTATGAATTTCACAGTATGTAGAAGCCATGTTGATAGGTAATTCAGAAAATTTGTTATATCATTGAGTTTTTAAATTTACTTCAAACACTTATTATGACTCTTCACATGCTGATTTCTAATTTTTGTAAATTGTTTATGTAGGTAAAGGTCTTGGAGGAAGGAAAAAACAGGCATCTGCAATGCAATGTTAATTACTGGAAAGTATATATATAAAAGGGATTACAGTTATAAACATTTCTTGACACAGAATAGCTGTCAAGATCAGAACCCTTCACTTTAAAGTGACACTAGGTGTGAATGTCTCTTATAACTGTGATCTTCACTGCTTTGTAGATAAACTAGTGACAAGTAGATCATAAAACTTTAGAAGAATAAAGCAAACAATCACAGACCTGAAAGAATTAACCTCTTATTTTCTTATTCCAACAACCCAAGAGAAATGTCGTTGAATTTATAGAACAAGTAATATTTTGACATATAAAATTAAACAGTAGTTGGACTGTCATTGAAATAATCAGTTATTTGTTCTGTCTATATAGTTCTTAGAGTTTGCCAACATAAATATTCTAATGTTTTTAATTTAACTTCTCTTTCATTCAAAGCAGCAGATACTCAGAACTGCCCAAGTCAGCACTTCAACAGATGGCCATTTAAATGAACTCCACATTACAATAAAATGTTGTAACAATCTACAATCTCGAAAAAAACATCTTCAGCCAAATCCTTATGTTGTCTACAAGTTCTTTGATTTTGCAGACCATGATACTCCCATCATTCCTAGCAGCAGCAATCCACAAATAGATGACCATATGTGTTTCCAAGTGCCAATGAATGCAGATTTAGACCGATATCTAAAATCAGAATCTTTAACCTTTTATGTATTTGATGATGATGAAACGGAAGAAGGTGCTTATGTAGGGAAAGCCAATGTGCCTCTTATTTCTTTAGCACATGACAGATCTATCTCAGGTAAGAATTGGACCTCTTCAAATGTAACAAAATCTTCACTTCCTATTTCATATCTATTTAAATCTCTTTAAGAACCAAACTAAAGAAAGGCTCTTCAGAAAAATCTGGACAGGCTAGATTGATGGGCCGAGGCCAATTGTGTGAGATTCAACAAGGCTGAGTCCTGCACTTGGGTCACAACAACCCCATGCAACGCTACAGGCTTGGGGAAAAGTGAAAGCTGCCCGGCGGAAAAGGACCTGGAGATGTTGGTTGACAGCCAGCTGAATTTGAGCCAGCAGTGTGCACAAGTGGCCAAGAAGGCTAATATCATCCTGAAATAGTGTGGCTAGCAGGACTCGGGAAGTGATTGTCACCCTGTACTTGACATTGGTGAGGCCACACCTTGAATACTGTGTTCAGTTTTGGGCCCCTCACTGCAATAAAGACATTGAGGTGCTGGAGCACGTCCAAAGAAGAACAACAAATCTGGTAAAGGGTCTGGAGAACAAGTTGTACGAGAAGTGGCTGAGGGAACTGAAATTGTTTAGTCTGGAAAAGAGAAGGCTGAGGGAAGACCTTATAGCTCTCTACAACTACCTGAAAGGAGGTTGTAGCGAGGTGCGTGTCAGTCTCTTTTCCCAAATAACAAGTGATAGGACAAAAGGAAATGGGCTTAAGTTGCACCAGGGAAGGTTTCGATTGGATATTAGGAAAATTTTCTTCACTGCAAGAGTTACCAAGCACTGGAACAGGCTGCCTAGGGAAGTGGTTGCATCAGCATCCCGGGAGGTATTTAAAAGACGTGTAGCTGTGGTGTTTGGGGACGTGGTTTAGTGGTGGACATGGCATTGTTAGGTGTATGGTTGGACTCAATTATTTTAAAAGTCTTTTCCACCTTGAATGATTCTATGATTCTGAAAACCTGTATCATTCATCTCCTGTTCTTGTCTGACAGAATTTTAAACTCCAATGAAATCCTGGAAAGAAATTTTGCATCCCAGTGTTACTTAAGTCATGGCTAGTGAAAAGTCTATGTCAGAGCTTTGAAAGTGATGAATGATTTTGTTTAATATAAGCATGAAACTTCTAACATTAGAGGAAGAAAAAGGCCAAGGGAGAGAAAAAGTTTTGAATCTCTCTTGTTTTTACTAAGGCAGACCTAACAGAATGTTCCAGCATTGTTGCATTTTAACTCAGATTTTAAAGTGGTGTTTGCTTTTGTGATTATCCATCAGCTGCAATGAATCTTGACAGGATGCCTGTACGTTACAAGGTTGATTGCGTAGAATTTTTTTCTTCTCATGACATTTTCTGAGATTTAAGAGAAAGAAGTAAATATTTTCTTTAAAATCCACAAGTGAAAAAGAAAAATAATTAAATCAAAGGAACCTGGTGTCCAAACATTTATTTAACATGGTCATACCAAGGATGAAAAGCCTTTTAAACCCTTTTTTGTTCACTATATTGGCCAATGTATGGAATCGTTATTATCTGATAAACAATTATAATTTGAATGGTCACTGTAGCACTGACTAAATTTAATTCCTAATCAATTATTGATGTTTTCTTGTTTGTTATCATTTTAGTAATCTGTTTGCATCAGTCTCTTACTACTGTTTTTTGCCTTGAGAAGCCTACCAAATTTACCAGTTACATTTCTCACACTACTGTGTTATGAGTATCTTTCATTATTAGGTAGAAAGGCCTTATTATTCTCAACATCAGATGGGAAGAGGTGGCTGAAAGCCACCTGCCTTTGTCCTGCTTTTGTAACTGGTAAGATATATGTGAAACAAAAATAGTAGGTCTCTTGAAATAACTATTAAAAAAAAAAAAACCAAACCATAAACTGTTTCTCTCTGGTTCAAAAGTAACCTGGAAATATTTTACTGGTTCTTTTTTTTATTTTCTAATGATTAAAAAAATGTTTCCTGGCATATACATACTTTCTCCTACCTCATTTTCTTCAGTTGTTGCTGCTACTTCTTTTTTTCAGGACTGTTACCCTAATTTATAACATGGTTTCTTTCTCTGCGTGGCTTCATTTTTTTCTCATTAGTTTCCTTTTTCTAGTCTGGCTAATGTACACTTAAAATAAAGTACAAAATATACATGAGAAATCAGCCTCGTTGGGGGGGAAAAAAGATCAAGAGTTATGCTTGCAATCTTGCCCTGAAGCTCTTTGTAGCCCTCCACTGGACCTGCTGCAGAATGTCAATGTTTTACTTGTGCTGGAGAGGCCAAAAGTGGACACAGTATTCCAGATGCCATCTCATAGGTGTCAAATAGAGAAAGTATGAAACTTCCCTGGACCTGCTTCACGGCGTTCTTGCTAATACAGACCAGAGTGCAGTTGGCATTCTTTGCTGCAAAGACACAGCTTGGCTAGTGTACGTTATTTTGGTCAAACAGGACCAGCTCTTTTTCTGCAAGGCTGCTTTTGGCCAGTCAACCCCCAACCTGTACTGCTACTTGGGGCTATTCCTGGGCCAGTGCAGAACTTTGCATTTGCTTTTGTTGACCCTCATGAGGTTTCTGCCAGCCCATTTTTCCACTGTGTGAATAGACTCCTTGCCTTCAGTGCATCAGCTGCTCCCCACAAGTTGATATCAGTTACAAACTTACTATGGTGTTTATAATGTAAAGGATGCTTAATGATTATTTCATTGTCAACTCTAAGACATTCATGAAAAATTTAAAATATGATTCTATAATCCCATTTAAATGGATAATAGGAGAAAAATTGCAAGATTTAGCAACTTGCAGATTTTTAAAACTTGTATTTTCTTTAGCGAAAGTTAGTGAAACAAGGAAATGTTTTAGTTAGATCTTTTGAAAGGTGTCAGTAAGAACTAGTTATCTGGTATTGGATTATCTGAGAAACCTACAGGACATTTTGAATGAACACAGTAATGCAATCCCTTCTAAATCCTGTATTTTTTAATGTCTACAGTGTTTTATTGGATATACTTGGATATACAAACCACAATATTTTGACACTATTTAGCTTCTAAAATGAAGACTATTAAGTTACTTAATTCCTGAATCCCGTTCAGTTTTGCATTGCATTTTCTTGTATATGTATAGAATATGAAAATTTAGACAAGATTTGCATTTTGCTTTCAGGTACTTTTGAACTAACAGATTCTGAAAGACGTGCTACTGGTACTATCACAGTTGAATTAAAATGGAAGCTTGTCTACCAACCACCAAGTGGATCACCAATGGCTGCAAACTTAGTGAATTATATTCCAAATGAGAAATCAGTGGCAACTAAATTACCAGGAGAGAAAAAAAAGCAAATTCCAGCGCTGTCTCCTTCTTTTACTTCATCAGTGAGTGTAAGTAATATAACAAAGTCACAGAAGTTAAGAGATATAATGTGTAGTACGAATACTTCGTATCACCACCATCTTTGACTTCCTTTGGAAAGTGAAATTTTGTGCGTAAAACTTTAAAAATTATTTTATAATGGTAGATAACTGGTTAGCAAAAAGATGGGAGAAAAGGGAGGAGAAATAAGAAACACTAAATGTCTTCCCTATAAATTTGGTGCTTATTCATTCTCTTTTCAATGTACATGTCCTACATAAAGTGTACTCATGTGCTTGTGCAACTTCAGGGCTATGGTTGAAATTTATGACAGTCGTGAAATCAGCACCGTTTCTGTGGTCTCTTAGAAACTCAAACAGAACTCGATCAGTTGGGGTTGCTTTGAGTCAAAGAATTCTCAGCAGCAAGGTCCAAGCCATATGTACAGATAGGTAGGTGTGTCTGCACCACACTGCTGTTCTGGTGCCTGGAGCATGATGCGAAGATACCCAATAGCTTCTTAAAAATCAAACATAAATTTTAAAGTAGTGTAAGGAAATTTTTTGTGTATAAAAATCAGTGGAAATGGAGCATAATTTCTACCTTCATCAAGAGAGTAAAGTGTGAAGAGTAATAAACCACTTTCTCTTAATTATTTTTTTTGTCTTTTGTATTATAACATAATGACAGAAATATTCCAGGATCATTTTGTTAATTTTGCAACTATTACCAGTCTCCCTTCTGTTTCTGTGTTAAAATTCTCCAAAGGGAATGGCATGAGGAAAGGTGTCAAAGATGTGGTAAGCCTACAGAACAAGAGAAGAAATCAAGCACTCTGTAAATGATAATAATAAATAATTTTGCCACATACATGATACCACTGACTTCAGTCCTACAATTATTTCTCACCTGGAACTCACATTACATTCCATAGATGTTCTGTAGAGTTTTATACCCATTTCTGCCTGAATTTTGAAAGGTCTTTCCTTAGAATGGGGGGAGTGTTTATTGAGACATCATCTATATCATCTTGGCTGTTTAGAATTGAATTTAGTGCAGTTAGATTTGGCTTTGAGAAAAATTAAGGCCCCTCAAAAATTTACTGTCAAATAAGATGGCTAGAATATGGCAATGAATGGTCTTCAGCTATATTTGGTTTATTACAGAAACCAACACCCAAACCAAGGCAGCGCACAGCTCAAGCAGACAAGAAAGTATCTTTTCTGGATCTGAGTGCAATACAGATGGCAGTAAGTTTTAAGTATTCGTGCATGTTGAAGCAAGAAAGGCCTCTTTCATCTCAGTATGGACAATTTATAGAACTAATAATCTGTCAAACTCAATTACTTTAGCGGTGCAAGACTGAGGTGTCCCAGGCAATGAATGACAGCATAGTACTTCATATGGGGGGTGGGGGGAGGATACAATACAGAGATATTTGTGTGAGTCCCTCGGAATTGCTTGCTATCCTCCACGGTTTACAAGCTTCAGCTTCCATAGACTTAGACTTAGTCTCTGCACTGTGTTTCTTAGCTCTCTGAGTTATTAATTAAAGTGTCTTTGTAGAGTGTACCACTTGCACAGATGTATAAATGGCCCTACAGAAACCAACTTGATCCAAGCAGATCCTGAGTGTTGTGCTAATGAGATACACAATTTTACACAGTTCAGGGTCACCTCTTAAACGAGGTCTGTGAGCTGAGATTACGCACACAATTACACTTCTGAACTTGGGATCATCGTGTGTACATCCTTCCAGGCTCTAGGAGAGTCTACGTGGAACTAACTCAAACATACCTGTTGTATGGTGTGAATTTTCATTTCATCTTAAATAATCTGCCTTCAGAGAATTAAGAATAGGCTACATTTATTCTTTTAATTAAATCCAGTAAGTTAAGGTAGTTTCTTTAACAGCTAATTATAAAAGGTTATAAGCATTATTGTAAGTTAATAATATTATGTCACCTTAATTAATTTAAAAACGATCTGTGATCATTTTTCTCCGTTTGTAAATGCCTTGATTGGTTTTATTTTTTGAAATGCTAACATCAGTTTTCAATTCACAGATCTTTCTGCTATTGTTTAGTTTGAAATGACTAGAACTTTGTTTTGAGCCATATAGTATAGACTGGAAATAAGAATTAAGTCAATCTCTTGTCTTTTTTTTTTTTTTTTTTTTTAAAAAAAAGGTTAGATGTTGGTGAAAAATAAAATCTTTTGAGAGCTTAGGTAAAGAAAACTGAAATGTTGGCCAAATAGTTACATATGCAACACATCTTCAGCTGCCCAAACAGTAACTTCTCAGAGTTCAACTTTTTCAGAATCTAGGATTTTCTAAGGGAGACAGCTACGCGCTGTCCTTCAGAGGCTTTGTTACTGGGTGGGCAGCACCTCTAGCTGTTTTAAAAATCCAAGCCTCACTGTCTGGTTAGAGTCAACAGTACTGTTAGAACTAAATAATTAAATAGCTGGGGCTTCTCTGATGTCTAAATCTTGTGGTGAAATGGCAAGAGAGTACCCATGCAAGAGAATTAGAAGCTCAGCAGTTTAAAATTGAACAGGAACAGTCTGTTTCATTTTCCTGTTCATTTGCTGAATAGCACAGAATCTAGTTCTTGGATATTAATGTGACACATGCCAAAGCAAATAGTTGTTTTGGGAAAAGAAGACTCACTAAAAGGTGGGATGAACCGTTTAACTCACCCAAACCATTTGTAAGAATTGTCCAGCCTCATGGGTGGAAGCTATAGCAGGGGACAGTAGCAGCAATGCTAATTCAGGGAAGCAAAAGAGGATAAAATTTCCTGTCCAAATGCTTCTCCACCAGTGAATTTATACCTACTTTTATGTATTATTTATCTACTATATATTAAAGACTTCTCCTTATTTTACCCACAACTTAGGGCTCTGTTGTTGAAACTAATATGGAACTTAGAAAGAAGACGAAGGCTTCAACTGTTAAAAGTGTTTCAGAGGTATGAGATTATTCAGGTTTTGCAGTTTTATATAATATATTCCATTTGAATTCCACGTCTATGTTATTTCTTCAGTCATGCATCAGAAGTCAAACTACAGTGAAGTAAGATCTCAAAAACTTCACTGAAATATGAAAAAAGTTATTCCTTGTGATGACAGTCTTTTTGTTTTCATCATTAGAAAGAGAGGAATATCTCTGCTTATTTTTTTCTGTTTGGATGAAGTTTATTTTGTCTTCCCTCTAAAGATTACAATTATATAGCCGGGGAATTGAAGAAGAAATGGAGTTACTTTGGAATATTGCTAAATTTGTAGCATTCCAAGGAGAAGAAAAATATTAAATATTGTAATTTGTAATGGTCCTATTGGTTGTGAAAGTAAGTTGTGGCAGATTGGCAAACTGTAGTTTCTAGTGGTGTAACACAACATTTAATCACGGGCTTTTATCTTCCTTTCCCTTTTCTACTTTGAAGCTCATCTGGGGCTTTGATTGAGAAGTTCAGTCTCCCTTCAACCACATCAAGTGGTGTGGGTCAAGTAGAATAATCAAAAAGTATTATCTCTGAAAATTTTGTCCACAAAATGCAATGTCCCTGAAGGAATTAAAAGGAATGGCCAAACATTGTCTAAAACAGTGGTTATGACACATCATCTGTGCCAAGGAGGAGCATAAGAGACATGAAGTCAATTTTCTACTACTTGAAAACTTCAAGGATAACCTTTATTTATAGAATAAGGCTTCTCAGTGTTTCATGATGTTGCTTTGCTTTGTGTGGCTCCAAATGTGTTAGAACAGAAATAACTCTTCAGGTGCAGTTTTGGGAAACTCCGATGTTCTGTGGACAGCCAAAAGCTGTCTCATGGATTCTGA
Source organism: Chlamydotis macqueenii (assembly GCF_036417535.1). Lineage (NCBI taxonomy): Eukaryota > Metazoa > Chordata > Aves > Otidiformes > Otididae > Chlamydotis > Chlamydotis macqueenii. Next base: position 18,881,880 of record NC_141568.1, read on the forward strand.
GGATGGGAAGTGAGGCATCAGTGTCTCTGTGGAAAATTCAGTCCTAAAGGAGAAATGTTGGATAATAAATAATGCATAGGTCTCCAGCAAATTTCCATGGAAGGTGCTGTAATGTTATATCCATTAATGAGATATTACTCTATGTAATTGTACTCAAAGAGAAAAAATGGAATAAGATTACTTCAGAGTAAGTTATGCACTAAAGATATTTTACCTTAGATAACATGTTTGGGTTTTGTAGCAAAGCCAATTCCTTTTTATATTATTTTAGGTCGCTTTTGAAATAGAAAATACTGTATAATTTAAGTTTATAAAATTGCTACCTGAGTGAGGTGGTGGTGTTTGGTTTTTTTGTTTGTTTGTTTTTTGTTTGTTTGTTCATTTGTTTTTAAACTGAGTCTTGTAGAACTGAAAGAGCTGAAATATAAATGAATCTGGAAATCTAACAGGCTGTGTATATGTTGACAGGTACCAAATGATTATAATAGTTATGTTTTCACAATATACATCATTAGAGAATTGTCTCTCTATTGTATCAATTATTTGTTACTGCAGTTGACAACTTCTCATTGTTTCCTGCATTGCATAAGCAATATAATTGCTTAAAGACTATGTATAATGAATGTGAGCCGTAACTCTTCAGGTTTTGAACTTTAGTAACTTAGTGTTCAAGGAGTGTTATAAAGACTGTAAGTTTGTCTGTTTTTATATAGCATGTGGTACATGAGGTTAAACAAGAAAGGCTAGCGGATGATAAGGTGAAGAAGATGGCTGAAGAAATTCAACAGGAAGAAGAGCACCCCTCACATCTGTCAGAGGGGCAGCTGGCTGACGAAAGCTCAGTTACCTCTGGAGATGAGGCAGAAATAACTGAAGAACTGGAACCAGAAGGTAGAATTAGTTTTATGAATAAGTAACTGCATTTTCTTCGTAAATCTATGTCTCTCCATATTCTCAGGCATTTCTTACCTGCGGTGGGAGCTGCCTCATTATGAGAAGCTTCATGACAGAAATGATATTCTGGTGTACTTTATAACTGAAGCTGTATGGTGGATATGGTAGTGTTATTTTCTTCCCAAATGGAAACTGCATTGTAACTGAATGCAAAAATCTGGTATCTGACCTAGATTCATAAAATATTAAAGGAAACCTGGATTCTATTTTAAATGTCTTTATATTCTCAGAACTATGCTGTTCTAAAGACAATTTTAATGAATGTGCTCCTTTTGTCTGCAGATAACAGCCAATGCTGATATCGAAATCCTTTCAGACAGTGAGAGGGGTAGTATGTCTTATCACTTCTGTGACATAAAGTTGTTAGAGGCAGATTTATTTAAAGATTATAAAAGCCAGGTCATCCTGTTCCACTTCCGAGCTTTAACTGTTTATTACTGAAATAAACCAAGTCCACGATACCACGTTTAAAGTAAAAGCAAAAGCAGGATGCTAAAATTTTATGTTCATTTGTTTGCAGCTTCTGCGTAAGAATTCATTAGACAAACTGGAAAACCAGGATGTTGAATCCCTGTTGTGTTTACAAGTAATTTGCTCCATAGAAAAAGACCTGAATGCTTTTGAAAATAATCCACCCGCATACAGAACTACTGGTTTATTTTTTAAAAAGAAAAAATACATTCTTCTTTACATGTGCATGGTGTTAAACATAGTCAGAGGAAATCCACTAATTCAGGCCATATTCTTAAATAAAGCTAACTGTTGTTCATACTTCAGTTCATCACAAGACTTATATCCTTCCACTCATCGACTTTCATCTGGGAAACATTACTGGTTTTTTAGCAAATCAGAAAAAAATACAGTTCAGACTACTTTAAAGGTCATTGATTTGCCAGTGTTAATCTTCTGCAAGGAAGATAAGATTTACCTGCACTTATGATTTATTTATTAGAAAAGCAAATATATTGCTATCAGGTTTCTCAGCAAGTCTCAGATGGACTACAAATACAGGTGTGTTTAACTACATTGATTTTTTTTTTTTTTTTTTCAGATCAAGCTGATAGACAAGGAAGTGATGCCATTGAATCGATAATAACTGATAGTGATGACTGTATTGTTTCAAGTCCAATATCCAAGGATATTAAACAGGTGAGTCAGAGTATTTATGACAATTATTTGGTAAGTCTAAGAAAAATATTTTAAGCCTAATGTCCTGTACAAATAGTTTTTCTGTATCTAACATCAATTTCTAAGGTATTTTCAATTAATGTATGTTTTCCTGTTTCCAGTTCAAACAGACACCTTTTAACGGAAAAAAAAGAACGTTAACCTGACCGTATTGTGCATATGATTTATAGATGTTTTTTAAGTGGGAGGATTTATTGTCATTTTCCATTATTGTCATACACACTTAGACATAGACATTTCTAATTAGTTTCAATCTCAATTCAAATTTTAGTCCTGCACAAAATCTCCCTAACAAAAGAACTATTGTAACGTGAATGTCTAAAGAATTTAGTCCTCTTGTTCAGTCCTACCTGTTGCCTTTATGTGGGAAAATGTGCTTTTCTTCTTCTTCCAGTGCTTTGTGATGAAGGGGAGGATGATTTCACTTGTCAAGGCCTGTAGTAAATCTACAATGCTTAGCTGCCCACTGTATTTCATCTCAGTATGTTGACTTGATTGAACGTTGTTGAAAGGACAATTGCATAAGCTTGCAGTTGTTAATAACGTGCAAGCCTTGCATTTATTTTTCTAGTTCATCCACACAGATTTCTCTTTGTTCCTGACTTCTCAACAGTTTTAGATGAGTTTTCAGTGAAGTTTGTACATGTACATTATCCGATCGCTTCAGCATACTTTTTTTTTCTATTATTATTTGTGGGCATGTACGGTAATGATATTGTCTTGACTTGTTCTTAAAGCCAGCAATGGTTGTTTTTTTATAAAGTCATACATACAAAACAACACAGCATAATACAAATTTGGAATTTTTACTTTGAACATTATTTTGACAGTATAGTTCTCTGAAAAATAAGAATATTTCATACTTTTAGATCGAACATCGACTGAACTATCATAAAAAATATAAAACTAGCACTTAAAATTGATTATAGTACTTCTAACAGTTAATACTTCTCTGGTCTATCTCAGCCTTCTTTTAAAGGACCAGGGGTGTACTGTTGTATCCTATCAGTCTTAACTTTTTTTAATGTTCTGGAGTGTGATAACCTAGAGGTACTTTGCTTCTTTTTTACAAAGTAATTAGCGACAAGAAGCAATGCTATGTTTGAGAAATATTACTCCTTTTTTTCTAAGTTGTAGAAGAGATTTAGAAATGCTATCACATATATATACTCCAGAAAGATACAGAATGTACTTTTGAAGACAGAATTGCATTGTTTGTATTTAAGATGTTAAAAAAAATGTTTCACCTGTAATTTTGAGAACTAAAATGACTGCTCCTCATCACCACTAAGTCAAACTGTAATATAATTGATCAATACCTTTTAATCATCCTGTATTTTATTTTGTGAAAATTATTTAAGAACACTTCTGAGAGGATTTTGAGCACAGATTTGTTTCAGGTTCACTAATTTCTACCTCTCCATTGATCTGTTCCTCTGGTAACAAAGCGCATGTTCAAGAAGGTAGATAAGACAACAAAAGCTATAAACTATTAAGGCACCATGTTTGATACAAATTTGATTTCAAAACAGATGTTGGTATATTTGAAATTTTGGGTTAATTATAGAATGCAGCATGTGAAAATTGTGATTGAATTTGTATTTTTTTTTTTTAAGATTAAAAATCACTGCCTTTTATCTTTTGAGATAAATATCGTGCTGGTAATCAAACACTGTAAATAAGGCTTGTGATTTTTAGAGATCGTTGTGCTAATTATCCTATAAATCTGAGTTGTATGCCAAACTGTTTAAGCCATTTAAGATCATACTGTTTCTTTTTTGCATGTGGCAAATTAGACAGTTCATGGTTATTTCTTAGATATGTTGATCATAAAGGGTATCTAACAGATTTTCCAGTACTTAGCTGTACCACTTGCTTCTTTCTCTTTTCTCCTTGTCTATGATGTATAATTAATCATAGATTACTTCATTTTGTTTCATTTCATTTACAAAATTTATAAGCTTCGCTTTGTCGGTATGAAATGCTTGTCCCCTTCTTTCCTTTCCAAAGTGGCGTAATTAGTGTTAGCATCTTTTTTAACAGGCTACATAAAGTTTAGTGGCTGGATTAAATCAAGTCATTAACATAATGTGCTATACAATTTGCCCTATCTCTTTTCGTTTCCAGTACATCAAAGTGCCACAGAGTGCCAGTGTAATTGGGCCTTGCTAGCTTGTCAGGTTCAGTCAGGCTGACGGCTTCTGCTTTTACTAAAAAGCTTCCAGGCATGATAATTAATAGAGAAAAGAAGTCTGAGAAATGTAAAAGTTTGGACAGTTCTTTATGAATATTTCATACATTTGAATAATCAGAAGTTAACATTATCAATTTGATGTATAATACATTGATTAAAAGCCTTGTTTCAGATCCTCAAAATAGACATCAAAACTGAGAATTTGCATTTTCTTTGGCATGGTCTTTATATTAAAAAAAAAAAAAAAAATCTTTTCTCTTCCGTCCCCTCCTCCCTTTCACCCTCCACTTACAGGACATAATATAGAATTAAATTATCGGAATAAAATTTACTGCTGTCAGCTTACAAGTGGTCTTAAAATGTGCCCATAAGGCAATTTCTGGCAAAAACAATTTATTCAGTGGTTGTCTGGTTGTTTCTATAGGTGTGTTTACATCTCTTTTTTTTGTTGCAGATACTGTGAGTGTATTATCTTTTACTAATAGCAGTTTATTGAAAACTATTACCAGTTTCTGTAAATTAAGGTCTTGGGGTTTAATTAATTTTAACATGTAAATCTCTCTCAAACACCACTGAAAAGCAACATCAATTGCTTGTGGTTCTGCTGGTCAATTAAACATGTTTGTGCGAAGGTGGGAAGATGTAAAGCATCAAGCTTATGTATAGCAAAGCAATAAATACTTTTCCTTTTGTTATGCCTTTTTGTACAATTACTTGAGTAGTGCATTTCCTCCTATTAGGTATCTGTATTAATTGAAAAAAAAAATTTTTTTGGACATTGTATTGCAGTTTTAAATTTTGGCTGTCTTGATTTCTCTTCACATATATTTTCTGCAGGACTCAAGTACCTTTGGTGTCCTTCAGGGAGATTTTTGAGTGCTCAGTGCTTTTCTTAATCTGGCTTGTTCTGTGAATATCTAGTCTGAATTTAGAGAACTTTAATTTTAGGTTTCTAGTATTACCCTGTGTTGCTGAGTTGGCGTGATTCTACTGTGCCAGAAATACTGATCCTTTATATTCCTAGTCTTGTCTAGACCTAACCTTAGTTGCTTTGTGCTTTCCTTCTGTAAGAAACTGGGGAAGTAAAAGTGCTGCACCAGCATATTTAATAAAACAAGAATAAAATTCATGAAACAGAACTATCTTATAAAATAAAAGTAACTTATTAAAGCTTTATAGTCAGTGATTTCAAAGACTACTGATGGGCCTAAGATTAGATTTGCCGTTCTCCATCACAAGGTGATTCTTTGCTGTTATGGTCGCTGTTAGACAGGAACTAAAGTAAAAGAGAGAAAGTTTGAAGAATCCAAGAAAAACCTAAGTTGTCTTTTGCCACTGATAAAGTTTGAGATTACAGTAGTTTGAATACAGGGTGCACTGAAATGATGGATTTACAACTTCCAGCACTTACCGTGTCAAATACACTTTGAGGTAATAATGAGAAGCATGTAGTACAAGTCATTCTTCTTGTCGGAAGAACTGAAAGAAGAGTGAGAAATAATAAAAAAAAAAAAAACCCAAAATGTTTAAAATTATTCAAAACAACAGAATCTTAAGTCATTAAGTAACCCATTACTTTTTAGGTAACAAATGAAACTAATTAGTCAGAATATTAAATGAAATAGAAAGTCAGATTTAAGGCTGAGTGCATAAGCCTACAGGAGAAGCATGAGCCATTTTTAACCTGGCTGGTAACATTTTTTGTGGTTATGAGTATCAATGCTCCTCAGTTGCTTTCTTGAGAGACTGTATTTATCAGAGCTCATTGACATGAAAGTAAGTTACGGTGACTTTACAAGTAGAAAGGAATATTTTTCTAACTGGAGGTCTAAAAAGCAAAGAATGAGATTTGAAACTCAATCTGAATTTTGATTAGCTGTGATATATATCACCAAGCATAATTTTTTTCACACTGTGGGTAGTAATATGTGCAGTTTTACGTATTTTTTTTCACGACGGATGCACTCTTAACAAATGAAAATGCTATACTGATACTTTCTTCCCCTATTAAGGTTTTTTTTCTAAGAGGATTAACTTTCAAATACACATTTTAAAAATTTAATTTATTATTGAAATCAAACCAGAAGTCTAAGATCTGTGTATAGAAAAACACATGCATACAGATACACAAAAGCAGAAATCCTATTCTATTTGTCTTTGTTTAGTTTTTTACATGATACTGCTACTTATTTCATCTTTTTCTGTAACTTAAGTGTTGATGTGTATTAACATACTGAAAATGTACAGAATAAGACTTCTTTTTATCAAGAATGTTCTTTCATGCTTGTTTACAAAGGATCATGCTTCTTCTTGAAATGAAAGGTAATTGTAAGTTTACAGAGTATTTGAATTACTTAATTGTGTGACTAGCTGGTACTGATGTAGCCAGCTGGCTTTGAGATTTCATAAAGCTGATCTTTGTTTTTTATTTTATCTGGCGGTATAATCAATGTTGAGTGTTTAAAGAAAAAAATGATGTCTCTTTTTTGAAACAGTCTGCAATAGAGAGGGTGTAGCTTAGTTCAGGACTCTAACAATATTGCTTATGTAGCCTTCCCCACTTCTTGCTGAGAAAATAAAGCTCAGTGTTAATATCTCACCAGTCAAACAGGTCCAGCTATATCTGCTTTTTTCTATTTATTCATCCCGAGAAACAATTTATCTTTACAAGCTGGTAGTTGAGGCAGTTGCCACAGGCAAGATGAAAAACCAAATCTTTAAATAAATTCAACTTCAGGAGAAATGTTGAACAATTTTATGTTTGTTCTTCAGAAAAGGTGGGTGAGGCAAGCCATTTGAAGGGAAGAAAGTGTATTATTCAGGTGATTAAAAGTTGTATTATGAACAATGTGCAAATGTGACTTTAAGTTCAGGTGTATAGTTGTCCTGGTCATGGTGGGAAAGTTTCACAACCCTCAAGAACTTAGGATTTTTCTGAAAAAAAACCAATGCGTGGATGTGTATGGATTTGCACAGAAGACGTAATATCTAATAATTGAATTGTCTCAAGCTCTAGCATTTCTTTGAAGAAATTAAAGATTAATTCATGCTCTGAAAATGATGAATTTGCACTCTGCACTAGATAAAATGGCAGCAACCAGAGATCAGCTTATTGTCGCAAAATGATTGGTTTGTTTGTTTGTTTAGTGTGTTCTTCTAGACAGAGCTGCAGGACTGCATTGAACCTCATTATGGTTAACCTTCTGCCAGTGCGTTCTGTTCCTAGCCCTTGGCAGAAACAGTGATGCTGGGGAAGATGATATGTGCCTTTCCCTCCTTCACAGTAAATCTGACTCCAAAAGAGCTATTGAACAAGAAGAGATCTCTGCCCCGGCTCTTAGGGAGAGACTAAAGTGCATGCACTTTTCTAAGTCCCATCCATTTGGAGAAGGAGCAGGGAGCGTTTCTGTATCCCTCGTTCTGTTCTCACATCTACACCATTCTGGGGAAAATCTGAAAAGAGAAGATGATGTTCCTATCATGAAAAGTCACTGCACACAGATAAGCACTAGAATAATTCTTGTAGTGTGTATATGTAAGATGTTGACCTGTTAATCAGAAGTACTTAACGAATCATGTTTGTGTCTCTAAACAGTTAGGTTGCATTGACATTCTTGTGATAGCATTCCTTTGCAGCTCTGGTCTGGCATTGTTCATAGGTTAATCCCAGGAATTTGGCACTTGATAGAGGAAGAGGATGATTTCTTACCCAATCAATATATTTGCCAATCAAGTAATATTGGTAGTGATTGAAGTATTGATAGCAAATGGATGATTACTTGTGATTATTGGACAACAGCTTACAGTTTCTGATATGCTCTCTGCTTGAAATTGAAGGGAACAAGTGAATAAGTAGACTGTGGAAATAAATACATAAAATATTAAGGAGTAAAGCATCAATATTTTTGAGCATTGGTAAAGATAGGATTCAAGTTGATCTTATGGTTAAGAAGTTTCCTTCATTTTGAGTTTTTCAAGGGGAATACATGAGTTAAAACTGCGTGTAAAAAGTGGGAACACTGTTTACATTGTTCCTATAAGCAAGGCATTTTCAATGCTGCTGTTTTGTGCAGAAAGCTTAAACTGTTGGTTTTGGTTTTTTTTATAAAATACTTAATTCTGTGGGTTAATACTGTTCACCATCTGAGTTAGCTGGAATTTTATAATTCATATCAAATTCCTACGATTTTATTGTGACCAAAAAGGAAATTGAAATAAGGAATATACAGCTTCTTGAAGATAGGCAGTCAAGGCTTTTTGTGGCATTTTAAAAAGTTTTTTTAATGTCAAGAATTCAGATAGATGAGAAAAGTTATGTTGAGACTTCAAATTCTGATGCAGTGTCCAATGCATTTAGTGCTTAACTTAATCCTAAAGCTTGTTGAGGGAGTTGAGTGATTCTTCCAAGTCTTTGGGTAGTGTTAATTACAAAGAGTTGGTATTAAATGGTAAAGAAAGAACATTGACATAGACAAAGTGTCTCGCCCATGTTTTGTTTTCCTCACTTGAAATGAAAGCACTGCACCAGTTTCTCAGAGGCGGACTTTGAAAGCATTTAGCATTTTCTTTTAATACATGTATCCAGTCTCTGCGTTAGAGGAAATTTCGTATAATATTTTGTTTTAAATACTACATTTGGAGACTAATTTTATTCCCATCGAAGTAGAATGATTTGTAGGAAGTAATTGGTCATGACAAACTAACCATTTTTCACTTTAATCGTACCTAAGAAATGAGACGAAGGCTTAAAAAAAAACCAAAACACAACTAAGGAAAATATTTAAATAACATACTTCACTCTGCATCGTAGAAATATAAATGGTTGTTTAAAAATTAATCCCTATCATATATTGGATGGTACATATATTTTCAGTACAGCTACATAATACGAGCATTTTTTTTATTGGTAGTGAAATATGCCATGCTAGCTATGCTGTTCTTAAGCAGTTCTATATTTTTTAGTTGTAAATATCTTTTTTTTTTAATCAGCTTGTGTTCTCCTGTGTGTATGCTGTATTCATGTTTAATATTAATAAAACCAGGCCTTAAAATATTCTTGACTGTTAAGCTCTAAAATAATTTATTATTTTTTCTTCATTTATTTACTTCCTTAGGAGTTAGAAAGCAGAATACTTGGATTTACACTGCTGTCTTTGAAAAAAATGTAATATTCTTTGCATACAGTATGCAATTACAAGTGTTAAATATGTCAAACAAAATTTAAGATCTGTAAAATGAATATAATACAGGATATTCTATTTGGACTTGATTCATAAACTACTGTTATGTACAAACTACTTTGACATAGCTGCTAAATACTTTGGGGCGAACAAAACCACTCGGCATATCACTTTAAATACAGATGCTAATACATCTGTTCAGTGCAAGAAGAAAAGAGTTGTTTCTGAAGTAAAATTAGACAATAGAGCCAATTTCATTTTTTATGCATGTGAATGTAGAGTGCTTGAGGTTATTAGTTGAAACTGAGTAACCTTTCCAGGCTTTCATCTCTTTCTTTTCAAATTTGAATATGAAAAGCATATTCAAGTCAAAGACCATCACTTTAATGACATTTGGCAGTCATTTGATTTATTAGATTTTAGAAAAAAAAATTCCTTTAAATATTTCATCATTCTATGCTAATCCCAGTAATATTGCCAGCTGAAGCCGTGTATCTGTATTAGTGGAGACAGAATGGTGTGGAATTTTCTCTGTCATCCTGGTAAAATTTCCATGAATCTACTGAATAATAAAACAACCTTATTGAAATATTCAGATTTGGGTTTTTAGTTAAAGTGTCTTAGGATACATAATAAAAGGAAATGTCTTTTGAAAGGAGGGGGTAAAATTACCTCATCAAATATTGAAAGAGCTTGACAGCAATGGAAATTGTTCTATATGATGGATGTTTTTACAATAGGATACACCTGCTTTTCCGTTTGATGAATTGTATAATTTGCTTGGGAAAATATAAGCTATCTCCATAATAAATTAGAGTATTGACTTGCAGGTCTAACACTGAATCTCGAAAGCTAATCTTTTGAATATAATTTATTAGTTCAAGTCATTGAAGTTTACAATCAAAAATTGTCAAAATATTTCTACATGGGGAAAATATTTTTAATAAAGTTATGAACTTGAAAAGAGAATAAATAAGTAAAAAAAAATTTTTTGACATTTCTGAACTCCAGCGTGTTCTCTTTGCTCTTTGAAGAATCTCATCTTTGAATGCTCACCTATGTACTCCAGTTTTGAAACCACAGTGGCTTCTCTCTCTTTGAATTAGTTACCCAGGGAAATATTTGTGACTCTCTCTGTCAAGTATGACATTCCCACTTAAATACATAAAGCTTATTAAAATTTATCTGTACGCAAATAATATAGACTTTGCCAAACAGTATGAAACAATTTCATATAACCGACAGGAAAATGTCATTTTAATTAAAAAAAAAAGGCTCTGGTGCAGAACAATTAGGATATTACTTTCATTATCGGATTGTTAATTTAAACTTCTAAACCTATACTTGATTTAATTTGAAAAGTTCGTTATATAAAGTTGAATTCCATATAAATACAGTGTTACTTTACATGCCTAACTACTTTGTGACTTGATGGATTTTTATTGAACTATTTGTGGTATCACCTGCAGTAGGCACTGAGTAACAATTCTCTTTCATTTGGAAAACTTTGGTACCTAATATTACTGAGCCTAGTTCAGGCAGTTACAGGATCAAGATACAAAGCACTTTGCTGGGTAGCTAAAAATAATGACAACTGAAATTTGTGGTTCAGCTATCATTTGTACATGAAGGTAACCTTAACCACATTTTCTCCAGCAGAGTAGGATTATTGCAAAAATATTTTCAACATCAAATGTAAATCACTTTCTGTTGCAACAATATTCTTAACTGCAAACCCTGGGGCTTCAGAATCTCATTGTGTCTATGTCAAAATCAATCAATCAATGAGTGTTAATCATACAAAGTAGCCAATGATTTACATGTATGTTTATTTTCTGTTAACACTTCAGGAAACACAAAATAATTTGTATTATGTTTGTGCTTTGTTTTTAAATAGGCAACTGAAAAAATGCGGATTGAAATTATATCACTCAGTCTTACTGAGTCACAAATACCATCTCATGAAACAATACATCAGCTGTTTGTAGAATGCAGATTACACAATTTCCTTGCAGAGGAGACCCCGCTGTCCCTTCCAAGACCAACAAGTGGTCAGAGGATTCACTATAACTATAGCAACGGTAGGTGTGATGTATTCCTGAGCAGGCTTGTTTCTTCTCTCAAGTTCTGTCTTACGAAAATACCTGCCAATAAAGCCCACTTCCTCTATATATTATAGTTGCATTTATCTGTGTTCCAATTGTATTTGTCTATTTCCCAAATATTTTGGGAAATTTTAAAGGTAGTTTTTAAGAAATGAGGTAAGGATGCAGTTATCAAATATAAAATGATTTATTGATGTAGGCTTGTGTATGAAATGGTAACATTACAATATATTCAAGTATGCTGCTAGCACATAAATTTTAAAATTAGGCTACACTTAACTAAAATGTATGTATTCTTTTTAAAAGAACGGGATTAACTAATTTCTCTATCAGTACATGATGATACAGCAAAAGAAAAACATTCCTTGTAGCCAAGAACTACTAAAATCAGTTTAAAAGAAAAAATATGTAATTGGATTTGATCATCACTTGGGAATACTCAGTGTTCCTTTAATAAGAACAGAAATAGGAAATAAGAAATAGGAAATTATTCAGCCATGTATAATATTAATACATTGCTATTTACTGCATAATACTTAATCCAGCATGTTCCATATGTTAGTCTCTAAATTAACATTTGAAAAGACTTTATGTTAGAACACAATGTAATTTATACTAATAGCATACACAGAACTTTTGTAATAATTGGTAATTCTCTTATTAATTCTTTTCCAAACTATTTCATAGAATCTCAATTATTCATTAACTTTTTTCCTATTAAATCCATTTCATTAAGTGCTTCATGTTGCCTTGGACTTCAGCTATTGCATTTTTAGCTGAGAGTATGCTGGAGCAGATGAATCAGTTAGCTAATAGTGACACACCATTAATACAGACATAAAAATTAAACATTCTTTGAAAAATAATTTTTTAAAAGTGGCTTTGCAAAAGTGGTGTCACGGTCAGATCTTTAAAATCACTACAATCTGGAAACCTCATTTTAGAAGGAAACATGCCAAAGAATTTACTCATTTATATCCTCTTAGTACTCATAAACTATTGGATTACCCCGTAGCTGAAGACTGAAACCCCTTGTAGATGCCACATCAACCATCAGTATAGTGAGCCTGCCCATTTGAGAGAGAATGTAGAGGACAGGGTGCAACGTGTTGGCTTCTGTGACTCTGAGAAAGACGGTAATCTTCATAAGGCTTTAGGAAAAAAAAAAAAAAAAAACCACAAAAACTAATAGTACTGCAACCTCTTTCACTCACTGAGGCTTACTTCTATTCAAACAAATGGGATCTCTGGCATCATGTACTAAATGAGATATCAGATAAGTAAGAACTCTTTTTATGAGCTGAACAATATTCGTCTTACTAGCTGCTGTAAACACTTTTCTAAATGTTCTAGATAGGCAGGTGTAATTGAAATAAGTTGTTTTTTTTAAAAATCTCATTGAAATAACACCATAAGCTAATAAAAGGTATTTGACACTCGTAATTTCTCTTGCTTCTTGAATTCTCATTGCTTTTAATATAAGAAGCGTTCAGAAAGTATAAAAATTCTTACACAATATTCTCATTTCTGTGTATATTGGGTATGGTCTAAGCATAATATTAGTCTTTAAGGATTGACTCTGCAGAGTTAAACTTGCAAAACACAGCAAAGTTATGATAAATAAAGAATGAAATTTCAGAACTCTTATGACAATTAAGAAACTTAAATATCTTCCAAGCTGTGATATATGAAAATAGTATAATGCTTTTTAGAGACTGTAGTTCATAAAGCTTTCCAATCTGGTACTGCTGTATTATATTACTTCTGCTAGTCAAAAGCTGGCTTCAGGACTTTGATTTTTCTATTTGCTGCTTAAGTATCAAATATAGAACATGTTAAATATCCTAACGAATCAATATCAAAAGGTGGTTTTGCTCTTAATTGTTTCAGGACTGTATTCTGCAGCATGACACTAATGTGGCTGTTATTTGCAGCATTTTGCTTAGGTAATTGGTCATCTAATTTCTACTCAGGATTAGCTTTGCATATAGGGGGGAAAAACATAAGTCTGCTATTTGATAATATCAGTGGAAACCCAGTAATAGTAATGAAATCTGCATGTGTGTTTACTACAGCTTTACTGCATTTCTTATTCATGTCTAATTAGATTTGAGTATCTTGAATATTTGAGGTTAATTGAATATTTTCATTAATAAAAATGAGATTTGCATGGGTAGAAAGAAATTTATTTGGAGTTTAGAAGGAAACTAATAGACTTCTAGATTTCTGCATGGAGAAAATCAGGCTAAGTCCATGAGTAATCTAAAAAATCGTTAATTCTGATAATTAATTTTCTACTATTTATAACTGGAACAGCTTGACTGTTTTAAAAACATCCTAACTGAAACAGAAGGTTTAAAAAATGGCTTAAAAAACATTTGAAGTTTTTCCATACCTTTTGCACATTGTTTGCTGTCATTGCTTGCTGTGTAAGATACTAGATTATTAACAGAATCTTGTTGAAAAACAATATAGTGGGACTCCATTGATTTACACATACAAGATCCTATGAATTTTCCTTTTCACAAGCAGTTAGAGCATGTAACTTGACATTAATTGTTTATTTTGATCATTTTCTTGGAATGAGAGGTTTATCCGCTCCAGGATTATACCACATAACTCAATTTCCCATGACATTACGTGTTATATCCAGTGATGGCCATACTGAGGAGAGGAACTGTAGTGTTTGTTAGTGGTGGAAAGAGTTATTAGAATATCCAAGAATGCTTCTAAACGCTATAATGCCATAAATTCAAAGAAAAGTGGAACTTGCCAAATGGTGCTCACACCATGACTCTGTCCTGTAATTTGGTAAAAAGGAAGGATTCTAGTATTTTGGAGGAGTTTGTTTTGGTATGGTTTTGTTTTGATGTTAGTGTGTTACAGATCATAGCAAGCAATGAATTAATATTTTAAGTTCTTAATGCAGTTTAAAATTGTGTGCCGGAAATTACTTCTTTCCAGTCATGTCACAATATCTGCTTTAAAGTGAATGCAATGGCAGCTTCACTGTCAGAAGAAGACAGGGAAACACATTGCTCCAAGCAAACAAGGCCCAGTGTCCCTCACTTATAAATGGATCTACTGATATTTGACTCTTAATTTCAGTAAAATAAACATTTTTCTTGTCACGGCCACAATTGCTTAAATTACAAAGCTAAGGTTAGTTCATAAATGTTGTTAACAAACTGCATTCATATTTTATTAAATATGAAGAGCTGACTATGAAAATGCTGAGATGGCAAGGAAGTTGCTCGAAAGTAGGATTGAGAGAAGGTCTGAAATGTGTCCTTATCGCTATTTACAATGGTTGTAGAGAACAGGCAGCAGAAGTAGAAGGAAGATTAATGGAATTTTGCAAAGATTTTACATTACATTTAATCGGAAAGCTTACTGTCTTGAGTGAACAGGTAGCTATTTGAACACCTGGAAGTACAAGTGTAAGTAGACCAAAGGAAGGGGAGGTGGGGGAAAGATTATGGGGTTTATTTCTTATTTAAAACAAACTTCTGAAGATCCATATTCTAAAAGGTGAGTTCCTCAGTATAACACATGAACATGTTAATGCCTTGCATCAGAAAACTTTGTTACTCTTCTTTGTGTTTATTCCATTTTTCCATTAAAGCTCAACACAGTGAGGCATTTTTTTCTTTGTCATTGTGATGAAACTTTGCTTTATGACATAGTCATTTGGATTTGTTACAAAGTGAACTATGAAAAAAATATGTATAACAGAACCAGCTGTGTTAATGTTAGGAATTGTAGTGACTGTTAACAAGGTTCTAGGGTCATTGCAGTCTTCAAGGTTTAGTGCTTCTTTAGGACAAGTTTTAAAATTTTAAGTTCGGATGCAAACTGTCACAAGTTAATTTTGAATTATTTTTGCAATTAATTGGACAGAAATACGAGATGTTCCGTGCCTTGAAGCAATGTTATAATTCTAAGTTCAGGCAGTACTAAGGGATGATATGAAAGCATGTTACTCATCAGGATCTAAAAATATATTTTCACTATGGTTAATCATTTTCGCCAGGCTTGAATGGAGTTCTTGTGCTGAATGTTTTACTTGCTAGTCTGATTTTTTCCATTGAGTGAAATGAATTCGAACTCTTTAGGTTTGTAAATAATTTCCATTTAAAATTGGTCTAGATACAGAATTAGTAAACTTAGGAAATTTCATTTGGGATGCTTATGGGAAAGGGAAGAGCCTGTTGATGTGGAAGCTCCTTTGAAGTTCTTTGGCTGTCCATCTGTCTGCCTGCTGCCTCCCAGTCACTTCCTGTGGTGGCCCCGGGAGCACTTGGCCATGAGTAGCAGCACATGTGGAAAGTCATCCCCATACCCAAAAGCATCGCAGATGGCAGGAACAGCTTCTTCTGACCTGTCTGAGAAAGTAAGAGTGTTGTGGATGGAAACTAAGGATTCCAAGATAGAGCACCAGTGCCTTGCTTTCTGTTAGTAGAGAAGAAGGTGTTAAATTGCAGATTCCTTTGATTGAGTGATTCAGGTACCAATTGTACTGGCTGTTTCCTGGAAGTAACAGATTTCTAATGGCAATTCTGCTGGCCAGGTAGTTGCTGAGGAGTAGCTTTGGAGAAAACTGGAGAACCAGTCGCTCTGGAAGTTGTACTTCCTAGCAGGACTTTGTTACAGAGATACGTCCCTCAATAAATCCCTCTGCAAGGAATTAATTTGAGCCTCCTTATCTCTCTTTTGTACTCTTGTGTACAGTGGCAGAGTAACTAGAAGAGAGTGAATATTAAAGATGTTGGAATTTAAAGACAGAAAAATTTCTACCTCCTCCTCCTGCCTCAAAAAACAAATCAAAAATAAGCGCTATGTTTGATTCTCAGAGGGTTATATTCATTCTAGTTCTGTCCTAGCAAATTTTTTTTCCAGCTGCATTTCTTACTTGAAAAAAACCCAAAGTAATTCCTTTAACACAGTCTCAGTTTTCACATCCTGAATTTTTATGATCTTTCACAGTAGTTTACTGTAAAATACTTGTAGGCTGATACCATTTGCAAGAAAGCAGCTACTTTCTTAATATAAGATCTCCAAAAACTTCTTAAAGAATTTCCTAAAACCCTGTTTCTCATTTTTATTGTTTTATTCCAAACCAAGGCTATTTTTCACTGTAGGTCATATTAATGATACAAAAATTAAAAGCTGGTCCTTGTGTTTGTATTTTAAATTAAAACAATAAAAGGCTTTCAGAGCACTCTCACACACTCCCCAGGCTGTGGATTTTCTCCAGTCCACTGGTCTAGATGTTTCTTTTATTGAAATATTGTGGCAGGAAAGGAGGATTAAATTACCGAGGCTGTCAAAAAGGACAAGCACTCTGCCATATATTATCATTATCACTAGTTTCCTCAGTGGAAGAAAATGCAGTAAATCACTTCAAATACAAAGCAATAAAGACCACTGGCTTTTAAAATCGTGAGTGCTATTGCCATTAACAGAAGATGACAGCTATGTGGCATGCTTAGACGCTGCTTGTATCTTTTTTGACAGTGTGCACATAGACCTGCCAGTGACACGCCGTTACATCACATGACCTTTCAAATTTCATTCTAACATTGTTACTTTCCTTAGGAAAAACAAAGGAAAGAAATACTTCTTTTTCTTTGTTTTTCATGCTCTTTCTTCTAAAAGATGAAAACCAATTGATAACTAATTATATTAATTCTGATTTGCTTTGCAGTGGTACATGTGGATAAGGCAAATAATCGTGCAAGGAGAGAGTATCTCAAGTCTATGCTTCTAAAGCCAGATCTGCATACTGACAGGTACATATTAGTGCTGAAAAACTCTATAAAAAGTCTTTGTAAGTAGTGCTTATGGTTTGCCTTGTTGTTTGACTTCGTTGAGGAGGTATCCCTGAGACATAAATACATAACTAACTAGAGAAAATTCTGTTTCAGCTAGGAGTGATACCTATGTTCTGATGTGGTGATTGATCTGCCTTCCTTCCCTGAGTAGGTTTGTGTGGCATGGAATATTGCAACCTCTCTTAATGTTGTTTTAGTGCAGTGTTTTGGTTTTGGTTTTTTTTTTTAACAGACTCATTCTGAAAGAGAGAGATTCTATCATCAGCACCCTATCAATAAGGAGTTTGAAAAGCACGTATCTACCTGATGGTAGAGTAATACATCTGTTGCTTTTTGAGTTCAGAGTACTAAAAGGAGTGGAAGAGCTTCAGAAAGTGTTCCTTGGCCATAGAAAGTCCAAAAACTATGTAGGCATTTTGATGTAGCAGGCAGCTATTATCTGTACACATATGAGAAAGAGTATGAATTGCTGTTGTTCAAGCTTATAATAAGAAGTTTGTTCTTATTCAGATTTTTTGATTGAGATAGCATGCACATTATTCTAAGAGAATAAATTACATACTTCGATTTTGTTTCCTCTTGAAGGTCAATCTTCATTAAAATTGAACAATTACTAGTTTAAAGATGAATTTAATTTGCAGAACAGTAGAATACCTGCTGATTGTATTTGAAGTGGAGGAGTTACTTCTAAATCTTTTAAGTACATATTTATTCACAAATCACAGATTCACTCTGCAGTAAGAGAGTGATTCCATTTCCCTTCTAAAGCTGAGTTTCATGTCTTGGCCAGAAGACAGGTTTTACTGGAGTGGAGCAGGGAACACTATGAAACGATTAGTTGTTGGGATGGAAATACCATACCAAAACATTCTTAGCTTTGGAGATTTAAAAACAACAACAAAAAAAAGCCTTCATTTCATAAGCAAGCAGAAGACTTATTTTACTGTATCAATTAGGTAAGTGGGTAACATGTTCTGCTAAAAATTTAGCAATTCAGAACAAAATTTTTTTTTCCCCCCGAGGGATAATTCAGCGAAGGGAAATAGCTAGGCTGCAGACTTCAATTTCACCTATTCATGCTTAGATATCTATACTAAATAACAATCCTAGGGTAAAGCAGCAAGCTTTTCCTACAACAGAAGCATTCTTCTTTTACGTGTGCCATCATAGTACTGTCCTCTGTGTTACTAGGTAGGTTGTTTTCTGCATTTATCGGTGTGTTTAGTTTCGTCCGTGGTGAAATTTCAGTTCTGTGTTGACTAAATAGCAAGGCAGGAAGTTCATCAGTAGTCCAGTTCCCCACTTTAGCCTAGTAAGTGGACTACCAAGAAACAAAATTTATTGAAAGGTTCTGCCTACACACCGAAAGTTTTTGACTCTGTGCATTTTAAACCTGGCTTGGTTATATCTTCAACATGTTTTCTATCACAAGCCTTATAAACTAATATCAGAGATTTTTCAGCTGAAACAGGAATTAAACTAAACTAATGCTTTAAAGTTCAGGAGACAAAATTATCAAGAATATGACTATATTGAAAATTGCCTGCACATGGTTTAGCCTGACATTTATTGGTGTTCGTACCATGCCAGATTATAGGAACATAGATAGTCTTTCATGTATAGTAAGTGGTGTGTTAAGTTTTCAGGTGAACTTTCTCTCTGTCACAGTTAATGTTGTTAGAAATGATACTCTGTCATCATGGAATCATGGAATGGTTTGGGTTGGAATGACCTTAAAGATCATCCAGTTCCAACCCTCCTGCAAGAAGCAGGGATGCCTTCCACTAGACCAGGTCATTCAAAGCCCCATCCAGCCTGGCCTTTGAACTCTTCCAGGGATGGGGCGTCCACAGCTGCTCAGGGCAGCCTGTTCCAGTGCCTCACCTCCCTCACAATAAAGAATTTTTTCCTTATGTCTAATCTAAACTTACCCTCTTCCAGTTTAAAGCCATTATCTCTTGACCTGTTACTATGTGCCCCTGTCAAAAGTCCTTCTCCAGTTTTCTTGTAGGCCCCCTTGAGGTACTGGAAGGTTGCTATAAGGTCTCCCCGAAGCCTCCTCTTCTCCAGGCTGAACAGCCCCAACTCTCTCAGCCTGTCCTCACAGGAGAAGTGCTCCAGCCCTTTTATCATCTTTGTGGCCCTCCTCTGGACCTTCTCCAACTGGTCCATGTCCTTCTTATGTTGGGGGTTCCAGAGCTGGACACAGTACTCCAGGTAGGGTCTCATCAGAGTGGAGTAGAGGGGGAGAATCACCTCCCTCAACCTGCTGGCCACACTCCTCTTGATGCAGCCCAGAATGCAGTTGGCTTTCTGGGCTGCAAGCGCGCATTGCTGGCTCATGTTGAGCTTCTCGTCCACCAGCACCCCCAAGTCCCTCTCCTCAGGGCTGCTCTCAATCCATTCCCCGCCCAGCCTGTATTTGTGCCTGGGATTGCCATGACCCAGGTGCAGGACCTTGCACTTGGCCTGGTTGAACTTCATGAGGTTGGCACGGGCCCACCTCTCCAGCCTGTCAAGGTCCCTCTGAATGGCATCCCTCCCTCCAGCATGTTGATGGCACTGCACAGCTTGGTGTCATTGGCAAACCTGCTGAGGGTGCACTCTATCCCACTGTCCAGGTTGCCGACAAAGATGTTAAACAACACCGGTCCAAATGTGATTGGGTCCATATTAGAACATAAATAAATAGATACATCACATGCTATTTCTGTCTTCTAAAAGGAGAGTCGTTTTCCCTTGAAAAGGATAAATATTCTCAGATGTTAAAAGAGATATTAATATAATACATAAAATTACTGCTAAGCCAAAGTTGCAACTGTAGCCTAGTCCTATAGTTGAAACAGGAGCCAACTTGGCCGTGAAAATAATGAATTTCACAGCTTTATACTCTTTTGGTTTATAACTACAAATAAATAAAGGTAGATTGACATGGCATTTATATGGGAAATTATGTTTATTTGCTGGGAGTGGGGTTTCCTTTTCATTAAAAGATAAGATTTCAAAACAAAGTTGGTTTTTCTTTTCTTTCAATTTCATTTCTTGATGTGGAATCATTGTAACTGTTTATTAGAAATGTTGATTTTTGGTTCCACATTTGAATAAACGGCTTTAGTGGCAGAAAATGCAAGAATATTGAATATTCAAGAAAATTAAGAAAATATGCTGCTAAGTAGAATGATATCAAATCTAATATATATGAGCATGAAGGTAGCAGGAGACTGGGAAGACTGTTTGAAATCCTCTTTACGTTAGTAATCATTGCATACCACAAAGATGGTTCTTCTCTTTTGACAAGCAGCTTTGTCTTCATCTACGACTTCACACAGACAATGTCTCTGTCATTAATATGGAAATTTTGTCAGCACACTTGCTTTTTCTTATACCTGGATTGTTTGACATGGGTAGCCTTTTTGTTTTGTTTCTTTCTGTATAGTAGGGATTCAAATTACATTATTTATTTATGTTAGGAAGCTATACTTACTAATATTTGTAAAACTTTGGGGAGAAAATAAAGGATGAAAAAATATTTTATTACCTGAACCCAGTAGTTGTTTACTTACATGTTCAAGTCTTTAAAGTGGTTAATGACACGAGGCATTTCTGGCAGTCCATTTAACTTACTGTAACTGTGTTAGAGTTATTTTTGATTCTTCATCCTGTTTGTATTCCACTGTTGCCTTTCAGCATTTTAAGAGTGTAGAAATTTGGATCATATAGAGAACCTTACCTGATTCCTCATGCCAGGTGGTACTTGCAGTGCTTGCAGACCTGGAGATAGAGTATATGCTCTCTGACAAGTGTCAAGAGACATACATGCAGAATGGAGGAATCCATTCTTCTAACAGTCACCCTGCTGTGATTACAAGAGTGAACAGGTTTATGCAAGAGGTTTCCAGGCTGATCCTGACAGGTGCATCATTTCTTGCTAGGAAATGATTGTTACTCCAAGAAACTGGCTGTAGGAAGTCATTGTTCTCCGAAGAAACAAAATCTCTGCATCCATGTTATAGCAGTACAGGACATGTGTACTGTGTTAGCTTCACATTAATAGACTATATTAACACACAAGGTTTTCTCCTTGCTGCTTAAAAATTATTGATGTCTGGAATAAAGAATTAGAATCAAATTTGCCTACATCACAGCTTTGTCCAGGCACTCTCCCTCCTGGTGTGATAACACCTTTAAGTGTTATCATAACAACAATAAATATTTGTTCCAGAGTCTTCTGCTTCATTGTAAAGCACATTTAAGCTTAAAGAAATTTTTTTTTTTTTTTTTTTTTTTTTTTTTTTTTTTTTACTTTTTTGGCCTTTTATTAGCAGACACATTTCATTTAGTTCTCTAGTCTTTCTTGCAGTGGCTAGCAAATGTCTTCCTGCATAGTGCTTTTAACAGGATGTCAAGATTTCTTCAAATTCTGTCCATGGGCATAGGATTCCTGCAAGGAAGTGAGTACTGATACCTGGTGTTACAGACAAGAAATGTGGAAATGAGCTAGAGAGGAAGTCTAGGACCTTAGAGAGAACTACGGGAGAAGAATGCTCTACATTGCTTTAGTTATGTAAGAAATCCTAGTATGAGTTTGATATTCCACGTTCCATCAAAGTTTCTTACATGAGTGAGGCAGTGTTAAGGTGGGATGGGATACCAGCTGCACATTTGTGCGTTCTGTGCTGAAGCTGCGCGAGGAGTCTGTTCATGTGTGGTATCTTCAAAGGCAGCGTAAACTGTGTCTGTTTAGCCAGTTCAACCTGAAAACAAAACTCTTGCAATTTTTGGTAAATGAAGAAAACAAGTTAAAGCATGCTGAATGTAATACTTAAATATTTTCTGAACGTAAAGCATTTGTAATATTTTTAAAGATACAAAAGTCAAAGTGATTGTGGTACCATTCTTGCAGTCTACTAATTGGAGTATTCCCATGGAATCCAGAGTTCAAATCTCCTTCCTGATTAGCAGCAAAGATTTCATCCAACATTATGATTTTTAGGCATATTAGAGCTGTAAGATATTAGAGGTGCAGTTCTTCTGATCTGTTTTGTTGAACCTTGCTCTATTCACGTAAAATGTTTGCATGATCTGAACCAGAAAGTGGGCCAGTATGAACGACTCTCCACTCTGGCTGTAAGGTACTGTGCCAGATGTTACTAGGCCTGCTTTTAGTCTGTGCTTTAGTGAAAATTTTAGTAGTAGTTGGTCCCCTTCAGTGATAAAAATAGATCTAACACCAATCTCCTCTGTTTTTGATCACTGTCTTAGCAGCTAAGCTGATTTCTCCAATTGATTTGATTTAACATTGACACTGAATCATAACAAAACTGATCTGTTCCCAATACCCGACAGCTTTGTCAGTTATTCTTACAATTTTTAATTTGTTTTTATTTCATTTAATATTTGTCTTATACATCTAAGTATTTCTCTTTTTTTTTTATTGAGTTTTGGCAGTTTTGCTGCTGCTTAGCTCTGTGCCAAAATCTTAAGTTAGATCCATTATACTCAACCAAGCCACCTGCTGTTGGAAATAGCTGTGATATTTTTCCTTTTTTGCCTCCAGAATTTTTTTTTTAAGGACACATATTTTCAATCACTGTCTGATTTTAATGACAAACAAATATTTATGTTTCTATTTTCTATTAGTTAGTAAAAGCCAAGCACAAAAATAAACCATTATAAAAGCATATTGCAGTTGTTATGTTTAAAGTCTGTTAGGAAGATTTGATTATATTTTGTCTAAGATATTGTTTCCTGTAGACTTGGATTTTAGGCAACTTGATTGTTGCTGATTTGGAATTGTGCTTATTGTAGCATTTTTAGGCTGTAAAGCTGACAAGCATTCGCAGTTTAAACAACATTGCCGAGACACACCAAACAAGCAGTTAGCTCCGAATTCCTGTCGTTTTGTCAGTCTCTGTGGTTTTGGCCCCAACACAAGCCGCTAACTGAAGTCAGCTCCAGCACAAAACTGGAATTATGTGTTTAAAAGAAAAGCCATACTTGGATGCAATGAGTGTAATTTCAGTTCACAGGATAAATGCAAATATTTTGTGTAGTTGTTGGGCTTAGATGTTTGGGGATGGACAAACAGGCTGTGTTTAAACAGCAGGGTAAGTACTCAAAGGCCTTTCCATGCAGACTGTAGTCGTGGGTAGTTTTTTATGTGTAAAACAAGAATAGAATAATGAAGATAAAATATGAGATGTATTGGTCAGGGGGAACAAGTGCAGGACAAGTTGCTGTGTGAGATCCAACTTTAAATAATGAGTACATGAGACAACTTTAGAAATGTACTGTTTAGAGAGAACTGCCTTTAGGTTCCTGGGTTTTTTTGTGGAATGTGTTCTTGGCTAAAAAATGCTCTCCGAGTATCTTTGTGAGGTCTGAAAATTCTCGGCTGAATATTTTACATTTGGTGTTTGGAAATACTTGCCTCATTGAATATGGCCAGTGTTTCTGATATCAGGAAAACGTTTGATATGGTTTGTCTTTCTCAGTTATTCATCTCATGTCTCCCACAGCACTCAATGTAAAGCCAAGAAAATGTGTGGCTTAAAATTTACTAGATTGGTGCAGAGGAGAGAATCCCTAGCGCAAAGCAGTTGTTGTTTATGGTCTGATAATCACAGTACATAGACTTTTAGGATGGTTTTGAGAATTCAGTATACTAGATGATCCTGTTGAGTGAACGTCTCCTGTAGTGGAGTGCATTAGGGGTAGGTACTCCAGGAGCACATCTTCAGTTTAGTTTAGTCCAGTCCAACAGGAATACAACTAACATGTTCCAAGACTACTATGCAAATAAAGCACCATAACTGGGGACAACTGAAAAGTTTTACTTCATAAGCATGCTCCACATCAAAGCTGAAATAATCATACAGGTTGATCTTATGTGGCCTGACTGAATTGTTAGTTTGAATTTTTTTAATAAGTTTGTCGCATTAAAAGGTTTTAACCAACAAAACATAATTACATTTAATCTAAGCCTTCCATTATTGCTTATGAATTGTTTTTCTTCCTTCATATGAAATAATTGGCGTGGTACAGTCAACACAGTAACAAATTTTTAAAAAGAAAAAAACCCCACCCACACCCCCCCAACTATCTTTTTAGATATTTTATATAAACGAGTTTTGCTATAAAAGCCTTAAAGTACACAATCTTGATTTTTAACTACGGGGAGTAAATACAAAGAAATTAAGTGATGTGAACAGTCGAGTCAGCAACTGAGCTAAACAAACTTACAAGTTGCAATTGTGAAAAACTACTGTGTTTGTCACGGCCATATGAACAAGAATTGTGCCACAGGGTGGTGGGGAGTGGGAAGAAAAATGAAAAAATTCTCTAAGCCTGCCAATCAGTGGTTACAACCTCTCTGTCCTTCTAGTACTGCTAAATAAAGGTAAAGAAGTACGGAAGATTTAAAAGAAAAGGTCTCAGACTATTCTTATCATGGAAAATATTGAATACAATTGATAAAGCATTTTGGTTTATGCTTAACTGGTGAAATAGACCATGGTTTTGCCTTTTTTTCTGGTTGTTGAGTTAATTTTCAACTCTTTTTTTTTTTTTTTTTTTTTTTTTTTTTTAATAATTAGACTACAATTTACAGTGGTCAGTGATCCCACAGATGACAAGCAGGATGTTGAATGTGAAGATATCGGTTTTGCTTATGTCAGTTTGAGAGAGATATTCCAGAAGCAAAGAGATGTTATTGAGCAAGATATTGATGGTAAGTTTTAGAGATTACTTTCTTGCAACCTTTTGTAACCTAAAAATTATTTGCTGAATTTCTGCTTTTCTGTGCAAGTAATTGACATTGTTTCAATAAAAAATTCTTCTATATTAACTAATGGCTTCCACATTTGTTTGCAAAAGGCTGCAAAAACTGTGTACTATTGTGATTCCTGAAAACCTGTTTGGAAAAAAACAAAACCAAACAGCATTCCCAGCTCATAGTAATTAGTTTATAAAACCTAGTGACTTTCAGGACACTTACTATATTTCTCTATTTTGTGCAACATACTTCATGCTAGTAAGACACAAAATGTATATTTTGTTATTAAAATTTCTGTCAGTAATTCTGTATTGCTGATGTCAGAGTACCTCAAGCTTGTGTCCCCCATATGAAACCTGTATCTGGGACAATGTGAAATACTGGTGGCTGTGGTTAGGTATCAGTTTAGAGTAAGCATCCTTCTGTAACAGACTGTGACCGAACTTTCACTGTGACTCCTTAAAGCAAGGTGAGGTGAGTAGGAGGTGTGGAATTGTCCATTTCCTGAGTCTTACAACAGCATTTTTGTAACACTGATAGGAAGACTCGTGAAAGGTACTGGTCCTTTCATACACAGTGAAGGAAAATATTCTCCTTGCTAAGACTTTCCAGTTCCCCAGTGTCACAGGGACAGGGTTATCAATGGTGCATTTTTCTCCTTACCTGTTCCTCTCTATCCTCTTTCCCTGTGGTGGGTAAAGCTCAGTGAAGAAACTGAGAGTATATCTGTTATTAAACAGTTACTCTCCTGTAAGCGAACCAGCTTGTTTACTAAACACAGTGCACCCACGTTTGCCAGGTACTCTTCCCAATAGCAAGATTTCTAGTAGAATGCCAGGCTCATGTGACTTTACTACTTCTACTGCAGTGTCTAATTACCCTGCCTTGAGTGATGGGGAGCTGGGTAGTGAGGGAAAGGAATAGACTTTCTCATCCATTTCCATTTTCTCAGTTTTATCTTCTGATATTGATTACAGTTATCCTACCATTCTTATAAGTAAAAAGAATAATGTCCCTTGAAGTCTGCTCTTTAAGTTGGCAGTTCACTGAGTGATTTGTCCAAGCATACAGAAAATGGTTCGGCTCTCTAAGAATAGCATCCAGTCTATCCTATAATAGCTCTATCAACAAAGTAGATGATGGAAAGTTTATCCCACATTTTTCCTTCTCCAAACCTCTTCTGAGCTGTCCCAGCAACCTAGAAGTTGTAGCATGCAGTGTCATTGCATGTCCCAGAGTACTTAGCCCAGTTTATACAGTAAATACATAACTTTGCCATTTGTCTGCTGTATAATTTGCTTTGAAAAAAATGTGGTGTCAAGATTACTTGTTTTTATTCAAATTCCTTCTGGAGTCATGTTAGGCAGCCGCATTGCTTTTTATGCAGGACTTGGAAAGAGCCTCATTTTTGACTGTTAGCAACATGTTTTCAATCACAGCAGCAGAGACTGGAGCCCTCTGGGCTTACTTAGATATTGTAAAAGAGCGCAATTTTAAATCATGTTAGCTAATTTCTGTAAAATAGAAATTTTAAATACTACTTTCAAACCCACATGCACAAAGATGAACGTAGTTAAATAGTTTAGTCTAGGGGAAATACCATCTTTGTCTGCACTCCGCTATTTTACAACACATAGAAGCCTGGAATTAAAATAATTTTACATCGCACCAGTATTTTTTTTACTTAAAACTATTTATAAGTATGCATATATGTCTTTAATAGTGTTTGGAACATCTGTATTTATGTATTGTGAAACCAATTAATTTACATAGACAATTATCCTACAGATAGTTTTCTTTATTTCAGAGTTCATTCCAACAGTAGTACTTTTATTGATGTACATTCTAGTTCTTGGAGTCCTCAATTTCCAGTAGGCTGAGTGCCTGAACTGGAAGACTTCTTTTTTTAATTATTATTTATTTATTTATTCTCTTTTAAGCATATGCTAGGTGCCTTTTAATCTGTCCAAATGCTAAGGGAAATTATCAGAACAAAAGCAAAACCTTAATGAAATTGCTAATGCTGTTTTCTGATGTTCCCTTTCTAGTGTTCGATTCAGAAGATGATAGTGCAGTAATTGGAAAGCTCAAAGTAACAGTGGAAGCCCTCCAAGTGCTGCGTTCAGTCTATGAGGAATGCAAAGATGACTACGAGGCATGAAAGGGAAGTTTGCCTACAGAAGTTCCCTTCTCCCAGTGTAAATACATGCTTGATAGTGCTTCAAAGATGAGATCTTTGTAATTCTTACAGTATATTTAATGTATAATTTATATGAAAAGGACGCTTGATTTGTAGTTGTAAAGTTTTGTATACTTTTCAGTCTGTTTGTTTTTATATTTCCCCCTAAGGCTAAGAATCTCTCCACAATGGACAACGTCTTGTAAATAATTAATACCTACATGATTGAATGATGTGCTGTATTTGCATTTTCAAGATTTTTTCCTACATAAAACAGTAATAAAAATGCAAGTCAAATTTTTAATTTTTAATAAAAAAACCATAAGCCTTAGAAAACTGATTAAAAATACTTTCATGTTATCCCTAATCACCCCGCTAAATGGAATGCCTGTGATTAGCCTCATTAAGAATTTTATACTGTGAAGATTTTATTAAAAGCAATATATGAAAATTACTTGGATTAATGTGTTAATCTGCCTCTTTAAAATGCTAATATCCATTTTATGCACATTAAATCCCAGTATGTGTTTTCTTTGATGCATGCAGTTCCTATCAATTAAATATAAAAAATGAGGCTAGTTGCAGGACTTATTAAATTACTGCAACCTTTTTTAAAATAACTTTTACCCTTCTGCTAACATTCTAATCAGCTGTTTATGATTATCATGATTTGAAGTAGGGGGAGGGCAGGCACAATCATTTTTCTGTACAGTAAAAGATTTACTTTCAGCCAACATCTGTCAAAGCACAAAAAGAAGCCGTACAGTATCAGATTTTGCTTCACCTAGTTTGAGCTGTAGGGACAGGCAACTGTGTTTTCATTTGTTTTTTGTCACTTTTAGGACTTACATCAAACATATACAATGAATTGTTGTATCTGAATAACCAGTGTATAGCTTGGAAAGTTAATTTTCCAGCTTTTAACCAATCTCAGTGAAGGATTTAATTGATATTTTTAATGGAGCTGTGAATCAATGCTGCAAAAGGATTGTCTCTTGAGAACGAGGATATAATACATTTCATTTTTTAATTTACTTTTTTATTTGTCATTTTCTTCAAAGGTTTTTATAGGCTGTGGATTTTCACTGTTTGCAAACAGGCTATGTTTCTTCATAAGCATATGTAAAGTATTCAGAGAGATAAGTAATTTATTAAAATCTACCTAATTTGCCGTGATATATTAAATCTCTGCTTCAGTGATCACAGACCATTTCATTTAGAGAATTAGACATTCCCTCTTTGTGTGATTAAAGCTCTGGAAAATGAGTTCTTTGCTCCTATTTGTGAACATTCAAAGCCTGCTAATGGCAAGAAGATGGAATAGATTATGAGACAATTCATTACAGTTCAACAGAAAAAAAAAAAACAGCTATAATGCAGAAGTGCAAGTATGAATGTCTGCATATAGTTTGAACCGTCTGTGCTCTAATGGCTTCAATAATGGATCTTCGTCTTCTGTAGGCTTTGAAATGACATCCATACAATATTAATTTGTTGATGTACATTATGAGGCCAATGGAATGAATATATTCTGACCACAGAAATCTCTGAATTCCAACAGGAACCGGTGGTTGACTCCATTTTAGGACCTACCATCTTCAGTAGTATTTCTCATCCACTCCTCACAGCGTTTCATTCCTTTGGAACTTTTAGGAGACCACAGACAGCTGCATTCCTCAACCCCTCCATTCTTCAGTTAATGGCCATATGTTTGTTGTCGTTTGGGCTGGTGCTTAGTTCATCATTTTGGCCACTATTTCTGGCTTTTCTTGGCTCTGAGCATCTATATTGTCAATAAGTCTGTTATTATACATTACAATAATTTGAAACAGCTAGATTCAACACTGAGATTAACTTGAGTGGTTTTTCAGAAATTTACTTGCGGTATTCTGTCAGGAGGTTCTTATTATTCTTCTAATACTTTGCAAACCAAACTAAATATCCTGCACATAAACAAAGAAGCAAATTGTCTTGAGTTTTCACGTGTGACTGTTTACTGACTTGCAGGAGAACTATGTAGCTGGTGCTTGTTTTCTTCTGGAATAAACCATGTGGTAAAATTAGAAAATCAGTGATGTTCATCTCACTTAAACGTTTACAGTAACACCCTTAGCAGTTAATCTGCGCCATCTGAAGCTGAAAACCAAGCGTTCATATATTCGTTAAACACAGACCTCTTGGTAAGTTACTGCAGAATACTCCAGTTGACGTTTGGTTACGGTGTGTTAACTGTTCTCGGTGACTCCAACATTAACATGTATAATTTGCCTCAGGTTCCTAAATATCTTTCTTTGTAAGGCTCACTGTTACTCAATTTTGGATTTAAAAAAACCTAATTTTGATTTCTATTCATTTTTATTACCAAGACAGATATAATATTCAGTGAGGATTTTTCCAACAGATGAATTGTATTATCTTATGCAACATAAACATAGGAACATAGGAGAAAGTGTTGTTCCTGCATTAAGTAGTCTGTGTTTCTAATATGCTCTTAAATGCTAAGTCTAAATGCTGCTCTATGCAGGGAAAGTGGAAAATGTAATCTAGTACTGTTTTGCCCAGATTTTAGCTATGAGAAGCTTGAAGAAAACGTACATCTATGTACCCTATAGATGAAGGCAAAATATCCTTTTTTTGTGTGTGCAGTATGGTAGTAAGCACAATCCTTTCTGCATTTTAAAAGCTTTATTAATGCTGGGTACTACCATACTTCAAAATGTTACTTACTTAAAATTAGTTCTTGTGGAATAGATAAGTTTTTTTCTGTGGTATATCTTGGATGCAACAGTGGTCCTCCATAAGATGAACTGGGCAAGATCAGATGATCAGTTTTGTTAACTTACATCTTTTCCCATTAATTGTTACAGCTTATAGCTTTGCTGTGATATCTTCTTATGTGATATAATAGCTGCTATTCTCCAGGTATCCTAGGTATGTTTATCAAGATGAAAACTTAAGTTTAGCTCAAAATACCTTTTCTTTTAAAACCTGTTATAACCTTATCCTAGGGATGGAAGTTGTAAGAGCAAATACATCATGAACCAAGGTAGCATCTGTGTGAACTCCATCCATTTTGCTGTACAGTAAGTCACAGCTTATCTCATTATGTGCTTATAAGAGTAGATAGAACATGACAAAAAATTATCGTAAGTTGCCTCACAGAACTTCTACAACTGAAGATCAATATTTAAGTCAATAGTAATATTGTTTTTAAGTGGTTTTTATTATTTCAAGGCACAGTAAGACATTATCATAACTAGAGAAGTCACCAAAGATACCAAGACTAAATGTTAGCTATTAAATTTCATTTTCTTGTTTTGTATTAGGACTGAGAAGTAAATTCAAATACAGCCTTAAAACTGTGCAACAAACTTGATCGCATGTTTCACAGCCAGAGGAAAATTTTATGTTGCAATTAGATAGACAGGTCTTTTTGCAGGTGATGATAATGATTTATCCATCAGTTTCCTGAGATATTCCACAAGAGAATAAATATTTTTTGTACGACTTTCTTTACTGTTTGAGATAGGTCATAGTAATTGGACTAGATCCCAGTCCCACAACTGAAGCTGAATTGAATGCATTATGTTTCCTGTGTTTATTTTAGAAAGGAATTTACAGTTATCTACTCAAAGTTTTTAGTAGCAGAGCTTTTCACAGAAGTTTGTAAGAGTAGTGAGGGCTGCATTTCAGTCCACGACATCAGACAAGTAGGCCAGGGGCCTGTAACACAGCCCCTGTGCAGCTATAAATGGATCGTACAAGAGCCTGCGTGTTGTGGAAAGCACTGATGACTGTAGCTTTGTTAAATGGCTCTGCAGTATCTTCTGGTTTTGAGTTGGCCTGTTTAGGGAGAGCACAGAAGTTGATTGTTATGGAGTCTATAGGATGTGAAACATACTGTTTCTCCATTTTCATCATTCGCTGGGCGACAGTCTCCCTACAGCAGGTGAGTGGAAGGAACACTTTTCTACTAAAGGCGACTTTTGTTTTTAAAATCAACGTAAAGAAAGGCTTTGGGAAAAAATGACAAGAATTCCTTCTATGCTATAAATCAAAATAGTTTGTATTTTACCTGCACTTCAGTGAGTGGGAAGTCCACATCCTGTTAGGCCCATAACCTTCATTCTTGCACTTGGTTGATTGTAAATTGTGATGAACTTCTGGTAAATTGCAATGATAACCTAAAAAAAATAGAGCGCAGAAAGATGTAGAGCAAAGAGATTAAGCTCTTGGGGTATAGGTTTAGTTTACAGTTAAGAAGGCAATAGATTTTGATAATTCCATATTGTAATTGTGGATATAGTCTGTTAGAATTTCTTTCCTCTTGCACTCTCAACAGACTTCAGACGTCTTCTTTGTAAACCAGAGAGCACTGCCTCAAAAATCAGAGGATCACAGAAAGGCTGAGGCTGGAGAGGTCCTCTGGAGGTTACCTTGTCCAGCCCCACCATTTCCCCAAAAGCTTCCTTTCCTCCCAACAGAAAGAATCCTCAAAAAGATGCCAAATCAAAGCATTTGGGATATTGGTAAAATAAGAGCTTTTATTGAAATGACAGATGAAATTAATTAGCCCTTTTCTGGAAGCTTCCCTTCCATCTTTATGTTTACCATGTGAGATGAGGCTTTACAATTAATGAGAGAAGAAACAAGACTACTTGTGACTGTTCCGTTGTATTTAAGCCAATTCTACACATCCGTGCCTGTCATCTGGGAGAAAGCAGAAAGGACTAGCAGTCTTCCATAACCTTTCCAGCTTCCGCTCAGGCTGTTTGAGGAAAAGCCCTGTAACTGCAGTCCTCCGGGAGCAGAGGCAGGCTGGGCCCCGTGCTGTCCCACCGCTGCCCTCACGGCCGGGGTCGGGGGACGGCGGGAAGCAGACTGGCTGCTGCGGTAGCAGATGGTGGAGAAGAAAATGAAGGTAGGACTTGTGAGATTTAAGAGTTAAGTCTACCTAGAGTAAGTTAAGTGGCTGCAAAGGATGTGGTAATTTCTGAATGCCTGTGGAATGTGGGCCCCATCTTGGGACTGGTCAGTGAGAAAATGGAGGGAAAATGTGGGCCTGGAATAGAGGAAGTCACACGGGAGATACCCTGGGAGACAAGGAAGGGAAAAATAGGATGAGGAAATGAAAAAGAAAGTGGAAAGAGAAGTAAACATTGTAAAGATGTCTGTTTCCTGTACAAAGAGAGCTTTAATACTGAGCTGCTCCTCCGCGTGTGTAACCAGGGCTGGTTTCAGATGCAGGGGAGTGGGAAGGCCGCAGGTGTTGACACTAGAGGGGATCCTGGAGGGACAGCAGGCCGGGGATGGTGTGAGTCTGGTTTTGTCTTTGTTCATTTGCCTGTTTTAGTATTGAGTCAGTTTTCTTGAAGCTTTTACATTAGCAAAAAGGAGAGTTCCATAAACCGCTGTGGCTTTTTTGCCTTTGGGGCACATTTACCACAGTTGTAACAGAAACAGAAACAAGTCTGTCACGTGTAGATTATTCCGTACCAAGGGAAGAGAAAGAACATAACTGAACTTCACAGCTGAGGATGACCTTCATCAGCCTGAGGAGCCACATCTCCTACTGTCCATCTGAAATCAAACCCTGGGTACAAGCAAGGAGGCAAATGAACTGGAAGTTCAGTCCTGGCATGCCAACTCATGAAAGGGCACTCAGAGAGAACGTCATCAGGGGAAGAAAAAGGGAGGGAAATCAACTGGTTTTACCTGGAGTTCAGTCCTGTCAAAACACAGTAATAAAACAGCAAGATGCTTCTTAGCCATAGGTTAAAAGACAAAAAAAAAAAACCAATCAAACAACACAAAAAAAACCCCCACACAGTAATTTGTAGAACAGCACAAGTTATGGGATCATGAGGTAATCTCAGGTAGTCTCTTGTGATAAAATGTCTGCTCTGCCTCTTTTTACTATGCTTTTTTATTATTAATTTTCTTTGTAAAGTACTGTTGATACCAGTTACACGTGTTCTTTGAGCATTAACATGAAAATGTAAGTTAATTTCAGGAACTGCTGGAGGTGGATGTTTGTCACATTTTGTAATCCTTGTTTATGTTACGCTCTATTAAGTAAAATACAGTTTAGGTACACTAACTGAAATGGAAATTTTGTATTTTAAGGTGGGGTTATGTTTAGAGATCTCATGGTTAGCTACATCACTGAGAAAAACAAATACATAGTGTGTTTTCTTTGGATTTGAAGACAGACAAGACATTTATAATAACTTATTCTGACCCCCTAACAGAGGCTGTTGCATTTAGTTACCTACCTGAATTACTGAAGGATCCCAGGACACTTTAGAAGAAAGGTCTGCAGTCAGCTTCTCACTTTTGTTACTGCAGTTTGACATCCAGTGTATTTTACTCTCAGGTTTGAAGCTTAAATGGAGCATGAAGTTTTGTATCATTTGGTTCCTAGTATTTGATATCCTTCACTTGAAATCATGGTTCCGCCTAAATTTGCTACAAACTCACCCTAGGCCTAACCGCTTCGTTCTGTGAACCCTATAACAAGACCAGCCCTCCTTTTGTGGGTTTATTACAAGCATTATTGTTCTCCTTGACTACGTTTGGTGTGAAAATACTTTCAGTGCTACCCTACTTCTTTATTTTCACCAATCTGATAATTTAAAAAATTAAATATAAATTTTAAGGATAAATCAGTTAGTTGCATACTGAATTCCATAAACTATATAATCTTTTAATCCACAAATCATAGTTATATAATATGGTTAAGTACACTTGGAAAAAATACTACTTTATGTCTGACTGTTTTAATCCTTTGATGTTTTTAGCATTTGCTATCAGGGGGAATTTCATGGCAAAACTTTCATTTTTTTTTTAAGTGATACAAAATTTGACACACAATATAGAACATAGATTTATTCTTAAATATGGTTTTATTGTTAAACCTAGTCTAGTTATGCATGTTAATATAATTAACTAATATTTTGCTATTTATATAACTTTTATGTTAGTCCCTGTTCAGGTTTTTAGGATGTTATGTAAGTAACTCAAAATGTAAGTGTGGAAAAATAATCTTTTTGAGACTGGTTCCTCACAAATCCTATGACAGCAAACTAGAAGAATATAACTGTCCTCCTCTCTCATTTCTCGACAGCTTTGCTATTGTAGTTTGTTATTTTATCTTACAGCTTTTTTTCTAGTGTATAAATCAGACATTTCCTCAGCACACTTCCTGGAGAACAAAATGGGAGTTTAAAAATGAAACCTTCCATTTTACAAAATTCATATAGACCACACAATAAACTTGGGTAACTACGGAGAGTACCCACTTAATGTCATGGTACCACATCTCAGAACGCATGAAGCACGACTTGTGGGTGAAAGTTGCCCCCTAGTGTCTGATGTGACATTTGCATACAGAACAGGAATTCACAAAATTAGAGATTAATTTGTCTACTATTTGCTTAAAGAAAATATTTTCATTCTGAATTTTAGAATTTCATATGGACGTGCGGTACATATAAGATCGGATGCTACATGAAGAAAATGAGCCCAAAGTACACCAGTGAAAGTCAACAGGTAGCACTGAACAGGTTAAATACTAAAATTAAGTGATCTGTTTAGTTTTATTTAGGCCTGTACATGAGTGGCATTTAATTAATATATATTTATAAAATGGGAGGGATTAAATTGAAATGACCTTGTTGTTTTTCCTACTTGTTTATTGCAAGGGGAATTTCTTGTGTTTCTACACAGTGTGACTCTGCCATTCAATGCATATGGTGTGAGATAAAAGGTGAAAAGCCAGTTTAGGAAGGGAAAACAGAGATTACAGACACGAGTAAATAAATGTGTAGCTAACAAAAATGTTGTTGAGATATTGTTCAGTGTTTCAGTCCATATATATATATGACTTTGAGTTTAGAAAAAATGTAATTTTGAGGAAATCTGTGTCCATGGTGGGTGTTAGAAACCTTTAAAGGGATTTGGTTTACAATATTAATTTTCAGGGTCTAGTTAGTTGCTACAGACTACCCCTTTCTGACCTCTTAATTCAATTATACAATAATCAGAGTATTGTTCTGTGATATACCAACCGCACGTGGTTAATTTGAGTAATGTTTTTGTTTGTTCAAATCATTGTTCACATTAAGAAAGAAAAAATATACAAGCTTTTAAACCACACTTTTTTAGAATACTGTAAATTAACTTTTTATTTTTCCCTTAAATAGTAGTTGTTAGTTCAGCTTAACTACCCATGGATGCTTACTGAGAATTTGTCAGCCAGACGAGTTAGCAGTTCAAAATCATTACATGCATAAATAATTTAGACTGAGGAGAAATTAATCACAAATGCAAACCTCTGGGAAGCTTGTAAAGTATTGTCCTACTCACAATGTGAGTATATGTTCTTATTTATACTGCACAAATGGTGCTTGGAAACAGCTACAGTGGTAACAAAACAATTGCCAATGTTTATGCTTTCAAATTATGTCTGTCAGAACAATTTGTATGTAAGGATCTTAAATGATTCAGTCATAATCATAAGATTATAGCAGATGACAGTGTTAATATTAAGATTTATTACATTGTTGTTATTATGATTTAGATACCATTTCTGTTGGATATTTTAATGAAATAACAGGGTTTTTTCAAATCTAGTCTTGGATTTGCATTTTCCAACACAAAATCCTTAGAGTGTTTTACAAACTGTGTAGCACATAGAAATTATGTTGAAAAGAGGAAAAGTAGGGGAAAAAAATGCCTGGAGGCAACAGGTGGGAGTTGATGATGTGTCAGTGGCAAAGTGGCAACACAGCTGTGCAAGACTGAGATTGCAAGGATAATGGTGTCTTTCTGAAGGTAACACACATTCTTTTCCTCTCAGTCCTACTACTTGTTGCTCCTGTCTGTGCTACTTAATTTCTGTAGAAGACTTGTTTCTCAAATTTTTGAGGATTCATTTGCACTGTGGGGAGATATCAGGAGTGGCAGCTTCTCCTTGGATGTTGCTCGAAATGTTAAGCTGTGCATCTCTACAGGGGACAACAGAACAAGTTTAAGGCACAGAAATCCATGGAGGTTTGCTTAATATTTAGAAACCAATTGTGGCTCAAAAATTCCCTGGGCTGAAAGCAGGTAGAGGGTGAGAGAATGTTAGGAGGATGTGTTACATAGTCTTTGCCTGTTGTTATTATATAGGAACTCTTAGACATTGCAGCAATCAGGATAGTCAGCTAGATGGACTTTTGGTCTGACTCCACAATACAAATTTAAAATCATTTATATTGGAACATGAAATGAAACCTTACATGTTGGCTTCTTGGTTGTTAGGCTTTCTACTTCGTTGCTGAAAAGAGCTCTTCAGCAGTGTACTGCACTCAGCTTAGTCCTGCTGGGTACAACAGTACAGCAGATGCTTTTAAACTGGAAAAAGAACAAAAAGCAAGCAGGAAGTGACATTATGAAAGCTGGAGCACAATATAGGTCATGTGTTCTGATTGCTCGGGCTCTTTTTTGTTGAATTGCTTGCCTGCCAGAGGTTGTGAACTGCAGAGTTTTAAGTTTGGGGTCACACTGCAACTGAACTATTCTGTAACCCAGTAATCAAATTATCACTCTGTGGTTTGCTGACTTGCCACTATCTCTGTTCTTCCAGCCACTATTATCATTTCAAGAATTTAGGGTTAAGTACATATGCTTTGAAGCTATTGGTATATGTGAAAATACATACTTGAACAAGCAACCACTGTGTTGCACAAGTTTGAACTTCCTCTTATCTGAACTGTGATGTGGTCCCAAAATGTTCACTCTAACAAGGTTTCACTGGAACACAAACATACACTGTAAATTTGTCTGCAGTAAATTAAAAACAAAAAGAACATAACCATCATATTTGTAAGCATTCACGAAGTGGGTAAGCCCAAGTAACAGATCTGATTCAGTATTTCTGAAAGGATGTAGAATGATCAAACTAAAAAAACGGGCATCTGGCAATATTACAGATGTCTTTCTCAGCTAAAGGGAAAAAAAAACAAACAACAAAACAAAACCCAAACTTACAGAAAGGTTAAGCAGATATGTGACGAGAAGATTTTTCCAAAGTTCCAGGCTTTTACTTTTTGACATTTACTGTTGTAACTCAGATTTTATCACGTGTATGAACGCTGAGTCACTCCTTAATTCCACTTTTACATTGTCACCTTTACACCAAATGTTATTGAGTTCATTGCTCTGCTTGTGGCACAAGCATCATTACCAGCATGTTTCATCTTGTCTGTATTTACCCTGTTCCTGTGATCAAAGTGGCCGGAAGTGAAACCCTACCATTAGTTGTGTATATAGCTGTGGATATTTGAGATTATATGTTGTATAAATGTAAAAGCATGTACTGATATTTAGTATAAATGCAAATGTGAAATAGAATATTGACTTTTTATATTTTCCTCTATATTTTCACCCTACAGATTATCAGTCTTAACATATTCCCTAGCTGGTATAGCACACAACCTGACTAAATTCTTCTCTTGATTATGGATCTGCATAAAAGCAGCCACAAAGAGAGATATTGCACTGGGCAATCTGAAGTATCCCAGGGCAAAGGCTGGGTTTTGTTTTGTTTCCAAATGTATAGCAAGGCAAAAATCCATCTGTCAAACTATAATAGCGAGGTCCTGTTTAAAGAAACAAATTCCTACTTGTGTCAATACATTTACTGTAGTTTCCCATTAAACCTTGTTGCAATTTATTTCCTTCTTCACTAGATGCAACATATTTGACTGAAAAGTAGTTGCAATAATGTGAAGTTTTCTGGAAAGTCATGAATACCTTATGTGAGTGGAAATGTGTTCAGTTGCCTGTTGCTCCACAGCCATTAATCTGATGAATAAAGAGTTTGCACATGGGTTCACTCAGAGAGTTAACATCTGATTTTACATGGAAATATTTGAAATAAAAAGTACAGCATAGCCTGAAGCCTGTTAAAAAGATTTTTAGAGATTCATTTAATGCAGTTTCTTGCCTTGGTTCCTATTGTCTACTTAGAAAAGAATGTTGTTTTGAAATGTAAAATGAAATAAGGGGAAACAATTCAAACAATGTTTCTACTGGACAAAGGAAAAAAAATCCCTTGCCTCAAACACATACAAAACCTGTCGGTTTTCGTTACTCATCTGTTGTTCTACTATTTCATTATCATCTACATTAAATCAGATGATTCCCCACCTCTACACTGGTGCTTTGGAGATAACATAAAGGGGCAGGAACTACCTTCAGTTATGAACAGGAAATAGCATCAGCATTCGTACTGGGATAGTATTTATGTCAATAATTCATTTTTAGAATAAAGAATGAAAGGAATTAGTAGTTATTGTTTCTCTCTGTGGAGACAGGTGCATGATGGTGGAGCTACTACTCAGCTGAACATCCTAAGTTACAGGGCAATACTGCATCTCTGCTTGAACTTAACATGGATTCGCGTTTCCTAGTGAATTCTGGAATCTTCACATACCAGTTGTGTCCTCGTGCTTATGTTGTTACTTTTTAATTTCTTGATTCTGGGATGTTGTTACTTAAGAGTTGGAGAGAATGTGAAATAGGTGGGACGTCTGTATTAATTAGCTGAATATGTTAAATAACCTGGAAGTATTCAGCCTCTGACAATTACCTTATCGGTTCAGTGCACTGGATGTGGGTGATTGGAATAATACTTGATTGGAATTTCCCTTCCTTCTTCCTGTAAGGTTTTTTAATGACATTGTAAGCCTTGAAGCTAACTCTCATGCAATCAGAAACTGTGTTGCTTTGACAAAGAATATTTCATGTTGCATGCATGTTGTGTACTTGGCTTTAAAAGCAAGGCTAGATGTGCCACTTGAAAATACTTTTGTCTTCTTCTAATTGCTATTTAAGATGCTCATTGCCTCTGTTTTTTAAAATCTACTTTTAGAATATTATCTGACCTGAATTGGTAAATTGTCTTAAAGAAGCTTGTTTTGATAGAAAAGACTGCATGAAATCAGCTGTTCTGTGTCTAATGTCTTTGGTCTAAAATCTGACGCTCATTTCTGAGTGACTTCAATTCCTGCATACAGTTGTACATACAAAGTTTTGGGTTGTTTTTGTTGTTGTTTTTTAGAGTTAAATCTGCTGACTTCTACAGATTTTCTAATTACAAGTAGCTGTGAACTCTACTCAAACGGTGGTTGGGTGTCCTTGGATGATAAACACATAATGTTCATATTCTGATCCGTGCTCTGTTGCGTATGCAGGGTTGCCCATAGAGACCAGCTAGCCGACGTACCTGCAAGGTAAGCCAGGACTGTTTAGATAGTTCATGACCACACAGAGAGCCAAAGGCAAGAAAATGAAAGCTTATTCCTTTACTTTTAGCTGTTCCTATAGGTAGCAAACATTTACTACGCACAAAAGCCTCAGATCCGTCAGACACCACTTACAGTGTTTGGCTGTGAATTGTCTTCTGAGAGGCTTCCACAGGAAGGCTTCCTTTTCTTGCCAAATCTTCATGTATTGAAACAAAGCTTGTTTCAGAGCCGGCTTTGCCTTCTTTTAGCTTGGTTATTAACTTTGTAAGATTATAAAAAGATACAGATATAGGCTGTGCAAAAAAAAGGGGCTTTGTTGGCCTGTTGAAGGGTGAAGAATAAGCCACAGACTGAATAAGAGTGAAGAGTAAACTAATGCTGTGAAATGAAATGTTGGTGGGGGAACAGTCTTTCCATCTGCCCTGCAGTCAGATGTCACAGTGCAATATTTTATAAGACGATGTCTCTGCAAACGAGTTATTCCATTGAATTGAGATGAAATTACCTGGTGTCCTAGAGCTGTAACAACAGGTACATATACTCAGGGTGTGGTTTTTAAATGGGATACTGACACCTATCAGCTGCTTGGGAAAACTTCTATCTCTGCTCCCTTGGTTGCAAAGAAAATATGCTGTTTGCAGATCATATGCCGTTGTTCTATTAGGAAACTCCATTGACTTAAAGTTGGCTTTCCAGAAGAAGTCAAATGCTCTTGAATGGATAAAACCACTGTATTTAAAGAGCATTCTGAGTAAGTAAATTCTTTAACATTGTGATATATATTGTCCAGAACAATAGAGGCATATATGCCCTGGAGTTAATACGTGGATGTGTGTGGCAGATGCAAGGCCTGCATAAGGATGTTCAAATCCACATCAAAGCTTGTATCAACTCAGCATGATACAGCAATTGAGCGTGGCTGTTTGTAGAGCTCTGGCCAGCATTAGCGAAATGAAAAAAAGCCGGGTTTACATTCCACAGTGGTGGTGTAAGTCAGACTCTGCAAACCTTCCTTCATGTGGGTGCACATCACTCTTCAGGCACCTCCTTGGTTTAGCCTAACTGTGACTCACATGGATAATGTGTTAATCTGACAGCTAATCCCTCTAAAAAATGGATTAAGTAGTACGTACACATGACAAAATATCTAGCAAGAGGCATGATTCTGCTTTTCAAATACTCTATTTTCTTTCAGTGGCTGCCGCTCATCAAAAATGGGTTATGCTTGCTTCTGCTTCTTGAAGAAAGATGGCTCCTTATTGCCATTTAACCACAGCAAACTTTTTGAGTTTTTTCTCCCTGATAGTTCTTCTTGACATTTTCATATCATCAAAGTTAACTACCTTGCCCGTTAAGCTATTGAGAATGCAAAAACATCTGCAAACCATGCCCTGCAGTTAAATACTTCCCAAATCAGGATTAGCAGTCACTGTTTTGTTGATTTTTTTTTTTTTTTTTTTTCCCACAAGGGGAAAAATTTTTGAGTCCTAAAACAGAGGATGGATTTCTGATTAATGGAAATGACACCTTCTAATTATTAGCTTTGTCTGTAATAAAATGTGAAAACAATGAAATCTTACTTTTAGAATACACTAGATTCTGCAGTATATGTTTCTAATAGGCTCCGAAATAACTTGACGAGAGTCTCACAAAACACATTGTAAACTAAGAAGGGCGTAAAGGTCGTTCCACCTGCTGTGGCGATGCTAAAACTGGCCTTGTTGGCCTAACTGAGCTTCACAAAAAAAAGTAGTTTAGGACAGAAAGTTGAAAACAATACTGAGGTAGAGTATGCACCTTTTATTCTTAGAAGCAGCAGTATGGACAACTGCAAATTTTCACCCCCAAAAATGAATGGAATTAAAAATATTTAATTGGTAACATTTAATTGGTAATTCATCTTCATGACTAACGTTCAAAACTGCCATCTTTTGAAATTATGAAAAAGAAGATAAAGTTCTCAAGGTGTTATAATATAGATAAATGATAAAACTCAAAACCTATTATACAAAATACTGGAGATAGACATTGCAATATTTTTATTTGAATTTATTGCAATGGTTTCAGTTGCAGTAGATTCTGGAGTGAAAATAAATCCCAATTTAAATTTTCCATTACCTTTTCCCAGTAAATGCTGTAGTGTTTTGGTTTGTATTTTGGCTATCAGAAGCTTTCTTGCACAAGGCTGCACACATCCATGTGTTTGGAAATTTGCTTATATATTCACTGCCAAGCCGGGTTTTGCTTCTTCAATAGTGATCAGATATTAGTTTGACTGTGTGTGGAAATGTGCAGTAAATCAGTGATTAATTCTTCCATATGTCTTGCATAAAATCCGAAAATGGTTATCTAATGCAAGCCAGAACAGCAGAAAACAAATTCTACTGTCATATATTAAAAAAGGCCTTAGCAGAGTTATGAAATAAATAACACAACACGTTGATCTTAATAAAATGAATTGCTATAACTGGTTTAGTTAAAGAATTCTTT
The DNA here is from genome assembly GCF_036417535.1 of Chlamydotis macqueenii. Taxonomy (NCBI): domain Eukaryota; kingdom Metazoa; phylum Chordata; class Aves; order Otidiformes; family Otididae; genus Chlamydotis; species Chlamydotis macqueenii. The sequence goes on from NC_141568.1 coordinate 18,924,074, forward strand.
TATTTGGCCAACAAATTTCTTGCAATCTGAGATTATCTTTTTACACCTAATTACGTACCATATTTGCTTCAGGGTTTAGAGGCTGCAGATAGATGATTCAGTCTGTGGGTCACCAGGTACCCAAAAGTACCGCCGTTAAATCCAATTGCCTTACTTCTCAGGTGTTGTCCACGTCATGAAGTAGAAGCTCAAACAAGTGCTTTCAAACACCGCAGCTCTAAGGGGAGTTATCTGGACTATGTCGTGCTGATTTAAATTTATGGATTCTCTCAGGACAGAACTGACCTATTTTCTTCATTTTTCTCTCTGCTCATTTCTTTATTTGTCTTTATAAAAAGAGAAAGGTAAATAGATCTCTTGATGTTACACAGTATCTACATCTATTAGTATTTTATAAGTGATTACATTTTAAAACAAATAGCTTACACAGAAATTTATTGGGCATCTTTGGATAGGTTAGCTTTTAAAACCAACTTAATTTTATTTTAATTAGATAAAATCTGAAAAAAATATTTAAACAGAACACACAGGCATCTATGATATTTCATACAATATAACTTGGAGCACATTTCAGCATCTGGATAGACTAGATTTAATGTAATTCATCTGTACAGACTGCTTTTCCTTGAGTTAAAAAAATGATAAGTAAAAATTACCAGATATCTCTGTCTTATGAGTGAATAAAGAAATTAAAGTAGCTGAAGAGGGTCATTATCAGTCATTTAGGGAAATTTTCTGAGTGGTGAGAAGATAACTGTTAGCTCATTGATTTAAAAAATTCATCTCCCTATACACAGTTTTGTATTTTATAAATGACTACAAAATAATTTATTCCAAAATTAAGCCAATTAACAAAATCAAGCTACAAATCAGTGCAGTATTTTCTTAACCTTAATTACCTTTATAATCCAACTCCAACTGAAAGACACAATTTATAATAAATAGGATATATCACAGTTCTCTTCTGATAATCCATTACCATGCAATAAAGCTAGATATTCCCAAGTGCTTTTATTATTAACATAACATGTTAATTGAATCAGCAAATAATTTTCAATCTGAAAATCATCTTCGTGCCAATTACTGATATTAAATATACAATTTATATGAAATGCATAGGGTCTGTGATTGACCCGGCTAAACACTAGTTTGAACTCTAGTTTATCTTCAGCTTCTGTGCCTGTATCCAGTGTAGATGGATTCATTTTGGAAGTACTGGCCAGTTCAAATGGAGATACCTGTCCTGCCATTAAGTAATAGAACATGAAGTGATAATTGTGCAACTTCACTGTACGATCAGAAGTTCACTTTCATGAACACGTATTAAAAATAATAATTCTTGATTCTCAATAATACTTCTCGAGAAGTAGTGCATGTCCCTGTTCATTTCACATAAATTATGGGACAGAAAGCATTTGTGATTGACTGCTGTCTTCTAAATCACCGGTGCTTCATATGTATTTGAGTGTTGGTCAAGAAACTGTCATGTGGATATATGAGGCAATACACGGGCTTGTAATTATCTTAAACCGCTGACTTCCAGAGGGAATGAAATGACCCTGTCCCATCCACAGTGCAGTACAGGGTCCCTATTTCTACTTTCTACCGGTAAGCCGTGCTGTTCCTTCCGTTTTAGCTCTCTGGCTCTGCAGTATGACCTTTGGCCATTGGTATGCAGCTTTTAGAGCCAGAGAGATTTGCCAACCATTATATAAAGTTTGGATTTTTCATTACCTTTGTAAAATAACTATTATTATTATTATAATTATTATTATTATTATTATTATTATTATTATTTTATTCTAAAAGTGTTTCTTGTTGTTCCAGCCCTCCATGTTCAGACCCTGATTCCAAATACCAATCCAAAACCAATAGTCCCTGCATATATATTTTGACTTCCAGAACATTAGTGATACCAGTTGTTTCTTAGAGTCTAAAACAGAGAAAATATCTTGAAACGTATGAAAGAATGTATTGTTTTGATATTTCTGCTTATTTCTTTTGTGAAACTTTGTGTTTGTTTTGCCACAAGGAATCAAGAAATACTTTGGTTTTTGAACACATGAGTTACAGAAGGAAAAGTTTAATTACACTCCTGAACCCTGTATTGTTAGCCACAGTGATAACTGTAGACAGACTTTGCTCCTATAAATAGCTCCTCTTTTATCTAACATCTTTCAGTCAGATGGTGCTAAGATCCCTCCTTCCTCACTGAGATTCTTACAAGCCATATTTCAGCAGTATGCTTTATATGTAATACAGGAAAATCCAGAAAATGTGCCGTTGCCTTGCCTTTTAGTACAGTAGCACAAAATTGTGAAAGGAATAATGGGTGCAGAGGGGGTGAATAAGAGCAGTCAGGTTTGGATTTCATTTCCTAAATGAATTCAGCTGGACTGACAGCCCTAAAGGTGCCCTTAAGCACATAAATTGTTAGAGAAGGTTAGATTAGGTGATAATTGCAGGACAGAATAAAAGTTGAACTATTTTTCTTTCTTTCTGGATTTTTGAGAAGAACTGAATCAGTTCTCATACTTGTGACATCAGGAAAGGAGTGAGCTTCTCACGTTGTTTGTCCTGAAAATTAAAACCTCAATAATGTAAAAATGCTGAAAAGCCTCTAAATATATGCTACAGAAATTCCAAACTTGTAGTGCCAAGAGAATATTTACTTATGTTAGGGCTCCATCTACAGTCATGAGGAAGAAAACCTTACCATTGATGGCAGCTGCCTCTGCTTCTGGAGCTCCAGGTTCACCATGTTTAACATAATCAACTCTCTCCTTTGATTTGGGTCGACGTATTTCAAGCTGACCTGCAGCCACAGGTCAAGTGTCCGACCTCTAATTATTTCCAGTAAAGCAGCGAATAAGTTTATATTGACTATGTCTTTATATGCCACTATTCTGGTAGGGTTGGCTTAAATTTCAAGTAGGTTTATTAGTGAAAGGCTCGCAGGCACAGAGAATCTTATCATGTAATCTTACTCACACATTTATCAAGTTCTATTTTTTAAATTGTTAAGATTTTTGCCCCCTCACTATTTCTGTCTCAGAGGCTCTTCACAAACACTGTTCCTCAGATGATGAGCACCATTCCAATACTTTCAATCTAAATCTGTTAATGGGCTTCTTGTATCATCTTGATTCTAAGCCACTATTGACCTTGAGTTAAAATAAATTGGATGTTATCCTCACCCTCGATTTAAGATAACATTTAAAAGCAGTTATAGATCTTAACGTAACTAAATAACTGAAATAATGCTCTTTTATTTGGTACTTTTTGCTATCCACATATTAATTGGAATTTGACTTAAGTCTTCCATTTCTTTAGGACAGCCAACCAGAAGAGAAAACTGCTTGTCAGGAAAGTGGAAGCTGAGCAATACGTAAGTGTAAGTATGTTGAGTTCTCTACTACTGTCTGTGCGCTAATCTACTGAATAATTCATCTTATATAAGTAAAAACATGCAATCGCAAAAAACGCAAATCTTGTCCTTCACTTATAAAAGAAGTAGAAGTAGGTAGTAAATTAGGGGAAACTGTTAAATATCCAAAACAGCAATGGAAAGGAGAGCTAAACATGGGACAACAGAAAGCATTGACATGGTTTACTGAATGTCTCACACTTCAGCAAAGAGACACCTGAAGTGACAGGACAGAGGTACAAACACCAGTCTCGCAGGTTTTGGATGTGAACAGTTAATCTGTACTCATGAGAGCTGAGCTACCGGCTGCATAATGGTAGCTAAGAAATGCATGGAATAGTGGGCATTTTCTTGGCCATGACCAAGCCTCCTTACAAGTTCTAAGAATCTAAAAAGAGTGTTGTTAAAGAATGTGACAACTGTCTAGTAACCGAAGTTGGACATTGTATTTTCTAATTAGAAAAGGAAGACTGAGTAATTGAATAATGGATAAAAATAATAATTTGGGGGAGAGGCGTTAATAGTTAACTACTTTTAAATAAAATAGCGCACAAAAAAAAAAATCCAATTCTCACTTTTCTTCTAAAATAAAGCTCACATAAAGCGAATGCTTTCTCTGCGTCTATTTGCAGCAGCTCTCCATGCAGCTGCAAAAGTCTCAGCAACAGCTGTCTGCTGCGGGTAAGGGGAAGCTGCTTACTTCCAGTACTCCAGGAGCAGTGAGGGACACGGCATTCCTGTTCCCGAAGGGTAGTGTGCAGTAGGAGAATGCACTTGTGGTTGCTGTGGAGCAGGTGATGGTGCCCGCTGGTAACCTCTATGTCAAAACTATTATTTGCTAATGTTCTCGTGGATCTGAAACTGGAATGGAGGTGTGTCTGCTTCCTGAATGTTTGTGACAAGTAAGAAATATAAAGAAACAAGTGTTGCAAAATGAGACCAAGCAGCTCTAGCAGATGGTGCTATAGGAAAATATTGCAAAGGAAAGAGAGTTGGTTGTGGGCATAAAATATATCTCTCTAGTTTCATTGCAGTGCTCCCCACTTAAATGAGGAACAGCAAAATTATTAAAGAATTTATTCAATTAAGAATCAGGAATAGTGCTCCAAATCAACAAGAATGAGCTAATACAAGTTTGAAAATAGGGGAGAAACAGTGCAGTTATCTCACCATTTGCTAATAGGACTAAGGGAAGTTTCTTTACAATTATTAGAGAGGCATAAAAAGCACTTGCAGCTCAAGTAAAGAAAAAGCTTGCAGTACTAGATATTGCATGAACTGTAGGAAGTTCGATAAAATAATTATAAAGGGTTTGTGTGTTGCGTTTTGGTTTCTTTTCTCTGTTTTAAATCACAAGTACATAATACCCTTAACACTGTAGCAGGTTTTTGCTGTTCTTCTAGAGTGGATTGCGAAAAAAGGTACCAGCAAATAGCAGAAAAAGTGGAAGACAAGAGCCTGCTTACAGAGGAGGACAAGGTCTGTGGTCATTTAAAGCGATGCCTTTCTATCTTGTATTGTTGTAAGTGTCACTGTGTTTTACAGATTTACAGAACATTGTTGCACTCTTTTTTTTCAGCCTACCTAAATTGTATTTTGATGCATGCAAAATTGTGATGAGCAGGAACCAGTACATTTATAAACACAGTAACCTTACAGTATTAATTTAAAATGGAATACAAAGAAATGTGAATATTTTTTAAAACAAGTAAATTATTCCAAGTATACAATCAGCAAAGACAAATTTTCACCATGAAAAGAAAGGTGAGGCTATCCAAAACTTGCCAATTCTTTGGATGTTCACATGTGTTCAGAGTTTTTAGGCCTCCTATTACAAAAAGTTCATTTGTAGGTTGGCCAGAACAGCAAAACCACTACATAAGTTGGGTAAAGAAAGGAAACCATTCCAGTGAATCAGCAGTGTGTGATTTAGCATTTTGAGAGTCAAAGAGGCTCTTGTGATTGCTCCTGTTTTAGTCTCTTTCAAAAACCCTTTCATATTGTGCACAGCTGCTAACACTTACAGTTTGGGGATAGTGTTGACATGGGAACACAAAGGGGTTGAGATATTGCTAGCTTATTACCAGGGTGGGAGGTCAGGGGGAGGACATGTGGGGGTAGGAGTTTGTCAAAGACGAATTATTGCAAAAGTAACTCATGACTATGGTTAAAGACTATTTTCTTGGTTGGAAATTTATGATCAGGATAGACCATGCATCTCATTCAATGATTCTGTAGGTTCAGGTATTCTGAGGGAAACTCGCCAAGCCATTCGAGATCTACCACACTGTGCTGCAGACTTGAACGCAATCATGGCAATGCTGCTTTTGCATTCATATCACATTTGGGTTGCTACTTGCAAGCATGTCCATAAATGGGAATGAGTGAACTAGGTAGAAAAAAAAAAAAAAGTTGCTGAAACTGAAAGTAGAATCTTGAAATTGGTGCTATTTATGAACAAGCAGTTGACAAACTGCTTACTTGAGAAGGTATCTTGGAGCTGTCACAATAAAAGCTTATTGTTCACAAGGTGAAATATGAAGATTCTTCAGGAGATGAAAAACAGATGATGGCAAGGATGGGGCATTGGTGTGCACAGACAAATGTGGTTGGTGTGTGAGATCACAGGACACAAGGAAAGATGAACAGAATCTGGCCCCTCATTTTAATTATGCTGGTCGGGCCTCTCCAGTGATGGGTACCTGTAACATCTGACTGTACTTAATTTTTTGAGAAAACAGAGACAACATCATGATTTTCAAACTGCTGGATTGCAGAAACCTTGGCATTTTGCACATTATGCTTGGACCTGAGTGAGGTTCTCACAGTCTAGGAACTCTGGACATTTTCACAAAATGGCCTCTTAAGAAACCAAGGAGAAGCTGGTTGCACCTGGGCTGAGGTTAAAGACTTAAATTTTTTTAGGAAAAGAAACACAAGTTGTCTGCAAAGTGACTTATATCAGATTAACCACATTTTGGGTGGAATAATTTCTTGCCAGAGAGAAGAAATCAAGCGATCTTAGACTACAAGGCTAAGCAGAACCTTTTTAAATACTCTCAAGGGATTTCATACAGTGCTTGGTAGTGAGCAGAAAAAAAAAATACTATTCTCATGGATGAAGTCCCTAAAAAGGAAAAAAAACCAAAAACTAATTTAGATGATGTAGAAAACCTATAGATAAAAATCATGTTTATTTCTGCAAAAATTAAAATACTCTAGGAGGAAAGGACACTTAGGTGTACTTCTTATAATGTCTTCAAGCATGATTTTACAGTCCTAGGAGAAAGAAAAGCAGGACTCCTTTGAGGGACCCAATAAAATACAGATACATACGTAGGAAGTAATGAATGGCATACATTGGGTTTCAAGACTTTATTCAGAGTTGTTAACAAGGAGTAGATGATGTGATAACAAGGATTTTGGTAAAATTGCCTCAATATAATCATTGTATGGTGTGCTGACTAACAAAGACTTTGAAGCACGAAGCAAAGAAACAATTTCCATCTGTTAAAAAATGTTGTGCATTCTTTATAAATACACAGGATTAAAGGAAAAAAAACCACCTGATCTCAGCATCTGTTTCTTTTCAAATGGAAACAAATGAAGGTTAGTAAGCTTTTGGCTGTTGGAGTGGCTTTGGTGGGGGTGTTTTGCTTGTTTGTTTTCTCAAAACTCAGGTGAAAAAATGGAGTAGTACGTCCAATAGTAACAACTAACTTGGTGCAGCATTCATAGAGAAAGACTTTGGATTCCTATCCAAAACGTGTTTTTCTATGAAAGTCAGAAAGGATGAAAAGAACTCTCAAAACTCTGAAGCTAAAGACATTTTGTACAAAGTGAACATGTCAGGATGCTTCAACTGGCAAGCAGCGAGTTGCCTGTAACCTTCAGGCTGTTCTCAGACTGCGTGACAGTCACTGCACAGAGCTGCAGTTTCACCTGATCACCATCATACAGGTGAGATTGGCCCAATTCCTTCCTCCTGCTACTTTATTTCTGTGAAAATTCTACATGCCTTAAACTCTTGTTAATCTGCTTGTGGTTAACTCTGAATTTAATGCTAAACTATGCCACCAAATTAATTAATTTCATTCTTCATTGAAAATTGAGAGCTTGAAGTTGAAAAAGTAGGAAAGCTTCTGTTCCTTGAGGTATCTTGCTGGTGTTGATCACCATCAAAATCCAGACTTCAACCAGCATGATTCAAATCAATCTGCCTTGTCACCATCAGCGTGCAAAGCATCCATCTGAAGAGACTGCGTAAGGCCTCACCACGAAGGTGTTTGACTGGACCTTCTCTCCAATCTGCAAAGCATCCGGCAAACTGCTGCTGTACAAATGGATTCACAGAGGTCTCATGAGCAAGGTCAGTCCTTGACCTTTGGTCTCTGCTTTCATGACCCGTTGCGTTAAAGTGCTAACGTGTCAAGCTGTTTGCAGCTTTCTAGATGTTTACTAGGTAAGTTGTATTTGCCCTTATTGGCTTTTGTCCTCTGCAAGGTTATAAAACACTCAGAAACTGATAGAGATGGGGGGAACATACAGAGCTTTAAAACATTACAGGGGAGAGGAGGGGCAGAAAGCATTATCATGGACAGACTTCAGTCAGAATTAAAGCATTTGCCTGTTTGGGCTTGATATTTTTACTTTTGATTTATACAGATGCCATAGTGGTAGCATAATTATAGCATGTGTATATGTTTATCACTCTTTTCCAATCAAATGTATTACAGACAGAATTTTAATTGTAATTTCTCTTTTCTCGTTAAATAGTTATACAGCAAATAAAGAGGTCAAAACACAAGTTTATTATGACTGAAACCATGAGACATTTGTATCTGTGGCAGGCAGAGATTCCATGTAAAATGTGAACATTTTCAACCTCGCTTATCAGCAAACAGAAGAAAGTTCTGCTTTTAATAATACCTGTGCTGGTTTGGTTTGTGGTTGGTTTTTGGTTAGCTGGAATGTATCAGCCAGCATAACTTGCCTAAGTGATAGCCGTATGTCAGAGAGTAGAAAGGAGCTAATATTTGAATCATGTAAACATAAAAACATGTTTGTTTATGTTGCTATGAAGTGATGAGGCTGACAGAAAGCAGCTCACACTTGTGAAAGACAAGAAACTTTATAATGGCAAGCTGTGTAAAGTTAATTAATTTCACAAATGAGGTTAGAGAATCCCCACTGCTTAAGAGTTTTCAAAACTATTCCAAATATGATGCATGTTCTCAAGCATAATCTGGGACAGACAAAAGGCTGAACTATAAATGACATTTCACAGTAGGACCCATAATAATCAGGGATATTAACAATTTTGAGCAATTGTACTAGTGAAAATTACTTCTTAAAACTTTCTGTTGAGATTCAAATGATATGACTTGGTTGCTTCTTACACTGGGAGGATCAACAGGAATTGTAATATTTCTTTAACTTGCTAAAAGCTCATTTGTGTTTTCTGAAAAAATGTCAGCATGAAGAGAATTGTTTTAGGGCACGGACATGTGAATAGATGCTGCTCTACACTAAGAAGCCGTGCGTATGGTCTTAGTTCTTGGTAAATGGAAGTAATTTGTTACTTACTGAAAGACATTTCAGCTACCCCACACCTCTAGGTCTGTTAGTCAGCTTCCTTTGCAGCTCACGCTATTGCCTAGCAGCAGTGCCGTCTTTCTGCTTCCAGCTCCATGTGCCAGACGTAAAAGGTCATTTGCCCCCAGCTAACAAGGGAGAGCTGTCCGGCACGGGGCCGCGGACCGTGAGAGGTTGTGGGTGTGGGTCTGCAGCTGAGGAGTGCATTATTTAACAAGGCACCTTTACGAACTTGTGCATCACAGTTGCTGATTGATGCCACGCAGTGTATTGTGCTTGGCATGTAATACCAGCATTTGTGTAGGGAGCCAGGGCCAGGCCAAGTTCACCTGAGATCTGCAGGAGCCACTCTCTCCGTGGATTTTCTAGCTTAGGGGGACTACGGTGCCCTGTTGGGACCTTCCGCAGACGTGGTAAGTACGTACTCTTTTGTAAGCTCATACCTAAGTTTACGGAGTAGTGATTTTCTTGTGCAACGGATCTCACTTTCCTTGCTGTAGGCCATCTAAGTAGATTACTAGATGAGTTAAATAGTTAAATACATACAGTTAAATTGTACAACTATTTCGCTTTGTAGTAAAATTTTGCAATTGTATTTCTGGTGTAAGGTTTTTCAATTTTTGTATAGTTTAAAAATATTACATTGCACACTATCAAGCACTTACACTGCCATTGAGTAGAATTATAGCTTTATAAGTATTTAACTTTTTCTATGCTTTTACAGTTGCATGTTTAATGAGGTACGACGTTATCTATCCGCCAACATTGCATCTTCATTTTGATAATCGTAGTACAATTAATAAGATCCTGTGATAAACCCAATGAAGTTGTCCTGAAGTTGTACTAAGCTGTAACTGCCATTTCACTTGGGAAAGCTTAGCTATAAAATACAATGTTATTTGCCTGAAGCTGTACAGCAAATATTTAAGAAAGCCAGATCAGGTTTGAACTTGTTCTTTCTACCTTTTTTTTAAAAATATAAGATACATTTCTTTTTCCAAATAAGGTAAGATATATAGGGAGAAATTATCATGGTTGTATACCCCATAAAATAAATAGATTATGCAGTAGTGTGCATTAGCATATACGTTTGCACTTGCAAGTTAAGATCAGTCATCAAAAATTTCATCTTAAATGAAAATTTTAATAAGTATGTGCATTTGAACAACTATACAGCTTTATTATCTGAACTGTGGCTTTCTCTAACAATGCATAAATATGCATCTACTTGAAAGACTTCTAATATTGCTGTATTAAAATTCTTATTATCAATAAAAAAAATCAGTGGAGTAACAAATGATTTTTCCATATGCAAAAATCTTTAGAACTGTGTGGTCTAAAAATGAGACATTTCCAAATAAAATTGAGCTATGTGGAAGAAATTGAGGGAAAAGTCCTTAAGGTGACTTTTAAATGAAAATGAAATGTCTTTTAGTAAGTTTCAGAGGTACAATATTACACACTAGTAGAATTGTATCTCATTAATTTCAAACATAGATTTTATGGGAGGCTATTTGATTATAATTTGATTATCTGACCCTGTAATTAAAGTTTATTGCCAATTTCAAAGCTTATGTGTAAAATGAACTGGTTTTCTTCAAAGCAATATACAATCCATTGGACTCATTGACTTCTAGTTTTGCATTTAAATCGAAAAGTCTGTTATAACATGACAAACAGGTTCAGTTTTTGATCATTAATCCTGCTAAGCAATATTCATAAATTCAATTTTGAATCAGTTGGAATACTTTTCTTTTATTAGTTTCTATGTTATTAAATGAGATTGTTTCTGACTAATATATTTCTGGACTCAAACTGTAGCTCCGAGCTGTTATTCAAATCAAATAACATGCCCCTTACTTGTGCCTAGCACTAATAAATGCCAACTTGTGATACATTTGCTGGAGACTGTCACGAATATTAAAGGAGGCAATAATGCCACTAATGTCTCACAAGTAGGCTTACTTTTCGAAAGGGCTGAAATCAGTCATCCTACCGAGGGGGGCAAAGGGGGAAGAACCTTTAAGACTTAAAGCCTAAAGCATTATTTTACTCAGCTAAACATTATTATCGAGGAGGTAAATGACCAAGAAATTACCGCTGGAGAGAATGAAAAATAGAACGTGCAACTTGTGGTGCCACCCTGAGCATCAGAAATGCATCCCCTGACTAGGCATATGCTGGGTGTAGTAAAATTGCATGTTTGTTGCTTTGGAGGGATGTTTTTGTCCCTCTGAGTGCTGGAATTAAAGGAAGGAAAAAAATTCCCTCTTACTGCTCTTCTCAACCAGCTACTTCTGTTCTTTTGAGAGATTGCCAGTAACAGTTAGGGGGTTTGGTACAGAACACATTTAGCATGTTGACATGGAATTATCTGATACGTAAATAGGATTTACTTGTCTAAGAAGTCAACCTGCAGTCTGGACAACTTGGGAAGCAGTGCATCGGGTCGGGCAGGGGCTGCGACTGGGACTGGGAGAGGCAGCATGGACCCTGCCTGTGTCCCAGTTGGATACAGGGCAATGCTGAGATTTAGACACAATCGTTTTACCTGTTTTGCTTTCTCCTATGTCAGAATATTCCCCCTATTTTGGTTGGAGGTAGAATATTGGCAATGAAGGTCCATTCTATGACTCCATGCGCTTTTTCATGCCACTTTGAGACACACATTCATCCCTCTGTTTCTCTAGCTTCTCCCCAAATGTTTAAAACTCAATTTAAAAAAAGAAGTAATTGTGTTTTATATTTCGTGCAGTATGAGTTCTTTGCTTTCCTACTTTGTCAAAAGTTCTGTCTAATAACATTGTATTTTCTTTTCTAAAATATATATATAAAAAAAAAAGCCCTCTTATCTCTATTACAGTTCATTAATGTCAGTATCTCAGAATGTACCAAAATAACTGCTAGGTTCTAGCAGAGCCATTAATGTATTTGGGTTTGGTTCACTTTTTTTTTTAATGATGATTCCTACATCTAAGGTGCTTTTAATTGGGAAGGATGAAAGGGTTCAGACAAAATCCAGCGTTCTGTTTCATGATTGCCTTTATTTTTTACAAACTGCTCTATCTTGTGCAGGATGTATTTCAATTTGATTGGGTTTACACATTGTCTGTGACCTCCGCATTAGCTGTTTCAGAAAGGTGCTCTCTGACGGACATCGCTGCGAGTTTTGCAGCCTAGCTGGAACGCCTGCACGGCTGACACGTTTTGTTATGGCCTCCAGCCATACCACCTTACCTCGGGCAGCGATCTCGTCAGAGATCACACGCTAACAGGTCACACGAGATGGGTTATGAACCGGATCCCTGTGAGGAGGCATCGCTTCACCCTCTGAGCCAGCAGGGAACCCCTGACCTAGCACTTTGCTTTTAGATGTTACGTTTTTCATATAAAACAGAAACTAATTATGGCTTCTCATCATTAGAGGTATTATTGCACTGTCTGGAGCTGAGGTGAAGCTACAGTTAACAGAATAGATGAACAATACTTGCCTAAAGTGTCCTGTACCTTAACTGATTTTTTAAAAAAATTCTAAACTGTTGCCTACTTTAACAAATGCTATGATCCTCCCCAAAGAGGGATTCGTATGGGTGCCTCCTCTGTCTGTAATATCTCATGATTTCTGAAGTGCAGTGGAAGCATTTGGTTTGAACGCATATATGTTATTTTTCAAATGGCGAATTTGTATTTGACACCTGTTAGTATACAAATAACAGTTTACAGTTTCATTGTAAATTTCAGACTTTCTCCTAGAGAAAAATTAACTTTTTCAGAATGAGATGGTTTGGACTTCAGTTGACTTTTTTAGCCGTTTGTTTAGCTGCTTTGTGGTAAAAAATGCTGCATATCAGTAATTAGGTTTTGAAGATGATAAATATCTGGTACCAGAGTATTTACTTTTATATTTAATGACTAGGATGCATCAACTTGGATAAACTTTGAAGAATATTAGGCACTCTAAAATTGTCTAGGTTGTACTATTTCTTAAACCTGTTTACCAAAAAGAAAAAAAAAAATCTAAAAATTTTACTCAAAGTATTAAAAAACAAAAACAAACAAAAACCAACAAAAAACCCCACTAACAGCAATTTTAAACCACAGGAAATTCTTATGCTGACAATTTTTTCCTGTGGTGTAGATAGTGTTGTCATACTTTTGCAACTTTTTACTCCAAAACAGTGAAAAACCTGCATCTGTATGAAATTTCATTCTAATGTTCATATAAACAACAACTGACTAAGTAATTTCCAACAACTGGACTAGGTTAGTGTAGTATCTTATTTTACCGAATACTCTAGTTCCTTTTTGTGGCATGGTCATCTCATGCTTTTAAATGATAAATTATAATATTTGTGTAAGTAAATTTTTTATTATAACAAGTGGATCATACAACAAATTGTAAGAAATTGTTTTTATACGAAATATTTTATTCTATTGTTGTATTTCTTTCTTAGTTCATACCCCTTGGACTGCTCATTAGAGTTTGGAGGTTTCACGTCATGGAAAATGTATCTGTGATATCTTTCATGCAAGTAAGTTATAGAGGGATTAAGTACTTTTTATCGAGCCTCAGTTACTCTGAGCATGTCAGCTCTCGAATGCCTCTGCTGAAGTTTACTTGCATAGTTAAAGGTAAGCACAAAATTTGTAGGAATCAGGTCAGAGTACGCAGAACGTTGCAAAGCTGGTCTCTTTGAAATATGTCCAAACAGATATTCAAATCAGGATTACAACATAAATCAGAAATGCTTCCACATTTTACAGTGTACTTCATGTGACAAGAACATTTCCTTGCAGATATTATTTTTTTTCAACCACTGAAAATTTTCAGCTTGATGGTACTTGATGGCAAAAGAATGTTAACTGAAGTGTGGCATAATGCTGGTGCTTGTTCACATTCAAATTGAAAATAATTTTTTAAAATGAAGGAGTGGAGAAAAGAGAACTAGTCACCACATGGTTTATTCACTAAAATAATTTCAACTTGTAAGCCCAAATTTATTCATTCAGTTAGTACCATTACAGCACAGGTGATTTTATCTCTGCTGCTTTTCTTCCATGGGCGTTGCTGTCAAAGCTTCCCAGTCACCCTGGTTAATTCATTCCATGTGCCAAAAGTAATTATCCCAAGTTCTGCGCTGACTGCAGCGATGTGAAACTTTGGAGTCTGAGCAGCTATGGTGTCAAAAGGGAGTCGTTAATGTAAGAGTGGCTGATACGGAGGCCTGAAGGCCCGTGCCAATTAATCTCATTCCCACATGAAAGGTATCGATTTAATTGTTCTGATGGCAGGCCTGCCGGAGATGTAATTGTCCGCTGAAAGTACAAATGTGTAGATGGACACCCCAGCAAAAGGCAGCAATCCTTCAGAGTAACATCTTACATTATTCCGATCATTCTGCTTGTTTTCCTCCTCCTCTTGCCCCCAGCCCGTGCCTGTTATTGATATAAAGGTTGAAGCTCAGGCAGCTTAACTGTTATGTGGAATGACCTTTACTTTTAATATTAATATATTATTGTAAAGTAGATGAGACTCATAAACGCAATTTTAGAATTCATATGAAATGCCATGTGCTGAACCTATTGCAACTTTTCCTCTGGTCCTGTGGCGGGTTGCAAACTATGCGAATTAATATGCATCATATCCTTTCCCCTTTATTTACTTAGAGAGGTTTGCCGAGCAACTTTATCAAGAGTAACATTATCAAGAGCTTTCCTGCAAGCTTCTTTATCATATTCACATCCGTGTCTGCTCGACACTTGTCACTGTCAATCAAATCGCAATAATACGCAGATGATTTGCTCATTTGGTTTAATAAAATCTCTCTGCTTATTTGCACTGCAGTCATTATGCCACATAATTGCTCTGCCGCTGAGGTGAAAGGCAGCCAGTTGCCTGGGGGATAAGAAGAGACTATTGCTATATGAAGGATTTGTTTCTTTGCCTCTGTCTCTCCCTAGTCACTCATATCCCTAAAATTAATATTGTATTTGAATCCAGTCCTGCTATTCTTATGCAGGCTAACATTGTTATTACTTATTATTTGGATGTGAAGTCATTTATTTTTAGTTTTGATGTCCAAGCTGTCAAGCTAAATTTCATTGTGTACTGCCACATACAATTTTTAACTGCCATTTAAGCTCGACTCAAAATCCAAATTATGAAGAGAACACGTTCAAAGGAATGGGCTGACAGGAAGTATAGCTACAATTTTTATTTCCCAGGAAATCAAAGTATAGATCTTGTTATTGTTCTGTGGTGGAGATATGTGCAGTTTTCGTACTTCATAATCTTTTTTGTATTGGCTGGACACTGTGACTCAGAAACAGAAAAAAAAGGGGGTTATTTATGCATATGAGCAGCCCTTAGGGTGCAAAAAAAAAGGCATTCACTTCCAGAAACGACATAGCACTGAACTAGCTCAACTTACTGTTGTAAATTTGTGAAAGCTTTGTACTCCATTTTCCAGTAGATTCTACAATGAGGGATTGTGGAAGTGAAAATGAGGAATCTATCCGTGTAACACAAACTTCAGTTTATATAGCAGTAACTGCCATGTGCTAATAATCATCATCCTGTATTTTGGGGGCGATTCCATCTCAGTGGCCCACTCATTAGGAGCATAAATTACTTGTATTTTTAAATGTATTCCAAACAGTGAGTACCTAATGGTTTATTTTAAATAAAATGAAAAACCAGACTAAAATTGCCTATGAGAGAATATGCCAATGTTTAGCTTCCCTCTCTTTATTCGAAGCCCTGCATTGAGCTTAACTGGGACTCTGTTGGTAGGTCAGATGAAGTACTAATACCTTAAGGCAGTTGGACTTGAGGACATCTTTCCTATTTGTATAAACTCATCTCATAGTACTGAGATACAGAAAGACAGTGTGATTAGTCGTAACGTTAACATGGGGATAGTTTCTTTGGCTGCCTGCAGTCAGAAAGTCCACACTTAAAGAGAAGAGCCCATTAACTCACAGAAGTCCAGAAAAGGACTAGTAAGTCACCTCCGGCCTTTGTGGTAGGCCATTAAGTTTCATCCAGTCAATGTGATATTGAACCCAGCAGCTAGATAAAACAGATTTATACGGTGAGATTTTCAAACTCACTTTGAAGAAATAATATATAAGAGATATAAAGTAACTCCTTTCAGTAGCTAGATTAAGTGGTTAATCACTCTCACTATTAAAATATTTACTGAATGTCTTGTTTGAAATTGGTTCTTGTTATGGCTCTCCACACTAGATTAAAAAGATATTTATCTCCCAGCATTTTCTCTCTGTTTTCTTTCATCTTGTAATTGAGTTCTTTCTCAGTAGTTTTTAGCAAAATTAACGTATCCCTTAACGTGGCATTTCACCAGCTTTTTATGTGTATGTGGCTCTTTGTCTGTTTTTATTTATTTAGTCAGCAATGACATCTGGTATCTGAGCAGCGTTTGGTATAACATTAATATTTATTTTGGGGGCAGGGAGGCATGGCAGTTGTAATGGGCAGTTAATATTCAGCTTTTTTAGTTCTATATTGCTTTGGAAATATAAGAAAGGACTGCATCGCTTTTTTCTTCGCTGTATCATTTAGGATTTAGTTTGCACTGTTTGAATGAGCATACCTATGAAGCAGTTGTGATCAGCTTTTGACTACACATCTTGATCATTATTTACCACTGTGGAATGGATCAAGCATTTTTATTATCCAAGTATGCTTGCAACTTTTATTTTCTAGGGAAAAATGTGTTAGGTCTGTTACCAACCCCGCACTGGATGTCTCGTACTAAGACAGGCTATGATATAAAACACTAAATCTGCCAGTCTGTGCCATGGGGTTCCACTGAACTGTGCGCTGCAGTGTAGCAGAGAGACACCCAGGCATGAAATGGGGGCTGGAGGTACCAGAAGCACGCTCTGACTACATGCCACAACGTTGCTTGTCTGGGCCGCTTCTACTTCATGGATGGTCTTGGGTACTCCTCTTCTACATTGCACACAGCAGTGTAGATTTATTCTAATAACTCTCATCATCCTTCATGAATAATAAAATGTTCGTCAAAGGAAATTGGTAAAAGCATAACTACCTTCAGGTAGTTAAACACCCACGATGGAGCTCTGGTGAGTAGGAAAGGGAGACGAGAGGTTTTTCTCTAAAGTTCGAGACTACTAAAGATCTTTTCAGCAGTCTGCATGGCTGGTACAGTTTACGTGGCATTTTTTTTTCTGTAGAATACAGTTACTCATCCTGTCCTCTTCCATAATTTACATTTGCTTTCACATTGTGTTCTGACCCAAACAGCTGTTCCCTGCAGACCAGCTGTTGCTGCTACTACACAGACCGATCACGAAACTGAAGGTCTTCTGATCGTGATCACGCAGTGGGCCAGGTTGCTCAGAAAGGTTGTGCTGTTTCTCCACCTCTGGAGTTGTTCAAAACCCAGCTGGACGTCAGCCTACGCCCTCTGCTCCAGCTGGCCCTGCTCTGAGCAGGGGGTTGGGCCAGGCGATCTCCAGAAGACCCTGCCCACCTCGTCCTGTCTGGAATTCAAGGGTGCAGAAGTGCCATATGAGTTGTAAAAGTCCTTTATATAAAGGATATAAAGATATAATATTATTTATTGTCATAGTTTGGCAAGGAATAATTTTATAGTGAGATCACAATATTAATCTGCATTACCAGTGGTCAAGAACTTTACTTTGCCTGATTGCTTGTTTTGGGGGTGTTTGTTTGTTTGTTTCTGGTTTTGTTTTTGTTGTTGTTGTTGTTTTGTGTTGTTGTGGTTTTTTTGGGGGTTTTTGTTTTTTAGGGGGGGTAGTTTTTAAAAAATGCAGACCTACTTAGCTAATTCTAGGCCTGACCAATTCCGTGCCATTTTAGTCAACAGGAGCAGATTAAAAATACTTCATGCTAATTAAATGGTAGGTAGGTTTGAAACTAGATTTCTAAAGAGGCCAGCCACAGAAAACTTCAACACTAAGCCCTAAAGATTGTTTTGAAATAAAATCTTTACTTCAGACTAATCACAAAAACACTCAGAGAGGAAGGACGGAGAGTTTCATTTTCCTGTCCTTACGGTGGCTGCTGATCCTTTCTAATCTCTAATATTGAAAAGATCTTAATTCTAAATACGCTTTTGTCACGGTGGCTGATTTGGCTGTATGAAATGTAATGAGTGTTCGGACGAAATGTTAACTATTGTATTCGGAATGGTTTTCTCGGATGGAAGTACAGCTGCAGTGTTACTACTGTGATGTTGGCTCACTTTCTCCTCTTTGTATACAATCTGTTGCATGTTCCTTTTTAAGAGCATGCTTACGCAATTTACAACAGGAAGTAGCAACAGTCTTAAAAAGAAATAGTTGCCTATTTTTTTTTTAGAGATACCTTAGTTTCAGACAAAGTGTTGGCAGAAGTTGATAGGACATTGAATTGTATATTACAGAAAATGGAAGTAATATGAATTTTTCTAAAAATACAGTGCTTAGCTTGGTGTGCAGCTGCCATAATTACTTAAATAAGGTATTGCTATGCTTGGGTTAGCACTCTACGCCTTTGTGTACACAGTCTTGTGCATACACGTACACACAGACTGAGACCTCATTGCGGCCTTTCGGTACTTACATGGGGCCTGTAAGAAAGACGGGCACAAACTTTTTAGCGGGGCCTGTAGCAATAGAACAAGGGGTAATGGTTTTAAACTAAGAGGCTAGATTCAGACTGGACATAAGGAAGAATTTTTTTTTACAATAAGTGTGATGAAGCACTGGCCCAGGTTGCCCAGAGAGGTGGTGGATGCCCCATCCCTGGAAACATTTAAGGCCAGGCTGGATGAGGCTCTGAGCAACCTGATCTGGCTGGAGATGTCCCTGCTCCTGGCAGGGAGGTTGGACTGGATGGGCTTTAAAGATCCCTGCCAACCCTAACCATTCCATGAAAGAAGACAGGCAATTTCCCTCAGCTCAAATACCCAAAATACCTGCCTGTGTTCAAAACTTTGGTGGGCAGGATTTTCAGAGGTACTGAAAATAAAAATTAATTTATAATTACACGGTCTGTACTGAAATAATGAAAATTAATTCAATTGCGACAGTAGCTCTTTGCTTGGCTATTGAATAAGTTACTTGACATTTTTCAACAATATGCTCTGCTATAAATTGGAACCAATACATAAAATAACACAGAAAATACCGCATCAGGGAACATCCTATCCAGGATTTTCGTAACAGAGAGAAATCTAATATTATACCCTGCTATTAATTAACCTTAGATTTACTATCTGAAAGAAGGTGTTTAAAATTCTGCAAAATGAGACATGATTGTCTTCGTATAGTCTCTTTCTCATAATCTTCATTTTCCAAAGGTATTAAGGGACCTTATATTTACAAAGTGGAAATTATTAAGGATAATTAAGATGGAAGTTTTATTTGATAGAGGAATTCTCATGATGTTTGGAAATACTCAGTTTAAATCTAATCTCAGTTCACACTCTTGCTTTTTAGAACAAAATGCGAGGTAATAAAGGGAAACTACAAGCAGCCAAGCCACGTTTCGAAACCACAGAGACACTACTTGTGTCCCTTAAAAAAGAAGAAAAATTAAACTTCCCAGTGTCTTGGGATTTTGGTAACTGCCAGATGGATAGAAGGTGAGCCTGACTGAAATGACAATCACAGTACCTTGAGCAAACAGAAAGGACTGAATAGGAGGTACAAACTTACACTAACCTACAAAGACAAGGTTGCAGGTGGCATAGACAAGCTACCAAAATTCAGCTAAAAAATAAAACACTCGAGACAGATGTGGAGAGATGTTCCAGATTTTTTTTTTTTGCCAACACAAGTCCTTATTCATAGATTAAGTATCTTAACTGAAATCTTGTTGAAGTTAACAGGAATTCTGTCAATACTTTTAATTGGTCTGTGATGTCCCTAAAACATTACTCTGTGACTAGTCAAATTGGTTGTGAATAGTCAGAATTGGGAGGCAGACTGAAGTTTTTATATCTTGGTCTTGATGCAGTAGAAGCTAACAATAACCTTATTTGACTTTAAATCGCTTCTGACTCAGCAGATATTTGGTATTCCATCTACCAATGTCCATTTTTCTGAGGCTCTTCAGCTGTAACTGAAGATAGCCAGATCCTGTATCCAATTGCATTTCCAAGATCATCATTTGAGCCAGTGTTCCCCTTGCTTCTCTCTGGCTCGTTGCAAGGGATCCATCTGCAGTGGAACCAAAATGTTACTTTATTTTCCCACACCACCCATCAGCTCAGCTTGTGTTGGCTAAAAATTTGAGAACAAATCTGAGATATAACCAGGTCCTACATGCCCATTTCCAGGGAAAGAACAACTGTACCATGTTTCCTTCTACCCCAAAAGCCAGGATGCACAGGCTGTGGGAAGATGATAGGCTGTTAGTCTTTTATTTCTCTTTTTTTTTGTTTGTTTTCTTTATATACTGTCTATAATTTTCTGTTTAGTTTAAGCCAGAAACATATATACAGAATATAGAACCTCCAAAAAGTGGGGAGCGAGAGAGGTGGTTTTGAGTTTTCATTCAGTCCTTTATATATGCAAACATAGGTTCTCTGACCACAGTTATAAATTCTGTGTAGGTAGCAGTGGCAGTAGTTTCTACTTGGAGGGATGGAGGGAAGAGAAACAGTCTTTCTCACAAACTTTCCATTTACTGGAGTACCGAGGTCGCCAACCTCACATGTTAGACTGCCTGCCAGGGCAGCTGGGAATCAAGACTGGCTCACCACAGGGCAGGATGGGCCCTGAGGAAGAGAAGGTGGTATGGCTTGGATTGGAAGCATGGGATGTAAGTGGCAAGCCATTTATTGAAGCGCATTTCTTTGCGCATGGGGGTTTACTAGATGACATGTTCATATCCTGCTTTTTCTTCCTGCCTTTGAAGCAAGGAGCCCAGTGCTGTTTCATAGCATTGAGATGTGTTTGGGTTTTTTAGCTGGAGAGACAGAGGGTATGAACTTTTAAGGTCTCATATTTGAGCTGTGAGGTTGAACGGGTCTGATGTGATGTTCTTTCTCACACAGAGAGGACATTCTGCATTATTTCTCTAAGTATCAGGTCTTGCTAGTTCTTACTGATGTGCTCTGGTCTAAAGAGCCCCAAATCATCTCTAATTGGAACTGCATGAGTTGAGCTAGGCAGGCACAGTCTTTGGTAGCTTTTCATAGCTGTTTCCCACTGAATGTGATAGCCTCCTTAGCATATTCACCCTCTCTCTCCAGTCTTTACTCTTCATATTCAGTTCTTTGATCAGTCATACACTTAAGTTTTTTAAATATGCAGCTTTTTAAAATTACCAACCACTTACATACCTGCTTAATATGTCACTTTACCAGGAAAGTAATAAGAAGATGAAAGGAGGAAAGTGAAATCTGGCTCAAGGTGTGAGCGGAGGAAAAAAATAGTCCTACTTTATTATGTCGTCTCATCTCTGAAATTATGTAGGTATTTTTCAGTCAACAGATTAATTTTCAGATGGAAAATCACAGTTGTGAATTGGTTTTGGTCTGCCTTTCACTCATCATATCATACCATTACAGCAAAAACTGGAGTTCCTAATGATATTGTGGAAACTGCTGATCAAAGGTTGTTTACCCGGGCTGCGTTCACTGATTTGCCAAAGTTGTCTCGTACAGATGCACTTTAATGAGTATTCTCTGCAAAACTGATTTTTCAAAAAGATTCTTTAATCTGATTACTCTGTTGTCTTAGTTATTCTTGAGAGTGTGAGATTACATACACATTATTGGAAAGTATGTTTTACATGATTACAATTCAAAATGTTCCACGAAAGGAAGGTATTGCAAAAATAATAATAAAATCTTATTCATCACGAAGTAGTAATTACAGCTGTAAGTCTAATTAACAGCTTATGAAAAATCATCAAAGAATGGCTGTAAAAAATCTAAAATGAGGAATTTCAATGCATCAGTAGACATATGTAGGTAAGAATGATATAGAGGCTCTTATCCTGAAAATGTCTATATATAAATAAGTTGGACAGATTTGTAGTTTTTAGATTAATTTTACATGTTAGCACTTACAAGGCAGAGGATTCATAGGATTTTGATACCCATGGAACATACTTTCAAAACGTGACAAACAAATTGAGTGCCTCACAACCACTTATTTTTTCTGGGTCATTTTACCCTACAAGCAAGCACTCCTGTAAGTAGAAAAACGGTGCAATTGAGATCTAAGGCTTCTTTCATGGGATCCATTCTGACATTACAAACCTGTAGTCAGACTCAACTATCCAACTTTTTCTAAAAATGTATTTATGAAATAGTCCTTCCTCTCCTCAAAATAGAGAATCACTTCCAAAATCATACTGTGCAGAATCAAAGTTCAGCTAGGGCTGTAATTCTCACCATTCAAATAAGAGCTACTAGGTAAGCAAATAAAAAAGGAATGAAAAAGTAGTTTAAGTCAGTTTTAGAAGTGGACTCACAATAATTAAGGCTTCTAGCTTATAAATTAAGAAATCTGAAATACATTCAGATTTAAATGTTTAATGGAGTTTTTCCACAATGTGAGACATATTTAATGGTCCCTTCCAACCCAAACTCTTCTATGATTCTGTGATATTGAAGAAAGTGTAGTTTGAAGGCTATGACGTGGTCTTTAATTAGTCATTGATAGCTTCTGCTATTCGGGAATGATTAATACAGCCAACGCCTCCTGTTGCTAAATACATCAACAGCCATGCAAATATAAAAGTGTCTGAGTATTATCAACATACGTATTCTTTTTTCATATGAAATGAGTTTAGGAAGATAGGAGGCTTCCTATGGGGAATAAATAAATTTAATATTCCTAACCCTCTGTTATAATAGTGAGTTTGGAGTTGAAGATTTCGCCTTTTGCTGCTGACTGAGCAGAGACCAACAGTCGATCCTGTGATTCTACCCTAAGAACTGAATTAAAAATTTTGATGATGCAGTTAGCCCTGTTCCATCTTCTCTCTGCTGCAGGGAAAATAAATATGCAGTCAAAAGCACTTTTATGTTGGTGCATCTATAGCTACATCCGTTCTAGCAATTTCATTGTAATAAAGACATTAGGAAAAATAAGAACAGTACTGTAAGAAAAAGTTTCTAGCTTATGCTTCGTTTTAAAAAACTAGAGAAATATCACACTGGTAAGTGTAAGCTAGAAGGAGGGGTTGTATTTGACTTGCTGTTTGTTTCCAATCTTGTTGCTAAAAGAAAAATGAACTTCTAAGTAATCTTTATAAATTTTGATTTATCAACATATTTTAGGGATCTGATTATTTCTGTCTCTTGCTTTACTTAAAGGATATGTCCTGTTATCAGCAAATCCACATTCACCATTCAGTAATTATGCGAATAGAGACCAGCGTAGAGAAATTTAAAATAATTCCTGCATCACAGAGTACACCATTTTCACAGAGGTAAAAAAAAAAAAAAAAAAAAAATCTAAATTGACTACTTGACTGCTTTTATTTTTACCTAGATTGTTCTATAAATTGTTGATAGTATGTTCTTCTAGTATATAAATCATAATGGAATTGCACTTAAAAATACAAAAAATGTTTGGGGTTCATGTTTTTAACCATATTTGTAATTCTGCTTTTTAGCTTTGAAAAAGAGAAAACATCGTCTTTCACCTTTGTGTTTTTAGGGAGAAAAAGTAATGTTAATATCAATAGTTATCAAGTAAAGTAATGTTTTATGTCGTTATGTAGGTTATTTTTGAAAATTATTTTGTTAGACTCCCTATAGAACTACTGGGCACCTCAGTGGGAGATAAGCATCCACACCTGTTTGCAGCTGGGAGCACTAGGCCTGATAATTTCTTTTTTTTTGTCACACAGCACATACCGCGTTTCAGTCAATAGAAGTGTTTTTGCCATTTCTCTGCTGGTGGATTACGGTACGCGAATGGAGCAGCTGCAGACCACCACCTAGTGGTGCCGGGCAGCCCCTCAGACTAATTCTGGGTGAAACAGATACAAATTATCTAAAGGCAGGGGGAAAAAAAGCATCTAGAGGTTATTTAGACTTGTATTAATCTTACAATGCTTTCTACAGGTACCAAGCCATGGGGAAAGAAACCTTTCAAAAGGTAAGCAATATACAAAAAGATTCTACGTCAGGTTATTCTCTTGTATTGGTCACAATACAAAGATTTTGCTAAGTAGAATTCAGTCATGACTAAGAAGGGAATCTAGTCTACTATGTCATTTTTGGAGGCTGCTGTATTTTAGATCAGCTTGCAGGTCAACTTTCTGCATTCCTCTCCAAAGTCATTATATTTAAGTTTAGCTCTTCTGGTGTTACTGATTTACCAGTGTGTAAACGATGTATTCATGTAACTTTCCTGATGTGTAAAGCTCACCTGAGGACAGCTATCTGGATGGGCTTTGGGTTTCAGACGCAAAGGGAATATATTTTATTGCCCTGCAGTTGTACAATCAGTACTGCTAAGTGAGGTTTACGCGTACGCCCAAAGGTTTACTGTCACATTGTACTGAAAGCTGTGTTTTCAGATTTCCTCACTTGGTCATACACAGGACAAAATGATGCAACAGATCCAGGGACCTAAACCAGGGTGCTTTGATATTTTAGGAAAACACTTAGCATCATTTGAGCGCAGAGACACTATTTTAAGTGATGACCTTGCATCCAGATTGCAAATAGATACTGTTCTGGGTTCACACAAATGGTGGTGTTGAAGATCTGTACATTAATTACAGGTTGTTCTGGTAAAGAATAATAGAAAAAGTCTTTTCCTTATCAGTGGTTCAGGAAAAAAAAAAAAGCATTTAAGAAAATGTATTACACAAGTCACTTTCTTTCTTGTCAAGGTGTTATTTCTGTAGTTAGCAAAATAGGAGACTTTGGACGGTAGTGGGGTTTGGAGGATTAACAGCGTTGTGCAAAGTTGGTATCAAAGATAAATATTATTCATGCTATAACTGCAATATAGTTTTGCAACATCCTGAACACATACACTCCGTTAACACTAAAATGTTGTTCAAGTCACAGAATTTTGCAGTGTAAGATCTGTGACATCTGCACAACATGTAAGTGAGGATTTAATGGTCATCTTCCATTCCTTAGCGAGAGCAGGACTGAGTAGACTTTGAGTAATTTAGGACATGAAACTAAACAGAAGTTGCACAGCACTTCACAGAGGCAGGCCAAGAGCTTGCATTTGAAACAGCTAAAGAGTAGGAAATTGCAAAAGGGGTTTAGAAAGTGAGACGGTGGTTTGGCCAGAACAATAACGCTGTTAACTGACTGAGGATTTTACAGTGGCATTTTGAGGGCAGGAGGAGATTACAATAATTGAGACAAAGTTACAACCTTAGCATGGTATTCTTGCTCATAGCTTAGGAACAAAAGAAACCCACCCTGCCTGTATTCATTTGTAATTTTTATACGTGAGATAGCATGGATTTTTGTTGTCATCTTCCAAACCTTGACAAACGAGTCTTGGTATAGTAATTCATAATTGGTTCTACTGGGCTCAGAAAAAGCCTAATTACGAGCAGAAACTAACTGCTGAGTTCTTATTTTGCTCCTTCTCTTCAGCAGCTTTTGAGAGCTAATTTTTGTACGTATACATACAATATGTACAGTTAACCATCCATTCACACTCTGTGTGTCTATGTCTAGCTGCGCGGCGATAGGATCGGAAGCTGGTATGCGTTATTAACTTTTTAAAAAAAAGGAAGAAATGCAGCTAAACTGTGTTTTGTAAAATGAGGATTTTTTGAAGCCTGCAAAAAGAAAGCGGCAGAAATCCGTGACTGACGGAGTCACCACCCGCAGACGCTGGAGTTCTCGGCGTCCCTCTCCGCCGTGAGAAACGGCCCTCGCGGGTTACGGCAGCAGCACCTTTTTCTGCTTTTTGCCTTTTTTCCGCTCTCTGTCAGGTGACGTGAGGACAGTCCGGCTGTGTAACCCCTCCGCCTCCGCCTCCGCCGCGGCCCCCCTGACCCCGGCGGCGGTTTCCGCTCGGACACAGCGACGGGGAGGGACCCGAGCCCCGCCCCGGCTCGGGGCGCGGGAGCGGCTCTGCGGCCAATGAGAGAGAGAGAGACAGCTCCCTAAGCTCCGGCACCCCTGTTGAGAGGAGCAGGTGCGCCGCCACTGCCCATTGGTCTGTCCGCCCCGAGACGGACAGGCTCTCGGGCCAGTCCCCATCCCCGAGGCAGAACCCTTAGCGGCCGCCCGCCCCCCGCCGTGACAGGAGAGGCGTTGGCCTCATTGCGTGACGGAGAGGGCGGTAGCTGTGATTGGCTGGCTTCGTCCCCACCGCCCCGCCCCGCGGGGCCTTCCCGGAAGCACCGGGCGGCGATTGGCCGAGGGGAAGGGCCGGGCCCGGATGTGCGATGCCGAGGGGCGGGCTTTAAATGGGGCAGCGGCGGGGGTGAAGGGGGAGCAGCGGCGGGGGTGAAGGGGGAGCAGCGGCGGCGGCTGGCGGGGCCTGGGCCGCGCGCGCAGCGGAGCGGCGGGAGCCTTGGGCGGGTGAGCGAATGCCTGGGTGCGGCGGCGGGACAGCCCTGGGCCCGGCCCGGCTCGGCTCCACCTTCCCGGGCGCAGCGCCAGCGGCGGTCGCGGCGAGACGGGTCCCCGCCGGCGACGGGAGGGCGGCGGGCGGGCTGCCTGCGCCCCGCAGGGCCGTCACCGCTCGCCGAGGCGGGGACTGAGCCAGCGCCGCCCGTTCGCCCCGTGAGGAGCCGCCGCCGCGCAGCGTCTGCCGGCGCGGACAGCCCCGTCCCGGACGGGGAACCCGTCCCGTCCCGGCGCCGCCCGCGGCCGCTTTCCGCCAGGGCTCGGCGGGGTTGGGGCCGGGCCTCCCTCCCTCCGCGCCCTGCCGAGCGGCGTCGCTCTGCGGGGCCGGGCACGGCCGTGGCCTCGCCGTGCAGTACGGCCGGGGGCTGGGCGGGGAGGCCGCGGCTCCCGGGGCTCGGCAGAGCGGTTGTTTTTTTCCTGTGTGAGCCACCGCTCCGGCAGCTGGCAGCCCCCCTGGAGACCCCGCCGTCCTCTGAGGCTCGGCAGCCCGTCCCCTCCTGGGTTTTAGACTGCTAGGTGTTGTCCGAGAGCCGGTTCGGGTGGCGGAGGCTGTGGCTTCCTTGAGAAGTGTGCTAGGGGACTGAAGTCACAGCGGCAGGTGCTGGTGTGGGAGGTGTAACCCGTCTGCGGAGGAAGAGTCGGCGAACAGGCTGGGCTGGTCAGTGTTCCTGTTCGCTGCCAGCAGCCCTTCGGCAGCTCCCTGTCCGCTGGGTTAAGGCGTGGGCTGGTGAAGTCCTTGGGTGCTAAGATCAGGAGCCGGTGTGCTGAGGAGAAATGAGTTCTGGTGTAAACTGACAGTTGCAGTTGCAGGACAAACGTGCAGTAGTGTTGTGATCAACATGCGTTCTTCTTCTCTAGCGCTCTGCCTAATCAGCTCTCTTTATTCTGAGGTGTAGCAGTGGTTCCCTTCCCTTTTAGATATGGAATAAAATATATAAAAACATATATATACACACATTTACATTATATAACATATTTATCCATACATGATGGGGTTTTTTTGCTTGAGGAATCCTTTATGTTTCCAGAAAATATTTAGAAAAGTGCTCTGTTCCAGGCAGATGAAGTTTTTGTTGAATCTATAAAAAGCCCATGGGAGGAGGACCACTTAGGAGGGTTGCTGTTGCTTTCTGTTCCTGTAGTAGAAGGTATTACTGAGTGACACGCTGTTAAGCCTCTTCTTAACTGAGGCACTGTGATTGACGACAATGTGAACAAAGAGGGGGGATAATTTTGAGTGTTTTTACCTGCTTTTCATAAAATAAAGGAGAGGGTATTTGGTTCTTTTGGGAAGCTGATGGTTTCAGTAGCTGCAGCACCGTAAGCTGCTGTAACAGTAGGTACCTCGTGGTAGACACTGTAGCCCCGCGCAGGACTGAATGACTAAACTACCCAGAAATTCCACTTGGTGATACTGGCACTTGACTCTCCTTGTCTGCCGCACAGCGAGAAGTAGGATAAGCAGTCTAACTTAAATGTACTGTTACTTGATTTTTCTTTTTTAAACTAATCTTGTGATTGATGTGGGGTAGTAAATTGTGAGGTGAAGGCACTAGAGACAATAAGCAGTTGCAGGTAAGTTTCCTGTGCTGAAGTCATTCTCCAGTCCCATGTAGCATAGCCAGGAGTGAGTGAGATTTGAAATAAACGAACTCTAAAACACCTTGAAAGGCTTTTTAAATGGCCCTTCTCTGGGAAGCTGGTACTCTGAGGTTATTAGTTCTCTATCATAAATAATATTTTAACAGGTGAATGAGGCTGGAGACAGTTTAACAGAAAGTTTAGGACAACACTGTGTATCACATATTACTGGTAAGCAGCTGGATGAAAGATCTCTGTGTAGGAGAATCTCTGTAGTTTAACTAGAGGTAAAGTAATGTTTTATTTGGAGATAGAAACTGTTCTTAATAGCCTGTAAGTAGGCATCTCTGTGATGAAAAGCTTTTCAACAAGGCTGGAAGCATACTGAGATGCATAGCTACTTTCTGAAAGGTGGAGTCAGTGACTGAACTCCATCAAGCACCAGTTATCAAGCTTCTAGATCAGTTCCCTGTTACACTGATAATAGGTTGGGCTGGTTTTTACATACATACCTCATTCTTTGTCCTGTTCAGTTCCTGTAACTTGTATCTCTGGTTCTGGAATAATGCAATTTGTATTACCTAGTCTTAAACCACCAGCCCAAACAAACAAAGAAAAAAAAAAAAATCCCACCCCAATCCCGTAATCACTCCAGATTCCAGCTAATTGTCTTCCAACCTGTACCTCCACTCCCAGCACTTTTCTCAAAGGCGCTCGGGTGCGCTCTTTGTGCGTCAGTTCCTTTTCCCTCTGGTTGTGCTGAAGTTTAATGAGTTTTGTACCTTCCTAGCCTAGCCTCTTGCTGTTTTACTTAGTCTGGCTGAGTTTCAAGGAAGAGAAAAGGCCGCTGGCATAGCCCTCTGGCATGGCCCTGCTTTCCAGACAGGAGATGAGGAAAAGCAAAAACAACTCACTGCTGTGACAGGGCATGCCCCAGCGCAGTAGCTCTGCTTTGACTTTCTGTTTTCAGTGGCTCAGAATGATGTGAGACTCTGGCTGCTGAAGGGGAAAAGTATCTGGATGAATCATATGTACTGGAATGTTTGAGATGGTTTTGGAGTGGGGAAATTAATTAATTTTCATCACTTTCCTGAATGATACTTGCGTTTTCTGAGTGCTTGGGTGCTGTGTAGTCTAGAAGGATGCCTATGACTTGATATCAGTTTTTCTTATAAGAATTTAGCATCGATAGACTTTCTTTGGGTAAACTGTCTGGCTTTTTTTTTTTTTTTAAGATTGGCATTTATTTTACTTTTAGGAAGACTTCTTAATCATAATGTTACTATTTTCTCCATAAACTAATCTAAGTAATGGGTGAAGTGGTGGTGCCTTGCTTACTGTGGATAAACTTTGTTTACCACAATAGAAATCTGTGCCATTCTCTGTTTCTCTTGACATTCGATGAATTGCCTTGGTCAATGTGGTACAACTTCCTATTAGAGAAACTGAGTCAAGGGAATTACCTGAAAACTGTAGGTAATGTAGCCAGAAATGGGGGTTGGGGAGGTGAAGGGAAACTATAACTGAAGGGATAAAAGAGTGGAAGTGTCTGGCTGTGCCAGACAAGAGGTGCCGTAGGTAAGAGTTCTTGCACAAACAATAGCAAGACTTAAGAAAAAAAAAAAGAGAGGGAGAGGAAAATAAACAAGGACGTATACAGTACATGACACACTGAAACTCCAAATGCTGCTGAAGTCCTTGTTAATGAACTGCTGGTCTAAAGAGCACTAAGCCTTGGTGCTCATCATGAAACCGTTAAATAAGCGACAGAAAAACTTCTGTGTTCTATGGCTTTGTCTGTTCCTGGTGGTGTTCCAAGGCAGATGAAAACAGAATGACACATGCATGACGCAAACTCAATGGGAGGATCATCTCTTTCACTGGGAATGGCAGAGGGTTTTTTCAAACTGGAGCGCTTCAGAAACGTGCAAAGTCAGCAGTGTATGTCAGGGGCAACACTTAACGATGCTACGAGAGTAAGCCGTTGTAGTGTGGGACTGGAAGGGTGAAGTGATAACTTTTTAATATTTGCCGGTGTACAGGACCTTTCTTGACTGTGATGAGC
Source organism: Chlamydotis macqueenii (assembly GCF_036417535.1). Lineage (NCBI taxonomy): Eukaryota > Metazoa > Chordata > Aves > Otidiformes > Otididae > Chlamydotis > Chlamydotis macqueenii. The sequence continues at coordinate 18,954,321 of NC_141568.1, forward strand.
TATCTATTGATGGTCTTTTTTTCCAGTTGGCATGACAAAACATGGAATGCAGAATCTAGAGTGTCTTTCTCGCAGAAAGAAGGCAGGGATGCATGTGCAAAAGTTATTGCATAGATATCTACATTGTTGTCCTGGGGGCTAATATATAATAGACCTTTGGCAGTTTAAACTATTGTCAGTTTTAGCTGCAAGAAGTTTTCTTCTGAAGTTACAGAAATAAAAGCTAGCTGCAGAAGTAGATCTGAATTCTACTTATATATTGAGTCCTGTTTATCTGTTAGAATGCGTGTTCATTCTGTGTATTTCTAGGGTGCACACCAGAGAGGCCTGAGGACACTGAAGACACGGAGAAGTTGCAGTCCTTTACTTGGAACACACGTTATGAACCCTTTCTGGAGCATGTCCACAAGTTCTGTGCGCAAGGTAGCTATTTAATGATTGGGTGCTGTAAGGTGTTAACATGCGTTGCGGGGCAGTAGCAGTCCTGGAAAAGACCATCAGATGATCTACAAATACAGTTGGAGGGTGTGCTTTATTTCGAAGGCTGTGATCATCTTCAGTAAAAGCGTAAGCTGGCTTTGAGCTGCATTAACTGGGATGTGCCTGTGGATGGAGTCTACTCCAGAATTTCTTGACTTTTTTTTTATCTGAAGCATCTTTAAGTAGGAAGGATGAAACAAACTTGTTCAGATGGTTGAAACACTGTTTCTTAGGGCATTTGTTTGCTGTCTTACATAGAGCTTAGCCAGGTATTGCATATGCAGTGAGCGCTGACAAAACTGAGCCTCCACAATGCTGTGGCTGCTTTAGATTGTGTGTGTGTAAAAGCATGATAGTTCTGGGGTTAATCGCTTCTCTGGTGTTTTTTAGTAAAAGACAACATAGCCATAAGAAGGTTTGCTATAGTGAAACTGTAAACTGGGCTTGATGTCTCTGCCAAGCTGTGATTCTCCCACAGTGGGAATGGGCTATGTGGTTAGTTTCAGGTGGAATGTTGGTGTCTTCAGTACAAGCAGGAAGTAAAATACATGAAGCTTTCTGTTTCTTATTTAATCTCAGCTTTACTGCACTATTTTTAAAAACTCCTTGAAGTCTAGAATGCAAGGGTGCTTGCCAGTGAAAATGATTTATCTTGATGCACTGTGTGCTAGAAATAGATTGACTTCTAAGCTGATGTTATATACTATCTGGTTCCAGTTTCTAAATAAATGTAAGCCTCCTTAAGCATTTGTCCTAATCTGCAGATTTCCTATCCAGCATTGATGACTTTGCACTTGCAGACTAGGTTTGATTGAACGAACATCTATTTAAAAACAAAAGCCGAAGAGACACCACCTTCACTCCCAAGCAATAGAACAACAAAACCCAAGATATGTTTCCTTGGCCAAACTTGTGATTAGCAATGTTGGGTTAAAAATGTGTTAGAATATGTTCGTATGTTAAGTGCTTATAAAATACAGCCTGTAATTTTGTGGCTCTCTCTTAATCTAACAGAGACCTGAAGCTGAGGAGAAAACTTTGAGTGGAGAGCTGCGAACCAGTCCTCTGCGAGCCTCTGCAAAGAAACAGTTGCCTTCTATTCCAAAGAATGCTGTGCCAATAACCAAGCCTGCTTCACCTGCCACGTCGTCCCAGTCGACAAATGGAACACATGCCTCTTATGGGCCTTTTTATTTGGAGTATTCGCTCCTTGCAGAATTGTAAGTTTTCTCTTTTTTGGTCTTTTTTAGGTTACTGGGCTTATCCTTCAGTGGGGAAAAAAACATGCAGAGTTCTAGGTCTTGCATGGTGTCTGTGCCTTAGTCCTTGAAGAATGCAGTAAACCTGAAGTTCCACAGAATTCTTTTTCTGGAGCAGCAGTCTCAGTTTCTTGAGGTAGCAGAGGAGAGGAAAGTGAGATGAGATTTTTAAGGGGTGCGTTTAGATATGATTCTCTGAATTATTGTATTTCTCAGTCTTCAAGTAAACACATTTAGGGTTTAGGCATCCTGACTAGTTATCCTAATAGTTTTTTGATCAGAAATACCAAATTTTTGAAACAAGTATTAAAATAGAAGCAAGCAGATGTGTAGTGGGAAGGTGGTTGTGAATGTGTGGTAATGTCTAATGGAGTCAGGATGTGGGAACTTCCTTCAGTTGTTACACGGAACACTTGAACGCCACCTGATATGGCTTATTAAGTGGATATTAGGAAGACTGTATTCTTTCCTGTCTTGCAGTGGTATTTAACCTGAAACTGATGAGGGAGGAGTTAGTGTGATTTAAATAGCTCTCTTTGAATCAGTTGTGTTTCATCCAATATAGTGGTTTGTAGACTGCTGTGGGAGCATACAAATCTCTATTTCTCTGCAAAACTTTGTAGTTATATAAAGTTACATAAACCGTTCTGTGCTACAAGGCTGAAGGCACTTCCTCTGTAACAGACATACTGGATTCTCAAGTATGTAGTGCCTTTTGGAATGAAATCCCTGGAGTCCTTATGCAACACTAAGTCTTAGTTCTTGCATTTAACCATTAAACTGAAACTGAGAACTCTCAAAACGTTAATCTTTTTTTTTTCTTCAGGGAACTGACCTTGACTTCTTAATTCCAGAAAGACTTTTTTTCCACAGCATGCAAAAATATATTGGTATCATAATGTAAACTCCTAGTTTAACAAATTCATTATTAGGGAAAAAATAATGAATATTATGGAAATCATAAGCAGACAGCTGTATTAATATTTTGCCTTAAGATTCTTGTGCAAGCGTGTGGAGTTCAATTAAATGGGCCTATATGCTGAGCAACGGAAGAACCTGTGAAGTGAACAATTTGTTTATAGCGTTGAATAGAATCTGCATACCATACAACTACAGCTGGTTAAACTTACTAGCAACTTCTTGCATTAATTGATTTTAAACAAACAAACAAAAAAAATAGTAAAAGTAGCACATTTTGCCCTGGTAGTAACCTGTTGGTTATCAAATGGGATTTTGTAAAAGGCAAAGGGAGAGGGAGACACTCTTTTCATAATGTGCCGGCCATTGATGACCAAAGATCGTGACTGGATTATCATCACAAGAAGTGAAATAGCGAATAAGTGCAAGTTTGAGACTGTGACTTGGTCCATCCTGTTACAGAGATCCCTGGAATCACTCGATACAGATATCTAATATACCCCGCTTTTCGACTGTCCTTTTTACTCTGTTACTTTTGTCAGTTGCCAGTGTAGTTTCTGCAGCGTGGTCTCATCTAAAACTGGAAAACTACTTGTTTAAAATTGAAGTTAACACTTTGGTCACATTCCAGAATTAAATACAACTGACTGCAAATCTACATTCAAAATTACTTAATTGCGTTTTGGTGGGGGTTTTTTCCTTCTTTAGTTTTGTCAGGAGAAATAATGTTTCCTGTCAGTAACTGTCAGGGGTAGGAAGGGCAAGAGTGAGAGAATATGGTTTCGCTAGTTTTCTGCCACCTCCTTCTGTGAGCAGTCTGCCCTTGGGAACTGATTGCAAGTTTGTGAAGAAGTCTGCTGTTAAGGTGTTGGTAGTATGTTCTGGGTTTACTGCTGTCAGCTTGCTGTAGGTTTAGTGTAGATGTGGAGCTGCTCTAAATACCGATTCTAATTGCAGTACCTTGGTTGTAAAGCAGAAATTGCCAGGTGTCTACGTGCAGCCATCTTACCGATCAGCATTAAGTGAGTTCAAACTTAACTTTTAAAAATTTTTATATATCTCTGTATTTTAAAATGACTTCACTCAAGCAAATTTTCTCACTTGCAGTGTGGTTTGGTGTAATATTCATAAGACACGGGCTTTACCAGGACGGTGTGTTTAAATTTACTGTCTATATTCCCGATAATTACCCAGATGGAGACTGCCCGGTGAGTGGTTGTGTGTCTTGGTTTCTCTTGTTTACTGGTGGTTTAAGTATGACTTCTTGTTAAAGCTAACATACCCATTAGCTTCTGATTTCCTTGAACTGGTTTTATTCATTTGGCTCGGCTCATTTGCAGTGTTTTGTATGTATTTCCTGACATCTGTGGGGGAACTATGTTACTCTGGTTACTGAGGCTGGTGTAGAGTGAACTTCCTGAGGTTAGATGCATTAGAGCATTCGGTAACCAGCCACTTCTTTACCTCCACTCTTGATCTGCTACTTCCTTGGCAAGGAAGTTAATGTTGAAACACTTAAAGGAGTATCCAAATTCTGAGTAGCAATGTAATGGAACATAAAATCCAGGCACCTGTGCTGTGCTTGCTGTAGTACTGCAGGATTTCTTGCCTGACTGTCTTCTGAACTACATTGAAACAAAGAACTGAAAGAACTTGAGGAGAAAGTTAGTGAAGCAAAGGGAGAGGGAGATACGTAGTATGGTATGAACCTTCCATCTCTGCTTTCTCTTTAGGGAAAAGTATCAAAGTTATTCCATCACTTAAAAAGGTAAAAATAGAAATCTTGTGGCAATCTGGCTCTCCAGAGCAGAGCAGCTGGCCCTCTTGGCCACATTTGTTTAAGAGGAAGATTGGAGGACAGGTGTACGTAACTGCTGTAGCAGAGAACAAGTTATGTCAGGAAGCTCTCTGCTTGCTATCAAGTTTTGTGTAAAGCTATCATCTTTAAAAGGATATAACGAGAGGAAACAGTTTCTTTCAAAGATTAGACTTTGGAATCTCTCATACAGCCATCATTCTTTTACTAGCATAGGGCTTTAAAACCATCCTGGTGAAACTAGCTTTTATTTTGGAAGAATGCATGAATACCAGAGGAAACCAGCTGTGCAGAACTGAAGACGCCATGGTGTCACTGCACAGTTTACTTTAAAATGTGTAGGATAAAAAAAAAAAAGTATTGATTGTAACTCAAGTGTGTAAAAACCTTTCAGTCACAAATAGCTAAACCAGGAAAACTCCTTTAATCTGACCTTATCTGATACTATTACCTGTGTTGGCACTGGTGCTTGTGCAGTTAGCTGGATTAGTTTCCTGATTTGGTGATAAGCGTGTGAGAGAGGACAAGACCCTGCATGTAACATGGATATGCTGGATTACAGTTTCACAGTTGGTATAAATCACTTCAGTTTGCTTTCTTTAAATACAGTAACATTTAATTAGTATTTGGAAGCAACAGCTGACTGACCTTCACCCCATGGTTTTAACATTAGGATTGAAGTTGTCGTAATGGATTTCTCTTTTCTAATGCAGCGCTTGGTTTTTGATCTGCCTGTCTTCCATCCGCTAGTAGATCCGTTATCTGGTGAACTGGATGTGAAAAGAGCATTTGCAAAATGGAGGTGAGCGGTATCATATTGATGTATCATTTGAAAGAAGTTTGTTCCTTTCTTCATTGTGTTTTGTTCTCTTTAGGCGAAATCATAATCACATATGGCAAGTATTAATGTACGCTCGCAGAGTCTTCTACAAGATTGATACAGCTAGTCCTCTGAACCCCGAGGCTGCCGTGCTGTAAGTATCTTTCATGTGTGCAGACGTGGTCTCTTAAGAGAGATTTGTGTAGACTTGCAGAAACAACAGGTTTGTGAAATCAGTTGCTTATCAGTTCATGTTCTCTACCTCCAGAGTTGGTTGCGCTAGGAACTAAAGTTGAGGCTTTGCCAAGTCTGTCTGTGCTTCTAGAACAAACCTGTGCCTCCTTACAATTACTTAACGTTACTTACTTCCCTCTTGCAGGTACGAAAAAGATATTCAGCTGTTCAAAAGTAAAATAGTGGACAGTGTCAAACTATGCAGCAGTCATTTATTTGATCAGCCCAAAATAGAGGATCCCTATGCAATCGTGTAAGTACCGTGGGCAAATTCACCATGTTCTCGAAACTTCAGGACAAGTTTTGGTATAGTTGTTAATTTGAAGCCTTTCTCTGCCAAATTGACCTGTTTTGTCTCACATTTATAGCAATACTTTGAATATTCCTACTCTCACTTCCTTCTGTTCAGTGTTGAGTGAATCTTACATATAATCAGATGCTTGTGTTTACTGACTTATCACTAAGCAACCAAGACTTTAAAAAAAGATAAATCAACAAAACAGCAAACAAACAAACAAACCCCCAGACAAACCAGCGAACAAAAGCCCACAAACACCCTGCCTCCCTCAGGCAGAGTTACCCGTGAAGTAAATATTGCTTTTGGGCTGTCCTGAACTCAATTTGCATGGCTGTAACTTTGATCATACTTTTAAAATACTTTTCAAGCTTGACTGCGTGGGAGGTGGAACAGTCAGCTCTGTAGTGCATGAATAGTATTTCATGTAACACCTGCTGAATTGCCAGCTCTCATTGCAAACAAAAATGAAAACCTAAATATTTCATTTTTAAAAGGTCCCTAGCAATGTGAATTTAGCTCTGAACTGTATGTTTTGATATTGAAAACTCAGACTTTTTAGTTTGCTTGAAACTCAACAAACTAAACCAAGGAAAATTGCTATTGTCTGTCTATGTTGTAGTTTCCAAAAAGGCAAAGTAAGAGATAACTATACTTCCTCCATAGTTTTTCTCCATGGAATCCAGCTATACATGATGAAGCTAGAGAGAAGATGTTGACTCAGAAGGTACGTTCTCACTGTAGCCTGATGAGGGAAGAAGTGTTCTCTGTCTCTTCATACTAGACAGACCTTATTCCACCCGTCTCTTGGTTCAGCAGGCGTGCTCAAACTGATTTGGTCTCCTAACTAACTGGTTATGTCACTGTTCTAGCTTCAGAGTGTTTAAGCAATTAATCATTTAGCCAGCTAGAAAGCTTTGTTAGTACAGTTGTTGGCAGACTTGGCAGATTTGTTTGTTTGTTTTAGGGATAGAAGGCAGGGAAGAAGGGGAAATAAGAGATTTGCTAACTGCCTGTTAGCTTGTCCTGGACTTGTCATGGCCATTACCACTTCTGCATAACCTGACAGTCCCCACAGTCTTTGTTCCCCTCTGTTGAGAGACATTTCATTACTGATTCAAAACTTCAGGACTTTCTTCTCATTCCAAACTTTCCAGGCAGCACATCTTGGGAGATGCATGTTAATTGCTTTTTAAGTGGAAACTAACTTTTTCAGTAACTATTGCATGTATGGCACTTCAGTTACTGGAGTAGTTTGATAGCAGGAATGGCTAAACTTCTGTGACTTAGGAGATTTTTTCCAAAATGTCAGTGTAACTGAGAACTTTCCTTTCCTTCCCTGTAAAAGGAAGCTCCCTATCCCTGTATCCTGTCTTTCCCTTCTGCAGCCCTGGGTCTTTGTTTTATTACCTGTGTAATTCCTGTGCCTGGGGAAACAACTAGGCTGTTCTAGAACTGCAGCCCAGGAAAAACTGTGGTGTTGCGGTTCCCTGCTGAGCACATGGCTTTTGCTAGATGATGTCCTCTGTGCAGCGTGTGATAGGCAGGTGCTGTTCTGCCAGGCTCAGACTGAACTGATCCCTCTTGTTTGCTGTTGTCTGATGTGTTACGGCAATTCTGTCATGCAGTGTCAGCTTCTACACAAAACATGAGGGGAGACAGAAGTAGCGCAGGTTCCATTTTCTTACTGACTTATTTTATTTAGTCAGGCAAAAAACTTCCCATAGCATGACCAAGTCTACTCACATCATTATCCCTTTCTAGAACTGGGTGCGTCGCTCCAGGTTTGGTGTAGTTGGCATGCAGATGATCTGATGAGCCTGTGGCAGTGTGGAGGCAGGGCTAGCTCCTTATGTACAAAAAACCCTGCAAGCTGTTCTGTTTCTTTGAATCTGCTAGAGCAGGTGTCTGATTTACTGATCTTCTTAAGCTACTTTAAGTCTGCAGATGCTTGAAGTTGCATCTTTCTCCCTCAACCTGAAGTTGTGGCGTTTTTTGATTATTGCAGCTCAGAAGACTTTTAAAAAAAAGTCTGAAGTGTTCGTTGCATTGTGTTGGGTAGAGTTACTGTTCGTGCACTTAACTGTGATAAGTGCTCAGGGAAGGGCTATCCTTGGAAAGCATTATGAACTCTATGGGTATAGCAAAGGGATCAGTTGCTACTTTGCCATGTTAATTTGCGTCCAGAAGCCTTTGGTGGGGTGGAGCACTCCTCCACAGTGTGCTGCAGTGGTAACACCAGGTTAATGACAGAAATAGTTTGGTTTGGATTGACATTTCTTTCTGCAGAACAAAGGAATTTGGCAGATAGCGGAGCAGTGGTGGTGGGCCATTGCCTTCCAGCAAAAGGCACCATTCAAGGAGTATCTTCCAGTCTTTATGGTGTGGTGGGGTACATGAACCTAAGTCACTAAAACTCTCCTGTAGTATCAGAGTGGTTCTACAGATACCACACGCAGTCACAGAAATTAAAACAATAGCTGTTTCTCTGTTTCTCAATTTACTGTTTCTCTTTGAGGATACGAAACAATGCTAGCCTCTTCTATGCTTGTGTTTCCCAAAGGTAGACGGGATGGGGAGGGGTTTAAGAGGGTTTGGAGTATCTGATAATTCTGACTTGAACTTTCTTCTGCCTAGAAGAAGCCAGAAGATCAGCACTGCAAAAGCATGCACGTTTCTGGCCTGTCATGGGTAAAGCCTGGCTCAGTTCAGCCGTTCAGCAAAGAAGAGAAGACAATGCCTACTTAGCTCTTCTGGACTGTGGTGCACAAAACACTTTCTGGGGGTGGAGGGAATGCAATGGAGGGAGAAACAGCAAAGCAGGAGCTTCCTTCTCAACTACGGATTAGTAAAAACTGAATGGTAGCAGTGACTCCAGTAAACCTGGTCAATGGATTACTGGCTCTTAAAGTTTTACATACGCATTAGGTTTTAAAGGCTTGCCTGGAGTTTGGAAGCCTCTCTTGGAACACTGCAGTACTTCTACCTGAAGACTGTCTAGGGTGGGTAGTTCCTCAGGGCTCTGACATGCCTGGAGGTTTTGGGTTGGTTTTTAAGCTTTTATTTTTTCCCTCCAGGAATAGCAGTTTTTTAAAACAAGTTAAATTACTGGCAGAAATATTAGCATTGGAAATATGATGCCAGAGGTAAGCTGTGTTCATGTAAACTAATATAGCAGAGTTAAACAATATATTTAATGATTTTAAATACTTTGGTTTCTATTGTAAATATATTAGGATTTGAAATTGTAAATAGACGGTTCATTGACTCCATTTAGCACTTTCCAGAGTAAAACTGGGGATGATGTATGACGTTACTGATTTGTAAATGGATATTGTCACTAAAGCGCACATTAGTCTGACAGGGTGAAAGCAGAATGTCAGGCTTGTTAGACTGGTATTGTGTAAACACTAAAGTCAAAGCTTTTAGTGGTGGTCTCTGGAGCTAATAAAATCTTAGAGGGTTTTACGTTCCCTAGGTGTCTAGGGGATTACTTAGGATAGCTTGACTAATGTGTGTTAATAGTGACATCTTAAAATAAAAAGAAACCGTGATCTAGCTCTTGTCCCTCTGTCTGTCTATGTTGTAGACACCTAGCAAAGGCTGGAACCCGAGTGGAAGCACCTGTGTGTGCTTATGTACTTGTCTGCACTGGTATTCGGGATGTTAATGGGATAACAGGGTGTTAGAGACTCGTTAAATGCAGTTCCGTTCCACATACAGGAAAACCTTCCTAAAGCATCTGTGAGCTCAGGACAGAATCTCTTACTTTTCACAAGAGTCTTCCTAATGTCACAGCCTAGTAATGCCTTGTTCCTACAGGATTTTCTTATCAAAACCTGTAACGTTAACCCTTTCCAGCTGGGCTGCTTTTCCTTTGGCTCCTCACACCTGTACTGATGTCATTAATGCAACCCTGCTGTCTAGTAACAAGTAGTAGTGACTTCATACATACACTGCTGTGGAGTTTGGGGAGGGTGGGGAGTCTGTTTTGGTTTTTGTGGGGTTTTTTTTGTCTTTTGATCTGACAAGCTAAATCCACTTGTCGTATAACAGCCTTTCTGCCTTTCCTTTGGGAACAATTGCTTGGCTCTTCAGGAAACAGCCAGGCTTCACAATTAATATGCTGTTGTGTACCAAATTTACATATTAACGTATTTTTAAGGATTACTTGAGTGCTTTCTACACAGCACTGAACATTGTATACATTAAGTACCTACTCTGTTTTAGGTAATGTTGACATTTTAATGCATGATGTTGCTTTAAACCTTCTAAAGCTTCTCCCTTTGAGATGCAGGGGTTTCCTGGGGCTGCCTGAAGTGTCTGTAGTGCTGCTGGAGTTCCTCCTTAGACAGAAGAATGCAGAGAGCAAGGATCCTCTTTAAGGTAGAGAAGGAAGTGCGTCCAAAGGTGTGTTTCTTGGGGCTACTCCTTCCTCTTTAACTCCCCTCATCTCATAAAGTGTGTGTTACAGGGCCCAGTTTCTGACTGAATGCCAAAATGTTCTTTCTAAACCCTGTTATGTCCATTTATCCTCAGTGTAGTAAGAGAAATACAATTTAGAGTGGCTCCTTCCTAAACAAATTTGAGGTTGAAGTATAAGGTATCAAGCGGGTGCTTCTGAACAAGGTATTTGCAACTGAACCGTTGCCTTCAGCTTTCTGAGAGCTCTTGCTGGCTCTGTGTATGGGAGGTGTGGGCCTGTGCCAACTGAGGGCTCTGGTCGTGTGAATTAGTACAGCAGATTGAAACGTGTTCAATGTCTTTAAATGCACTGGTTTGGGTTTGTGGGGTTTTTTTAATTGTAAGCTGTATTGAAAGTGGTGATTGAGTGCAGATCTTCCAAAAAGAAGTTTTTGCCAAGGTGAGTCAATCACTGGGTGAGAGGTCTGTGACTTGGTGTGATTTTTGTAGGGCAATTAACTCAGTAAGTTACCTTTCTACTGTCTTCAACCCAAATCTGTCTCCTGCAGCTCAGAGCTTGATCCAGCTTTGTTATAAGGCTGAGATGTGCTAACGCAGTGGTATTTAAAAATGGGTAGGGAACTCTAGAGCAAATCTGTGGTCTTTAGTGGATCTCTGAAGGTTGCCGCTGATATGCTTTCAGACAATTGCAGAGTCATTACCAGAATAATTCTGTTTCCACTTACATCACTATTGCCGCATCATCCCCAGAGAAGCTCATCGCAAACAGCCTGTACTTTGATACCGGTAACTAGCGTAAAGCCAACAGACATGGTGTGGGATGTTCTGCTGTTTAAATCTTGAAACTCAGGCTGCTGTTAGGAGGAGCACTGTGTCTGTTTCTACAGCAACACTAGAAACCAGCACCAGCAAGGTAACCTCAAACTGAATGTTTGTTTCTGGCTAGTAGCGGTGGCTTGTTGGAGCAAAATGTTCAACTCCAAACTTCAAAATAAACCTTTGCCATTAATGGATTTGAGATTTTTGTGGTGGCTTCTCTCTTCTCCCATTCCTACCCCTTGGGAAGGAAGGAGTTACGAGAAGGCTTAGGAATTGCAAGAACTTTGCTCTTAAGTATATTTTTTTTTTTTTTTTTTTAAATTCCTCTTACGTAAATAAACTGTTAAGTCCTGTCCTTGGAGCAAAAGCTTTGAGGAGAATGTAAAATTGTGAATTGGCACTTTGGTTTGTGTACCCTTTCCTATCGTGGGACATTTTACATCTTTCTTAAAAGATAGTTTCCTAACATAGTTTTTGCATTCCTTATCTTGCATGCTAAAGTTAGTTATTTTGTGAGTAGGATTTAGGTGGCAGATAGCTGTAACTTTTGTAGGTTGGTTTTTTTTTTTTTTTTTTTTCTCCTGTGTGTCAGTATAGCCAAGAAGCAAAAAGCTGTGGATCTTGGAAGAAGGCAAGTGATTCCTTCTGCTGTTCCTGTTGTCAGTTCAGTGGTGACATGTGCAGAAAGACTTTCTGTCCTTCCCTCTCTTCCTTACCAGCTGTGGGAAAGCAAAAGGAAACAGAAACCTTTCGGAGCAGTTGCTTGGTGCAGCTAAGCTGCACAGCTGGTTCTGAAAAGCTAGTGATGAGCAGGGCTAGAGAGTGTGAGTGCCTGTGTGTGTGTGCTTGCAGGTGCTTTCCCTCCTGTGTGAGCAAAGGAGCGAATAACTGGGCGCATAGCTCTTCTCTGCTCCAGTTCTGATTCAGTCATGAACTACTGCCAGGGTAAAATAGGGGTTTGAAACTTAATTTTTAAGTCTTTCAAAGCAAAGAATGAAGTTCTCTCCCTGTACTGCCACCCACAGATGCTGTCTGGCCCACCTCAGTGAGAAGGAAATCCTGTGGGCTGGGAGGCCGAGAGTGCCTGCTCTCAGGTGCTGTGTGTTGCCTGAGGTGGCGCGTTACGTGTCTGCTGGTGGTGCCTGGGCCAAGGAGGCTGTGTGCAGCTGCGTGGACCCCGTGCAGCTCTGCAGAGAGCTCCTGGCTTCATCTCCCAGCACGGATGTGGTTGCTTCTCCCTGGGGTCTTTGCTGAAGAGACTGAAGGCCAAGCCCAGCCCTCGTGGAAAGGGGTGAGTGATCTTCTCCTTGGAGAGGGAGGGAGGGTGGGAGGCAGTAGTGTGGGAAATGGTGCTTTGCTCAGCCTCTGTCCTCTTGTACCAGAAACAGCAGGTCCAGTGCAGCACGGGGCTGGAACTGTGGCTGTGTTGTGGGACGTCGGTTGTTTTCTGCCTCGGGTACTTCTGAAATGCTTGGCAGAAGCAAAGGCCTTGAGTGCTTGTGCACATGGACCAGGTTGATGAAGGGAACTGTCTGAGGGCCTTTTGTTCTCACGCGTGTGCTTAGGTTGTTGGGCACGTTTTGCTTTTATTTCTGCTTGCGGTTGCGCAGGCTGGAAGGCAGTGCACGTGGAGAAGGGCCTTTCTGCAGGGCTGGGGCAGGAGCGCAGCTGTGCTCTCGCTCTGGTTTAGATCCCTCCCTACTGCTGTGCCGTGCAGGTCGTGTTGTTAGCAGTGTTTGTGTGTGCAGGAAGGGGCTCACATCTGGCTGGCACCTTCCCCATGGAGAGGGGTGGAGAGGGGTGGATGTGTGGCACAACAGCGAGGGGAGGGCTGCAGCAGCCACAGTGGTGTCTCGTGCTCGAATCAAACTCGGAGTGGGGGGTGGCTGACAGCTGCCTGACAACCAGCGTAATACCTGGAAAATGTTTCTTTTGTTTCTCTTACCTTTTTTTTGCTTCTTGAGCAGCTGATTGCTATTTAAAAGAAAAAAGTCCATCATATCATCTCTGGCTTTTGTTATCTGTCTTATAGAGAACAGATTTCTGATAGTCCTAAATGAGCATTTGTTTGATTGCACTCTGTCCTCCATGCCATGTGCCACTGGTCGTTAGCCTTTTTCACAAACGCATGGTTTTAGTCAGGCTTGCCTTTGTTAGTGAGCAGCTTGCTTTCCATAGCTCTGTTCTGCTGGGGAAGTCTCTGGGATGGGGTTCAGCAGGGTGTGTGAGGGATTGCAGTGTCACTGTGCGAAGTTAGAAGCTGCGCACAGCTGTGAGAATGCAGCCTCGGAGAGGGAAGCCGGGAGGGGTGTTATGGAGCAGGATGGTGCTGCTGTCCGGGAACTGCTGTTAGCCAGCACGGCAAGTACTTGGCAGCCTTGCTGTGTGCGCTGGCCACGTGTGCACCAACACCTGGTCAGTACTCTGCCACTGAATCTGCTGAGGGGATAAACAGCGGCGGCTCAGAGCAGAGGGAGAGAGAGAGGACCCAGATCACACTCTACGAACAACAGGGGACGCCCTGAAGGTGCTGCGCCTGCCTCCCTTCTCTGCTCTGACCCCGCTGATCATCATCCTCCTGCTCGGTGGTGTCTCCAGCTTAGTCGGGGTGGTAAGGCTCTCACAGAGGGAAAACAATGTGCTGGGAGCGGTAACTGCTTATGCAAGGCTATAACAGAGCAGTAAATACCGTTGTGCTCTTACATATCATATGTTGGGTGAACTTTGTGCATAGGAATCCTACGAACTGGTTACACAGGGTGGAAGGGGGCTTTAACATCATTTTAGACCTGTTTAAAAAAAAAAAAAACAAACTTGTGAAACAGCTAGCTTTGTGTAACCCCGAGCAAAGGAAAAAGAGGTGGCTCTGTGTCACGTATCCCTGTCAGCTCTCTCTCCTGTGTGCCATTAATGCTCCCGCCTCAGCCTGCGTATGCCGGACATCCGGCAGGTTACAGGGAACTGCAGGGGCCTTGGCATTGGCAAATGCCTGCTCCGAGTTTGCCAGAGAAAACAGAAATGGAGGCACTGAGCTGAAAGCTGAGTGGTGATCGTTGTAGGTTTTGTTTTGTTGGGTGTGTTTTTTTGTTTTTTTTTTTTGTTTTTTTTTTGTAGTGTTGTTTTTTTTGGTTTTTGGGTTTTTTTTGGTGGTGTGGGTTTTTTTTGGTTTTTTTTTTGTTTTTTTGTTTTTTTGTTTTTTTTTTTAAAGGAAAGGATGTGGGAGAAGTTTTTTGAGGACCAGTGTACTGGCCTGGAGTGTAGCTACCAAAATGCTGTGAATATTAATTTTATTTCTGCTGTTATTTCTCTTAAACTTCTCTTGGGAAGGCTGAAATTGAAATGTTAGTGCTTCAGATTGAGCATGAGAGAAGTTTTGTTAAAGGACTCCTGTGTGAAGCAGAAGATGGGTCTGGCATTGTGACAGCTGGTGTGCAGGTGGGCAGGGAGACACAACCAGAGTGCCACACTGGAAAGTGACAGCTCCTCTCTATTTATTGTTATGATTATTCAGAAGCCCTTGTAATCAATCACTGTCTTGCAAATTTCTTAAGCCATCACTTAGGAGAAGGACTGGCATAGAAGTTTAATCCCTTCTGATCGTGGGCTGCTCTTTGATCTCGGCGGCAGCACGGTGGGCACAGGACAATTCCTGCTGCTGTACGTTGTAGAGAAGCAGCTGTGTCCCCACGCTGACTGAGAGTTAAATGTGGAGCAAATCCCAGTCGTTGTTACCTAACATCAGTTCAGAGATGGGGCTGCTGCTCTCTTAATATCAGATTGGTGCTGGGGTTTAGACACCACCACGGTTTAAGATCTGCTGTAATAACGACAAGGATGTGATAGAAGGTGCAGTAAAAGTGATGGTTATGGGAGTAAGTTGTGTTTAGCTTGGAGCTCTGTGGGTCTGGTGAGTAGGCTGAGTTGCTCTAAGTTAAATCCATGCTAACAGAAGTAAGTTGGCTGAAAATAAAATTATTTTATTTATGTGAAGAATGCTGAATTTTGTTTAGCTTAGAAGGAATAGTCTGAATCATGTTTTGGTTTTTTTTTTGTTTGTGGTTTTTTTTTTTTTTTGGACTGAGAAAGGGGAGAGAACACTGACTACATCTTCTGTAATGGGATTTGTGTAGTAAAAGCAGCTGTTCCAGGAGCAAGGTAGGTGAATGCGTGCAGAAACAACACTACTGACATCAAATCTCTTCTCCTGAGTGTAGCTGTCATCTTTCCTAGGTCAGGTGTAACACTTAGTGAAAAATGAACTGAAAAACGAATTTAGGTTTACACTTATGATGCTTTTTTTTCATACAAGAACATAGAATTGTGAGTTTATAAATTCTTTATTGAAAAATACACTTGCAATATTTTCATACAAAGTAACATAAATTGTACAGAGTAACAAGAATTGTCTGACAATTTCATAAATATTTTTTACAGAAACATCTACACAATTTCTTGACTTCAGCCTTTTTTTTATTATGCAGGTAAGAATGAAAGATGCTTTTACTTTACTTCAGTTGAATTTACAGTGGATTTAAGTCCTAAATTGTCCTGTTATTAGAGGAGCAGGAATGACTGAAAACATGGAGCCTTAACTTTCGCTTCCTTAGAAAAACGTCTAGAGTCAGTGTGCTACATCTTACACCAACGCCAGCCCTGTCCCCAGCTACCTCACTGAACAGGAGTACGCTGGCGTACTGTACCGGGTGCTGTGTGTAATGCTTTCCCAGTACGTCCGGCTTTCTGGAACTCTTTTAAAAGAGAACAAGTAGTAACTCTAATATATGCACCACTTTCTTATCCTGTTAGTAGGGGAGAGATTTCTCCCAGGCAGCCTGATTTAGTCCATTAGAAAAAAAAAAAAAAACCAACAAAAACAAAACCACAAAACACCCCTCCCCCCAAGCCCTGTCCTTTAAAAAACAAACAAAAGCTACAAACAGATGTTTTAAGAGATGGACACCACCGTCCATCTGCTGAGAAAGCGAGGTGGCCGGTTCCTGACGCTCAGGAAAAGCCATCTGCAGAAACATTACAAGCATATAAAATTCCTTGAAAAAGCAAACGTCCCTAGCTTCCTGCACTTGTTACTGCATATACATCAACTTCAAATGAAATCTTAATGCCATTTGCTGACGAGGGCAGCTATGGGATGTCAATCAAAGAACAAATACAGAAGTCAAATTGCTTCAATACAGAAAGAGAGCTGAAGTCAGCCTCTGAAAAAAATATTCACATTTAGAAAGTGCCATTGCAAATATACAGCAAAACTAATCTGCCTTAAAAATGATGCTTCACAGCCCTATCAAAAGTGCCACCTTTTGAACGTGCGTTCACGTCACAACATTGCACAGCTAAAAACAATGCATAAACCAAGTTACCTACCTCTATACAACAAGGTGCCCAGACACTACGGCAAAACAACATGATGGTTTCCAGGGGCACGTGAAACATCCCGAACGGGGAAGGATCTGTTCAGATAGCTTCCTTCAGGGCTCTGAAAGATTATTTCCAACTTCCTTTTCCAAGCAGAATTCGACTTTGCTAGAATATTACGTGAAAGTCATTATTTTTGTGGAGGTCGCTATTTAAGAACCAAGCCACTGCTGACATACAGTCATCCTGGTGCAGTGCTCCATGTCTGATACGTGTAACTTACTTTCTAGTCCAGAGATGAAAATGGCAAAGCACGGATAAAGACAGCGAGCACGGGCTGGTTAGAGCAAAGGGATTTAAATACCTGCTGCAAGGTAGAAATGTGTGTGGGGATGTGTTCTGCAAGCACCAAAGAGCTCTTCAGCTGCTTTCCAAAGCCAGAGCCTGGAGAGGGGTCGCTTGCCTTAGGATGAGCTTCACAGTGGGGTGAGGTGGGGTCGCAGGGTTTGAAGTGTGTCCTCGCTGCCCGGCGCACAGGGAGCCTCTCCTCCTGCAGAGCAGAGGCTTGGCACAGTCTGGCAGCGCTGGCCACGTCCAGGGCAGTGAGGTGGGGACAGCGGGGCTGGAGCCGCTTGCAAAGGCCTGGCGAGTCCGTGCGGTGCGCTGAGCAGCCTGGCGCAGCGGAGTGGGAATACCTGTGCTGGCACGCTGGACTCAGTGAGAGCCTCTGTCATTGGCTACATCCTGCAGTCGTCTTAACAGAGCGGTGTGATTCTCCTGACAGATTCGCTTGGCTGGTGCTTCGGTACCATCTTCCAAGAGAATGCCTCTCTTCTTTGTCGGCGTTTCCCCAGTTCTAACCATGCTGTTAATTTCTTTTAGCCTCTGGAGAGAGGAGGGGGGAAAAAAAAAATAGAATTATCTCCCAATGTTGTGGTTGCCAGAATACAAAGTGAACTTCTGTTTGTTAATTGCATTACAGTGGGATCACATTTGCTTTATTGCTGGAGATCTGTGCCGTACAAAATGCTTTCTGTGATGGACTAACCCTTCTAATCGCTGCATGGTCTCTCAGTTACCGTGTGCTAGAGTCTTGTGCTAGAGCAAACTTGTTTCAGCGCAGGTAGAGCTGAAGGGCCTGCCAGCCATAGTTACGACTGTTTTCTTACACCACAGATGCAACCACTCCTCTCTAGAATGGAGGTGCTTCTCAGGGAAGACTTCTACTGTGTTCCTGGTGACCAGAGATGACAGGATTCAGCCTGTATGCGCCTGGTAAGTCTCCTCATGTTAAGAGCCACTTGCTCAGGGTTTTCCCCCGCAGGAAGATAGCAGCGTGTGATTGTACTCGGTGTTCTGCTCTTTGAACAGTCTCTGTCCCGAGTAACCCAGCTGTTCCCTGAAAGCAAAGGGTACCACAGCTGTGCCTCCTGAGCCGTTCCTGTGTACCGGTACAGGGAGGAGCTTTTAAAAGTACACAGGTGGCTTGGACACCTCATTGCTTTACAGCTTCTGAGATACCTGAACTGACAGCTTGAAGAGTGCCAGGTGAGACAGTGCAAACAGGAAGGTGTGTGGTGCTACCAAAAAGAAAAGGTGGAATTATGGATTCATAGAAGCAAACTAAACCCCTTTAGTCTTACCTTAGACGGGCTGCTGCTGAAATAATAGAATATTTTCTCTCGAGGAGAGAGAGTAGACTCGTTTTTGTGTGGCGAGATGTACACCGGGTGGTTCTGGGACAGCTGTATTCTGCGAGGGGAGCCAATCCTTACAAAGGGGTAGGGCGAGAGCGGAGGAGAATCGAGCTGCTCAAGAGAAAACGGAAAAATCCCTCAATGGCTGCTATCTGACCTCAGGTGTTACTACAGTAAGCCTTTTGTAAGTCTGTCACCTTAAACGGAACTTAATTTTTTCCCTCTAACAGCACACCATGTATATTTAGTATTGGTCACATCATAGTATTTTTCTAACCCTATTTGAGGCTAGCAGATGACATTGCTTAGTGCTGTGTATCTCTCAGGAAGAGAGGAGGAAACAGCAACTAGACATCAAAAATAATTAAAATTTCAGCATCAGAGTGTGTCCTTGAAGTAAAATTATATCATTAAAAAAAAAAAATTCCCTTGAATTTGCTTACAGTGAGGTTCGCTAAGAGTACTTTGCATGTATGGTAAAAAAAAAATCTATTTACTCATGAAAAGCACAGAATTTAACTTACTGTATTTGAAGTATACTTCAGAGCAAATTCTTTAATCTGCTCGATGTAGACGTTGTTGTAGAATTGTATCAGGTCCCCTCGCTCTTCCTCCTCGGTGTCACTGTTGGCGCCGGTCAGTCGGGTTGGCGTCGGGGGTGCGCTGTTGGGGTGCGGCACGGGCAGGGTGCTGCTGGATCGCATCACGGGGCTGGAGTCTCTGCTGGCTGTGGGGGTGAGAGCAACCACGCCTTTATTCGGCCCCCGCTGTTTAATGCACTGCAATCGCTTTCACCCCAGACAGCCGGCCGCACGCAAAACCTGCGTTCCAGATGTTTAATGGCAGTATAGCAACCACGGACCTGGTGTTAAGGTCTGCGATGCTGATCTTGTTCCCTTACATCTTTCCTCACAGAAAGCAGGATGTTGTCAAAGACCAACAAACCGCTGGGCACAGCGGTGCCGTATAAGCTGAGTTTCATCACTCTATAGGCAGAGCTGAAACTCCTTTTTCAGGCATTTGTGCTCTGCTCTTAACAGGGGCTCTTTCCTGGTGCCAGCTGGCACCATTTCAAATAAGGAACAGCAGTCTTTTTCAGCTAGCAGTAGAAATATTTGGCTCAGTACTACTGCCTGCTGCTTTAATGTGGGAAGCTGCAAAATAGATATTTTTTTTCCTTCTCTCCCTGCCACCTCTCTGTGACAGAAAACATTAGTACCTGCAGTTTACAGTGTCATCTATTAAATATCTTGGAAACTGGTGGTAGGAGTACACAGCATCACTTATTTGCTCTCCTTTATAAAAGTTAATTCAAGGAAAACGTGTCAGCTTAGGTGTCAAGGAGAGAACCTTCAGAGATGTCAGCTATGCTGAAACAGATGCTGTGGGGGAGTGGTTTGTTCTTATCACTGAAGAGAACCAGCTACTGCTGCTCAGCTGAACCAGAAACTGCTGTAGCTCCGTGACTGTGATCGGTAACAGAGTAACGGTGAACACAAGCCTGCACTGGTTTCCTCTCATTCTGCAAAGACATGTTCTTTGGTGTATGGACTGAACTCAAGAGGTCAGGGCAGCCATCGTGGGGAACTCCTCAGGGAAGCTCGCGTGGTGACAGGTCTGAGACTGGCAAACGGGGTGTGACACTGAGCTTGAGTCAGAGCAACTCCTCAATGTTATCCGTGTATTCTTAACTGTGTCCAGGCTTGCCAAACATGGAACTGTTTGGGGTGGGGCACCACAACCCTCACCTCATGCACACTGGTCTGGAAATGAAATTAAAAGCAAACACCTGGAAGCACTCACTTTTTTCTTTGTTTCTCTCTTTACTTTTCTCTGTAGGTGAGTTCTGCTGGCTACTGCTGTCACTGCTGCCAGACTGACAGCGGTGTCTCCGGCCTTTTATCAGGACACTCCGATACACCTGCGGGGAAGAGGCGCAAAACAAAGGGCAGGCCATCAGCTGTGCAGTTACATAGTCTGCATGATCTGTCTGCTTCTTAGGAATGTCACTGTGGTATCATATTGCTTGCTACAGGGGAAATACAGCCTCCTAGGGGGAGTGTTATCCAAAAGGCACCGCCTCCTTAGGTTTTAAGTGAAGATATTTCCTGGTTTAGGTATATTTTAGCATAAAAAGCTTTCAGTAGTGCAGGATTTCGGATATGACTGCTGTCTTTTGAGGAGAACGGCTCATAGACTGCATTCATTTAGTACTAAATGTTACTTTAAAGAGCGCTCCATTCCCAAACCAGAACCAAGGCATTTAATAAACGGGGTACGGCATTGTGTAATAGTGACTGTACTTACGTGACTCTTGGCTTGCGGCTGTGTCCGGTAGCAGCGCATAATGTTCTGAAATGATCTGTCCTCCTTAGTCACCTGAGAGCAGATGAACAGAAAAGGCTAATAGTTTTTCTGTGGGGTTTGTTTGTTTTTTTGTTTGGCGGTTGTCTTGTGTGTTGGTTTTGGGTTTTTTTGTTTGGTTGGGTTTTTTTTTTGTTTTTTTTTTTTTTTTAAGGAATTGTAATCTTTGGAATATTAAGTCTTAGAGAAGTTTGGTTTTTTTTTTTTTTCTTCACATCTTACCTTTGCCATTACATAGATGGCACACATCAGCAGCTGATCCAGATGTCTGTCCATCATGATTTCAGGGCAGTGCACCAGGGAATACTCAAAACATGTCCAGATCTTTTTCCGCAGCTCATCAGATATATCGAGTTTGACACAGAGGTCTCGCAGACGAATGCTAGCTAAGTGATACACCTGTTGAAAGGGAGACTGTGCTCAGGGCCACGGCAGTGCTCACTGTTTCTCTTACCCAGCTGAAGGGTAGTTCAGACTTGCACACCCTGCAGAACTCTTGTGCAAATAACAAGCCAAAAAAAAAAAAAAAGAATAACAACTAAATTTAACTTTTTTTGCTTACAGGACATAGATGTTCCCAGTACTGGTATTGATGCTAAGAAAACATGAATTATCCTGAGCGCAGGAAGGGCACTGCATAGCCTACAGAAAACCACCGCACTGAATAAACCAGAAAGTCTCAAGGGTGAATTTCTTTCTCCTAAAGGGCTTTAAAGAAAATGGACACCTTTAAGTACCTGCTGGCCAAGTGCATAATCTACTTCACACCTTGTGGTGGCAGCCTACTCCTTTACTAGTGAGAAGTTGCCTGCATAAGAAAACTACTCTTCAGGTATGTCCCTGAATAGAGAAAGGCTAGAGGTTAACTTTGAAATGGAACGTTCTCCTGTTACTAATATGTACGTATTTTAAAAATCTCTGAACACTTACCAAAATACAAACTCAAAGCACAAATTAGACTGAGAAGTACCTTTCTGAAGAAGAGTGCAAGCGAGCCCATCTTCCGAGGCCTGACGGCCGTGGCAGTGGGAAAGGGCTGGGTCTGTCGTTGCTCTCCAGGAGAGATCTGCTGAACGGTTACCTGGCCTGGCAACTGCAGCGTGGCCCCGCTCATCTGAGTGTTCAGCGCACCACTGAGAGTCTGGGCACTGAGGGGCTGGATGGGACCAGAGACAGCCTGAGGCTGGGTGCCTACGTTTACTTGGACTGGGAAGAAAGTTATTCCTCCATTTTCATTGGCAATACCTGCAATTTAAGAAAAAAAAAAGAATCTGAAATAAGAGCAATTGGTTGTGGTTTTGTTGTTGTTTGTTTTTTCTTTTTCAAGAATTCACTAAGTATTTTAATTAGTTGTTTTTAACTACATATTTAGTATATTATGTATGAAATTGTTTCCTCAAAATACTTTGTACTTTGCATCAGAAGGAGACAAGAAGATAACAAAATTGAACAAAGTTTTTTAAATCTAATGCCACTTTCATCCTGTGCTTGTTCAGGAAGGCAGGCTTAGTGAAATAATTATTAGAGAACAGATGTTGGCAGTTAGAACATCCTTGTGCTGTACATGTTCTGTCTTTAAATTCTGCTCATCTATTCAGACAGTCCTTCCCCATTCTGAGTCTTTTTTCCTCCACTAGCATACTGTTCCCCCCTCTCCCCCTTCCTGCGTACTAATACTCTGCTGGGAACAAGCCTGAAAAGCTCCACAGTAGCACTTCTCTCACCTTGTACTGGTATTGTCACAGTTTGCCCATTATTGGCTGTGACGGTGGCAGTTGCCACTGTAACCAGTGTCTGGCCTGGCACTGGGGTTACGGACATGGCATCGGGGTTCATGTTCTGCACAGGCACCGTATTTACCACGGGCTGTTGGGAAACTCGTACTGGAGTTCCGCTGTCGGAGGCACTGTCGTTATCAACAAACAGTCTTCTCCTTGTAGGATTGGCTGTGGGAGAACTGTATCTCTCATACAGGGTAGTTGGAGAGGATGAAAGGCCTGCGGATTGAAAAACCCACACATATATATTATAATAAATATACATAATATATAATAAATATATATACAAAAACCTCTTGTTGCATAATCCCTTAAAATAGTTGAAAGAAATGTAATTTTACCAAAACATGTCATGCAAGGCTCTTCAGGAAACATTTGAAAAAATGCCTCATGTCTACAGTTGTAGCTTACAGATGGCTTTTAGAGATGACAATCTCAAATTATGCTGTGTTTAATACACTGACTTAGAAAATTATTATGGTTTTTTTCCAGAGAAAAAGGTTAAGACTTCACATAACTAAATATACAGAGGAGCTTCTGTTGTGTGTAACAATTAAGCAAACTGTCCAGTTACTACGGATTAGAACATAATGAGTATGTATCAATCACAGTGTGCGTGTATAAATACTATTTAACATACAGCTGTGTATGCATACGTACATGCTGATCATATACAACTCCTCCTGAAAACACCCTATCAAAGCAGCATTTTGTTCACAGAGAAATAATGAACGTGTCAGTCTGCAGCAGCTGACTATGTGCGTCACAACAGAAATACCATTGTCAAGTGTGTTTGCAATGAACCGTACATCGACATTAAAGCAGCTTCCTTGCTGTACACAACGTTGATTTAAAAATTAAAGCCATGATCTAAGAAGTGTAAGTGCGTTACCCTCAAAGAAGTCTCACCTTTTCCTAGTCCTCCAGTTTCAGCACGAACCTCGTTTATTCGTCTTGGTGTCAATGGTGAACCTACAACACTGCTCCCAGCAGATCTCTCAAAATACTGAGGTGGCATTACCTAAAAGTTATACTTTTATTAGAGTGGCTGTAGCACAGATTGACTGCACAACAACTTTCTAAAAGCTTCTCCACTGCAAATTTTGAAAAGCAAAAACATATGGAAAAAACAAGAACCCTGAAACTTACCATAAGCCTAACTAAAACACTGCAGTGATTGTACTACTCCAGAAGATAATTACTGTAATAATCTTTCTGTGACAACAATTAAAAGTCTGTACTTTTTACCATATTTCCTTTTGTCTGGTGATCTTTTCAAGTGTAAGTGACTGGTCAAAACCTTCCCTGCTTGTCTGTTTTGTTCATTGTTTGCTACGCTATGCAAATACTGGGTGTGAATCATCTCAGCTGCACGTCTCCGCTGGGGTTGTGTCTCCCTAGAGACGTCCATGAGCACACTAGGTTTACCGTTTTCTCTGCACCGACTAGCTTGTAGAGTAGAACTGAAATTTGACATGTAAAGCCTCTCCTTCGGGGTGTAACGTCCACTCTCTACCGTCCTGCCTGATGAGGAAAACTATGTAAAACAGATCAAGAAGCACTCACCTCTTCACAACTAGGAACTTTGTTTTCATTGTCTCTGATTCTGTCCCACAAGATGGATTCCTGCTTCCATGCCATACTTTCCAAGATCTGTTCTTCAATGTGATTAAGGTGTTTTACTACTTCCCGACAAAGGCCATCCTCTGCTCTGATGAAAACTTCAATTACCTGTAAGGTGGATAATTATGATCAACATAATGTAGTTGTTTTGGATATGTCTCCTTACAGAAAGATCTAATTCCTGATTTTCAAGGAAGAAGAGACTGTTAGAAATATTAAGGCTGCACTTCTATGACTCAATCATAAGCTGTCTTGCAGTTTTTTCAGAAGACAGATATTTGTATCTTTCTAAACACACAAACATGCCCAGCACTGTTGCAGAACAGCTGCAAAATGATAAAATGATAATCCCTTAGTTACTAGATGGATACTTGGGTACTGCTCCTGTGTTAAACTGCTAGCACTGTTTTGATTTTTAAATGCCCGAGACACACCCCAGACACTGTTTCAATACAAAAAGGGACAAAGCAGAGAATGAAGGGTTAATGTGCAAGTTAACATCTTGGTAAGGTGATTACGTAATATAAGTCAACAGAGTACTCATGACGTGATAAGCATTTTTAGCTATCACAGACTTTACCTTATAAAAATGATAAACAGGAATGTCAAATATTTCAGTAATGAAGGGGAAGTTTCCAGGTGGCTTGTATGTAAAGGTAATTATCTCCAGGCAACATGCCAGCAGAGATCTATGAAACACATCTTGCTCCAGTATAGCCTGCAAGAGAGTTGCAGATTTTAATACTCAATTCACAGTGTAACTATAGAACAGTAAAATGCTTTCTATTCTGCCTCAACAGCAAGATTATCAAGCTTACAAAAAGAGATCTTACTTGTAAGAGACAGAATCCAAAAGGAGCTGTCTTTACTCATTAAAAGTTTCACACACGTTTGTGTTTCCAAACACAAATGATTTCCTGTAGTTTTTCTTCCACTCAGGTGTACTTACAGGCTATTTTTCAGAGATACACCCTCATTTTAATCAGCTGTCTATTCTGTTCTACAACTGTTTGACGTCTATTGTCGGCCTAACTTTAAAAAACGAGGTATGATTTGATGAGTTTTCCTTACAGATAAGTCAGCATCTCCCAGTCTCCTCCTCTCTTGCTCAATGACTGACTCCAAGACCTTGTAGTACAGCACCTCAGCACGCCGAAAATGCTTACTGGCAACATCTGCAGGAATTTAAATAGAAACAATAGTGTGAAATGCAATAAAAGTAGTACATTTTTTATCTTAAGCTATAGAGATACAACGGTTTATTATGCTTCTGTGGATTTTTGTGCTGCTGTGGGTACAATACTTTCAGGACTTAATCAGCTGATTTAAAGTTAGCTTAGGAATCCCTCACCTGTGCTGCACTGACTTGTGAATGCAGACCAGAAAAACTTATTACTGAACTCCGATTTTGATGAAAACACCATATGTAATAACAATCCTAAACAAACATTGCTAGAATATACGTGTTTAAATTTCAGAAAATACACTGAAAAATGTATCTATATGGATCCAGCTCGCACACTGCAACAACTGTGTTGACAAGAACAAACACAAAGGAAAGAAGGCCCTCTTAAGAAACAAGAAGGTCAAGAGCATCTTTCTCATTTTCAGTCCATCTTCACACACTTCACAAATCTTGACAAGTTTGCAAATAATAGTTTGTGTTTATACTGGCAGGATTTTGATAATACTCATCCTTGTATGCAAGCCAAAATTGCTGTGGGCCTTTCAAAGACTACAGTTAGGCAGATTTTGCATTACTGTAACAGAAATCCATGCCGTTGCTGTTCTTGTAATTGAGAGAAAAGTGGCACCCTTAAGAGGGCTTTTCAGTTGATTCTGTAGATCTGAAAGTACCATCAAATTCCAGTGATTTAAGCTAAGGCTGATTATAAAATTGTATGCAGGGTTGAAATTTGCCATGCCTTCAAAATACCAGGAAGGAACAAAATAGAAGAGATTCTATTATGGTAAAGCATAACCTTTAAGTTACTTACAAGAGATAAGAATTAGAATGCCTGTAAACGCATTTATCTGTATAAGTAAAATGTTTCCCACCTTTGGAAAAATTACTGAATTCTCCTTCAGACTGCACGCTCTGGCAGTATACTTCATACATTTCTTTTACTCTGTTTGCAATAGACTGAGAAGGATCTCTGGAACATGCCCTGAAAATTAAAAACAAATGTTTTCAACATACTATTCCTACTAAGAAAAAATAAAATTCTACAGTTATTTTTATCATATGATTACAGCATGAACTATAAACACACCCATATGTGCCTAACTCTATACGTACTGTAAAATGTCCACAGTATATTATTGTATATATTGTTCTGAATGTGCGCATCTTCTCATGGTCAGGGATAAACAGCATTTTCCATCTGATATAAAAATTGTTTTAAAAATACATTGCACCTCAGGCAACAGTTTACCTAAAGGAGAATAAATTTTATTTTGCATCTTCTGCAGTACGGAGTGATTTGCAAGGTAGCGAGATTTGCTAAGTAGGAAGAAGAAAAGTCTTGAAAATTTTGTATTAGCACTTCACTGTTAGAGAAGCTCAGAAGCGTTGGGTTGTAAACACTGTGCGTTCTTGCAGCCATCAATCCCTTAAGGACAAAGGTGTCTAAATAAAGAGAACAAAGTCTTTTGAAATTTAAATGTCTCTCTGGGGCCTGTTTTACTCCAGCACCTTTCAAGATTGATTCACATTTCAAATTACACTGTTTGGCATTAACATTTCTTATTAAAACTATTTTTAAAAATGGAATTATTTGGTTCGCTAAACATCAAACTTACCTGAGTATTTGCTCCAGATTTTCACTGGGGGCATTTTTCAGTCCTGCCAGCATGGTATGAAGGCGGCTCAAACTGTATGTTGCTATGGAAACAGGTGTCACATATGGGTTGCTCTCTTTAATATACTTGCGGCCCGTAAGTGGGGTTGTAATCCTAAGTGATTTGGACTAAGAAGACAAAAAATAATCATGTAACTGTGCATTATTATAAAACTTAGATACAGGTCATAACCTAGAAGTGTCAATCTGTAGAATCCTTACCCTGTGTTATGATATATGTCTGGAAAGAGCGACTAGGGATCAAACAGCCCAAACTAGTTCATGTCTAGCTAATAGCCAGCAATGACAGGTTTATCTGTGCCACTGGGATGGCTGGATCAAACAGTACAGTATAAACGGATACACAGAGAGGATGCGACCTTACGCTGAAATGCAGATATGGGGAGTGAAGTCTGAAACAATTAGGCCAATCTAAAAAAAAAAAAAAAACCAAAACCTCGGCAGTCCTCTCCTATCCCTTGAGTACCAAAGGCGGCTGTAGCTCATAGGAAAAGTGCACTGAGGCAGAGTTCCCTCGCAGCAGGTTTAACTCTTACATGAAAAGTCCTCCTGAATGTAACAGTTAGCATTTTAATTCATTTCATAGAATCATAGAATGGTTTGGGTTGGAAGGGACCTTCAAAGGTCATCTAGTCCAACCCCCCTGCCAGGAGCAGGGACATCTCCAACCAGATCAGGTTGCTCTGAGCCCCGTCCAGCCTGGCCTTGAACGTTTCCAGGGATGGGGCATCAACCACCCCTCTGGGCAACCAGTTCCAGTGTTCTATAACTCGCATTGTAAAAATTTTTTCCTAATATCCAATCTAAATCTACCTCCCTCTATTTTAAAACCATTACCCCTCGTCCTGTCACACCAGGCCCTGCTGAACAGCCTCTCCCCACCTTTCCTGCAGCCCCCTTTGGGCACTGGGAGGCCGCTCTCAGCTCTCCCCGGAGCCTCCTCTTCTCCAGGCTGAACAGCCCCAGCTCTCCCAGCCTGGCCTCACAGCAGAGCTGCTCCAGCCCTCTGATCATCCTCATGGCCTCCTCTGGACCCTCTCCAACTGGTCCATGTTGCATCAGATCAAGTCATAACATCAAAATAATTTACCATCAAGGATGTTCCTTCAATTAGGGTACAGCAAAACCAATGCATCATGTAATTATCTAACCAGACAATTACTTAACCAATAAATGTTTTCCTTATTTTAATGAACACCTTACATTTTGCAGTCTTTTCACCATGAAGTCTAGCCCCCAGTTCTCCTCCCCATTTCCCCACACACTCCCAAGTGCTTTATTTCTGTCTCCATACCCTACCCAGAAAGGGCGGATCCTCCAGCCCTGCCTTGGACTCCCCGGAGCACGTGACACCACCAGCATCGCAGCTGCAGGCTGCTGTCCTACAGGTCACGCTGTTACATCGCTACAGAAACCCACACGAGTTACACACCCAGGCCTATACCAGCAAAACTCAGCAGTTGGTTATTTCTTTAAAAGATCAGAAGCGAAGCATTAACTACTTGCACTGATTATGCAAACAAGGTTATTCTGATCTTTTCTCTCCAGAATGTTGAAAGCCATTAAACACATACCTATTTCAGTGATCTAGACTGTTCTACCCTTTTGCTCTCTGTAATCTAATTGTGCTAACACAGCTTATATTCTGCTTTATTTGCCTCCTTTAAGACATCTTTTCCACCTTCAAGAACATTTTGATATTGTATAATCACAGGTATATACGTCTGCATTCAAAGCCAGCGTCTGTTTTAAAAAGCTACTCTAGTCACACAAAGGCCTTGATAATTTTCTAGGTCTTCACTCCATTGTTCTGAAACACGCAGTGTTCTTTATCCTCTCATCGTATAGACGACATTCTATACTATTTTATTAGTCATATATAAAGACATATCTATGTATCATGCAAGCAAGGTGAAAACCATTCCCTAGTGATTTAACTAAAACATGTAATATTAACACATCTGTTAAAATGAAACAAAAAAAACCAAAAACCCTGCATAGAGCAGCTTTGCATATGTTTAACAAAAAACTGCATATGGGACAAAGAGGAGAGGGAAGGGGAAGCTGGACAGAAAGGTCCAGAGGGTCCCAACAGTTGCAGGACAGTTCAGCACCTGCCAGATGATTTACCTACTCTGTACTGGATTTAATCAAAGGAAACCCAAATACATGGAAAAATTCTGTTCAAAACCTCCAAAAACAAACAATATATCTAATCAATTACAAAATCTAACTCAGTTATGCTGTGTACATTCCCAGAGCACCTTAAACAATAGAGATGGTCATATATTAGTAGCTGCTTCTCTTTATCAGACAGACTAATTCAACTCATTCTCCATATAAGACGACAACACAGACCATGTCATACTCACTCTGTCAAAGTGCTGCTGCAAATTATGCTTCACTTGTACTCGCTCAGCTGTTTCCATTCCTGAAGTTGTATTTAAGCACCTCGTCAGGGTTCCAATTTCTTCATCTGCATCCTCCCCTAGAAATATTCGCTCATCGAGATTTCCTACTGACAAAACGTACTCCTCGTAGGCCTTGGTGATGGCTTTGCTACAACAGAAAGGAAAAGACAGATATAAAACACCCTTTATTTAGACAGTGCTTTGTCCACCTCACTGAAAGAACACAGTTCTGGCCTCTTGCAAATCTACTTCAGAACTTCTTTTAACCCTGACTTAAGCATTGGAGCTCCTTTAAAATCTACAGTATCTTAAAACATGACGGCAGCAAGGACATTATTTTTCCATTATCTCTGATGGCTTGCTATTTAGTACAGCTGCAGGAGGAACAATAGATTACTAAGAACTCACATTTGGCTGGAAACTCCTCAAAACTTATGCAGCATCGCATCATCATAAGCTACGCTTACCATTTTCCTACTATTTAAAACAAAGTAAGTCCTTACTCATACGCATCTCTAGGTTTATAAAAATACCACCAAACCTGATTTTTCTCTCCCACTTCCCACTCATTCAGTGTGCTCCCACATCTTTTTCATACTAACATTTTAAGCTATATACAAAAAAAAAAAAAAAAAATTAGAGGAAACAGAAACATAAAAATAAAAGTAGAGATTAAGTAACACCATCCTGAAGAATCATTCCTCTTTCAAATATGCCTAAGACTGTGCTATTTCAAAGAAAAGGAACTGAAATGCAATGTAATATATAAACATTAATAAATACACAAGTCAACTAGCTGGCGTTTCTGTTAAGATACAGATAATAGCTCAAGTGCAATTGTGTTACGATGCAGAGGGATACTAATGCAGATCAAACTATGAACTCAGGAACTCACAAGCTATCTCCAAAGTTCCCAGGATCTAGAAATCCAGTCAGATTTTCATCTTTTCCTTTTAAAAGCTGTAAGACAGTTAAAAACAAAGTTAAGAACAAAGGCATTTCAGTTCTCCAAATGGTTTTGAAGATAACAAGTAAACAAATTTTTCTACTTTACAAATTTATTGACCAACCTTTTTGTCAAAAAGTTTCCGAATATATGGCTTCCAAAAATGTTCCTTTATGCCTTTTGCTTCTAAAACTAATCCGTAATGTAGTGAACAGAGTTTTTCAATGATGCAGGGAGGATCAGATGATACTTTATAATCCTTACTATGAAAGTCTTCAGGTAGACCTACAATTAAGGATACTATATTATTTCATTTTGCAAATCCATATCCTGTCTTCTTATGAAACTTAAAATCTATGCTGTGTAGTCTAGTTACTGGGAAATTAAAATGGTAAAGTAATTATACAATGTCCGTTACATTTGATAATGTTATCAAAACTCAATTTTGAGTCAGAGATCTTAAAACATTAGATATTTAGAAATAAAAATCTAAAAATGAGTTCTAACAGAAAACAAATCAAACATTTCTGAACAATAAAATTTATTCAAATAAATTTGAGATAATGGTCCTGGTGCACATCTGAACCACCACAAAGTAAATGCGAATACTGTACAGCACTGAAAATGAAGTCTGGAAAGAATTACACCAGAAATTCACTGGAAACTTCCCACTATTCAATTGCATTTGTGGTTACCAAGTCAAACTACATTTCCATTCTCCTCAGAAAGAGAACGGCAACAACCCAGAAATGAGAGAAAAACAATCACGTTGCCACTCTCAGACTTGAGCACTGGATCTTTCCAAACTGCTGCGTCCCAGGAGCTCTCCAGTCTGACTGTACCCAATAATGTCTGTGTCATTATGTTGTCTTTCTCTGACATTAAAAAGTCAGTAACTGAAATTTTTACTTTGGAACTTCCTTCAATGGTATTTCCATAGTAAATTAAATTCTTGACTTGCTATATTACAGGCAAAATTCAATAGTCTGTTATTACACACTACATAAATAGAAATCTAACTATGTAGCTAGATATAGAAAATATTAATTCCCACATATTTCAAACCAATATTATTCAATTTATTCTCTGCCACATAGATTCACACTAATTTCAATAGCTTTAGAAGTTCTTGCATGCTTTGGATCAAGATAGATAGTTTTTTCAACATACCTTTAAAGTTAGGATTCAGAAGTTCTTTACGGTTAGGACACTGGAGAGCATTTCCATACACCAGATCCAAAGCACATAACAAGAGATGGTAGGAATTGACCAAGTCATCACTGATCATAGGAAAATTACCTACAATATTAGAAAGACATAAGAGATTAATTAAAATTAGCATCGACTTTAAATTATTTTAACGAAGAAACTGTTGACATTTGTATTACAATTAATAATGGAGCCTTGGAAACAGACTTTAGTGGCTATAAATATCTGGATGGCAACAGGTAGTAAAATAGACACACACTTAATAAAATATAGCAAATATAATAGTAAAACACGGTTTCAGGAACAGCAGCAATTGCGTAGGAACTCAAACACATTGTGCTGTTTTGAAAACAAACCTCACCAAAATGTTGATAAACTTGATATTGCAGAGTCCCTCATTCACAGTAATGTGATTAATCCGTGCATAAATAACTTCACACAGCATGAACTGTGTAACGCAAACTGCCTCAAGGGAGAAAAATTTGTTACCATAACTCTGGCAACAAAAGCCCTGCTGACTGGCAGCGTTACGTCCTTCAGCAGATTCTTACTCCATCTGCCTGAAGCAGAATCTTGTTCTAAAGGCGTAAAAGGGGGAAGAACAAGTTCTGACCAAGACTTTCCTTTTCCCCAATTTTGCATTGCTGTAGTGTTGCAAAGAACTTCTTCAACTCCCCCCATTCTCCAGAATGAATCTATATGCAACTCAAAGTCACGAGATTATTTCTCTAACAATTTTTTCTTTATGAAAATTTTGTTGGGGGCATGCTCATTACAAACAGTAATAAATGTAACTTAATTTCTCTTGTGCTTTACAAACAAGTTAAAATGTGTGTATCTGATCTGGTTTACAATGTAGCTTCATTTAATATACCTGTATTTTATATATATATATATATATGTATTTCTCTGCTTCCCATAGAAATGAATCCTTGTAACCTCTTCACTCTTTTATCACATTTCACAATGACTGTATTTAGATTCATTACTCTTTACCAAACTCATTTAGATTTATGATGTTCCTTTAGAGAAACGGCCATAGCTAAAAACAGTCTTGTAAAATAAACTATACCATTAACTAATACCATAAGTCACAATTCTATGAATTTATATATTTTATAGGCGAGCTCCAAACCACTTAGCTGAGCTAAGAACAGGTTTAACTCCTCAAAGAAATCTATCATATAGTAATAAACTCACTTAGAGCACATCAAAACTTTTCTAAATTATGCTGTTACTTTTCTACCAGTAACATACCACTTTGTTCAAATTTATATTCAATTTTCTGATTCCATGCTTGTTAAAATAAAATCAACTTCAATGTAGGTAACAGTAGCTATTGTAAATAATGAAGCCTACATGAAATTTGTATTAACTGTACACATTTATCCGGTATTTACAAATCATTAAAGGTTCACAGCAAAACAATGAAAGTCCTAAATACAATAGCAAAATGAATCAAGGAAAATCTTAAAGATGTAACTCTCATAACATAAGTTCACTTTCATAAACATCAAGTCTAGCATGGCAATCGTTACTGTCAGCAGAGTGAAAAAATAAATTGAATTTTACAATATCAGTCTCATAGAAATGAGTTGTCAATGACATTTCAAACAATAGCTTACTACTCCCTTTCACAACCCACTATCAAATAATAAAAACAGTTATCTCAGTACAGCAGAGGTTTTTTTTTTTCATTTCCATTTTAAAGAAAGGAAAAAAATGTCAAGATAGAGAGCTCAAAGATAAAATCTTACAAATAGTACGCAAGAACTGCAGTACGGATAAACAAAGTTGCTATCTTACTTTGCAGCGTGTACCAAAGGTATGAACAAGATCTGTACTTTCTGCGTTTGTGAAACTGAACGCAATGATCCTCGGGCTCACAGAAATATCACAGAGACAAGCCTCAACTTGCCACCGATGTGTGGTTGCCATGATAAGGATTACTGCCACCCCTCCAAACAGCGAACAAAACTCCACATCAATATTTAATGCCTTACATGGGCAATATTTAGTTTACTTTTTTGTGCTGCTACACTTTAATAAATCTACTGCTAGTCACTTAATAATATTACAGTTTACAATGACTGTAAATTTTCCTTTTTCTTCTAAAACCCAATTGGCTATGTTATCAGCATGGTATTCTCTACAAAATAAATTTGCATGTCTGAAACTGCTCGCCAATTAACATGTAGTTAATTGATGATGTAGTTACTCAAGCATATTAACCAGTAATTTTGCAATAGGAAGACTCGTAATGTCCCTTTGCACCTTGTCAACGGTCCAATTTACCTGTAGAAGTGAGGATTTTAAAGAAGGAAAAAGAAAAATCTGATTTTTCAGACTGACCTACTTACTCTCTTCAGCTGCCTAACTGTGCTAAAGAAGAAAAGTCCTGACTGACTGGAAATAAAGTACAGTACTAACTCTCTTCTGGACTTAGTGGAATATGAATAGGTATTTCATACTACTTGAGAGAGCCATTCTGGGCTGAAAAACAAAGGAAAAAAAAAAAGATGAAAATCATACTCTGTTTCAGGGCTGCAAGCAACATACTTGTTGAGGAAAGATTTCTCTTCCTCAGTAAAGTGGAATTTGCAGCCTGTTGCAAAAAGGCACCTTCTACATAAGACGCGGTGTTCAGTACTGCAACACCACCCCCTTCTGGATCTTTGTACAGAGATGCGATGTGAGGACCAAGCAATATTGCCAGTACCTCCTCCTACAGGGGGCTGCTGGCAACCCTCTGCAATGTGGTACAGTGTAGAAAGAAAGGCTAATCCGTAGTGAAAAAAATTAGTGCCGGATAATTCAATATTGTGACAGCCTACTCTGTCCTATCCTCAAAAGCAGTCAATTAAGGCAATCACAGCACACTCTAGGAATCTTAACACTGCTTTACTCTTAAACTGAAAAAAAACAAAAACAAAAACAAAACCCAAACAAAAACCCACTTAAAATACCCACCACACACCACAAAATAAAAACAAAATTCCTTTTATATCTTTCCTTGTAGAAATTAAACTATTAGTTTTCTTCTGCTAGGAGTTCTCTTATGAAAAAATATACAAAGCCTCTGGAAATTATTAATGGAGCTGAATCTACAAAGATATTCCTTCAGTGAGGAACATAAATCTGGTCTTTATTTTCCTCAAAACACTATCTTACTTATACAGAATTCCCAGTGAACCCTCATCCAAGCAGTACCTGACTAAAGCCCTAGGTATGCATAAACTCTAAGACTCAGGTTTGATGAAGAAAGACTTTAGACTCTAATGTGTGCAATACAACTGAACAACTTAAGACAAAAATAAGGATTTAATCCTGTTCCTTTCTGTGGCTTTTTTCCCCATCAGTCATTATCAAGAAAAACTGCTGAAATCCTCTACTATACTTATTAGCTTTAAGACTGCTCTTACGATAAAGTTATATATACATCACAATATTTTGTCTGTTCATTGCATTATTTCTACAGAATCATATTAACAGAGGATCCCTTTGCGTGTTCCAAAGGGAACAGTTGTTTATATTCCCAGAGTCAGTTAGAATCATAGAATCATAGAGAATTATAGAATGGTTAGAGTTGGAAGGGACCTTCCAAGGTCATCCAGTCCAACCCCCCTGCCAGGAGCAGGGACATCTCCAGCCAGATCAGGTTGCTCAGAGCCCCGGCCAACCTGGCCTTGAACGTTTCCAGGGATGGGGCATCCACCACCTCTCTGGGCAACCTGTGCCAGTGTTCTACAACCCTCATTGTAAAAAATTTTTTCCTAATTTCCAATCTAAATCTACCGCCCTCTATTTTAAAACCATTATTCCTTGTCCTATCGCAACAGGCCCTACTGAACAGCCTCTCCCCATTTTTCTTGTAGGCCCCCTTGAGGTACTGGAAGTTGTTTATATATATGTATATATACTGCTACGTCCTAAACGCAAGAGAAAAATCACCCTTGCCAGGCAGGCATATGCAGACCTATTTAGTAAGGCCTATGGTTATCTGATATAGTTGCTGTGTGCTCATTTTTTAAAAAGGCAGGAGGGTAAAAAGGCTACCAAAAGAATTAGAATGCTATCTGCGATACTAGCTTGAAAGTATTCACACCTACAGTTTCATGATAAATTTTTACTAGATTGTAGGAAAAAAATCATTCAATATTTTCAGTGTTGCTGGAAACTTAGGAGGAACTTAAATATTCTTTGTTCCTAGCAAACATGCATACACACCTTACGTTATTTACAACAACATTTAAATATTCTAAACTACTTTTCCCCCTTAGAATTACAGCATAGATCTCCACAATACTGGAAACTTTGCAAAAATATTCCACAGTAAAGCTACCAAATTGTTTGGATATACAGCTTACCTTCAAAAGTGTGGCAAAACATACAGCCGGGGAAACTAAGATAGAACACATTCCTTCAGGCTGTTCTGAGAAGGCCCCTTCTCCAAAGGCATTTCTGAATTCAGTGTTCATGGACTGATATAACATAATGACTAACAAAAACAGCTTCACAGCATTTCATCCCTCTCAAATCTCTTACCTTTTGCATGAACAAACAGCACCCAACAAAACTGGAAAACTTCAGCCACCGTGCACGGTTGTCGCCTTTTGGGGAAACATACAGCAAGAAGACACTCACTAAGCTCAATGAATTAAGACTGACAGAACATCATACAAGATTCAGTCATTCTAAAAGAAAATGAAACTTTACTCTTGTGTGGCCAAAATCTTAAACCCTTCCCCACAAAAACCTGACTAAAGGTAATAAAGCAAGCCACATGCTGGTTCAGTGCAGACACAAGTGGAACCTCAGTATCAGTCTGCACGTAAGGATTCAGGTGTCACTACAGTCCAACACAACAGATTTCATTAGAAATAGGACAAGACTTGAGCAGAAAACTACTGTAAATTTAACGTTAAACA
The DNA here is from genome assembly GCF_036417535.1 of Chlamydotis macqueenii. Classification (NCBI taxonomy): domain Eukaryota; kingdom Metazoa; phylum Chordata; class Aves; order Otidiformes; family Otididae; genus Chlamydotis; species Chlamydotis macqueenii. The sequence continues at coordinate 18,990,577 of NC_141568.1, forward strand.
AGGCTAGTCTAAATGTTTTCTTGTAGGTAAAATTGTGCTCTTAGTTCCAAAGAATAGGTAAATATCCGAATTTACAATATGTATTAATGTAAAGCATTTTGTACGGGATTTTATACAGTATAGAGAATTTTGAAATATATGAAGTGTTTCCTAGAACCCAGTTCCTCTGCTGGTCTATGTTTAAAATGCTTTCAAATAAGGTAGAATGCATTCATCACATCTCTTCTTAAAACTCAAGTTTTTCAGCTATTAAAAGATTTGTTATTTCTTAATACTGCCACATACACCATACTGGACATTTTTCCTTAATCTCCTTCCTACTTCCATGCTTCTGGCCAGTAAGTTTGGTTTGTGTTCTTGGTATCAGAAAAAATGTTAACAGAGCAGTAAACTCAATGAAATAAAAAACAAAAAAAAAAAAAAAAATGATGCTCAAGTATTTACTGCATGCATTTAAAAAACCGAAACCAACTCAAAAAACCTTCACTAGGCACCCATTTTTATAACTTCACAACATCACTCCTTGTTTCCATATAAACTATCGCTGAAGTGCTCTTTCCTGTGTCACAGCTCATCCTCCATCAGGTTATGTGAAAAATAGTTTTCAATGTCAAAATTAACATACATTTCACAGAAAAATTAGTAAGAATTATCTTCCAACTTCATCTTCAAAATTGCTTCTCACCTTACCATCCAAGTTAACCAACTAGTAAGGTTTACTCTTCTAATCACAGAATTACACATGCAGTATATTTTAACTTCAACATCATATGCAAATATTCCTCTCAATACATAATTCTGTTCCATCTGTAGCCCAGTTCCAATTCCAATCTACTCACCTTTTGCCCTCTCCAACAAAACCATTTAGGCACAACCCTGTCTTTTATTACAGATTCAAATACACTTGGTTACAAATGTCACTAAGTTCTGGTCACAAGAACATCAAGAGGGGGCAAAAAAAAAAGCCAAAAACTCCTAACTAAGAAACAGCCTGTAAATATTAGAAAAAATAAAATAAAATAATTTTTAAAACCCCAAACAAACCACAAAAGTAAACAAACAATGGCACTTCACAGTAGTGAAGAAGAAAGGCCTAACGAATGGGAATAAATCAATCTCTAAGCACCGGGAGAATTCACGAGCCATGTTAATTGCTGGCACAAACAGATGAAATCTTGTTGAGATCAGAATAATCAGAAAAGGCGGCCAGCAGATAATTTTCACAGCACTCCTAATACGAGCAGTAACAAAGAAATAAAGCTTCCACTATAAAATAAAATATCCAGAAGATCTGCTTCTATGAAGGAAACTGTGGGAACTACTAGGCAGTGAAACAAGCTGAGTTGTTCTACGAGCTACCAAGGCTATACAGATCATAAAATGATGCAATATTCCAGCCTTTCTCATCGTAGAAATACTGGTATTTCTCTTGTCTACAGGCTGATTTTAATCTCTCCCCTTTCCCCTGCCCCCCAGATGATAGAAACTTAACAGCTTTGGGATCTCCTGCATTCTGTCAGATCTGACAAACTGGAAACACAATTCAAAAATTACTGCAAGCAAGGGCAGACAGATCAACTCAGATTTTATAAAGAACCACTATGAAAATACAGTCAAAAATACAAGTAAAACAACTGAGCAACTTCATTATATTTTCGCAATAGTATTACTCTAAAATCACTCTGGAAATAACAGAAACATACCTCTGTTTCCTTCCTCTCTGTTGACGAGGTTGGTCTTCTTGAGGATATCTGAAAATGTCCTGAAAAATGGGCTCATACTTCTTGAAAATTACTGCAGAAACTGTAAAGTTTCTCTCTAATCTCTCAGTTCGTTCTCGGAATTGGGAGGGTAGATTTGCCATGTCTTCCCATTTTTTCATCTTGTTAAAAAACTCGATCAAGCTGAAAGTAACAAAGAAGTTAAATCTGGAAGTTGGGTTGGTTTTGGTTTTTTTTTCCTTCTTTTTTCTCCTCACCTCCCCCCCCCCGAAATACACTGTACATTTTATTTATTACAACAAAAGTGCAATTTCTACTTCCCAAACTAGTGATAAAATGGGACTATTACAAACATGACAACGTACTCAGTTCTTCACCCATAAACAAGTATGAGCTCAGACAGCTCAGAAAATATTTTTATGTCCTCGGCTGACGATCATGTTACCTATATATTCACAGTTCTTGGCTTTTCCTCACAAAGACACAATCAGCTCCAGCACTCAGATTACTCTAAAACCAGATTTCCCTCATTTTTCTGAATAATTCATTAAGTTAAATAAAATAAACTCTGAGTTCTACAATGCTAAGATTCTACCAAGTATGAAAAAAAAAATTAAGTTCAGTAAATTTTACTTCATAAATTTGGCTTTCATTTATTTTTCACTCCTTTACCTACACCTACTTTTTCAATATTTTTAGTTGTTGATAGCCCAGATAACAGAAACTATTTACCTACATTCAATTCCCCGAATTTCTGATTTGCAAAAAAAAAAAAAAAAAACCCCAAAACCCCAAAACAAAACAACCAAAAAAAACCAACCAAAAAACAACTTAAAGGAACACTTTTGTATTGTTTAAACCAATAGCAATGCTCCAACAGTAAAGAAGATAGGGAGAAAAAGTGCATAAGAACTTTTTTTTTTTTTTTGCCAATCTACTGAATTGAATTGTTACAAAACAATCAGATTGCTAACAAATTAAGTCAATTGTTTCAGGAAGTTTTTCTTCATTACTTTATGGACATAAACATTTGATACAAATTCATTTATCAGATTTTGACATCACTTTAGTTTCATAAAGCATGAGCATGTGAAAAGTGAAGTCTTCTTACAAAAAAAAAAAAAAAAAAAAAAGAAGACAAAATGTGTGCACACTTTCGTAGGTAATTAAACATGGTTTCCCACGTGCCAAGTTCACACTTTGCACACTCTTCAAAAATAGGCTGTTCTTCAGGGACTGGCTTCTTTCTCCTCTGAGAGAGGGAAGGCAATCTCTGATTTTGAAAACCAGTGTTTTCACAACGCAGTAATGACCAAAAGGGACTGTTCTACTTCTGTGGCAATGAGGTGTAACGCAAAGATCCTGATGATATAAAATACATCTTTAAATGCAGGAAACATGGAGGACATTTAGCCCTGGTTCTCAATTTCTAAATTTCACAAGCTGATAAGCAGCCTTCAGGATTTAAGTATTTAAAAATTAGCAAAAAGAAAAGTTACCTTTGCTCTGAACAGCGCAGAATTCTGGTTAAAGACACATAATTTCCCTCAGCTGTCCCTCTGCTCACAGTTGGAATTGCTTTTCTGCAAGCCACATACAAGGCACATGCTAGCCAATGCAGGTCATTTCCCTGTGGATTAAAACATCAGGCATCTAAAAGACTTCACTGAACAGAGAAACATACTTTGTAGCTATGCACCCAACATCAGGAAAAAACGATAGAACTGCGTCCTAAACTCACAAAGTTCAACCAGCAAAGTTCACTCCTTGTTTCAAAGTTCTGTTGTGCTACTTTGTGTTTGTAACTACAAGAAAACCAGGTGCCAAACAGATATTTAACACTGACCTGTGTCAAAACTAAAACTACGTTGTTACTAGTTAGCTTTATCAACCTTACACCTGACCCTGCGTTTACCAACATATTTTTAGTGTTCCTCTTCTCCTATAACAACATTTTGTACTGCCATGGCGTTACGGACAAAAGTAGGAAAGCTGCAGTTCCTTGCTATCTCCTGCCCTGAATAGACAGCGGGAACAGGAAAACATAGGGTTTTTTTTTTTCTGTATTATACAACAGAACAATTACTCATTTTGGTATCTAGAGACATAAATTAATTCCAATAAATTCCATAAATTAAACCTTTAAAGTCTTATTCTCCCTCTTTGATTAAAAAATAACGTCTAATGGGTAAAAAAAAAAAAAAAAAAAAAGTTAAGGGGGCAGAGAACACTGAATGCGACGCTGTGCATTTCTCGGGCTAAGGCGGTCCGGGAAAGGGAAGCCCCGGAGAGCCCCGGGTGGCTCCGGACAGACGTGCTTTTGCCACCTTTGTTTTTAAAAAGCCACCCGGCAAAAGGCAGCGTCCCCAGAACGGGGCGGGTGCGTCACCGTGTGTCACCGTCTCAAAGCACGGCGCTACAAGACCTGCCCGCCTCGCACCACCCGCCGGGTTTGTGCCGCGTTCACGCAGGGCCCAGCTCGCGGTAACCGCGCTGAAAAGGTCCGGGCGGAAAACCGAGCAGCGCGGATAAGCGTTCAGCGGGCCACTGCGCTACGTTTGCCAGCGAGACGGCTGGGAGGAGAAAGACTTCAGCCGCTTTTATTTTTAACGCATTATTAGACACACATCACTTTTATTCTTAACGCCTTTCACCGCTATGACTCGGGATTATGGTTTGGTTTGTTTTTTTTTTTTTTCGATTTCAGAGCAGCAGAGCTCCCCCCGGTGCGCGGCTGTGGGCAGGGCCGGCGGCAGCCCCACTCCCCCCCGCGGGCCTGAGGGGCCGAGGCCGCGACCGCGGGGCGGGAAGTGTCCCTAAGCGGCGCTCCCCGCGGCTGCGGCGCGACCCCCGGGTGGGCCGAGGCCAGGCTGCCCGGGCGGGGCGGGCGGACGTGCCCCCGCCCGACTGCGAGCTGACGGCCCGGCGGCGCCCGAGCGGCGGGCGGTGTGAGGGAGAGGCCGTCGCACCTCGAGGGCCGTCCCCTTCCCTCCCCCGCGCTTAACCCTCTCCCTCCCGCCGGGCTGCCCGCTCGGGGCCGGTCGCCTCAGCGCGGCCGCTGCCCCCGCTCCCCTTCCCGCCCCCGGTGCGGCCCCGCCGGCCTCACCTCCAGGGTGTAGTTGCGCTTCATGCTCTGGTAGCTGAGCCAGGCCTCGGAGCGGGCGCGCTCGTCCATGTTGAGGCTGCTGCACAGCTCCTCGTAGCGCTGCCGGGTGTCCCCCTCCTCGGCCGGCGGGGAGGGGGGCGCGGCCGCGGCCCCCCCGGCCCCCGACTCGGCCTCGTCCTCCTCCTCGCCCGGCATCCCGCACCCCGGCGCTAGGGGGCAGCGCCGCCCCGCCGCGCACTGCGCTTGCGCTGCCGCCCCTCGGGGTCGCGACGCGCTTTCGAATCCAAACAACCCCGGCGCCGGGGCTCCGCCCCCGCCCTCCGCCGCGCCGCGGCCTCTCATTGGGCGGCGGGACAACGCCCCACCCGTCCGCGCCCTTGCCCTGCGCAGGCGCGCGGCCGGCGGCGGGCGGGAGCGTCGGGCGCGCGCTGCCGTCACCGCGAACGCGTCACGAGTGGGGTGGCGGGGGGGCAGGAGCGGGCCGCGGCCGCGGCCGCCCCGTCGGGTGTTAGGGGGTGGGAAGGGCAGGGGAGGGGGGCGTCCACGCAGAAACAAGGACAGTCAGTTGTTCAAAGGCATGGGAAGACAAGGCCACAAACCCCCAAAGATTCACTTTTTATGTGATTCGGTTTTGTGGGAGTCAGAACGTGCGAGTGGCTGTTCCAGTACGGTGAGTGCAGCTCCCGAAGGACAGACACACTGGACAGACACAGGAGAGCTCCTGCTGCAAAGGCCCTGCCGAGCAGAGAGGCTTCCTAAAACCAGGAGAGGGCAGTCCCAGAGCAGGTACACGTGAACCAAGGCATCGGTAAAGCAGACTGCTTTTAATTAAAATACACTTTATTGACTATACCTGCTTGCTTTTGTACTACTAACATTCCAAAGCTAACAACAATGAAAGCTTCAGGGGAAAAAAAAGAAAAAAATTTTTAAAAAGTACCAAGAAAAGGTGATTTGGCTAAGCTGAAATGATTTCCAGGACCAGAGTACGCATTTTCACGCAGCAGCAAGAGCATCAGCGGGCAGCAGAAAGCCCGGGCTGGCCATGGCAGTGAGGTTCCCCCACGAGTGCAGCCCCCCGGCCTGCGAGGCAACTCGGGGGTCTTGCCTGTTGCACTGTAGCATTAAAAACCAATGGTTAGGCTGTATCGAATGACTTACATCTCTCTTCTTAACACGGAGGAGCTGTGCACTTCGTAGCGAGGCAGCGGCTGCTTTGAGGCGTACAGGGCATTGACGGGATGCTCTCTGCCGCCCAGACAGCTGCATAGAATATTGGAGGGCTTTTCTGTGAAGCTACATTTACAGTATTCCTTAAAGTAGGAAGCAGCAATAACTTACCACAGTATTTTACATCTACTATTTAAAAATCCTTTGGAAAAAAAAATAAGTAACAAACCCCCACAGTACTAAGAGATGCACAAAGCCCAGGTTAAAGGTAAGGTTATGCTGTGATTACACCTGCATATTTCCCTATGTTTTTATGCATCCAGACTTCGTAAATAAATGGTTTAACTTGACTGCTCTTGTGTAGAAGACTAAGAAAAGGCAATTTTTCATTCAATATTCAACTGAAAACTTAAGCAAGAAACCTTTCAGACATAACAGACACACTGAAATCTGTTTCATCCCTGAGGACTTAACTTCACTTGTTCCCCTACTCAACTCTCCTCACTTTTTCCCCCCTTACAAAGAAGCAAGAATTTTATTCAAGACAATAGCAACATTCAACATGACCACTGAAGTAAAAAGATATAATCATTTGGCACATTAATTACTTGAATCACTTCCACTACAGGATTCCATATTATATCTACCAATACCGTTAAGTTACAGCCACTGGTGTTACCACGGATGCAAAATTCTTCACGAGGATACCCCATACATCCTCTCCGTCTGGGTCCTGGACAGCTGCTAGGCTATCCTACAATCAAATGCATTTTTTGCTGTTTGCATGTTTCAGAAACTTAGCTCTTGAGTATGCTATGAAATGGACTTCTGTATGAACTACGAGTGGTACTTACAGCAAAGGGCTTCAGGCATACCTGTTTCTTCGCTTTGTGCCTCCCTCGAGTCACCCTGAGGAATGCAGCCATGGCAAGCTGAGCTCTTCAGGCAAGCGGCACTCCAGAGACAGGTACTGTTTGCAGCTCATAGAATACCGATGAACCTTTGCAAAATAGGGTTGCACAAAACTAAAGCAAATGGCCTCAAATTCTTTCTGTCCCGGTGACTTTGATAATAAACTGTAGTTTCCTTGCAAAATACAAGAAGCAGGTGGCAAATCTTGAGGCCAGACAAATACTGCAGAGTCATAGCGCAGGCCCTGACTGTACTGGCCCCAAGCAGTGAAGATGGACTGTGACAGAAATTTTTGAAATGGTGGTTAATGTTGTCTGCCTGCAGGGAAATACCGTGGCCTCCCAGATTAGATACATACCAGGCAAAGTCTCATCTCCTAGTAAGGAAGAGTCCAAGATGACCAAGTCTTGGCAGTATTTGTGTAAAGAGAGAAACACACCACAGAAACCTCTCTCTCAGTATTCCCCCTGGGACCTTGCCAGCACAGCCAGTCTCCTGGCACTTCTGATGCTATTTTGTCCACGTGCATGACTCAGTCAGGAATCTTCCAACATTTGGTATAAGCCTCCGTTGATGATGACCAAAGATTACATGAAGATTTCACAATTTCACCTGTTTTTTTTCTAAAGGAGAATGTTTCTTCATCTCATGGTTCTGAGAAATATTCCTAACACTAAATAGCAAAAAAACCCCAGCAGTTTATTTTGGTTAGCATTGCTGCTGCATTAAAAAAATGAAGCAGCGTACACCTCTCTTATTTAGGGACTGGAAGTTAGAAACTCTGCCTTACAGAAGGAAAAAGCTGAGCTCCTACCACCTGCTTTGAGAAGCTAACAGAGATCAAACAGCGTGAAGCAGAGGAGCTGACACAGTAGTTCCCAAATCAAAAGCTGTTCTCTTCTGAGAACAGAAAACAGCTTGAGGACATGCTATCAGTTTCCGTGAGCACTGGTGAAAGAGAGATGATGATCTGACATCAGAATCCCAGGAATTTCCCAAATCAGCCTCCCTTATACGCAGAAGGGCCGTAAAAGGGTTAGGCACAAGAGACCTTACCTGGAACACTAACGAGAATTTTGTAGTCTTAGGTCTTGTTCACAGCTGAAGCAGATGAGAGGCAGGGAAAAAAAGTCCTCATTTTGCAGAGTAACTTTACAGCAGGATCTTGTGAATGGCACTTTCCTTCCTTGTGTGAGTGAGCCTGAAAGGAGGCAGTGTTAAAAAAAAGAAATCATAGTCTTAATTTGTCTAATTTGAAGATGTCTCTTGCTCCTTTTAAGTGAAGTTTGATTAATGCTAATTAGTTGGATTTTTTTTTAAAAAGAAATCCGAATGCTAGCTAGCTAGAGTATTTTAAATTGAAGCTAAAATTTAAGTCATATAACTCAAAGTGTTTTGGGGTCATAACTATTCTGAATGGAGATACTTGCCTGTATGTACTTCTCCATTTCAAGACTTCACCACACCCTATTTTGTGAAAAAATTTCCTTAGTTCTTTGTATTTATTTCTCAGGGCACAGTGTTGCTAAAATGCTGGGTTAAAAATTTAAATATAATAATCTATACTGTTTACCATTTCTGGAACTTTTGGCAGTACTGACACCACTAGAGCTACCATGCATTTCAACATCCTCCTCTGTGTATATTGTTAGTATTTTCACAGACCTCTCTCACAAAGCTAGAAAGGTTTTCTCCTAAAAGAATAGTTTTCTTCAGGGAAATGTTAACAGAAACTTACCTTTGTAATCAGAGACGCTTAACCATCAGAAGTCTTTGCTGTATCATTTAATAGAAAAAATTCATTTTGCAAATCATAAGTTAAAAGGATCTTCTTACTGTTTAGTTATGGAAAGCTATTATCTTTATTTCCTTTTCCTCTAAATGTGACAAAGAAATGATACCGCCTGTCTGTATAACATTAGGGCTATTTAGATAAGCCAGGAGAGTTATTTTGTAAACTCTCGTAGCTACGCTAGTATAATCAGCCTCCTCTGCAGACACCAGCGTAGTCTCCGCGTCTCAACAACATACAGATATAAAATTTGAAGTGTTGGTCAACTACAGCAGTGTAAGTGCCACCTTACACTGATACAGCTTGCTTATGTTGAAGATTATTATATAAGGGTAACAGAACGAGATCAGAAACTGTTTATACAACTACATGTTAGCAACTTTCTGTTGTAGTTTAGCCCTACTCAGGACCAAGCTATGCAGTTTTTCACTCACTCTCCACACCCTTCAAAGGAATGGGGGTGAGATAATAGAACAGTAAGGCTCAAGATATGAGGTAAGGACAGAAAGAGATCATTCAAATTACTGTTATGGGCAAAACAGACTCGACTTGGGGAAAAATATTTCAATTAATTACTAATAATAAAACCAAAGCAGGATAATGAAAGAAAGAACAAAAACAAATTCCCCCCATTCCTCCCTTTTCCCAGGCTTAATTTCAATTATCTTTACCTCCTTCACCTCCCTGAGTAGCACAGGGGGGGAACAGGGAATGGGGGTTACGGTCAGTCCGTCACACGTTTTCAATCACTCCTTCCTCCTCGGGGGAAGAACTCCTCACATTCCTTCTCTGCTCCAGCGTGGGGTCCCTCCCACGGGCCACAGTCCTTCGTGAAACTGCTCCGGCGTGCGTCATCTCTTCCACGGGTGCAGTCCCTCCAGAACGGCTGCCCCAGCAGGGCCTCCATGGGTTACAGTCATTACTACAGGGGAATCTTGGCCAGGAGCCACATTACTGCTCCCCCTCCTTCTTCACTGACCTTGGCGTCTGCAGCCATTCCTCTCACAAAAATTCTTCACAACAGGCTGGCAGAGGCCTCTCAGGTTCTTTTCACATCTCATCTCCTCTCCACTTCTTGCAGTGGGGCTGGGCCGAGTCGGGCCCAGTCAGCTGCCCGGTGGGAGGCCAGATGGCGAGGCCTGCAAGGCCCACAAGGCTCGCGCCCCCTCTCTACCCCCGCTTCTTCACTTTTTCCATTTCCCCCTTCTTAAATACCTTATCACAGAGGTGTTACCACTGTCACCAAGTGGCTCAAGCCCTGGCCAGCAGCAGGGCAGCCCTAGATCCGTCCAAGTTATGGCACAAAGGGGAAACTTTCAACAGCTTCTCGCAGAAGCTGCCACTGTGGCTCCCCCTGCTACACAAAACCAGCACACTTTGACATCACAAATCGTGTCATATAATACCACACTGCAGATCCCTTAATATTAACCATGTACACCAGGCACACCTCATCTCATCACAGCTTAAATGCAGGCTTTAGGAAGCAAACATTCATTTTGATGGTGTGTCAGTACTGTCATACAGTCAGTAAATGAAAAATATATTACTAAATAACATGGCAGAAATGATTCTCTCAGAGACAAGATGTAACAAATAGGACAGGAATTTGCCTGGGACACCTTTTAAGTAGTCTAATCTAATCATCATATCCAAATACTGCTTAAAAAATTCAAAGGAGTATAAGAAATTCAACACCAATACTGTGCCTAGATCATCTGTTCCCTGGAAAGTTTAATTGAAAAACAGATGTAGTTGTATTTTAATTTACAGACTAAGAGAGTTGGATTATAAAATTACCAGACATAATGTCTCCCTTATCATCTTTTTTAAAAATCTGTGCTAGCTTTCTAATAGACCCACTAAAAACAAAATTTTAAGATACTGTTAGGGATTCTGCAGGACTTCCAAGGAAAAAAGACACTGAGAACATGAGAACAGAGCTCATACGCACACGTGCATTTTTATCACCTGTGTAGAGATTTGAGAAAGCAGAAGCTCAAAAAGGATGATCATGATCTGAAGACAAAAATCAGACTGGAATAAATAAGGATACCACTGAATCATCCAGGTGCAGTGACAGGTTAAAACAAGAAGGCACCTGACAACCAGGAGACAACTTGCATTCAGGAGAAATGTCCATGCCCTGTATGGAATACACAAAAAACAGCAACAGTGAGTGCTGTGTACATAATTAAAACATTTGTAAACACGTAGAAAGTAATGCAGAGCTTTAAAAAGAAAGAGTCAAAAGCTACTGCACTGCCAACATGCCTACCCTAGAACATCAGATGCACCATTATTTCAAAGTAAGTCAACTTTTGGACCAGAACCTAGACTGTATACTCCTTCCTGACCATAACTACTGAAGGGCTGGAACAACAGCTTATTTTGTTTGTAAGGCAATAGAATTACAGAAAACTGATTCCCAGAAAAATTATATAACGGTAAAGCATGGTGTCTGTCTTTGGTGTGGGGGAGCGTATGTGTGTACATTCTTGGCTTGAATTTTCTTTTTTCTTTTTCTTTTTTTTTTTTAAAGGGCTTTAAGACTAATTTCAGTTTTAGAGCTTAACACTGAAACTTTTGCTGCTGAACGACAAATGTTTAATCCTTACACAGACAGCATTATTTTCACATATTGAGGCCGACATCATGGGTAGTCAAAGAATATGTTTAATAAAAAATAATTAAACTTCCATTTGCTCTATAGAACATCATAGAAAGTAATTCAATAAATTACAAATGACTTCTTAAGACGCTTGTTCAACTACAGAAAGCAAATTCAGACTACACAGAACACAACTGGCAATATTGCAAATGTCCAAAAAAAACCTGGACTAAGACTTGGATCATGAAGCCTGAAACAAGGGATAGAAATACAAGGCAATAACAGCTAAGGTTCTTTTAGTAACTACCAACACACACTTTTATCATCACCTTGGATATCCTTTTAACTTCAGTATTAGTGTAATTCTACTGAGGTTTCCTTACAACCCTTAACTTTATACAACCGTATTTGCATATAGTTTAGCTGATAGTGGGACATTTTTTCCCCTTCTGGTTCAAACAGATTAAAAATAAAGCCAATATATTATGTTCAAGTCTACACCAGCCTTCGTTACTTGAAACTGTAATTGCCTTATTACATAGAAAGAATCACTAGAATGGTAACCAAACTCACTTGACCATAATTAGGAAAATACTTTATTTCATAAATCTGATATAAATTAGGTTTTAGCCACAAGATTTAGGATTTGTTTTGTGGGGTAAGGGTGGGAAGTGATGGTATTGTTGACATACTCCATCAGCAAACTAAGTTAATAACTGTTTGTAAAACTTTGGCTATTTCATAGATGCATCCTAGTTAAATAAAAGTGCTATATTACAAAGGGCAAAATATTAAGTATGAAATACCTTGGTTTTTTTTTTTTCCATGATGAGGAATTGCTACCCCCTTCTCTTGGCAGTTTTTAATTTTCACTATTGCTAAGACACTGCATGAAGGGCCAAAAATCAGAATACTATTTGGGAAAATACATAACCAGCACAATCCAAATGGTAGTTATATAATTGTGTAATTACATGTAATACTGCTTCTTATCCTGGGGCTAGTTATTTTGCACATAGAAACTTATATTTCATTGGTAAAGTTCTTGATAAAAAAACAACACAGTTGTTTTACTGTACAAGCAAGCAACAGAACTATATCAAAATATACAGTTTTAGTTTTTTTATTTTTAAATTTATCCCTTTGTAAAGCTTTTTCAATGACTTCTACTAGTACCTGTATCTATCTTCTCTTAACACTTGCCTATTCTTGGACCGCAAACGACGTAACCAAGGTGAACTGAAGTCTCGGTCACTTCAGAACTTCTGTAAATACGAATCTGGGCCTCGACCGTGTCAGAGTAATAGCAGCTTAAGAAGGAGGAATCATATCACACTTCAAATATTAGACAGATTTTATATAGTAAAGGGTTCTAAGGATTTGGAATTAAACAGACGCCCTATGCCCTGCTACTGTGGTTTCTAGGAATAATTTGTCTTCCTTACTATTCAAAGTGCTTTTTCTTTAGTGGGTAACTCAGCATAATATATGAAGTGATATCCTACTAATGGTTTTGGGCAATATTTAATATTTAGTCAGATTTAAATCTGCAGAGAAGTTTTAACTCAAAGGGAGTTCAAAACTATCTAAACTTTATTTACTATTATTAACTGGAAACTCCAGGAGGTTTTATGACATAAAACACAAATAGAAATCTACACAAACAAAGCAAACAAACAATTTTTACATGAAGTATGCAGTGTTGAAAGGTCTTTTCAGTGGCACTTTATGACAGTTTGCCTCTTCTGAGTCTTGGGGAAACTACTCCTCATTTTGGGACTTCTAATTCTGCAGAGGGAGCCCAAAACTTTGCAAGGTGTAAACTAAATAGATCTACATGGTGCCAAGTAGCATGAGATAAGACAGTTTCTGCTTTAATTTCCCCTTACTGCTGTCAAAGAGAACAGTTGTAGTAAGGGGGAAAAAAAACCCACAACAGTCAAATCTCAGGTAACTCAGATTTTAACATGATATACAGGATGTCTTTAGAAAACAAAACAAAACCTGAAAACAAGTAATAGAAACCAATGTAAACTTCCTAAACTAACTCAGCTGAGGTAACAGGTAGCCAGTTTAATTGGCTGATTGGGAAAAATTTATCTTCTTTTAAACACACTTGTACCTGAATTGGAAACAGCAGTGCATCACAACACTAGAGCATTTTCATGTAATTAAAGCAATGGATGGTGATGTAGATTCTACAGCTTTCATGACATTCATTAGCTGCCCAAATTATTGCTGAGTTTTGATCTGTAAATTATAAGTGTCAAGGAGGCTGTAAAACTATATTCAAATTAAATCAATAATATGCATAAAGTATTCTGTGTTCACTGCAAATATATTAAATATACAGCTCTTACTTGAGCATTATTTTCATAAAATTAACCCCCCAACAAAATTATAATGCCTTTTGTTGTAATTTTACACCATTGTGTATTTGATAGTACATACAAGTTCAGAAACTTATGAACTTCAAGAAATATTACATGCAAAACGTCTCTGAAAGCAGTTTGCACTTCTAAACAAATACTGAAATGTTCGGTCAGTAAATCATTGATGCACTCAACACTGGGTTATTTACAATGAAATAATTAAAGAATAAATTCAAAATCAGTTTATAATTTAAGTGCAGAGTCTAGGGTCAGTCTTCATCACTAGAATCTGAATCCTCAGATGAAGACGATGTACTATCAGATCCAGATGAAGCATCTGCTTTCTCTGAACCCTCATCTGTGCTGTTTTCATTGTGAGAGCTTGGCTCTGTTCCCCCTTTGTCTTCCTGAACTCTAACCCTAGAATTTTCCTCCTTTTCTTCTGTGGGCTTGGCTGAGCCTGTGTCATTGCTTTCACTGTTCTGTACATCAAAAATATTAGACTGAGACAAAGCTGGGATATGAAGATTAAGGCCTGGAGTGAGAAGCATCCCTGGATAAAGTATGTTGGACAAAAGTAATGGGTTGAGAGAGAGAGGATTGGCAGCTGCAGCAGCAGAAGACGTTGAAGGAGAACTTGAAACAGAGTTTTCACCACCAGTATCCGTATTTTGGTCTTCTGTCCTTTCTTTCTTTGCATCTGCCTCCTTTGAATCACTTCCCTTTTTTTCCTCTGAAATAGATTCTGTAGACTTTGTTAGAAGTCCTCCCATGCCCAGCAAGTTTGGTAATCCAGCCATCCCTGACAACAGCATGGGGAACATGGCAGCCATGTTCTTCGCTTCTCCTCCAGCAGTTAAGCCAGCTGGCATTCCCATTAATCCTGCTGTTACTTGCAGCGACTGCAGGTTTTGCAGGTTTTGTTGTAAGGCCTGAAGACTAGGCAGATCCACTCCTGACAGCAATCCGTTGGCGAGCAGAGGGTTAACTGATACACTTGCAGCGGTGGCAGCTGCTGCAGCTGCTGTTGCCTTCGCAATCTCACTTTTGGGGCGCCTTCCTCTCCGGCTTACTTCTTCCCGCACAACAGGTCCAGTGAGAATACGGTCAAACATACCCTCTGGAAGAAAGCCCTGCAAGAGACACATTGGGTATTTTTAGTATTTTGAGAGCTTAAAGATGGAAAAGTAAAAGCAAACAAAAGACCCAAGCATACAGTAACAGTGTCAAAAATTATGTTAGCACAATAGGTTCACCTGCAAACAACGCACTGGAATTTGTGGTGACTTAGCGCTATGATACACATGGTCTTAAGGCCCATTTCCCAGTGAGGTCTACACAAGCATCTTCTCAGACCTCTGCTAACTCATACTTAAAGGTTTGTTTGCAGATCAAGCCAATTACCATATAGGTAATTACAGGACCAATCTCAATTTAAGACATAAACCAGCATTGCTTCGCACTATTACCACATTCTACTCATTTGACAGTTTAATTAAAAACATTTAAGTTAAATATAAAGGTGTGACTGCACACAGACCAACAATCTCTGAGCCGTTTTTACTATTGCTAGTGTCTGTTTAACATCCTCATATTTCACCTCATCCATAAACTCAGGAATAAACAGTAAAGACTCAAGTTGAGTCAAAATGAAATTCAGAGCACTTTTTTCGGGGTTGCACAGTTTACTTCACCTCTGTAAGCCCTCCTACCCTAACAATGAAGAAAGAATTGCAATGGACATTGTTTTAAATGCATTATCTTAATTCCTCTTAAAGAGCACAATCATAAGATTAACTATTACTTACCTCCATGCTACAAAAGCCTTTTTTCCCCCCTTTTATTTAAACTAGGCTAATGTAACTAGAGGAATTCAGAACTCATGCTCTGTTCTTCTGTCCCACGGATCACTACTAAATTCTAAAAGTAATTCTGCTATTACTTAGATCTTTATTCACTGCAGTCTAATCCTGTTCCTAGTTACCTATTTTTCGACCAGAATGGCCCACGAGGTTACTGGAGAGACTGGCATTTAGAACTTCACAGAAAGATTACAAGTAACTTGGTCATTTCTTTGCCAGAGGCTGCAGGTGTAGTGTAAGTATAATAGGTGAAGAAACAGACTTCACAAGAACCTTGACAAAACCATTTTCACTTCTGTTAGACACATGGAATGGAAGAGTAACTGGGTTACCTAGAAACCATTCTTTATTATACAACACAACTTTCTGAAGCTCAAAATATGTCCTTATCTCCAAGGCAAACAGGGAATGAACTTGAACCCATACACCATACTTGCACCAGTGACACTTAAAAGGAAAGAGATACCAGCTATGTAATAAAGAGTTCCTGTAATGGAAATGCGTACCTGCTGTTTTGTTGGAACTGTGGACAGAAGTCTATCAAAAAACCAAAAAAAAAACCCAACAACTTTATTCCTTTAAATTAAATCAAGTACAAACTTCAAACAAAGCAAAACCTCAAACTCACCGAATGCATCTTGCTACTAGTAAGAAGGAGGCTCGGATTACCAAGGAATGTAGTGCTCCTACCACTAACTGCGTTGGCAATCCGTACAGAAGGAATACATGGGCAACAGTGCAGTTGTAGTGCAGACCCTACTCCTAAAAGAATGTTAATAATTAACCTCACTCCCTCCACTGGAATCTCAATACTAGCTTTTAGCTAAAAACAAAACCTCTAAGAAATAGAAAACAGAAATTCTAAGTAGTAAAAAACAGCTATACTAATACTTGATTTACATTTTCACTGAGGATAGTAATATATTAAAGATGCACACTGAAAAGTACATTAATTAAAAAGTAAAATAAACTTGAAAAATTAGATTTATCTTCCTAACTGTAACTTTAAGAGTAAGAAAGTATTCTGAGGGCTCATACCTGTCCTAAAAACCTTCAAGGCTACATTTATGAGATGAATAAGTCACAGTACTATAGCACCTATAAACAAATCTCTAGCTTGAGCTTGCCAGCCACTGTCCCTCCCTTCCTCCTACAGCTGTGAGCTAGCAAATGAATTTAGGAAACTGAGCTGGCAGGAAAAAAGCTAACATGGACTCACATTCTGCATTTAACATAATACCAGAAACGAAAAGCATGCCCTTTGGCCTGCCTTTTTTTCCCTGTTTGCCTTGGTTGTTTTAAAGATGTATTTCATGTCACAATTCTCTTATTCTGCAAATACTCACAGACTGTTTTACAACTTCTCCCCACTCAGGAGCCACTCCATACTCTGGATTTTCTTTCAAGAACCTGCACAAATCCTTCAGAGGCGGGGCAAACGCACCTCCCACCTGAGAAGCAGAAGTCAGGAAATACTCATTAGGTAACAGAAAGGCAACATGCATGCCTGACACTGTTTCACTTTTGCCTTTTATATAAAACAATACACATAAAGTCTCACTTTAAATTATCAATGCGTATGATAAAGCTTTTGCCTGATTCCTGATGGTATATGAGAGACACTTGGTTTGTTCTAAATCTACTAAATTCAAACTCATCTATTAAACTCCTACTTTGCAACTTCAGTATTTTGACATTCCTACTGATGTTTAATATAAAGAGTCCACTTAGACACGCAATGAATGGAAGAGCAACCACATAAACAGAGAAGAGTAGTGGTGCAAGTACTAACAAGAAGGTTGTTAACTACAATCCTGTGAAACTTCCTTTATCCACTAAATCAGTGAATTATGAATACCTTTCTTGCGTTTCTTCTATTTATGAGTTGAACACGTTCTTCACCAGTCAAACTATTAATGTCCAGTTTATTAGGATTTCGACAACGGTGTCTTTTTTGTTTTGGCCTCCCATCATGCAGCTGCATCCTCTGTTAAAAAGGAATTAAAAAGCTCATTATCTTTCTGATATAACTGTTTTAGAAATGGCAAGTTATCTGTACATTCTCTTGTGTCAGGGATTCTTTTGATGGCATATTCAATTTCAGCAGTATTGTAACAATGATAATAATTTACTAATCACAAGCACATAAGCAGCAGCCCAGTAAATAGCACTAAATCCTCTCTCTGATGCCTCTACCTATTGCTTTGTTTTAATAATCTTTCAGTTTTCAACAGTGCTTTAACTGTCAGGAATGTTGCTACTGTTTTGTATTATAACACCTTTATGGAGAAATAAGGTTGTTATTCCAGACCCAATACATATGATTTTCTTACATTCTGTTCAGCATTAACAAATCTCAAATTCAGAGGTAACACAGTGAGAACGTCATACCCACAGAAACATCCCTACCGTAACACTGTCATGTAGGTATGAGCTACATTCCACAGTGAAGTCTTCAATCCCCTTGCACATCACTAAATATGCTGTTACACATTTCCAGCTCCCATCATCAGTACCATGGTAATATGAGTTTTCTTATCTTTGAGAGCTTTTTTAATCCTAGGTGATATTAGACAAAGATCAAATGTCTTTGTTTAGTATTGCTTTTCTTGGCAATTACATTTGTGAGGGAAGAGGAAGGGCTGCAGAGCTCAAATTATGTAAAAAGAAATGGAAGTTTTCCTTTTACTAAACAAAACTGAAGAAAAAAGAAGGAATAGTTCCATATAACATAGAATACAAATCCAAATATGTGTTATGAGAAGTGTTTTACTATTTAGCTAAAGTAGAGCTGAAAGGAACACTCACAGGAATACAAGCTCCTGAATCTTCAACATATCCAGGATGTTCTTTAAGCCACCTTTCTAAATCTTTTCTTTTGGGGGCATCATCACCCGCAAGCCTTGTTCCATCTTTTAGGTTAATAACAGGAACTGGACTCTCCGCATCAAGCACGCCTTGGGACTGCGTGTAAGTGAGTGCTGGGTTTATTCCTGCAGCAACTTGACAGGAGTTAATACCTGGATTAACCTGGAGAAATTAAAACCATTTGACTAAGTTTTCCATAGGAAACAAACCATCACAATTATTTCATGTATGATACAATGAAAGCCGCAGTCCTACAGATCATTACGCACACAGTCAAGGACTCAGTGAGACTACTCATGCCATAATATAGCTCCCTTTAAGTCACTAAACAACCAGATCCTGCAAGAGATGTTACAGGAAAAGACATTAGGAAGTGTTGCTAGGTCAAATATAAAGTTTTAATACTACACTGTTAATTACATTCAAAGTGAGAATGAAACTTACCTTTAAAAAATAATTATCAATATTTAGTAAAACTCTACCAGCTCTTATTTGTGTCGTCATAAACTGTCAATGAACAATTTCAGAAAAAACCCAAACCCAACAGTTTTGAGTAATAAAGTTTTTGTTGCATCCTGACAGCTGGTTATGCTCAGGTTAAGGGATTAACAGTAATTTAGACCTTGTTTTTGGATACAAAAGTCAAGTTTACTTACATGATTAGGCTGCTTATTTCTATTTACAAAGAGGACATCAACCCCCTCCACATTCTTCCTTCTTCCTCTTCTCTTTTTGACTACAGGCTGACTGTCAGCTATGACTCCATTGGCACTGGCTGTTAAGTGACTGGAAGTACCTAATGAATGATGCAATTAAATTAGTGTCAGATGCTTGTGCTCTTTACAACAAGAAACATGTCTGAATTAAAAAGGAAATAAAATGACTTGAAATAGTGCAAGTGCATATATTTTCTGCATCTATTACCTAACAGAAACTGCCTATTGTTGTATGACTGTTTGAAACTGTTAATATCAGGCTCGGAAAAGCTACTGTACTATGGAAGTTTCTTATTACTGCTCCCTACCCCTTCTGAATAAATCTGTACAGAACTGCTGACATCATATACACACACAGAGGCAGACAGCCCTAAATGTTTGTAACTTTAATGTTATGTTACAAAAACCAAGAAAGTACAAAATGGAAGTGAAGAGTAGTAGTTTTTTTAAAAAAGGAAATGCTCTAATCTGCCTATGTATGCAATCTCAATGAACTGCAGTCATTTAATCAGAGGCTGGCCTAAACCAAGCAACCAATTCTGATAATTTCAAATGTTATACTCTAAACCTTAACTGCTTCCTTCATGCTCATTTTTAGTCGTCAGTGTACACCTACTGTTATTTTTTTTATCAAAATAAGCTGTAACTTTATCGCTATAAGCCAAAAATTGCCTCTGGACTATTGTCCTCCACTGTTTCTTTACATGAGACACAGGAAAGAATATGAAGAGTGCAAATTGACACTGAAATAGATCTGTAATTCTTCATCTCTACCTAGAACTAGCCACAACAAACTCTGATTTAAACTGATGACTGTCAGTGTAGATAGATGCTCTTCAGAATTATTAAAATCTTCTTGCGGGGGTGTTTATGATGTATAATGCCATAAATGAACGTTATAGTAACTGACACTCAGAGAGCATTCATGTGGTCCAGCCTAATGCCTCAACTCAGATGCCCAGTTTCCCTAACAGACTGGAGAGAACTCCTCCAGACTGCAGTTTAAAACAAAGGACATGGCAATCATTTCTCTCCACTGTCTATACAGGGACATCAACAGAAGAACCCAGAAGATACAATTTCATATTAACCTTATGACCATACATTTTATGTATGTACCTGATTCAGGAAGTGATTTTGGGAAGTTAACAAGGCTGGTTTCTGAAGCATTCTGGAGTTCACGGAGGCGAGCCAGGTATTGCTGCTGTCCCAATGTACCTTCCTCACTTTCAAACGGCCTTTTCTGAGACAGTCCCTGCTTCTGAAAAGTCAATTTCAAACCACCTTCCTGTTAAATAAATGCCAGGGTTAGAAGAGTCTCTTCTGAAGCAGTAATGATTACTTTATAATCAGGATTCTCACATACAGTTACTCCAGAGTTGAGGAAGAATGAAAACATTGAATTAGGCCTTAAAACAAGTCTTTCTTCTCCACCATGTAAAAACCAAATCTGAACAGAGGTTTCACAGAATTGTTCCTATGAATATAAATTTTAAGTTATGTACTACCTTCACTGAAAAATCCAGACACTTAACAGCTGTCTACCTCCCTAATCCAGTCCTAATGAAATGGCAAATCCAATTACAAAAGGAAGTTTCCATACATTTTTTTATGTGCTACAAACAGGTCTCAAACTACAGATAAGAAAAATGTTTGAAGCTTCCAGTCTGCGTTTAAACTGGGAAATTCACCTATAAACCTCTAAAAGGCCATGAAGTAACAAAGTGCTTGCCAGCTAGGACATGCTGAAATGTTTTAAGAAAAGCCAAACAACAGAAACACCTTTTTTACTAAACAGGTTTCTTAGAAAGAGCATAAAATAAGCTGTCCGAGGAAGCACCACAATGGCAACATTTCAATTCAGAGACAGAAATAACAATGACTCCTTCCGGTGGCTTAAGCAAATTAAAAAAAAAAAAAACAAACCCAAACAAATGACCAAAAACCGCCCCCCGAAAAACTAAACGCTCAATGCCCAGAAGCAGCAGACCCAAATACCCACAAACAAGTGTGTGAAGGAAGTAAGAGTGAGAGCAGGCAGCCACTTGCAGGTAAAGCATGCCGCACACCGCAATCGCAATCAGGTCCTAGGGCAATAAAAATAAACATACGTCATTGATTTTCACTGTAAACTCCTTTTCTCGTACATGCTTCTTCACCTTTGACATCTGTGGTGACTGATCATATTCTTCTTTAACACCTGCCAGAGGGGGTGTAGGTGCACTGGGCTCAGTGTAATCGGCAGCGGCACCTGGGCTATCCAGAAGTTTGGTTGTGTAGAAAGATGCCACCATATTGCTGTCGTAGCTCCTCCTTGCTGAAGGCCATTTACCTTTCAACACTGTTTGACAAATGCTGTCAAGTCGATTAATCATAACTCGATCCTAAAAACCAGAGAAAATATTTTTATAACAGTAATGCTTACCAACACTATACACATATTTATGTTTTATCTCCTAAGTAAAAGAAGAAGAGAAATTACAGCATTTTTCATCCCTAGACTTGGACTTAATTTTCTGAGTTCCTGGATTTGTACCAGTTCCCTGTAAAAGTTTGTGAAAGCCACCTCTGCACTTAACTTCACCACCTGTAAACAAATATCTACTCTCTCTCGTCTATACAAGGCCTAGGGCCTGCAAATGCTTGAAACACACTATCTCATTGATTTTTAAAGAAAAGATATGGTAACTACCACAGCAGGATTTGTAGGTCTGGCTTTGACTCATTGGTAGCAGTGTCTGAACCCAAGAGCAGCACCATAATGTATCTGGCAAACTGCATTTATAAAGCTAAACCTACAAGACTTTTATTCATGTCTCCTTTCAGCTTTTGAAGCCGTATTATTCCTCATTCACATTCTCTAGACACCAAACAGAGATGACTTCACACACCTGCATAATACATAAACCCTGAATCCCAGTAAACTCAGCTAAGTATGTCCAGACTCCAGAAATTAATGAGTTTTCTGATAATTTCAGAGTTATTTGTCAAGCAAAAAATGTGAATGCTAAGATTATCTGTTCTGTAAGCAAACCTTTTTTTTTTTGCGAAGTTCAAGACCCTCTCCTATATTTAAAAGAAGTCTGACTTTGTACATTCTAAATGTCATTTTTCCACAATCTACAAAGCATTTGTGACATAAAAGTTACTCTCTCCTTCTCAAAACTAATGTTCAAAAATTACAAAAAGTAGTATTTAGATCTAAATGTATCTTCCAGGAGCAAATGTAACAACAACTAAAAGCTCCAAGTTCAGATCCTACATCTATCTTCCCCCACTTCATGACCTTTTTTTTGTCTTCCTTTTCAGACTTAAACTGCTTGACCTTGAACCTTTATTCCTTCATTACAAGCTTGTGATATGGCTCTGAATTTTCAAGCTGATTTGCAACTCATGCCTGTTCCACAGAAGTTATTTGAAATGATGTTTTTTTATTAAAATGCCAGTAGTTTTTTTTTTATATAGCATATGCCTAACAATAAACACGGTAAAATTTCTTTAGAAGTGTAGAAAAATGTAAGCATCAAAAAACCTGTCATGAATGTTAACATCACATCCTATGCTTAAAAAAAAAAAAAAAATAAAAAGGTTTGAAACATTAAAACCTGTAACACTGGTTATAAAAGCCAGTTGATTTTTTCAGACCCAGAAAATGTCCAAGTCAGTCTCATTTTCCTTATACGTCAGGAAACAAACCTATCCACAAACACATCACAGTTAAATTTTATTTAGAGAACAGGCATTCTGGCAAGTCACAATTTTTGCTTCATCTTCTTAGTAAGCTAGTAGTTGAAAGTGTAAGGAACTGCTCTGCAGTTTTCCAAGCTATGTCAGCCTTAGAAATTCAGATATGACTAAAGAGCCTAAAAATATTCAGTGTTTATTTCAAACAAGATGAATTTCCAGTCACTTTGTATTATTGTCTTTTCTAAGTATACTTTAGAATGTCACTAATTCACCTACAGAATCTTATAGTTAAATTTTAACGTAAAAGTTGTATCACACTAGTGCTTCAGCCAGCCTATACTTGAACGTAACTTAGAATTTTACAAAGCAGCTGAAGGAGTCCTACTACTACTAACAGTTTTTCGAATATTTAGCTTAACTAATTTCTTGCTCTGTTTTACTTTTTGCATTCTTTTGGACTGCTCTAAACAATTCCTCTCACCGAGTTAAGAACATCCAAATACCTGGCAGATTACCTCATCTTCATCTTAAGTATGTTTCCTTTAAAGTTTTGTTTCCTATGTGAACATTCTCTGTTTTACAGATATAACCATACAACTGATGTATAAAAATGCTTCATGGTAATTTTACTATAATTTACCATGAACAAAATGTTGAGTTTCTTTTCCAAGATCTCCCCACAACTCAGTGGTTGGGATTTAACGTATTTAATTGAATACTAATGTCACAGCCCATCTTCCCCTCCAACCTGGGTTTTCAAAGTGGTATTACAAACTTGCCTTTGGCCAGTAGGATGCAGCCAGCATGTAACCACCTTGGAGGAGATAACCGGAATTTGGTGTCCCGTTGTTCATCTGGAAACTGTCTTGAGTCTCATCTTGTGTTGTGCTCAGAGAGGCCACGCTCTCTTCATCGTATGCTTTTATATGCGGCGTTCCTTCTGCTAAATAAAACCACTAAGATCATTTGATGTGGTAAAGAAGTTAAAGACTCACAGTAAGAGCTTCAGGTGAACAAAACACACAAAATGTTCAGAGAAAGTCCAAACACAAAATTAAACTGAAGAATTGATCTGTTCGGTTTTTCAGGATGACTGCCGATCCTTTTCGAGGCCTGTGCATTCCACACATATTCCTGTTAATATTTCAAGAGCTTAACAGGTCAAATACTTAGCTAGTTGAAAACAGATATGCTTCAGAGTAATCTGATAGGCAGTCCTCGTTTTAACATATTTCCTTTGTAAGTCAACATGCACTAAAATACAGAATTAAACTGAAAGGTGTCTATCACCAGAACATGCCAAATCTATTACTACTTAAAAAAAAAAATGCCCCATTTCATTTACTAGATGGAATGTTAGGTGTTCCATGGCTTGAAAACATGTGCCTGCATCATTTAATTTTTAAAGTTTTAAGTACAGGGGAGTTTTTCCTAGTGTCTTTCCAGTGTGTCTTCTGACTTTCTTTTATGTCTCATTATTATTTTACTTCTTTCCTCCCTCCAGGTAACTATCAGTTTCACTACGACATGGGGACACAGTCTGAAAATTAAAAAAAAAAAGTAGGAAAAAAAAAATGTTGCTGCCTGAAAAGGGAAATACTACATAAACAAAACAAGTAAGAGTATTGAGGGACAGTTCTACAGAACTCGAATTTGTCCTCAGCAATAGCTACTTATCAAGTCATCTGATATAATTCAGGTCTCCCTTAAAAGATGTATCAAATGTCAGAAGTATGCTCATTGCACAACCTGAGAAACAAAACCTAGGCTTAGAATTAAAAGTGTAGACAAACAATTTCCCAGCATTCACCGATCTCTTCAACACCACTTACTCAGAGTAAAACGGCCACAAAAAGAAAGGCTGACTGATCGACAGCGGTTTGCAATCTGAGGATGGCACAATTACTTGCCTTAACAGTCTGAGCCGGCAGAAAGCAACCCTGATACCTGGACTAGTAGCACATACTGTAATATCCACCACCTAGATCTAAGTATTTAGGACATATAACCATTCCTTTTTTCTTACTGTTTTAAGATTTGCATACAACTTTTTCCCCGAAAATGTCCTTCCACCACTAGAGGCAGCAGCATCTTAATCACTCTGTTTAAGTGGCATTTTACTTGCCCAGTAATCATTTTCCCAGTAAATTAACCCAATGGTTTCCACCTGTTATTTCCACAGACAAGAAGATCCATCTGATTAACACAATGCCTTTTTCCCTGAGGTACTAGAAAAAATTAGCTTATTTACTCATGCTGTAATTCCACTGCCTAACTGAATCTTCTTCCTTTCTCTATTACCATTTGTTATCACACAGCAGAGAAATCCTTTCATATTCCGAGTTTCAATGAGGCAAGAACAGACGACACTCCATAGCATCAAAATAAGGAATAAATTAAATAATCATTGGTTGGTTTACTAAAAACTTTAAATCACCTCACTGATGAGAGGTTTTTGCTTCTACTTTGAAGGTTTCAAACGTGTCTCTGTGTTATTTGACCCTATACTCGCCTCAGTCTTTTCTAAGCAAGTACCTATTTAAGTGAAAATTTTCAAGCACACTACTTGACCACCTCCAGTTGACAAGAAAAAGCAGCTTACATCACTCTATAGCTTGGACAGAAGGAAATTTGCAGATTTAATGAAAGCATGAGAAAGCTACAGAGACAGGCGAGCAAGAGCGGAAAAAACAAACAAGGAAACCAGAAGAATCTCTATTATTTAGTAAGAAAAACAAACAGTAATAGGGAATACACGCATGCGCACACACACTGTATTTCCAGAAAGCATAAGCCATTCAACTTTCCTCCCACAAGTGAACCACATGCACAGTAAGAAGCTTGCTTAGGGAATCAGTCAACAAATCCCAACTACCTCATCCAAGGCACTGAGATAAAGCAAAGAAAATGCTGTATCCCTGAAATTCTTACAAATCACTTGAAGAATCAAGCAAATACATTTAAGTTTACTTTTGTGGGATTTAATATCTTTTTTTTGACATTTTTCCGTTAAGAATAAACTTGTTCAGTTTAAGAGTTATACTGCAGAAGTAAGACTACACACATACCACGTTTTTGTGCCTCCTCTTCATCACTATCACTCTCTTCAGACGATGATGATGATGACGACGATGACGAGGATGATGATGATGATGAGGATGAAGATGCTGAAGAACAAGATGAAGATGATGAAGAGCTAGAGCCTGATCGAGAGTGTGAACAAGAGGAGGAAGACGAAGAGGATGAAGATGATGACCTGGAAGAACAGGATGATCTATCTGAGTCAGAGTCTGAGTCAGAGCTAGAGTCAGACCCCCTTTTGCTGACTCTCTGTTTTTTGGAAGCTGGGTTTGGAGTTAGAGGCTCTGTCCTTGCTGCTACCATGCGCCTATCTGCTTCAGCCTTCATGCTAGGTTTGTGGTCCATATTTTGTATTGGTGTGCCATTTTTTGGACTCAAAGGTTCAGATTTCATTATTGTCTGGGTCTCCTCTGTAGACATAGATTCCTCTTCAGAAGACTGAGGGTCCTCTTTCAGATTTTCATTTTTAGCTTTTGTGTCCTCAAAAGCATTCATTCTGGCATCTGACAATCTTGACTGAGGTGTAAGAGGAGAAGCAGATAATGCCATCTGGTACTGATGCAAGAGTGGAGTAGAAGTCCTTGAGAGTGCCACTTTATTTTGATTATAGTTCCTCTGGGCAGACATAAATGAGAGTTCAGGATCACGAAGAATATGATAATCTGTCCTGCTAACTCCGTGTTTAGCAGCTCCAATAAGCAAATCCCTATCATGAGTCCCACACTCCCACCAGACAGGTAAGTCCGGGTTTGGCTGGCATAGTTTTAGTCGTTCAAACAACTGTGTATGTCTAAGAGCCTGTTCTCGCACTTTCCTTAGGAGTTCAATGCGATACAGAGTCCGAGACGCACGCTCCTCTGTAATTGGCTGGATAAATATGTTTGGGTCTACGAGTTCTGTATTAAAACAAACAAAAAAAATAAGATGAGAATCTGGCAAAAAAAAACCCCACTGCAAATAAATGCTAGAAGCAGATAGCTTTAATCAGTTAATACATATATGTCTTTCCATTACAAGCTTTCAAGTTTACACTTAACATGTTTCCTTATTTCTTTCTCCCTCATTTTTATTTAGGGCCATACGAAAGAAAAACCTTTGCAAGATAAGCACTGGCAACATATATTAAAGATAGATCTAAAAGTAAAAATATATACACCCACCTTCTTTTGAGGGGAGACGACAGACTCGCCGGCACATAGACATAAATGCATACAGGTACTTCTCTAAGCTCTCATCCGTTTTTTTATGGAGCCTAGCCATTGCTCTGAATTTGGTCCAATCAAACCGTCCCCTCTCAGGGTCAAACACCACACCAAATGTGGACACAACTCTGTAAAAGTCTGCTTCTTCTCTTCTTGTCCATCTTGGTCAGCAAGAAAAAAATTGGAAATTCCGTCATTTTCTTCATTATTTCACACAGCTAGCAATTATTGTTTCTTCAGTATTTTTTATATAAGGACGTACTAAAAATCTGTACTTGCATGCTGCACATACCTTTGCTGTCTTTCAATCTTAGCAGCCATCTTTGGATTCAGCGCAGCTTCCTCATACGGCGGCTGCATCATACTGGTTTGTACTTGGAATGCCGGCTGTATCTGCTGGGCCTGTCTGTTTTTACTTGTTCGTTGATAAGCTGTTATTAGGCGGCGAAGACGCGTTGTTAAGGCAGACTGAGTGGGCCAATAGATTTTGTCTCCTTCCATCATTTGTCCATCTACATTAAAACAAAGTCACAGGGAAAAGAAAAGAAAAAAAAAAAAGTTAATCACTGCTAGTGCCCATGGTTCTACACTAGGCTATCTAAATACATTTTAGCTAAGAGTCAGGAGAATTAAACAATTCAAAATAAACTGAATTGGCTCAGATTTGAAGTTTTATATATTTACCTCCATCCGCTATTACTAGATCACCTGGGGATGAGACATCATCCTGTAGAAAAAAAAAAAAAAAGTGAAGCAAGATTTAAAATGTAGCCCTCTCCTGAGATTTAAGTTAAACTGGCACCTTGCACATAATCTGTGAATATGACAACGAACAGGAGTAACAAATTTCAGATAAATGGCTAATAAGGCATGCAGCAGAATGATACAACAATTCCCAGCCTTTCCCCCCAGTCACACAACTTCAGAAATCCACGAAGTAAGTACCATCAATTTAGGGAAATATGGAAAAATGTAATAATTTGCTCAATGAAAACGTGCAAGTGTTCCATTCTAAGTGTGTTAAAAGGAGCTATAAAATAGGCGCCTACTATACCTCTATGTCATCTTTAAACATTGCTGGTGCTGGTTTATATTCTGGATCTTCTACGTCCCTGTTAAAATTTCAAAACAAAAGAACCCATCTTAGCAATATTTTAGAAGTCCTTACACTCTTGTCAATTAAGAAAAAACTCATTTAAATTTACTTAGACATACTGTATTTAGTCTTCTATTCAACATGAGGAAAATAGCTCACGGCAGCTCTGGGCTGAATCCTGCTCGCCTCACGCTCTCATTCCAAAATGCTCTTTATGACCACAGCTGCTAACCTCACTGATGAGCCAACGAATAAAAGCAGTTCTCCCTTTCAGCAGTTACCCATGATACTCAGATTCATCTACTGGGGTCCCTGGTCAGCTATGCAACACTAACACACCAAGCTGACTGACCTGAAATCAAGTGAAATAGGTCTGTAGTACTCTGCCTTTGAAGGCTTTTGCACTTCAGCGTCTAAGTAATATTTCTGATAGAGCAACACAAGGTAGAGTCTGTGTTAAGTTGCTACATTTTCTTTTTAACTGTGAAATCCCAAACTTCAATGGTTCTATTACACCGTTCCTACCTGTCTTCCACGCTGTGGGAGTAAAATCAAAGTAGTATGCTTCACAACAATGACATCAAACTAGCATAAAAGAGTTAAGAAAAGAATAAAGTACAACATATAAATTCAGTCTCTGTTACTTTATGGCCCGGAAACATTCATGTCCACTTTTAAGTGCTCATACCCATCAATAAAATCATTTGCTCTCTGTTCAGCAGCAACTGCTTTTTCATCCGGCTTGCCAACCCTTTCCAAGAAGCACAGCGCTGGGTCTGCTCTGATAGTGTTGTATTTTTCATAACCTAAAGGAAAACAAAAGTGGCACAATTTCAACTTTCTGAGTAAGCTATTTAAAAAAAAAAATTAAAAAATTGAGTGGAAGGTGTTCACATTGAGGGGTAGGAAGTACGTACATAGTCATCCATATTACTCACCATGTTTAAAAACTCCAATTAGAAGGGATTTATCTGCCTCTGCATCCCACCACTCAGCAGGAACTTCAGAGTGATCTGGCTCAGGGACCCAAACATCAATTTCACTAAGGAGAATCACCAACAGCATAACAACATCAATAATATTCAGAGAAAGAAATAAACTGTTATTTTCTCTTTCTACATTTGTACTTTGTGGGGGATTTTTAAACTTCTCTCTTCAAGCACACAACATACATATGTAAGTGCACATACATTCCATGTCCAGCAAACTAAATCAAAGATTACTTTGAAGGTTGTGAAGAGTCCTAGGATTGAAATGTTTAATTTTTTAATGCACTCTGTTATTTAACAGCAAGTAACAATTACAAAGTGGATCGTTATGCTACTAAGTTACATAAGCCACATAAACCACTACTGATTTATCGTTAAGAATAATTTTGATAGCCTAAAGAAATCAAGGTATACAGTTTTTCACCTCCACAATAAAAACTTAAAATCAGCAATACAAAACAGCCAGGTAGCTTGGTACTTTGTATTTGACAAAGATCAGTAACAAGGTAGTAACACATAAACAGAACCAGCATACATTATTCTTCCTCTCTCAGTAAACTCTGCCAACTCCTAGCCGTTTGTGCTTGCAAAACTTAGCAAACCAAAGACTATTTGCTTTTGTGTTTAACAGTACAAGATAAGACTGTTTTTCCACAAATGTTTCTAACAGCTTTCTGAATCAAATTAGAACTTTCTATCCACCACAAGCTCCTGTAGCAGTGAGTTCAGGAACTTCTAAACAGCAATACTTCCATTACAAAAACAAAGGAAAAAAAAAAAAAATCTATAAAGCAGCACATAACCAAAGTGTGTATAAAGAGTCAGGGGGAAAAAAAGTAAATTAGAATAATTAGAATGTAAAGTATATAATCCTATCTTTAACTCACTTTTTCAGCCTATTTGACTTAAATAATTTAACTTTATATAGCTAGGCTCCTAAACAGGACTTCCTCATGTCAAGTCAATACAAAGTGTTTAGTAAATAAACAGTGAACAAAACCATTCTTCTGGTAGCCTAAGGATACAAGTATTTGGTTTTAATATTTCTTATTTAGGTCTAGGAAGATCTCTGAATTTTCATTCAATGGTTTACATTTAAACTATACAAGAAAAAAACCTCTCTATAGTTCACCTGGCATCAATTCCATCAAACACCTTCTGGAATTCATTACCAATGACTTCTTGTTTTAAATAATACAGCATTCTTACTCGAAGCAAGACCCTAAACAAAGAAAAAAGGAAATACAAGTATTAGCACTCTAAAAGCTTTCAGTAGTTGTGGGTAGTTCTGTTTTGCTTGTCTTTTATAATATCACAAAGCTTTCAAGTCATTTTCCTAAAACATACTTCCTTCAGTTATAAGAGGAGATAACCTTCAATTCAGGTCACCTAACACCTTTTATTGCAATGACTTCTATAAATCACTTCATTGCAAAAATTCTTTCAAATCCTAGACAAAGACCAGGGCCAGCAGAACACTCCTCACTGGCTTCATAAAATACTGATAAGAACAAAGTGCTATTTCCCTTTTCCTATGTAGAAGATTTCCTTAGAAAGAATCGAGCGGGCTAACAATGAACATCTTTTCCGTCGCTTTTTCATTTCTTCTCACTTAGAATTTGGTGCATGACCCCGATAGCTTCTCCATGCTTTATCTCAACTCCTGACTACAGCTGTATGGAGGTTTCAAGCAGGGTATGACAAGTTTTGCTATAGAAAAATGATTTATCTACAACAAGCTCATTCAAGTAGTAGCTCAGATTCTCAGAAGCCTAGAAAACACACCAGGTAAAGAGCATGTAAGATGGAGGGACAACAACTTCAGTGCTTTCAGTTTCTTTGCTAAGCACTCCCAAACTCTCCAGTCCTTTGCCTGCTACAAGGCTCCCCAAACATCCTAGCAAGATCATTCTCCCATTCCCTGTACAGACACAGAGTTTCTTTAAAAATGGTAACAGAATTATTTAAAATGTGAAATATTTCGTTCGTCTCCTAATACACTGCAATCAATTTGTTCTAATCAAGCTAACACCATTAGAAGGTGTTCTTCATAGTGCCACAAGTATTTTCAAGTCTTCTAAGACAATGAGGAGTTAGCAAAAAAAAGAATCTTTACATAAACACTGAAAGACAAACACTTCAGCTACTGCTTACTTGTTGCAATGGTGCTTTATGTGTTTTTTGTATCCTTCATCTTGCAACAGGTGTTCTGGATTGTATTTTCGAAGCCATTCTGCTTTGTGTATATCAAAAGTGCTAGCCTGGGTCTTCACTTTTTTCCCTTTTCTTCCTCTAGGCACAGGGGCTGATAAGCCTATATAATTGAAAATATAATACAGTAACAGGTATAGATCTGCGTGATACTTACAGTTCCTGCATCCTATACCAGTACTGTGACCTGCAGTGCAAGAAAAAATACTAGCATCACACCCTCTGGATATGAGGTTTTTTTCTCTTATCTCTTAGAGCATCTCTAGAGCACATTTCACCAGCTAAAGACAAAGTAGGAGATGGGGAAAGAACGGAGAGTGTGTTGTCACCTGCTACGGAACAGAACAGCTTCTTATGAACGGAAATGAAAACTAAGCTTACATAGAGTACACCAGTTCATTTCGGTAAGCCATCAAATACAAAGCAGAGCAGGAATGATACTACTTATGCCATCAATTAAACCGTGTACTTGGAATAAACTGAATTTATTTCAAGTAAGACGCATTCAGAGAGAATTTTTAGCTTTTTACCCCAGTACCACAGGCATAGCTATATGAAGCTCTTTAATTGCAGAAACATGTAAATCCTTACCAAGGTGATTCTGTAACTCTCGTGTTTGCCCATCCTCTGTTGGGGTAATAAGGTCCCATATAAAACTTTTTATTTTCTCATCCCCTCTGTAGTGGACAAGACAATAGGCTAATAGAGCTCGGCAAATTATCTCCACATCCTGTTCGTTCAGGTGTCTCTTGAAGCGACCATGTGACAAAATTTCTCTCCATCGACCCCACCTAGTCCGAAGCGAGACACAAATCAGCACTTAGAAGTGAAACACTTGGGCAGCCTGTAGATTTCTGTTACAAAAGGGAATTTCTCTGTAAAGTATTTGGCTTTCCACTTTCATCCTTCTGCTTAAGTGACTGAGTGGAAATATGGAAGTAACATTTGCAACAAAACTTCATCTACTTAAACAAGAGTTTTAAGCAAAACTTGCCTGTTTAAAAAAAAAAAAACAAAAAAACAAAAAAAACAACCAGATGCTTGTTTTAGGCTTCTAAGACACAAAAATGATCGGAACTCATACTGACAAGCATACACAGTCATTTATCTTATAAAGGTGGGCGAGACAAGACCTAAAATTTTACTTCCAAATCAATATGTCTGATTTAAGTATGCTTAAAATAACTGGTTAGATTTTCAGTTCCTATTTGCACCTCATGGAAGTGCAAGGTATTCTGCAATCCTGAACATCAAGTCACCTACCAAATCTTTATTTCAGATATATTTACAAAGTCTCGAACCTGCCTGCAGCACTTAGTGTAATGATTTTGAGACTACTGTAGTGTCCATGTTAAATGTCAATCTCCTTTGAAGAAAGGTTTTAACTTCTCTTCTTTAATGTATCTTCAATTGCGAATGGTCAGAAAGATTTACACAGGGTTCACAAAAGTGTCACATAAATTCATATTCTAAATAAATTCTATATACATGCACCCAGTTATTGCCAATTTAGTGAAAAGCTATTCCATAAATGCAATTTAGCACTAAGAAAAACAGTATTAAAAAAAAATAAATCTTCCTAGAATGAAGAAGGATGTATACAGTACCCATAGACCAGCAAGTTTTTTTCCACTCGAAAGCACTCTGTTCTTCCATATCCATTGGAACGGTCACAAGGCCTGCGGAGTTTTGGTTTGTCATCACCCTCGCTCTCCACTTCAGACAGCTCGGCCAGCTCATCTTTTGTAGCACTAAAAGGCCGTGTTTGTTTCCTGATTCTTGGGGTATCAATAACCAGGCTGTTCTGCAAAATTTCAAACAAATCTTATCAGATAATTTTTCTTCAGTAGATGGCTTCAGTTTGGAAACAACAATTTCTATCTCATGTCATTAATACAAAATTTGTATTCTGGAATATTGATCAAAACACACCAGAAATCCTACACCTTCTATTTCAGAATTCAACAGCAAGCACATACTGGAGAAAACGTGCATTAGAAAACAGAAATACTTACTCTACCACTGATAGCATCTATATCTATTTCTGCTTTTTTGGCCCATTTCTGCCAGAAGTTGGGATCATCTAGTGAGATATCAGTCCTGTTTCCAGATGCAACAAAACTAGCCTGTAATAAACAAAACTAAATCTTATCAACATCATACATCAGAAGTTTGTACAGTTTGAATGCCTCAGTGCTGTGAAGACTGTATAACCTTATTTCATCAAACATGTCCCTGGCAGTAGTTAAGGCTTTAGAAGTTACAGTGCAAAACAACTGAAAGGTTCTCCTTCCCCTTAATCTTTTAAAATCAGATCCACAATATACCATAAATATCTGATGAACTTTCATTCACCATTAGGAGAGAAGAACATTTAACAGCAAGATTCTTCTGCTTCTAACTCTGAACCTAAATTACTTGAACAGAAGAAAACAGAATCTTTTGAAGAGGCTTATCAGCATTTGGGGATTTCATCTCATGCAAAAGTACTCGCTTGAGGGACATTTCAAAGGAGCGTTTAAACTACCAACAATCAAGGCTTAAGAGCATGGAATAAGCTTAATTTCAGAAGGCATTTAAAAAACCCTGATACACTGCTTTTGGGAAAACAGTAAATACATATAAAAATTTCTAAGTCTTCTGATAAAAAGACAGTGATGATGACATCCCCTAATTGGTTTCCCATCTCTTCGTTAGAAGTCTATTTCTTATTTAAGCCACAATCAGCAAGATATAAGAGTCGAAACAAATGTGTGTTTATATAAATAATAAATACACATTTATATTCTTAGAAGTTTTCCTTTTGCTTTTTTATTTTTTTGCTTTTTTTTTTTTTTTTTGAATTGTCACAACTGCATTCCTGAAGTACCCACACTCCAAGCTCACTTACACTGCTTGATATATTTTCTAAACTATTTATGTATTTTTTAATTTACCTGCATTTCTACTGCTCAGATTCATATTTGCATATGCTTTGGAAACAAAGGAGTCCAAATCTACTTTTTGTTCCGTTCATGCAGTTTTCCAGCATAGGCTTTTGGATGCTATAATACTACTTTTTTTCTTTCACTCACCAAAAATTAGAAACCTTCGGTCCAATTTATTTTAGACTATTACTCCCAAAACCTTACATTCTCAGCCCCCGCCATGTACATATATATATTCTCCACCCCCTGCTATTTTAGGAGCTTTCTTATTTTGCTTTTCGAACTCTTAGCAAAAAAGTTAAAGGTTCAAACTACGCTGTATGTGTAGGCATTTTCAGAATAAGCCTGACAATTTGAAATCCTAATAATTATTGTCTTATAAACATTTTCCTCTGGCATTTACTCAATCTGTATGTGCAAATCTGATGTTGCTATGTGCACATTAATATAAACACATAGATATATGAACCCCCAAAACACACCTAACTTACACACATAGTAAGCAAAGGTAAATATAACTTAAAAAAAAAAAGCACAAGCTTTACAACATTTAATTATATTTCCAGCTATATACTGTCAAAGAACAATTTGCTGCTTCTGCACCTTGGCAAACGTGGAGCCCCTTCCTTCCGATTCAATTGTGATAGTTTTAGTACGACGCTGCAAAATTTGGTCAATGTCTTCCTCACAAAATTTAGAGCCTTCATCTTCCTCATCCATAATTGCACCATACGCACCTCTTCGAAGCAAGTCTTCTATTTCTTTTTTAGAGAGTTGTTGGATCTGAGCAAATAAAAAAGGTTTTAGAATTGAGACAAAAATCTCCATAAGTCTTTTCTACTTCTTTCCCTTTCTAATGTTTCTGCAACCTGTGCCTTGTAATTTATAAACTGAAAATCCAGATTATTATAAGCTGAGAGAAAAGTCTAGTTCACAGTTGAAATAATTTGTTATGTGGTTACAGTACACATTTCCACATGTCTTTTTTGATTTGGCTATTCTTAACACTGTGATGAACGTAAGTTTAAAACACCAACCTGTTAATACTAAATGTAAATCTCACCTTATATTAGAGTAACACATTATATTAATATGAGAAGATACAAGGAAACAAAGGGAAACTTTTCTCACTGTTTTAACTTTATCTATCTTGGACCTTAAAAGGCAAGAAACAGTGAAAGCTTTATCAGAGTAACTGACTACATTTATAATTATGTCGATATATTGTTAGCCCACACCAGAAAACAGAGATGCAAACAACAGTAAAACGGTAGCTTCAGTAAGTTAAAGTAGTTCCCATATGATAAAAAAAAGCAAAGTTATTTCTTGAAATAAGTCTACATACACCACCGACGCTATTTTCTCTTCCACTCATGCTCTGTAGGACAGCCTTATCCAGTCCCAGTTTCAGACTTGCTCGGTCAAACATCTCTCTCTCATAGGAGTTACGCGTTATCAG
This sequence comes from Chlamydotis macqueenii, assembly GCF_036417535.1. Taxonomy (NCBI): domain Eukaryota; kingdom Metazoa; phylum Chordata; class Aves; order Otidiformes; family Otididae; genus Chlamydotis; species Chlamydotis macqueenii. Next base: position 19,026,359 of record NC_141568.1, read on the forward strand.
CCTGTACACCTTCACGGCTTTGTTCTGACCAATCCTGTGACAACGAGCTTGAGCCTTTTGAAGGAAGGGAGAACAGCAATAAGAATTTAGACTTATCTCGGAATAAAATATAATTCTTAATAAAGTGTTTCTGCTGCAGCACAACTACAAACCAAGACTGAGCTCAGAAGGAAGTCAATTCACATTTAAGTAAATGGAAGCTATCAGACATTTTCCACATTGCAAACAGTTTTCTAAAAACACTGTAGTAAGTAACACGTAGATGAATGATCTGTGCTGAATGCTACTGAATGGTATTTCTCTTCCAGTAACACTAGATAAAAAGACATGCTAGCCTGTAAGTTATCATCTGATCTCCAAATACAAATGGTAAAGAGTTACAACTTAGGAGCAGATTCAATTTAAGCATCCAATTTCTCAATTTGATTAATTCAGTTTCTTAATACAAATTAATCCTTTTCTATATATTGTTTTTGCTGAACAGCTCTATTTCCATAAACTGTGTGAGTCAGTATATGCAAAATCTAACCCACTGGTTAGTAATCAACTTGAAAGAAAAAGTTAGAATCCAGCCAAACCCAGTTGATCTTTGCTATCCAAGCAGAAAGAATTCATCAAAAAATATTAAAGATATGCCTTTAAAATCCTGAACATTTTAAAAAGAAACATGTTCAAAATAGAAAGAATGTTCAAAGTGACCAAATTTTTTATGAGCCAGGTTTGGCTTCTTAGGCCTCGCTATTATGCTCAAGGGAATTTACCTGCAGATCATTTTGAGGATTCCAGTCAGAATCAAATATTATACACGTATCTGCTGCAGTCAAATTAATGCCCAAACCACCAGCTCTGGTGCACAGAAGGAAGACAAAGCGATCAGAATCTGGTTTGCTGAACCGGTCAATCGCAGCTTGTCTGAGATTCCCTCGTACTCGCCCATCAATTCGTTCATACAAGTATCTGGAAATCGCCACAGATACACACATACAAATCATTACAAAATTATTCACAATTTAAAGGGTAATTAGAACACATCGCCTGCTTGCATATTTATTCTTTATAGTGAATAAAAGTGATATAAGCTGATTTTGATTATCAGTGGGTAACACAACCACGGAATCATGAGAGAACTCTCATATCTGCAGGACTAATACACATCAGCAAGTCGAAACATTGAGCGCTTTAAGACGAGTCCTTCTGAATTTTGTCCACTAAAGCAAGTATCTACTTATACGTACCAGGAAACAGGCATTACCACAGCACCTGGTTGCATTAAAACACACCATAACCTGAAGTCCCATGTGAACGCTTAAAAGTTTGTCGCACGCTTTTATGCTCGGATCCCTGCCTAGGGTCAGAGAAGCAGGACAGCGTGCTTTAGTATTACAGACCAAAGGGTCTGAACGTGGTAACCAAGCAATCAGCAGAAAGCTGGACTTGGTGAGCTGTCATTGGACAAACTGCATATTGATTCTGTGAAGATTAAGAGAAATGGAACAAAAATGACATGACAGCACCTCTTACTCTCTTATCAAGGCATCAATAAATCCAGGCTTCCTAAACTAAAACCAGCAAGTTCAAAAGCCTGAAGTAAAACCGTCATTTTTGTTACCTTTGGTAATTACAGAGACTCGTATGAAACTTCTAAAATAAAGTGAAATGCTTCAAAAGGGGACAAATACTTCTGTACATTGTAAATGGAGTAAAATGCTGAATGTGAACCTACTAGTCAAAAAGCCTCACAACCATTTTTCTTCTAATCAGCTATAAAACGGCACAGCAGATAATCCACAGGACCACAGGCACTCTGGCAGGCAGCCATCCCCTGCAGTCATGAATTCTGTTCAGTGTTAAGTCTAATCATGTGTGCACTCTAGCATTTCTATCAAACGGTAGCACACAGCAAGTTTCAGCTTCTGTAGCTTTCAGAAGATGTCACCTGTAGGTATGATGCACTAGTCTAGATGTTACATCGCTACAGAAAAAGGAGTATTTTCCATACTCTGGTACAAGTAGTACTGTGAAGTTAAAATTAGTCTATTAAAACAAAACACACAAACTGTTGAACTCTCAGTTCTAATACATAGCTTTATCAAACAAAAAACACAGAAGCATAGAAGTTACATAAAATCATCACAAAAAGAGATATTAATATAATCTACTAATTATTTTCAATATACATTCATTGCTTACTGCAGGAAGGATTGACATTTTCTTTTTTTTCTTTTTGACACGTTAACTCTATACTACTATGTAGTTCATTGACAAATATACACTTCAAAGCAGCATGTACATTCCAACAAATGGACTACTAAAACAACCAGAATGATGCCTTTTTACAGTTTTCAGGATGATATAGCGACTACTGATTGTAACCAAGTCTAAGGTTAGATTTTATGTGCTAAGGCTTTATACACAGTATTTAGACAGGTGCTTCAATAAGTTCTCAGTTTCCGTGGAGTCAACAGTATAATCAAAGGATGCTATTTTATGTGACAGCAAAAGCCAATCTAAGGTGCCGCTTTATGGCTGGCAGTTCAGTTCTGCTGCAAAATTCGAAGCAGTAATAACTTAGGAAAGATAGAAAGCACATTTTTATTTTCACATTAATAAAAGCCCAACCTCTAGTTGTTCATCATTTCCTACTTCTATTCTGTTGGGAGTAAGGAGCTGTAGGACCCCTGTCTGGTCCAAGTACAACACAGTGTAAACAAAGAGTCCATTCTATGCTTCCTGGAGTTTGGATGAGCAACACTGAGTTTAAACCTACTGGGTTTCTGACAGGCAATGTATAAACAGTACATACATACAAGAACATTTAATAGAAAAAGCAACAAACTGAAGGCACGTTGTTTACTCAACACTCTCTCTCTCTCTTAGTTGTTCTCTGAAATCTTTCATTTGTTGTTGAATAAATGATAAGCCATTACAGAACACAGCAAGTTACATAGAGATGAGCAGAAAAAAAACAAAAAAAACCCAAACAAAACACAAAAAAACCCAAAACAAACTCTTATCTTTGGTATGCTCTAATCATTAATCCTGTACTAACTTTCAAAGATACGCCCACTGAGAACAATATACTACAGGAAAGAGAAATGTTGTTTCTTACCTCTTATGTATAAGGTAGTCCTCCAAAATATCAAGGCAGCGCACCATTTGAGAGAAGATAAGGACCTTGTGGCCTCCTGCTTTCATTTTTGGAAGAAGTTTATCAATAAGAACCAATTTACCAGCAGACTGGATCATTGCTTGCAGATGGAAGTCAGGAGCAGTTGGGCTATATGTTTCTTTAAACTCTCCCAGGATTTTCTCTTCAGCACCTACCGAAGAACATACTTCTGTATGTATAGGTGTATGTACACAAATATCTCCGTATACATACACAACTAAGTTACCAAAATCAGTGCTTGTTCTCTAAACATCCCCCGTTAGCCACTGCTGGAGACAAAACAAAGTTCTAGATCTGTAGTCTAGCAAGAGCACTTATTTCTATGCTCTTTGAAAACAGGTCTTGAGCTTTTAAGCAAAAAACACCACAGAAAAAACACTTAGAATGAGGTGACCCACCCCCCAAACTGAAAAAACAGAAATACAACTTGTTATCAAGCGTTGCTTAAAAAAATAACTAAAAATCCACAGTATCGGTCTCTCTATGATATTTTAAATGGGATATGAGTCTTAAAATAGTATTTAAGACCTTTCTGAAGTCCCACTATGATTAAAACCATAGGAAATACTTTAAGAGCTTAAAGTATATTTTCTTGCAACATCCAAGTTAGTTATAACTGAGAAAAGCAATGAAGACTGACATAGACCATATCGCTTTCAAGAAACATGAATTTTAAAAGTTAGCTCTAGAAGTTCTTCTTCATACTAACTTTAAAGAGATGTAACATTTCCATGAGATAATTGCTTCCAAATGTTCTGTGAAATCCTACAAGTTCACATTTCAGGCCTCAAATAGGCAACTGCCTCACAACTTTGCCTTACATCTATCAAAAAAATGCTTCTACCTTATCCAGTCCGTGGGAAGTCTGATGAAAATGTCAAAGACTTACAGCAAAAGTTCTCCCATATTTCAGTTATAAATAAAAGTACAGAAGTAGTTTAAAAAATAATAAAATCCCTTTTTATCATGTATCTACCTTTGATGAGATAAGGGTGATTACAACATTTCCTGAGCTCCATCATAGTGTTAACCAGATTGGGTACATTTGCTTGCCCTGCTCCTTTGGATAAGAAAGCAAAATTTTTCTCCAAAATTGCTCGATAATATTTCTTCTGAATATTAGTTAGTTCTACTTCAATTATCGTTTCCTCCTTCGGAGCCAGCTTTTTTTCTACATCTTCCTTTAATCGTCTGAGCATCATGGGTTTCAGGATAGCTTGTAGTTTCTGAACCTAAATGAAACACAACAGTTTGTTGGAACACAAAAAAGCAGTAGTGTTGTTTAATTAAAAATTTTTGAACTCCATGTAACTATTTTTTTCCTAGACCTATAGAAAATATTTTCCAGATAGGATACAGCCTTATTTTCAGCCCCAAATTACTAGAGAATTTTTCATGTACTCCAAAACAAAAAGAAAGAATATATTTTGGCACCTGTCTCCAAAGACTCTACCTACAAAGTCAGAAAGTTTCATTTTTATAATTCTCACTATTTACTTTCCAAATTTATAAAACTGACTACAAAATTTAAAAATAATTGTTTAACAAAAAAAATCACACTTAACTGATTTCTACCGACTGCACAGTTTAGAGAAATTGCGTGACAAAAGAACTCATAGGTGCTACGTGGGGAGCAATAATAGTTACTATTCAAAACAAATTCTTTCCTTGAAGCAAGTCACACTTACATACTGAAGCTCAAAATGAACTTATTCAACATGCCATACCTGTTCCTCTGTTTTAAGGTCTCCAAATTCTTGCATGAATGTAGATTCAGCAGGAAAACGCAATGGTTCAAGAAAATGAAGCAGGCTAAATAATTCCTCTACCGTGTTCTGCAGGGGGGTACCCGTTAGCAGCACTTTATGCTCCTACAAAAGGAAACAAAACTCACATGACCTTATGGACACACATTGGAAAAAAAATTTTGTGTTGAGTCTAAGCATCATAACCTGAAAATACCAGTTCGGTGTGTCACTAAATACACAGGTAATACAGATAAACAGATTTATAAAAGAACAAAGATAAGTGTTTTGTACTAGCTTTTCTTTAAATTCTGTCTTCCTGCACCTGTGATGAAGAAATGACTGCACACTTCAACTTCTGCCTGTAGTATCCACACATGTATAATCCTCTCTCTACAGCACAGAAAACATACTCTCTAAGCATGCATCAGAAAGCAAGTACGACTACTTCTGAGAATATGTAGCAACAAGTACATAAAAGTAATAATCAAGTGGAAAAAAAAACAATGCAAAACTAGTAATGGTGCATCTTGTAGTAAGGCACCATCCACTTTTTGAAGTCTTGCACTATATCAAATAAAACCTTAAGTATGAGATTAGAAAATAATTCTGTTTTAAATTCTACTTGCTTGATCACTAAATAACTTGCTTAAAATACTCTCCCGGTTTTTAAACATTCATTACTGCACAAAATCAATTTTATTATTACAAAACAAATTTAAAACAAAATCTTCATCATTATCAAAACAAACTATAGAGTCATATCATCAGAAATAGATTCTGCTTACAGCTGGAACCTGCCACATTTTGTTTGATCGAAAACACACCTGTATCAGCTATCAAAAATACATACATTTGAGTAAAGTATCAGGAATAGATATCTCCTGAGAAAGACTGCTTTGAGAGTCTTTTTTGGCAGGCAAACCAACTTTTTTTTTTTTTTTACTATCGTACAGTAGTTAACTAGAATCAAACCCCAAAAGTGAAATATAGCTACTCACAAGGTTCATTAATTTTAGTCCTTCCAAGAGTTTGCAATTTTTGTTCTTCAGTCTGTGAGCTTCATCAATAATAACGCACCGCCATTCAATGGCATTTAACTCTGGACACCCACCAAGAATCATTTCAAAAGTTGTAATAATGGCTTGGAATCTGTAGGTACCTCGAACAATACGCCCCTAGAGATTCATCAATACACAAAATTCGTTACATCACCTTGAACCTACTCCATGTAAAGATTTTGTTGCTGAAATTTTATCAAGAGCCAGTCATCAGATTTCACATTATAAATTGTTCAGTCATCCCATACACATTGACTACATCTCTAACTCTGTAATTAATAATAATGAGTAGTTATCCCCAGCCACAAATCCAATACTGTCTAACCAACAGTGAAATTTTAACCACTTTTAAATTATGGATAAAACCTTCGAAATAAAACTGTTTCCAAAGGTGCCTGTACACAATATCACATTTTTAGCCCTGGGAAAATTTGAAAGACTGACAAGAAAAACTCCACAGTTAAGCAATCATAATATGTGACGGTAATACACTCAGCGCTCACACAGTAAGTAATAAAAATATCACCTAAGAACTGAATGAACACTTTTTATCCAGCTTAATCTACTCCATTGGTCTGACAAAGAGAATACATAAGGCCTCCAATAAGGCAGTATACAATAACTCTCTAGAGAAACAAGATGTCATTTTAACAATTAGCACTACCAAAAAATGGGAAGTTTTGAGCCTTATCAACTTTGTAGAAATAGCATGATAATTTTAAAATTGTTTATTTATGTAGAATATATAGAAAAAGGCAAACTTCCCCCTTTTAAAAAAGTCAGATTTCAAGCTTTTTAAAATGTCATTTGATGTGAAGTATTTCACACCGAAAAGCAAACTGTAGACAGACAAAGCTAGTTCACACTAGGAAAAGGATATCAACAGCTGCATAAAGGTAACAGAGCTTCATCAGCTGTATTTTTGTTGTCACTGCTCTCCACATTAGGACCCAACTGCAACCATCTGCGTACATTTTCATCTCCACACGAGTATCAGCATCACCGCTATTCATTTGCAAAATTACTCAGCATACGGAAGTAACATACATCTTTCCGCAACCACTTTTGCTAAATTTATTCAGTAAGCATATGTTAAAGATTCTGATACGTAAAAAGCTTTAAGAAAGACAATATGGGATGTAACATGACTTTCATTAAGATATAAGTACAGATAACGCAAAGTATAAATTTCATTACCACTACCTGAAAGAGCTTTTGCGTAAGTTATTGCATACAAGTGACATTACAGTACCTGGGAGTCCCTGAAGTACATCTCGTATTGCTGAATCATCTGCCTGCTGATCATACTTCCATGATACACTACAACATTAAGGTCAGTCCACGTGCGAAATTCTCGCTCCCAGTTTGTTATAGTGGAAAGCGGAGCTATGATCAGAAAAGGCCCTCTTATACCAGCCAGGAGGATTTCATAGAGGAATGTAATGGATTGAATGGTTTTGCCAAGACCCATTTCATCTGCTAAAATGCAATTTCGTCTGAAAGTAAAACATATTTATTTGTTATTAGCACTAAAGAAAGTACAGACACTGAATGTGTTACTCAGATGGACAATTTATAAAAACAAAGCTCAAATATACCAGTTTAAAACCACAGGCAAAATTGAAGCAGTGTAAAAGACGCTTGCAAATGTTCCCTGGTTATGGTGAAAGAATGAACTCAGCACACAAAACCACAAGCATTCAATCATGTTTAGCACTGGCAAAACCTGAGAATGGAATGTTCCTTGAGGTTCTACTAGAAAAATATTCCAAAAGTATTATTTTGGGACTACATCTACCCTAATTAAAGGAATTAAAATTAATCAGATCTCTTACATGTACTCTCACCTTGACAGAACTGCTAGAAATGAATGAAAATTCCCTAAAAGTCACAGATGGAAAGTATTCCATCTACACTCAGATAAAAGGAGCGCATCAGAGCATCACAGATAGACTTCCCCTATTTCCAAAACTGAGATAGATGCCTACAACCAAATTCTTACATGAAGTACCACTAGGTGCTCACCCTCAGCCATACATTCTAGCCCCTCGCTCTGCCCAGATGTTCACACAGCTATGTAGCACTTGACTGAGAATTAAAACAAAACTTTATTTTGCAGACCATGTATGGTAAAATGGTATGCTCGCTGAAATAATCTCTGTAAAGGACAGGCAATTGATATTTTTGAAATAAAGCAAGCAGGAAGATTCATGAACAGAATTCCAACTTAGATACCGAGAAAAACACATTGTTTTGGGAAAAAAAAAACAAACTTGAAAGTTATTATATTCCCATTAATACATCATAGCATTAATGAACAAAAATTAACTTTAGCTTACAATATAGAAAACTATATATTATTTACTAGCCTTAGTTTTGAAGAGCTTTATCTGAAATACATACTAATTGGAGAAATACTTTTGAAAGGTTTATGTGTTTCCCAATTCACAAATTTTGAAAGCTTGTACTTTGGTGGAAGTTGCTTTTTGTTTTAATTTCCTCATAGCCATTGAAAAGTTATTTTCAGTTAGCTTAGTTTTATTCTTTTAAGATTTGTTTTTTTGTTACTGTTGCTGATAAAACACACTTGTATATCCAAGGAAGAGAAATTTGTTTCTTCTAGTTACACATTTTTAGCTACAAGCAGAAAAATTAAGATACATTTAGCTAAAACAGTATTCATCCCCAGTAACAGCGATTCACTCCATATAGTTTACAAGTTACATTAAAAAACATTCCATGCATATACCTATTGTACCAGTTGAATAGGAGCCAGTTAAGTCCTTCCAGTTGATATTCCCTGAGCTGATTGCCATTTTTGTATTCCCTGGACTGCTCTATCTTCTTCCAGGAGTTGGGAGGTGGTCGGTCCTTTAAGGGAAAGATTAAGACATGTGCAAGTTGATACACGCTTTATTTTTCCAAAACATTCCAACACACTATTTCCTGAGTGTGACAACTTAGATTTAGAATTACTCAACTTAAAAACAGGGAAGATGTCATTCTTCACATTACTTAGTAATTAATAGTTTGCAGAAATCTGAAACCTGTATTTATCTCTCTATATAAATTAATACATTAAAAAAATAATTTAAGATTGTATTACAGTAATATCATGCAACTGATACCTAAAATTAATCATGCAGATAGTTTGTCATTGGTACTTAGAAACACTAGTTCATTTATACATAAAGCTTCAAGAATGTATGAAGTTTCACTTTGGAAGCTTTACGAACAGCTGTCCTACAACCAGAGCCAATCGTGTATTTGGAATTAGCAAAATCCCCAAAGTCTGTGGATGATGATGCTATCCTCCTGAAGCAGCTTGGGCAATCTACACTGAGTTACTGTGATCTTGCCCTTTCCTGTCAGCATTTGCCCTGGGCACTGCTGATCACTGGATCCCACAGTTAGCCAATTCAGGAAGCCAACACCAGGCATACAAAAAAGACAACTTGAGAGTGGTCTAGTTTCCTGAACCGATTTCACCACGGGATCAGATGAAAGATAGTACAAGCAAACATAGGACCATGATACAAAGGACATGACAAAACAGGCTGTAACAGTATCCAGGTATATCATCTTAATGTCCCTAGCAAGCTGAAGGAAAGCTGAGAAGCTATGTATAAAAAAACCAAATACATGCACACATACACACTAGTTCACAAGCCTGGAGATTCAACAGCCTGGCTGTTTGGCTGTTAGCTTAGCAGGCAACCTAGCAGAGAAAATTTGAAGGTTTTGACTGATACTAGGCAGGAATCCAGCAGAAAACACTCTCTTCGGATAGCATATCTGCATCCCAATGTGAACAAACTTACACATTCAAGCAAAATGTTGGTTTTTTTTTTTTTTAAGAGCTTTGCTGATCATTTGTAAACTTTTTTTTCTTTTAAAAAACATTTCTCAGTGTTTCTAAAAGCTTACATTCACTCTAGACTCATGTGGCCTTATCTGGCAGCTCTGATTTTAATTTTAATTTTATATCTCCTTCTTGCCAACGTCAGCATCACCTGACACCAGGTCTCAGAGCAGCAGTAGCTGTCCCTCCCCAGCAGCTGTGGTTTCCTCCCCTCGCCCACAAGCAGCCATCTGTCCACTCCCCCACACTGGGAGCAGCCACGCTCCTGCTCGCAGGGCTGCAGTCAGCAAATACTTTCTTGTACTTGAACAAAAAATACTTGTTGCTGATGCTAAGATGACTGTCAGTTGTACGGCTGCGCTTTAATAATCTGTTTCTCTCAAAGCCAAATACGGTAACAGAGGCATAAAAGCCCTTCTTCCCATGACAAAATGGCAGGATTTTAAAGAAATACTAGAAAAATGAACTAAATATAGCATGAAGAAGTTAATCATGACTACTGTCATTATCTGTAGATGGAAAAAACATTAAAATAAAATTCAAAGCCTACAAATTAAAACTCTCTGCATATTCCATTGAGTAAAATAATTAAGTTAAAACCAGTATTGTACTGCACCACACAGGGCACGTGTCTTACTCTCACAATGACATACAGGACTTTAAATAGAACTATTTTGTTTTCTCCTGCTCAGAGAGACAGAAGATTGATAATTTAGAGATAAAATATATTTCCTTATTACACATATTTTTCTTCCTCTCAGCTAGCCCTTTACGACAAGAAGCAAAATAAAACCAGGAAGTAATTATGGAATCTGTTTGACAGATCTCCGTTTGGCAATTTCCTTCAGGGCTGTAACACAAGACTTAACTGTTCTCTATAAAAGGATGTTTACACTTTATTCCGCTTTCTCCTCATATTAATAGTATTTAGATTCAGTGACAGTCACTTCAGATGTGCTGCTCATCCCCCAGTTAAAAGCTCAGAAACTTAAGCACTTCCTACTTTTTCCCAAAGATTTTTTTTAACCAAGTAACAATTCAGATGAGAGTATTTACCTACATCTGCATGAAAATATTATTATTCTTAGGAAACAAGCCTCACACATCATTTACAAAGAACGTCAGTAAGTTTTATGTTTTAACACACAAGTTTCAAGTGGGGAAAACCAAATCCAATTTGCCAAGACACACAAGTAAATTAAGTTTAATTTTACCAATCTCCTTGAGTCGGGCCTGGAAGCTTGCAGTTGTTCAAATTCTTCTATTTTTGCTTGATCTACATCTTCTTTCAGCTCCCACGTACTGTCTTCATATGGTAACGAGCACCATTTTACTAAATAGTAAATAACAGGCTGCAGAAGAAAATTCTGAATGTTATCAGCTTTTAATTTAGTATACGGATGGTTAACATGCCTTACTATTTGAGCAGCTAACTTAAATTATGAGAGCTGGAAACAAAATCACATTTCTGATGCTTTTAAAGATGATCTGTATAGCTTCTTGCTATCTACCTTCTTACCCTTGGCTTCTCATACTTCACCACTTGTTGTAGACCTGTGGAGGACTTCTCAATCCCACTGACCCACAAATAAGCCTCAGGAAAGATAAATTACTACATTTGTGATGTTTGTGGACATGAGTGAGAAGAACCAATTAACTACAGATGTTAACTACAGAGGTGCTACCCAGAACACTTCCTCCACTCTCCAAACCAGGCTACGTAAGCCTAAGGAAAGGAGAAGACAAAAAAAGAGCTTTAGAAGGTTCCTAGAACTTTAAAACTGCGGTCTTCTCAACGAAATAGAAAGCTTTAGAGGTCTGGTGGGTGACATATATAAAAATACAGGAAAAGTCTCAAAAGATGGAACCAAAGCAGCTTATTTTATTTATTTAGATAAAAAGTCATCTTTACAGAAGTTGGGGGGAAGGCTTATGTGTGTAAGAGTCTGCTGATTCCGCAATCTAGAAGAACAGAGTAAGAACCATAGCTATTCCAACAGCCTTAATAAACAACTTTGCCAGTGTTTCTTCTCATCTCTTGTTTTTGTTCTGTAATAGCTTTCCAGAAGAGGTGCCTTAAGTTAAACAAGTTTTGATAAACACAGATGGAAGGGTCCGCTGGTGGCTATCAAAACACCTCTCAATTACCGGTTGCCTAAAGCCTAGAGACAGAGTTAGAGAGGAAGAGGGAACCACAACTGCCCTGCCTTCTCGTGCTTTTTGCAGCAGTGACCTCTTGTAATCAGAGACAGGACACTACATGGGATCAGCCTTTTGTTGGAACTTAAAGCAATTGTCAAACCGCACATCTATGTCAGTAACTACATAAGCTTTGTCTACTATAACCCGTTACCAGTAATAAAAATGTAAACCATTTGCACCGATTTCTCTTTCAAAATACATGCCTAGCACAGTAAATCACAAGACTGTCATGTCTCATTAAAAATACTATTGAAGCTTAAAATCATTAAAGTGTTACTCTGAAGTCTGCTAAAATTACAACGATCAAACACTACATGGAGGTGTATCTTCCTGACTTTCTTTAAGGTATATTTACCTCACCAGTGTCCTTATCTTCACAAAGAGATACCTCTAATACCCGGTCTACTTCAACATAGTCAGGATTAAAAGGTTCTTCTTCCATCTGCAATATAAGATTAATAAAATCAGTAAAGAGGTAAAAAAAAAAGCTGGTATGTGCTAAGACCTGGTCTCATCATATACAAAAAAAATTTGGCAGTTGGAAATTATCGTGGCTTTTGTACACTTTTTTTTTTTTTTTTGAGGGTCAACTGCCACTGAAGAGGGATCTAACAGCAGGATAGGAAATGCAGTCATTTAGGGATGAAGTGCTATCTCGGGAAAGTCATGCAGCACAAAAACTAGCCATACTAACATAATCTCTCTCTCCTTACCACTTTTAAGTAGTTATCCAAAGAATTCTCATTTTAAACCATTCAACTCAGGTTTGTTCACTGACTCCAGAAGACTTGCTCTTAAAATTATGTCAAAAAAACCCACAAACCCTCGCTGCAACCAAAAATGCAACTCTGATAGCTAAGAATTACTTCTGAACACTCAGCTGTTGAAGCTGAGCAAACTAAATGTAAAAGTAAACTATTAATCATAATTTTACAAGGAAAAAAAAAAGCTTATTTAATTTATGTTTCATACTCACATCTGCAAAAAAGTGAGCTCTTTGTGCTTGCCTTAGTTTGAATCGTTTTATTTTCTGCTGGATTCTTTTATCCTTTAAAAGCTGTTGTTCTGTGGCCCACTCACAATGGAGATAAGAGCTAAAATTACAGATTAACATGAACATACTAGTGAAAGCAAAAGCTTACTGTCTATTTTTAATACACAGTTGTTATATTTACAAAGCAGTATTTAACTCAAAACCCAACATTTTATAATTTAAGACAGAATTCCCTGCAAAGATCAAAGATTTCTTCCTCCAAATAACCATATTACAGCATCTAGTTAAGGCAGTGTTTTTGGCCTAGGACCTATAGAACTCTATAGATTCAGAAATTTCTTTCGTGTGTCCCACAAAGAGAAACAAGTGTATTTAAAGTGAGCTTAAATAAACCAAGTTTAAAATCTGACACCTCTATCAGAAAGCACCCAGAGAGATCAAGTATTCAATGTACTGGATTTAACATTTTCACGTACTTCGTATGAACACCTCTTCCCAGGTGCTGCTGAACTATATAGCTGAGCCCATGTAAAAGATCAGTGCGGAGCATCAGAGCCCATGTGAAAAAGGAACACGCCACCAGATCGAGTCGGGACAGAAGCACAAAGGAGCAGAGTCAAAGGAAGGCAGAAGCGTGAGCACCAGTTCCTACACCATCTAACTGCACCCCAAGTCAGCCTTTCTGAAGTCAGGCTGGTTTAACAGAAGTAAATACAGTTCTTCCTCACACTTCTCTTTTAATACATTTTCATCACTCTTTAAGCTTTTAAAGATACGCTGGAAATAAAGAGCAGCTACTGCTGGGTATTACTGATTGTCGGATCCAAAGACAGACTTCACCCCTTCAGAAAACAAGGGTTAAATGATCTCCAGAAACATGTGAATCCAGAGTCTCAAAAATAGCTTTAATTAGCAAGAATCTAATGACGTTACTCACAGATGTAAAAAAATGTGCTTGCCTTTTCAACATCAAGAACTCGGTACTGACAGAAAGACAGGTATGAAATTTAAAATAGGTCAGTACAGAAAAAGTTTGGTTTCTTATATTTTTTTTATTTCCTGCTTCTGATATAAAAGCATTTCTACTGCTAGAAGCTTTTTTCTTTTTAAAACATTGACTCCTACATCAACCTCTCCTAAATGTATGACACTGTAAATCTAATCTAGGTTCACAAAATAGCTCTGATTTAAACTCATTAACTTAAAATTAGCCTCAAGCGTATAGCCCCTGCTGAATTTAATAACTCTATCTTCTCTAAAAACTCTGTTCTTTTGGCAATAATAGCTGTCAGCTTAGTGGGCAGTGTTGGTTCCATAATACTCACAATTTTGAAATTATTACTAACAATGTAATGCAGATTCTTAATAATTTGAACATTAAATTTGTAAAGAAACATCTCAAAAGGTGACAAAATCTGTCTATAGGTAATCTTCAAACAACACAAAACTTTAGTACATGAATATGGTAATGAAACAACTTTTTAATACTTACTAGTTCTTGTATTTTACGAAAAACTCTTCTGTTTCTACTGTCATCCCAGCAGATATCTAGGAAAGGAAATTCAAGGGAAACATAAGATGATGGATACAAACACCTTTTTCAAATAAGCAGCTTTGTTCCATGACAATCACTTACTTCTTTCTTTATTACCCTGGAGGATAAGATTTTGTCCACAATTGCTGCATCTTCTTCACTTGGATTTTCCTGTAAATGCAGGAAAACAACAATGTAAATTCCAGTAAATGCCCTGTCTTCAAACTGATCAGGCTTAGAACCTTCAAACACAAGTGGCTTGTTAAAAGACCAACAACAAAGGCAAATCCGACCTCTGTCAGTAGCATTCTTTTTAACAAATTGGAAGTACAATTTAAAATCCAGGTTTATATCCAGAGAGAAATACATGCCAAAGTACAGGAAGTCTGGCACTTCCAAAAAGCGTGAGCTGTAATGCTCACCCGGCAAACAACGCAAGCAATATACAGTGCAAGCAATGCTAACTCTGATGCTTTCCAGACAGAGGCTCCCTGTGAATGCCCTGCTGACTTCACCTGATGCAGTGGAAATACCCAAAATATACAGAACTATACAGATATGGAGAAATAACTCTGGCAGAGATGTTAAAAAAATGTAAGAAAATAAGAACAATGCAGCCCGTGTCAAGCTCAATTTAACAGGTTCACCCTGAACACAGATAACACACACGCTATGGAATGAGGCAGACAAGGCTGTGCCTGGGAATTCCAGCAGGGCTTAGGTGTGACACAGATACAGGATTACTTAGCTCTGCCAAGACTGAAGCTGTACTTGCAGAGATAAAAAGCCAATGTTTAAACGTGGCTTACAATAAGAAGTCACCTTCCCTCTTGTCTGATTTGTTCCCAATCGTTCCATCCTTCTCCCTCCCTTACAACTCTGGCGCTCCTTCAGACATCTCAAACACTTCTTTTTCGCAGTTTGCTTCCTGACACTATTTACCCAGAATGCTCAAACAGTAAGTTTGAGCACCAGAGCTGGCACAAGTTAATCAGCAAAGTGTAAACTTGATGAGGGCAAAAAAGGGAGGATAATCCTTTTTAAAAGCCTCAGTAAGCAGGGATCCCTATAGGCTCAATTCATTTTACACTTCTGAAAGTCATGATAATATTAGCATACAGCTTTTCCACACGCCTAAGCAGCATAACACGTTATTTGAGATATACCTGTCCTTAGTCGTATCCTTATACTTACCCTTAACTTCAGTTAAATCAACAAATGTTTATAACAGAAAGGAAAAAATAGCAGCAAGTAATTTATTTCAGTTTTCAAGATCTTCACAAGACGTCACATTAAATAAAATATGGCTTAGGAATAATAATGGATTCCTTCCAAGTTATGAGCTTCATTTACTCAACTCCTTGAGACAACTAGAAAATTCCCACCACAGACCAAGCCAGTTTTTACTTACCACAAATAACTGTAAAGGCTGTTCAGCAGGTAGAGGGGCAGAATTCTTTTTTATTTTCACAGAAACTTTAGCTGCTTCTTCTTCTGATTGTTTTCCTTCTCCTTCTTCAGAGTACTTTTTCCTCTTAACTTGACGATTTGATCTTCTCTTCTGCATGCAGAAGAATAAAAATAGAGGTTTTACCAAGAACTTCCTCGAACACAAATTGCAAGTTATTATCTCTATTAAGCAACAGTGCTATACAAGAAATCATGAAGATCTTCATTACACTATATTGGTCAGATTGCTGATGAAGTTTGATTTGATGGCTAATAAACTTTGTTGCTTTGTTAATGTATTTGTTTTCTCTTCCACCTTCAACAAGATTGTTTAACAGCAGCTCTTGTGAGAATCCACCTGGAGTACTGTGTCTACAATACTCCAGCTCTGGAGTTCCCAACATCAGCAGGACATGGACCTGTTGGAGAGGGTCCAGAGGAGGCCATGCAAATGATCAGAGGGCTGGAGCACCTCTCCTGTGAGGCCAGGCTGAGAGAGCTGGGGCTGTTCAGCCTGGAGAAGAGGAGGCTCCAGGGAGACCTTAGAGCAGCCTTCCAGTACCTAAAGGGGCTACAGGAAAGATGGGGAGAAACTCTTAAGCAGGGCCTGTTGTGACAGGATGAGGGGTAATGGTTTCAAAACAGAGGGAGGCAGATTCAGATTAGATACTAGGAAAAATTTTTTTACACTGAGGCTAGTGAAACACTGGCCCAGGTTGCCCAGGGAGGCCCCATCCCTGGAAACATTCCAGGCCAGGTTGGCCGGGGCTCTGAGCAACCTGATCTGGTTGGAGATGTCCCTGCTCCTGGCAGGGCTTGTTGGACTGGATGGGCTTTAAAGGTCGCTTCCCACTCAAACCATTCTGTGATTCTATGATTTTGCTCACATTTTGTTTTACCTGATCTTCCAACTCTTGTTTCTGCAACAATCTGAGGACAACAAGCTCTAGTTGGAGAAATAATGTTCAGCCTAAGAAAATAATTGCTTCTCATTCACTGCTGAAGTTTCAAATACTTAAGATTACTAGGAGATTGCATACCCTCTCCACCTCTCAGTACCAATATATGAGACACTTGATATTTAACTATAAGATAAATTTGTATATCCGTTGGATAAATAAAGAGAGCAGAATCAAATTAGCCAGCTAACATTTGAAAACACTGCTATCTGCTTTAGAGAACTGATCATCACAACAATAAAAACAGCTAAGTAAAACAGTCTCTGTAAAATTAATTATATTGTGCTACACAGCAAAGCGTATTTTTGTTTAGGAAAAGCCACTGCTGGTTGCAATACACTGTAGTAATCAGCTGGGAGAAGAACAAGTTGTGAACAAAAAACCAAAAAAAAAAAAACCCTAAAAAAACCCATAAAAAACTCAAAAATCCTGTGGTCCTAATGGCTTCTAGAGAGCAGATACTAAGCAACAACAGATTGCAGCACGGGAATGTTCTTCCTGGCTGTTAAATTCAGCCCTTGGTCTGGCTGGTATCTCGTACAAGACTCAGCTATACTTTAACATGTACATCGTAAGTATTTTAGTAAGGTAGAGTGATAACACTGCACATGCAGTAAAAATCAAAGAATGGGCATCACTGCTCTTCTGGAGAAGCTGGGCCAGTGCAGATATGGAACTACTCCCTCAGCTTTGCACAGTAACGCAGCCAGACAAGCTATTCCTCAATAAAAAGTGAGTGTGTGTGGGGTGGGCTGTTAGCACAACAAGAACTTTCAGATTTAAACAGATACATCAATGTGACATAACCCATCACATTACAGTTAAATCAACAATTGTTTACTGACAGAAGCAGAATTTTTTTCCAAAAATGCTAGTTACTAGGAGCAATGTAAAATTACATCGAATTAGGAAAAGAATGATTAAGAACTAAGTTAAAGTTTTACTCATTAACTACTTGTTGAATTTTTCAGAACCTGATGAGGCATTAACTAGTACTTTCAATCCCTCTCACTATGTCTTTTCTTAATGCATGAAGTGATAAACAAAACATCAGTAGATGTATGTTCTCTAACATATTTATACATAATCTGAGTTGTTAGAAAAAAACAAAACAAAACAAAACTGTATACTTCCCTGAGCTGAGAAGCATGGTCATAAACAAATGCTCTAAGGCACAAAATAAAGTAGTACCACAAATTTTTCCAAGAAATAATTCAACATATTTGAGGAAGAGACTTACTGTGAAGCCAAGCATACAAAATGAATTATGGGGGGGAAAAAAAACCCAACTAAAATTGCCCCCCAGAGTTTAGAAATAGACAGCTACTTACAATATGAAAAGAAAATAATAAAAATGTTTGAAAATTAAAGAGAGAATGAATTAATGAAGTAAAGCAACTAATGTCTTTCCTGTTATGCTTCTCCAAAACTCCTCTGACGATACACATAGCAGTGCTGCAACACTGTGCAGTATAAATTTTCCATCCCATGCCACCTCTTAGTATCTCTGCCCTCTCCAGGATCAGGTGATTCCATGATACTCCCTGTCAAACCGCACTAGAAACGAACACGACCCTTGCTGTGCTAAATCTCAAATATCCAAAAATCCAAAAGCAATGAGAAAAGAGACATTACCTTCAGTCTTTTGTATTATATTTGTCATCCAATGAATTAGTATCTGATTACAGAACACTATTGGTAAGTCACAGTACTTGAGAACCACAAAACCTGCTTTCATCTCCTTCAGAATACTAAACAGACTTACTAACCAAGACAAATTCCCTGAGAAATAAATAATTTCATGTTCCCTTCCAGGCAACCTTTATCTAAGACAAGCTATTACTTAAATTAATAAAAAGTCATTCTGGGAAACGGCTTCTGGTCCATTCTTCCCTCAGTATTATAATCTGCAACATACCAGAGGTCCACTGAGTAGCCCCTAATTCTTTTCTGACATAGTTATTAAATAATGCAATTAATTTTCTCTCCGCAACACCTTATTACGAATGCTGATTTCATCCTTGTGGATGAAATTGCCACAGGATAAAAACCTGTGCATTTCCAGTATATAACCTTACTTTTAATGGAGTTTGCCCTAAAGCAAGAAAGTTATAAATCTGTGAGTAACATACACATAAATAGGATACAATCTCCTACAAACAGTTCATCCTTTGTGTGTAAGATTTATAAATAATTAGCTATGTTACCAGTATACTATGGCAATCTAGTGAAGAAATGCAGAAAGTTACAAGGGAGATATTCTTCAAGGGAATGACTCCACCACTTTAATTCTTGATCCAGCACTTTTCAGAAGTATTCCACAAGCTTCTAGAGCCTATCAGCATATTGATCACTGCTCCCTTCAAATACAACACTGCAAGAAACCACTTCTTCCAGTTCCTGCAGAAGCAGAGCTCAGAAAAAGTAGTAAAGTTTGAAATGTGCTTTTACATGTTCTCAAAGAGCGTGTTTCACTGATACATGTTTCTTCTGTTAGGCAATCTCTGCATCTTCCTCACAAAGTCACCCAAAGTAAGGATCAGCTCTAACTACCAGCTCAATAGATGAGTAGTTACAGTCTCACATCTATGAACTTCTGTACTAAAACGCAACACCTACAAGCAGGACATTGATGCCCCTTTACAGAAAGGGGACTCTAACCTGTAGGATTTTCTGGTTTTCAAGTGGGAAAGCAGCGGATAACGTAAGGATTCTATCTGTGACGGATATATAGCAGTGACTCTCACTGTGTCAACAGGAGTATGAGTTTTTTGAGAGAGGTGAAAAAGACCTGTAGAAATAATATTTCATACAAATTTAAAAGAGAAAAATTCTGACTAATTACCTGTGAGTCTTCATCTTTCAGCGGCCGCTGCAGAGTCTGTTTAGCATCAGATAATTCATCTGAAGATTCATTTTTTCTTTTCTGTTTCCTACCCAGCGTGATGATGAGCTTTCTGTTAGGGGAAAGAAACCCAACATCTAAGAGAATGCCATATACTAGCGTATGTAATTTCAAGATTAAAAACACCACCACATCCACTAGCAATTCCCATATTCTTTTTAATACAGAACTCAGGAAGCACCATTGTCTGAAAAATTAAAAATGTGCCTCAAAATAAAAAGCTACAACTTTACAGTAGATGGTATTTTCTACTACTGTCACCAAGTTTCTCTACAGGCAAGCATTTACCTCACTATTGTAAACTTCTCCGTATCACACGTATTTTAAATCTATAAATGAGTAAAAAAAGATGCAAAATCCAACACTCAAACTAATGGTAAACTGTACAAAGTTCACATAAATACCATCTGCAGATGATGATAGTAAGTGATTTATTATAAACATTTTATCATTGCAAAATGTATCTTCTATTTTTAGTAAAAAAAAAAAAGCTGTGGACAACAATCTAAAACTATTCAAAGCTGTCTCTGACAGCCAAAATTTGTATGTTTAATTAAGTCATTTGATAGCAAAAATAAGGAAATAGCATTTATTCTTTTTGCTCTTTAAAACAGTAAAAAGAGAAGCTGTAGTAAAATGCAGTAGTTTTATCTGTGAGAAATCTTAGAACCTCTCAAAAATATTAGAAATCAACACTGTGCTGAACAAATTAGTGAAATTCTAATGAAAAAGTACAAACTCTTTCTTTGTTCAAATTTGCGGGTTAAGTTGTATAAATCACAATACCAATTCATCTGATTTGTTTATAAGTAGAGTGTCAAAACACTTTTTTTTTTTTGTATTTGAAATGTGCCAAATATGCCTCTTTAAATGTGTTTCCAGCGGCATAATCACAGAATGATGACAGACTATTCAATAAAATCACAAATAGAGAGCTGTCCTAAAATATGTATTTTATACAGTATCTAATAATCAAATATTTGTAACAGAAAATGAGGTAACATAAGCCTCTTCTGCCATTTTACAGAACAAATTAAACACTGACTTTATATAAAAATACAAGTTATTTTACACCAAAGTAGCAGCAAATATATCATCCACCTGAAAAACCACTGGTGAGAGGTGGTGGTTGAAACACTTGCCATTTGCTTCTCTTGCAAGTGTCCAAATAAGAGAACTATCATGTATTTACTACATCCAAACTAACAGTCCACACAGAAAATGAAGATCTTAAATTACAAAAAAAAGCTATTTATACTTTAAGCAATACAGCTTACAAAAGATTACCGGCATATTTTAAGAAGCAATGAACATTTTCATTCGTTTTCAATATTTAACCACTAGGTATGTTCAGTAAAAAGGTTAAAAAAAAGAAATAAACACTTTCCACTCATATTTTTTTAATTCTAATACAAAGTGAATGGCACTCGCGAGTGCATGCTGAAATCAAGCTGCAGTAGGTGTAATCACAGATCTGCCTGTTTAAAAGTAAATTCTGTTCCTCAAGTTCTTGCTTTTCATTAGGTGTTCTCAGTTGGATTATGACTTGGAAAACATATTTCATAATTGCAGGAAATAATTTCAACAACAAATACACCGGTTTTCCTACTGTCTTCAAGAGGAGTTTGAGGTATTTTTCCCCCCCTCACTTTTCAATCTCTGATTAGGATTCTTTTTTACTTTATTTCCTCTCAAGACTACTGAATTCTCAGGTGTTTCTCCAGTATGGCTTTTTCCAGTGATGGACTTGGATAAACCAATTTTTCCATTGTTATCTAATTTTATTTCATAGAATTTAAATGTTATATTAGCACTTGTCCACTAATATGTCCAATTAGCTAATATATTCCAAACCAATGCAGACAAGGCACACTGTGATTGATCTCCTGAACTACTTGTTACATGGAATTGTGGACGCTCAAGTTTAACATGGATTTAAAAGGAAACCTGATAAACTTAAGTGAGAATTTATATGAAGTAAATTAATGAAACAATACCTATCGCACAAAGTTCCTAGTCTGCATCTTCGGCGTTTCGGAAAATACTAAGAATCATAGAATGGTTAGAGTTGGAAGGGACCTTCAAAAGTCATCTAGTCCAACTCCCCTGCAAGAAGCAAATTGGGTCGCTCAGAGCCTCGTCCAGCCTGGCCTTGAACGTTTCCAGGGATGGGGCATCCACCACCTCTCTGGGCAACCTGGGCCAGTGTTCTACAACCCTCAGTGTAAAAATTTTTTCCTAACATCCAACCTAAATCTACCCCCCTCTATTTTAAAACCATTACCCCTTGTCCTATCGCCACAGACCTTACTGAACAGCCTTTCCCCATCTTTCTTGTAAGCCCCCTTGCGGTACTGGAAGGCCGCTCTCAGGTCTCCCCGGACCCTTCTCTTCTCCAGGCTGAACAGCCCCGACTCTCTCAGCCTGTATCATGTAATTTCTCCCTGCTCTTGAATTCTTCCCATTGCATCTGGTTCTGGCCATTGCTGGAAACAGGACACCAGGCTAGATGAAACCCAGCTCTCAACTGGGTATGCACTCTTCTAAAGTGTCACCATTTAACCCCAGTTGGCAACTAAAAATATTTTTCCATATGTTATTAAGTGCACAAAGCTGTGCTGATCTGTACCTATTCCTTGTTAATCTTCTCACTGAAATAACTGACCAGTTGGAGAAGGTCCAGAGGAGGCCACGCAGATGATCAGAGGGCTGGAGCACCTCTCCTGTGAGGCCAGGCTGAGAGAGCTGGGGCTGTTCAGCCTGGAGAAGAGGAGGCTCCGGGGAGACCTTAGAGCGGCTTCCCAGTACCCCAAGGGGGCCTACAAGAAAAATGGGGAGAGGCTGTTCAGTAGGGCCTGTTGTGACAGGACGAGGGGTCATGGTTTTAAAATAGAGGGAGGTAGATTTAGATTGGATTTTAGGAAAAATTTTTTACAATATGAGTTGTAGAACACTGGCCCAGGTTGCCCAGAAAGGTGGTGGATGCCCCATCCCTGGAATCGTTCAAGGCCAGGTTGGATGAGGCTCTGAGCAACCTGATCGAGTTGGAGATGTCCCTGCTCCTTGCAGGGGGGTTGGACTGGATGGGCTTCGAAGGTCCCTTCCAACTCTAACCATTCTATGATTCTAACCGGACAGAGCATATTCAATCCAGTGAGCTCACATGATGTAACTTGTAAATTATTATTTTTTGACCAGTAAGTAAGATCCCAAGTCTTCTCTTTGATTTGGACCAAAGGCATTAAAGGCCTGATGTATTTATGGTATGTAGAGATGATTGTGAAGGTGATATGCATTTTGATTTTTAAATAAACAAGACCACTAACAAAGAAAAAGGGTAACTGAATGTTCTTTCATCAAATAAGTGCTGAGATATATTCAAGCTGGAGGGGGTCTCTAGAGGACATCTGGTCCCTACCCAAAGCCAACTCCAGACATCTCTCCAAGACTGACACCTTCCTGGGCAACCTATTCCAAATTTTGATCCTCTTTTGTGAAATGGTAGATTAAAATGCTTCATAAACGCATGCTGCTATGTTAAGCATTTGTACTCATGCAACGGTAGTTCATCCTCATTTCATGCACTGCTAATATTTTAGGGTCAGGTTCCCTTTGGATTTAAGCAGCACAATATTAAGGTAGGCCACGACTATTTTACTCTGGATTGTAGTGGTATCCATCAAAGAGCAGAGGATTTTAAGCACCATCTGTTTTAGAACACAGACTTATTTTGTGATCACACTGCTCTATTTACACACCCTTCCTTGCACGTTTTTCCCTCTCCTTCTCTGCAGCTGTAGTCCCCCCTTGTGTTCACCTCCTGCTCTGCACCTGCAGTCTTACACATAATATTCATTTCTGTCACGTTTTATGTTTTATCTTGGTCTTGTATTGCCTACCCCCAGTACTTCTCTTTGCAAGCATCTCCCTGAAATCTTCCTACGATCTTCTCTACATGTTGCAGATCAGAATGTTTCTTCATCTATATGAATATGGTGCCAATGACAGGAATAAATTCACTTCTTTCTGATCCAGTGCCCAGAACCACGATGCTCCTTGCTATCAAAAGTTGCTGAACAACAGTATGGTGCTGAAGTCACGCATTTCTATTAGTAAAAATGCAATCTGCTCATATTTTTGCCAAAAATTTCTTTTAAAATCTGCTATGTGAAAACAATGATTTTCAGAAGCTTGTAAACCAGATCAGTTCTGTGAAAATTTTCCTTGAGAGAGCAAGTTCTCTTGCCAGTTTACAAATTTCTGCATGAAAGCATAAAGATCCTTGGCTAAAATCCCTTTTCCACCCTGAAACAAACTGTTCTGAACAGAAACTATCTATTCTGATTCTATGAAAAGGAAATAGCACACTGCAGACAGAATAAATAATATCACCAGACTCCATTTCAATTTCATTTTCTCCTGCCTTTTAAAATTTAAACTGTCTTATTACATAATGTCTAGAAATACAATAACAATAAGACAACGTAGATTTCTTCAACATATATTTCCTTCTTCTGTAACTACAAAGTAAAGAGGTTGAGAAAGTTATACCAATGGAAAAGTTTACAAAGCAACCGTCTCATGAGCCATTATTACTTCTGATTCTCAGCACAAGACTCCTAATGTAGTTTAGGTCCACAAAACTAGAAGACAAAGTATCGGCGAGACCACCAGGAACCACTATTTGAGGAGCATTGCAACTTCGTCCTTACAAATTAAGGGCCAGTACGAATCTTTTCCACTCCCCTTCTATTTGACAGCAGAAAATATGACGGAAGTGGTGTCAGCATTTTGAACAGCTTTAAAATTATAAAGAATAGTTTTCAAAGCCTTCCAAATAGTGAACACGAAGTATTAAAGAGGAAAGACAAGAAAAGCAGGAAATATGTATGAGGCATGTCAGAAACAGCAAGTATCGCTAGCTGTCTATGCATGCCTTTAATAAATCATTTCACTTCCATTCTCTCAAAACAGAGAGACACCAACTAACTAATAATCTGTGTCAAAGCCATTTATTCTAACTTGTAGTCAAAGCACTTTGTTATATTGCTAGCAATAAGACTCCCATGTTATCAACAGTATCAGTATTTTTTATCACTAAAAAAAAAAATCTTATCTATTAGTAAAATATAACATAAATATTTCCTTGACAAGATAGCGTATCCTCTTGGAATGAAAGTTATTTTGGTGGTATAAAAACAGTTGCTTTTATGCTTTCAGCATATGTTTATTAAATAATACTAACACACTAATATTAGCCACTGTCTCCTTCTCCAGCTATATCTCAAATTAATAACTTTTGGATTGCACACAGATTTTTAAAACACCCCTATAGTCTTATTGGAACCAACAGCCATTTCAAGCCCATATAATACTGGAATAATAATGCAAGAGAACAAGTGTTTAGCTATTCATTAGATAAGACTACACTATTTTGCATCCATATATTTTGCAGTAGAAACTTAAGATTACGTCACTTACACCCAGCTTATGCATCAAAACCAGAGCCTGGGAGTAGAGAAAGCTTCACCAAGGAGTCATACACCAGTGCGTGCAAAGCCATCCCAGAAGGATGGTCAAATTTGGAATTTGTGTGCCATTTCTAATCACGACAAAAGAAGTTTATGATCTAATAG
This sequence comes from Chlamydotis macqueenii, assembly GCF_036417535.1. NCBI lineage: Eukaryota > Metazoa > Chordata > Aves > Otidiformes > Otididae > Chlamydotis > Chlamydotis macqueenii. The sequence goes on from NC_141568.1 coordinate 19,051,875, forward strand.
AACAAAAAGATTCAGTGACATCTCTTCCCTTTGAGCATAGATCTATTTGCCAACATTTGCCTAACGTAACGAAACACAAAAACCAACTCACAGCATCTGCCTTCTAGGAAGTTCACTTCAAGTTCATGTAGTTGAAGTTAAACGATATAGGATCAGCATAACAGGCAAATCACTTCCTCTCCATCCCTCTCCCCATATCTCCTGTGGCTAAGTGAGTTTACAATGGTTTCAAGCCTTCTTAACAGTATCATGTCAACAAGTGATCATATAAGATATTCTGTCAGGGTCCTGGGTCCTAAAAATGCTCCTTCAAGGTTACAAGGGTATTTATTCATTTCAGTAGCAAACAGGACCACATAGGACTTGCTGGATTCATTACTACATAACTTAAGGGTTAAAAAAAAAATTAAAAAAGAATTAAAAAATTGAAAATCAAGCATTATTCTTTCAGCACATGTAACAACACAGTCACTTCTGATAACAGGACAGTTTTGAACTTAAGGACTACCACACTGAACCAAATTTCTCTAAATTTAATTCTCAGGATTTGAGGGATTTACTTATTTAAACTATGCAATGATAAAAAAAAAACCCTAAATGTAGTCTATGGATATTGTCATTTGTATCACCAATGCTGAGCTGCTGCTTTTCATCAGGGCCGTGATATTTAATTTTATGTTTGAGTAGGTGGGAATACATTGAGAGCTCTAAAACCTAAATGCCAGTCTACCTTTTTGAACAACAGAATGTTCACAAATTCATAATTCTTCTATCCTTCATATCAAGTGGTAAGAAGGAGACTTTTTAGCTTAAATATGCATCACCTTAAATGGAAGAAGCAGAATTATAATCAGTTAGAAAAGGCTTATAAATGGAAACAAGTTCTGTGCAAAAAAATAAGGCTTTAAACAGATTCCTAAACATCAATGCACCTTGGTAAACGGACAGGCTGAGATGGCTGGTTCTGTAGTCCTTAGGAAAACTGTAAAGTTAATTTTATAGATTTTACTTCATCAGTAATCAACGCATAAAGCAAACTGGTTACCTAAGATGGCAACACTAAATACATTATACATGCATTCTTCTAATAATTTCTGTCACATGCTTACAATGTTCTTGGTAATAAAATAATATAGTCCTTTATCTTCACCAATGCTTACGGCACAGAAGCTTTACTAATTACTAAATCCAGTTCTAAATCATTTAACTGAAATTAACAGGCATTATTTGACTTCAACAGGTCAGAGGATTAAAAACCTTAATGCCCACCTTCAGGAATAAACTACAGCCTGCCTAAAAAGTAACTGCTAGTAATGTGTAACTAGCAATGATAAATTGGGAAGAATCATGCTATAATGTTTTTCTGTACATGTAGATCTCAGAGGAATCACTAAGGAAAATGTAAACAGTTAACATGAACCCCCAAACGCATACCAATTGTGTTTAATCAGCAAGGGAAAAAAAAAAAAAAAAAAAAAGACTAAAAATTATCCTGTCCCCTAAATCCCCTAAATTAAGACACAGTAGTTAATACTCATCTAGATTATAGATGAGGGCTACTCAATTTCAGTAAAAGCTGTATTGTATGATATGCAAAAGCATACTTTTTTTTTTTTACTGATAGTTACGAGACAATTTTATTAAGGTCTGTTCAGCAACCGGTTCCAGCTCCAGCTCTGCCAGATCAGCCACACAGAGTGTATCATTTTCACAGATGGACAACTGTGGAACTCTGCAAGTCCTCCTCAAGAGCAACACAGGACATGCTACACCGACAGGACCCTTCTAAGAGCCCAAAGTTTACGATCACAATTTAAATAAGAGTTTGCTGTTTGACTGCTGGATTAGAAAAGGTGCAACTGTGCTCATACTGGATAGGCTACATTTGATGCCAGCAGAGATGTGAAAGATCAGATCAAAACCATTCTCCAAACGGTACTCCAAAATACTCCGAACCACTAACCAATGTATTGTTTAGTAGTTTCTGCTCTTTCAGCTCTATGCTAGCCTGCAAATCAAACAAGAGTCACCTGAAACATGACTCTGACTTCAGATCTCAAACACATAACTCCACAGCACCTCCTGCACCAGTGTGGCTCTCAGAATTCAAACCGAATCAGCATATTTAACAGTTACTGCAAGTTAAATGTGTGTGCTATCGAAAACACTCAATGAAAAGAAAGATATTCATCTGGGATGGACATACAGTGGAACTCCTTCTAAAAAGGAAAGACAGATGCACTCAGACAAGTTCTCCACCACTGCTAAAAACTTGTACCTAGCTTTTTCTTTTTTACGGCAGACCTTTAATGGCTGTAAGGTTTCATTCATGACTGTATTATCTGTAGAAGAACTACAATGATAACAGTTTGTAACACTTAGAAATTGTTTATTTAGCTTTTTAATAATAAGCAGACTTTTTACTGTATTTGGGTTTTGTTTCTTGCTTAAATGCAAGCAATGTCATATACACAACTTCGCTATTTTTTAAGTTCTTGTCCTTACTGAGTGAAAAGAAAAAAAAATAGTAATTCTCTGCCAATTCTAAACAGGTCTCAAAAATCCTTACTTCAAAAAGAAAACCAAAAGTTTTCGTAGAACTGAGGTCCTCCCTTCCCCTTCTTGCCCAATGAAGCATTTGTCTTCTAAGGTATTTTTTTTTTAGCATGGTAGAGCTTTCTCCCAAGATTCAGTGTTTGTTTTATTTTAAAACAAAAGAGAAAACCAATGTAGCAAGCCACACATTTAAAACCTCAATCCCATTTTGACTTAATAATAATTTCCAGGATGTGCTCAGATTCATTAAGAAATATTTTCCTAACAATGTAAGATAGGAGGAAACCTTTAGAAGAGCCTTTTAGCCTTCCAAAACCTTTATTATTTATCGGGTTTTATTTTGTTCTTCTCTAAATGAAACAAATTCTATTAAGCACACATTTTTTTAACCATCTATGAAACAAGTATAGCCATTCTATACTAAATATTCTCCTTACATAAGATCAATAGTTACACTTTCATAGACAAAAGAGTCTGCTAACATTATTCTTTAGAAAAATCAAGGCCTTCTTGCAATTACTGCTCCTCAAATGCACTATTCTTTGCTAAACAATTAATATCTTATATATTTATATAAACAATTTAAATAGTACTAACACAACATAACACATGAAGCTATTTGGATAAAACAATGAAGTATGCAGATGCCACAAAGCATTTGATTTACCACTGTCCATCAAAATACACGGATTCTGTAAAATCTGAAATACGCGACTCCAGAAGACTCCCTTCACCGCCCTCTAACAGGATCTGACTGCTAGATCTTTAGGTATGTGTCACACGTTGTTAAAGTAATACCTTGCAGCGTGATTAAGTTAACAGTGTTACCGGGTCATCAGTAGATTAAACTGGTAAACAATGGAGAAGCAAACCTTCACAGCTCATCGCAAAATTATGAAAAATTGACCATACTTAATATAAATGGGAGTCTGTCTACCACCTTCAACCACGGTTAAAAACATAGGTTGAAAAATGCTTATTTCTCAACTGACACTGCCTCAGGAAATCTTGAAAACCTATCCTAACCGATTTGCAGACCTAACCGTTTCATGAGGACAGAAAACTGAATGCAGAAGTATAAATCAAAGGTAACAGTCTATTTAAATTTTCTGAGTAAAAACAGTGAAAATACCATGGGGACTACATAGTATATCATAAGGATAATATTTTGGCAGGTTTTGTTATTTATCCTAAAAAACGACTGAAAGGCACACTAAGTGCAAGGCACACAAAGCCTCAGGAAACTGCCGCTAGCTAAACAACAGTGTGCAAGTTCTATGATTAGACAGATCCACCAGATGTCTGTTACAGAACACAAGCAAATTCAAAAACATGAAAGTGAAATCAACTTTGGAAGTACACATCCTCAAATCTCACTTTAAACAAGATGGAGAAAAAAGACAAGGAAGCACTGTACAGTGTCCTAAAGAATATTCTGAGCAGCATTCATATGCCAAGCCATAAACAGAAGAGAAAGAAATGAAAACCATGAAAGTTCAGGTTAAGAATCACATTGATTTTAGAGCAGTAACCTTTATACTACAGCATAACTTCTCAAGGAACTTGTTTACTTCAAACATTTAAGAAAAGCACTGATCTCTAGGAGGAAAAAAAAAAAAAGGCAGAGAAACGGGCTGATTAAAGAACATTCATTTCTGTTTTCTATACATGAGAATATACGTATGTATATGAGACATTTAAATTTGAAGAGATATGCCAGTTAATATTTCTGTTACCACAAAAAGAGCACAGATTTAAAAAATAGAAATCAGACTGCAGCTCAGATTTCCATTTCAAGTCCTGACTGAACACACTTAACATGGGAAATTACACGCTTTCCTTGAAAAGTATATAGGAGAAGGAGGTTAGCTGCAGAGCGAGAAGACATGCCACCTACTGAATCCCTTGGAGCGTTCTAACACTCCATTCTTTTGAAAGCTCCTTACCCTAAGGTATCCACCCAGCTTCACCCAGCCGAGTCTGCAAAATTTTTAAGAGGGCGGATTAGATTGATAAGACTGAAGACTACAAAGTGCTTAGAATACAGATTTTCTAATATGCACTTTACTTTTGATACATACAATATCTGTAAGAATATTCACTTGCTAACAAGTTCATTAAGCTTCCAATTTCTCCCTATGCAGTTTATCATGCACACCGTACTGAAGATACATGCCAAAATTGATAAAGACAGCATTTATAATATCAGATAAACTTAATTTGGAGTCGGAACTGATAATAACACTAGATGAAAGATACTTGGGTCTTGTCTCATCTTCAAAGTAAGTACAGAATATTTTAGGATATATGAGTTTACAATAATTCCTTCCAGAAGGACAGTTCTACAATGATTTTATCTACAGAGGAAACAGAGCACTCTTGTTCCCAAATGAGAGTCCACACATGGACTTAATCAGAAAGAATTTTGTGTAGGCAGTGGAGGAGAACATTTTATTATCAGTAAGCAGTTTTCATTTTAATCAAGAATTTACAGCCTGAAGCAAAGTAAGACGACATTTTAATCTACTTACCCAATTTTTGTTTTCTCTTTAATTTTGGACGAGGAACCAGTTCTCGGTTTTTTGCTCTCTTTGTCCTTTGGTTTGGTTTTAACTTTCCTACCCTTCTTTTCCTCTTTTCCTTCAGCTGAAGCACTGGGGAAGTTCTCAGGACTCATAACTCGTGGAATGTTTCTCTCTCCTCTCTCTTTTGCTTTTGCAATCGCTTCAGAAATTATGCGATTTGCCTTCTCTTGTTTACTTTCCAAGTCTGCTTTTCTCCTCTGCTTCTTTTCAGACATTGCCCTCACCTGGGTATTCTGCAACTTAGTATATGATCCTGAACCATCAGTCTTCTTGGAGGACGGAGGCTGTTGCAAGAGACAAAAAGTAAATAAAATCAGCTTATTTAAGGATATAAACATTTCTTGAAATGAAAAGTGTGAATGTTTTTCATCTGGAGACATGCTTAAAAAAAAGGATTAAACTGGTAGGGGCTTACGCAGACACCAAAAAGAAGGAATTCTGCTTATACCACAGAATGGCGTGGGTTTCAGAATAACTACATCAATTGTGGGTTTTAAACAGACAGCCCATGTATTGAAAATCAGTAAAAAAAAAAAAAAATCTTCCTAAAATTCTCTCAGTCTTCTTTCCACCTCTGTAGTTAGAGGTACAGATCCTTAACCTTTTAAGTATTCTCATACATTTGACACACACCTCCAACATCTCTAATAAATGTTCTTCCCTTAAAATCTGAAAAAGCAAAGAACTCTCGAAGGTGACAGCTTCAGTATTTTGCCTTTGGTAAGATAGCAGGATTGCAGATACCTTAGAGCAATCGAAAGATCTACAAGGCTAACTCAGTGCTAAACAGAGCAGATGCTCCAACAAAATCAAGATTGAAAAACAGACAAAAGAGAAAAGCAAAACTAAAATTACGCAGCTTTATATCCATAAAGAGATCAGAAAACAGTATTTCTTTTATTCAAATCAGCGTAAGGTCAGTGCCTTAGTTAAAAAATGTAATTTGTTTTCATTTTCAGGATTTTTATCACCGTTTCATCGACGCAAAATTGTTTACACTCCAAATGCAATATTCAGATTATCAGCCTCTCTTTAAACAGGCTCGAAGACATGTTTTTGCTTTCCTCCCCTCCCCCCTTCCCCTTTGAGGAATGGAAAGAATTTCCTATTCAAACAGACAAAAAGAAAAAAAAAAACAACAACCAAAAAACCCAACAACCCAGCAGATAACAGTTATGTTATTCTCACCCGTAAATGCGGCTCTGCCTACAGCACGAAGGAAGGCCAGCAGGCATTTCCCAAGGCATTTTCTGTCCAAACCCAGCGCACCTCACCGGCTCCACTTCCCAGCCGTGCCTCCCGGAGGGCTCCGCAGCCGCGCCGCGGCACGGGCAGGCGGCAGGGCTCGGCAGCACCGGATGGCTCTCTAAAATGCCACCTTAAGGCCTACCGGCTGTAACAAATCGCCAAGGCTCCAAGAAAACAGCAACAAGCTCAAGATGGCGATGCAGCACGGCTCCCGCAGCAGCAGCCAGTAATAAGGAAGGTTATTCAATCCCATTAGCCTTTTAGCCCAAAGAACCCCTCCTCCTCCCACTCATTCAGGCTTTCACTTACCCTTCCTCTTGGCCTCTTCACTGAAGACATTTTTGGCGTCAGACAAAGGCTTGCCCTCTGTTTTTTCCAGCACCCCAGGCAGTGCTCAAGAGAAAAGCATGGAAAGAAGATTGCTAAATGGCCTATTTAGCGAGCCGCAGCCGAGACACGCACGACCCTCCACACGCACACGCCGCGGTTTATCAACATGTTCCTCCCGCCGCGGGCACCGGTACCGGCACCGGCCGAGCCGCCGGCTCATGTGGGGCGAGGGCCGCCCGCCGCCCCCCCCCCGCACCACAGCGGTAAGCAGGAGGCCGGAGCCCAACAAAGCACGGCAAGAAACGAATGCACGAAGCATCAAAATGCATCAGCATGAATATTAGAGATGTCGTTAAAAATACCGGCTCCCTCCGCGGAAGTAGGCCAGCAGATGGTGCTACCCGTCATGATTCCCTCCGACTCCGCGCTCCCGGCCCCGCTCCCGGGACCGGCCTTAACCCTTCCCGCCCCGCCCGGGCTGCGACCGCGGGCACCGGCCGCTCCTGTCTCGGACTAGCCGGTCCTGGCAGCTCTGTCCGTTCTCTCACCCACACGGGCAGGCAGAGGCCGAAACCCGACCCTGTGCCCTCGAACGTATTTCTAACCTTTTAACTATTATTATTATTATTATTTTTACATTGAATTCATGATTATAAGCCAGCAACAGTGATTGTATAAGCATTCGCTTACAGACTTCCCGGCTTCCTACAGAAAATGGAAGAATAAAATCCTTCATGGATTTACCCCCCTGCCCCTGCCCAGACCACCGGACGCTCTGGGCCGAACACCTCAGTTACACGGGACGCGGGGAGGGTAAACTCTTCATCTCCAGGTGGTTTGAAAGTGCCATCTTAAAACATCTGACAAAATTTTAAGTATGTGCTGCCAACGTAGCAAATGAAACCAAGAAGAAGGTATCATCGGGCCTTTTGAAATGTTATTAAGAAAACCACGCAGCTTTTGACAGCACAGCTCCAGCCTGGCAGTACCCTTAACTCTCAAAAGTCCATTAAAGAATAATGAAGGGAGATCAGGATGTGATTTCTCTTTTGCTTAATAGATATTTATACTTTTATTTTGTGATACATATTACGTATTTTTCAACAGAAAAGTTAAAATACTAGAAGGCTTTTGAAATTATTAAGATTAGGCCTTACAGCTAGTCAGAATTTCCCCTCTATTTACAATTAATTTCAAAATGAAGTTCATTGTCCATCAAAAACATCGGTGGCACAGACATATTAAATGGATTATTTTCTTAACAATACCACTTAAACTCAAAGATATTTCTGTTAATATGCAGCTTAATCACAGGGACAATGATTAAATTTTAATTTTACTTTTGAGAACTCTAGCCAACATGCTTCTACATTACAGCTACAGCATCTATAAAAAATTGCAGTGATTTATCTTTTATGGTTATTATTTTATAACTTAGTAAAATTGCTAAATAACATACTATTTTGCATTTGAAATCAGCTAAACAAACAAACAAACAAAAGACTAATGCACTCTTGATGTAATTTCAGCTGCAAGCCAAATGCTACTAAAGCTAGTAAGGTTAGAAGACTTAAAAGAACTAAGCCAATACAGAAATAGTGGTTTTCTGGTAATTCTTTAGCAATAATATTCCTAGATATTTTACTACTTAAAAACAAAGTTTCTTACACAATATTTTCTCAGAGCTCCAAACTGCCTCACAAGTTATTCCTCAACAACTTCTACTGCTTTCTTACTGTGGAATCGTGAGCATGCTGGACAAGGCTACTGTATGTTTTAATGCCTAAGGCTGACCCTCTGCTTCTCACTCTGTACTATCGCTCCTGTTTGTAAGTTATGCCTCCCGCACTGCACACACAGTAAGCTATTTGTTAGAAAACTGAGAATGTGTTTTTTCAGATTTTGCTATGACATTTCTAACCATATGGAAATGACATTCATGAAGATGCAGGAAGGCACCAGCCAGGCATTCAAAGCTAAATAAAGCTGCAATGAAATCTTCATCAAGGAAGTCACCATTGTCACAAACCCCAAAACTGGAAAGCAACGCAAGTGTTCTGAGATTAGAAGAACCAGAAACATGCTTGCACTATATCTGCATGTACTTAGTAACCAAAGCAACAACAGTCATCTATTTCAGCAGAGGTCTTTTATTCTGATAATAATTTCATGCTTCCAAAAATGTGTGGCTAAAAATAGTTAAAGTTATAAATTATCACGCACACCAAAAACAATTTCAAAAACTACACAGCATCGACAACAAAAAGGACAAAGCCTTTTGCCAAGCCAAAAATACCCCTCCCCCTTACTGAGAGGGGACGCAGATCAAACATCCTACAGGAGCATATCCTTTCTCCATTGGCTTACAGGCCTATTCCATCTCTCTGAGAAAGCACTGAGAAAGAAATTCTTAACTGACAAATCTATAGGAGAAGACAGAAAGGAAAACCCCGAGGCAGCCACGTATTTAAAAACTGAAGATTATATTTGGAAAAAATATGTTTCTTACTTTTCAGGGTTGCAAAGAAAATAATCCAAACATAACTGAATGTGAACCAACGCAATGTTGTCTGGAGTCTGCAGAGCTCCAGGGTATCTGCTGCTGCTAATAGCTCTGCCAAGCAGCAGCAGAGTGCGAGGAACAAGCCTCCCGACAGCTCCCTGCTGCTACTCGCTATCCTGTGGGCAGCGGGGAAACTGGCAGGAATCACATCAATCCCCTGCTCCTGCTGCTGCCTGCAAAAGCCATTAACAGCAGCAGGTAGAGGCCATACTGCTGCTCACATGGAAGAGCTAGCCCTTAGATATACTAAGCACAGAACAGATGCAACACCTACTGTGGACCTCCCCACATATGCCCTGATTCACAGCAGCCAGAGGAGCATCTTCCCTTCAGCAGTATTCAAAAGCATTTGACATGCTGTCTTGCAGGAGTGGAAGGTACACTACACGTCTGCATGGTATCTTAATTAAACTAATGTAAAAGCAATGAATTTCCCAGGCAATATCGAGAGACAGAATCATGGCAGCAGTCTTCCCAACAGCTAGCAGTACTTGGCTGAGTAGGCTTTTCAGAGAAAGGCATTTCTCCAACATTCTGTTGTGGGTTGCGTAGGACATGAATTTGAAGACTTCCACGGGTGTAACAGTACTTCCCACACAGCAAGGACAAGTCACTGTCCTCAATGCTTACAGACATGGGTTTTTTTCCCCTGAAAGGCCTAAACTCATTTTCATTTGCTCCACAACAACTGTTTCTTCACATCCTCTGCATATCACTACAAAGGAAGCCCCAAGAAGAGAGTAAGTTTAACACAGAAAAAACTTCTGTCTCCTAGAAAAATCTCCCAAATCCTGCCTTATCTGTTCCATCAGTAAAACACTGCTTCTACTGTAAGAACATCTTTCTTACAGCAGTATGGCCATTCATAATAGAGCAGTATGACTTCCAATTCTGTGTGTGCACAGAATCTTTAAGACTAAGTATCTCTCCTGAGTTGCATCCATTCTTCATATACTGTAAGAACCGGTAATGCCTTTCCCTGGAATTTTAATGAGTCACACATTCCTGATTTAATTATATAAAGCACTTTTTTTTTTTTTTTTTAAATAATGGTTTTCACTTGTGGATCTACTCACCCAAACACTAGCAACCACTAAGAACTAAATTATGATCCTAAGAACAAAAAGCTAAGACGCACATTTGCAATGCCGTGAAGGATTCTGCTCCTTGCACTGTAGTTGTACACACCAGCAGGAAGATGCACATGCTAGGTACTGTATGCCTCAGGAGCAGAACAAGTTCTTGCTAGTCTACCATGTCCTTAGGAAAATCAAAATGACCTTGACATCAACTGCACTGAAAGCAGCTAAAATTAGCCACCTGGAAACCTGATCTCCATGCTTTACCACATCATCTTTGTCCGCATTTATTACTAAACAAGGAATCCCTTTGTGCATGTCAAGTCACCAAAATAGTATCAATACCACAACCGTAACACAAATGAATGAATCCCATAACTAATGATTATCAATAGTTTGGGATTTTTGTCCGAATTAGCTTCTAGTTTTTTCACATTATCATCACATCAAAATTTGAAAACTCCAGTTGCTTTTAAGCTGCTATAGTGAAAAATCTTAAAGCAATTCATTCAGCATTTGAATTATAAAACTGTATTTAGAACAAAACTTTGAAAAAATGCACAAACTCAACTCAGTGACTTCTGTATTCCTTTCTAGTCTGAACTTTTTTCCTCTAAAACAGTCTGCATAACTCACTTTTACAGTTTTTTTTTTTTAACGGTGGTTTTATAATAAAAAGTGTATCTATTAGAAAAAATACATGAGCTCACACTCTCGATAGAATCCATCTGCAGAAGATTCCTTACAATCCAGATGTGTGTCACCCCACATGCATTCAGAAAGGAGCCTCCTTAGCTGAACAGCATCCCAGCAAAACAAGTGGTTTTCTTTCGACGAGACACTGAAGATTTCCATGGTTAACTGAGCTACCTCCACACAACTGATGGGAAGATCATCTAAACACGCAACAGGGTTTATTTTCTCCAGAAAAGTGCCCTTTTTCTGCCTTCAGAGTTCCTTCTGAATTGCTTTTTATGTCCTGTTTCCTCATTCCCCCATACCATGTTGGGATTGCTCTACAAAGCCAAGAGCACTGGCAAATGAAGATCCACGGGGTTCTATCATTTTTTCCATTCTCTTTGGTGCATACGTGGAACCATTAAGAGAGCCAAGGAAGCATTCAAAATTCTTTCAACATGCTGATAATATTCTTCCTTCTTTTTCTTGCTTATTATCATTGCTAATGAATGTCTCTCTGTTTAAGGGATCCAGAATCTCAAGACATACATATGTGAAACCTAACCAAAATTAAAATAGATCTGCTACAGACAGATTTAAAAAAAGGAAGAATATACGGGGCGGGGGGGGGTGTGGTGGTGGTGGATATGTATTTTCCATCTTCCATATTTGTTATCTGTAATGTTGATAAATGAATGGCTTACAACTATAGCAACATGGCCAGGCAACAGTTTTTATCTGTGTAACAGTCATTTCAGAACATAAATTTGGTTACTGTGATTTCTACCTCACAAGGGATTTAAAACTAAACTTAGAATTTATGTGGAAATGAAAATATTAATGTAAAGGTCAGCAACCTTAAACTAGTCATGTTTCTAAGATGAAACAAGCACCTGCTTTGCACGTCACACGCTCTCTACATAAGGTGGTGTTTCTCATCCGAGTGCTACAGAACCCAGTAATAATACTGCTAATCACGTTTCACCACTTCTGTAGCCAAGATACCATAGTTGTGATTAGCAGCAGCTTCTTCACCATTAAGCCTCTGATCTACTCTATCATTGCCCAGGAGAAAATCAAGCCACTGTCCCACGTAACCTGGGCATGCTGCAAAGGCAGCACCGGGTATGAGAGAGTGAGTCTACAACACACGTAAGCTCCCCTTTGGAACACTTTGTTTGAAGACTTTTTTTGGGGCTTAGTGTCAAATATGGTTAGATTGTTTTTCTGAATATTTAGTAGTGATATAAAAACTGTGTGCAACTTCCACTGTAATCTTAAAGGAGGTACTATGTAATGGAGCATAATAAATTGCCAGGAAATGAAAGAAACAGAGAACTTCATCCTGCCTGCTCTGCTAAGCTACAGCACTGGATGCCTGTCAGTTCTCAGTGGCTTGGTGTTCTGTGCCCACCGTGTACAAAGGGAAGTCTCTGGTTCTAGTCTGCAACGCTGAACACAGCTATTTGGAAAGTGGCACACAATACCAATAAAACCTACCACCTCAGTGTAGTTTCTCGGGTGCTGTTTGTCACATGCAGGACTAGTAACACTGAGTACCTGTACTGATCTAAGCCTGATGCAAGGCCTACCTTTTGTTCCAGCCACGGGATGGGGTTCCCACTAGAAGTACCACTATCCTGAACATGAGAAAACTGTGGGCTCCAATATGTGGGGAAAAAACCCATAATGGTCATACGCAAGTCAACTGGCACTGTGGATGTACAACAGATCTGAATTACCAGGCTCAAACCAACTTCAGTCACGCCACACCTCTACAGATTTTCTTTAATACCTATTCTACAGGTCAAACTGTTTTTAGTCACAAAGCTCCACTACTCTGGTTCTTTCTTGTACTCCTGACTGATCTTACCTGATAACTTTCACAATTACTTGACTCCTTAAAAAAAAAAAAAAAGGGCTGATTTAACTCAATACTCTACAAAAGAAAAGTCAGGTTTCAGTTCACTGTTTGAAACAAGCCCTGTGCAAGCATCCGGAAATAAATCTGTAAGGTCCTTCGCCAAACATTTATGGCCAAGAAAATAACACAGCTCTTTCTTTATTAAAAAGACTGGTCACTAAGAGTTCAAAACCCCCAGATAAAGCCCTACAAATAAATTGATCCACTGAAATCCCACACCATCAAGGACATTCTTAGAAGGCACAGGTGAGAGTTCTGGAACACACCTCTGTTTTTACAACAGGTAAACTTTTACTTATCAGGTAAAGTCAGATAGCTTCTATGACTGTGGGGAGCGGAACCTGCCAAGCGGCAGAAGAGAACAGCTCTCCCCAACATTTAATGACCTTTTGTACTCTAGAAAAATATAGCATTAACTGAAACTGCACTAATTTCTAGCTTTTCGTCACTGAGCAGATGTTGGTTCAAGTAATCTCTCACACCAGTAAGTGGTGCTTCAAGAACCTGCTGAGTAACAATACTGGAGAAAATCAGAATAAACTGTTAACTTTGTTCTTTTCTGTAGGAAACCTTGCGTTCCCTCATAAGATTAAATTCAGTTTGGTTTTGCATTATATTTTGAATCCAAAGTAAGGGGGCTCCCTGAATAGATATTAAATGTAAATATAAAGTGCAGTGAGGGATGCTAAAAATAATTTTAACTGTACTTAAAGATCTGAGCTTCTCTTTAGACCAAACTGCTGAAACATGTATTTTTTTGAACACCCCTCTGATTTCAAAAACGAAGAAAACTGTTATTAAACTTGTGTTCTCCCATTAAAAAAAAAAATACAATAATAAGATACTTTATTTCCTAATCTTAAGATTGATAAAGAGAAAACAAAACCACCTCACAAAATGGAAGCAAACAACAGGAAATCTCTAAATGACTTTTGGCTGGAGTTAAGTGTGGATTCTTTTCTCCCTCTCTCCAAGGCAAGTCCTTGTTTCAGACATTTTCCTAGGATTATTTTTTTAAGCCTCGGGGGAAAAAAAAAGAAAGAAAGAAACTATATACAAATATTTATTATAAAACTGCAAGAACAAGCACCGCAAAAAAAAATCATACACACATAAGAAATTAATTATTCTATAACAGAATGATTCAGTATTCCACCTTTCCAGTTTGCAAATACCAGGTATCTTGAAAATAAAACACACAGCAACAAAATGTACCAAGTATAAGCTTACTATGGGCAAGCTTTTCCAGTCCTCCTGCTACTATCTGCTTAATTTTTAAAAAGCAGATGTAGCAGCAATATGAATAAAGAGGGCAGACATATGCCAGTATCAGTATGGTGAACCACGTCATCGCTCTTCAGCTGTCTACAGAGCTCTGAGTGGTATAGTAGCAAAGAGCTCTACAGACACCGGTGGACTTTTTCCTAATGCTCCTCAACCTAAACCATCCCTATGCCAACTAAAACCCGTGCCAGTCTAGCAAAATGCTGCACATTTTGAAATTTAAAATAGCAGTGCAAAGTAGCAGCCTATTTCACCCCCCCATTGGATGCTTCATCACTGAACACCCAAGACATCTTTATGGAGTTATCATATTCAAGATTAACTTACCTAAGGATAAATGTGACATGGAGCTAAGTTTGTTCACTACAACTTCATCAAACCTCACTGGCTATCCCAAGGAAACACATTATTAATAGCTTCACCTGACTGGCCTCTTTCCCACATTGCCTAATCTGAAAAAAAAAAAAAACCAAACCACAGTAAGATACACTAAATGCCCCCAACCCCTAAGTGACAGAACAGTTGTCCTTCATAGAGCAGGGAACACTTCTGTCCCTTAGTATGAAGCCAGTCTCTGATAATCATTCATTCTTTGAAGACTTACAAGAAAGATTTCACTTTAAAACATTCAGCTAGGTTGTTTGTGAGCTCTCAGGTTACAGTTATACATGCACATTAAATGACGAGTGACAGCTGTTCAATTTGTATGCAGCTTGCTGTAAAAAAAAAAACCAAACCAAACCCAACAAACCAACCACAAAGCTATACAACCACACCGCGCAAGTTTGTGCATTTATGCTTCCCAGCTCCTAGCAATTTCTGACGCACTGATCAAATTCAGTCAAATCAGAATAACAGAAATCTCAGAGATGTCCCTACTGCTTACATGAAGCAGGCAGGTAGAGATATTTTATTGAGAAGTGAAACGTGAGCTCTTAGACCTCTGAGAATCCACATAAGACATTACAATTATAATAACTATAAGCTGCAAAATCGAACTCTGACACTACATAATCCATTCACTCTTTCTTTTCTCCATAATTCCATATAGATTCTCATCTGATAAAACAAAATCTGAACAGAAGTTCTGCTAAAACAATGCTGAACAGGCCTTCCTGTTCCATACCTCCTCTTCCCCTTTCCCTGAAGGCACTCAAACACATCAAAACTGAGGACTTACAGGAATGCTATAGGGACCCACATTTCTTTAGAAGATAGTTTGACTAAGTGGCCAAGACATCAGTCTTTTATATCTCCTTTTTTGTTATTCTTACTTTACATTCACACTTGGTAGTATCTAACATCACCTTCTAAGTTACGTTTTTTTCCTTCCTACTAGTGCATCTGAGCCTCTTACATGTGCACCTACTGACAAGACTCCATGGCAAATGACTAAATTGCATCGATTCAGAAACGGCTGAATAAATACTTTCAAAAAGGCAAATGCTGTGGAGTGTCCTTGTCCATTTATGACAATATTTAAACTGCCGTTCCTCTACTGAATTATTAATTTGTCTGCGCATATCCCCATTCTTTAGTGTTAAATTATGACCGAAAAGGAACTTTTCAATGTATAAATTAAAATGTATTAATTTTGAAGTTTTGAGGGACTAGTGTATTCCCAGAAATGCAAGGTTTATCACTCTTTCCTCTTCCAAAAATTTTAATATAGGAAATCTGAAGTTTAAGATAAGATATTCTGAAAAGATTCCACTTACTGCACCTCTGTTCTGATTACTCAAGCCTGTTTCAATTCTCTATGCATAATAAAAACAAAACAAAAGAAGACTGCTGTAATAGTTTATATTTTGAACCATCAATTTCAGAAACTACTGCTTACTTTCTAAATTTATTTTTTTCCTTTGATGTTCTAAAGCTCTTGTCCTAAAAGAAAGATAAATTCACAAGTTTAGTTGTCTGAATTCAGTAAGATAATACACAGGCTCAGGTTTAAATGCATAAACAAGCCTTGCAACATGATGGTCAAAGTAAAGCTGCTGAAAGGTAATCTTTTTTACTGACACAAAAGGAAGTTAGTCGCTAATGGGAAAGAGAAACTGCCTGTCTGGAAAGGAACAAGATCTACAATAACACAGCAGCTCACTTTAAGGCCTTATGAGTCACAAAAGGAAGTGAAGCATTAGCACTTTTCCAAACTGCAAGCGTGATCAAAAAGCAAAACAAGGGGCCAAATGAAACGCAAGCTTGTATTCACTTGGAAATACAGAATGTTGGAATTCTGTAATTAGAGTGCTAAGAATTATAAATTCAAATTTGTAACCAAAAAAGGTGAAAAAATATCTGAAATGAAATATACTCCATCCCCAAAATAAGGCAAAACAAAGAACTGCTGCACATAGAATACATTGAACTTCTAAAGCTTCCCTTTTCACTGCAACTTTTATTGCTGTTTTTTAAAAATATATGGGGTTTTTATACCATCTCAAATAAACTCACGCTAATTCATGGCAACTCCGTTGCTAACTTCATCCATCATTCATGTGTATAAAATTACCTGACATGAAAAGCTGGACAGAGGGAAGGCGGTAAGGAAAAGGTGCACAAACTCCATCTAAATTAAATTTTTTAAAGCTGCATTTTTTCTACATTACTAGGAAGTGTTTCACACTTGGGAAAACCTAAAAACTGGTGGAAGCAAGCATGCAGCTTTTTCACCAGCCACTGTACTCTCAGGTTTGAGTTCACCGGGAAATGCCAGGATACAGGACAATCTTCTCAACACACTGGATACAGACAGAAGATTCTAAATAAAGGTTTTATTTTAGAAGCTGCATCAAGCTTTAAATTGTAAATAGTAGCTGATTTTATTTTATTATTAAGGAAAAAAGAACATTGGAATAACCTATACACGCCACACAAACTACAGGGCACCAAGCTGAATGTGCTGAGATAGCTTTTATCCAACCTCTGCAGTACACACCCAGCAATTTAAATAACATACGCACTACTCGGATTTGCAGTCGTCAGTAAATTTCCATATTACTTTAAAAGTATTCAGGTTTTTAGCTACTGTTTTCTTTTCAAGTAGTTTTAAATCAAGTAATTTTCTTTAGCATTACACAGAAATTATGATTTATACAAGATGACAAAATCCTTAAAAATGCTGATTTTAATGTAAAACAAAGAATTGGCTGCTAAAGTGTGCGTAACAAAGCAAAATTTTAAAACCTCCAAATGAACTGAAAAAAGAGCTGTCTTTTTTCCGTTTTCCCACGTTGCTACCTGTCCACCTTCTCAATGGCCACCACTTTTGTGTGCCATCAAGAGATTAATTTTCTCATGTTTTTCATCACCAACCAAGAGAAAACCCCACCTGAACTACCTCCAAAAAGAACACCACACAAGGAGCTTTTCACTCACCTTAACCCAAACACTCCGGATCAGCTTCAGCATGCCTGTCCCAAGCACACCCAGACACCAGCAAGGCACGCATCTCTTACTTAGCAAAAACAAGCAACAGGACCTTAATGGTAGCTGGCTCTTGTCAAAGTTAATTTCAGTTAAAGTGTTCCTTCTACACCTCTCATGGGAGTGCCTTGTGAGAAAGCATTTTTACCATTAAAACAAAATCCCTTTCATCCTTACGAAGTTTATTACTGTTTCCTTACTCTCTCCCCCTCACAAGTTCCCCGTTTGTTTTTTGTCCCAGAGTTGGAAGTCATTATGGTTGTGAAGGGCTGTTAACGGCAGAACCGTCCACGGTCTATTTTTTGTACTCTTCTGCTACTTGAAGGAGTCACTTCACCTACTGAAGTGATGAAAGCGAAGGGCAAGTAGGCAAGAACTATGCCGAACTAGCAGGAACCTGCCCACCTTTTGTCTCCACACCTCACTTCTGCAATTACCTACAGAAAGGAAAGTTGGGTCAGAGAAACAGCTATGGATTGAACAAAACAGAGACAGATTCTCTTCCACAACATGTTTTAACAGCCTAATTTAATAAATTCTACTCAAATTTTGTAGTACAATGAGTGCAATGGTAAAATAAAATTCACTTAACCTTTACATGAAGCAGCTTAGTCAGAGCATGAAGGCTCCTGGACATTGTCTCGGTCAGTACCAGGAAATGGTTCTATGATAACACTGCCAGCCTCCTTTTAAATTTTTTTTTACTTTTTAAAAAAACATATGCATTTTCACTGCTTGTTCATGACAGAACAATGAAGTACTGTGAAAGATGAAAGACGTGAAAAAAAGATATGACTTGATTCCGTATTAACAGGGAATTTCTGATCATGAACTTTCTTTAAATGAAAAGATCTTGTACACTCACAAAGTCTAGCATGTAATATCTCTATTTACAATAATTTTATTCACTAGAAGCAGTTAAGTTTAAAAGTTTATTCTATCTCTGAATATGGATTTTTGTAGTACTGCTCAATACCGAACGAAGTAACCAATATGTTTTCAGTGTTTGTAATTTCAGTGAGACCAAAAAAATCAGCTCCTAACATACATTAAAATACACTGACAGAAATTGGGAAAAGTAATTTATTTTTAACATTAATAGCTAGGGAGTCACTAACATCATTAAAACTAGTACTGACTGCACAGTATATTTCCATTTAAATCCAAGGGGGACATACTTCTTCCACTTAAATATTTTTTTCTGTCAGCTTCAATGAACTACTTCAACAGGTTTCAATGCCAGGATCTCCACTATAAGAGTATTCTTCATATATGCAAGCCTAATGAAACCACTCTCGTTGAATCTACTTTTCTCAATTAAATATTCCTGAACAAAATCCCACATCTCCACCCCAATACGCAGGAAAACTAGATGCCTACAGAAAAGGATTTTATGAGAAACAAGCAATGGTTTGAAAATAGAGGTCCCAAGTCAAAGGATACTCCTGAGGACTAAAAGAATTCAATTTCAGGCAAAGAAGAAAACCCCAAAGCAAAAAAAAAAACCAAAAAACAAAACAAAACAAAACAACAACAAAAAAAACCACCAAACCCAAACAAAAACCAATCATTTTTTTCCCCCAGAAGTCTCCTAAAAAATTTCTAGAGATAGAAGACAGCATCCAAGAGCTTCACAAGGATAACCATAAAGAACAAAAACAGAACAAAATGAGCATGAGCACCTTGATATGTCCGTCCCTAACACGCAAGGTTGAGTCACCATTTCTGGAAATCCCCTGAAATCAGTCAAAGCCCGCACACACACGCAATTAAACTATATTATATTATGCCAAAACACACACAAGCCTGGCACCATAAAACATGTCTCCTGTGCAGTATCTGGAGTTGATCAGATTTCATAGCACCACATGACTGCAGCTCCAAGAAACTTCTATACGATGACACAGACAGGAGCTACAACACAGACACATCAGAATAAATCTGCCTCATCTTTAAAAAAAAGTTTTTCTTACTAAACTCAAAGATAGGAAGACACATGTCTGATTTTGTCACTCATGTTCCTTAGATTAATTTACGTGCCTTCCCTGTGACAACTCGTGCTCTGTAACAGCTACTTGCTGCTTTTAAGACTTGCAAGAACCAAAGTTCCTGCTACAACAAAATTTACACATCAAGCTGAGCTGTACCTGGGCCTCATAAGCTGCTGCTACAAGGATTTAGGGAAGAAGAAAAACAACCCAAATACTGCATTTTCTAGCACTATTTCTCATTCTTCTGAAGTATAAAAACAGGTACTGTAAGCCATAGCATGCTGCAGGTCACAAAAAGCACAATAGCGACGTTTTTCTAGCAAGTTTGCTTAAAATACCATGAAAGAACTCTCCTATATGTGTGGTACCGGGTAAAAAAGATGATACAGTGAAACAACTGTTTTTAAGGTTACTCTTAAGATTATTTTAAAAACTCATCAGTCAGAACTCTTTCTGAAACAATGTTTCAAACGACAATAAAAGAAACAAAACACTCAGAAAGAAAAATATTTGCTTGCTTTCTTTAACACTAAGGTCAATTTTTTTTTTTCCTTTCCAAACTAGAACTAAATTGTGAAGTCATGAATAACTCTTAACAGAGGCCTTCCTAGCAACGAAACTAGTTCTGGTTTGCAATACAAGATAACATTGGATAACATTATGTGCACATACACATACGCTACTAACATCGAAATTACTTTCAAATACAGACTAACTCCTGAAAAGGCAGTATATAAAAATGGGAACATTTTCTTAAGATAGAAATTAAAATACTAGCCTTCACAGGAAGACATCAAGGGAGCAAAAAAGGCCAAGTAAGGGCAAACACAAGCCAAACGACCCACACAAAAGAAAGCCTGCCACATCTACGAGAGAAAAATCAATCTCTACTACAGATTACACTGGTTTCAAAAATATAAGACTTGTCAACTGCTTCTAGCCTAAAGCTAGATTCCTAGCTTTATCAAACTTCTTCCAATGAACACAAGAATTCTCAGTCTCATCATCCTAGAAATTCACTCACTTGTATTTATTAGCCATGAGTTCCCAAATTCAACCCACTCAACACCTGATTACACTTCAGGCATATATTGAACTACACCTTTACCAGTCTATAGTACGGGTTGGTGTCTTCAGAAAACGATTTGAGAGAAGGTCCGTTTTCTTCATAATTAGGTACCACTTCTTCCTGGCACTAAGCTTGCACAATTGTATCCATACTCTCATATTACCGAATTGCTTTATAGCTCTTCAGTAGTTAAGAAGACATCTGCTTGCAAACAACTATTTAGATTATTCAATCACACTTATTCTGCAATATCATTAAAAAAATAATATCTATTTTACTTATTTTTGTCAACTAGTCTCGCCTTGATATCTGTAGGATTACTCCTGTAAGCTGACCTAGCCAGACGCTTCCTTCCTATGCTTGCCATCTGTTAACTTTTTACAAAAATGCTTCTCTTTTGGCACATTTTAAAGACAATTATTGCAGTAATTTAATGAGTGTGCAATTATCTCAGGAAAAATGATATTCTTAAATTATAACAATCATCACAACAGCAAGCACTTCGTTTTAAAGAGGAAACATACATAAAGAATTGGAGAGCCTCATTATTTGACAAGTGATGAAGGCTGAGAGAGACTTCAGAAAAGCATTAGTGATAGCCAAAAAGATTCAAAAACAGAACGATGAAACAATTAAACTCTACCCAACAGAGATGCTAATCACTAACAAACTCATAAAGCCTTTAAAATAGGAAAGCAGATACTCTAGCGCATTTCCCTGGTTCTTAAAGGTCCAACCATTTTAGTCTTTCCCTTACTATACAGCTGTATTTTGAAAGGAAAAATATGGCAAATAAGAAATGGATAAATTAAATATTATAATAAATATTAATCAATAAATGTGTTAGAAAATAATCTCAAAAACATGTACTTCCTTTCCTCAACATACGCAATTTGTCATTTTAAAAGGAAATAAAATGTTTACAATGCTTATATAAAACTTAGATAAAATATATACAAAAGGAAATTGCTTCATACACATTCAACTATACACAAAGCTATCAGAATATTGCTATCTTCAGTGATGAATACATCACTGGCAACAAGCCACAGATTAGTAATGAAAACATATTATGCACAGCTACAGTGTAAAAGACTTGGTTCATGCCAGGAACTGTACTGCTCGAGCTCCGAGACCTTGCCCTACTCCTCTTATTAACTCCGGGCATTCAACACAGCTTCGCCACTTTCACTGCCTCCTATTTGTGCACGCCTTTCTGAAAACAGTAGAAAGCAACCCAAAAAGCTGGAGAAAACAGTACAAAGAAGGTCAGTGGAGGGATTACTGTCATTACGTGTACATACATGATAAACCTATTAGGTGCTGGGAGACGACAACTGAATTCTGCTGCCTCACTGTGGTAGAGAATTTATTAAGCTCTGAGAAGGAACGTGAAAATTGGTCTTTAAGCAGAGAATTATATCCAGAGCATAAAACTCCTAGAAATGTTTAAAAGGAAAGTTCAAAGACTTACATTTGTTAATATGATGATGTCACCCATAAAATCAACTGTAATTAAAGGAACAAGAACAAATCCACAAATATAGTGGATATGCTTAACGTGAGGTATACCAGCCCTGTTAACCATTCTAGGAAAAAGAACAAGGTTTTACGGTTGGTTTTTGGAGGGGTGTGGTCTTTTACACATGAAGATATGATTTTTCATGTTCCCCCTCAAACACAAATGCTCACTGGAACACGTGCCTGGATTTCAACTTTCAGATGATGCAAACAAATTTTGATACATGTATTTTATTCTACCCAGTCCCCTGAAAACTGTCATCCACTTTCTGCTTTCAAACTAACTGATGAAAAATGCATGATGTAAAATTAAGAGGCAAAATTTATTTACAATTATAATCTAATTAGAGCAGGCAGAGGAAATATAATAGCAGTAGAAGACATTCTAGATTGTTTTTAATTCTGCAGTATTATTACACTGAATGGATTGTATTAATTTTTAAATTAATTTCTATCAAAAGACTACTGCACAAATAAAAAATGCGATGAGCATGCTTTTTTTCAAATAATTAAACAGGTATTTAATGTTCTTTTTAGATTCGAAATACCTTCAGCATAACTGTAGTTAAAAATCTTTGGCTGCCTTATGCTGGGTCCATTCCAATAGCTACAGTTCATTAACTATTTCATAAAATATAAAGTTTTCCTTTGCAAAAAAGTCTCAATCACTATCAAAGTAAAACTGATGAAAATAATTAAATCCACTAGTAATTGTTTCCTCATTGTGTACAAAAGCCAGTATGAAACACTGCCTTATGAAACAACAAACAGTTCACCTTATCAACTACATATTAAAGTTACCAAAACCCCTTCCCACCTAACTCCTAGGTGAGAGACAACCAGTTTCAAGACGACCAATATTCCCTCCCCGTCCCTTGCCCCACCTTTTTCCTCTCTGGTTAAACTACACACGTTTGTGAAAAGTTACAACAGAAGAAACTCATCCTGAACTTCAAATTCTACTAAGTAATCAAAGAATAAAAGTGAGAATTAGAACTGTATCTCTTCTTAGAATAGTAATCAAAGGACAGATCTGAAACACTTCTAACTTCAGTAATTGCTATGCTTTTCTAATTCATATTACGCACACTGCTGATGTAAAGAGACTTCTACATCATTTGCTTTTGTCACTCCCCCATGAACACATTCCTTGTGATAGTTTGACAGCTACTGCTGCACAACCAGTTTCTTAAGGAAACACTGAACTCCTGTCCTATTAGATAAACTCAGGGTCAGAATCCAATTTATACAATTTATTGCATACCTCAAAATAATAAAAACCAACCCAGTCAGTTTTATAACTATCTGTTTTCTGTCCATTTAATTTCAAAGTTCGGGGGGGGGGGGGAATAAAACAAAAAAGTTAAAATACTGAAATACTGTAAATTTGCTTTCTTTTTCACACCACGATAAAAACAAACCTAAACCCCAAAATCTTAAACATTCTCCAGAGGCCTTAGAACTCTCCCTCTATGCCTAGTTACAAACCAAAGTGCTGGAACTGATGTCAGCAAGATCAAAGTATGTCTTTAAAAGTACTGATGTACACAACAATAGTCACAGCACCAGAAAGTTTTATTAGTCCTACTTTTTGCTGCCTAGCTCGTCTCCCACATGCTCCTCACAAACAATGCTAACCCCTGGATTTCTGGCCACCCCCACTTTTCCTGGAATCCACTTCCTCTTCACCCTTCACCCCAAGTACACTCATGGGAGACCAACAGCCTCTATGCTACTGTTCGGTACTCCAGGTTCTGCTGCTCTGCTTCCTGGCAGGGAACTCGGGCACCGCTCCTGCTGCAGTACTGTACGGACAGTCAAAGAGGATCACGTTTCATTCGCAGCTACTATAGCATGTGTCTTTAGGTTACAGACAACTGACAAGAGTAGATACTTGGGCTGTGCCCGCTTCTTCCCTCTCCCCGACCTAAAAAGCAATAAATGTTTATCAAAACCAACAGAACGCATCTACTGCTTCTTTCAGTTAATCAAGCTAATCTCAAGCACACAGCTGTATACAGGTTCTATTAACACTACACCACAACTTCACCAAAAAAGTTTCACTAGTAGGAACCTAAAATCACACGCTCCGTAAACATACGCAGTTGTAATGCAGAAGCTATCTACTGAACCAAGACCAAAGATAAAAATGTGTTAAACCCTTATCTCTACACTGATAACAGAAAATTAAAAGGCGAAACAAAACTGTTACATTGCCTCCTTCACAGGCCTGTGTCCTGCAAACTAAGCAGAAGCAAGAGTCAGTAATTAAGTTCATTTACTTCCCTTTTTTTTTCTCTCCAATAAGACAACATTTTATTCTCTCAGGTAGAGAGAATATTCATAGCAACAATATAGAGAAATAACACAATTATTGTAACCTCCTTTAAGCTATCTGCATGTATATATTTGATGTCAGAGTTACTATTTTGAAATGCAGATTGAAAATTAGGAAACATTTATATTCCCTCTCTTTTCCCAAATACAAACTAAATTCCTACTACAATTTAAAACAAAAATTCCTACTTTCACTGTTCACATGTACATGGACTTCAACAGCCAGTCTCACAATTTTGGAAACTCTAGCTAACCAGCAACGGCAGCTGAAGATATCCATTTATCATATAGAAACTCCAGCTCCTTCTGCCAAACCATCTAACTGAAGAAGTTTCAGCCATTCCCGTCAAATCAAATTTGGGCTGGAAGCTACCAAGCAAAGCCAAACTGTAACAACATTAAGTTATTAACTTATAGATAATGCAGTCACTGATACCACTCTTCAAGTATTAACAAGGAAAGCCACTAAACCAGTCTCCAAAACCACAGCAATAGCTTTAAAGATTGATAAATTGCAAATGCTGAAAAAAATTATTAGTGCTTTTGGTTAAGTCTCTCCTGTATTCAAGATATTATTTCCTCTTGATTTAGGAATTTCTTTGAGCTGAAAAATCTGCAAAAATCTCATATATGCTGAAGTTTCTAGTAGCTGAAATGAAAACATGGTTTTGCTGGTTACAGTGTCGTGAATAAGTAACTTTACTTGCCCTATTTCATTTGTTTTGAGAAGCTTAGCTACTCTCATAAGAGACCAAAGCAATCCAGAAGCACCAGTCTGTATTTCAATTTATTGACACTTACATGCTTCCTATAAAAGAGAAGATGATGATACAGATGAAGATAAAGGTCAGTGTTACAAAAAAAAAAAAAAAAAAAAAAAAACAACACACAAAAAAGAAAAAAGCAGACAATCTCAATTAAAGCTATTTGAAAATTAACGAAGTTAGATAAGTTATAAGAAAGCACTCAAAAACTGGCTGAAGGACTGTCATTCTGAACTCTTCAATGCTCACACAATTTTAATTTCTCTCAGATAATCTGCAAAGCACTGTCTGCGAAGTTCGTTTCTCTTGTGTACCATTAAAAAAGTACAATATAATTTTTATGCTATCTTGTCCTCCATACAGAGGGCTTCAATACTTGCAGTAGATGTGCATGTTACACTAATACAGCTGCGGAGTTTTTGTTTTAGCCAAAAGTAACAAAATCAAACATAAGCATAGCCTTTATGTTTTCTGTTATTACTCATCACATAAAAAACAACAACAATAAAGTTTGTATGTTTAGTCAATGAGCACAAGCACAAAGATAACAGAGTACAACAAAACCAGTGCAATTCTTGCAGGAAATCAGCCACATAAACCTCATTAAAGCTCTTAAAATATGTTGTTATGAGTACTTTGAAAGACAAGAGAAGCCATTATATTTGCACTAAAAACATAAAACATCCGATTTTCTCTGCTGTACTTAAGAAGTATAAGCAGCAGAAGGACCAACACCATTTTCTCTGAAAAAATGTTTCAGGTCATATAAATAAAGTTTTCTACAATGGTAAAAAAACAACAGGAGAACACAAGGACTGCATCAACGGGGCTTTTTTTCCCCCTAAACTAGCAATTACTTAGTCTTCTTCAAGTCAAATAACAACAGCTCAGAGACTTCAGTTATCATGCATTGGCACAAGCACCAGTCACTAATACTCGTATCAGATCAACCAAATCAAACAGCTCAAACGGTCACCCCCCAAATCCCTACATACCTGCCCTTGTACACGACTTCTGTCTTGCAGATGCTGATTAGAAACTGAAGAATGCCAAGGATGGATCTGACTTTGAGACTGTGCCCGTACAAGATCAGATGACTGTGGGGTTATATGGTGTTCTAGGTCATGCTCTAAAACATGGCTTGTGCTATCCTGAACGAAGGCAGAATCGTCGAACTGTGGCAAAAGGTCTTCCTGAAGGAGGTCATCTGGGTCAAGTCCTGTAAATGGTTCATTATGAGTCTCAACTTGATGGAGTAAGTTCTCATCTAAAGATGTAAAACCGTTGCTTTCAATAGGGTCAGTGAAATGGCTTATCTGAGAAGCAGAGCCAGCAGAAGCTGGAAAATTAATATTCACAGGAGAGAGTTTTGAACTACTAAAGTTGCCCTGAGGATGTGCAGAATGCAACATTTGAAAACTATTTGAATTCAGAGGTGTAGTAGGATTCAACATGTGCTCAGTTGTTTCTTGCTTGGTCCCTGTTTGAGATGTAAAGGCATCACTTCCAGTGAAGTCAGAGATAGAGTGCGGCTGCTGGCTTGAAGAAAGGGCTGTTGTAGATTGAAGGAGGCTGGAAGGAGAAATGTGGTTATTAGAGTAAGAATAAGGAGATGAAAATTGTTGGCTATTATTGACAGAACATGGAGTAATAGTTGGGGACTGTCCATCAAAATTGCCTTCTTGATTCCCACAAAAATGTATTGAAGCACTTGCAGTTTGAGAAAACTGTTGAACAGACAGAGGCTGCTGTGAAGTTGATGGATTAGAAACTGAAGGTGGGTGGTTAACACTGACTCTGTGAGAAGTAGATACGTTAACTTCCATGAAGTCTTTTGGCTGACTCAGAGCATCTTGCCCCGTATTGTTTCTGCTTTGCTGCGACCGTAGGGAGGCACACTGATGCTGCGGTTCATTAGCCTGAAATAAGGCAAAGTCATGGTGTGCTACAAAGCTTTTGTTTTGCTGCATAGACTGAGAATGTCCTTGGTGAAAGGGGGACCCATTTTGATTCGAAACAGTTGTGGCGGTTTGATGACCCCACATAGGACTACCATCAGCCACATCTGGAAACATCCCATTAGATTGGTTTTGCGGATGAATTGGTGAACAGTTGAATTGAGAGTGTGGTGATAAGACATTGTCAGCTGAGCTATTAAAAGATTGATTTACTGAGTGAAGTTTCAGGGAATCATACTGGTTCAGCTGATCAAACTCACTCATCTTTTGTTGATTTTGAGCATCTTGCACATGGTTCAATGAGTCTATGTGCAAAGGTTCAAATTCTGCACCCAAATTCAACTCATCAACAAGTGAAACAGGTCCAGGTTGAACAAAGGCATCGTCTGACAAACCTTCTAAGGTCTCACTAAAAAGATTGGCATCATCAAAAAAATCCATCATTGGATCAGTCATCTTGACAGGTCTGTACTGCTTTTTCTCTCAACTCCAAATGGAGTCAGTTTTGGCTCTCTGCAGTGAACAGAAACAAATGACATCCAGCGGTCACCACCTTATCCAAGGCATGCCAACATCCATTACTGCTTCTGATGAAACATTCGCCCTGAAGTGTTAAAGCATCCTATGGGAAAGAAAAGAAAATAGGAAAAAAAAAAAAAAAGGAAAAAAAAAATATTACTTTCATTACTCTCATTGCTCCTTCCCCTCCCCAACACTTTTACAGAGCTTTGATATTTTGTTCATAACGTTACCATTTAGTTAAACCACAAATCAATGAAATTATTTTTGCTTATACTCAATGTCCTGTGAAGCATTTATAATTTTTGTTCCTTATGTAATTAAAGTAATATTTGATGTTTTCAATGTAATTGTTTCCTTCTTTCATTCCGTTGGCTCCATTACCCAAGCACAGTTTTAGATTCTCCTTCGCCATTTTCATTAAAACTACCAAATTGTAACAGATTCATGTTTTTTAATAGTCCAGAAATCATATAATACATAAAATGTATGCAATAATTCTGTATGTTTAAACAAGAAACTTGGGAGGTTAAGGTTAAACTACATTAAAATCAAAGCTACCTTGACTTCAGTAGGAAAAGTTGAGTTATTCCATTTCTTCTATTTAAGTTGCATTAAGTAAGATTCTTAAAAAATTGTATTTTATCTCACTTAGGAAAGACGTAATAAAACTTATTTAAAGGAAAGAGTAAAGGATGAATACAGTGGTACAGTCAAAGATAAACACATGAAAAGAACTACCTCTGGTTCAGTAACGGAGTTTACACACTTATCTAGTTCTGAAACAAAAGTTGTTTCTCTTTTTTATTTATTCTAGTGTCACTGAATGATCCCCAATGAATTAGTGTTTGCAATCAGGGATTTCAGGCAAGGGGAGCTGAGAAGGATGGTTAGTTTAACTTTAGCCTAAAAACTTGCCTGTTTATAGTGTAATCAAACAGAACAGGAAATGAATGATAACGTGTCTCTGTGATTACTTACCCTCCCAGACAACTAGTAAACCTCTACAACAGAGGAGCAATCACTTTAAATAAGCATCATCATGGAATAATGGTTCCTTTATCCTGTCAATATGTCTACTTAATTACCATGAAGAAAAAAGGAATGAAAACAGCTACAGCTTTTAATTCCTAACCCTACTACTAAAGTTCATCTTCATGCTCTCCTCCTCTATTTCAACTGCAATTCTTCATTAATGAAGAATAAAATGAGTATAGGATCCTTCCAGAACACCTCGGATATCTGAAATATTCTCTTATGGAGAAGGTTCACGTTGAACCTATTAAGTACAAAGTAGTCCTTGACAAGCTGATGAAAACCTGCTCTGCTTACACTCCTAGTCCTCTGAAAACATTGTGACCATCGTCAGAATAAAGCCTAACCTAAATTAATAAACCTTGTTGAGGGTTCGGGTATATGAAGCTTCTGGTCAAAACAGGAAAAGGACAGATGGATCCTGTATCACACCGAAAGACACCCACTGGTGACATCTATCAACTATGGATTGGTATGAATGTTAACCACTGTGAGTATAGAGAACAAGCATGCAGGCACAGAAGCTTAGGAAGGTGACAGCTTAGTGTAGCAAGCTAGCCATGGATTCCAGATGATACATGTACAGCTTATTGCTTAAAGTTAGGACTTCCCAAAGTCCCATGTTAAAGGAAGCACTAACATAAATTAGACCCCATTCTCTTCTAACACTGATTAAGTGGAGGGAAAGCTATTTTAAGAGAAGACAACCAAGTCAGATTAAGTACAAGGAAAGAGTACTGGAGACACAAAACAAAACATCTCATTAAAGAAACCCCCATCTGGGCTAAGACAGATGGAAATCATGGTAACTGTGCGTAAAATGTCATGTTCCATGCTATCAAGGACACTACTGTTAAAAACTCAAATGTGAAGCCTGTATGAAAAAAAGTTTACATATTGAGATTGAGTATAAATAGCTCAGCAGACTGCATACAGCTCCCCAGATAGCCCAGAGATAAACCATATTTCACTGTGATTCATAAGGAAGGCGATTCAATTTGTGCTAACTTGAAAAAATAGAAAAAAAGATATTTCTTCCACCTTTAGTAATATTCATACAATAGGATATACAAACATATGTCACTTATGATATATGGGCCAGCTACTCCATAGTAATTAAGTACTATACACGCTCTTTAGTTTAACTACTAGTCTAGAACTAGCGAACAGGACTAAAACAACCCTGTACTGAAAAAACATGCACCAGACAATCACTTCATGTTTTACTGATTACTGTGTACCTTTATAGTCAAAACCAGGAAAAAAGCATGCATAACAGCTGGCATCACTGCAGTTGTGACACTAACTCTGAGTTTGCCTTATAGAAGTTTGCTTTTTTGTTCAAAATGCAAGAAATGCTTTTCATCTTAGTTTTTCCTACTTTCTTGCAGCATAAGGAAAAAAAAAAGGGAGTACATAAGAGACAAATAATACAAACTCTCTTTTAAAAATACAAAGGCTTTATAAATAAATCAATCTCAGTAGGTATAAAAAAATAGCATAACCTGAAGATGTCAGCCTCACTTCAATGATCCAAGCAAGACAGATAGTACAGATGAACTTCCAAACTGAGAAATCTGAAGGCTAGATCCATGAGAAACCTTCAGGCTAATTAGACCACGGTATATTTATTATGAAGAAACCTTGTGTTTTGACCAGAGAAGTACTTTTACCCTAGCTTTTTTCTTCAGTGCCTACAGCGTCCAAGCAATGCTCTTCAGCCCAAAGAGAAGCAGTGTGAAAATTCAAGGATATCTGATTTGGAGAAACAGCCTTTCACACAAAGTCATCTTCCAAATTTATTGAGCAATTGTCCTTTTTGTTTCTCTCGGCTGTACCTGAATATGAAAACATGAGATGCTCAGTGCCCAAATTGTGAAGGCATACAAAGGCAAATTGTGCTGCATTTCTGAACTTAATTGGCATGCAAGTACTATTTTTCTGTTCCTTCCTTAAAAAAACTCTACCTTCTCACATCCAACTTTATGAAACAAAAAAGTTCTGATACAATAACTTTACATGTTTTCTGCAATTCTCTTCTCCATGTCCTCGCTCCCTTTCATATAGAAAATTATGGCAGCTACAATTACATTTTAGCACACTTTCATCCAGATTTCTCCTTTCCCAAACAGATGTGTGGTATCAATCTGAACTTCGGACATGCTTTTACCTTCAGCTGGCAGAAAGGCTTTGATGGAAATAAACATTTTGACGCCTTTCATCTATTTGACTTGACAACTACAAGTTCAACAATGCAACAGCAGCCAAAGTTTTACAGTATTAATTCCAAGATACTTCTCTCATGGAAGATAAGCTCCTATTGAAGCTGCATTTTAATCAGGATGGGGAAACTAGTTTTGAATCTCTACTTAATAAAGCAAACTACAGTAAAAGATGCAGAAAGTGTTAAAAAAAAAATTTAAAGGACGGGAAGAGAGAGAGGGAAAAGAGCTCTTCGTCCCTCCTTAAAGAAGAAATTCTTTATTTTGTCAAAATTAGGTATTTCAACACAAGCAATCACTGTTATGCTAAATAATTCAATTTTACAGCAATCTAAAGCTTGATTTCTCTTGGTAAATACAGTTTGACATCTTTGTCCCCTCTTACATCAAGAATTTGTAATGAAGTTACACTTCTTCTAAAAAATAAATTAATTCAAATACTTTGTACATCTAAATTCTCTACCACCATTGTATACTGATTTAATGTCAATCTTCACCCAGTTTAAAGTGAGCAAGATCACTTTACCATGTCGATGTCTAAGAACTACTTGGACAAATTCTAGACAACAAAATGAGCACCATAACAGAGGTACAACCTGACAAAGCAACTGGAAGACTACGGCGGCTGCACTTTAATTTAAAAAGTTACTGCCCCCTATGAGCTAGAATTCCTTCAACAATATTTTGTTGCTTCAACTATAGGACATTTGATAAATTTATACTTTTCTGCAGTGAGTTTTGTTTAGTTTTTTAAAAATTAAATGGAACTCAGGCATTCAGCAATGTTTCTTATTATTATTTAGCTTCTCCCTTTGTATTTTAAACTCCCAACTCTGTATCAATTGAGATTATTTTATGTAGAAAACAAATCAACAGGACCTATTACTACTACTACTACAGGGTAACAACTAGCTAGTGGCTATATAACAAAATTGTGCATTACACTCACTACTCTGAAAGAAGTTTGGTGGGTTTTTTTTTTTTTCCTTTAAAAAGGACGTTTTCTAAAATTAACTACCAGGAAACATCAACAGTATTCCTCAACTTCAGCTGAAGGTTTGCCATCTTCAGATATGCTGAAGCATCTA
Source organism: Chlamydotis macqueenii (assembly GCF_036417535.1). Taxonomy (NCBI): domain Eukaryota; kingdom Metazoa; phylum Chordata; class Aves; order Otidiformes; family Otididae; genus Chlamydotis; species Chlamydotis macqueenii. The sequence continues at coordinate 19,084,055 of NC_141568.1, forward strand.
GAATTTCAACAATTTTTTTTTCTGATTACCAACTGTATCATTTGACATCTCGCATAAAACATAGCATTTGCTCCAAAAAGTATCAAGTTATTCTGCTAACATACTTGAATCACAACAGAAACATCTCCCAGCTCTTGGTTTTTTTCAGTCTGGTCACTATTTATTAAAAACAACAGCTATACTTTCTTCAGTCTACTAGTTCTTAACATTAAGAGATCTACTTGAAACTAAAAATTTACACTAAAGTATTAGAACAGAGGACCTGGTATTAAAATAAGTCTTATCAGTCTAAGTGAATGAAAAAATAGTACTAGTTTCTGCATAACCCATGCTTTTCATTTAAAAGCAAATAATGTTGTATTCTGTATGGTCCAAAACTGTCTTTTCAATGACAAACAGAACATAATCAATGCACTATAGTTGTTCCTCTGAATCTGCAAAAGCAGCTCTCATTTACTACTTCTGCAACTCTAACTTTTTAAAACTAAGATATTTTTCAAGTTTGACTTATTGTATTCAAAACCACGTAGAAGTGAAACTGGCTACACTCAGCCCAGTTTGATCCCTTTCCTTAGCTGTGTGTGCAAGAAGAACCAATCAATACCAGAGCTAGGTTAGGAGCCAGGTTTCCTTCATTCCTGTTGCCCATCAGAGTTTAATAACAAGCCTTTATTCTTGTCAGGAAGAAAGATCAAGAAGAAATAGAGAGCCTGAAAGTCTCAAAGAGATGATCCCCTGTTATACCACATTAGCGTGTGGTAGATCCAAGCTGTAAAAAGACAAGCCGTAGTTACAGACACAAGTAAGAGCAGAAATGAAGGAAATGGTACAAGATCTAAAGAGCAGGAAAAAAAAGAAAGAAATATTTATTTTACCGAATACATAAAAAAAATAGAATGAACACATAAGAAAACAGAAAGGAACGAAGATACCCAATTTCGCTTTCAAAAACATGAAGTGGGAGTAACAGTAAAACACAAGAAGCTATCTCAGAAAGTAGCTAGGGACAAGTTAGCAGATAGAAGGAATTAAAACTGAAGTCACAAAAGCATGACATAACAGAAATACAGACTACAGGAAACGGCACAGAAGGGGTAAACACAAATAGTCATGACTAGGGGAGAATTTTACATTATATGCAAAATGTTTTGGTTTTTTTTTCCAGGAAAGCAATGCAACCAGGCATAACAGACTTGCTTCCAAACAAGAGTTCTGCCGAAGAGACTGACAAAACCATAACATTTGCTAACTTCCATGCAGCGTTCAACAGCATGACAGGTTTGTGGCTTTGTATGATTGGCCCCGTCTATTAGCAGAGGGAACGCAGCATCAGAAGAGGTAGGTAATACAGCATGTTCAAAACCAGATACTCAAAACACTGATCACTTCTGCACAGTACTTGGAAACAATAGAGACACTCCCTCCCCAATATTAAAAATAAAAGACAATTACACTATCGTTATTTGTCAGATGCAATTATAACTAAATCTTTAGCCAAGTTCAAAAAGCTGCAGTAAATTAAACAATACAGAAGTTACTTCCCACTGATGTGCCAATATAAGTGATACTCTATTATAGATCTAAAGATCAATGTACGTGTTTAATTTAAAATGCACAGAGGACAGGACAATTCCCTCTAAATCCCAGAAATGTAGAAAATTAAAAAAGAACATTTAGACACTTAGTAGAGATGAACTCTTTTATTCCCTAACAGAAAGGAATAAGTCTTTGTACAAGAGCGCCATGGTATCTGTAGCTGAATATGGATTGAAAAAAATGCATTTTCTCTTACTGCCTCTAAAATTAGGAGCAAACTTGTTTGGGTAGCCTGTTCCATTAAATAAAAAAATACACATCCAATCACATATGTAAATATGCATTATTTTATTTTTAAATTGCTTTTCACTGGTATGCATTTATAATTATTTGTGAGTAATGAACCGTCCCGTTACTGAAACCATACCCTCAACATACCTGTTTCATTTAGAATTCTATTCTGTTACAGAGTTCACAGACATCACACTGAATACTCAAAAGATAACTCAGGTACCTTGTATTTTGAAAGATCAGTAAGAGAAAGATTTGAACCTGATGGTCTTAAATTAAATTCTCAGTCTATGGCTAGAGTTCCAGTTCTGAATAAGAGCATAAAACTGGAGGAAACTGGCTTGTGCGCGCTTCCCATGGTAATTCAGAGTAGTCTGTTCTAATACCTACACTTGCTTTGCTTGCACTGATCACCTCATATAACTGTTTCTCCCTCTACTCCCCAGACATGCACAAACTCCCTTCTACCACCTCCCCTCTTTTCTCCAGAAGTGGGCAGCCTCTGGGAAATAAATATTAAAGATTTATTTAAAAAATAATTCAATAACTCTCAATTGTTACGGTCATTCATAAAAGTTCACGTCAATCAACATGACAAATGACATTTCATTTCGAAAGAAAATTCATCTTCCAACACAACTAAAGACAAATTTCTACTACTGTCAAAGATGTTTGCCTTCACCATGGACGGGACAACTTCTTTACTGAGAGCAGCTTTGCTCAAACTGAACAGAGCAAAACCCCACCCAACAGAAAGTGTATCTCATAACTCTGTATAAAACAGTATGATGTCCCACAGCATATGTTCAGGCCACTCACTATACTTCTTCAAGAGATCCATTTCAACATCATTTTTTAACTCAACGTAAATTTATAAAGCCTCAAAATGATATTTCAGCAAGCATTGCTTAATATCTGGAGACAACACATTATAACAAGTTATGTAAAGTATGAAGTAATCTTAGCGTTTTATTTAGAGACCTTAAAAATTAGAAATACTAGTAGCATTTAGAAAAAAATTGTATTTTCTAGTGAGATTTTGGTGGTTGTTTTGTTTCTACCATTTTGAAGTAGAGGTGCATAATGCCACAGAGTTTTTTCAGGTGAAATATGGTTTGTATTATTGAAAATAAGTGTTGTCGGTTTTTTAAATGCACAAAATTCAGATCCTTTCCTTTTGTTGCTTCCCAGAATTGAGTTTCTTTCTTCCTAAAAATCCAAATTCAAAAGATGTATGGCGAGATGCACAAGTAAAGCCTGTAGAACTGTTGTATTGACCAAAAAAGGAATCTCCAATCACAGGCCAATTTTTAAATCATTAACCTATACACTACCATGCTGTTTCTCTGTCTGTAATACTAAGAGTTAAGAGTGACTTAGTTAGAGCATTGATACTTAAAAATACAAATTCCTAAGTTTAATCATTAGCTTGGGTCAAAATTAAGAGCTAGCATGGACACCTAAAGAACCCCATACTATAAAAGTACCCAATTAACCTGTAAGACAAAAGTAAGTTGCTGAAATCTTCAAAATTAAAAATACATCACAAGATATTTAAGAAAAGGGCCCAAGTCAAGGTTAAAATATATCCTTACCCATGAATATAGAACACATCTCTTTAACGAGGAATTAAGCTCAGAGATGTGCCTTAAATTCAGATGGACACTTCATCTTTAGAGACCTGAAAATGAAACACAGTAAACAAGTCACACAATAACCAACTTCACGAGTATGCATTCAAATTCAATACTTTAAACTGAAAAATTTGATAACATAAGAACAAGAATGCCAGAATTAATATACAATCACTAGTAGCCATGATTTTATCAATGTCTGATGAAGAGGCAAGTAAGGTGTCCATTTTGTAGGACCACTGAAAAACAACCCAAGCCTACAAATTTCTAAGGTTGAAGAGTCGAGTCTGTGCCAGAAAGCTAAATGTTTCAGGGCAACTTTAAGATACAATATAAGGACCAAAAAAAAAAAAAAAAAAAAAAAAGGTTAGGTTTTAAACCTGTCAATGCAAAGAGTCCTGCACATATTATGTTTAAACAGCAGTATGCTATTACATACTAACAGATGTACTTGCCAGGAGTTGACACTGCCTTTCTAGGGGAGCATACTTGCATGACAGTTTTATCCTACTCCTTGCCTTGACAATAGGTAGAGGGGCTCAACTTCAAGAAGTTCTCTTTAAATCTGGAAGAGGCTTCAAAACATCACACAGATGTGCATGGGGTGAAAGTAAATGCTTCCAGGATCTGCGTGTAAAAGCCTCAAAGCAAACAAAAACACCCTCAACATTAAAAGAGAGACAAAAAAATAGTATATAAGCTTACTTGCTATACCAGTGTGTTTTTCCCTTAACAAAGCTACCCTTTCAAAAACATGGATTATTCTCTCCAAGGCACAGAGCATCCTCCAATTTCAATAAACACAGATTTCCTTCTCCCTAAATATAATTTCTTGGTAACAAACTCTTAAACACCTTTGCAAGAATATTAATGCAGTTCAACCTTCAATCTTTATTAAAAGATAAGATAGCATATATCACTGCATTAAGCAGCAGATTTTAACACAAACGATTATTTCTTCTCTCCATATTGTCGAGACAATGTTGTAACATGTCAAATATAACAAATTGGTTACAACAGCTATCAAAAGCCTGCAGTGTTCCAGTAAAAAACTGTATTTGGTATTAATTTGGTACATAAATTATTACATTTATCCTCCTTTTATTATTCAGTAACTTCAAGACCTATTCCAGTGTTCCCAAACTAAAATGTCTCTGCTGTATATAATAGGGACACTTCAATAACGTGCAGATTTTTTTTTCTAAAATTCAAAAACAATAAGCTTGTGCCCAAACACATACTGAGGTGGAAGTTGCTAAAATACTTGCATCTTTGTTTGCTATCTATGTGAAATAATATGAATTTTGCACCAGAACAGCCAGAAAACTTCCTTTAGTTGTTCTCTTTTTCTCTACTGGAACTCCCATCATGCAAAAGTCTTCTTCGCACACAGAAAGCAGAATAAAGTTTGAAATTATTTAACACAAAGTTTATGCAGTATTTCAATATATTTTTTAAATTCCTAAAATTCTGTTTATTTAAGAGTTCTTTGTTGACTAAACAAAGTTACAGTATAAAGGTTTCACAAAATATAAATTAACTGAATAGAGACATTCAAAAATTGATTTCTAATTGGGAAAAAAAAAAAGGCAAACTTGCAATCAAGTAATTTCTCCTACCTGTACGAGTTCAACAGTAAAACAAAGAAACCCAATTCACCTGTGACTACCATATAACACAAGCACTATCTTAAGTTCTTGGCTAAACAAAACATAGCTGGTTTGGATTCCTCCTCAACTGGGTTGTTTGTGAATCCTCAAAAGAAAGACAAAAAATTATGTTTCTTACTCTTTAGGACAGTGTCCACTTGCTTGAACAGCTTCTAATATGGAGACAATTGTGGAGTACTTAGAAGTCTGAAAAATCCTATGTTGAAAAGAAGAAAAAAAAAAAACAACAAAACAACTAAATATACATTATCAGATCTACAATACATTCTAAATGTAAAATACAAGAAATACTTCAGACAGCAGAAGAATCGGTGATGATAATACTAAGTGCCAAAGAGAAATATACACAAAAGGAACTTAAAGCTTTCTTAAGAAGCAAAATGGGATCTATCTCCACAGATTTTCAAGGAAGCTATAATGCATATGAACTTTTAATTACATATATATAAAAATATATATGCATATACATCTGTTAAATGAGATATGGTAAAAAAATGTTCTGTGAAGTCTCCTTCTTTGGAAGAGAGTCTTAATGCCTGCTTTTAAATCTTGAATTGGGAAAATTCACTGACATAGGACCAGCCTCATACTTTCTTAAATAGAACCAGAACTAAATTTGTTATAAGCATGCCTAGATGCACATCAAGCTTAGAAAGTTTTTTTTAAATTATCTTCCACAGCCCAACTAATAGAGTTTCTTGATAATACAGAAAGAAAAACACACATGTTCCTAAGTGCGCATGGATTTCCTTATGTTCCTGATGGAATCCTAAAGCATTACTATTACTAATAAAATATTTTGAACAATAGTAGTCTTACTGATTTTGGACCCTAAAAACGCATACTTTTACACATGCTAGTTTAACAAGAAATAAACTATTCATTTAGATTAGAATAACCACTTTGCCCCAGTTTCTATTTTTTAAAACATCACGTAAATCTAATAAGACAACTTAGTTTTGTACAAAACCCTTATGTGCTTTTATGTCTTCAGTCTTTGCAAATACTTTTAGAAAGTTTATCAGCACCACTTTAAGAAGTTCTTCTTTCAACTACCCTCCTCACCTCTCTGCCAAAGGTTATTGCCCTCAAAGCACAGCCTGCAGAACAAAACATGTGCATGTGCATCAGCTGCTTCAGTGTGCAGCCTCCCAACTTAGTTTTAACCCTTCCTCTTGTTAGTTTAAACAAACCATATACATACACAAGTAACTAATTCTGCTCTTTAAACATTATTGCCATTTTGCTTCTCCACAGTGTATAGGTGAAGACCTTCAGAAATTTCAGGACTTCACTGAGTTCCTGCTTATTTTTGTAATACAGATTAAAAAATTTCCCCTTGTTCTTTCTTCAGGTGCTAAAATCAACTTTTTTTTTTAAGAGATCTGCCCACAAATATTAGCATATCTGTACAGACTATGAATGCCTCTTTTTACCCTCTTTAGTTGTCAAATGAGTTAGAGTAACTTATTCAGTGCAACTACTTGTAATTTACAGTTTACTTCTGGTCACTAGAAAGGCAGTTACACAAACTTCCTTCTAAGTTTAAAAAGAAAATCATTTTGGTGCTATTGAGATTTGATTGTAAGCATTATAGGCTTTCTAACGCTTTGACATAAATTTCAGCATTGCACCTTAAATCAGACCTACAAAATATGTTTCTGAATTCTGCTATCTTTCCTGAGGAACAGCATTGCCATTTTAAGATGTAGAGAAACATTTGCATTGAAAGCCAGAAAAAAGCCTTCTCATTTTCACATGTGGCCTAAACCAAGATTTCATTACAAAACATCAGAGACAAAAGACTTCACAGCATAGCCCTCTTTCAATTTACAATCTGATAATACACTAACTTCCAATAACTCTCATGTTCTAGCCTGATAAGCATCTTTGTGAACTCCTTCGAGTTTATAACCTGGAAGTACCAACTAGAACAATGCAAAGGATCATGTCTGTTCTATAGATGCCCACGGATCAGGATCTAGGAGTACAAACTTGACACTGACTGATAGAAGTCTTATCAGTGAAAAAAGGAGCATGATTTCAAGTCTCGGCACCATCAGATGAGGATACCGTGATAGCACTCTACTGAACAGAAGAGGTCCAGACCTCCCACCCCATACTATGTTAGCTGGCGTAAGGAGTTTCACCTGTAATAGAAGTCTATAGCTTTCAGAGAGAGGCTGCATACAATTATTTATTTATTTAAAAAAAAAAAAAACACCCTATTTCTAAACAGATTTGATGTAAAAGTTTCTCAAAAAGTTTCTCCCAAGCATGTTAAGCAAGACACTCTGTGATTTGTTAAACATACTCTTCTTAAATTAGGAAATCAATTTCAACTGATAATAACTTAAGCAAAACAACATTTTTCATTGTTACTTGGTTTCTGGCACACTCAGGACGTGTTCCTGAACCCACCTGCAATAGAGAGAGACTCCAGACGACTCCTACTATAACTCCAGCAACACTCTGCCACAAGAGTCTGACAAAGTGGACTTTTGAAAAAGTTCCCAGTTAAACGGGACAAGACTCATCTGTCTCTCAAGGGTACCTATGAATAAATTCTTAAAAACTTATCTAAAAATCTGACTCTGGAGCTAAATTCTAGTTTAGCTTCTGCAAATCAGCAAAAATTACTTTCAAAAACTACATGCTGAAACCAGCAACATCCTATTACATGGAATCAGGCCCACTGTCTTATCCAACACTGTTTTTAATGTTGTGGAAGCCCTAACTGCAATGGCTTTACTACAGGGTAACTGAAAACAAAAATATATCCTATTCAATTTTCAGATTTCCTCTAACTTATGGAATATGACACTGGTAGAAATTCATACCGTTATGCAGACATAATCATTCTGAAGCTTAAAACTTTCTTCGTTAGCATGCTAAGTAACAAATGTAATAAAATAATTTACTCTTGAAAAATCATTTGCAGAAGAAATTTTGGAGGCATTCTTGAATTTTACAGGAATAAAAGAGTGAACCAACCTTTTAACACCGCTCATGCAACACAAGGAAAAGTGCCCAAGAATGCATTGCAGGCAGAAATAATTTGGTAACCAGAGTTACGACATTTTCTAATGTGACTCAGGTAAAGAACAAATTCAAAATTACTATTTGTCTTCAGAAAAAGCATGGGAACATTTTTCCATCTTCCTGCAAGTTTTAACTGTTGATTTAAGATTAAAAAAAACCCCATGTATCTTAAAGAAGGATGCACGTACACTGGCAGCCTAAAGACATTAATATTTGCTATCTCTTCGGTTATCTGTACGAATGAAGTTGAAGACCTCAACACATTTGCTCACTGACAGATGCCATATCATACCAATATATTTCTGCTAAATTCCGGGTTTTACAGAAATGCTTCCTCCCTTATAACTTGTTTCTTGCAGCTTAGTAAGTGAACATCATGTAAAGGCAGTGCTGAAAGGGGAACTTGGTTCCAAGGTGCTGCCAAAAGTAGCCTTTTACTTGACCACTAAAGCTCATTCTAAGAGGCAGCTGCGTATCCATCTGAATACTACTATATATATATGCTTTTAAAGTATTACTAAGACAATAATGTTTCTGAAGGCAAGCTATAGTTTCACTAACCACGTTGTTAAGAAGTGTCTGATTTAGAGTTGGTCTCCTGCAAGTTTTCAACACTGCAATTATTCAAACCCACGGTCACTGTAAAACACATCATACTTTTTTTCATGTAGTATTTTAGAAAAAAAATACTGCTTGAAACAAATATCTCCTCCCTGCACTATTGTAAATAAGGAAGTTGCATGTTCAGCCTGTTTGATTTTTGGTCAGCTCTCTCTCACATTTATGAATTGACCAGATGGATAAAATACAAGAACTCTGCTAAGCAAAAGCTGCAACCTCTTTCCAGTGGTTGTTGTATCAGCAAAAGAATTACTTCTTAGCACCCCAGTTTCTTCTGCTGAAGGGGAAAGAGAATAATTCACTAACATTCTAAAATATTTCCAATAACACTAGCTATCAATTCTTGAATGTTCGACTAAACCAGATGGTTCCCCCATCACCCATTGATGTGTACGCAGATACTCAGCATTCCTGAAGCACTGTTTCTATACTACAGGAAGAGCACTAGAAAATAGAATGAGAGTATGCTATGTGAGCTTGAGTAAGTGTGAGATTTCAAAGCGTTCAATAAGCTCACAGCTCCATAGTTTGACAGAAGCAAGATCACTAAAAGGACAAATCTAGACAGGTCAGTGGAAGAAGAGAAAGTATCCACAAAACTAGTTCGGTTACAGAAGAAACTGAGTGCTAAGGGTTACAAGATTTCAGTCAAACAGAGAAAAATATTTCATCTGGATGATTTATGACTATAAGTACCAAACATTACTGAGAATTTAGTTCATATATAGCAGTGAAAAGAAATAGAATACTGCAATCCAGTGATGAATAGGATCCTGCCATACGCCTCCCATCAGATCCAACTTACCCTCATCCTAAACGGCATGAAAGGTACCAAAGACAGACAATGATGCAGTGTCTGGACGCTTATTTCTACAAGAGTAATACCAAAGAAAACACTCGCACTCTGAGGAATCCAGACCCATAAAATATATACTTGTCCAGCTTACCAATACTTTTGAAGTGTTTGAAGGATACATACACTCCAATTATAGGGAAAACTTGCATCATAAAATTGTAACATATAGACACACGCAAAAAATCTTGCAACTAGCCCTATAAAGTATGAAAAAAGTGCATCTATTTACTTTATGGGTTGCACAAACAAGTCCATTTTGAAGCAGCATGTCAATCTTTTTGTTTCCGTCTGCCTGCATCACTAACTTGTCTCTCTCACAAAAGGAAACGAATGAACAATGCCTGTTTTAGGGCCTCTGTAGCCTCTTGGTAGTGGTTCATGCTATACATCTTTTAGATAACAACACTAAAAATACTTTTTAAAAGCCACACCGTGCTTTCATCAACATTCTCCATGACTGAATTCTTGGACTAATCTTCAGGAGCATTTAGCACCAGCAGCTCATGTGAAATTAGTAGATGCTGAGATTCCTCAAAATCCTTGGAAAACTGTAAAGACTTAAAATTTCAGTTCTTTTTGCAGTAAAAATGACAGCTTTACTCAGAGAGAAATAAGTTAATACATCTTCATCCTGGGGAGCAGCATAAATTTTTATAAACTGAACTCCTTGGTTAAACACAAACAAGTTAGCACAAAGTAAACCAGCACAGCCGCATTCTAAGTACCTATGTGCCTGCCCTTATCGTCTTAGAAATGCAAAGTAAATTCATGTTGCTTACCCACCAATGGGGGGACAGGGGGGAATAGAAAGCTAATTCACATTTACTTTAAGGTTAGAGAGTTCACAACGGGCAATAACCACAGAGTTGTTGATATCTGAAGTTCACATCCCACCTTACTTCCCACAAACTTCTCTGTGTGCCCTTGATTTATACATAAGGCCTGGCACATGGTCTCTGAATTGGTTAACTTTCAAGAACATGTGTATTAATTTTTGCTCTTTCATTTACAAAAACTGGGCGCTGAAGTCCATAGCATTCTGGAAGCCTTATCTGCCAGATGCAGGAACAATGAAAAAGTCATCATTAGTTGGGGATGTGAGGGGTTGGGGGTGTGTAGAGACTCTGCGAGTACGTAAAACCAAAACATACTAACTGCTCCTCATTCCTTAACAGTTAACAAAGTATAAGACAGGAAAAATTATTAATTTTAAAATATTTACCTTGCAAAAGAAACTAGCAAAAAGTCAATCAATGCACCAATAAATTAAAACTCAGAGCCAGGCTAAAAATCCAGATATTGCTGACAGATAACTGAGTGTTAACATTCTGCCTTGAATGCTACACATATTTATATTCACATACAAATGATTACATGTAAAACAAGGTGAACTAATTATTTAATCTCACACCTGTCGAATGGGAACTTGATGGTGTCAAGTGACACAGGTTTAAGAACCTATGCAGAGAGCTCTTAGGACTGATGGGCCTAGTTTTCCAGAGAGAGGGGGATTACTTTTTACAGCTATTTCTTACAAAGTCTCAAAAAAGACACAAGAGGAGAACCAGAAACCTTATCCCTTTACACAGATTGTTATTTTGTTCCCCATGAGCAAGCATAATAACACTAAAGGGTTCAGATCAATTCTACGTAAGGGAAAGAGACTGAGCTGTATTTTCTCACACCGAAAAAGTTAAAGCAACTTTCAAGAACCAAAGGAAGTTTTTAGTTGCTAAAGAGTCAAGGCACTTACGGTACAAGGACAGTGAGGAGTGCAAACCATTTCTTACAAACTGAAAGTGTATGCATCAACCTTGATGTCACAGTTGTACAGCCAAACGAGAGAATTCTAGACTCTCTTCACCCAGTTTTTATCCCTGTTCCCAAAAATTTGTGTGTGAAGAGGGAACGAAGAGGTTTTACTGTTTTGTTGATTTAAGCCTCGCTAGGAAATAGCATAATTTCTCTAGTTCACTAAAGATGCATGCCACCTATCCATCCAGTGCTACACACATACAGTACCGAGCCAGCCTCAAAGCCCTCTCCTTGTCATGTCTGAAGGAAGCCAGCTTGCAGCCTCTACCTAGAAAATGCCAGTTCATAAACTCCAACCTTACACTTTCACAGCCAAGTTCCTTTTTAAGCCTCCACCCATGCAGCGGGAACCTGCAGCCACGAGCCACCGGTTCTCCTCACCCCAGAAATCTCCCAGCCCAGAAGGACAGCAGGCTGCACGCCCATCTCCGTCTCTCCCAGACACACCTCACCCAATGCAAACCCTCTCTTTCCATATTCCTCTCCCCAGCTCCCACGTTTTCTGCTGTCGTGGATCCAAGCTAGCGGGCTGCCAAACTCAGCTCCTCTTTTTCATACTGCTTCACTCGCCCTGAAAAAAAAATTTTAATTCCTCCCTCTGCCCACCTTGCATAGGGAGAAACCAGGTCTAACGTTCCCACTTTCCCACCTGGGAGGGTGCCACATCCCTTCCCTGTCACGCAGCCCCTTTCCTAAACGACAGAAGGTGGCTGGGGATGTTCTTGCCCTACCTTCCTCCACCCAACCCTGTCCTCCCACTGCCACCGTCTCGCTGAGGGAAGAGAGGGCCATGCATCCTCTTCCTCCCACTTCCCCCAGAAGGAGACTGGCTCTCTTCCCTTCGCCGTGCCATCTTCTTTACCTGAAGGAGGCCAGGGACAGGACCCCCAGCCTCTCCCCCACCCCGCTACCCAGGGAAGGCCCGATGTCTCCCCTTCAAACTTTGGCCCCCACCCGCGGGCCCCGCGCCGCCGCCTCAGCCCCGCTACGGGGCAGGGAGGCCCGGAGGCGGTGGAGACCGCATCCCCGGACGCCCCCGCCGCCTCCATCCTGCCCTGCTCCACCCCCGCCGCCCCCAATTCCTCCTCCCACCTCTGCCGGAGAGGTGCGAGGGAGCGGCGAGCGGCCCTGCGCCCGCCGGGGGTCGGCGAAGGGGCGGAAGCAGGTCGAGAGAAGCCCGGGCGGCGAGCAGGCCGCGCCGCGCCGTCCCCCGGCCGGGAGGAGGGGCGGGAAGGGGCTGACGGGGAGACGAGGCCGGTCGGCGACTCCGGTACCTGGAGCGCGGCCTGCTCCGGAGGTGGCAAGGGAGCAGCCCGTCCCTTCGCACGTACTCACCGCCGGGTTCGCCATTACGCGGCGGCGGCAGCGCCTGGAGCCGCCGCCGCTGCCCGGCAGGAGGCACACGCGCGGGGGGAGGAGATGCCCCACGCCTGACAGCTCCCCGCCGGGGCGGCCTCGGGCAGACGCGGCGGCTCAGAGGCGGCGGCGGCGGCAGGAGCGGCGGCTTCCCCTCCCCCGCCGGGGATTCCCCCCAGGGAGCCGCTGGCCGAGGGCGGCACTTACCGGGTGGCTGGCGCAGGCCGGGAGAGGCGGGCGGCGGCGCGGGGCGAGGGCGGCGCGGCGTGACTGGCTCCCCTCCTCCTCCTCCTCCTCCTCCTCCTTCCCCCCGCCGCCCCAACCGCGCAGGCAGGGCGGGAGGGGCGCCCGCGAGCCGTGGGCGAAGTTTCACTCGCTCGGCGCCGCGACCCCACCGGCCTCGGCGAACCCGCGGGGACGCGCTGGGGGGCGCATTTGCATATTTGTCACCCCCGCGCTGATTGGCCGCCCGGCGCGGGGGGCCGCCGCCGCTGCCGCGCTGACACGGCGCCTCGGGGAGGGGGGGGGGCGGCCGTGCGGGGCCGGAGGAAGAGGAGGGCGGCGTGAGGACGCGAGCAGGGGAAGGGGTGTGCGCGGGAGGGCGGAGTGTGCGCGGGAGGCGGAGAGGGGAAACGGGAGCGTGCGAATTTCCTTCCCGAGGCGCCTTCACCTCGCGCCGCAGCCCCCGCGGGAGGGCGCAGCCCTGAGCAGGGAGGGGAGGCGGAGGGGGAGCCGCCGCGGAGCCGAGAAGATGGTGTGCGGGGCGAGCTGATCCAATATGGCCCCCTTCGCCGGCAGAAGCCAATCCCGGGCGCGTTTACTCTGGAGGCTCGGGCAGAGGCCGGGCCCGCCACGCTGGGCTAGGCCGCGCTGAGGAGAGGCAGCCGCGGCCCCGGCTGGAGCGGCGCCTGCCCGTGGTGCCAGCCGCTGGAGGCGAGGGGGGGAGCGGGGATTTTCCCTGGGAAAGGGAAATCTTGGCGCTCCGGCGCGTTTCCGCCCGGCGCTGACGCAGTCGCTGTCGGCGGTTTCCTCCTGACGAGCGCGGCGGGCGGCCCAGTGCCCTGGGGCAGAACCCGGCGTTCCCGCCGCGGCCTCACCCCGGGGGAGGAGGGCTCACGCCGCGCCCGGGCCTTCGTGCACTTTGTTAAAATACTGGCGCTTCGTTTAACACCCGCACCCGAGATCCAGCTTGTTAGTTAGCTAAGACTCTCTCCCTCTCTCTAGGGGGAGCCTACGTGGCCAGGATTTCGGTTAATTTGACCTATTGATGGCATCACCAGATTTTGCCTTGAAGGCCAAGTACTAGCAAGGAGAGCAAGGAGAGTTCCCGCCTTTCAAAGGTAAACGAAGGTGGACACCAGGCAGGGCGAGCGTAACCTCAGGCACACGGTATCAAGCCATTTTCAAAGGGATCCTTCAGTATGCTAACAGGGCACCTCTATTCCTACAAAGTTGCCTGTAAGCCTTTTCCTTTGCTTTTAAGTAACATTTTTTTTCAGTTGTAAAAATTGAAATGCGTAAAATGCCAAGAATGGTTTTCAAGATCAAAATCTAAAAGTGGCAGTTAACAAAACAGTTTACATGCACATTATCTGAAGTAACTTCCAAAGAGTCTTAAGCAACAAAGTTATAAGAGGACCCATTTCCCTGTAGCAGGAGGGCAGAGCAAAAACCTGGAGGAGCGAGCTTCTAGTGTGGCTGGAAGGAGACTCACTGAAGGGGCTTGCTTGCTCTTCTGGTGTATAAATAGAAAAAGCTCTTTAGGTGAGCAGTTACATAACTCTTGCTGAGTTGACCTAAGGACTAAATTAAGAATTCCAGGAATACAAGGGAATTCCCAATCAGAGTTATCTACAGTGGGATATTCTGTCTGGGAGGACTGTATGCACAGAGGTAGTGAGAAATCTCACCCTGACTTCCCTTTCTAGTTTGCAAGTATGGAAGCAGGGATATGCTTCCAGGTCTCTCCAACCTCTTGTTTTTCTATTTAGGATACCATTTAAGATAAGAGTTTGTCATCATACCCAGTATCAGGCTTCTTGTGTATCTTACATGCTTAATTATATGTTGTAATACATTAATTGATTTCAGAGTTTCTAAATAGCTCAAGCATAAGGTAGGTTCTTACTTAGCATTAGTCCAGAAGACTAAGCAAGCTACTTATATGTTCTAGCTTTATAGCACCTTTATCTTTCTCCCTACCTCTCAATTCCTTCACAGCTAAAACTCTATAGACTTGCTCTCGGACTCTTCAGAAAGACTACTGTTAACAGCTATGCTGAAGTTTCTGTACTAACCTTCTTTTATTCAGCCCTATAGATTTTCCTTCTTTTTAATTGCACTTTCTCTCATTCACAACTTCAAAAAAAATGGACATACTGATGATTTTTTTTTCATCCTAATGGTTTCTAAAAGAAAAAATACATGTCTGCTTCTTTAACCTCCATAGAGAAAAAAGCAAGTACTTTTATAGAGAAAAGGCAGCCTTCACCCGTTTATTACTATTAGCCAGCCAATTGTAGTACTTCCTTAATAAAGCTATCAACAGTAATGTGACATTGTGAAGGGCTCTCAGCTGTAGATAGTGTGAATGGTAATGTCATAAGTTGAGAGCACAGGCTTAGAATGATAAATCACGTGAATGACTGAAAATAGGATCATGCGACTGCTTATTCTGTTGCTCAAAAGGACATTGAAGCTATCATGAACACCTTATGTCTGGATCAATCCTCTTAGAATTTAGGAAAAAAACCCCAGGTTGCTTAAATGTACAGAATTAAATGTTGATTTTTGGCTTGGCCTTCATTTTCTTAAACTTGTCAATATCTCTTCAGTTTTGGAGATTGTTTTTGTGCAGTGTTAAATTTTCTTTCCATCAAAACTTCTGCCACTTTACCTCACCACCCCAAAATCCTACTATTGTTTCAAAGTTGTAATTTTAGTGGGTTTAAACTTCTGCCACTTCATATCATCACCCTGAAATCCTACTATTATTTCAAATAATCGTAATTTTGTACATTTTTATGAGATCTTTGTTTTCTCAGCATCACTATATTGCCTTGATCCAGCATAGCATACAGATGATTCTTCTAAAATACTTGGTTTGGTAAAAGTGGAAGAATACTTTGTCTCTCCCCTCCTTTATTTTCCAGAGATATTTTTTCTTCAGATGTCCCGTGTACAACAGAGTTAGGACACATGCATTTTTTAATGATCTTGACTCCCACAGAGCTATAGCAATTTATTCTGCCTTAGAATTTACCACGTGTGTGCCTTGTAACACGTAGTCTATAGAGGGGGAAGACCTGTGTCCTCAAAACAAGGGCACTCATCCTTTGTCCTCCTGCGAGCAGGGATAAAATTTCCCAAGAAGAAAAAACAGAGGAAATTGGTTGCTGCACTTGCCTGGTTTCCTGAACTTTGATTATCCATGGAAGTTGCTGCAGGGGTATTGAGGTCGGGGCTGGAATGAAGTTCACATGCAACTGCATCAGCTGCTGAGATTCCACTGTTGCCACAGTGACTGCTTTGATCCTTCTCTGTAGCCACTCTGTGTGACTTGGGAAAAGCAAAGAGCAGCTGTCTGCACAGATTGCTGCTATTAGAGCAGCTCTTCTTAGGTCTTTGTAGACGCTCAAAAAGCCTGGTAGCAATCTGTGATGCAGGTGAAGACTTGCAGTGCCATGCAAAATGAGCCCTTGCTGAGGTGTTTTGGCTGCTTGTTGCATTGTCTCTGCAACCTGCAGCATGGATAGGGAACAAAACACTTTCTCTGGATGACTTTTGGAGCCATTAGCAAGCGTGCAGGGTGAGAGTAAGCTCATGTCATTTTCCTTCTGAATGTATTCAAGATCGTAGGTTCCCATACAGTTCAAATTGGGGAGCTCTGCTTGGTTTTATTGTGCTGTTGGCTGGCAGTTTGTAGGTTTTTTTTATCTGGAATATTAACTGCAAATCCTGCAAGGAGGAGCTATGCTGCACACCTGCAGATGTGAAACACTGCAGATGCAAAGTAAGTACGTGGAAGCAGATGGTTTCTCTCATGATCTTGCAGAGGCAGATGTAAAGCAGGGTATGGTTATAAACCTTTTTAGATCAGGACAAAATTTTATTATTTTGACTCTGCGTGTGGGAACAATTGCGTCCAAGGGTATGGATCGGAAAGAGAAGCTGGAATTCTGAATATAAAACTTTCACATTGTGTTAACTACAAATAAAAATCTGATTCTAATTAAGTTTGCATGTAATCTACTTTTTAAGACAGAAATCTCTTCTTAGCTAGAATGTTTTACTCTCAGGGTGATATGTCCTAAAAGTTTACCTGTCAGCTGAAAACTACTGATGTAAATTGAGTAAACCTGCAGTTAGGGTGTCAAAATGGTGGTTTCTAAAACTGGTACCACTGCTGTTTCCTCAAACACTTACACCTGTATTTTGATTGTCTGCTTGCCACAATGATAGCCACAAGTACACTGTTAATTGATAAAACCATAATGATTAGTACTAAAATGAAGTCTGTCATGAAATCATGAAAGAAGAACATTTTAGATCTGAGCTTACTGAAAAAGTATTTGTTTACTAAGTCATGTTTTCATTAAGGAATTTCAAAAGTGTATTTTTTAGGGGATTGCTGGCAGTAATCAGTTTCAGGTTTGCTGCCTTGTCTTTTGAGAGAACACAAGTTCGTATCTTGATAGGCTGAGGCCATTTTGTGAATCTGGGTGCTGAGACTTAGCAGAGTTATGAATTGGTGTTTAAATTGTAGTCTGTAAAGGTCACATTCAAAGAAGAAAGGTGATACAGGACCTCTTCTGGGCACTTGTGCTAGGAAGAAAGTAGCCCTTTAAGGCCAGAGTTGGAGGTTTTGGTGATCAGGTGGAGCACAGGACTGAAGGTCACCTGATTCTCTTTGATCTAAATAAGACAACACTGGAACCTTGTGTTTTTCTGTGGAGTGGTTGAATGGAGAGGAGTATTCAAGAAAGAATGAAGATAGTGATAGCTGTGGGAAAAGCAGGTAAGAGGGTTTATTAAGGTAGCAATATGTTGTTTCTGAAGTACTGAGGAAGCCTGGAAGTAGCTTAAGTGATGTGGTATTAAGGTGAGTATTTTGAGTTGTGCTACTAAGATACTGAAAGTGAATGCAGTAGCTTTTTGAAAATGTATGTTTCTTGTTTTTACCTTCAACTCTCTCTTGTGTGTTTTTTTTTTTTTTTTTTTCATCTGTGGAGACTGAGTGGATGTGCTATTGATTTTTTTTAATGTAGAGCTTAGAGTGAGTGTAGTATTCTTTTTGAAGCTTTATGCTGTTAAATACTTTCTACTGAAATTTACTTACTGTAGGACTAACTGTGTTTATTGACTCTGGGTTGGCTTTAAAGGTAGCTGGAGTTGGAAACTGCTTCTTGACTCTGGGGAAGAACTCTAGAATATTTTTAAGTAAGGACTAAGTAGTTCTTTCTTAGGAGGCGAAAGAAGAGGGATAGTACATGAGGAATTTGAACTAGAGGTGTACGTCTTGTTTTTCAATAAAAAACCTTTTGTGGAGGTGTCTGCTTCTGGTCTGTGAGATGCTAAGCGTTAGAACTGAATTGTGTTCTTTATTGCTTGCTTTTGTTTGGGTTTGGTTTGTTTTTTGTTTGTTTTCAGTAGTGGAACATGCAAAGAGCTGGTTTTAGGTGTTGTGAGACAAGACTACTGGGAGAGTTATTTGAGTAGTTGCAGCCACAGGCTTTTCTTTGTAAGGATGGGTGGAGGATCAGTGGAAACTTCTACTCCATGTTGAGGATTTTGGTACTTTTACTTGTGTGAAAGTAGTAAGTACTTACTATGGGGAAACAAGATACTTGTTAAAGATGCAAAGCCTCTGGTAGAAGTTTGTTAAGGAGTGGGAAGAGAGAGCAGTATCAGTGTGGAGCTTTATCTGATTATGAATACTAGAGAGAGAAACATTTCAGACTAATTAAACAGGAAGTTTAGAGACTCTTATTTTGTACATTCAAACCACCTAAAATGTAAGAGAAAGTTGCTACTTTATCAGCTGCTGTTTTCTGGGGCTGTAGTAGGAAAGGAACCCTGCTGAAAGAGAAACAAAATTACAGTCAAGAACAGTTGCACTAGAAATAGGGTTACTAATAATAATCAATAGGCTGGTGGGACTTGCCCATGTACTCTGCTAAACTACATAAGGTTCTAGCCTCAGGACTGTTTTGCAGTCCAAAGCTACCCTGTAAAATTGGATAGTATTGTGGCCCCTTAAACTTGTCGGAAAACATAGTAACTGGTGCTGGTATGACCTATGTACTGGGTTCTCCTAGGCACTGCTGGAAATACTGTGTTCTGTAATGTGGATGTCCATATTCGTACGCATAGTGTCATCAACTGTTAGTGGCATATGAAGTAAATCCCTGAAATGTAACCTTTTAGTGCAATATGTTGGTGTAAAATGCTGTTCGTTTCCTGACTTCATAAAAAGTGTACTGCCACCAAACAGGCAACAGGTGGTTAATGTTAATTATATTAAGCTTTACTCTTAATTCCCTTTTACTCTTTATCTAATCCTAAGCCAGTGAAATACACTCTAGAAATTGACTTGTTTCCTGTGGTGCAGGATGTAAGTATTGCCTCCTGAGAGCCCTATTATCGCAGATAAGTGTTAGAAGAGTTTGGATTTGATATCTTCGTTTTGTCTGAGGCATTCATTTGTCTGATGTGACTCGATAAAGCAGAGCATGACTGAGGAGTACGAATGGGTGCTCAAAACCGGCCACACCAAACTAAACCCGCTGTTGGGAAGTGTGGAAAGCTTCTGCTGCCCTCTTGTGGTTTTTGCTCTGAAGCTGTTACGACAGTAATTTTCTTTTTAAGCTGAATTTTTAGCTGTCAGTAAGGTTAAAAATATCCTTATTCTGGTAGGAAAGAGATAATGTTACAGCAGATGGCTTATTTTCCTGTGATAAAATTACTGTGGATGACAGAAGAGCAGTGGATGTCACCTATCTCACGTTTTGCAAGGCTTTTCATGCTATCTCCTGCAGGATTCATATGTCTGAGTTAGGACTTTATGCTCTGAATGGCTGGTTAACCAGATGGGTAAAAAACTGGTTGGATGACTGGGCATAGAGAATGTTTACAACTCTACACAAGTGCTGGTAACAGACAGAATACCACAGGGATCTGTACTGACACTAGTTCAGTTTAACATCTTTATCGGTTGCTTAGAGGAGTTTGCAGTCGGTTGCTTGGAGCAGTTTGCAGGTGACCTGAAAATGGAGGAGGACCAGTTAACATGCTCAGTGATAAGACTGCTGTTAAAAGATCTGGCCAGGCTGGAGGACTGGCAGGAACTTGCTTTCTGAAGCATATTTTCTAATACCAGATCCCTAGAATGTCTTCAGAAATCTCTGTGCTGTCTTGAACATATTCAGAAATTTGCTTGTAAATCTAAATTATCTAAGATGCCAAACCAACCAGTCAGCTTTCTGTCTGATGAGAAATGTGGTTTGTCGTTGGCTGCTTTACAAAACTTGTAATGAAGCAGTGATTCAATCTGCTGTCAGTGTTTGCTTCAGTAAGTAAACCTCAAGTTTGCTCTGAGGTAGTAGTCAATCATGAACACAGAAACAGGGATGTGTTCTTTATGATTTTGTATTGTTAACTTGGACTGCAACTCATCTGCTTTTACGTTGTTTTTAAAATAATTTTTTTTTGGTCAATTATGCATTGCATTTTTAGAATAAACCTTCTTCCCTCTATGTAGGAGCAGTTCCAGACCTGTGTGCAATAAGTTTGATATCGTGTAAACTTCATCAGTACCATATAGCTTGTGCAAATGTGTAGTCTTTTGCGTTCCTAAGGTATCATGGAGTAACTGCTATATTACTGAATTCTGTAAACTGTGTAGCTGAACATTTGAAATATATGCACTGCAGGAATCAACTTGGGTCATCTGCTCTAGACCAGAAATCTTGTTGGTCTGTGTAGTACACCTCCAGAGCGGCTATGGGTGACAGCTGTGCCTGCTGTACAATATTCGGTAAGGGTACTCATTGTAAAACTTCTAAACCAAAGCAGCTTTACATCTCTTTGCCCCAAAGTATCTTTTCCTGAGGACTGATCTGGGTAAACTGTGTGGGATTCAGTAGTCATTTAGTTGAAGTGATTTAGGCAATCCCTAGTAAAGCCTGAGTACTAGTAAGAGCCACACAAGCAGGCTACAGCAGTTTTGCTTGTCTGCAGTACTGAAACTGTCCGAGAAGGAGCCGAAGGCAGAGCAGAAATGTGGCTATCTGCCAGTGGTTTTATAAAGTCTCGGGAGAGAGGTTTTGTTTCACTGGGGTTTTGCAGCAATTTGGACCTGTGTGCCTAAATTAAGTTGAAATAATTCTTTGGATCTGGGCCTAAACAAATGAAGTTCTTTTGGACCTTGACTCTGTGGGCTGAAGTCAAATATTTAACATCTGCTTACAAGTGATTAGTTAATGTGGTACAATGAGCTTTTAAAGACTTACAAATGTTCTGGCTTGCATTCCTTGTGTTAAGCTTCATTTCTGTGAAACTTCTTTACCAGTCACAAAGTGCAAAAATACCATGAAATTAAACGCCTTTTAAAATGTTACTTGTGGAAACTGTACTGAAACAGTAATGTACAGGTTGCTCTGCTGGTGATTGTTCGATGGTTGGCTATTAATGCCTACAATAAACCAGATCTATGCGAGGGAAATGAGAGATTTGAGTCTTTTAGCAAAATATTTATTTGGTAGATAATACACTGTCGCTTTTCAGGAAGCTAACTCTAATGCATACTCCCTACGCAACAGAATCAGTTGTATGGTACTGTTTCTGGTCCTTCTGTGTCGCTTGTTTAGTTTTATATTGGTGCCATAAAACTTAAGTCAATATTCATGTATTTGTAACTGATCTTGCACTTTGAAATGCTGTGGAATACAGAAATTGACCTCGGGATGACTGAGAGTTAAACTGCTGACTTTGAGCTAATTTCTAACTGTAGTTCACTAAAAATGAAATCTTAAATACTTGTTCTATCCAACTAGCCCGTGTTGCCTGTGGAGACTTTTATCACCATCTTCTATTTGTTCCCTGTGGACATTTAGGAACTAGGATTACCTTTTGGCTATACTAGGTTTGATTGTTGAACTGTTTTATTGCTTTTACTCTCACTACTACAAAGTGCTTCCCTCCAGTCCTTGTCAGTCTAGTTACTTAATGCCTGAATTGTAGGAAGGCTTCTTGAGTATGTGTGTGGTTTTGTGGGTTTTTTCAGTAGCACATAGTAAAAGATGATTGTGATCCATGATAATAGCTCCATGAAACTGGTTTTGGTTTCACCTATTTGGAAGTTAGAAATAAATAAACAAGTCTATTTCCCTTTTTTACAGAGTTCAGTGGAATTCAAATAATCTTTCTTTCTTTACTATGAGCATCTTTGAGTTTCAGAATGGTTAGATGGAGGAGATTTGTTTATGTGTATATATGTGTATATATATGAAGTGCCACGCTTTTACTTAAAAAGGCAGTTTGTAGTGCAAATGCTACCCAAGTCACACAGTATCAATGCTAAAACTAATTCTGCAAAAATGAGATTTGACTGCTCACAAGAGGGCACTGCGGCTTTATTTTTGCATGTCATTGTGAGACATAAGGCTTGCCATGAGATCTGCCAACAGAAAGACGAATAACGCTGTCACTCTCCAGTATAATTCATTTTAAAACTGAACTCATATTGGTAAAGATTACCCACTCTTTTCTAAAAACAGAAATTATATTATTGGAAGCAATACAGAAATTTTAGTTGAGACCTTTGAAATGGAATGACCTTTTGTCAACTTCAGGGTCAAGGTATTGTAGCTGGTGATAACTGAGTAGGGCAAGCCACACAAAGAAATCTATGTTCTCATTAAAAAAAAAAAAAAGACTGACCATAACAAACTGATTTATTTACTTATCTAAGTCTTAAGTGTCATTAGGCAGCTCAGTAGGCAAGTCATCATAAGAGGAATGTTCACTTAATAAAGATTAATTGTAGCCTCCAGCATATCAAGTTTATTTTGTCCAATAAGTATGGCAAACAGCTGGAGGAACATATTTGTCTTTATACTTGATAGCGTTCTCTTGCCTCAAGGTCTGACTCCTGAAAGAATAATTGGTGGTTGTGGGTGAATTGTTCCTAATTCTGCAAACTGTTTTTTGTGGGTATTTAGTTCTATGCTTTAAGTAAAACAGAATGAAGATATTTGGTCTGATACTGAAGTTGTCAATACATAACTTCCTAAATAGTTTCTGAACTCTTAAGCAGAGTCTGTCTTTTTTTTAGTGTATTGGTTACTTTTAATCCAGGCATTCATTGGATTTCAACTTTTGGTCTTTGTGGAAATAGGAAAAACTGACAACCCACAAGTGGTTGGACTTTTAGGGTCTACTGGCTGAAGAAATTAATGATAACAAACTGGTTTCAGAATTTTCCATAATGGTTCTTCAACGTCTGAAATTACTTCCTGTTGAATGACTTAAACTCATGAACTCTAAGTTATAAAAAAGCATATATTACTGAATATACAAGGCGCATTTGGAACCAAATTATGTGAATAGCTAAAGACGTTATAAAAACCTACTGAATAAAACCTATTTTATATTATAATATTTTATGATATGATTTTGAAAAGTATATATTTTATAGGATTGTGACCCGAGTTGGAAGATGGAGGGGCGGCACTTTGTGAAAGCTAATAGAGACATCAAAAATACGATGAGAAAAAAGATTACTGAAGAAGTGAGTAAGAAATAGTGTAAGGTCCTTCAGTAAAGTAAGGGAAGCTGCTGATAGTAAAATGAATTTAGGGTCTCAAGGACAAGATTTCGCTGAAGAATTGGAGTCTGCTTTTTATGCAGTGCTCTGTAGGTAATGTTAAAAAGGAGGATAACTTTTTTTTTTTTTTAAACAATAAGAACTTTATTGTCCTCGTCTCTCACCAATATTAATTCAAGTTTTGGAAGTTAAGACTGAGCTGTCAGGATGGGCTTGATACAGTGCAGTATTGGAATGGGGGAGAGTAATTTTTCTTAAATAAGAATATCTAGATAAATTGCATCAAAAGCAGGTAACAGTCACTGGGTGCATAGTTGAGTCTTTTTTTTTTCTCTTTTTCAATGTTGTATTACTGCTGTCCATGGTACACGAGTGTAACTTAATAAATTTGATATGGCCCTGTGTGGGAAGGAATAAATCACAGCAGTGTGTTGCAGTACATCTGCAAATCTAAGCAGTGACACTGCTGTGATCTAACCTGAAAATGTTAACCAGCTGGAATATCTTACTCTTTTTATGAAGAGCTACTAAGTCATGATTAGCA
Source organism: Chlamydotis macqueenii (assembly GCF_036417535.1). Lineage (NCBI taxonomy): Eukaryota > Metazoa > Chordata > Aves > Otidiformes > Otididae > Chlamydotis > Chlamydotis macqueenii. The sequence continues at coordinate 19,108,245 of NC_141568.1, forward strand.
GTCAGTTGTGTGAGGACTGGACTCTTAATTCAGGCTAATAAGCCTAGATTGCAAACAGAGGCTCATGCTCTAGATTTGCAAGTTCTGCTTCAGCATCTTGTCCAGGGGTACTGTTAAACTTGGGCTCTGTCACTGTTTAGACCTGTGCTGGACTGTTTCAAGGTGGTTAATGTTCTCTGTGGCTAGAATATGTCTGTGTTGTAAATCCCTTGGCAGGAAAAAAAGATAGTGAGACAGGACAGTTTTTCTTTGGAACTTAATGATAAGATATGCTTAGATACTGTTAAAAAAAAAAAAACAAAACAAAACCAAACAAACCTTCAGAATGCAATAAATCTGCACTGGCTTGTGGTTTGGGTTTCTGCTCTTTTTATCTATGATGTTTCTGACTCCTGAGGTACTGGGCCAGGCTGTCATTGCTATCTTTCATGTCTTGCACGTGGATGCCTGCTGGCATGTGTGAAACTTTTATTTTCTGATACCAGAATTGGGTTCTTGCAAGATTTAGTACTGATATATTGAGCAGAATTTTACTGTTTAATCTTCAGGAGAATGTTTTAATAAGTACAAATTGACCGTGTGTGTATACAGCAACAAATAACACAGGTCTTTGTTTCAGTTGTACAAAGTTGAACAGACTGTCAAATATGAAGAAAGGCTCAGAAATACTTTCTGCGGCTTTTTATTCTTGAAGTTACCTTCTGTTGTGTTCAATTTCACAGTAGTTTAAGTACATATAGCTGTTTTGTAGCTACTTTAAATCTTTGCACCTTCAACTGTTGAGGAATCTCATTTGTATAATAGCACTATATATCCAATTGCCTTCTAAGGATTTGGGATCAATAGGTAGAGCTCTCATGGACAGTTGAAGCTTTAGAGTGTGAAAGGACAAGAGACAGAACATGGTTGTTCTGAAAATAGCTACACTGGACAAAGCAGTGGGATGTTCTGTGAGGAAAAATAGCAGTGGACAGAAGATATGATGGGATAAATGAAATGGCTGTTCAGTCTCTCCTTTTTATTATTTATTAGGGGGATAGAGGGAAAGAACCCTCTATTCAGAAGGGTATTGTTGACTATGTTGACTTCCATTTATTTTCTTAACCTACATGACTCTCAGGAGAGTGCTGAACTAACAGCACTTTTCTAAAAGCCTAACATATATCTAACTTAACTGTATTTTTTTTCTTACCAATCCCATTGTCAGGTTTGAACCTGCTTGTTTATATCCAGCTACACGACTTGACCCCTTAAATTCAAAAGTTACTCCTCTTAGAATAAAGTGGATTGAATACTGCTCAGTTCTAGCTTTCCTATGAAAACAAACTCAAAAAAATGCAAGTTAAGGTATTGGTTTTGGAATTAATTTATGAATATTGATATTAATTTTCCATGTGCCTCATCTTGAAATGATGGAAAGGATACTAATTACATTTTGTGTGCTCCCAGCTCCTTAAATGTGCTGAAGTTTTACTGCAGTTTTGTTTCTGAAGTGTAGTTAAATCATGGCCCCAGTGAGTTCATGGCAAGTCTTCTGATCTCGTAAAAATTAGTCAGAATTTCAACCTGTGTAGAAAACATAGTTAAATCTCATAATACAGATATTGCCGTTGATACAAAGAGTTTGTGGGTGGCACTAGCATTTGGATAACGAATTGCAGTGGCTTAAAATAACAAACTCCAAAAGATCTGACTAAAATATTGAGAGTCTGGATAGCTGGTGAGGTGTAATGTCAGGAGTGACTGATGTAGAACAGCTTAAGTTCGATTCCAAGTTTGTCAGGAAGAACTCTAACTTAAGTACCTGTGGTAATGTAAACATATGGGACCGCAAAGCTTTCAGAATAGTATTTAAAATCTTGGTTCACAGTTTTGCAGTAGGTGTGACATCATGGCTGGTATAAAATTTGGTGGCCTCAAGTTGTGACAGAATAGCGTTGCTACCTTTTTTATCATTCTTAAGTTTTTTTCATCTGGTGGCTGTGAATAGACCAAACTTGTGGAATTGGTCAGTTGTTTGTCCTAATGCTTAGCAAGTTATTACACAAGTTCAGCAGATTGTTAGCCATATAGACCTACCAGATATTGCCACTGTAGCACTTTAACACAGTGGTTTTGTGAACAATAAGACAATAATTCTTGATAAATCAAAGGTAACTGAAGTGAAACTGATTTGGAAGGGAAAACTGGGAAGTCACCTGAGAGAATTGTGTGCCTTTATTGGAACGGAGAACGGGGATCCCTGGGTTGTGAATATGTGCTCTAAGATCCTGCTATGGACTTTTGGGGACTTAAAATACTTAGGTTTATATGTTGGTGCTCCCCACCCCAAACTGGTAAACTTCCTACCTCTTCCATGAGCCATGGAAAAAGGTGCGCTTCACCATTATTATCAGCCCATGCTTTACTTGGAACTCTGCTTTATTTCTCTTTGCTTTTTTTTTTGTTGTTAATTCTATGCCAAACATGATAGAACCTGCATAGAGACGTGTTCTATGAGAGGTAAAACTGCGATTTTTACAGTGGTAACTTGAGGAAAAAAGATCATTTTTTAAGTTTATAATTTTAAGATGTTGGCTTTCAGCTTCATTGTTAGAGGAAGGTATACTATTTAATTAACTATTAAAACAGTCTAAAATGGAAGTGATCTTAACTTATAAGCATGTATCTTATCAATGTCTCTAACAGATACAGCTGTCCACTTCTAAAATGTTTGTTCTTATGTCCCTTTCCATGCACTGATTTTATGCTTGTCTTTGATGCATTGTTGTGGGCATTGAGTATTAAGGCAATACTTGAACAGCCAGTGCTTTACAGTTCAGAGTTGCAGAACAAACTATAATGGACTACTGGTGCTCTGCTCTAATGCACGTTTTGGAATAAGGACATATATGTTCTAGGCTTTAGGATTTTTTTTAAAAATTCTAGTTGCAAAGCAGTGCATCTGGGATCCAGAAGAGGAAGCTGGAAGAATAGAAAGCCACCTTCTCAGATTAGTTTTATACTTTTTTTTGGTGTGTATGTGTGTTCTGGTTCTGGCTAGGATGGAGTTAACACTCATCTGAGCTGGGAGGGGAACTGGAGCTGGTAGCCCCTATGGCTGGGGACACAGCTGGGATAGGTTACCAATTAGCCAACAGCTGGGACAGGTTACCCAAATCAGCCCCAGGGCTGTTCCATCCCATGGGACATCATGCTCAGTATATCAGTGGGGAGGGTGCTGGGGACAGGTTCCTGCTACTCAGGAGGAAACTGGGCACTGGGATTTGCTGTGAGCTATTGTACTATATTTGTTTTCCATCTCTGTTTTGTTTTTGTCTGTTATTTCTCTTAAATTTATTTTTTGTTAATCTCAACCCACGAGTTTTGCTGCATTTTGTTTACCAGTTTCTCCTCTTGGTCCCAGTGGAGGGACCACTGGGGGGGGCAGTGAGTGAGAGACTGGGCAGCTTGGTCATGAGCGGGGCTAAACTATGGCGGTATGGTAATGGACTACTGTAAGTTAATACTTGTGAAATTGTGCAGGAGAGGTGGGGAGGGGGAGCAGGTAATGTAGCTTGACATAATAACAAGAATAGTGTTTTCTGTGTCTTGTTATTTTGGGAGGGTTCCCCCCCCCCCCTCCGTCTGCAGGACCTTGTTAGGTGTTAAGCTTTCTTGTAGGTAGCAGTACTGGCTAAGGGGATATGGTGATTTCTTTTCTTGGGACAAACCATGTAACTTAAGGCCTAATGCTATTTCTGACGTTCAAGAACACAGAAAAATCTTTCTACTAGTAAATCTGGAAGGAAACTATATGTGATCTGGCTGATAGAGAATATTTATCAGTTCATTAATGGAAATTATTTTTGGTTTGCAGTTCAGCCTGGCTAACAAGAATTGCAATGAAATAGGAAACAAGTTAAGATGAACAATAATTTCACATAGGAAACTTGTAGTGTGGGGTTTTTTGTGCAGAGGTAACCTTACCTTCTAGAAAAACAGACAGAAGCTTAGAATCTCAGGGTCCTTAACTCTATCATGTCATATTGCAGGCCTCCTGTTTCTTTTCCTCCTGCAGGTGGCAGAAACTTGGCATGTAACAATTTAGTGAGATAAATTTCTTACTGATGTTCAAAAAACATGCACACAGAAGCTTAGAGAGTGATGTAACTCACTTAAAAGTTCTAAAAGCTCAGTTCTGAAAACTTAGTTCGGTGAAATTGTAAAGTACTACAACATATTTACTGGTTTGACAGACTTTTTCAGCCAGCCAAACACAGCTTGTGTTTCTAGAGAGAACAGATTGTCGTGGTTCCTTCCCCTCAGTGTACAGAAACACAGGCATATTTGATAGCAACAGAGCAGCACATCAGGGTTGGAACACAAAGATAGGCATATATGGATGGATTTTCTGTTGAGCTATTTACTGTTTCACTCTTGAGTTAATAAACAGCAAGTAGGCATTCCTTTGAGAGTATACTGCTAAACTAATCCTAGATGTCTACTAATTAAAAATAATTAGGACCTAGTGCATTTTCATATAGCTATTTTGAGATTAAACAAGACTGGCTTGACATGAATTTCATAGCAAAATCTATTAAGGTTACTCATCTGAAGTAGGCAGACCACTTCTTGAAGAACTATAATTAATATAAATATAGAATGTTACCAGTCATTCAAATTTTTAAAAAATGTCTGGTAAATAAATAGGGGGCTGACAGTATGTACTTCATGTACCACTGAAAGTTTTAATGTTTCCTTTGTATTTTCGCTGAAAATGCAGAACACAGTAGTGAGGAAGTCATATATTATAGTACCCACAAAACGTAAATATCTTGATTGTGTATTTGCAAAGTAATTGCAGTTCATTCTTCTTACTTGGAAGTGCTTGACCAGGTGTATCTTGTTGCTGGCGATCAAAAACTGTTAGTGAATAGGAGGAAAATACTAACAGTGCTGCCTAATTGCGTGACAGAAGGAATTCTCCTGAACATGCTAAAGTACCTCGTCATCAGTGTGCAGTGCTGAGTGAACATTATCCCTGGAACAGTGTACAGCTATATTTCATAGTATAGAAAGATTTTTTTTTTTCCAGGCATCCTGAGAAAAGTGTGCAGAGCCTGCTTGCTGTGGGAAGATGCATCTGTTTCTGATGGAGAGTTTGTTTGCACAGATATTCAAACTGTTTGAAGATTACTGGCTTTCTTTTAAGAAGTTGAGTCTTCCTGCCCAAAACCAGTTGTATGCCTAATATCTTATTGTGTACTGTAGTTGTATGAAATAAAGCTGTAATGTATTCCTGCGTAATCCATTTAACTAGCTTGAAATATTTTAGTACCAGATTTTGCTTTCCGGTAGACATGTATTTTTAGGGATCACAGCTGCAAAAACTTCTAATTCCTTGCTTGTGGTAATGAGCAAGAGCTCTTTCAGTTTAATTGTTCAATTAGATGGTGTAGAGGCTCGTCTTGTATATAGGGTAATTTAGTTTTGAAGAAGTATTTTTTATCTCTTCAGCTAATATAATTGCCAAAGCAACTCAATGTTTGAGTTGACTACAATGCTAAATACTAGACTGAGGACCCTGTACTACATGTGATGAAGTTCTCCAGTTTGTTTGTTTTTTTTATTAAGACTCTGGGGGATGTTCCTGTGCTGCTCAAATAAATGTATAATTAGTAAATGAAGAAATCTTTACAAGTCTTAAAAGTTTGTACTTCTTTTTTCCTTAGAGACTTGTAAAAACTAATATGATTGATTAGAATAAATTTCATTGAGAACAGTTGGGGTGAAGATGAAAGCAGTCCTGATTCTCCAGAGGAAGCGTGACCAGGGTTGTATAGGTCACTGTAGGGTCTTTAAGAAATGGAAGCTAGCTAAAGCTGTTAAGAGTTGCAGAAGAGATGTGCTAGGTGAATGGGGATGCTCATTTGTGTGTGCTATGTGTCTTCTGAGGCTGGTCTCTCTTGCTTCTTGTAACTTTCTCAGTGTATTCTAGGTAAATTGGGACCGAAAAAGTCTGTTTCTTAGTTCTCTTCTGTTTTAATAATAAAAGTGCTGATTGTACAATTATCATTTTATAATTTAAATTATCATTTATTAAAATGTTGAATGCTTTTCAAAGGTTGTGCCCTTCAATCTGTCCTTCAAAAGCCTGTGATATTTCTTCCATTACTGGATTGCATATGTGTAATTCATGTAGCTGACTCTCTTCATAGTGAACTGGCTTAACAGTCACTATTCCAAGACTTGTTAAAATACTAGAGTTTTAATACAGAGGTTTATAAAATAAGAAGTCAAACTGACTAAAGAGCGTGTCTCTGAAGATACAGTTTGAGTAGTTCAAAGCATTCAGTTCCTTGAAGTCGGTGAGCTGCTTCCGAGTTTTGTCTCAGCCAGATTGATCTGCCATGCTTGTGGCCCACATCACTTGTAATTGCATGTTGACTGTCATCTTTAGACTTGGTATGTGACTTCCTACGAAAGCTTTGAGAGGAGGTTTTTCTGCTGGTTTTAGGAGAGATAGATGGAAGCTGCTCAGCTCAAATCCTAGGAGAAGCTCAATGAAACTGAGATGGCTTTGTAAATCAGGGCTGCTAGGCAGCCTTCAAACTTTGGAGATGACTGGCTAGTTATGAGCTTAATCAGGTGAACTCCCTTACTGTCATGGGAAATAAAATGTACAAATATACTCAATTAAGACAGCACAACATGCTCAGTAATATGTTTCAATGTGGAGTTTCCTTTGCTGCTTTCAGGGTACTTCTGTTAAAGTAGTTGGCAAGTAATAGTCTGTCTAGTAAATAGACAAAGGCAGTGAGTTGTCTTTTAGTTCACTTATAGAAAGTGTGTTTTAGTTTATTCAAACATAGTGAGGTAGTATTCTAAACTTAACCATGACAGTCTCATTTTGCTATTTTGCATTTCCAGTTTTGAAAAGGAAGATACGGGATGGAAAAACTATGTGGATTGTTGTTGCTATGGGAACAGTAATTTGCTGCAATTGAATAGAAGCTGCTTATTACTGTTTAAGTTCGTAGCACATCAGTATGTTGACTGCTGGACAGGTACTACAAGTGTGCAGCCAGACTGTAATAGAGGGAGGCCAGGAGCTTTGAGAATGAAATATAAGAATAAACAATAACACCTTAAGCCTTTTTCAAATACTGTTCTATAAAGTGCTTCTGCATTTATTGTCCAGTTCTAATATATGGCCTTTGCTGTCTGACTGGCACTGAATCCTAGGCTACTAATAAAAGCAGGGCATTAGTACTTTAGCTGAATGACTTCTCATTTGGAAGAAAGCTGGTTTGGAATTTCTCAGTGTTTTCAGGGATGTAGTGAAGAGCCTTAAAAAAAGCATTCTCTTTGAACAGAGGAAGTCAGTAAATGTGTTAAACGGAGAGATGTTCTGAAGAAATACTTGATTGTAAAAGCTGACTAACATACTTTTCAAACAAAACTGAACTAACAAAGTGGAATGCAATGAGACCAAAGTAGTGTTAAGTAGCAGGATAGTGTAACTATCTAGGTACCTCTTATCCTTAAACTCAAGACAGTGTCATTTCTGAGAATGCCTTATCTTTTATTAAAAGATATTGTGATTAATCCTGTAAAACTGTAATCAGGTGCAGCTCTTGTGGCTACTATAGACTGTATAATATTGTACAGTCAACATAGTATTCAGCTACCATCTAGTGGGGGGTTTGAGATACTGTTCTGCAAATGCAGACCAATAAATTAGAGTCATTAATACATACACAGGTATTATACTTTGGGGAGCTGCTCGCATTTTTATCTGACCATAGTCCTTACAACAAAGGCGATTCTGACTGTTAAGGCCTACTTGAATTAAAAAGGAGGAAGCATACTAAAGCGGATGAAGGATATGAACTGTGAAATGCAGAAGTGTAGAATTGTATTCCTGAGTTTTCCTTACAAAACCAAGAACTACCCAAGTCCGTTTAGAGTCTGAATGCCTCCCTCTTCCACTCTTACATTGTTAAAACAGGCATGCTGGGTGAAGTCAGTCTGACAGATAAAAATTCCAAAGTTTATTAACTAAAATGGCAGTTGCTGTGACATCTAGGCTGTACATACAATTGAATGCAAGAGTAAAGCAGTACAAATTAAATTTCTAAAACAGATATTTTGCCTAAAACTGAGTGTTCCTCAGATACTTCTTAATTAAGTAGATGCTTCCTTCACGAACCTTAAACATCATGCAACAAACTCAATAGTCTTTGCCTCAAAAGAACTGAAAATGAAGTTTCCCTCTTTATTTCTATGGAATATCTTTGAGGCACCTGTTTACTTATTCTTCCATATTAATATCAGTCTTTATTTCGCACTAAGACAGTTCACCTTAGTGTACCTTTAATAAAGTTTTAAAGTACATGCAGGAAAAATGTGCAGTTTAACATCTAGTGGTGAAGCTTACTGATGCTGCTGTCACTGGATCTGGAAGGTGAGGGCCTGCTTAGTCCCATACAGCCAACCTGAGCTTCTCACATTGAATGAGTAGCTAATCATTAAAGGAGTAGTGTATGTGTATGGCTCTGTTTGCGATTATGTGGACCTTGGTCTGACAAATGACATTTAACCTGAAGCCAAGCTAACTCCCAAAAGCCACTTACATTGGATATTCTGGTATTGCCAGTAATAGCTAACATCATGAAACTGCAGTGAAACTCAGCCTGTTTTAGAGGGTTTGGCTGAAATGCACTGATTTTTGTAGTAGAAAAAAAAGAAACTTTGGTCTTAGACTGTTTAAAAACAGTAAGGGACTAATTGCAAAACGTTCCGGCACAGCTATAGTTCTCTGCTTCCTCCCTGTACTTCCTTTCAGCTGTTTCCTTTTTTTTTTCTGGAGCTGCTGGATACTGCATGCCCTTTTATCAGCTGAGGTTAAGCTCTAGCCTTGTGATGGAAATTATTCTGAAGCTTGCCTCCTAAATTCTTCTGTTTCTGACTTGGTGGTTGGGTCCCCTGCAATTATCAAAGTTCTTCAGAGGTTGTCCTCTTTTGATCCTTGAGTATATTATGGAGATTTACTGCTCAACTTCAATACATTGCTGATTGGGTGCTGTGCAGGAGGGAGGGTCTTCCTAGAGTCAAGTATATATTTGTAGAAGCCCATAGTATAAATGTATGGCTGTAAGATCTAGTGCTCTTGAGCATTTCTCTGCTATATATTTCTGTGAAATACTGGCGTATTTTGTTTAGCTAAATACACCTCTGCAGTTAACCGTTTAAAAAATTGAGAAGGCAGTTTCTTTATGGGGGAATAACCAATTGCGGTATGTCTGCATGTACTACTGGCCTGTACTTGGTTTGTAGTGGATAGATGATAACATGAGCTAACTGCAAGCTCATGTTATACCACTTACTAGAAAACTTTGTCTGCTGAGTTAGAATATGAGTTGGTTTGTTGGCTTAGAATCTGGTAAAGATGTGCTATTTGACATGCCTGAGTTTTGAATGTATGTGTTCAGTTTGGCTTTTCAACTGAAAACATCAAGCTACTTAAGTGTTGAAAGATTTTGGGGGGTTATTTTTTGTTTTGTTTTTTAAGTCTAATATTCAAGCTGATATTTTAAGAGTGTTTGGGCATGGACTTCTGTCACTTCTGAGACACCAGTGTCTTGAGCAAGGCGTCTCCCTACTCCTGGGGCTTTTTCTTGTGCCTGGTAGTAACAAAACAAACACTTGATGAGTAGGCTTGAGAAGATCAAAATTTGTTGCATGGTGCTAAAGCATAAACTCTATGAAATCACCTACTTTGTCATGGGTTTAGTAATAGCTCTGCTACTGTTGCTTCATAACAGTGTTGAAGTGGAAGCCTAATTTGTCAGCAGGGAAGACGCTATAGCATGCCAATAGCCCTTTTGTTATTTTTCTTTTTTTTCTTTTTTCTTTTTTTTTGTTAAACAAGTTGTCATGTTTAACATGAAATGATAATTTCATGACTTAAATGAGGAAACTGGATTATATAAATGAGCAGTTTGTCTCTCAAGGATGGATCAAGGCGTTCTATTGAAACTGGCATTAGAACTTGAAAATTGCAGGCTTGAAGCCATTAAAGCAACAGAAACAAAACTACTGTTTATTTAAAATACCTGATAGTTATCTAGTAGTATAGATGATGATCCTGAAGGTGTTTACAAGATTGTACAGACTTGCTACTTTGACAACATAGATTTTCCCTGTAGCCAAACACTATTTTATAGTACTGAGCTTTAGGATGTTTAAAAGTCAAAATAAAGCAGACTTCCTTGAGCAAGGCAATTGCAAGTTACTCTGTTAGGGAAAAATACTAATGAAGAACAGTTTCCTAGTCTGAAAACTTGCCTTCTGCTGGCTGCAGTAAACCATAGCTCTTTATTAGCCAGTGCTTGTTTGGCTGGATCAGTGGGTTGTCACAGAAAGCAAACATGCTTGCTCTTAAGAATGTAGTGGGGAAGGCTGTTTAGCTTGGAGTTCCTTTCCTTGTTCTTCATTCCTGCAATGCGGGGAGCCTTCTGTAGACATCGGGGCGGGGGGGGGGGGGAAGAAAAAAAAAGAAAAATCCTTTCATTGACTGTTTAAGACTAAAATGGGCTGCAGTACCAGTAAGAGCACAGCAGTTGTGGAATGTGTCCAGAAGCCTGGAGGACAGCCTAAGGAAGAAATAAAAAAATGAAGACCTTGGCACAGAATCAACTGCCAGTGCTATCCAGAATGTAGCTATCAGGGACAGCATGTGTGACAGAACAAGCTGAAATTGGATATTGATGTGCTCCAAATACAGACTGTAACTATGAAGTAAGTGACTTGTTTATTGATGCTTTGTGCTTGAAGGGATTGATCTTTGTGTTACTGACTGTGGAGTTAAAGGCAAGTATTGTATTGGATCTTAGGGAAATCTGCATTTATGGTCACTGATGTGAGATTGCTGTCTAAGCTGATGAATTCTCTGCATGAATAATCAAGGAAAACTGTATATTGCATGACAAGCTTTGCTGTCAACATGGCCTTCTGGAAACTTGTGCTGAATCTGAAGTAATCTCACAGAAATCAATGAAGCCCTAAATCTTAGGCATTAACTTATTTGAAACAAAACCGAAAACATATGTGTCTGTATCTGTTTTAATATGCTGAAGCAGTTTCTATTGCAATGACTCTTAAGTTTAAATAACAATTTTATTTATTGAATAATTTGAAAGTGTTATAAGAAATATCTCACAGAAATCAGTTTTTAAAACTGAAGTACACATTAAGTTGTCTATTCTCAAGTGTAAAAGTTGATCTGTTGACCAGTCTTAATATTCACTATGTAAGTTCAATGTATCTGATCATAATGAACTCTATTGTAGCAGTTTAAAAATCCTGATTATAATCTATCTTGATTCCTCTTGGTGCAGAGACTTGCAACAATTTCTCTACAGTTCTGTGAAGTAAATTACTGTTCCAACAACGCTTGTACTACTTGTGTGGTAGGTTGATGGAAATCTGGTTAAAATTTACCTTTAGACATTTGATTCCTTCCATTATTTACATTTGCACTAAAAGATGAACATATGCCAGGACACACATGCTGCTAGGTGTCTTTGTAGACTAGCCTATACTTCAAACTGTTTCTTCTGTTAAAAAGTCGTTTGACAGTTCTTAAAGGTTGTTCGTTAAGTGCTTGTGACTAATGCTTATGTATATTCCTTTTGAGAAGGTGAGATCTGAAGTGTATGTTCAAAAAAATATTGAATTATGTGTATTTCTTTAATAGAGGTATAAAACTCAAACCTATAAAAAGAGCTAGTAACTCTTGATAACTGAGGTATTTACAGAGCTGAACGATTGTTCTATAACACTGAACTTCTGGGTTTTTTTGATAGCTATATATAACTCAAGAACAAGAAAATATATTTGAGAACTCTGTTTATGTAAATATAGCAGCTTTTAAATTTACTCAGGTAGTCTATTGATAATCTGAGCCTGGTAGATATGCCAGCATGAGGTAAAACTATCTTAATTGCTTTGAACTAATGTAGGGAGCCTGCGAAGGAATTGATTAAAAAAATATAGTGAGCTGGAAAGGGACACCTAGCTCTTTCTGAATTCTGAACAAGTTCTAGTTTAGTCATGGAACTGTACCTGGCTTTAACTCCCCAACAGGCATATGCACAATATGCTTGCTTAAATCTCTGAGGGTGAGCTGCTGCTTAAGGATTCCTCAACTGAGTAGAGGACAAAGCTTACTTATTAAAAGGTTAATTTGGCTAGGGGGGAGGTTATTAAGGACTAGAGGTCTTTTTGCTTATCAACTGTTGGGGTTTTTTTTTTGGGTGTCCCCCTCTCTGGAACTTTATATTAATCTGGAGGCATAAAGTTATTCATTAGGTTAAGTCAACTAACAAGTAAAATCCTGTAGGTTTGTGTTTAGATGGAGTAGTATTTCTGTCTTACTCATGTGTCCAAACCTCAAAAATAAACTTATATTATGTCATACCTGTAAAGAACAAAAAATTAACCTTGAAGTGGAGAAGGAAGAAGATAGCAAGAAACAGACTGTTATGGGAAATTTATGTTGGTTGTCTCACAAACATGGAGTTTGAAGTCCGCTAAGCAGTCTTAGTTCGGTAAATGGCACTTTCTTTAGTACATCTATTGAATGTACCTTAATTTGTGTTGAGGGAGGGATAAGTAGGAAAGAGATCAGATCTGTTACTACTTGCTGTGGTTTTGTTTTGTGGGTTTTTTTGTTGTTGTTTTTTTTTTTTTTTATTATACCCTCAAGAGCCAGTGAAGGAAGCAGAAGATGAAGGTGGCTGGCACTTCCAAATAAGTGTTCAACACTTGTTGGAATTAAGCCACAGTTAGCAGATTTAGAGCCTCTCTTTAGCCAAATACGTGTTGGTTGGTGGTTTTGTATGTCTGCAGTAGCATCTCTGTTTTAAATGCTGGTGATGCTCACTGAGGAGTATGAAATACAGCTGCTATCTCTGTGTAAACTGAGAGTTTAACTGGAGCAACGTAGGCATAATTTTATCGCCAGTGATCAGGTAGGGTAGCCATGTATATACTGCTGTATGCTTAGCAACCTGAAGCTCATGAGACTCGAATCCAGAAATTAATAACACAGATTACTATTGTCACTGAATAGCTGTCTAGCTGTTATATTTGGCAGGGTAGACGGTGTCTTATTTTAGGTTAATATTGGATAATTAGTTTGAGATGTTAAACAAGTGGGGCAGCTTTTCTCATCCAAGTGATGGTGTCACTGCAATGGTTTCAGTTACTTGCAGTCTGGCTGGGAACTGGAAGTGGCCACTGTTAACAGAGCTGCCTGTTGCTACTGAGGGTATACATTCTCTTTCTCTTGTGAACCAGATCCTAAGTTCTTGGTGGTAGTTTGGGGCCTGAGGTATCCATATTTGGTCATATAAAAAAAAAACTGGTGTGTCTCTTTCTCTGGAGACCCAGTGCAGGATTTCATAGTGTATTTACAGCTCCCATCCCTGTGGGAGGAGGAAGTTGCAATTCCAAGAAAAATTGTTCTACTTGCAGTTTTGACTACTAGTTTAGTTCTTGCACTTTACAGCTGGCAGTTTTAACATGAATTTTTAAAATGGCACTTGATCCTCCAGTACTTAGCTTAAGGCATTGGCTGGATAGTTTAGTGCTTCTTGATACAGATGTGAAGTCACAGAACAGTGTATTGATAGTAAGAAAATAATTTATATTGTTCTAGGCAAATTATTTTTTTTCTGATCCTTTGATATTCTCATATCCTTGAAGTTGAATAGGTGATGGTTTGGGATTTTAAGGTAGTGGTACTGAATGCCCTGTTAGACATTGCATGCAAGCCTCTTCTTCCTTCTGTTCTCACAGAGAGAACCCTATGAGCTGCTTTTTGGCTTCCTTTAACACAAAGACTTCTGCCATCTTCAACAGTCTCTTCCTTTCCCCACAAGAAGGGGTTATCTAGTATTCTGTCCTACTGCATTCTTCATGACAAACAAAACCTCTTAAAACATTTTTCTTTTTTCCTCACCTACCATTCAGTCATCCTTAATGGCATGCACTAGGGGCCTGGAAGGGATTATACTGATGGCTGAACTGCTGGAGAGTGCTGATTTTGCAACTCTGCCAAATGTAGAGACTCGTGTTTTTTCCGTGTGCGCCCCCAAACTGTTTCTCAAGATATCACCTCCGTCTTGAATGCTTAAGAGTTTATGTGCCTGTCTGTATGTGTAAAATTATACATAGATTAAAAAAAAATACTTTAAAAATGTGAAAGTAATCTATTCCATAACAAAATTAAGTAAAACTTTTCAGGTAAATTGCCAACAATCTCATGTATGTGCTGTGTGTCTTATTCTCCACTTTAGCAAAAATATGGAGTGACAGAGAGGTAAATGAGTAGCCTGAACCGGAATTTGTGGTGAAATCTGTGTGCTGGGCTTTGTTGGAGTTAACAGTCCTTCCCATCTGCAATGAAAAATGCTAATATTAATTAACCGAAATGCCAAGAAGGTTTGGTTAGATGAAGTGAGATGTTACCTGCATATCCTTCTCCTCCTCTCCCAGCTGTCGAACACCTAATGCATACAAAAATACTTGGTAACACCTGTTACGTTTCCTTGGAAGGTACTAAATCGCTAAATGAGCTACTGTTAAAAAAAAAAAAATCTGCAGGCAAAATCCACTAGAGGGCAATGGTGTAAAAGGAATTAGAAAGCGAAAAGCTTTACTAAGGAATGTGGTTACACAATCTGGGACCAGTAAGGAGGCATGCAAGACACTAACCTTGCATAGCTCTTTTAAATCTACCAGTCAGAAACACTATTTTTAATAATCAAAGCTTTGATCTAAATTTTTGCTGTTATGAATTGAATGCCTAAAATATTTTTAACCTAGTGCTTATGTGCTAAAGTATTTTCTGTTGCTGTTATTGCTGGTGTATAAGCAGTGCCCACTGGCCACCTTTGGGCACCTGTAGCACTGAGTTAGGGGCTGGCTTTAGAGGCAGGCTCTCTGTTGTGTGCTTCAGCTCTGTCAAGCTCGTCATAGTTAAACAAAACCACAACACTCGTGAGGGAAACTTCTAAACTTGGTTTTGTTATTGTGTCAAATATGACTCCAAAAGGATACAAATTACTTATAAATGTAAATTAAGCAGTAGTGAAAGATAAAGTCAGTGGCTTGATGGAGGATCCTGTTGGGAGACCTTTGAGGAAGTCATGCTGCCTCTAAACTGTGGTTACTAAGTTTCATAGGATTTTTTTTTTTTTTCACTGTTTTTCAGTGGCTGAAAAACATACTTTTGCTTTGCTTTACAGAAATGTCATGGTAGCACTCTGGGGAGTGTTTAGAATAATGCTGGAGATGTAAGATTTCTGCATAGTGAATGTCTTGAACTGCTGTGTACTCTTGAAATGTGAGAAGAAAATGTTCTTAAAGTACAGTGAGAAATCATGAGTTTAGGCTTGGTGTCTTTAGATGATGCTTCTTAAACTAGAAACAAATAACTTGAGGTCTACCATCGAAAAGAGTAGATTTCAAATCTGTTCTAATTGTAGTTCGCTGTTTTACAGTGAAGTAAGAAAATTAATTACTTTTCAATGTACAGAGCTATGGTATGGCTGGATAATACTTTCAAGAGGCTGAATTATTAAAATGAAATACTTATATTGGAGGAAAGTTTGGTTTTTTGTTTTTTGGGTTTTTTTATCCATGAGTTCAGGCATGTAGCTCCTAAAGGTAAGGATGAATCCTTGAAAGCAGACTTTCTGATGGAGAGCTATTTTCTGTATTTGTCATGCAGTTCCACAGTAAGTAGAAGTGATGTCAAATTAAGAACAATATTTGTTCCAGTCATCTGCGAAGTATACCAAGGAGTCTACTTAAAGGCTGTCATAGTAAATGCTGTTTTCTTACATCCTTGCTTCTTTGATCCATGTAACTTCTATGGCTTCTGTCAAGCCAAAATTGCTGCTTTCTCATCAATTTATTCTAAATTACCTACCAAAAATGCCTTAGATATATATGACAAATACTTGCTGTTTATCTGGTTGAATTACAAGGCTGTGCTGTGATGGGGAAATTATTCTAAACAGATCCTTCAGGATGAGCCTATATAAGACTGAGTGCTGTGCCTCAGCTGCACATTCACTCTTCACCAAGACTGTGCTTTAAGATCTTAACTCAGGAGTGCTGTTGTGATTTTTGTCTCTGTAGCTATCTACTCCTGGTTCCTGATCTGTCCTGGAGTCAGCTTCCTAGCCCTTTTGTGTTTTATTTGAACATTCCAGAGCTCGTGTTGACTCTCTCTTCTTATCTGTCAGATTGCATCTTACTGCATGTGTGTCAGAATAGTGCTATCTCTTGGCTTGTATGGTTTTCACTTTGGCATGTTCTGGGATGGTTGCTCTCTGCAGTGCTGGCATCAGACCCCATTTGTGTTTTGACAAGAGATTCTTTTTGGGATAACAGTCACTTGCAGATCCAGAGTTTATATCGAGGACTCCTCTGGTGTCTAAAATGTAAGGATGCTGGGTGATTCAAGTGTGGTCTTGACTGCTTTAAAAAATTTTACAAGGCTGCAGTGGTCTTCATGGTCTCTTCCAGTTTCAAGAGGAGTTATTACATGGGGATTAGTCACTGAGAAAGTTGAATATTGATGTCTTCTGTTTTGGCTTCTCATTCAGAGAACACAGCTGCTCTTCTGCCTATTTCAGATCATTCTTTAGAATCCACAACACTTCTACAGATACTAGAATATTAAACATTAATTTTAATTTTTTTAATTAAGTACTAATGTTTTTTGCATGTGTCATGGATGCCAGCTTGGTTAAGCACCTGTGCTCAGTAAGGTGCCAGAGCTCATAGGAGCTAGGGCCAAGCTTCTGTCTTCAGCTTCTCCAAGTGCATAGCAATATTTATACCTATATTTATATGTATCTTACCCCATATCCCATATTGTCATTCTTCTTGTGATCTCTTGGTACTGAAGCAAACAACCTGGACCCAATTTTCCCAAGCCCTACAGGGAGTCTGGTATTTGAACACCTGTTCAGAACACACCATTCTTTTTCATTGTTCCTTAAATATTACATCTTGAAAGACACAGATTTTGAAGTGAAATCTAATTGCTTTGTTAGTTCAAACGTCTACTATAAGACTTCAAGAGATAATGGTACTTTGAATTGCTGGAAGCCTGATTGTGTCACTGTCTTGCAAAAGTCTTTAATATATCAGCCTTGGAACTACTTTTGACTAACAGTAATAGTAAACAGTTTGTACAAATGGAGAAGTCCACAATAAATACGTGCTTTAAAATTATTCTGATTTTTTTTCTTTTCTTTAAAAGGTTCATTCTGTTGACTGGCAATTTTAAACTTTCTGAGAAGTTAGAAATTCTTTGGAGAGTTTTAAAATTTTGAAGCCATATTACAGCTAATAATCAACTGGAGCCAAAATAATATTGGAAAATATTCCTGTACAAACGGAAATTATTATAATTTTAAAAGGTGCAAATGAAACCATACTTCTTCAGAAAGAGATCAATGAAAAGCACTTTACTAGAAAATATAAATCACTTCGTAATTTTAGATGCAGTAAGGAAAAATACTACTTCAGTTTCATTGAAATTGATTGGTACACCTGCAGAGACAAGCAGCTTTATCGCCTCATTATCAGTCAATTAATATTCAGGTCTAAATGTGAATACTGTTGCAGTTAACTGTAAATGAATGATTTTATTGAAGTCTTAATAGATGAGGAAAACCAGACTTCTGTGCTAAATGAGGTCATGAAAAAAAAAGTCATTTTGTTACGGGTTTAAAAATCTTTTCAGTATTTCCAGAGCTTTAAGTGGACACTTTTTTTTCTTTTTTTTTTGAAGCAGACTTCCATTTTGATCATGTTGAAGTTTCCTCGTAAGGGGCGATAGTGCTTGCATTGGTGAGCCTCCACATGTAGGCTTTCTAATATTTCCAAGTATAGGCTGGTTTTTCTTTAAGTTGGAAGAATAGGTTTGCATACAAAAATGAGAGCACTAGCTAAATGTTTGTCAGACTCCAATACTTGAAAGTAATCTTGGACAGTTTTCCTTTCTCCTTCAACATGTGCCTTGTTAGCATTTTTCTGGGATAGTTGGGAGGGACTTCTGAAACGGGAGGAAGAACGAGAATTAAGAACTTCTCTTACAGCAGGAGTGAACTTACTATGAAACTATAAACTAAGAAGGCCATAGCTTGCCTCAGTTACTCCTTGAAAGTCATTAGGGTATAAAAACACAAACAAGTCACCTGATCATAGCTAAGGTTTGTGTTATCTCCCTGTAATGCCATTATCTTAGACTTGAACATGGCTTTAAGTTAGTGCTTTGAATTGGGGTGAAGTGTGATAAGATCCCCTCTTTTTGGAAAAAAAAAAAAGGTAAAGAGCAGATACAAGGCTTTAAAATGGAATTACTTAAACAGAAAAAAGCTTACTTACACTGAAAAAAATCAGTTGAGGTTGAACTTTATATTGGATCCAATTCTTGGATTGGTTTTTCATTTATAAACTAAGTCTAGTTGTTCTAGGATACTAAATACTGTATATATGTAGGACAAAAGAAGTTACATTATAGGAGTATTGGGGTCACTTTAAATTTCAGGAACTTTTGCCATACTTGAAAGTAAACTATAATAAATATGTAGCCAAAGAAGAAAAAACTCTACTCAAGAGGGAAAATGACAGTAACACTCTGCTTAAGTTATAGTGTTCTCTGTTTCATTGAAAGGCTTCAAAAGAAAAAAAAGTTAGAAATTGGTAATAAGCATTTGATTCAAAACAGCTGCTCTGGAAGTTCAGAAAACACATTTGTACACATAGTTGGATACTGTGTAGATGATGACTTTATTATTTGATGAACTTTGCTCAGTAAAAGCTTGTGTAACCAAAAAGGAGCTTATTCAAGTGTAAGTACTAATCTGTCATGCACTGGCAAACTTGTTTGTTAAGTGTCAAGGGGGAGAAAGTAGCGATCTACTTGGTACCACAGTTGATCCCAGAAATAAATTCTTAGACACAAATGACTGGAATTTTTATATATATTTTTTTAAAGGATCTTCCTCATCTGGATAACTTCAATGGCTGAGTACCTTGATTTCAGTTGTGTGTTTGTTGTTGTTGGCTTGTTTAATAGTATCAATGAATAAATAAAATGGCTTCTGAACCAAGCTTGGAATTAACAGTGAAATTTCCAAGATATGAGAATCAAAGGAAAAGCACTGCAGTGAACAGATGGCTCACATGATAATTGTAAGTTAACTTGCAGTGTTTTTTAAACAAAAAGCTGTTCTGAAGCCCCAAATACATCATCTTCATTTAGAAAATGTAGAGCCATTAAAAACTTTTTAATTTTATAAGTAATGTTTTTTTTATGAACAAAAAGGTTCAATTGGAGAACTGCCAGTTATTTCCATGCTTTGTAGAATTTTCTTCCTCGCTTGCTCTGATTTAATGTTGATGATCAGCCTATGCTGTTCCCTTTTGTCCCCCCAAAACCCAAATGATACCTGCCAAGCAGTGTATGCTGGCATTAGTTACACTTCTCATAGTTGAAAATGTTATACTTGAGGAGAAAGCAAATTGCTCATCAATACATGATAATTCACAAACATGCAACTGCAGGTGTAAATCAGGTAGAACTGAAATGTATGGAAGGGGAATAAATAGAAAGCTGGTTCTATGTCTGCTTTGAATCATTAGCGAGCTTTTCCCCTGTGATCCTTAATTATCTTGTTTATCCAGTCTAGTGAGGTGTAAGACACTAACTGCTGCAAAAGGACCAAGCCATGGTTAGTAGCCTACCCCTATGGATAGGGTGGGTGGAGTAAGGCTGTAAACTCATTACATCTTTCTTAGAGACAACCTCTGCAGGCATCTACTTCCCTAGCTTCTTGATTTTTCAGTTGCTATAGCAAATCCAGTTATTGATCCCAAGTTCCTAACACTGTAGCTCTGAATGTTTATCAGAGGGAACTAAAACTTCTGCAAAAGATTTGTCATCCTCTTTTCTTCAAAGTTGAGCTTTTATTATCTTTGTACTGCAGTTGATCTCACTCTTATTACCTTTATTTTTGTGTGAGACTAAAAAAAAAGCATCCTGTGGCTGATTCTGACTTGTGCATAGGATGTTTATGCCCCTTCATTCTGACTTCCCTTTTCCCACCATATGACTTAGTGTTACATAGCGAGATGGAGTGACTATGTTTCAATCTTGTAATGGCTGAACACTGAAAATCACAGTTAAATATTCCAAATTCCTCACAGTTGTGAAAGCAAGCTGAGTAGGATATTTCGTACAAGGTTATCTTTCTTTTACAGAAGAGAGAAAATTTTGAAATATTAATATTAAATGTTAGTATCTGGTCATATTTACTTTTGAACATTTGGGTCCAGAGATCTTTCTATACTATGCTTTCTTTCTGCCGAAAAAAAAAATAAATTCTAAATTTCTTTACTTTGAGTACATTAATATGAGTTTTTATCAGTGTCTGTGGAATCTGACAACAAAAGAGGAGACAGGAAGACAAAATAATAAAAATTATTAGTGTATTAATCAAAAGCTCCCTCCTTAATGAGGGAGCAGTGAATGAGATCTTTGTCCTTACCTGATTCCAGAATTCTTGAGTTTGTTTAGATTTTCACTTAAATGCAGAGGGAATGTCACTGTCGTCATATTACTGAGCATGTATTTGTAATTCATATATAGTGGTGTTCCAATAATTTCACAACTGTTAGCTGCAGAACTAAGTAAATAGTCAAGAGTTTATCTTGACAGCAGGAACTTGGGGACCTAACAGCACATTCCCACCTCATGTGAAGCCAATTAAATGCCTTGATGGAGTAATTTAGCCAAAGTCATCTCTTCCATTTTTGAGTATTTCCAGTGTATTTCAATTGTAAGGGAAGGGACCCTAAAACACCAGCACACTCTGAAGACGAAGCTAATACTGCAGAAACTGCAGCAGTTTCTCCCTCTTTCTCCTCTAGAAGTCTTATAGGTTGCGTAATAATGGAAGTAATTCTTCCTCCCTAGCCATCAGGAATCATTTTCAGATGTTGAGCACCTTTGCTATATGCATGCCCTGAATGTGTCATAGAGCCAGCCAAGCTAACAGGGCACTGCATCGTGGAATGGATCGGTATGAAATCCATCTCATTCAGCATTTACCTGTGCCTTCAGCCCCTTCTGTAGTAAGCTAAAAGCCAATAGTGCTGTTGTTTAATTGGTATTGTCAGAAAACTCTTTTCTCTAGTGAATTGCGTATAGATTAAAGCTGTGAACATGAAACTTTGATAGCCCTTCTTCAAGTATTTAGAAATACTCCCTTCTGTCCTGTTCCACACTGCTCCTTTCAGTTCTTGCTGTTGTCTTGAGTCAGTCTTGCAGACGTTTCTACAAAACTCCTTGTTAGACTGGTTGACAGTTTGCGTTGTGATGCATCAGACCAGGGTCCATCAGCTACACCGTGCTCTGCTGTGTAATGTTAGGTTTGTCAAAATCAAGATGGTGTGTTTAAAAAAAAAAAAAGTTAAAGGTGTAAGATGATGAAAGTTAATCAGAGAAGAGATTTCTATGGTAGAGAATATCTCCTTTCCTGTTTCTAACCAGTTTTCTAAGCAAATCCTAGAGACAGCCAATGTGCCAATGTTCTCCTTTCCAGCATTGTATTAAATAATGTACATTATTTCAGAATCAGGGTGTAAAAACTACTGCAGAATCAAGCTGTAGCAAATATTGCAGCTAGCCACTGACCCATTGCAAGCCAATAAAGATTTTTCTAGGTTTGACAAATCAGCTAACATGTCTATAGATTTTTAACTGATACCAAAAATGTCTTGCAGTTGACATTTCGACAGTTAAATCAGCATGTACAATGTTTGTCACCATTCCTGGGCATGTTTTAAATATGTGTAAAGCTGGTGGCAGGGATGAATTGAAGTTTCAATTTTGTGAATCAGCACCTGAGACAGTCTTGAGCTTATTTTTTTTAAAAAAGCATAAAGGTTCAGTTCTCAAATCCTGCTTTTGTGTATGAAAGGTTTTATGTATAGTATATGGAACATATACTGTACAGATATACAAAAAAAAAGTACATACATATGATCCCTCCTCTACTGATCCTTTTAAAACAGGAAGAAGGGGGAGGAAGAAAAATAATACCAGAAACAGCATTTCATTTTCTTGTTCAAGTTTCCACCAACCCTCTCTTTCCTCAAAGTGCCATGGGCAGGATTTTTTTCAGTTCATCTCTGTTACAAGAAATGGTTGATGTAGGGTGGATACTAGGTATGGAATAGTGATGCCATAGTGCCCGGGTTAGGTGAGTCTTGATTTGCATTTAATTGTGCTAGTACATGTTAACAGATCTCTGAGACCTGTGGATGTTCTTCATAAACTTATATCAGAAGATATAAATTCAATTCCTCCCCCACCTCAGTACTTGAGCATTGTGTATTGTGTTAGTGCTTCAGGTGGGCTGTAACAATTCTTGAATTAAAAAGACTTCAGGAGAGGAAAGATGACTATTCAACATATGTTAGTTAAAAGACAGTTTTGGAGAGAAGCTTGAAAAGATCGTCACTTTAAGTTGTGACAATCAACTTTGATTTACCATAACCTCAGGATCCTAAGTTGTATTTATCTGTTTGCTCAGATATTTTCTTTGTATGCCTAATGTGCTTCTTCCTTCTCTCCCTCCTTTTCTCCCATCTCCTCAGCCTTTGCTATTTGTTTCTGTTCTCAGGTTACACAAAAAAAAGTTCTGATCATCCACATAATTATATTGGGCTCTTGAGCTGCTGTAGATGCAGTAATTGCTACTTGCATTGTGGAAGAACTAAAGCGTTAGGGAGCTACCTTGGAGGTGGAAGGAAGTGTCACGAGTCTAATGTTCTAACTCTGTTTCTGTCGTAGTTCAGCCCCGATCGGACTGTTTCCTACAGAAGCTACCACCTTAGGCCCCCCCTACTAAACAAAACCACAACAGTTTCCCAATACATATTACCATCTATAAATCTATTCTGGTTTTCCCCTTCTGCCTACAAAATACTTTTTCCTTTTTTTTGAAATTGCTTTAACGAGGTAATCTAAAATCTGGTTTGATTTTCTTTTAAGTTTATCCCTGTTCTTCCCCTCTTTCCTAGAGAAGTAAATGGACTATGTTCCTCTGAGTTGACATAAGATGCAAAAAATTGTGTTCTTAATGACAGCTAGACTTCTCGGTTCCTTTACTTTTTCCTTCTTTTCAATGATTTAAGTATTGCAGATGTTGTAGGCCTATCCTATACAGAAGACTTGATTCCTAAGGAAATAAATATCATAAACTTACCTTTTTTTTTTTTTTTTTTGTGGTGGTTGTTCACTAGGGGTCTGCTTTCAAACTTGCAGTTTACTCTCCCGATAGCTTCATGTAGGTGTCTGTCAAGATCAGATCCCAGAATTCAGGTTTTTTTTAACATGAATAGATCAGAAAATAATTAACTGAAAAAAAGAGATGATGCTCTCTTAGATGATGACAACTCCTTAGAGGTTTTTCCCTTTAAAATGCTTTTTGTTTATTGCTTTTACTGTATGGGAACTAAGCAGTGCTCTAGCTCAATGAATGTAAGGAATGAGTATGAAGTATAACACAGTAACTGTTAAAGTTCACATGAAATAAGAAAGTAGGGGAAAAATATGCAGGTTACCTGGTTTATCCTTTATTTATAGTTTAATTGGATGTTTTTGTTCAACAATATTGCTGTTTGTTGTGTTAGTACAGAATGTAAACAAATGCAACTAACCGGTGTTCTGGGGGGTGTGTGTGTACATTTGTATGTGTGTTTGTGCTGAAATGTAAACCAAATACAATATTTATTTCCTGCTTGAAAAGAACAGCTGGTAACTCTTGGCAACTGCCAAAGAATCAACTGACAAAACAGGTAGTAACTTCATGCTCTGATTATATGGCAATATCAGTATCTACAGCAACAGAGCAACTGATCAGCTGTCTATAGTTACATCTGACACGAGGGTATGGCAGGGATCCTAAAGGAGCATTGTTACATTGATTTTACTGTTCTTTGTTAGATTAGCAACATATTTGAATATTAGCAGTGTAATACTGCTCCTTTTTATCCAGTAAAATCTAGGACTCTGTTTTTCAAGAAGTAGGCATATGTTATCAAACTATATAGAAGCCCAGATGATAATATAGGAGTAAGAGTTGTATAAAAAATGGTTACTGGGACAGCTATGCTACTGCTGCAAACTTTTTTCTTAAAGTACAACTGTTATGTCTCTTCCTATCTTTTTCTACTTTTTAAACAGGAATTTAGGGTGAAACAAAAAGATAGATACAGGTAATGTGAAAATGATAACTTAGTCATAAGAAAGGATGATTTGTCAAACGTTTAAAGGAGGGAGGACGCAAGATATTTAAGAGTACAGAATGTTCCCAAGCATTAGCACATAGTATTAGAGAAGCGTGGAGAGAATGTTGTTGGACTTCCTGAGGAGAGTACCCTGATACACAGGAAGAGAAGAGAGGTTTGGCAGTCGCATCAATGTTAAGAGATAGCTAACACTAAAGATAGTGTAGTTGTCTGTATATATGGGGGTGTTGGGGATATTTTGTTTGGAGTTCCCCACCAAACTCAGGATTAGATAACACCTACGTTTTATTTGGCTGATGGTTTATATGAGGATAGCCACTGCAGGTTTTCCTGGTACTTTATGGGTAAGGTGGTCTTGCTGAGAAACTTAACATAGGAGGATGTGTAGAATAAATGTTTGGTACAAGGTGCTGCAACAGAACAGGTGACTATAAAATAGTATTCTGGTCAGTTGTGTTATGTATTTTGGCTAGTAAGGTTGTTGGTCTTGTTGGGTTTTGTTTTTCTAAGGAAGAAAATGTGAGGGAAGTTTGTGCAAAATTGTTATCTAATGTAGGTACTGAATGTCACGTAAGACAGCATCTTTAGGGTTTTTAAAATTTTATTTAATACTTTTAGGGGCAAGTGAGATGTAGGGTAAATTAACTTCTATCCAATTGTATTTGTCTTCCCTCCGGACAAGACATCCATTGTTAAGCAGTCTTAATTTTTTTCTATCCTACACTTAATGCTTTGACTTAACCTTTTCACACTGGTCTTGCTTGATTTGAATGAAAACTGAAGGTGCTCAGAACCTTACAGCATCAGGCTGTTGTTAGAGCAAAATCATTATTGACACTTTTCAGCTTGAGTTTGTGACTCTGTAGATGGCTTGTTTTGGTCAAAACGGAGGTTTTGGAAGAGAAAAATCTTACTTTTCTAGTGGTGGTATATCACTGTTCACAGGTGACTTGGAAGAAGTCAGGGACAACTTGTTTTAGTACTGAAGACGTGAAGCATGGTCAACGGGCAGGCTGTCTGCAGCAGTTGTGTTTATCTGAACTATATGGGAAATGTCTTTTAGATTTTCTGTTCTGCTGAAGGTGATTATTTACTTAGGAGAACTTGACCTGTTAATGGATCTAATACGTATTTCACAGCAGACTTCAGATTACATCTCTTCAAGTTGATAAGTAGAGTTTAGGTGACAAAATGATTCTGTTTCTGTCTTATTTAATTTTATGGCTTCAGAAAATCTTTTTATGCCCTCCTTTTCTATCATACAACAGATAATGTGGAATTTTTCTGCGCTAGGTATTGGTTTACATAATAGTTCCAGAAGCTTGTGGTTGTAATGGTTACTTTTTTCCCCAGGAGTAAGATATCCCATTCTTTTCCTAAAATGTTGCCTTTGCGTTTCCTTGGTAAATTTCATTTTAGTATCAAGGAAGACAATAGGATAGGGGTGAGTCTTGGGAGAATGTGGTGTTTGAGTTGCATGACAGATTAATACTAGTGAAAACTACAGCATGACTGTTTACAGATTTATCAACTACATAAGGCATCCATTTAGTATTTTCATGCTTGAAAGCAAGATATTGACATGACGTGACTCAAGTACACCTAGATATAAGACAACTTTAAGCTAAATGGCATAGTATTAGACTCCATTTAAACACTGTGAAGCACAATGCTATTCTATAGAGCTTGGGGTGGTTATTGTCGTGTGGACATAATGAATTTGTACTCATGCTGAGGAAGAAAGCATCAGTTTCAATGCTGTATGGTTTGATGTGAACTGAAGTAGTGTGAGTCTTGGCTCTGATCTTTACTTTTGCTAGTCATATAAAATTAATCTTAACAGCTGAGTTAATTGGAAAGAAAAATGATATTAAACCCAGAAATAAGCCTGGTGAAATCCATTAAGTAACATAATGATTACATAATTATACTCATTTAAATTCCGGAATTGATCGCTCCAAAATTAATTTTTGCCATCTTTGTACACTTGAACAATAAATAAATGTGTTTAAAGAGAGGGATCATTTCCATTTGATTGGCATTTTGCCTTTTATTGTTGTTACCAAAAGAATGCTATGTTTTGGAGTAAACTTACATAACCATTATTAACCTTTTAAGGGGAAGTCTGTTCAGTGGGGACTTAACTGCAGTTTAATGGACTTAACAATGACCTAACCAAAATTGAAGGAGCTAAAATATATGGATAAAAGGCCTTGAAGTGCTTATGTTAGAATAATTGAGGCCAGACTTCTGGCTGCCCTCCAGCTGTTGTCTTAAGTGTACAGATGTATTCTGTCTATGCAGTATGAGGCACAATCCCGTCATTCATTCTTGGGTTATCATTCTGTTCCCGTTCTGTAGCTGTGTCTCCAGTACCATTTTTCTACTCCTTCACTAAATTGACATGGGAAGAGTATCTCCAGAGTTTCTTTAACTGTAATTTTCAGTACATGAAGGCCCTGGACACCCCCATGCACTGCATGGGTTTAGCTGTGTGTGCTGGAGGCCAGCTCTGAGTGCCTCAGATCGGACTGCTGTGCTACCAGGAGTTGTGTGAAGCCTTATTAAGGCCTGCTTCCTTGTCCTCAGAGGCAGCCCTTAAATTTCCAGCCTTGGCCCCTCTCCTTTGCCCTGGGTATGTCGCAGCTATGCCTGTACCTGACGAGCAGCCTGACCCTGGCTTGCTGGCTGTATCTCAGACTGCCTTGTCACTGTGACTGGCACCCACTGGACTGTTAGCTGACCCTGATTACTGTCACCAGACCTGCTCCGTCTGCTCTTCTTTGGACTGCACCTTTTCCTGGTGAGGACACTGCCCTGTGCCTGATGTGCTTGCCTCCTGGCTTATCATCTTTTTACGGAACAGCCTGTTCTTGCTGCTTGCTGACTCATGGTTTGTGAAGCCTGCAGCAGGCAGGATGCAGTAAAAAGGAAAAATGACAGCTGAAAAACTGAGTGCTAAGTAATGTCAAGGGAAAAAAAAAAACAAACCCCAAACCCCTGGAAGATTTTTTTTATTGGCCTCAAAAGCAGCTAGGCTGAGTGGAAGCTCTCAGAATATAGGTAGGCAATAGAAACTGTGTAATTTTCCTTGTTGCACAGGGCTTTTAAATATTCTGTTAGACCTCACTGTACCAGATGTATAAATTCTGCAGATCTAGGGAGAAGTGCAGATAGTACGCCTGGGTGAACTAGCAAGTTCAGTCAGGGGAGACTTTCGTAGATACTGGTCAGGTTTAAATGGCAGGTGCTAATCAGCAGAGGTTTCCGACACTGTCCAAACAGCACTGAGGCATTAACATAATGTAAAGTGGAGTAAAATGGGGTATTCTGTTACAATGTCTTCATACAGCTGCTTTCGTATTTGTTTTTATACTTTTTGTTGCAAAATGGTGCCAACTCTGCTCTTTTTTTTTTTAATAAAGCATGCTAACATACTGTACTTGCTCAGTATCCTGTTTATACAGTGCATATATTCCTAACTTACGGTATTGTGGTATGGAAAAATGATTCCATCCTATTTTAAGGGAAAGCATGCTGCAACTGTGTCGTAATGCTATTATGCAAAATCATCATGGCAGAAGGAGTTAAATATAGAACAGAGTCTAATGCGATGCCGTTATCACACCATCAGTTGTTCCTATTACAATGCTAAAACACTCTCAGCTCAGCTGTGTGGAGTGTGGAGCTTGTTGCATTGCCATTTTGATTCATTATAATTTGCATTAACAGTTCTATAATGACTTCAATACAATCTTATGATCAACTAATTATAATGTCTTTCCAATTATTAGATGTAGTCACAGTGACAAGTAGACTTAATGAAAATGCTGTTCTAATGCAAGTATGTGGAAAGCGTGTTGTAGTAATACCACAACTTCTGATTTGGATGATGACATAATAGTCAAAATAATATCTAATTTATTAGTGGCCCAAAGGAGTAAGTTTAGTACAGGAAATCAGAGTGCCAAATAAGGGTAACTGTTTGTGAGGTTTTTTGTTTTATCTTAAAGTTGGTTTAGGAATCTATGTAACCTAATGGATTCCAATTTGGTTGTAGGAACAGTCAATATTTGTATTCACTTTTACACCTTATGTCATATAGTAACTTCTGTTTTTATGTAGTGGATAACTCGCATTATAAAATAACAGAAAAGCACTCACTGTAGTTGGAGAAGCAGCTATGAACTAGTTATCCGGGATTTTTTTCCCCACATGGAAAGCTAATGTGGAGACCTAACACGGGACTTTAAGTCACTGTCGTAGTTCAGCCCCGATCGGGACCAGACTATGCGGTCTCCCTCTCACTCCCCCCACCCTCCGAGAGAATAGGAGGAGATGATATAAGGAAAATGGCTCGAGGTTTGAGATAAGGACGGGAGAAATCCTTAAAGTTACCATTACGGGCAAAACAGACTCAACTTGGGGAAAACTATTCATTTATTGCTAAAAACAAAGCAGAAGAATTGAGACAGAGAACAAGATAACCTCCCCCCAACCCCCCTCTCTTCCTGGGCTTAGCATTATCTCTACCACCTTCCCCCCACGAGCGGCACGGGGGGGGGAAGAGGGAATGGGGGTTGCGGTCAGTCCATCTCGTTGTTTTACACCGCTGCTGCATCGTCAGGGGAAGAACTCCTCGCATTCCTCCCCTGCTCCAGCGTGGGGTCCCTCCCACGGGCCACAGTCCTTCGTGGAACTGCTCCGGCGTGGGTCATCTCTTCCACGGGGTGCAGTCGCTCCAGAACAGCTGTCCCAGCGGGGTCACAGCCACCTTCAGGCACCCGCCTGCCCCGGCATGGGGTCCTCCACGGGCTCCAGGTGGATCTCTGCTCCTCTGTGGACCTCCACGGGCTGCAGGGGGACAACCTGCTCCACCATGGTCTTCACCACAGGCTGCAGGGGAATTTTGGCCGGGAGCTGCATTACTCCTCCCCCTCCTCCTTCACTGACCTTGGTGTCTGCAGCCGTTCCTCACAACAGGCTGGTAGATGTCTCTCAGGATCTCTTCACATCATCCAGCTCATCTCCTCTCCACTTCTTGCAGCCAGGCCGGGCCCAGTCGGCCGCCTGGCGAGAGGCCAGAGAGTGAGGCCTGCAAGGCCCACAAGGCTCCTGCCTCCCCCTCTCTTAGGTATGTTATAGCAGAGGTGTTATCATGGAACATTCTGCTACCAACTGGCTCGTCCTTGGCCAGCAGCGGGTCCGCCCTAGGCCCGGCCGAGTCCACTGAACAAAGGGGAGAAGCTTCCAGCAGTTTCCTACAGAAGCTGCCACCTTAGGCCCCCCTCACTAAACAAAACCAGAACAGTCACTGAGTTGGTTACTTGACAAAAGGTCCGTTAACTTCCACAGAAAGAGTTCTCTACACTAGAGGGGAGCAGCTCAAGATCAGAAATGGACATTTTCAAGGAGGATTTCTTGATGATGAAAGAGGAAGCATGGCAAAATGTGGAGATACAAATCTAAAATAAGCTGTGAAGGCTCTAGGCTTCTGTACTTCGCACTTAAAATTGCTTTGCATGAAAAATTGTTGTCACTACATAAAACTGAGAAAAAAATAAAATCATTATTTGCATTCCATGCACAGGCTTATAATTTTTCTCTTGTTAAGAACTTAGTAGTCTTGTGTGTGTTCATGAAAATGCTGATTCTTTAATGGAAGACTCTCAAAATCCTAAGACATAGTCTTTGAAAAGCAAAACCAGAACATGAAGTTGAGGTATTTGTCTGCAAAAATGCTTTTTTTTAAGGAAGTATGTGTATAAAATTGTGGTCTTGAAAATGCAGTCTTGAAGTGATTTCTTTAAATCTTTGGGGTTCTTGCCTTCAAGACCAGAATGAGTTTTTTACTCTGTCCTTATAAACCTCTGTTTCTGTGTTGGGGGAGTATTCCTTTGCTATCAAAATGTTTCTCAGGACTGGTGTTTTCTTTTCTTTTCTCCCCATGACTTCTGTCTATTACCACCCCTCTCTTCTTCCTTGAGTATTTTTTTTTCCTACTGTTCCAAACCCTTCTTACAGTCACATTGTCATCTTTATGCAGCATCATTATCTTTTGCTGTTTCTGGTCTTCTACAGCACTACTTGTCTGACTGCTCTGTTCAAAATCTAAGGTGCTTGAGATAAAATTTTGATGTGGTTGAGGCTGCAGAATCTGTTTCCTGTCCTGATAATAGCAGGAAAATTAATATTTATAATGCTCCGGTCTCCTCTGGAGCATCCAGCCCTCAAGTACGTGATACGCTGTGATTCTTGGGCAAGTGGCAAGGTTGAGAGAAATGCTTTAAAATGGTTGGAAGATCTTTTCTGTGGAATATCTGAAAGGAGCAATGTGAAGCTGTGTTTCACCTGTGAAGGACCTTGACTACTTCTCTCTTTTTTGTCCAATATCTATATGATTTTAGAATAAAGTAGTGGTGTCCTTTCGAATAATTTCCTCTTAAAGTCTATTCAGGAAAGTTTTGTGTGTTGGTATATATCACTTCTGCTGTTTATGCTGCATAAACTTGTATTTTTTAAGTTAGTTGATAAGAATACTGTATATCAAGGCTTTAAATAGTTGACATTACAGAAAACTGAAGCTACTACATAAAAATGTACTAGTCTTCTGCTTTTCCATGCCTCCCTGTACAATATGAAGTGAAGCTACCTGCAGGTGAGTAAGAGGTTTGAGATACCCACTGTTAACCTTAAGCTCAGGGAAGAATGCTTTTTTTCCCCTTAATTTTCAGAGCTGTTGAGTGAAGCAAGAATTGATTCTATTTGAGCAGGAAAATGCTTTCTGCTCAGCCCACGTCTATGGAATAAAATTGTGCAGGAGCTAAATAGAATTGTATATCACGCTGTCTCATTTCTGAGTGCAAGGAACAACTTGTCTTACCTTGTCACAAAAACAAGTGAGTGTATCTGCAGTATAGTAAACCAAGACAGAAAACACCGAACTTCACACTGAATGTATAGTGTTCTCTTTGAGTAGCAGATGAAACAAAGCAAGCTGTATTATTCCCTCAGAAAAATGTGTCATGATTTGCTATGCATAACAATTACTTGATCATGACAAATTTGGTATTTAATGATGCAGCATGAGTTAATTATTGTGTACTATGATATTAGCTGATTGCTAGCTAAACATTTGTGGTAGCCGATGTTTCACTCTGGAATTGACTCCGTGTGGATCTTCTGTATCCCAAACGTGAAAGTATTTGTTTCTCATCGAAGCTGTCTGTTGTCCCTTTTTCACAAATTCTGTTTGAGATGTTTTGCTTGGAATATTGGCAGAAGATGGAGCTGAAATACTTTGATCTGAGAGGAACTGGTTGAGGGGACAAATTCAAGGCAAGATGCTGCTTGGTTTTTTTTGTTGTTTTTTTTTTTTCTTTAAAATTTCTCTTTCCTTAGTTCTTTCTCAAATAATAAGGAAAGACATTGAAAAAGCATGAGACTATCCTTACCTTTTTAGCTCCATAAATATTTCTGTTCAAGTGAAGTAAAGTAGCAGTGAAAAGCGGTTTCTCTATTTAAATGAGATAAAATGTATTGAAGCTGGAATAGACCATAGCAAGTAGTCATTGTTCTGAAATCTGCTGTAGTGTAAAAAATCACTCTGCATACATTCATAAAACAGCACTAGTAAGAGATTGTTCAGTGTTGTGAAGAAATCTAAAATAAAATGCTGCATGGCACTGAGCATTTCTCCAGCAACAGTGATTAAGCATATGCATAGGTAAAACTGTTGTTTCACACCTCTACAAAAAGGAAATTTCTTTGTAAAGAAGCATTGATCGCTACCTAAAACATTGTGATATAGTGTTCATTTTTATAGAATTAGAAATGGAGCAAGCTGAACGTAACTCACAAGAGAATAGTGGCTCTGTATTGAGGGAAGTAAGACTTGCACACGAGTTTGGGTCAGCTGCAAAGCAACAGACTCAAGTAAATAGACTTGCATTACAAAAAAAAAGAAACCAATGTGGAATGTCAGCAAATGTCCTGTTGTGGTGTTTGGAACGTTGCTAATATTGGCCTAATGCCAGGATAAAAAATGGCTGGAAGTTTGAGAGTGCCTGAGCTATAAAATTGGATGTATTCTGGGTTACTAATAGAACCTAGAGGATTCAAGTAATGAATTAAATATTGATTGAAATACAACGGTGTCACAATCATGCTGTGGGTAACCAGTACCTTTGAAACTAGTCTGATTTTTATAAAATTTGAATGTTTCTTTCAAATGTTCTTTAGATCAGTATAAATTATTGTATGTAGCTCGTATGCCTTGATCTTTAGCTCCTGTGACAACAGGATGCAGTTAAACTTATTCCCATAACAATTGTAGACAATGTTTAGCATCACTGCTACTTTCTGTTAGTGCTGCTTGTTGCAAGAGGAAAATAGCATTGCTTTATTTGACTTGAAAGGAGTTTTTGTTGGTAATTGAAGAAAAATGTGCACAAAGATGGTCATTTGAGGGAAACTGAATGACAGCCAAAAGGATACAGAATAGGAGGATGCTGTTTTGTAATGATTTGAAGTTGTTTCTGGATAACTTTATTGGTGATGCTGTTTTGATAGGCTTGAAGGAAACTATTTAACTGACATAATACTGAGTTCAGATTTGGTGTATATTAAATGTCTAAAATGAATGCAAGATAACCTCCTAGTAAACGTTGGATGACTGCATGCTAACTCAATGTGTGTGAATAATTAGAGGCCAAGCACAGAACGTTCACTGTTTACGTAGATGGAAATTGTAAATGGATACTTCATACTCACAAACAAGGGATCAGATGTAGAATATTGTTGTTTCTCTGGTCTATTTGAGACAGTCCTCCTTTCAGAGGTACTAGAAGCGAAGTAGAAAAGGCTGGGGATCCTGCATTCTATCCAGTCTTGATTGGCAAATGCAGTAAACTCAAATTTTTTAATGAGTACTCACTAAAGCATTTCTATTAGCAGATAAAATCCATTATTGTTATTTCTGATATGCAACCTATACTACTTACTTATTGAAGCATCTCAGTTAAATTGTCTAGAAAAGCAGAAATTCCATAAACCATTAGGTAGATTTCCTCAGAATAATAAATGCCTACTCAAATTGTTTTATTACCAGGTTCTAACAGGGCACTAGAATGAAAAGGATAAGTTATTTAGCTTAAGTCTTTCATTGTCGTTCTGCTTTTATTTTTGATTTTGAAGAGTAGATATTGATGTCAGCTTTGTGCCCAAATATTCAGAAACTTGATATATCATTATTGCTCTTGGGTTTCTGAAATTTAAAGGTTATTACTGCTTTGTATAAGAGGTCTTCTGCAGTATTTAATTTCTTTTCAAATTCCAGAATTTTGTATGATTTTGTAAATACTTTGGCCAATTGAGTGAATAATCTGTCCCTTTGTGTTTTTCCAATGTTTTCTTATGGGAGACCTTTTTTTTCTAAACTGAAATAAGTTAAATGTAGTTAAGAGACTTCTAGATACCTGAAAAAAAAAATCAGAATGCTTATGTAATGTTAAACAACCTTCTTGGTCAATATATCTAGGTCTCAGTAGTCTGAAAATGTTATGGACTTCACTAGCTTTGTTATCTCGAGGTTTCTTCTTTTTGAAAGAAAAATAACTTGAGCAACGTCTTTGGCTTTAGGAAACTGCTTTGACTGTCACTGTCTTATATTTAAGTTGTGTGCTCATGCTAATGGAAAAAGAAATTCTTTCCATTTTACCCTGTATTTATGTTTTTACATTGAGAGCAAACAAATAATGACTATTCATGAGCTAGTGTTTACAAGAAGAGTAGCATTTGAGTGTTAAGTATTTAATACCTAAGTAGTAGTCACTACTTCCTAAAATGCAAGATATTTTTTGCTTTAGATGTTTTGTCAGTGTTATTCTTTAAATACTAACATCCATATCTCAGAGTATCTTGTGTAACATTGGCGCTCTATGCACAGAATGTTATTTCAGAGAGTAATATTAAATAATGCATCTCTGCTTGCTCTTCTGCAGCTTTCTATGCTCTTTAATAAGCTTGACCTGTTCTGATTAGTCTGAGGTAGATTTGCAAGTCCGTACAATTTGCTGTATATTCATATATAGCTTATAAATCTTCAGAGCTTTAGAAGTTTTTTGTTTTTCTACACGCATTTTTTCTCAACATTAAAATAAGAATTTAATACAGTACTATAGGCTTGAAGTAACTTCCACTCTTTCCTGTTGGACTCTTTCAAGACTGTTTCAGTCTTTGTAAATAAAAAATAAGCATATATTCTTGGCAATAGTAGAACTATTCAGTAGTGCCTGTCAGATTATACTACTGATTAGCCAAAGCAATGCGTTGGACCAGGCTTGGAAAATTCCCATGATGGAAGCAAATGTCAGGGAAGAGCTGGCTGAAGAACACTATTTATCTTTTCAGGATGGAATGTATGTAATAGTTGAGTAGAAAAGCCCATTAATGTAACTTTGGGAGTTTTAGCGATGTAAATGTGTATACATGCTCAACTATTTTTGTTGTAAGTTAGTAGTATTTTGTGCTGTCTATATGTGGTTTTTGATGCTTCAGTGGCTTAATGGAGAATATCTATAAACATGCTTATAAATATGTAAATATGACTTGCAGTATACAAAAAATACATCTACCTTAAGTGTTACCCTAAATATTCCTTGGAAATACTTGAACAATTGCTTCAACTGGGTTTTACGAGATCTTAGAACTATTAGCTAGGGCGTATTTCTTGACTCTTGCATGTATCTGTCCTTCATGAAATAATCTGTATTGCTTCCTATGTGGATTGTACTTTACGCATGTTAGGCTTTTTTCCAGATCAGTGAGCAGCTCTTTACAAAAGGGAATAAACTGCTTTGTTTTGTTTTAGATAAGTGAGTGCAGGATACGAATAACAGATGTGTAAAACAGGGTTAAATTGCTTGTTTACTGTTGTATCAGAATTCTGTGGCAGAAGCGGAGGGGAAAATGAAGGAGTTTTCATTCAATTCCATTCATATCATGTGAGCATAAATACTGAATATATGTAATATTAAATACTAAACCACTGAGTTATCAACAAAATATTTCAATTCCCCAGCAGACAAGAATGAAACGTGTATGTAAGACTACTTTTATGTCAATATAGTAATGTTACAGCAGTGAGAAAATAGTATTTTAATGGAAAAATACTGACTCTTAATTACATGAGACTACAAGGCAAAGAAGCAAAAGCAGTCTAGGAATGCAGTAGTCTGACGAGGATGAAAAGCAATATGAAAGTGTAAAGTAATAGCACAGCTTGAGGAGCACTGCATTTACTTAATTCAGCAATAGAAGTATTTGTGGCAGCACTTCATTGCCAGGATTGGGGCTGGAGGTAATCTTATTTTCTGTGCAGTGTCAGATTTCCGTATGGATGAATTTTGTGTGTAATCCCTGCGTGTTGCTTATTAGGAAACTATGGTGGAAAAATCTGCTCTGTAAAGAATCTAAGTTTTCCTTGATGGAGCAGGATGGTGGACTAGCCTTTATGTAAGGGGCTCAAAGTTAGTTGACAGCTCCACTATGCCCTCATCTTCATTGTAGTTTTTCAGGTGTGACAATGTAAGTATTTTGTGCTGTTTATTTCAGTTGTTCCATGTATATATAAAAAGTGTTTATATGTGGAATGTGTATGTACTCACGTGTGTGTGATATATGGAATAAAAATTATGTACTCCTTATGCATTTTTTTGTAGCTTGAGAAATATTTATTAAATATTTATTATATATAATATATATTATATAATATTTATTAAAGAGGGTGACATTGTAAGGTCACATATTTATGATCAAACATGATGCTGCTGTTTACAATAAGTTTCCATTTTTTGATTCCTGATAAGTTAAGATTGGATTTCTCATATTTAAAAAAAAAAAATTGTTGGTTGCAATGATTGTATATTTCGGACTTGGACAATTCTGTCTATACCTTTTCTGTAGAAATACATAACGCAATTTTAAAAAGGTGGTACTTACCACATCAACTTAAATGTTTTCTAATATGAACATCAATAGAATATTTTTTGTAAACTATCCTTAGTACTTTGTACAGAATAAGTGACTTAAACTTAGATTAATATTGACTGTGTTAGTTCAGTGAAAACAACCCTCTTCTTATTTGACTTAACTGGCAAGAGCCTTAGATTTAATAGGTAGATATTCAGAATTGTTTCTCAAAGCTAGAAGCACTTCTAAAATTTACATTCTTATTAAAACTACTTTTCCTCTGTTTCTTTACTAGAATTCTGACTGTAACTTGAAGGTACAATTACCACCCTCCAGCATAATCTCTGTCTGTAGTTCACTAA
This sequence comes from Chlamydotis macqueenii, assembly GCF_036417535.1. Taxonomy (NCBI): domain Eukaryota; kingdom Metazoa; phylum Chordata; class Aves; order Otidiformes; family Otididae; genus Chlamydotis; species Chlamydotis macqueenii. The sequence goes on from NC_141568.1 coordinate 19,144,970, forward strand.
TTGATAGAAGATGTTAAATTCTATTTGAGTCTATTTATAGAAATTATTCCAAGTGTATCATTTCCCTTAAACACTTAATTATATGCTAATCATAATGTAAGGGAAGCATACCAATGGTTTATTTTAAAGAGTGCTTAATACTTAGGTATTCTATGCATGAGACCTGAAAAATTGGTCTTTTGTTTTACTTTATAAAAAATGGATTTAATAGCAATTTCATAATAGCCTTACGTATTGAGATTATTGTATTTCCCCTCAGTTGTAGTTACAATATAATAAAAGACAGTATCTGTCCCCAGAAATTTATCCGTTCTAGTAGGCAGGAAAAACATATGTCGGTGCTAATCATGGTTTGGTTTTTTCTTTTTCTAATTACAGTACAGTAAGTGGAAGATAAACACTATTAAATAATAGTAGTAAATATACACAATTTTTCATCTATTTCCATTCACAATTTAAAATGTCAGGGATATTTTTGTTCCTAAGGAGAAGTTTTCTGGTTTATAAGCTTGCTAGAGTTAACCTTTGAAAGTTAATATGAACCTGAGTTTTGGTGAACACCTTCAAGGAGTTCCAAAATGACAGGCAAAAGCAACGTTTAAAAATACTCAATATTCCTAATACAATGGTGTTCAGGTGCATCTTCAAACTCGTTATGTACTGTAGCAGGTGAGTTTTTAGTTAGATTTGGACATTGGTTTTTCCCCACCACTTCTAGCTCTTAATGCCCTTAAAAGCAGTTTCACAGCATCCTGGAATTGAAAGGGCACAGCGATGCTAAAATGAGAAAGACGTGATAAACGTGTACTGTGGGATTCGTTACAGATACCAACGTTCTAATACTTGGAACATTTTTTTCCTCTCCTTTCTTAAAACTTATGCCAGTTAGGAGATGATGGAAAGCTAGCAGGAGTGGGTCCACTGCTTCTACTGGAGGTGTGTTGGTTGAGTTTAGGGTTAAATATCTTATGTAGTGACTGGTGCATGGCAGTTGAGTACTTTTGGCAATAGAGTGGCCATTCTAAGTGTGAAGATCAGCACAGCCTAGTTTTCTTCACCTGTTGGGAGGCTTCCTTGTGCTATCATGTCAAGACTGTCTTTTGGTTTTTAAAGTTTTTTCACTGTTTTACCTATGATGGAAGAAGGAAAAGATAACGTGGAAAAGGCTAGCTCATGTTCCCCTTCTGCCATACACTAAAGAATCGGGACTCTTGTACTTGCTTTAATCTGTAAGTTTGTGTTCTAAACAAACCTCTGGTTCATACTAATGGCACTGAGGGGGACAGGATCCCATTTCTTTTTAATTTAGTCATTGTCAGCCTGCTGGTAGTTTCTGTAGCTGGGCACAAGGTAAAGATGGTGAAGTAGGGATTTGTAAGAAAAGCAGTTTAATGGCAATTGCACCAGATTACAGCACTGCATGTGACTTTACGAATTTACACTAATGCAGAATTTAGCTGTTTATTTTTGACACAAAAATTATTAAGTACTTAAGAGGCCATATGTTTCATGTGATGGCTTTTTTTTTCCTGCGGAAACAGACCATGATTCTCAGGAGCACTTAGGTCTCCCATTTTTCAAATATATTCTGTTGGAGCTGTTTCTGAATTTGGAATATCTGCTGTATTACAAGGAATTTTAAAGAATCTTGCACCGAAGCACGTTTCTTGTCAAGAAATGCTTTCATATTATTGCAATAAGACGACATTGAAATTGCAGGGTATAGTATGGTCCCTTTGTTTACCAACCTACGCTGATTAGTAGGCAAAGCTTTCTGTATACTTGAAAGGAAACAATTCTGCAAAACCCAAGTAAGGGAATCTACAGAGAAATGAAGGCATATTTCTATTGTACTGTCTCGTTGCCTTTCAGTTCGGCTTCAGGTAATATGTATATTTAAGTTGGTATTATGAGTTCAGACACTGCTTGATGCAAGAAATTGGCACCTATGGATTTCTATTAGACTTAGATTCCAGAGCCTGTACTGTTTCTACGGTGCTAATTTTGACTGATAGATTTGTGGTATTTCATTGATTTGCACCAGCCAGAAACCTTCAGAGTATTATTTCAGGTTTTAACTCCAATTTATGTTCTCTGTATTAATCCTACGTGTGTTCAGTGTGTTGGATTTCACTCATGTGACTTCTAATATGCAGCCTCCTACCTAAATTTTCTATAAACTGCTTATCTTTAAGTCTTTGGAAGTTACAGTTGGCTTGTAGACCAACAAATTGAGAGATTTCTTAGATGTGTGATTTTTATATGGACTTCATTTTTAAGGTAAGTTTTAAATGATCCTCCTGCTCTGATGTGTAAATCAGAAGGGAATATGAGCAAAAAATACAAGAGTAGTATGAATGTGAGTTGAGGAAGAGTGTGTATTTAGCATCTGTGCTCTCTGGCTCTTCCAACTAATTTTTGTATGTGTTTACTAATGAAAAACTTGTGGTTTCTATGGCAACTCTTCTGTTTTGCCCCTCCATTTCCTAATATGGAAAATGAATTTCCATGTGGCACACTGAAACAGAAAAACAAAATATCCCCTAGCCTTCATTGCCTCTTCCTGATTGCCCTGCGTATGCCCTTATCTCCAAAGTCCAAATAGAATGGGTTGGCTAGGAAGAGATGTCTTGAAATACCTTTTCTCACCGGTCCTGTGCTCAAGTAACTTATGCCTGAGGTGAAGTGGGTTTTTTGCATGCCCTCAGGTTTAGGTGTCTTTTGCCAGAGTGAAGATCATCTGTGCTGTAAGAGGCATCCTCTGAGCCTTGAAGGGTGGAAACCTGAGAACATTTAGCTTGACCAGTTTATCTTAAGTAGGAGGTGACAGGATGTCTACTTCCTGATACCTCAAACTTTTGAATTTGCGCAAAACCAGTTTCAGCTAGGATTAATTCATTTGTACATAAGAAAGGACGTTTTATCAGGGCAAGTCCATCTTTGGTCACTGAAAGGAGGAAATGTTAAGATAAGTTATGAGTCGTTACCTTCTTGTAAAATGTTGAGTAAAAGTTCATTGAGGTACAACAAATGCCATGTTGTAGTTAATTTATCAGCACAGCAGTGTGATGAGATAAATACGTATGTTGCAATGTGTCTGGACACAGTGTATGGTATGACTTTTCTAGCACCTTTTATTGGTGGTGACCAAATGCTCTTCTATGGGCATAGTTTCTTAAGAAAAAAACCTCAACAATTACAATAGTAAGAAAAATGGTGCCTTAGAATTTTGCAGGTTATCTTAGCACTTACTCTGCTGTGAAGAGTGATGGTGCTTTCTGTATTACTGTAAATATTTATGCATTCTTGGATCCAAATGAGACCCAGAAAGATAGAATTATCACGTTCAAGTCAAGTTATACAACTGTCCTGGAATGCAAATACCCAATTTAGAAAGAATATTAGGGTCATACTTGTGTCTTCATTACTTGCTTCAGTTTTAGCATAGTATTGACTGGAACTGAAGTACAAGGGGAATATTTACCAATTTTCCCATGACAATGTAATTAGAAAATAGATTAATATATATTTACAAAGTCATGTATTTTCACCATTTACTTAGACAAAAGCTTATTGCTCACTCACATACTATAAACAGTTCATGCTTGAAAGTGTACGGAATACACAAAATGTGATTGTTAGAACACTTTGAAGATGTGTTGCGTGTTAAAATAGCCCGAATAAAGTATTCTTAACCAAACCATGAAAATCTTATTTGGGTTTGGCATAGTCTTGAAGCCTTGTGGTGTATGAAGAGATACTGGTTTTGTATGTTGTGACTTGAATCTATGTGACTCTAATGTACAAGCATACTTAGAGTTTGTCTTTGGGTACTTGTAGTTTACTTCACGTAGGGTATGCATCTAGTAGTCTCATCCTAAAATTTCATAGGGTCATTGATGGACAGGGGTTTTAAAAAAATAAATTCAAGAGCCCTAATAAACTAAGTTTCTCTACTCCAAATGTAAAGGTTACATTTTGTGTAACAGTCAAGTTTTCAGATGAGAAGCAAATGACCACAGTGTATATAAATAAATAATATCAATGTAGATCTCTTCTATCATATACTCCTGCCAAGGAGTCCAAATGTTTCAAAAGACTCAAAGAAATTAATTGAAGCAGATGATGTGATCTGTGGCTGTTTCTGTATTGAGGATCTAAAACTCCAGATAAAAATACCTTCAGTCTTTGGCAAAGCTCAATTTCTGGTTGTGTAGTGTGCTTTCAGGTGATGTTTTGATAGGAGCCAGTATTTGCTGCCTATATACCTGCAGGAAACCTTTAGAGTCCTGGTCAGTGCTTTGCCTGGGCATTCAAAATCAAACGGGATTTCTATTGTGCATCTCATCCAGGTGAATTTGTCTTGAGAGTGAGAAATTGTGGTCAGTAAGTGAAGCTTAATCCTCTACTTGATATCATAATGCAGGTATGACATCACCCTATTTTTCCAGCGGACTAGTGGTAGGTGGTTTTGACTGGCTCTAGCACCACTTTCCCTGAGAGCACAGACAACCTTCCTGAAGGAATAATGAATTTTGACCCAGGTACTTTGTAAACCTCATTTCTACAAAGCCAGAACACCTCTTTATATCTGGCCTTTGAAACGTGGTGCATGTACGCATGGCTGACTTCTTGTGCACTGATTTTCTTGAGTTAGCATTTTCAGTTGCCACTTGTGCGTTTTTCTCTTGCTGCAGTTCCCAGAGAACTTAATGGGCCCTTACTGACTAAAATGGCTGCAGGTTTTGCAAGCATCTGTTGTGTGATGGTAATCTTCTAATTCTTGGGAAATGCCAGAGTCTGCAGTTTCAGACAGCGTACAAAATGTCATGTAGGAATAGCAATCCCACACTACACCTTGTAAACTGTACCCACTGATAGCAGGGGTGGGGAGGAGACTTAGAATTAAAGAGAATCTCTCTGAGCATAGCCCACTCATTCATTTGAATTTTGTAGAGTATCTGGATTTTAAAGACAAATACTATAGAATTAAATGTAAAATGACAAAAATGTCTCTGTGTAGTACTTTACACGCATCAAGATCCCTGAGCATTTAATGGTGATTTACACAACATCTGCAGACTGGTTCATTCTCATTGAAAACCAGCAATTATGCGTAGCTGACTTGGTTCTAAATAGGATTAGAGTCTAGTGTAACCTGATCTTATGTTCTGAATTCTGCTGAATTGCCTTGGTTCAATTTACGCTTGATTTCTATATTGTGGTAATAGGAACTTCATTCTTAACTCGGACTGTGGAGATGACTTTAAAAATGTAGTATATCTCTATCAGTTCAAGTTCTTGCGAAGAAAGTTTCATCAGTATGGAAGTGTGGTAAGTTAGTCTATATTTCTTTGTGTATTTTTTCTTACAGGTAAGTCTGAGTGCCTAGAACAAAAATGTTACGGAGAAGTTGCAACACATCTAAGTGAACAGCTTTGTAACAACCTCTCAGATCAGCTCAGTTCCCAATTGATGGCTCTGTGCTTGCATTTAATGATTTTACTTTGCCCTCTTTTCAGAGGGGGGTGTTGGAAGATAGTTCTTCTGTACAATGCGCTTAGTCTGTTACTGGTTTTTTGAAGCTTCGAGATTTTAGTTTGCTTCTACCTTCAGAGCCTAGCTAATTTGAAATCTCACTTTTAAAAGTTTAGCGTACCGCTAAGTTCTTACTGTGATGATTTTCTGGGAGTGCACAGCTTGCACTTCATTGTACAACAGTTACTAGACTTGCCCAGTATGCTACCAGAGTAGCCTTGCTTCTTGATGGCTGTCACCTGGAATGGTTCCAAGGAGAAATATTTCCTTCATGTCCTGAAAAATCAGTTCTCTGAAATCTGCCCCTCTGTTACGTATGGCTTGTTTTCTCTGGAGGTAGTTTAGGTAATTTGTTACTACTCCTTTTATTATTTTTTTTTTTATTCCTCCTGTCATTCTTTTTCTTCTTTTTTTTTTTTTTTTTTTTTTTTTTTTTTTTTTCTGAACAAGCAGTCAGCACCTCTACTAAATTCTGTGGTTATAGGTCGTGGTTGCTTCAGGCAATGTGAATCCTGTTGTGTGCCCTCTCCTCTTCAAGAGCTGCATGGGTGAAGTGAACTGAGCGGTGCCCAGCAAGCTGAATGGGAGCGTTCGCGTGAGCAGGATGAGTTCGGTTGTGCAGGGTCATGGCATACTCCTAAGGCTGCTGCTGCTGACAGCAGTTCTCCTGGAGCAAGGGCAATTGGTTATTGGCCAGCCAAACTTGGAAAAACATGATGAAAAGTGGAAGATTTTTTTCGTAGTTCTTAGAATATTTTCAGACATAGAAGTAAGTGTGTGTATGTTTAGCCAAACCACTTAAATCCCAGGAATACCCAGCAGATGGCAGTTTGATCAAATATGTGTTTATTGGATTTATCTGAGACTCTAAAAAGCTTTGTGTTCATCCAAAGTCAGTACAACTCTGCTCATCAAATCTTATATTTACAGTTTTTTTTCAGTACGTTGAAATAGCATTAAACTGCTAGTCTAGCTTCCTATAGTGTTTGATTATATAAAAGCTATTATTTTGAGCTTTGACTCAAACCTGTAAAACTAGGCTGAAGCTTTACCAATCCTTGCAGAAAACTTAGACTCTAAAATCACTTAACCTCTAAAGACTAAACAGCACAGTTTTGTCATGTTGTCTTACTGAAACGAGCCAGTAACTTTACTGAAATGTAATGCATAAAAAATTATTGCAAAAGCAATACAGGGTAATTGGTGTAGTAGGCAAAGACCATGAAAAGAAGCTGGTTTTTTTCTGACTGCTTCTTTACTTAACTATAGTTTTAGAATATGTTTAAGTAGTTAATGTGCTTATCTAAAGAAATGAGTTTTATTATGGTCAAACTGTTTCTCATTCTTAGCAACATCTGTTTTCTTGTGGGAACATTTCAAATTCTGAAAGTTTCTTGTTCCTCTATGCAAGTCTATCAAGCTTAATTTACAAGGCCTTTAAGATGTGACTTTGGTCTGTTTTCTTGGGTTCTGTAAGTCTTTCCAGTAAAAATGCTACTTAAATATTTTACTTAAGATTATTTAAATATGTACTTAAAATATTTAAGCTACTTAAGTGAAAGAGGCACGGGGACCTCTGGAACCAGCAGCATAGGTTGCACCTCTTGGTCTGAAGGGGAAATGTCACTCTTCATAATGGCTGTGGTGTTTACGCACAGTCCTCCTATGCCCAAACTGGAAACACTGGTTTGACAAAAAAATATTTCAAGTTATCACCAGAGAGAACATTAATATAGATTGATTGGATGGGGTTTTAATTCTCTGGTTTTGTTTACATGCTGTTACCAAAGTAATTTGGCCAGAAATCACTCTTTGCATTTCTGCTAGGTTTTCTAGGACCTGCCCAGGAAAACCCAGCCACACCTCCTAGGCCCCAGTTGTGTGGTTGACTTTCCTGCCTGATGCTAAGCCACTAGAATAAAATATACTTGTCGAAAACTGTACAGATCTTTCATTACCTACTTTAGTAGTTCCTGGTTAAATGCAAGGCAGACTCGAAGGGGATATCTAATGCGTTTATATTCTAATTGGATTTCCCCTGTCTCGGGAACACTTCCAAACACTGCTGTATTGATGGCAGCTCTTCAGTTTGTATGGAGAGACTCAAAATCATCTTAGAGTGAAAAGGAATACCTTACTTGTATTAACAGATTGCTAGAGTAAGTCAGTATTGTCTGTCCTGTTACACCTGGGTTCCTGCATTTGACACAAGAGATGTTCATACCTATTACGCAAGTCTTGGGTTGCTGCACAGTCTGTCTCATGTTTTCTGTTAGTCCTGCATAGTTTCAGGGTGCGGGAGAGGAGTTTCATCAGTGAAATACATGCAGCACAGTAATGTGATCAGATTCAAGCTTGACACACTGAGTAATCTGTAATATGCTAACGTTTCAGTATCATGTTAGTATTGCATTAGACTAATATGACACTAATACAAAATGACAGGAAAAATGGCTAATACAATAAGACTTTCATATATTACTTTAGGGCTGCCGTATCTGTCCTTTTTAATTCACCTGAAACCCTGCTTAAATGCAGAATGAGGGCTGCATCTAGAGCATAGCTGGGGAAAAAGCCCATTTTAGGAAGAAGGCCATTTCAAATATTGTGTAACAACTAAGATAGAAATAATCTTGTGCTTTATATAGTGAGAAGGATGGCAATTTTCCCAAAAGGATACAATGAGGCAGTGAACTGTAATAATATCAACTGTTGGTGTCTGCAGTGTGATTGAACAGGATTCTCTATCCATTTTCAACTGATGACAAAACATAATTTCAGTAGAAGCAACCAGCATGCTATCCTGTTTCTGGATACTCGGTCATGAAGGATTGGTTCCAATAACGAAGGTATTTTTTGTGCATTTTCTTTGACCAATCCTTTCAACTTCCTAAATTCCAAAACAGAAATTATGAAGTAGCACTGTACTTTAAAGCATACACAACTTGCGATTTTTGATGGAGCATACAGTTGTTATGGTGAACAAAATAATACTTTTTCCAAATCTCTGTGCTGTCTGCCAGCTGTCCTGCAGAACTGCAGTTCTGTAGTGCTGCATTTACAGAGGATTACTTTAAGAAGCATTTGCTGATGCGTGTTACTGCTCTTCCCTGTATTCTTATTATTAGAATGTAACAGATCATTTCAGAAGCTTAAATTCTAGGCTTTTAAGTAATAGTCGTGTTCAGCTAGTTGTGCACGTCCATATATGTGTATGTTTGAGTAATAATGAGTTGAGGTGGGGTTAGAAAGACATTTAAAAAAGAGAGGTCTTTAAACTTGAAGATCTGTAGGTATTTCAGATATGATCTCAGAGTAACACGATGAGAACCTCAGTGGAGGTTGTAAGAAGGACCGTACAAGCTGGAAACTGAACACTAGGTTTGTTCTCTTTCTTTGGGTGTTGCTTTTGTGGTTAGTAGAAAGGTGGATGAAAAATTACCTGGAAGACTGTCAGTGTTCTTAGTGAACTCCACTGCAGTCCCGTACTGCTTGCTGAGGATCAGGCACACAATGCTGAAAGATGTCCCTGGGTGTCTTTCCAAATTAAACCAACCCTGAGCAAAATGGAGTGGCCAAATGGAGTCACAGCACATCCCCATGTTAATAAGCCTTTATGAAGTCTATTTTGAACAATCTTGGATATCCATCTTCCTCATTTCCTGGGACCAACTTTCTGTATTGTTGACTGGCTAAGACAGCTTTATGATTTATCAGGTTGCTGTGACCCTTTGCTCAGAAAGTTTAGATAAGCAGCATGGTGGTAGAATTTGACTGTAATGGTAATGCAAAACTTAATAAATTTTTTGCGCTCAAACAACATAATAAAATAGAAGTTTTTAAAAATATCTAGTGTATGTACATGTTAAAATAAGCAAGTTCAAGTGATACCTTTTTTGTGTGTGTGTTTAAATGCTGTAGCAGACTGATATTAGTGGCAATGGAATAAGTTGGTATGCTGTTGCAGAAGGGTGTGCTGTCAGGGCTGACATAAACCACGCGAAGGCTGCGCTTAAGCACAAAAGGCTCTGTCGTTCTCTAGTTGTGCCTCTCTCAGCTTCCCAGGGAAAAGATTATTCCAGGTTATATTACTTATGTCCAAAATGCCAGTGCTGGTGTGAGTAGAAAGGGAGGGAATGTCAGGGAGGCAGCAGTTCACTTTTAGATGGTCTTAAACCAGGAGTAAACCAGCGCACTGAGGAAGTGAGTGAGGTTGTTGAATGTGTAAGCAGAGGTTCTGAAAGTAAATACCCAGCTAATATTACCATTCTAGGTGGCATTACTGAAACCGGAATAGGGACACTGGTGTCCAGTTCTGACGTTAAAACTTTAAAAAGGATGCTGATGAATTGGGCAAAGTTTAGAAAGTGCTAGGAATAACAAGAGAAAATATTTTATTTTAATTAAAGTCTCTTACATGTTTCTTACTGAAAAGAAACTTGTACATTACTTGAAAAGGTAGGCATACAAGCCAAAGTTCCACCCAAGAGTTTACTGTCTGCTCTCCCTAATTCCTTTTGTGCTCTGTCTGTGTAAGCAATTGCTGTGGTCAACTAAAGAGCATAAAGTAGAAAACAGGTCGTCCAAAACCATATGTAAATATGAACTTTGTGTATTTTTAGCTTCTCCACATTATTAGTGAGTTCTTATTTCTTTCTCTTACATAATGTATTTATTTGTTGAATATTCAATATAATGGTCAGATCGTAAAAATTATGATACTGTTGTAGGTTGAACTTGGGTTTTGTGACTGAAACCAGAATATTCCTCAGTGTATGGAGTTTCACAGGCACCGTTTATAGATACTGAATTCATAGGTACAGCTTTGGAAATTAAAGGAAGTAGTCATGGATTACTTTCTTCTGCCCGGTTTGATAAAACCCCACAGCATTATGTTAATATATTTCAAACTTCTTAGGGACGACAGTAAAATAAAATGTGGATTTTGATATTGTGCCTGCTGCTAAGTAGCTCTTAGGGTAGCTTGGATGACATGGCACATGTAAGTTGCTGGAGGGCTCATGAGTTTGGAGAGCTTGTTTGGAACCTTGCCATGCTTAATGTACTGGACAGTTCAAAGCTCACCAAGCTCAAGATTTAGGAGAGATGTTTATCTAAGCTACCGTTCAAGATTTGAAACGGACTCTGCAGTCTCCCCAGGCAATCTCTTCAGTTTTTACCAAGAGAAGGGGTCTTGTCTGCATTTAAGCTGAAGCTTTCTCATTGTAATTTAAACCCATTACTAGTCCTGTTGACGATGGGCACAGAGAACAGATAATTTTCTTTTTTTTATAGCAGTGGGGGGGGTTATAAATGTGTCCCTTTCTGTACAGAAACTTCAGGTGAGAGTTTGGGAACCCTGCGGTCCTGTTCTTGTGTACTGCCTATGTGAAACTACAGGGAAGTATCTTTGTGCTGTTCTCATCAATATGTAACTGTGATTCCTTTCTCAGCATGAAGATAATAATGAGACAGTAGTGAAAATTAATGTGCATTATCACTGCTAGCGTTTCAACAGAGGGCTCCCCATAGTTATTTCTTAGCCTGACAACCCTTCTCAAGGATGGGAAGACTGGAGAATAGAGTTGAAGTGTTCGTCTAATCTTCCCAGTTAAGTAATCTGTCAGCAATGACTAACACTGCAAAAAAAAGTATTTTGAGACAGGTATTAGAATACCTTTGCCAAGACTCGATTTAAAACCAGCAGAAGGAGAAAATCTATTTGTTCGCAAAGAATACATTGGCTCATGTGATAGCATAGGCTTGTAGCTACTTTGTAGAGTATGCAATAGGATAGAGAAAGTTGTAAACCTGGTAAAGGAAGCTGTTGGTTTCCAAAGCAGCAGTCATAAGTTTTTACAAGATGTCGGGGTTCTTGAACAGTCACTCAGTCATTCTGCCATTATTATCAAGCTAGAGTCTTCCAAGATACTGCAATTCTACATAGATACAAAAGAGAAAAGGCACATAGGTGTTTCTTGTGTATGCATTCTCTAGAGTTTCCATGTCACAGGCATATTCTGTACCCTGAGTTACTTGTAAGAACCGACTGGGGCAATTTCAGGAGAGCCAACAATGGAGTTGGGGTTAGAAATGAATCTGATCAAGTCGGGAGTAACAATCCAGAGATGGTACTCGTTAAGCAGGAAGTTGGTGTGTGAGCTATGACTGGGGAAAGGGGAAAACATCTGGTGTGTTACTGAAAACAATGTGTGAGTTTTCATGTTTTAATACCGATTGTGCAGGTTGTGACCTAAATCGTATTTAACTCATTGTTAGACTTAAATCTTATGGGGCAATGGCTCTGCTCAGGCTTCCCATTGTTAAACTGCCTTTGCAGAGTCAGAGGAACAGGGTTCTTTGAAGCAGCGTACAGAAGAAAAAGGAGTCCAGCATCTCATTCCAGAGGGGTCCACCTCTGTACAAAAGTGGATCTTTCTCAAAGGGAGAGTGCCTTGCAGAGAATGTAGCCATATCTACATTTTAATCAAATTCTCCATGTTTGTGCAACTCCAGTAATTTACATTTTTTTAAATAGCTTTTTTAATATATTCCTTCCCAAGTGATGCCTGCCTCTTCTTGCATGCTTATTGTCCTTCTGAGCTTTCAGTTTCGCAAACAGCAAAGAGTAGAACACAAATAAGCTCTTGCAGTCACAAGTCCTAAAAATTAAGCAGTATTTGAAGGAACAAAGCTTCCTATCTGTATATCCAGTTAAAGTGCATATACCACTAGTATCTAGTGGGTAGCTGTTGACTAGAAGGATATGGTTGGTAAGTTCCTCCACTGTAAGTGTAAATAGCTTATCTGTAGTTGAAATTCAAAGTGGATTCTGTTTTGAAATGTGAAAACCAAAAGCTAATAAAGGTGAACAGATCAGAGTTTGGATTTTTAATATCCATCTTGTATCCTCAAGTAACTAAACTTGGACTGCTTATTGAACAAAAAGAGGCGCCGTATCTGATTCTCATGTAATATGTTCACCATTAAAAAATCACAGAAACAAGCAACTGAAGTTACGTTACTGTCACTGAAAAGAAATTAATAAAGTATTCAAGTCAAAATAAATTAATGTTGTATTGATTTAAACAATGTAATTGACCAAATCACCAGGATAAGAAATTAACAGTTGTGGAGCTTATGAGAATGCATCTAGAGGTTTGTGTTACTTCAGTAAGTTACAAATAAATGTGCAGAAAATAGTGAAATTAATTATTCTATAAATTTACCTAGGGTTTTAATAATGATTAGAAAAATGATCTCAGAACAACAAACCCTTTTAGAAGGAATAATGAAAATCTCCTTAAATCTAGTCTTCTGAATAGTGATTAATCATCTCCTGTCAGTATTTTACTTCCAACTTTAATTGTAGTAAATAAAAATACAACCAAGCCTGGGTACTGGAATTGTATATGATAACTTCAAATACTTGAGTTTTGATGTGGAGTATATGTTTAAAACTTTCTTTCCATCTTGTATAGTCTTATAATTCTTCTAGACTGGGAGCTACAAATGCTGGACTGTCAGCATTGTTTCCAAGAAATCCCAGTTGCTCATCTTATGTCCATCAATGTGAAAAATGTATCAGACAATTCATGTTATGCTATCTTTCTGATTTGATTCAGAGCTATAAAGTGAACATTTTTCTGGTGTGTTCATCTTCATGGCATTATCAAGATGAAGCTATTTAAAATAAATTTTTAAAATATGTATTCTGTACACTTAGACTTTTGCCCTCCCAGGTTTTGTGTTTATTTTCTGGTTTAGTGCTGGACTGGAATTTTATTTGGCTTAAAACCAGAGAGGTTTTGAAGACTACCACAGGAGGAGAAATGGATCTTGGAACTGGCTTCTATTACATGCTGCTAAAAATACCATGTCAAGAAGTTTTCTTCTACCTGTCATTTTGTTTTGCCTCTGTATTTGTATTTGATCATATTTTATTCTATGTTCAGAAGGAAGGGGGTAAGGCTGCTGAGTTAGCGAGAGGGTGTTGGTGGCTGGTATATAACAGGTTATGTGCTCACTTGACAGAAGGCTTCAGTAACTACATCCCCCCCTACACACCCTACCAATTCAAAATTACTGAAATAAAGTCTATGTTGGCTGGTGACCACTATTAGCGCTTGTTGTTTCTTGATCTGCGTATTTTGATCTGTTATTTATCTAAGAAGTATTTTATTTGCAGGAAGAGAAGACTTTTAAGTCTCTTTAAGAAAGGGAAAGATTTGTGCTCTCACGTTTTTCATAGTTTCTTTTCCTGTAAGCCAAAGTGATTTTCTTTGCCGGTTGGAATTGTCTTCTGATGTATCATCAGTGTTTGTCTGAAACGGAGGCGGATTGTCATGGTCAATTACATGAATTAACTCCTGTAATTCCAACAGAAGCTTCATGCTATCCCTAATTCCAGCATGCCGATCCTAATCAGGAAGCTTCCACTTTCTTTTTACCCGTTTGTCCATTCAAAGCAGGGCACAGGCTGTATTTTCAGAGGGTTCTGTATAACGTTGTGTGGTTGAACAGAAGAAAAAATTTTAGTATGTACAGAGAATCTTGCTGTGGTGAGTTGGTGTCTTAATTGTCTAGATGTCAGTGGAATTTGAAGTACCTCAAAACAGCTTTGCAAGCCTTTTAATATTGTCTGCAGAGCTTTCCACATGTAATAATTATTTTCAAGTAACTATTATCTGCTTGCATTTTAGAAATGTTGTAATGCAGAGAGCATGCACTCTGCTTGTCACTTTGCTAGTTAGCATTATTAGATAATCCGGTCGATTATGTTGTAGAAAAGTAATGTTTGTTTCCTTTCAGCTGCAATAATCTATGCATAGAAATAAGGAAAGACTTGAAAAGAGAAATAATATTATGAACTAGGCCATAGGCAGAAAAAAGCAAAACTGCTCTGTGGAATACAGAGCTTTTGGGCCTAGGGAAGGGTTGTTTCCAAAAACTGGTCCGCTTTTTTGAGCAGTACTAGTTTATCTAGTAAAAACAATGACTTCTCATTATGAATGAGGGGAAGAGAGAGCCTAATTAGTTTATAGTTGTGTAAGTCTTGAGAGGAAATTGAAGCTATTTTCTTGTTTAAAGTTAAGGAGGTGGCTGTATTTTTTCAGTATTAAGGCCTAAAGCTTCATCAGCTGATAAATAAGGATTTCTGACATCTAAATCATTAGTAGATTTATTTTGGTTTATCATTAATAAACAGGCCAGGAAAAAATATTGTATTTTGTCTGAAAAATAATAAAAAACCATAAATTAAAAAATGTTTGCTTTGCTGAGGTATTTAGCGTTTTGTAGCCCAGAAGAATAATGTAGCTGAAAGAGTGAATAGCAAGTGATAAGTGCCTAAATGATACCATAAATCACACTTTAGAAGACTGCCAATATGTTTTACAAAATGGGTTTCTACAGGCAAATGGAGTAAATGCAAAATAAAGGAACACAGTGTGAAAATGGCAGTAATGGAACAGTGTCTTTACAGCAGTATGTGGTGTAATTTATATTTGAGACCTACAAAATGAAGTTCTAGTAACAGTAGTTCTGTGGTAGTACTGCATGTTTGGGTTTGTGGTTTTGAGGCTTTTTCTTTTAATTCTAGTAAAAATAAATCTCCTTCAGAGGCTTTTATTTTGGTGCAAATGAGCATCTGCCTCAGCAAATAAAAGCTTTTAATCATCATTTGTGACTCATTGTTTGTAAATACGTAGATGCATTCATAAAATACAGACTATGGCTGGAGCAGAGGCCTAGTTTTGAAGCACCATTGGAGGCATGTGCTATCTTTAACTTCAGTTTTATAAACTCAACAGATGGCAAGTAGTGTTTAATCAGGAGGCAGGTAGAACTCCCATGCTCTGCTCCCAGTGTAATCATCGGTTTGTTGTATGATCTTTGACATATCATTGAGTTTGTCAGTTGACTTCCTCGTAAGTCACTGGAAAAGATCATGTCTAACATACAGATTTCTCGAGAGCATTATCTTTGTAATGAGCTTCCTCAGGAGAGGTGTCTAAACATTGTGAGGTATGGAATAATCCAGGAGTAACTTCAGACTCCGTTGGAAGCTGCACTCTTGCAGATACAGTAACCAATAAATATCATTAGTGGTTGTCCAGAACCTTACCTAGTGTGTAATTTCCTTGCAACTACTTAACTAACGAGAGATGCCTAACTCTCTTTTTTATTATTATTATTTTTTGTTTGTTTTTTTTGTTTTGTTTTTTAATTTCATTTATGTGACTTGAACACAATTGGCGTGTAAACATCATCAAGCTTGATGTTATCAGAGAATGTTTTTGGCAACAGTACTTCAGATTCA
Organism: Chlamydotis macqueenii; assembly: GCF_036417535.1. Lineage (NCBI taxonomy): Eukaryota > Metazoa > Chordata > Aves > Otidiformes > Otididae > Chlamydotis > Chlamydotis macqueenii. The sequence continues at coordinate 19,160,829 of NC_141568.1, forward strand.
AATAAATATCACTGGTTTGAGTTTTTGAGTTTTTTTTTTCATGTCTTCATAAATTACAGTTTGGGTGGAAAACTTATGGAAGAGAGTGGTAGCAAGTGTCTTTATATTCTACATCTGTTGCTGATGTGATTTATTTAAACAAACAAAAAAAATACAAACAAACCCCAAACCAACGTGTATTTGGTCTTGGCGTTTTGTTATCTGACTGAGTGGATGTTAATTGACGCATTTAAGGAAACAGAAGGTTAAATTAAATACTTGAAGAGATTAGATTTCAAAAGTTTCTACATTGCTTGTCAAGTACCAGGCTTGGCTGTTTGTGGGTTGCTTTTTTTTTGTTTGTTTGGTTGGTTTTTTGGTTTTTTTTTTTTGTTTTTGTTTTTAAATCTGTAGACGCTTCTGTTTCATGTGAGTCTTTAAGTCCTTAATTGAAACCTGGTTTAGATGTTGAAGCTTGCTATTGATAAGTTTCATGGAATAGCATGAGTAACAAAGTTGGGAGAAATTAAGAGTTTTGCCACAGGTGAGCAGTCTCTGGATTTGAGAATTTGTGTATCTGATTGTTGAGTTGACTGTTGCTTCAGAGTGAAAACCAAGTTCACTGTTTGGTCATAGGATTCTGATTTCTCTTAAAGATATCGGGTATCTTTTTTTTTTTTTTTTTTTTCCTCTCCAAATAAGGTAAAACATTTTTTTAAAACCTGTCCTAGAAGTATGAAATAGCAAAACCGCTGTTTGAAAACTCAAGAATCCCAGTGTTTCTTTTAAAGAGACAATTAGGCTCTCTTTATTCCACACAACAGTTTTGAAGCGCATAGGGTGAGAATCACTTAACCATTTACATAACTACTTGGAAGCATTTCCAGTTACATCTGCTGTTTCTGAACTTTAATTGCCTGTTCATTCCAGTTTAACTTCAGAAGAGCCCTTGAAAGTAAACACTTTGTTTACATGTTTCTTGTGAAAGCTCATGTATGTACATCTCTACCAGATCAAAGGACATGTTTATACAGTGATACCTAATCCGTGTTCTGTGTAGTCATTTTCTCTAGAACTGCAATGAATGCCATGGGGTAGAAACACTGCAGACTTGCTGCTTCTCTCATTTTGCTACCTGGGAAGTTCCCCTCCGAACAATTAAATGCTGTTAAAGATGCGTGGAAGCCATCACTTAATTTTTGTGAGCATACTAGGTTTCCAAACTGTACAGAATGTTGTAATCTTGTTGAAATGCACAAAACTTCTGTATAAAAAAAAATCTTAACAACTAATTGTGCAAGATTTATATGTTCTAACAGATAGATTGCTATTTAACCCTCATGAATAATGCATTATACATATAATTATGTATTTCATGATGGTTTGTGCTCTGATGTGTACAGGATATTGTTGTTTATGCAAAAATATGCAAAATGGATCCTCATCTTCATGTAGGTCTTCATTAAAAAAAAAACCACAAACCAAAAACAAAACTTCAGAGTGATGATAATATTGTAAGCCCACCAACTTGAGTTCGTCAGTTAGTATATTGTTTTCTTCTTATTGTGAGTTGGTAACTTCACTCATTTCTCAGTTTTGCCACCTGTGAAATGAAAACAATATTTAAATTGCCATTGTAGTGGAGTTTAATTATGCAGTTTTTGCATAGCACTTTAAATTATGTCATGAACACTCACTGTGTAGAATATTTTGAATGAATTTAGGTTTGTGGCTAACATGCTTTAGAGCTGATGAATCCTGGTGGATGCTTTTTTTTTTTTTTTTTTTTTTTAACAGAAAATCTTACAGTGAAAGCCTGTGGACTCTGAATATCACAGCTGGCTGAGGGAATTTTATTATAGTTTGAGTGAGATCTTGCAGCAGAGCAGTAACTTTTTGTTCAATATTAAGTTCTTAAATCTATTTAATCACTGTTTTTTCAGGTTGCTACACTAACAAACATATGCTACTTTTTTCTCTGAAGTCTTTCATGCCACAACAGAAATCCTATAATAAATCATTCTGAAATTCTGCTTGCTTTAATTTTTTTAGACTTTTATAGTAACTTCTGTTATTCTAAGTGTGTTAACCTAGTTGGTTTTTTGTTTTTTTGTTTTTTTTTTTTAATGTGGTAAGATAATGAAGTAACTCCATCTGTATTGGTTTAAAGTGGAATAAAATTCCTGCAGGAACATAAACACATAAGTAACATGGTGTTCTAGTGAACAAATAATATACGTATCATCAAAGTACTAATCGTGTTAGGTAGATGCCATACTGTATGGGAATACAGAATATTTTTGCCAAAAACACATTCTGAGACAGTTCACTGTGTTGTTTTCAAGTTTTTCTGTTATCCATTGTAATACTTCCAAGTTGGTTAGAAATAGAGTACAGTTGTTTATTCTGTTTTTATGGGGGATTTTTTTAGTCTTTTGAAAACTGAACTCGGGTTAAAAACCCTTATTATTGCATATCCTATTTTTTTTTTTCCATAGGAGAGTGATGACATGTCAAAGTCTATTTTCATGCTGACAGCCTGTGCCTTAGTGCAGATTTAGAGGCTGCATTGAATATGAAGAGAGTGTGTGAATTCCGTTATTATCCCTCACTTTCGCTATCTCAGAGCTAACTTTTTTGGTGTGGATTCTAATGTGGAAAAAACTCGGAGACCCTGCCCTTGATGCCCAACTAATGAACTCAGGAATATGTGAGGTGCAGATATGATTGGTACAGAACGTTGGCATGTGCAGTAATAAACTAAGGAATGTCTTGTTAATCCTTTTCCTGTATGAGTATGTAAGTCAACAAGGCTGAAAGGAGTGACAGAGCTGGTCAGTCACCCTGTAGCTATGAAGAGACCAAAGGTGGCTGTGAGAAATGACAAAGTTCCAGGGGTTTCATAGTGGGTGAGAATTCTGGGATCCAATTCATTTTAACGTGCATTTGCTACTCTACATAACTTGTGGGATTTAGACTTGCCCCAAGGTTTAGTAAGTGTTTTGTTGATGCTGGTTATAGCTAGAGGAATTTTAGCAAATAATGTTATGAGTTTTTAAACATGATCAGACCTGAACAGTTCCTGACTTTGATCATATTGCTAAGAGACTTATTCTTAATAAGTAAGAGATTAATTAACATCTCTTGCTGCCATGACAAAAGTGGTGAGGATGGGTTCATACTTGTAGGGTTTTTTTGATTGGTGCTATTTGTAGAAGAATACTTGTGTCATTTAAAGAAACTATTTTGTTTCAGCCCCTATCTTACTGCTTATTACTTGGCATTTTAATGTGCTCACTACAGAATACTCCATAAAGTTTGCCTGTGGGTTATTTAAATGTGAAAGAACACATGTGGGTAGCTGGGAAACACATTTTTGCAAGCTATTATCTTTCTCTCTGTAATTCAGTAATTCCAAATACAAGTGTGCTTGCCTGCCCCTAGGTAGCATTGATGTGTAATTGCCTTTGACGGTTGGTTGTATTTGGCGTTGTCATGAAAAACAAATCTGTGAATTCTGTATTAATTATAATATTCCTAGAATCATTTCTCAAGATCAATATAAAGAGGTCTAGCATGTGTCTTTGCATGAATGTGATCATCGCCATCAGAATCCTTGAGGAATCACAAGAAGTGATTCATTCATAATTCACCATTTCCATTATCTTCTTTCTACATTTAGTATGTGGTGAAATGTATAGCTTCATTTACTTTGTGTTCTATGAATAATAGAAGAAATACAGTGAAGACCATGGGAAATGATCTTGTTGCTGCAGATGCACTCTTAAGCAGATCTGCATTACAATACAGCACATTGCTTCCTGCGCGACAGTTTCTGCAGAGCCTGCAGCTGCAACAGGGACTCTTCAGATGGTCTTCATTAAATGTCAACTCTTTCATTTTCAGCTTCAAAGCAGCATGATGATGAAACCTTGCCTAAATTGCTGTAGGTAAATGATATAGTTGCAGCCTTTAGTTATCCAACTACAGTATAATATCTTCATTTGAGCACACTCAGACAAGAAGTAGAAACAGGAGTACTTAGTAAGCAACTCCAGTTTGTAAGGATGGTCTTACATTCTTAACCAGTTAGCACTATGAATGTATAAAAGCGGTTTTAATTACCAAGGTGGAAATCTTTTCTAAAGTTAACTTAGCTACTGTAGCATCGCTGGTTTGGAGCATAATCTCTCATCAAAAGAAATGGTCCTAACTGAAGTGATATCAATACTTATCAAAGTAGGGTAATATGGCATAATGAAATCCTTTTCCTTTTATAACATGTCATATATGAATATTTTTTCTACTTTCAGTATTCTGCTGAATTGTTGCCAGCATTCAGTAACCTTGCCCTGCATTTCATTTTCTTAGAGAATGCATGCAGATGTCGGTAGAAATGATCTTAACGACAACTTGCTGAATCTGATAGTACATTTGTGATGGATTGTCTATGAGATGTTATTTACAGTTATGATGTCTTAAGATATGCTTGTTAGCTCATTTAAAAGTTAGAACTTAGTTTTTCATTAGTTGTTAAACGTTCAGCCTGTTTCCACTGAAATCACATAAATAACCAGGTAATCTATTGAGGCAATTAATAATGTTTCCTTTCTTACACAAAACCTCAATAATATATTAATTTTTTTTTATTTTCAAGTAATGAAAAGATCATGATATTGTTTCCAGGATGATAAAGGTGACTATTAAAAAAACCCAACACAAAATCTAGCAAAACAAACGAGCCAAAACAAAACAACCAAGTTTGTAAAATATTAAAGCAACTCTTTTTTTTTTTTTTTTTTTCCCCAGAGAACAAACATGACAAAACTGTACAGTACATTGTTTTGAATAAATTGCAAACTTCAATTTGGTTGATTTAATTCTTAGCCCCTTTTTGTGCCAGCACTCTGCTAGGCATACTTGAATGAGAAACAGGCTAAGAGTATATACTTTTCTATAAATATCTGACACATTGTCATTCAAACAAAAATAATGACAGTTGAAAGGAGTGGGATATGTTTCGGTTTCTGAGAACAGTTTTCTGTGCTGAACAGCATAACATGGCTTAGTTCTCTGAAATATCCAGAGAAGTATTCAGATGTCTAAGATGTCAGTACTTTCAATTTTTTTTTCGATAGCTGGTTTCTTGCCTAAACTGATTTTGTCTGTGTGGAGTAAAAGACAGGTTTTCTCTTGTTTAGAACTGTAACATGAGGATTCACAAAGCTGTTTGTTAGGCACTTCAGTATTATTATATTTTTTTAATTACTCCTTCCCTGAAGGTGTTGATACTCAAATTATACTTTTCTCTCCATGATATTATGGCTCAGTTCTGTTAGTTTTGTTTCCTACAATACTAGGCTTTATCTAGCTTTGCAGACATGTCAGATATATCCATACTTCATCTTTAACGTGCCTGCGGCGAGGCCACTTCTAATTGTTTTTGGTAATGCTTTCAGTAAGTTCTTAAAGATGCATGGGACCTAATGCACTATGGGACTCACTGGGTGAAATCCATGCTCTGCATAGGTCAGTAGGAGCTCTTCTACTGATGTTAGTGAAGCTAAAATAGTCACCATTTATTTCAACATCAAGGAGTAGCAGATTCAGTCCCAGAGCTGCTTTTCCCTACTCTGGCCTTTGGGAGATCACGGTTGCTATTCACCGAGTTTTAAGTGGTACGTAGAAACAAGTGAGAATTCATTGTACATTTTATTTCTTGTATTTTTTAAATTATGATTCTGCCTCTTCAACATGATTCCACTTCTGTTGGCTAGACAAGGGACACAACTTTCTCTGAACAGACTCTTTCCTGAAACTTTACAAGGAGGATATGTGATTGGATGTACAAACACGAATGGTGTGTATGATCCAGTACGTGGGCTTGAGTCATCCTGGGAGGACTTAGATAAGCAGCACAGAGAAACTGCAGTTGCACCTCATGATTCTTGGTTTTGTGTTCTTTCTCTGAAATGCCTCTTGCATTTTTGTATGCATTGTCTACATTTCAGCTATTCTAAATATTGGAATGCTCTGCCTCAAACTTCTGTTTGGTTTGAAAGTGCTGCTGAAGGAGGCAAACTTCTTTGCTTAAATTTAATCTATCTGATAGCTACTTGGAAAAACTCAGTGGGACGCTCATCATCCCTAGGTACAAAGCTTAATTTTTCTTACTCATGAAACAACTGGCTTAAATTCCAAAACCTCATGAAATTCATGAGTATTGGTCTGTCATTGTTTGATTTCAGTGCATTGTTTCTTCTGAGGTTTTTGATGTGGATTTTTTTTTTAACCACTAGAATACCCCTGTAGTGATTTACTGCTATTACAGATCATAAGAATATGACCGAAGAAAGACTCTGTTAGTGTCACCTACCAGTGTGTTACTATTTGGATGCCACTGTTCAGAGCTATGATACAAGTTTGAAGGAAGCATGGGAGCATTATGACTTCTGGAACTTATCTTTTTTTTTTTTTTTTTTTTTTCAAAAGAATAAATAGACATAAGTGGTTTTCCTTTATGATGAGGGAGTGTAAAGACTATTTCAAGTTGCATATTTCCAGCATAGACTGAGTAGCTTTGCTGGGGTCATGCAGCTAGGACTGCAAGAGCAAGTCTGAGGTATAATCTTATTCTTGGACTAGATCTTTTACAATATTTACAATAACCTATGCTTTTGAGACTGTGCCTGGTAATGTATTCTAGTGATCTTTTGAATATGCTGAGTGATTTCAAAATCTGTGGGATTAATTAAGTTTAAAAAAAAAAAAACCAAACAAACCAAACACAAACAAACCAAACACCATGAAATAAAAACAAACAAGAAAAGCTGTGTGTTAATTCCATGGTGTTGATGACATTTTGCTTGCTCAACTTAAGGCTATGCTTACTTGTGTCTCTTCCCTAGAAAGGCATTGTGACCCAGCCAGGTACTCCAGGCTGCAATACTGTTCCCACACAAGCGTTGAGATGTTCCTCCTATCTAAGTGGAATACCTTTAGGTAAATCCTCCTTGCAGTTGGAAATTACTTGTGCCTTATCATAGTGCCAGAAGGTACTGTATGAAAAGCTTTGTGGATAATATTTAGAATCATTAGAGAGTCTAAGATGAAGGGCACTAACGCTTTGCTATCTGGAGTATTTCCAGCTCTGCAATTAAGTTTTGTAATTATCTATAGCCATTTGAAATGAGTAACAGTAATTTCTAATGTCCTGTCATAAACCCGTGTGTGCTGCTGCATCGCCGCTGTATTCCAATCCAGAAGTGGCTCCACTTTAACCGATGTGTAATTACATCGTACCTACCTCTTTTGAGGTTCTGATGTATAAAATGTTGAGATGTTATCACATATGAAACTGTAATTTCATGCTGGTTTTTTTTCTAATAATACCTTTATTTTTACTAAATCGTACATGGATGTGATAAAAACACATGAATGTTATTTACCAGCTTATCATTCTTCCCTTCCTTTTTTTTATTCAAGATATTCAATTACTTGAGCAAGGAGTATTTCGTGTCACTTATAATTTTGACCAACTTGACCCTTTTGACTTGCTGATTAAGGCTGTTCCCCTGTGTCACTGAGAGAAAATGAAGATGAAATGATGAATGTTGAAGATGAAGTTGAGTGTAAGAGTACTAGAGTTATTTGGATCAAGACTAGAAAATAATCCTACCTAATTCAGGTTGCTGGTATGGTATGGAACGTGAGCAGACACTTAGAAATAGTAATCTGTTTTCTTTTGGTGTTATACAGCCTTTCTGCTCTTGGAATGGGGCTGTTACTCCCCTCTCAACTCTTCTGCTTCTGCTTTTCAGGTCTGTTTTCTCCAAGTGCAGCTAGTTGCTTTATGGTTTGAAGAAATACATTGGTTTATTCACCTGTTAGGACTATAATTATATTGTCTTTGGAGTCTGCTTTGATAATAAATCTGACCACTCTGTTCCCCGGAATAAAATAATTAAAATAAAAATTGAATGTGCTAGGAAGTCTGTACTACAAACAGTGGAATTGTGGGCTATAACTTTGAACATTTGAGCTGGCACAATGTTCTATATTTTGAACAAGTAGGATTTCTTAATAAGGCTGTGTTTCACAAAGAATGTTAAATATAATTTGCAAAAGATTCTTCCCAAATAAAGTTGTACCCAGTCCTGCTGATAAGACTTACAGTATAATTAGATTATTTTATTCTAATTTTAAGAGGTGAGCTACTTATGTGAACTCTGTGGAACTGAGAATATATATCTGAATGAGGTATGGGAAGACTACAGATTTGGGAAAGCTACATCTCCTGCTGCCATCCAGTCAGGATATTTGCATTTTGTGTTATCACAACAGCAGTTGTGAGTATTTTTTTAATAAAGATTATGCATTTAAACATTTTTTTAATTCCAGTATTGGATCTTTAAAAAGCAGACATACTCTCCTTCGTCAACTAAATACAACAAAATACTAGCATGTCCTTATGTTCCATTTTTTACTCTACTGTTTTTAAATGGTGGTCTGATGCATGTGTTGTACCTCTCTGATGAAGGATGGATCTAAAAATGTATTAAATCTGTTAATAGAAAACATAAACGTTAACTTTTTGTGTAGTTAAATATTTTTTTTATATACTGTTTGCCTTTAGTTGGCTTTTTTTTTTTGCTAAATGTTAAATTACATGAAGTGTTGCTGAAAAGTTTCCTTTTTGAAGAATACTTCGGAAAACATAAGATTCTTATTGAGTTCAGTAGGATATTCCCTTCGACTCCCTTGGGATGCTATATTTAGCTTGTAGTGAGCTGGAGTTGTAGAAGTAGGTTTTACCCAGCATAATTTACTAGTTTATTCTGTGTTGATGAACCCATAGCATCTTTGGCAGATGCTTTCTTTATTCCTAGACTTGTCGTCTTTTCTGTCACCCTTTTGAGCTATGGTTTACTTTCAGGTAATAAAATATGAATCCATATATTCATAAATAAAGATAGTTTATAAAAAGCAATTCAGTTCATCATATTTTTTTGTAATATTTCATAGAATTGTTGTGCTGCAGTCTGTTCTTTGTGAGGGGATGGACAATGCATAGTTATGTTTCCAGACTTGAGTTACACAGGAATTGTTGGAGTCTGTCCTTCAAGTTTTCTTTTATTCTTTAAAGAGTAAAAAAGATGCATGTAGTAAGTGATGTAATGTATTGACTTGTTCAGCTTTTAACACTTATTGGGAGGAGAAAGTTTGTCTAATATAGTTTTCATAAATGGGTGTTTGTCATGGGTTTCTGCTGGTCTTTAAAAACCCTCATAAATCTTTACAGAGGCTGTATCAGAATTATTGTGAAGGCTGCAGAAGGAGCTAGATCTATTCCAGTATTCATGGTCCTTGGTAAACTCTGTTTCTTTTTCTGTGAAGAGATTGAATATTTTTATTAAATCTGTACCTATTTTCAGTAACCTGGCAGCACTGGAAACAAAGTGTGGTTTCGATAAGCAATCCACGGGCTGAACGTGTGTCTTCTGTGGGCTGTGTGGTCTGTCTGTTGGAAGAAAATGTCGTTTCACATAATCATGATTATACAGGCATATAATTAATGTTATAGATAAAAAGGCACAGCCTGGAGAATAGAGACAAAAACAAATTCTGGAATGACAGAATTGGAGTGATTTCTAATAGCTCTGTCTGTACCTTTCCTTTAGCACTTTGGTGTTCCCAATGGAAAAAGCGGGAAAAAAACCAACTATCCAACACTGCAGTTTAGTCCTTGTCAAGACCTGTATTTGTAAAAATAATAATAAAGCTTCTGTAAAGGAGTAGTATTTAAATTTACAAACATTTCCTGAGTTCAAGTAATTCCTTTATTAAATAGAAAACAATCATCTGGCTTAATGTGAACTGTGACTGGAATTTCAATAGAGCTGGTCCTTGTGGGATGGTTTTTATAGTATGTGTATCTAGCAGTGCTAAATATGCGTTTAAAAACTCAGACTTTTGGGACTGCTTTATTCCTCACACTCTTCCAACAGTCAGAATGTGAACAAAATAACATTGCTTGAAACTCTGGGACAGTATAACAATGAAACGGATGCATCCTGTGTACTTTGCACAACTTCTGACTAGGTTAAAAACTTACATTGGTACCCAGGAAGATAACTTACAGAGAGTAAAGCTGCTTCTCCCCGTGGGGGTTAAATGACTTTACAAAGGCCGCATAATAATATTGGCACAGCTAGGATTTAATTGTGGTGTGCTGTATTTTTGTTCCAGGCTCTGTCTCATCTTTGAATCTCTTGCCTTTTATTTCTGTTTAATATGTTTTTTTTCTGATCAGCCTCTGAGAACCTCTTTCCATCTTAGGTCACACACTGCAAAACTTTGTTTCCATAGCTCCTGTAATTTTGATTTATTTACCGAAAAGACGGCAAAACTTTTTAAGGTTTTCAATTGAGAGGTGTATATTTTTTAGTCTTTCCTGGTTTAGGTTTCAGTAACCTTCCCAAACTCTTCAGGCTGTGTTAGCAGAGTTGTCTGTCACAGAATTATACATACCATGGAGCAAGAAAAGCCACTGCTTCCAAACGTAGGCCTGCCTGTGCTTGCCAGCCGGAGAGGAGCAGGGTGGTGTTTGCATAGTCACTGATGCTCTGTCCCCTGAAACTAATATGATTTTGAAAGCACAACACCTGGAAGATAGGACAGCCTGATGGTTAAGCACCCGAAAAGTTAATTATTAGACACTGTAAAATCAGTCCAGGAAAAATTGGTTTTCAGAGGGGATATGTCAGAGTAGTTCAGAGTACATAATGCATATTCATCGAAGGGAGACTGTAGCAGAGCACGCTGAAGAGCTGCGAGTGCAGTGAAGTGCTTTGCTTTTTTTTCCCCACCCCCTGCCTTCCTGTATTTAATGTTGGTGCGGTGCTGCTAGGGAGTGAGACTTGCGTCTTTCAAGGTATTACAACTGATCAAAGGAGATTCATTGAACTAAACAGTTCAGAAACAAGATTCATTGAACTAAACACTTCATTCAGTGAAGAGTGGCAACTGTTAGCCTACAGAAATACGTACAATAAAATAGCAGAGCAGTAAGCACGTGATGAGCATCACAGCCACAAACCAAAATTCTTAGGCTTTGAATGTGTTTGGGGAAGTTACGTAGGGCTCTACTATAGAGGGAATGGGAACAACGTCAAATTTAAATACTACACAAATATGGAATGTTGAAATAGCCCATATAGTAAATCAGTTATCAATAGGATATGGATAGGTTATTTATCTAGTTTCTTTTATGCTTTGAAATCTTGCTAAAAAGCAGACATACATTCTCATTTACAAATTGCATACATTTAGGCCTTTGTTTCTAACCCTTGGAGAGGAGCGAGTGTTCCAAGTGTTGGTTAGACAGCCAAGCTGTATCAGAGCTCTGTGAGAGGTTGAAGTGGGTTTGCAGTGTCAGAGGCAGAACAACCTTGTTTTGTGCCAGTTGCCAATGTCCCGTCTGCACCAGGTGCTCTGCCTGGGGAGTGAGTACAAGGAGTTGGGGATGCTGCGTTATCAGCTGGTCTGCAATGTGTGGAATTTGAAAATTGATGTAGAGCTGATAGGTGAGGGAGAAGTCAGTCAATTCAGCACAGGCTTATTTTCTGAAATATTATTCTGTTTCATTTCTTACTTGACTGGTTTTGGTTTTTTTAGGGAATTTGCTTGATGAGCTGTTTATGCAAATGGAGGAGTCTTATTTATGGACTTAAATTGGATAGTGTTTCTTTTAACTGAAGTTAAAAATACTATTTTTCTTGCTTGCTGTCACTTTTTTTAATTTTTTTTTTTTTTTTTTTTTTTTTTTTAAACAGGAGAGCATTACCATGGACGATGCTGGATATCACCACTGGAAATTGCTGCTTGCTTTACTTGGTTAAGTTTCCAACTCTGATATTAAGTATCTCCAAGATCCTGAGGTCTGTGGAGAAGTTTTCTTTAAGATGTCATAATTTATAGTAGGGACACAATTGCAAAGATCTTTTAAAATTTACTGATAAATGATGCCATCAGAGCTGGGTTTGAATGCTTAGCATTTGAGAATCTAGTTTTTTAGCAGTAGATTTATTGCTGTATCTGTAAAATTATGTCCCATCCATTATTAAATCTTGCTCATGGAGCATTGAGTTTAGTAGGTTAAAATGAAATCTCTTCACTTTTGTGAATTGAACTGACACAATTTTTCCAGTTTTATTTGCTATTGAAACATATCTTGTTGAGATGCCCTTTGCCTTATAAGAATTGTAGATTATGCACTTCGTGCCTCTGCTGTATTCTAATGAGGCAAAGCACACTTAAATGAAATACCTGTTGAAAATATAGGCACATACTTGCTTCTTGAAAATTGCAGTTTAGAAATTGTAAGTGGGACAATATTTTAAACTGAATTGATGAATAGGTACATGTTATTTCACTGTAATTTGAAATCACAGTATCTCTTGTATAATTGCTTTGAGTAATTTTGGCACTTTCTTATGACGTTAAATGAGTTTAAAGCAAATACTGTGCATGTATTTCTAGGGAAATGTATATATATTAGCTATTAGATGAATAACACTTTTTTGCGCAGTTTTTGTGTGAAAGGTACAGATAAAATTATAGCTATTTCAACAGTGATATTATATGTGAAAGCCATTTTCAACCTTTGTACCCAAGAGTTCTGTTAAATGCTTTTCCCTAAACCCCCTCAAGTGTTACTGATTTTTGAGTACTCCCCCAATTGTTCATTCAAAATTATTTCTGTCCACTTTTCATCTCTGCTGTCTCATTAAAAACTGGGACTTGAGCAGGGTAAAAAAGTTTCCAACACGTTTAAAAGTACTTAAATATACCACTTTCTGAGTCTTTGTTCTTTCAGTTCAAAGGGTATTCTTAATTGTGGCTTTTTTTCTGTAATTTTTTTCACCTTTTTCGTTACAGTTATTCCATCTGCACACTAAACCCCTGAGCAGTGCCCTCACAGTGCTATTATAGGTTCTCTCATGCTGGTATTATGTTTGATCCTATGCTGCAATATGATATGTATAATGATCAATCATGATTTTTTTTTCATTCAAATAACCCTTTGCAGGTTACCTTTGTCCTTCTTCCACACATGAGATAAGTATTAAAGGCAAGCTGAACTGAAAATAATTGCTGCCAGTTCTTCTGTGGGAATAGAAAAGGTGTACTGCTAAGTATTATTTTTAATTAGAGTTCAGATCAGTGTAAAATGATAATAAATATGCTTTAGTGATGCATTATTCAGGTTCCAGTCTGAAACTGGGCGCTTCTGAGCAAGCATTGGGAACTCCTTAACAAGCAAAGCTGAAAAGATGAGTCATGAATATGGGGATGGTGGATGGATTGCATGTTTGGGTAGTGAAGATGTTCTCATCTTATAGCTAGTGTTCTTTCTGAGGTTAAATGTATTCTAATGTAATCTAAATTGAGGGGGTTTTATCATTTTAGGAACACTTATATCAAGCAATCAGTAGGTCTATTTACAAAATCTTGGATGAGCTTTCAGGGAGATGCTGTTTGGTTCTGTAAAGAAAGCAAAGCTTTCCAAAGAAGGTATGGTAGGGTATAGTTCTGATTTCTTTTAGCTGTATGAGATTTTTGAGAGTTAGTGCCTCAGCATGTTCTGTTGGGATAAAGAGATCCTGCGGTGTCACTGTGGCAGGGCAATGCCATCTTAAAGGCAGAATTCAGCTTGGGGAAATAAACACGAGCTATTCATTGTTACTGTGCTTGCTGTTCATCCCGTTGGGAAGTTACCTTCAAAAACATTTCAGTTGTGTATTTTTCCAATTAATTTAACTTTCAGATTAACATAAACTTTACCTGTATCGAAGTGACATAACACGTAATTGGTGTATAATGTCTGATGCCAGCTTGCAAATCTGTTAAGCAATAGCATAAGATAAAACCAAGCATACATAAAAATAATCATATTGATTTGCTCAACTCCTCTCCTATGCTTTCCTTCAATCTAGGGAACCACTTCTTTCTCCTAACTGGATTTACTGTAATGTATCGCTGCATTGGGGGTTCTGCTGGTGCCTGTGGGATGACTGAACACAGTTAGCCATTCTGTGTTTAGATGTAAGCAGTAGGGAACAGGTCGTACCAGCTGCCTACTAGCAGTCGTATTCCAATTTTGTTGATATCCCTAGTGGGCAGAGGTTTTATCCTCATTTTGCTAACTTTCAGTGTAACTTACATCACTACAGAGAGTATAGTAAAAAAAAAAAACCAAACCAACAAGCAAAAAACCCCGAGTATTGTAAAGTACTTGTATGTGGATTTGAACCCGTCTGAACTGATGCATAGTGATAGACTATGGTCTATCACGGTGCATGTCTCAGTATGTGGGGTAATAGGGAAATCCACAATAATACAGCTATTAATGAATATAGGAAGGGTACATGTTCAAAAATGTAACTGGTACAAATGAATATCTGTGATTAGGTTTGCTTAGGAAGTATCGGTGAACAAGAAATTATTCTATTACACATGAATTGTCTTTAACAGAAGAACTTAAGGAGGGGGTGGAGAGAAAAAACAATGAGTCAACTGTTTCCTGAATGGAAAATACATCTGTTTGCCTGTGGTGTTTTTATAGTGCTCTGGAGGGGTGCTTTTTGGAAGACCTAATTACGTTTTTGAAATGCTGCTATTTCATTTAGGTGGCATTGTGTTACAAAAGAAAAATGCCCGTTTTTGTCTCTTTTAGTGTATGTCTTTGTGTGTGTAAGGCAATACTTGAATAAAACCCTTCTTGTGCCCAAAGGCATTTCTATTTTCAGTTTGGATCCTACCAATGCAGTCTTGATAAAATTTTCAGTTAAGCTGCTGCTTATTCACCTACTTTTAGTGAGGTGTTAATGATCCCTAAACAGAACTGCAGGTCTCTGCCCTCCTCACGTTCTCTTCGGTTTCCAGAGCATCACCAACCACAGTTGTCACACAGAATGTACAACTTCAGCCTTATACTTCTGCGCAGGAAGAGCTTTGCTGCTTGTTGTGCAGAGGGTTAGGTGGCACACGGTGTAACCTTGTTACTAGCGCAGTGGGACTGGGTGGTAGCACCAAAGCAAATGAGTGGGGGCTCCTGAGAGCAAGCTGCTTGTTCCCCAAGAGAAGCGGGGGTTTGGAAGACTGAGGCTTGGAAGAGGTAGTTTCTGTTTGAGGAAACACGGAGGAAAAAGCTGTAAGGTGAAGAGGTTGTAGGGAATGGGAAGGAAGGTGGTTGTGAGAGAAACATAGTGTGTGGATGTGTGTTGTTTATACAAATGTGTGTGTGTGTATACATATATATAAACCCCAGGAAAGCAGGAAGAGCGTGGGGCAGGCGTGGTGGTGGGACATATGTGTCTGGCTAGGCAGAAGCTGACAGATCCCAATGCGTTGGGGTGGGTGGCTGGAAGTGTGTGGTACCTGGTTGGAAGAGCCACTGTTTCAATGCTGTCTGACGCTCGCTGCTGTCACACCTACTTCTGTCTTTCAGTTGTGTTGGGACTCCTTTTCAAGTTGCATATTTGCAAATGTGGTGGGTTATATTTTGGCTGAGTAAAACTGTTTGTAGAGCTGAGGGGTTGTAGGTGTTTCAGTTTTTCTTCACTGTCCCCAC
Organism: Chlamydotis macqueenii; assembly: GCF_036417535.1. Taxonomy (NCBI): domain Eukaryota; kingdom Metazoa; phylum Chordata; class Aves; order Otidiformes; family Otididae; genus Chlamydotis; species Chlamydotis macqueenii. Next base: position 19,176,442 of record NC_141568.1, read on the forward strand.
GGTTTTATGCCTTTATGTCTTACTTGCTAGATCCTTAGTTAAGAAAGCGTGCTCTTTGAGTCATGTCCATGTGTATACACTGTTCGTAAGCTCCCTGTCAAGGAGGGTGAGACAACTTCTCTGTCTGCAAACTAGGAGAACTGTACACTTTGCTGTTTCTGAATGCAACTGGATTTGTACCTGCTTAACATGTATACACTCTTGTACCTGTTGCGAGGACAGCTCTGGGCTTGTCACATGTATGTGAAATGAAATACTCGGAGCAGCTGAATGCTCTGGGTACTGTTCTGAGTCAGGACTGAGTCAGTCTTTCAGCGACCACAGAATTTATCCAGGAGAGGAGGACCTGCAGTATTTTTTCTATTGAGAAGTTCTTAAACATTGGATAAACTGAGGTCTCTCTAAGGCCTCTTTTTCAAAATTAATTGAGTGGGAATAAGGGCCTTTTAGTTTGTAAATTCTGCAATGCTGTAGTAGACAATATAATCTAGAAATTGCCTGAAACAGGTTAGTTAAAGACTTGTCAGTGCCTGAAAATCAGCAGTTCTGAAGCAAACACTGTTCACGAGCTTTTCTTACTGTCCTGTTATGTAAAGTGCAGAAGACCTATAGTCACTGTATTAAATCTTTAGCCTGGCTGCCTACAATTGGTAGTGATTTTCCTGGCAATCTCTTATCTCACCTCTGTCTCAATGTTGTGGAGAAGAAGAAGGCTTTAGTTGTTGATATTTTGCTTGAGGGGAGAAATAAGGAGAATGTCTTGATGCTGCTAAACATCAGAGACAGAGGAAAAATAACAACCCTAGACTGTCTCCAAGTTCAAAAGTAATACAAATACTCATCTAACAAAACAATTGAGCAGGAGGAAAAAAAAATACATGCTAGGAGTGCTTTACATAAAAGGTTGATGTGTTGTTACAGGAAAACTAGAGATATATATGTCTCCTGGGGAAATCTGTAATAAGCAGTTAAAGTGAATCAATAGGCAATTAATGTAAACAAAAGCAAGAGAAAATCGCAGTAGTTACCTTAGGTAAATGAGGGCCCAATAAGCCTCTAAAGGCAAAAGAAAATAGTCAGCAGGTGACAAAGATAACTCACTCTCCAAGAATGTTATTGTGGCATCATCAATAAAAGACTAATTCCAGAGTTAAGAAATGCAGTTTCCACCTCATGGGACTGGGGAGCAGGAGTTTATGCCCCAGCAACCTAGGATGGAGTTAAGTAGGGTAAGGTCCTGCTGCTTGCCTTCCCATTTGCAGCACCTGCTTTTCCGTGTCCCTTTGATACCCTCTAGCTTTTTGAAGGCTGGTGTTTGCTACTAAGTGTAGTCAAGTCAAATTGATTCCAACAGACTTGTTTCAGCTTTACAGGAGTGGAAGGTTCAGATCCTTAGGAATGTTTTCCCATGCCCACCTGTCTGTATTTAAAAAAGTGTACACTTCCTTATTTCAGCATTGGATGCACATAGAATTTTTCACATTCAAGTCTTGGGCTCTGGAGAAAGAATATTGCAGAGAAATGGATGCAAGGACTGGCCCCTGGTCGGGACTTGTGAAAAAAAACATGTGGAAGCCACTTGTCTGTTTGTTCAAGTTCCTGTCTCTTTGTACTTGTAATGGGAACATGTTTCTCTATACTGTGGGGTGTTTTGTTTTTTGTTTTGTTTTTTTTTTTTTACATTGGTTCCTCACTTTTACTTTAAATACCTACAAGACCTAATGCTTGCAGCAGGTTTAAAATTCATGTAAAGCGAAACTTGGACAGGAAAAGTCTTCAGTGTTAAGTACTGTTACTACGACGTGTAGGCACCGATTTCCTGATCCACTGAACACCTCGGGTATTTGGGGACATAAGCTTCCTGTATGATGGATCACATGCTTTCATTGTTGTTATTGCAAGTTGCATTTAAGTGGTGGATAGTGTCAGATTTCTTTATTTCTAGGAAGTGGAACAGTTGCTGATCACGTAATAATGAAAAAGTAGAGTTTTTATTCATCAAGTTAAAGGCAGACAGTGTCTGTTTCTTGGGAATAAGTAATGTAGCCATGTGTCCTGCCACTTATTTCTGTAGTGTGTTTGTAGAGTTGCAAAGTTTATATGTTGGTTTCCTCTGTTTCTTTTCTTTATTGTAATATTTGCACAGGTGATACCTGCTTGGCACTGTCATTTTTGTGGTTTATGTGTTATTTACATATTCATTAAAGGATTCATCTTCACAGAAGCTTCATAACAAAGGCCAGCTCCTGTTACATCATTGTTCTTAGCCCAAATTAATGAAAGACTTATTTGGAATTTTTATTAGTGGGGAAGGAGCATTGAGTATGCTAAAAATGTTCATCGACTTAGCAACTTGTTGTAAGCTAGCTTCTGTGCTATGCGCAGTAGCCATGGCAGTATGTATTTCTTACATAGTACTGCTACATTAATGCCTAACTTGAATTTTTTTATTGTCTGGCAGTTTTGTTCTTTAATAAGTAAGACTTAAAAAGATCTGAAAATAAGAAGGTAAGAGGAGTTAAATTCAGACCAGAAATATATATATTATTGCCAATAAATGCTATGACTCCCTTGTCAAAGGATTCTTCCATCTTTTAAAATGCTGACTTATGTTAGGTTGCTCAGTCATGTCTGTTACGAAGATTTACAGGCAGCTTTAATCACTCTGCCTTCCAGAGAGTCGAGTGTCTGTGCATGATCCTTTTTGTGCAGAACTGGTCTGCAAAAACCTTTCTTCACCTGTTACAAGCGAATGAGGTGATGGGTAGCTGCACAGAGGTAGCTCTGCTGTACAGACACTCCTAGGCATTCCATCGTGTTTGCAGCAAACGTTGGGAAAGCGTGCACTTCATCAACTTCTTGTGCACACTGCACAAAAGTTCGTCTGCACTGAATACTTCTCCCACTGGTGAGAACTAAGGGATGGAGGATGCAAATCGCTACATGGTGCCATCCTGCTCTTGGGTTATCCTGAAGCTTCTGCTTAGTGTAAATGCTGAGATGGGTTTTATGGATAAATATGTTAGAAGAGCATGTGGGTGCCGGTATAACCCTTGTGTAAGCTGTCTGTAATGTAAAAGGTAAGCAGAAATGCAGTGAATTTCTGTACGATCTTAGAGTGAAGCAAACTTTGTAAAAGGATCAAATAGAAGATGAATGTTTGCAGAATAACATTTATCAGGGAGAAAAGTAACTCCAACTTCCATGTACTGCTTATTCAACTATTATGACCTGTGCTAGATGAACATGTTCAAATGTAATAATTTCTTTTTTTTACTTCCCAAAAGATTTAAGGATAGCGATCTTCTCTTCTCCTTTCAGCAAACCCTGCCCCTTGTCTGGGAGCTGGTCACTCTGTACAAGGAATAAATCAAAGCTGTGATGAATAGAAGTCATGAAGTGATCAGAGACTGACGCGAGGTAGTAAGGTGAACAGCAGCAATTGTGGCTATCAAAGTCCTAGCTCTGTAATTTTGAGATGAAATTGGAGACACAGTGATAAATAGAAGATTAAAGCTAACAATAGTACAACAAAAACCTTACAATTTTTTCACATAAGAGTACTCCAGTACGCAGACTGAATAAAAGGAGGTTGTTCTGGACACTTATTAATCTGAAAACACTTTTAGCTTACCTGGATGTAGGATGAGAAAATCCTTATAAGCCAAAAGCTGTATGTGTTGAGTGATACAATAAGCTTTGGACAGTGCGCAGCTGTGCAAAATTACAGTCTCCAGGGGCTCATGGGGAAATTCTGTATAAGGAAAAATAGGCAACAATTCTGTAGAAAGTAAATTCAAACTATTTGCCTTTCATTGGCTTTGGGGGTGCTCTCGACTTCTGGTAGGACTGAGAACAGCATCTGATCAGGAATAAGCTGCCTCAGATGAGCTAGCTGCAGGATGCGATGGAGGAAGCATGCGAGTGCTTTGTCTTTGTTCAGATTGTCAGCTGGACTGGTATATGCAAACTCATGTGTACCATGCCCCTTCTGGGAATAGGACGTTTATGATATAAGGCTTCAGGTTTTTAAAATTAAATTCCTTAGAGCTCTGGCTTGTATCTATACCCTCAAGCAGAATAAAATACCCTGGTGAAATTTGGGTACGTAGCAAGTTTTTTAAACTTGTCAGTCACCTTCCTGAGGCTGAGGAGAAATTGTCTCTGCTAGACAGTACAATCATAGAAGAGCTGCACAGGATGGAAACAGCTTGATAATAAATTTGAGTAATTTTTTTGTTTAGTTGCATTCCAGAAATGAAAAGCAAATCTGAATCTTTCAGTTGAAGCTCAAAGAGACTGTAAGGCAAGTTTGTTTACCATCTTGTGCCATCCTTTCAGTCCCCAGAGGCATATGAAATGACAGGTTACAACAATGGAGTACTGGCTTGCTGAAAGCAGCATCAGCAAAGCTCTACAGACAAAGCAGCAACTTTCTGAACAGCAGATGAAGTGGGAGAAGCAGCTTGTCCGTCTCCCATAGGTTTGAACAATTGACATGTGTTTACATGACGGAAAATGGATGGGAGCATTTCTCATGAGGAGTTATTCGTGGCTGTATTGCAGCCAGCAAAGATGGTGACTACTCTGCGTCCTGAGGAGCTTCATTGTTTCAAATCATTTATAGCCCAGATCAGAAATGAAGTGAGTTTAAATTCTAGCATCTTGACAGGATTTAAGAGGTGACATTCATGGCTTTTTGTTGTATACTAAAAGCAAATTCTAATCCACATCATCAGTCCTTGAGTCAGCCGAATCCACTTCTAAATAGATTTATTAGAAACTTGAGGAAGAAGTGTCCTGCTTTCCAGTGCTCTCTTCTGTATTCAGTGAGTCTGTGTTCATTATAGTCACCCGTTGAAATGGCATATTCAAGAATGCAAATTTATTTTCTATGTGACACTTGAATTCCTAGTGCTGAGCCAGCATGCAAGCACAGCCTGCTGTCAGGGCTACTTATTAGGTTGATACTTGGTATGCATAGTTCCTTGTTTCATCAAGATTTAACTGTGTTATAAATTGATAAGCACGAAACACTAATATGACTGATATTAAAAAAAAAATTAAAAAAAAACACTCCCAAAAACTAAAACTCAAAACAATCAGATTTTATTACCCTGATTATTGATGATAGATGGAATCATCAGCTAGGAGTGGTCCTTGTGTGCACTTAGGTTTTTGAATGCTGGAGTGTAAAGTGTAAATTGAATGTATCGTGAGAAAAAGGTTCATGTTGGTACCAGTTTCATGGCTGATCCAGGACTGGCTCTAGAAACCTCCTGCGTGCCAGCCTGTTCTTGGGAGCAGAGCCTCTGGTTCCTTTTCAGCTCTCCCTAAAGGATAAGCAGGCCCATCACCACGGCTCCACATACACTGTTCTGTCTCATAGTAGCACTGCAGAAGTTCTTCTAGTCCTCTGACCTGGGTTTGAGACATTTAAAGGGGTAGCAGAGTTTTGGCTTCAGTTTTGGTACATTAAGATTTGTGTGTCCATACGCACAAGATGTATCTTCTTTCTCCTTATTTTGCAAGTGCTACTACTTAGACTTCTAGGAAAAAAAAAAAAAACCACCTAGTAAATCTATTAGGAGATAAAGAACCAAAACATATTAAAGTGGTCAGATAAGTACAACACCTTTGAGCTTGGTAAGTTGTGGAGGAGCAGGAAGAGATCTGTGCAGCCGTGAGTACGCATCCATCCAGCATGACTCTGCTCAGTTCTGTATGTAATACATCCCTTCTTTCAACCACAAAGAACTTCCCCAGCTACCACATAATGTTTGTGGTTCAAAATTCAAGTATGCCTTTGTAGTAGGGTTGATATTTGGAGACAGTCAGGTAGGCGTTCTGGCAGGATCACCTCTTGCATAAAAATTATATATAATAGTTCCAACTTTAGCTAGTAGCTGAACATAAAAACATGATTAAACTTATTGTGTTTAGTTTTAAGCAGATGAAATATTACCATCACCTTGAGGTGATGTTCCTGAATGTAATGTGTGTACATATGTGTACAGTGTGTGTGTGTAATGCTGGGTTAGGGTCTTGATGACTAGAAAATTCTTGAAAATGCTTTTTTTCTTTATTTATGGAGTTGACTGCTGTGTTCTTTTCAGGAAACATGTAAGGTAATTGGCGTCTCCTGCAGTTTCCAATGAATAATCAAGGTATCAAGTTAAATTAAAGTGAAAAGCATCTACCCATAACAGCAGGTGCAAAATTGTCACTAATTATAAATTTGCTGGGTTCAGTAGTGACTATGCATGAATTATGTCGCATTCATTAAAAGAAACATGCAGAGCCCAATTGATGACAAGAGGAAAAAAAAATAAATCATTAAACTTTCTCCAAAATGAAATATTACTGAGCTTTACATCTGAAGACAACTGCAGAAAGATTAAGTATTACTGTACATATATGCCTGCCAAGTGCTTCTGCTAGAAAAAGTTGTTTTTCTACTAGTTTAGAAAATGTTAACAAATTTCAGCACAAATATTCTATCATTCTTTCTAGAGAAAAGAGGATTTGCATGTAGTTATTGCTTAAATACGTGAGAAATTTCTATGCATATGCTCCCAGCAAAAGTGTGAAAAAAAATCTTGTTTTCAATACTCTTCTACTTTTTTCCTGGTTACCTTCATAACAAAAGGGGAGGAGTGAATACTTTTAGTGTGTATTTTTAAATTAATATAAATTAACTTGTATTAATCAAATCAGAATATAAAAATTAAAGCTAGAATACGAATTAACTGTTACGTATTAACTGCATTTTGGATTACCAAGACTTAAAAAAAGAATACTCCGATCTCCATATTACCAAATGCTCATTTTCAGAACCTGCAGAGTTATCTCAGATGATCAGAGAGGAAGGATTACGGTAATTCTGGAATCTGACTGTAGGGGAGTAACTGTTGAAAATCTTGAACTTTATTCCCTCCCTTCCCTTAAGTGAAGCTTTTCCTTCTGACAGAAATGTTGATGTCCTAAACACCAAGTCTGAAACAGAGAACTAGCGTGTCTGTGAAGAAGTTGTTCACCTCCTGTTGATCCTCCCTGCTACTGTGCACTCTTCTCCCTTCAGCCCTCTTCCACTCCTTCCCCTTGGAGTCAGCATTTGTCTAGGCGCCTGTGCACCTTGAATCTGCCCAGCTGCCTCCTCTCAGAGGAGTTTTGTCTGGATGGACATTTCTGACATGCTGGGAGTGATTGCTGTGGTTGGGAATCATCTTCTGGTGCGTGTCACCACCGTTGTTGTGACAACTCAAGCAGCAGTTCTAGGCCTGAGGCCTGCCCTCCCATGCTGTCACCTTTAGGCAGGTGCTTAACTTTTAAAAGCTCATGAAGGTTTCTGTAGTCTTCTGTACAACTACTCGTGTGCTTAATATTAAACGTATGTGAAATACTTTGTATACTGGGGGCAGGGGATGGTGGTGATCAGAGAATTGAATGCTTAAAAAACAGAAGAATCAAATAGGATAAGCGCTAACAGTGCTCCTAATATTTTTCCATTTGGTGTCTGCATTCAGCATAAAGCAAAAATATAATTATTTTGATTTATTAGTGATTGTTTTTGAGTGATCTCTAATTTGCAAGTAAAATGGGATTTTAGGACAGCAGTGGGCTTATCTTTCTGCTGGTGAGAACTGAACCAGTCACCACTTCCACCAGTAATATTTTTCTGATCTGTTTTGACAGTAACTCCTTACTGTTCCTCCCAGCAGCTGTCCTCCACCTAAGACTACTAGGATGACTTTATTCATGTATTTAGCCATTTGCTCAATAGTCTCAAAGCCTTCTGAAATATTAATTCATGTTTCATATATAAAAGCTGTTATGTAGGTGGTGTTGAACCCACTAGAATAAGTTTTTACTGTCTTTCCTACAGGGAAGATGAAACAGAAAAATGGGCCTATTTTCTCCCACTGGTTTATTCCCTCATGTTCAGTAAGCGTCTTGAATGAATTTATGTTCTCAACTAATTGCTTGCTTTTGCTTCAGATAAGAGCTAGTAAAATAGCTGCATGTAATTATGATATCTTCTTAATAAGCCTTCCATTTGTTTAAACTTTAAAAAGGCAGCTGAAAAATATACTGTACATTATCATATGAAAGAACTGCAGAAAGCGCTTCTCTCTTCAAAATGCAGAGTGGACTTGTGTCAAAGTGATTTCAAGTGAAGTGGAGGTTTGGAAAAAAAAAAAGCCTTTTTGACCATGGGCACATTCAAAGATGATTTTGATTAATCCAAACACATTTCGTCATTTGTACTTGAAAACATTTTAAATTACCTTGCAACCAGAACCAATGTACTTTATTAGTTTTGTATTCCCTTTCATTAGCTCAGTACTTAACAACAGCAAGGATTCATTTAATTTAAATTGTTTGGCTTTTTGTTTTTTAGCTGGTGGCACAGAGAGGACTTTTCACAGGAAGCTTACAGGGACTGACTACAGCCCTAATTCAGTGTTTCTACTTTCCAAGCTCTCCATCTGCCTCCAATTATACATCATGGGTATAAATCAGCCTTCCTTGTGCTTCAAAATTAAATAATGAAAGGTGACAATGCTAACTGGGGGAATGATAAGAAATGCTGTCAAAACTGCAAGTGTTGCGCCTCAGTTCCATCCATGAAAAATGGCCTGCTTCGCAAAACAAAAGGCTTGGACAAAAGACCGTACATTCTGTTCATTTTACATGAAAAATAATGGCCAGAAATTTTTCTAAGATATGGAAAATGCAGGCAGACTTGAAAAATATGTGGAGAAAACATCCCATGAATTTTAATTGAAATGCAAGAAAGAACAAAGTGCTTGTGAATGTAGGAGCATTGAAAACAAGATATTTGCTACAGAGCACTGTAACTGGAATACTTCAGCAGTTCTCAGCCTGCAATCTCATTAGTTCTCATATTTGCGTATTTTCCATGCTTTTGCGAAACCCTTCTAACTTTTAATTTAAAAATGTTGATTTATAAACCTTTTCTGCCATGAATTGGTGCTGCGTCTAGGAGAACTGAGCTCTGGTGCTGCTTGATACTGGTTCTTGGGAGAAGTCGAAAGATCCATGTTCCAGGAATTTACTTACCTGATTGGGTAAATGGATGTGTATTTTAAGTGCAGCATAAATACTTAGTTTGCCTTCCACTTACTCACAGAATAGCTGTTAAGGTGGTTGAAGTATAAGTAGTTATCAATATTTCTGTTTGGAACGTGCCTGAAAACAGTGATGGGGGAAAAAAATGCCAATCTCTAACAAAACTAGAAAATGCATGTAAAGCTGTATGGTCCAGGAAAAGTACAAGCGCAGTTGGGTTTTAAGTCAATGGCACTCAAGTGTGGGTATGCCTGATGCTACTTCATAGATGAACTCATCAAAAGCTTAATCCAAGCTGAAGTACATCAGTGGATATTCTTCTGCAAGTTTCAACAGATTAGTGGCTCCAAAATGATCCAAAACTGGGAAGGAGGGTCACTCTGTAGGAATGTCTAGGTGCCAACAGACCAAATAGACGTAGATTTTTAAAATACCTTTGGCATAGTTAAAGCAAATATTTTTGGAAACTATAGTTTCAGGTGCAATAAAATAGCTTGGGGAAGCAGTAAAGAGAAATTATCTTTTTTAGTGGTGGGGTTTTTTTTGTATGTGTGTTGTCTGGTTTGTTTTTTGAAGCACCATAGGTTTAGTTTAAGAGTTGTGAATCTGGGATTTTCTGAAGCTCCTGAAGACATCTGTGTGTGTGTTAGACATCAAGGAAGCTATCTATGTCCTGAAGGACAAGCTGAATTCAGGTAGAGCAGCACATTGACCTTCAACTGGAGAAGTGTTTGGGAGTTGGAGTGCCCTTAAAAACCTTGTTAGAGAGATGCAACAAGAGCTGTTGGCTCTGGGTTTAGTCTGAAATCTGTTTTCATCAGTTTGACAGCCTCATAGGCCTTGCTTGTAATAATAATTAAAACACAAATACATAGCTCTACCAGCGAGTTTTTCTTTCCCTGTTGCTTTTGCAATTGTAAATGCAACGATTTGCTGCTTTGATATGTGCATGGAACCAAGTCCTGTATTACTGGGAATGACTTTAAATTGTGTGAAAATGATGCTTCTGTAAGCAATACTCCCAAAGAGCAGCTAATACACATACTTACATTAAAACATGTATTTTTTTGCCAGAGAAACACCCAGCTATTGAACACTGAATCCTACAATTTGGAGTGGGAGGGGGGAATTCAGCAGGCAGTGGAATGCTGCTCTGAAGTGAATGCTGCACGTTTATATTAGAGTGGCAGTATCCAATCCGTATTTTTAATTCTTTTAATTACCGAAATCTCTAGAGTCCATAATGGTGTGGAATATACACGTGTATCTGTAATAAACAACATGTATCTTGAAGAAAGGGATTTAGTTTTGGCAACAATGTGATAGGGAGATCAAAGAGCTAGCTGGTGTTAAAATGATTTAGATACATTTGTCATCGGCAGCTGTTATGCTAATCTCATTTATGCAGTTGTCAGCTGATAGGTTCTGATGAGCCAGCTTAGTGGGAAAATCATTAGTAGATCCCTATTGTGATAAATGTTATTTATTACTGTCAAATGGTATTAATGTTTGATTCAAAGATGGGAAATGGGCACCATCTACATGAAGTTCATCCATTCATGGTCAACGATGACAAAGGGAGCCGTTGAATTCCAGCCAAAGGAACTTGATTTCTGTAAGAAAAAAGAATAATGGATTTAATTTGCATATGTTTTAAAAGGGTAATGAAGTAATATGATGTTTATCTTGGTTGAAGAGTGGTAATTTTTGCTGGCCTGGTTCCAGCAACATTTGAGTCATTGTGCAGCATTTGCTGTTCAGTTGTTGGTTGTGGAAGGGGCTTTTCAAAGCAGCAGGTGCATAAGGGGGAAGGAAACTCAAATGATTTATTCATTAGGCCAAAAAAAATGAGCAATCCCAGTGTCTTTCCACTTACCCTCCAGAAATATATTTGCAACCATATTCTTTCATTTTTCTTCTGCTGCATCAATATCTTTTTTTTTCTTTTCCTGTCTGTGGCATTGCCTCTTAAGTTACGCATAGATCCACACATATTTCTACTCCATCTTTGTTGTGATTTGACTTTTTTTAGACTTTATCTAAACAGATAAATACACAGCGACAGTGGTATCCCATTCCAAGCTATCAGGCAGATAGAAGTTGGAAGATGTTCACATGTGGCTGTAATATGAAGTATTTTTTATTTTTTTTTTTTCCTTTTTAAAAAGAAAACTTGATGTTTTGGCAAATAGCTGTGCAGCTGGGTTTTAAGTTGCTGAAAAGTGTTCCCTCTGCTTGTGAATTTGCATGGAGACATCCCTCTTTCTCCTCTTTTTCCAATACAGCTGCAGTTCTTTAATCTATTTCTGTTTTTTTTTTTTGAGTTAAATAAAAAAAACCACCCCACAAAACCCCCTCAAACCCACAAAAACCCCTAATTATGGTGCAACCAGTCATACAGTGGCTAATTTTAATTACTCCTGCCCAAGCAGGCATCAGAACACTCAAACAGTATTGCAGTCTGTATTCTGCCAGTAGTATAGTTATTATTTATACACATACAAATTAATTCAGAGTATTCTGGAAGCTTTAAATAATTTTGTAGAGTAAGTAAATAATTAAGTGACAATGGTGATCTAAGGAAGAAGTGACCAAAGTAGTACTGTATTTAACATTAAGAAAAATAAAATCTCGCAGCTCTTTCTGCTGGTTCTGTCCTGAGTCTCTCTATTAATAAACTTTATATTTCAGTTATAGGAAATTCCTAGTAATCAAGACAACCTGTCGCTTGAAAGGCAAGTAGATGCTAAATTCTCATGGGTTTTTAGCAAGAAATGAGTGCGTGATCCTTTCATCTACATATCCTTGGGTTGCGATGGAAAACAACCAGAATATTTTCAGTTACCAGTAGCAGTATTGGAGCATGGACAGAGATTGGTACTCTATACAATTCTGTAAAATAAACCTACTAATTGATATGCAGTTTAAATGAACTGGTAGCAGTTAATGTTCTGGAAGTCACGTAGACAAAATACTACAGGTAGTTGTGCATGTCTTGATTTTAAAGAATTAGGGTCATGTTTTAGTGATGTATGTGTGTGATCATCTAAGTTTATGGGTAGTTTTCAAGGTTAGCTCTAAAAAGGCATCTACAGTATTAATTTTTGAGGTTAGTAAAAAAAAACATATTGCCGTTTTGAGATCTGCAAAGCAAGCTTGCAGTGCTGCAAATAAATGGTCATCCTTTAATTGCTGCTGTTTGAAGCTTTTCTGACCAGCCTCAGCCCCGCTTTTAAACCGTTTCTTATGGGGCTGCTCTCAGTGTCACCCTACCTCTCTGAGGCAGTCTTCCATGATGGGAACTGGAGTCTGCACGTACCCGGTGTGTTACCGTGCTCCCAGACAGGATTGGACGGGCTGTTTTTTGTGTTCTGTGGGCGGATATGGAAGCAGATGTTTGCTCCATTTACAATCTCTCTAAAAAGCTGATCTTTCCAAGTAGCGTAGCTGCTGACTGTTTGAGGCTATTTGCCTAAGTGTCGCTAAGTCTTTCAGACCTCATAAACAAGGCTTAGCAAAGATGCACAAGTTACCCAAACATGGATCTTGGCTTACTGTGCATTACCACACCGCCACAGCCTCCTGATCCATGCTGACTGCCGTCCTGTTCTTAGTACTGTATGAGAACGTGCTCCGGCTTCACTGGGATTTTTTTAAACCAAAAAACAGTTTCAATAAATGTGTAAGCTGTTTCTCCCAACAGCTGCATCCTTTGGAGGCTAGTTGCAGCTAGCTTTCCAAGTGTTTGGAGTTTGGCTCAGAGTCTGGTTCCTTTGCTGGCTCCCCCCACATATGCACTTGGATAAGTGGTTTCCTTGGTTACTTCTGGGAGAAATTACAGTTGACCATAACCTGCTATTAGGGTGCTATTTAGTACAATGCATGGAATGGAAGACCTTGGATTTTATCTGCTTCCTAATTAGTTCTGGCACTTCTCAAGGTGTTTTTTTCCTTCTCTAGCTGTGAACATACTAGTTAGAGTTAAGATAGATTTAGAAATCTTGCTTGTGGGAGAGCACATATATCTTGAGCGTACTTCGATAGTCCTCTGAGGCTGTTCTTTAAAGTAGATAGATTTGTCTCAATCTGTCTTCGTGTTGAGGTGTGCTGGGCTTGCTCCATTTGTTGTGATAAGAGTTGCTGTGTAGGTCAGAGGAGATAAACGTAGATCTCGTTGAGAGATTTACTTGTCAGGCTGTGTGATATATTCCGTGACTACCAACTTCTGGAGAGTGTGGGATTGTTATGACATCTATAATGTACTGTAGGATTCATGCTGAAACTGCTGAGATTCGTCACTTGCTGGCGTATTGAATCACTAGTTTATCAAGGATACTATGAGTAGCTGAAATTGCTTCCAGCTTACTGATAGCTAGGTGACTAGTTAACTCTGACATCAGGATTATCTCTGGAAATGGTGGAAAATACTCAGTAATTGAACATGTTTCAGTGGGTTTTTTCTTTTCTCTCTTTCCTCTCTTGGATGCTGCTTGCTGTTCTGCGGTGTTACTTCTGAGGGGCTTGGTTTGTTAGTCCTGTAGCACTGCAGGCCATATTTGTAAGGCAGGTTACTTTCCAGCTGGTAAATTTTTCTTGTGATACTTAGTGAAGTCTAAGTAAAACTTGAATTTCTGTTAAGAGGTAACAGTCTTCTTGGAACTGTAATATAGGAGAGATTCGTGCTAGTTCTCTCTACTGTAGAGGATTGAATGGTATCTTGTGAAGTCATCCTTAAGCTGACAAAATAGTTTTGCTCCCTGGAAAGAAAGGAAAAAAAAAAAAAAAACCCAAAAAAACCCACTTGCATTAGCTAAGAATTTTCATATGTGAGGTGACAAAACTTTTCTTGGTTGTGTGCAGTTTGTTGCAAGGACATGTGACATAAGTTATCTGTAGAAGAACTTGTGGATGATTTAAGGAGTGAAAGGAAACAGCTGTGCCGTCAGGGGTTTGCTGGTCTGACATTCAGAGACAAGTCTCTTAAAGAAATTGGAGGAAAACAAGCTGTAGGATCAGGCAGCAACAGTGTGAGGACAGGGAGAACGGAGGTGCTACTGTGATTTCTGCTGTAAGGCAGTGGAACAAACAACTCCTCTCTCCTTCAGTCCAGTCTTGTGATCCAAGGCTCATGAGGTGGGGTACAGGATAATGTGTCTCTCGGCAGCCTGACACTGCCCCTAACGAGGACAACTCCTTTTACAATCTGTGTCCTCCGCCCCAAATTTGGCATGGTACAGGGAAAAGGTGAGTGAGAGAGCAGGAGCAGCAGTTAAAGGGAGGAACTTAAGGCAGGTGTTAGGGTGGTTTTTTAAAGACTTAAGACAAATATGAAGGTAACTTTGTCCATTAAGCAATTCATCAGGTAATGAATACTTAGAATTTATATCAGTGATGATAGGCATTTAAAGCATGTGGTGACTTGTACAGGCAGAGAGCCAGGGAAATGGCTTATTCACTGAAGGATCTGCTGCAACAGAGTGAAAAGCTTTTTGCTGTCTTGCAGGAACTTTAAGTAAACTTGTAAGGAAGACTGAAAATACAAAATAACATCTGTGTTAAAACAGCAAAGATTTTCAGGGCATATCCTGTATTTTTATTTATTTATTTTTTTAACATTTCAGTTGTATTTTATTTGGCATCTCATGATGCATTCCAGAACAGCTTGCATAAAGTCATCAGTTACCATCTACTTTCTGATCAAAAACTAGCAGGTTTTTGACAGCTCTGGTCTGGAAGCAAACATTTGAGTAAAATTATTTGCAATCAATAATGATGCCTTCTCCCTGCAGACACCGTAGGCAGCATTTTTATAAGTTTACCTGTGGCCAGCTCCCGGTACAGTGAAATGCTCTATCTCCAAACCTTTGTGGCTTATGAAGACATCTATGTCAGTACTAAGTGAGTAGAAATCACTCTAGATTGTAAGGAAGCAATCTTTTAATTCCTGGTTTGAGTGCATGTGTGATATGGTAATGGCCATGCTAAAGAGTGTAAACACACGGGAAGTGCATTCTTTAGAGGGACCTCATCCATCCCACTAACTAGGGCTCTGAAGAGCCCTTCCAAGAAGAGTTCAATCAAACCTGGGTAAAGGAACCAAGGGTATCTTGGAAAGAAAGCCAGTGAGCTGAAGGGAATGAGCGGTGGCCTGGCATGCTGTGTAGTTCTTCTGGAATAATGTATGATTTCAAAGGATGTGCTGCTGCAGGCTGTTACCTGAGCCACTTCCATGGACTGTCTATGCCATTAACATGGGCTTGGACAAGCATGCAGTAGAAGTACATAAGTTAATAATTCTGATCTCGCAATTTCCCCCCCACCTCTGGATAACTGTGGTGCTGATCAATTGCCGAGCCACCCCTGTAGCGTGATGTGAAATTACTTCTGATAGAGCAGTACTGCTGCATGACATCCAGCACCTCTGCCCATCGCTTGATACAGCCTTTCTGATCATGCTGGTCATCATGATACGTTTTCTCTCTCCACTTTATGTAACCAGTCAATAGATTCATTGAGGTATATAGCTTTCCTAAAATCCCTTCAACTCGCTGTACTTCCTTCACTCTAGGCAGATGTATTCTTTCCCTTAATGTTCTGTATATTTCAAAAAGATTTTCATCTCCTAGAATCTTTTTTTCAAAGAATACTAACTGCTCACTGCTTTGAACTAAATTTTTAGAGTTTCTGTAACATTCTGATTGCCCTTTTCATAACTTCACTCTTATAGTATTCTTCTCATACTAAAGGGACAAGAACTACGGCCCCATTCCAAACGTGGCTTCAAGTCCCCTCTGTAGCATTAGAGAGATTTATTCCAAGTCTTACTCTTGTTTATTATATCTATCCTGGAATATCTCTCACCTTATTAATTTAAATACTATTAATCCTTGTGCAGGTGGTTTTAAAGTCCTCTCCAGTACCAGGATCTTATTCAACTCCTGTTAAATGCTTTGTGGTATATGGCCATTGAGAGAGAGCTACTTTTTTTTTTTTTTTTGTCATCTCATAACCTTATCTTTCTTTACAATGAATTGCAGATGCCAGTGAAACCACTAATAGTATCAGCCTGTGATCCTAGTCTATTTGTCATTCAGAATTTTATTGCCATTCTCTTTTTGTCTTTACAAGCTCTACCCTCTGGTTTTGTTTCATCAGCAAATTTCTTCACCTTCATACATATTTCATGTCCTAGGTCAGTGATATATAAAATGAAGGAAAATGGGCCTAATACTGATTCTTATGGCATTCTACTAATCCCTCTCTCCCAAACTGCCCTGTCTCATAAACAGCTTCTGCCTGTGACATTTAAGCAGGTTCCCTATCCACACGTGTGGCTCACCCCAGTACCATACTTAATGACTTTGGACCAAATGCTCTTTTCAGTTGTGTGGTGCAGAGGGAAATAAAAGAGTGAAAGAAGGGCAGAAAGGGAATGGAGGAGGAAGCAGAGACTTAGTGACCTTTCCAAAATCCATGCAACTTAAATTCTTTCTGCTTGCTCTCCTCAATTAATATTTAGTTTTTTCAGGTGGTTCTTCCACTTCTATTTTTGCTCTTGAAGGTAAACTCTCAAGTTGTTGGCTCAAGATTACAATTTTGTTAAGGGTAAGGGGTGCTAAGTATTTATTTTAAGATCTATTTTAAGTACGTAAGTGTACAATCTTGTTTTTCAGAAGTTGATCTTCTCCAGCCGGAGACATTCAGTATCAGCAGTTACTGCCTCTCAAAAGAAAGAAATTTCCACAAAATGATAGCATCTTCTCACAACGTCCTGCTGTCACCATTTCCCTTCTGTGTTCCTGGTCCCTGAACAGTACCATGCTTGCAGGTGTAACGAGAACCGAGCACCAATGTCAGCTTTTCAGTTGTTCAAAATCTGTAATTTCATCCCCAAAAGGTGTTTTCTTATGAGAAAGGAGGCACGCTTTCTTCTGCAAAAAGGCCCCTTTCTGCCTGGGACAGATGGAAGCTAGATACTTCAGCTAAAAAGCCATTCCTTGCTGGAATAATCAACTTAGTTTTGATTAAAACTGATTTAGTGCTTGTGAAAGCTGAGAGCATCACGGTAGTAGAAGAAAATAAATAGTTTTGCTGAGTAATAAACATATGTGAGAAGGTATTTGTGGTTGCTGTTCTTTAACTCTGTTCTGAACACAGAACCAAACTGAATGTACAGTCCGTGTTACTGGTAATTGAGAGAAGATAGTTTATCATGAGTTTATCAACTTATAAAAAGAAACAGTTTACTTTCCATCAGATATCCTCTGAGGGGGATTAATAGCCACCTTTCAAGAAACCAGTTGGAGAAATGTAAGCTGTGCTTCAGGAGTTATTATTTCAGTTTTCTGTGGTGACAGCTGAACTGTAAATCAGTGTGCAAAAGTGTGTGCAGGCACCTGAAGACACGGCTTATTTTGTGGTGCGTGGGGAAGATGTATCTGTCTATATGTACAGCATAAACATTACAGCTAGAGTGGCTGAAAAATTTTTGAATATAAAATGTAGGCAAGGAATTTTTTTCTTGGCTTTTCACCAATTTTCTGTAAGATAGAAATATTCTGTGTCTGCCAGTTCATTTTAATGAGGTTTCGCTGCAGTCGCAAGTGAAGTCTCCCTGTTTTGCAGAAATGTGATTTATGTGTGCCAGTGGAGCGTGCGAGCCGCAGGTCAAACAGTAAATGTTCCACCTGCAGCTAGGATGGTTTCGTGTTCATGGCATTATCTTCTTATTTGTATGTCTTCTGATATGATCCCCATACTGTGTTTTCTGAGCATTTGGTTTAATTTCTGATATTAATGCAGACTTTCAGGGTAAGTTTTAGTTCAAAATTTTTCAGCTTCAGATTCCCAGTTCTCAAATTTAGATAATATTTCAATGTGTTAGAGGATGTCAGGAGCACAAAGTTCATATTTGTCAGTGTTACAGGAGAAATAAGTGACAGAGAGCAAATACCAAAGTTCCTGAGAGCAAGCTTTGGAAACACAACCAGGGTAAAAAACGATGACAGCAATTGCTATTGTCACTTACATTTTATTTTAGCAATCAAGTTTGAAATTAAGAAGAAACTAGAATGCACAAAGAAAAACCATCATTTGTAGACGTCATGTGGCGGTTGGTTGATGTTTGTAGGAATGCTCACAGAATGTGAATTGTCCCCTGCTACTGCTGAGAGGTTCTGAATGGGAAACAGTTCATGATGGTAGTAGCCATAAATTTTATTTGTGTTTGTATTGTGATCAGAAAATAACATATTAAAATGGCAAGGCTGAATACTGGAGTGGCAAAGCTTCCTTTAAGCCTTAAAGGAAAATTTCTAAAAGCATGGGATATGTTTTAGTTTGTGCTTTACAGATCATATCATGTTTTATAATTTAGTTTGCTATTGGAGGGATGTTGTTGTGCCTGCAAATTTAGAGGAAAGTTGAGGGTTTCCAGGGGAAAAACCCAACACCAAACGTAACCTTATGATACTTGCCATTGAGACATTTCTCCACTAT
Source organism: Chlamydotis macqueenii (assembly GCF_036417535.1). Lineage (NCBI taxonomy): Eukaryota > Metazoa > Chordata > Aves > Otidiformes > Otididae > Chlamydotis > Chlamydotis macqueenii. Next base: position 19,195,033 of record NC_141568.1, read on the forward strand.
GTTAGAATGCTGTGTATTTCTCTTAAGTGATTTGTGACTCTTACTGTTTTATCAGAAGCGGTCGTTTTGCTCATGGAGATACTCAGAGCTCCAGTGAAAGCAAGCCAGAGTTTCAGGTTTGCCTGGTGGCTGGAAACCAGCACTCAATGCTGACTATCTCCCAGCACAGCCAGATTGATTGCCTGTTCTTAAATGCTCTGATTCTTTCTCCTGATCCCACGATACTGACCTAGTTAATGTCTTGATCCTCAAGGCTTCAGTTATTCTGTATGTCTCTCCTAGATTTTCCTGTGTTGATAACAGCTGACAAGTACGCTTATCAGGAACGACCGGAGCTCACAGTGCCTGTGACAGGATACTGGTACTGTGCAGCCCAGCTTTATCAGCGCTGGGCCATACCTCCGAACAGCTCACCCTCTTGACATCCCACTCACTCCAGTTTAGTGAGTGTTGCAGTGTCCATCTCTTTGCAAAAGCTTGTTCTCACTAAGAATTTGAAAAAATAACATGATGTATTTTGTCCACATCACGGGAGACTTTCTGTCTATGCAAGCAGGCAGATGTCGAAGGCAGGCATGGAAGAGAGATTACAGGGAGAAGGGAAGGAATCAGGTTATAAATGCAATGATTAATCCCAGTTTAACTGACTGGAGAATGCAGTGCTTTTGCATTCTCATTAAGTTTTTCTGACTTTCTACTGTAAGGTGGCTTTGGGCTTGTGTGTTCTGAATCTGTTTTCAAAAGACAAAATATGGTCACAGGATTCTGTATCTCAGCTTCTGCCTCAAGGCTGCTTCTTTGAGAAACCTCATGTACAAGAATGACAATCCTAGTATTCCTGTCTTCCAGACTGTCAGATTTTCCTGGTCATGCATAAGCCATCCTTGGTTCTTTTCCAAACATCTAAAATTAAACACATGAAAACTTCCATCAACAGTTCATAGTGCATGAAGTTACTAAAATAAGCGTTGCTTTGCCCGACTGTTTCTGAAAGCTAGTCTTGCAAATAAGCAAACATTTAAAAACTAGAGTTACGATATTATATTTTTCAAGAGTATTTTCTCTACTCTTAAACCTGTAGAGCTATTGCCTGTGTTTTACTCTATAAAAGCATGCACTGTAGCACTGTATTCTTCATAAATAAATACAAATAGTAATTTCTTTCATTTGAATCAACCAAAAGCAGAAATCAATTTGATACCACTCCAACCGCACAGTAAACTTGTCCATTGTAACATCAAGCGTTTTAAGGGAATTTTTACAAATGAAGAGGAAAACACTGTAGATAGTCATAGACTTAAAATTAGGGTATTATGTGAAGGTTTTAGAGTGCATTAAGCACGCTTGAGCATTCCAGCAAAGGCAACAATAATGAGAAAAGGATCCTCCAGTAAGATACTGAAGCACTGTTAGCAAGGCTGGATTACACTCTAGCAGTTCTTACTCTTGGGTTAATCTTTTCATTCTTGCCACCCAAACTGACTATTTTCTTATTCGCTACACAGAAAAAAAAAGTATTTTTTACTATATTTTATTGTAGTGTGGGGAAAAAAAGTCATTTTTTTAGGACTTCAGAAGAAATAGGCAGAAGTAGCGCTACTTTACGATTTTTATCTAGTAATTTCACAGAAACTGCACTGTCAAGGAATGGTGTTGAACTCTGGGAACAGGGCACAAGAGTCCCACACCTACAAATGTATTTGTAGGGATTGCTCACATGGATTGATCTTCATTCTTGATAGGATGATATATGGACAGTCTCTCTAATGGAACAGCCATGAACATTTCCTCATCAAGAAATTTTTAAAAAATTATGTGCAAATGCATAGTATCACTGTATAAGTAAGTGGAACTGATTCCGGCTTTTGGTATGAAATTCTGTTAAGCTTTTTCTCACAGCAAAACAGAAATCTGACAATCAAAAGCCACTTCATACATTTTCATTGACTTCTATCAGCTTGTTTTCAGTGTTGCAGCAGAGGCGGGAGCAGGTGCTGGTTTAAAACCCTGTAAAGTTGTAGGGGTTTTTTTTTTGTTGTTTTTTTTTTTTTTTTTTCCTTCTCACTGTGATGGCAAAACAGTAGAAATACTGACTGCTTGCCATGCATCAAGCAGTTAAGATACCCAGTTGCCCATGAGATGGTTGTGACAGGAGATTTTAGTACCTCTGAGTAGAAAACTAAGGTTTTTAAATAGAAGATGGACGCAGGCAGGTGCAGCGGAGCCGGTAAGGCCGGCCAGGTTTGGGAGGCATTGCACACCTTGGTCCAAAGAACAGGAACCCACAGTTAACCAGAGAAGATGAAGGAGAAGGACAAAGTGGTTCCTTGGCTAGTTCTGCTTCTCAGCAGCCAAAGGGTAAAGAGACATTGGGCAGTGTTATAGAATATACACACCACACAGAAATTTGTCATGTCTTTTTCCATTTTTCCATTTTTCACTTTTCCCCCTTTGTTCCCTAAAGAGGTTTCACTATGAATACAGGGAAACTTTCCTATTCCTAAAATACACCCACATACTCTCTTAATAAAACCGAGGTGTCATATTTGACTTGCAGTTTTCGATAACTGCCTTGATTTGCTTGAGAAGAGTTTGCAGTGATACAGGTTTATGCATCCTCTATATCGTTATCCTAGTCTACTGTATCATGAAAAGGTGTGACTGTTTGCTGACTCCAGAGGTCACAAAAAGGTACTAGTGTGTCTGTTCTGTTCAAAATAGTGTTACCTTTTTGTCCATGTGATTGCCAATTCAGAATCAAATTATTTATTTAAAAAAGTAAATAATTGTAGATCAGTGTTTTAACAAGAAAAGAACAAGTTGGGGTTTCGGTCAGTGTCTCCCAGAGATGTGCCGTGTTTGGGGAGCAGGGTCTTCCTCAAACACCCAGCTACTACGCGTGGGAGACTGCGCTTCCTTCCTTCCTTCCCTCCTCCCATCCTCTTGTTTTGAGAACTGATGGATATCAAATGCAATAGGTATGGGTTCAAAACAAACAGGAGCATTTTCATATGACAGTGGAGCTGTGGAATCCTCTGCAAAAGGGTTCTGTGAATGCTGGAAGCTTATGTGAGTTGTAGGGGAGATGTCCAAGGTTGTGAAAGAAACAAGTGTGCTTGTTAGGTGAATAACAATAATAAGTAAATGAAGTGGAAATGTGCTGCATAGAAAATAACAAATCCTGTGCGTCATAGCAAGTCTGAAGCAACTCAGTGCTCATTCAAAAAAAGAAACAGATCTATATTTAGTTTCATGTTGATCAAAATGAATAAAAACCTGGCTGGTTGCACAACTGAAAATATATGGTCACTTAAGCACAAGGTGTCATAAGATACTGTAGATAACGTGTAAACAACATAAATTTGAGCAGGTAGCACGTGTCTGGTGGTTCAAAATGATTGATTTCCCAAAACAGTTGTAAGATAAATTACTGTGACTGATGTACTTGAAATAAAACAAGGAGTTGTAATTGGGAGCTCCTTAAAACATTTTTCTACCAAGGCCCAAAGCTGCATTCAAGAGAAATGACAGCACTAGCTGCAATACTACCCTGTCTTTAAGATGAGAAAGCAAGTCTAAAGGAATAAGAAAATATGACAAATATGAAGATAAGTGCTGTGAAACTGCAAGGAAAGCAAATTGATGGATAAGTTTAAGACAGTAGAGCTATAGACCATAAGAGAGGATGAATTAGGAGTAATCAAAATTCTCACAGAAGGCATTGAGCCACTACGAGATGGAAGTGATAGAACTACTGTTGATCAGAATTTTTCTACCTAGGGAAGAAACAGATATGTTCATCGTATGCTGCTAATGAAGTACTATTTGATACGGTTTAAAGAAGAGCTACAAAGGATAATGAACAGCTACTAAAGCTAGATATCTGAAAATCAGCTCAGAGTTTTAAAACCAGCCGAGAAGCTTTCTGGGTGATCAACTTTGATTGTTTATTAAGTCTTGTAACATAGAGGAAAATCCATATGAATGCAAGTAAGACAACATTCTTCCAATATTTTTAAAAAGGATAAATGGGATTATCTAGATAATTATAATCTGATATTGTCAGGTTATAATTTGGAAATTGATCCACTTTGTCAAACATCTGGGTAGCTGCCACATCATAGTCGTTGGTTTTTCTTCATTCTCTTTCAAGAACTGGAGTAAAACAAGGTGATCAAATTCTTGTTTTGTTTCAGTTAGAAATATGCAAATAGTTCATAAGATTTTGTTTTCTTCACTTGGATACAAAAATCACACTAGTATTTTGTGGAAATTTCAACTACGTCTCTGCTAAGTGGAAATTAGATTATTTCCTTAACTGGGACAGAACTGTGGAAATAGGTTTGGATTACATGACTCATATCTAAACTCCTGAAATTCATAGAGGGGACTTGTGCTTCTCACTTAGCCTCATCTTTATCTTAAACAGGTAAGTACATTTTAAGTGCTGGATGTCATCTCCTGAGCTTTCAGTGTTACTCTTCATCTGAGTTGCTCTGTAGTAACAGAAAATGCTGTGTATTTCTGTCTGACTTTATGGAAAAGAATGAAGCAGAAGCAATCTATGTGCAAATATATGTGTATTCTCTGTAAAACAACAACAACCAATGACAACAATAAAAACCCTAAAACAAACAAAAACTCCAACAAAAAAAAACCAAACAAAAAAAAAAAACCCAAAAAACCACCACTACAAAAAAAAAATTCCTAGCCCTTAAAGGATTTAGTACTGGTTCAATATTTACGGCTCCTTTAGATATAATGTTACAGTTAATCTGTGAACCAGTATTAATGCATATAATTTGCTTAGACTGGTCTTTTTCCAGTAATCTTCCTCCTCTTCCATTAGTTAAAAAACATTTTAGCTTCATTTATTACTTGGTGAATGATGTAGATGCTCCCTCTGAGAATTTGGGAAGATCACAGTATGGTCACACCTGCATCCTTAGATGCCTAAGACTTCAAAGATGTGGCCTCGTGTACGTTGAGCTTGCACACTTTGTAATGCTTTGCTCAAGAATCCAATTTATTGTAAACTTGCAAAGGTACGGGCATGCTCACTGCATAGGAGTTGAGCCTTGCTGAGCCGCTGTTGCAGAAATTTCACTGGGCTTTTGGATCTTGGTAACTAGAGATGAATGACACTTAGTCTAGCAACACAGATACGTACTTTACAGTAGGGAACGGAGAGAAAGGAGAAATTGCAATTTCTTTGTGAAGTGCGGAGAAGGACAGGAACTACTAGAGAGAAGAGCAGTAGTGTTAATTGATGAGTAGTTATGCCCGTACTACAGTGATTTGAATATCTGTTACTGCACCTTGCATATTTGTACTAGAACTGATCAACTACCGCTTTCATAAGTCAAATTTTGTTTAAAGTTAGAGTACTGAAATAGCTGTTTGTCTTTGCGTGATCCAAACGTAGTGGAAATCCGATACCAGTACGAGGAGCTGGTGAAAAGCACATCCTGTCGTCGTCGATGAATATTAGATATGCCGTTTTCAAGACTATTTGCAGATCAAAACAGTTCATTAAACTAAAACTAGCATCATAATCTGCCTTATCAGCCTCTAATTTCAACAGAGATGTTTGCTGCCATTTTTTGACCTTTGATTAGCATCTCTTATTATGTAAATGAAGAGAAGGCCATGTAAAAAAACTGGCGTTGCTGTGCATTTACATAATGATTTGCTTTACTAAGATGGGCAGTTAAAACGAAATAGTCTTAAAATTTCTTCTGTGTAATGGCTGATCTTCTATTTAATGTTTAAAGGTAAGAGGAATTGAATATTCTTACGAAAATTCTTTTGAAACACTGCCTCTATAATTTTCAGAGAAATAAAACCTGTAGACTTCAAACACCTCTTCTGAAAACAAAGCGAGCAGGATTCTTATTATATACGACAGAAGAGAAGGGATAGATGGTACACAGTATCCACATTAACAGTTACTGTGGTACAGGCCAAGATTAATTCTTTTTTAAGTTGGTAGAAACAAATTATTGAGGAATGAATGCCTGCAGCAGACATGTCCATAAAGGAAATAGCTCTGTGAGCTTTCTTCTTTGAGGGGCGAAAAAATGCGAAATGTAATCTCTCTGAAATTTCTCAGGGAGTTCTTTATAGAAGATGTTTTGTATGCAGAGAGATTACATGCCAGAAATGCAAAATGAAGTACAAAATAAGCCAAATAATGGTGAACATCCTAAATGTAGAAAATAATATATAATGCATGATACTTTAAATCTCATTAAAAACAGAAGCATATGTAACTTCCTAGCAACCAAACCTCCAGAGTCTCCCTGGAAAGATGTTCCTTCTCCAAGGGCTCCCTTGTATAAGTGCTTTAATAAATGAAGCACATACGGAAAGTATATCAGCGGTCCCTGCGTGCAGAATATTTCAGTATTCTCCAAAGCCTCGTATGATTGTATAATTTCCTAATCTGATATAATCAACACAAAAACTCCACATTCAATTAATGTTCAAGATCTAATTTTAGGCAACAAGAACCATGACAGCCACACATAAAGCTGGCACTCCATCCTTAATTTCCCTTTTGCTCTACACCAAAAGCCATGTCCCAGTATGGTCTTGGAGAGCTCAACGCTGATTGAGATGCTGTCTCCTGGCTGAGCTATAAAACCACGTTGCAGGCTTATTGTGGTTATTCAAGATGCCGTAGTGACTGCTTCCTGGCCCGAATCCAGCTCCGGTAATTATAGTTAGATTTTGTAATTTCTCTTTCCACTTTCATCTCAATGGGGTATTCTTCCTTGCTGCCTGTCGCAGGCTGTGGTGTAGCGTTAACGTGGGTGTTAAACAGCTGCTGTGGTTCTCACCGCAAGTGGCTGCGTTTCAGTGGTAGGTAAATGACTCCATCGTACAGCGCCTGGAGAATTTGCAGGATAAAGGACGCTTACTGTTTTTATTTTACCGCTCGGGGCCCAAGTTTTATTGGGGTCTGGCCTGGTAGATATTTCTGTACGATCTCCATACGTGTTTTGAGGCCTAAGAACAACGGGGCAAGCCAAAGAACAAATAACTGCCTCAATTCTGCAAGTCCTAAAGGTTGAGAATTTTATTTAAGACTATATATATCGGTCTGTCAGTTTTTAAAAATTGCATCTGCAGTCCTAATCAATGGAACATAAAATATAACCCTGTGTATAGATCCAATGTTTACTGTAAAAATCAGGGATTTTTGTGCATGACCTGCATCCATTTTATGTACAAGCTGCAAAAATGACATTCAGAACAGAGGACAGTGACTTTTTAGTTTGTTTTTTTTTTTTAAAAGCAAACATTGTTTTCAAATGTTTTCCAAAAAAAAAAAAAGGAAAAAAATCTGAAACTGAACAGATGATTAATTCAGTGATATATTTAAGTTTTATGTAATAACCTCCAAGTGTGATATCAGCAAAATAGTAATAAATACATTCGTAGGATGGGGCACTTCTGAACTGCTAATGGTGGTTCAAGTCACGATAAAAGATCAAGGGAATGGAGAAAATTCTCACATTCATAGACACATGAGATCTTACTGGCATTCTGTTTGCTCTCTTGGACATCACCCAGTGTCAGTGCCGCTGCAGTGGACCCTTCTGTGGACGTCTTACCGGGCTCCCGGGCCCTTTAAATATGAGATGAGGGCAATGGGACTCTTAAGATTTTGTCAGAACATGTTATTGTCATTGCAGATACAGTAGTAGCTCTTTGAAAACTACGTATTCTGTGTGTGAAGATCCCTTTCTGAAGATAAACGACTTGGGTTTTTGTTATAACAGCAAAAGAAACCTATGTAACTAGAAGCTGACATCTGTCAAACCCCGGTTCTTGTGATTGTAAACCTGAAATCTTCTATCTGTTGTTGCCAGTTGAAAGGCACAGTTTAGCTGCAATTAATTCATGCTAACAGCAAATATGTTGTATCATTCTGAACTCTGATACGAATTAAAATGGCCACAGTAGAAGCTCTGCGAAGTGCAGCGTGCATTGGGATGGTGACTCACCTTCAGCATTGCAATCCCTTCCCACCACAGCATGATGTTGGCTTTGCCGTTAAACCCTCCAGCTTACTACAAGTCGCAGTTCTTTAAAAACATAACCTCCAGCTGGTTTTGTATCAGAAACTGCAATTGTCTCATTAGCACAGACAATGTATTTTTGTTTTGTCAGCCCCTATCCTTGGCCTACACTTTGGCAGGTCTGTGCTGGAAGTGTATGTGTCACATATTCATCTCACTTTTTCCTAAACATCTTTAAAATTTTGACTTGGCTTATGGATGTTTGCTCTTGGTGTTAGTGTAATGTCCATACATGTACTTGAGAAGCTATAATGCATTTTTTTTGTGGCTTTAACCAGTCATTTAAAATAAATAAACTCATAATTATCAGTTTCCATTTACCCATTTATTAACTAACAATGTTCACAGCGAGCAGTTTGATTTTGTGCTACAATAAGGCAGTCTCTACACGATGACAGATGGTGTTTCATTTTGCCGACGCTGTGCTAAAGTGCTGTGAGTTGTGATGTGTTTGATTTTATTAGAGATCAGATTTAACACATGCATGCTACATAACTGCAATAGCATTCCCATTTCTCATCTGTAGGAGAAAATGAAACTGTGATGAAATGTAATATACTCACCCTCAGGCAGAACTAGTGGGATTGGGAATTGCAACGTAATAAATCTAATGGATATTGCACTACAGGACACTAGAAATTTACTGTTATTATGTTCAGGGAAGGAACTTGGTTTTGTAAAACTCACTTTTATTTCACTGGCATCGGTGCAATTTCACATTATTTAACCATTATAGCCAACAGTTTGCTGCATTGAAAAAGTAACCTAAGCTCGGAGGAACAGAGGGGTAGAAGAGACCAAAAGGGAAAACACAAATTCTGAATGAATAGCAAAATGACAAAATGCAAATGACTCCCTGACAAAACCGTTACAGTACAGTCAATAATGTCTTATCATGATACGCATGTTTAAACTCCATTTATCATTTATAACAATAGACCATTAAGTATAAATGTTACATATTCATACAAATTAAAATACCCAATTTATTTAATCAAAGACCTTTTGTACTTAACTCTCTCCAAGTTTAACAGGTATCAAGAGATAATATTTTTGTGTGACCCTGGAATATGTGCTGCTTTTAAATATTTGCGTGTCTGCTGACAGTCAGAAGGCGCCCTGCTTGATCTCATCTAGCGCATCTTTCCGTGAGCACACAATTTTTCTTATACCTCATCTCCTTTAAGGAACCAGGGGTTCTAATTAGAAGTGCATCATGGTAATTCCATCAAGAGAAAGGAAGAGGTGTTACAGTTGAATCGTAAGCTGATAGGTTAATAGGTTTGTCGTGTTGTAATAGCGTATTGAAGAAGTCAGTTTCTCGGTCTCAGTCACATCATCTGAACGTTCCTGGGTGTACCTGCTTGCTCAGGAAAAACTCAGTGTATCTTTCCAAAACATGAGTGCCCAGGATATTAAGTTTTCCTTTTATTTTCTGTTTGAAGAGTGTGTTTTCAGAGATATTTACAAATTTTAAGGTTTTTTTTAAAGACTGCATTTACTCAGAGTGCAACTCCAGAACTTTGTTTCTGTTTACCAAGATGATGTTGATCCTGTTAACTAGAAATTATCTAAGTGAACTGTGAGTGAAGGATATCAATTTTTTTCCTGTTTATGCTAACTTTTAACCCTTAACTTCTTATGAAATGCAGTACTTGCATTTCTATTCTGTCATCCTTGATAGGATATGGGGTAATGATAGAATGAGGGATAATGGTTTTAAAGTAGAAGGAAGCAGATTCAGACTGGACATAAGGAAAAAAAAATTTTTATACTGAGGGTGGTGGGACACTGGCACAGGTTGCCCAGAGGGGTGGTGGATGCCTCATCCCTGGAAACATTCAAGGCCAGGTTGGACGGGGCTCTGAGCAACCTGATCTGGGTGGAGATGTCCCTGCTCCTTGCAGGGGGGTTGGACTGGGTAGGCTTTAACAGTCCCTTCCAACCCAAACCATTCCATGATTCTATTTCAGGAAAAAAAATAAGTTCTTTTAAGTCTCGTAATCTTAGAGCCTATGTTCTGGTCAAAATACCAATCCTTGTCATAAAAGAGCTCGCTGGCAGTATTGCATTTAGCACCCTGTGCCTTGAGAAAAAGCAGCAGAACACATCTACTGTGGGAAAGTGAAGTCAAAGCTTTCACGAGTAGCTATTCATTTGGGATAGCTCCATTCTTATATTAGGTAGCTTTTAGACCTTTTGTAAATTCACCTGTTTGTTAGTGCTTAGTATTCTTGCTGTAATCACATGAGTTGGTGTGGACAGAAGCTCTCGGTGACAATTAAAATTTTTGGACCTGATGGCTCAGATTTAGTTGTGCGGAATGCTGAGCAGCCCTTTCGTGGAAAAGGCAATAAATCACATCAGGTTTAAAATAAGTATCACACAGCAGAGTATGAGCAAGGAGGATGTGGTACTTGTAAGTGCAGCTGAAGGCTGTGGTGTAGCTGCCCGTTGTTGTTCTCCAGTTGCATGGGAGGCCACGGAAAAGTCAGTGGGATCAGCAATTCAAACTTGGCACTACAGGCTTAAAAATATGTCTATTTGTGTGTTTTACTGGTTTTTCTCAAAAGAATCATAATTACAAGTAAAGACACTTTTTAAAAGTCTGGCGATGAGGGACAGAATGGGTACTGCATTTCATTCTTTTTTTATACATTAGTGCTATCAGCTTGACAGGGTGTTCTGTACTTATTGGGACAGTGTTGTCCCCAAACTTGTTTACGGCTCCTAATGCTATGTCTGTGAAGATGCTTTGATTCTAGAAGATAATGATGTCCTTTATGATATGTTAGGCTTCCATTATTCTGTCACTCTCCATTATTCCTTTTAAGGAAAAATACTTAGTGTAAGACAATTTTATAGTTTGGCAACTAAAATTAGTAGCTATTTTCAGCTTGTTTAGTGCAATTTAGCATTGATATAAAGTTGTCTGCCAATGTATTCTTGGAAAAATATATATATAAAAATATTTTCCCAAATTTCATATCCCAAACGTTTCTACTGTTTGCAAGCAGTAAATGCAGGTAAGTAAGGGGTAAGTCTGTAGGATTTTGTTCATTTGTTGCTTCTGCTCTAAAGAAGAGTAATGAAAGCAGTTGTAGAAAAGCAAGGTGTGTAAAAGGATTAATTCTTTGTACGGAGTATCCTCTTAACCACTGCTTCGCCTTTCAACCTCAGCGTGGTAATCGCTCTGTCAGTAGTGCTCCTTTTGTATGCGTGCGTGGAAACAGTGACGGTAAATCACATACATAGCTGTGAACTAATCAATAGTCCTACAAAATACTCGCTTTCTGTCAGGTGCACTGTGAATGTCCTCTGTGATGCTCTCTATTGAGGGGAGCTCAATTATAATGTTCAATTTTTTTGTTTGACCGCAGTTCAGTACATTAAGTGCTGGCCCTGACGTGCTGGAAGTTAAAATGCTATATCATCTACTGCTACTGAAATGAAGATGATGCAAATTGTTGATGATGTCAAGAAAATTAAGCAAGACCAAATCTTAAAATCAGCTTGGATTTATTTATAACTGATAGTCTGGGTGTATAAATTAATTTAAAGATGAAAGATAAAATATATGGGGAAAATGTTGTCTTCGGTCAGTTTCAAAATCAGATTGCAGCTCAAGTAACTTTCTGAGCTTTTAGCTATTGCCAGGCATCTAGCAGTGCAGCTCTCCCACTGTCAGTCCTCAGGCAGGCAGGCGAAGCTGGTAGAAGTTACTGTTTGCTTCGGTGCCTCTTAGTCCTGCGTATCAAGTCTGGCTGTTACCTTTTCCTCTTGTAGACGATGTTAAATAGGGGATCTCAGTCTCACGAGTGCTGGCATCTGAACATTGATGTCTGGTTTGGTTTTTTTCTTTTTTTTTTCTTTTTTCTTTTTTTTTTTTTTTTTTTTTTGTGGTAGGTCCACAAGGCAGAGAATATCCTACCAGCTCCTATTTTATCATTTAATGTGATTCAGCTTGCAGTTAATTTGTGTATTAGTATTATCATGGCTAACGCAAACCACACTGTCATCACAATTCTTTCACGTTTTGGGCAACAGCCACTGAAAAGGTGAAAATGTGAAGTCTGAGTTTCTTAGGGATCCATAGCGCCAGCCTCCCTCCAAACCAGTGCATGGTGAGAGAATTCAAGGACAAAATCCTGTTGTGTCACTATTATGGCAATGTGAATATTGTTTCTAAGGCTTAAGAAGATTTGCAAAGGCGAAGCATTAGGAACAATTTTGACTAGGTGCTGTAGGGGCCTTGAATCCAGAGCTTTGTGATAATTTTAAAAATATACTTGCATTCCTAATGTGAAAAGCAACCAGAATAAACAGTGATTTCTTTCAGTTATGCTGGGTATGTAACTCCTTCCTTCCCACCTCCCTTAGATCTGGAGGAACTAAGCTGTTATCAGAATAATAAGGTCGCTGACTGTAAGCACAGGATATGGCTTGAGATGGCTTCTGAGGCCAGAAGGGTCTCTGATTTCACGTACCTGTTCCAGTGTCATGTGCTGCTCGTTAAAGGCACCTCCTTAGTCTTTCTGGTATCAATTGGCTTCCACGGCTTGAAATAAGTAATTTATCTGAGGATGCTGTTTGAGATCCTCCATGTATTGAGCTCCTTTTGGTTTCCTCAACAGTGTTACAGAAAGTGAATGGTTAAAAAAAAAAAAAAAAAGGAAGGGGAAGGATTTCAGTAAAACATCAGTTTTTTAATCAAAGATCAATATATTACATACGATAGTTATATTTTTATCTTCAGTAACCTACATTAAACTTTTTCTGTCAGTTCTTAGGGAAAAAAAAATGCAGCATATACTTCACTGCTGGAGCTTGTTCTTTAATTTAATTAAACTTCATTGTTGTGTTTCCTGCCCTCTATACTCATTCTCATTCAGTGTACTTTCCATTATCCCTTTCATTGAAATTACTTCTTCCTTTTGTCAGAAACTCTCCCAACACTTCTTCAAAGGTAGAAAAAGAAAGGATTTTTATCAGCAATTTTAAAATGTTTTCTGTGTTGTATTCATTGGATTGAGAGTCACAGCAGTGCCTGCAAGCCAAAAAGCCCAGTAGTGGTTCTTATTGCCTGTACGGGACTGAAGCTTGACAGGGAGCCTGGGTAATGCCCTCACAATACCAGGCACTGATACTTTATTCCTTTTGTGTTTTGTACAGATCTCATCCCTACCACTGCATACAAAAGACAGTCTCTGAAAAGGTGTCCTATTTATGAAGAAATGGATAGCCTCTACTTGACAGGGGTTTTTTTTCCTTTTCTCAACTTTTAATTGCAGATGAAGTAAAAGCACTGTAAATCAAATCTGATCTGCATCAAATTGCACAGGCATGCTGCTCATGGTAGCAACTAGGGACTCTCTATTAACGTGAACATTTACAGGGTTGATTCTTCACTAAGGTATTCCTGGATGAAAATACAAGAGCCCTCCAGTGGCCAAAATAATACCCTAAAACTGAGTGGTTAACCAAAGCCTGTCTAAGCTCTTGATAAGCCCGTGGTACTTAAGCAGGCTCTGTGCTGTGACCTGAGTTTATCATGCTGCTTCTCTTATCTTTCATTGTTATCCTTTGCTTCCCGATTTTGTTCACCTGCTCTTCTCATCTTTCACTTCGAGGTCTCTCCAAGAATAAATCTTATTTTCACTAGATGTGTGTTGTCCTTACTCCAGCAGGACTTCAGTTCCAGCATGAGGAGTATCACTGATCCTTTACATCAAATGCCAAAGTTATGTCATGTCTTATTTTAGTGATACTGGAACTGTGCGTTATATGGCTCATGCTCTAACATCAGCCTTTCTGTTCTTGAATTAGAATAGTGCCTCTCTACTTTTTAAAAAGGAGGTGCTGATTGTGGAACAAACACAACTCGTGTAGCAAGTTGTCAGGTTAAGATATCTGAGTTTTAGCCTATGATTTCTTTAAGATCAGGAATATGCTGCTCAGTTTTGTTTGGTTTTTTTTTCTAAAATAAGGTACTGTTAAAAATATTACCTCGTATATATTACATATATACTTGTCTTTATAACTGAGAATGAGACCTGGTAGAAAAAAAAATGCTTTAGAATTTCTGGAAAGGTTTTGATTGAAGAAATCAACTATTTACAATGAGAATTCACACAATAACAAAAGACAGTGCTGTTCAGTGGTGGATCATTGCCTCTATAGAAGCGTATGATGACACTTCGTAGCTTCATAAAAACTAATTAAGTGCATGTATTTAATTTATGGTAAAGGGAAAAAGACACTATGGATTTTAACTTAACAGTATGACTCATCTAGTAGCCGATGCTGAAATTAAAATTCTCTCACCTCTTCTTGCAGTGAAAATGCACATCAGGCAAACAATACTGACTGTTTATAAATGTGCAAAAAGCATCTCTGTTATGAGTAAGTTTCCGATGCATGGCCAACATGGAACTGTACCTTCCTGACATGGCTGCTGAAACTCATTTCAAACTGGAAGAGAATATGTGTAGCTTGCTTTGGGTAAACGAGTTGACTTCCAAAAAGAGTACTCGGGCACTTCATACCAACATGACTCGATATTATCGGCTTTCCCTCCATTCCTGTACTGGAGACAACTGTTAAGCAGCTGTTCTTTGTCTTTTAGCCATTCTCCAGAATGCAGAAATATGCCCAGGAAAGCTTTTACACCCTTTGCTTAGCGCATTTCACTCACTGTGAGACACTCAAGATGCTCTCTACTAATAAATAATATCAGTCAGCTAGAGAAGCTTCTGATTTAGTGGCAAGCTTGTAAAATCCTGTAGTGCATGTGTCAAACACAGTAGGAAACACAGGTGACCTATTTGGGAATACTCTTAGAAAGCTAAAAGTCAGTACATCTTTTCTCTTTAAAATGCAAGGACAGTACTTGTCCAAGAAACACTGCATTTGTCAAGGGTGTGGTAGGTGCATGCATCAAGCACATCTCTTGGTAGCTTCTTTTAGCAACTGCTCAACATAGGAAGTTGTCCAGCCACCGAAGAAACGTCACAAAGGACGGAGTGAAGGGACCGGCCTGTGAGCTGTCTGTAAGCTCATTTACAGGGCTGTATGTGCACCCCCGGCTATTTCATGCATGGGATCAGCACTCTGCAAAGAGATGCTTGGATTTTAGTATGCTGTTCTATGAAAGCGTTGGCTTATTAATGGCAAAACATAATACAAAGCATAAAAACTTATAAGACAAATGATAAGTTTTTAGGGGAAAAAAAATGTGACTTAAGAGTCCCAGAAGCACATTTGAATATTAGAGGCAGTTCTTGTCTTCACAACGTAAAATACTGTAGCAGAAATAGAAAATACACAAAGAAGAATGAGACGCATAATCAAAGGATCAAAACAACGTCTATGCAAATAACAAGCTTCTGTACAAAGGAGTGAGTTGAGGACCTTGAGGTGGAGAAAGGTGAGCAAAATAGATTTAACAGTTGCATTGCGTTATGGGTGCCTCCGAGAAAGCAAAATAATTACTGTCAGCTAGGTGGCTGAAAAATTATTTGGAGCAGGAGTCACATCTTTATGCCTTGTTCCACATATTATACTAAAAGATTAATTAAAGTGACTAGATGCATCATGTGTCTACTAAACACCAAAAGGAAGTGAGTTGCAAAATACGGGAAGTGTTGGGAACATAGAGGGGAATTATTACTGTCTAATTGTCCTCCTCTTTGTCTTAGGGCAATCACCAAGGCTGATTGGGAGGGTTAGCAGAATTTCTGTCTGATTTGATATGTCTGTTTTCACGAATCGAAGGACACAAGCCGTTTTTTTCCATCTTGTTTCTAATACTCTTTAAAAGAAGAGAGTTAGTAGCTGAGAGCCAGTTTTTGCTATCTGATGCGGTAGCTACTTAAATTGCTTCTCACTTAGGTGCCACTGTATATTATTTTCTACTGCTTAAGAGTCTGGATGGATTATAGAAATGTGGACTTACAGGTTTGGAACAGAGCGCAGATCCACCTTGTTTAGAATTGTGTCAGAGACTAATAACCAGATGTACCAGAGTGAGACATGAACCCTGTAATAGATCTGATTTCTCCAAAATCCCAATAGTTGCTTCAGTAATGTTGAGGTAAAATTATTTTGCAAATTTAGATGTGGTAATCTATTGACATAATAACATGCGACAATACTATTAGTGTTTTACGTTAGAACGCAAATTTGATTGAGCTAGGACAATACTTGCTTTGGAGTATCTCTTGGAGTTGGAAATTAAAGTCTTGGAGAACATTAACAGCAGTGTTGGAGTTGACATGAATGTGGAAAGGAATGCAGAAGTGTTGCCCTTTATCTTGATTTCTACGTGGAAGCTTCTGAAACTCTTTCTGCCATGCCTGTAATTATTTCTTTGGCTCATTTTATTTCCTATCCTATAGTAATCAGCTGAAGTAATTATTTAAATCGTGACAATCACTGTAGAATACTGTAGCGTTCTTTTTCAGCGATGTAATTGTGAAATCCCGTAAGCACCAAATGTTCCCTGCGATCAGTGTGCCAGTCTTCTGTTCAGTGATTTCCACAACCTATTGATATCCAAGAGGAATTCCACTAGCAGGAAGTTGTGTCAATTAATGTTTTGGTTTTTTTTTTTCCCCAAAAAACATTTGAATGTAAAATATAATTTTAACCTCGTTAAAGTCAATGTATTTTTCCTTATTGTTCTATGAGACCTATGTGCTGAACAGCAACGTCTGGTTTTGGTTTCTTTGTGTATTATCTATAGCCTTGTTAGTGTTTCATGATTTTGTCATCTCAAATATGTTAAAAAATATTGCTGTTGTATCGCATTTAACTCTTGTGCCTGTGCATAAAGTGGAAGTCAGGAGAAAAGCAGGGAATTCCCCTGGCACTCTAACTGCATTTGAATTTAATTTGCCCCTTTCATCTCCTCTTTGTCTTCTCTATTTAAATTGCAAGTCTTTTGGAATGGGTTCTCCTAACACCATTGTCAAATGACCCTTAGTCTTTTCAGTAATAAACAAGATTTATAATAACATGAGTTTAAAGATAATCTGGACACACAAAAGCCCTAATTATGCAAGGGGGGTGGGCAGTTGGAAACCTTTTTTTTTTTTTAAAAAAAAAAAAAAAACCCTCAACCACTTAATTTCCATGCAAAACAAGAATAGCGTTTGTTTCAGATGTTAATCTTCAATTGTATGTGAGTTTTTAGGTTTGTTACTATATAGGAAGAAAGATAAGGATGTACAAACATTAATTGTGAACTTGTAATTTTTTCTCTGATACCTCTTGGCAATATGACATCAGTTCAGCTGAGAAGACACCCAAGACCCTGAGTAAAGGTAAATGCATTTTGTGGGGTAGCTAAAGAAATGGGACTTTAGATTCTTGGGACACATGTTGAGGAAGCTGCTAAACCACTGGACTTTTGGTAACCTTTGAAAACCTAACCAACACTTGTGTCGTATGAAAAGCCCACCAAAAAACCCCACTTTTGTTTGTCACGTGGATGACAATGCTCTATGGAATTTTGATCAAATCCACATCTCTCTTGTTGGCTTTCTACTGTATCTTACATTTTATGTAATACAAACCAAGACAGCTGTAAAGAACAGATGTGCCCTGTCCATCTTCGTAGATGGATGCCTTTAGCAGTGTTTGAATTCATCATTTGTGTTTTGCTGAGGGTTTTTTGTTTTGTTTTTTTTTTTTTTTAAGGTCACATTTGAGTTTTACTAGTGTTAATTCTGCATTAATGAAACTAGTAATTTTCTGCTGCTGTTCTGTAATACCCTACATTGTCTCTCTTTGCTTGAAATTTCATATCTGATGTTCTTAATGTTAAGGTCAATTTTATTGATCCTTTGGATCTGTTCTTTCATTGCATTATTACTAGACACATACAGAGAGGGTAACTAATCTTAATATCTTGTGTTCACAACTCTTTTTTAGCATGAAATCAGTAAATGACATTAATTATAATAATCTGTTAAATATACTTCACCTACATGTTAATTGTAGCAGACCATTCTCATTTATTTCTCTGGGTAGGCTATTAATTCAACCCAGATGGTACAGCTTTTTCAGACTGTAACACTCCGTGTTAACGGAATAAATCATGTTGCCAAGATACAGGAGCAAAAATGTTATCGCATCTGAATAGGTTTTAAAATGATATAAGCATGAAAGAAACTTACCTTTTAATCGGGGAAGAAGGCTTAGTTAGAGCAGGGTCAGTAACCCAGCCCTGCTTTGTAAGGCAGGAGGTATTACTTGCAAGTACAGGAATTTCTATTGTGTTCCAGAATATCAAACACTTTGCAAAAATACCTTTTTTTCTGTGCATAAATTAAGCCACCTAAAAGACATGATGCAAAATAATTGTCTCGTTTTATTTGAGAAAATATTAAGTGCGTACTGTTAAAAAGCTTTATGCTTTTCAGCAGAAGTAGGTAGAATGCCATGTTTACTGTTTGCAATCCCTGTTGAAAGGAATTGAACTACTGCACTAACTGTAAATAATATGTAAAAATTCTTCTCACCTGTAATTAAAATAGATTTATATCAGTTCCTTCCTCTTCCAACTTTCCCCGATTAGTGCGCTCAATATGTAGTCCTGTGCTGGCTATAAAGAGTAAGATTTTTACTTTGATGTGAAACACGTTTTAGGTGACACATTACTTCTTGAATACCTCATTTTTTAAATCAGTTTCCCATTCTACACATTCACACACGCCTCCACCATGTTCACTTGCACAGTATTTTGTTTTTTACTCTCATTGGGCATATTCTAGAGATACAAGCTGGATCGTATTTGGGTATTTCAAAGCTCACTATTTTGTCTAGATGAACGAATCGGGATAATGCTTTACAAAATAAGATTAATGTCATCTTTAGCTTCTTTTTTTTACCGTGTAGAATAAACATTTTTTGAATGATGGACATAGAGCTTTCCATAACAAAAATGTAGTTAACCTAGTTAGATCAAACATGCACTCTTTCTAAGTATAGCGAAGCAGACTGTTCTCACTTTCTTACTCTGTGATAAGAACTAAATGGAATAATAGCAGCTTTAAGTGTATTATCTGCTCATATCCAGAAAGAAAACTATGAACTTGAGAAAAACTGATACAAATGCAACAAAATTTTCTTGGTATCTAGGTGTATTTTCCAAAACACTCAACTAGCATGGTGGAGTAAAATATTGTGTTGGTTTTGTTCAGTGGCGGGGGGGGGTGTGGGCTATGGCGGCACTTTCTGTAGGAAACTGCTGGAAGTTGTTTCCCTTCTGTCCTGTGGACTCGGCCGGGCCTAGGGCGGACCCGCTGCTGGCCAAGGCCGAGCCAATTGGTAGCAGAAGGTTCCGTGATAATGCCTCTGCCATAATGTATTTAAGAAGGGGAAAACAGAAGGAAAAAAAAAAAAAAACAACAAAAAAAAAACCAAAACAAAAACAACAAAAAAAAAAAACCCCTCAAAAAACTATATGAAGAAGTGGGGGCAGAGAGGGCAGGTGTTGAGCCTTGTGGGCCTTGCAGGCCTCACCCTTTGGCCTCCCACGCAGCGGCCGACTGGGCCCGACTCAGCCCGGCCAGGAGAAGTGGAGGGGAGATGAGATGTGAAGAGAACCTGAGAGGGGTCTGCCTGCCTGTTGTGAGGAATTTCTGGTGAGAGGAACGGCTGGAGACACCAAGGTCAGCTCAGGAGGGGGAGGAGTAATGCTGCTCCTGGCCAGAATTCCCCTGCAGCCCGTGGAGGCCCACGGAGGAGCAGAGATCCCCCTGCAGCCCGTGGAGGACACCACCCTGGGGCAGGCAGAAGCCTAATGGAGGCTGTGACACGTGGAGGGTTTGTGCTGGGCCAGCCTGTTCCAGAGGGATGACCCACACTGGAGCATTTCACGAAGGACTGCAGCCCATGACAGGGACTCCATGGTGGAGCAGGGGAGGAATGTGAGGAGTTCTTGCCCAAGGAGGAAGCAGTGGTGTAAAACAACACGTGATGAACTGACCGTAACCCCCATTCCCTGCTCCTCCCCTGTGCCACTCAGGGGGGCAAGGATGTAAAGGTAATTGAACATAAACTTAAGCCTGGGAAGAGGAGAGGGGTGGGGGAAGTTATTTTGTTTTCTCATTATCGTGCTTTGGTTTTAATAATAAACAAAGAGTTTTCCCCAAGTCGAGTCTGTTTTGCTCATAACGGTAACTCTAAGGATCTCTCCCTGTCCTTATCTCAAACCTTGAGCCTTTTTTCTTATCTCTCCCTGTTCTCTTGGAGGGTGCAGGGTGTGAGAGAGACTGCATAGCTTGGTCCCAAGTGGAGCTAAACTATGACAAATAGAATGCTTTTGCAATCTTTCCAGAAGTATTTGCTGTAAGAGGTTATACCTTGGCATGAATTTTTATGGGGCAGTGAAGTACTAGCAATTATTACTTGAACCTTTTTAGGCAGTACTAGTTTCATGGTTCAGCAGCACCTTTGGGACACATGCTAGAGATACTGATTTCAACAGTCAAGAATAAGTAAGGTTAAAAAAAACCCCAACCCTGAAGTACTGCTGATTCTTTGATAATTTCAAATAGTCTAATTTGTGTATTTTGGAAACAAAAGAGTAAACTTTGGCTATGACTTGAGACACAGTTCTATGACTTATGCCCCTTTGCTGCTGTGAAAAACGGTCAATAGTTGATGTTTTGTGTTCTACAGCATGAATTTCTAGTCCAGACGCCATAATCAGCTACCATATTGCTTTACTTCTATTTTTTTCTAGTTTTAGGAAGGTGTACAGTTTAAACTCTGAATCATAGTTACCACCCATATAAAATGGGACTGTTTTCTAATTGCTGTTAAACATGCTGTTAATTGCTTTCTTCGTTGGGAGTCTAGACTCTGGCAGTTCATCTCTTGGAATTAATCTGTTTCATTAAGGGCAGGTAAAACTGTAAAAGTAATAAATAATCTTTGCCTCTCTGGCTGTCTGGACAACGTGGAGTGAAATCATTACAACATAGTGTTCCCTGAGTACATTTTGGTCCTGCAACCCCGCTATTTAAGCCACTGAGAGAAAAAATTGCTAAGTTGCCTGAGTGCCAGATTTGTAGAGCTACCGAAG
The DNA here is from genome assembly GCF_036417535.1 of Chlamydotis macqueenii. Lineage (NCBI taxonomy): Eukaryota > Metazoa > Chordata > Aves > Otidiformes > Otididae > Chlamydotis > Chlamydotis macqueenii. Next base: position 19,216,213 of record NC_141568.1, read on the forward strand.
GCACACTATGAACCCATAGCAGGAATTAGGATAACATGCAGTCCTCATGATCCCTCCCTTAAGCTTACTGGGCCACATTCTGCTTTTTCATGTACCACAGCAGTGGGAAAGACCTATGGGCTAAAAGTGGCCTGCTGAGTCCAGTGCTAGCCCTCGGTTTGAAAGAAATGTACCTGAAAAGAGAATTAAAAAAACACCAAACAGCAAAGCCAAAGTATAACCTAAAACATATGAATTACAACTAGGAAATGTTTCTAAACTAACTATCAATAAGAACTACACAAACACTACGTGGTTACGAGTAGCTTTTAGCTAGGGAATGTAAAATCTCAAATGGCACAGATAACGTCAGTCTGAATTACCGTTTTCAGAATGACACAGATGTTAGGATAAGGAAGCATAAATGGAAATTAAAGAGAAACAAATTCAGAACAGATGTCAGGAAGCATTTTTTTTCATGCAGAGAATCACAAACGTGTGGAATGGCCTACCAGGCAAGATTGGTAAGGCAAAGGCACAGGGGACGTTCAAGAAGTGATCAGATGGCATCATAGGGGAATTGAGCAGTAAAAAAGGAAATGAGCATGCATAAGGCAAATGGTTTTAATTTAATCCCAAACAGTGTCCGTGTTCTTACGTTATTAATACTTGCATATTTACCTTAGATAAACACACAGAATTCCTGCATTTAAAAAAAAATTGCACAAAATAGCCTCATTCTGAGTAGAAAATAAAGACAAATTTCTCATCTTTCCTGTAACACCTTTAAAAATTGCATATATAACAAACAATTTTTTGGGGTATGGTTTCTCTCTGTATTCTGTATTGGTCATCTGTAGATGTTAGCCATGCGGTCATAGGGGAGCTTATGAATAACTTTAGAATGCGTTTCTCAGGAATGGCATCTTGTTGATGTTGCCGCTTGTCTTTTTAGGATGCTTGCTCCCCTGAGCTCTATTTTCACACAAAATACAGGTGGAAGAGATGATGTACTTCATCTCTTGGGAAGAAGCAGATGTATAATGCTCCAAGCCCCAGTCCCACAACACTTATTCATGTAACTTTGTGTTTTGCCTGCTCTGTTAATTTTGGTGGGACTTTTCCTGTGTGTAGCTACACACACAGTTGTTTGCAGGATAGGGTTATGTGACTCTTGTAGGAGTCATGTTTTCTGGTATAGACGTTATATTTCAGTGTAGAGAACTTTGAGCCTCAAATGTGGAAAGCTACAGAAACTCGAGTTCCCAAAAGCCAGATCCAGCTTCTGAATGTGGCAATCAATATTTGCATCGTCACTCTTTGCTGGGCTGGGTCCAACGGCGAATAAAGGAAAGATCAAAATAGAAAGTGGCTCTGAGCCGTGTTTATGGACCTCTTCTGTTGCCTTACTGAGCACTTGAAAGTAGCTCTGGAAGTACCTGTAGTGGCATTGTTTGCAGCTTATAGCACAAGCAGAACAAGCTTTTTTAATTTTTGTTATTACTCTGACCATTTCTCTTCTGCTTCCCTGATGTGCTCACTGTCTTTTTTTTTTTTTCCCCACTCATTATGTAGCCACTGCATGAGGAGAACTCCTGAGAAGAGGGCTGTATAGGACACCAGTAGGAGTATTGGACATCTCAAGGAGTTGAAGCTAAATACTGATGAGGATTTATTCCTTTCATGCTAAATGCAAACTTGGTTTAGAAGTTTGTTTCCTGGATATAGAAGTTTGGCTCTTCTGCATAATAATACCATTAAAATTCAGTGTAACGTATTGTGGGGGTTTTTTTCCTCTCAACAGTGTTGCTACAATAGACTAAAAAACAAACCTGAACCTAGTAAATGATGAGGAAAAAATCAAGGGAAGTATTTTGTGGATTTCAGAGAACCATGTTCTCACTGTGTGTAAATCACCACAGCACTACTGAAAACAATGGCAATTGCAGTAAATAACATTCTGTGGCTTTCCTGCTGGCTAGGTGGTGTTTTACTGGCTGTTGTAACGCTATTGTTTGTGCTATCAGGATTTTAATTTTGCAGATGTAGAAACGTAATGGAATCCACCTGGTGGATAATTGAGTTTATGCCTTCCACTTTGTTAGCTTCTAGTCTCCTAAGTCCCTGACATGTAAATTAATCAATTAAACATTGATTTTATGTACCACTTCCCTTTAAACTGTTCATAGATAACATATGATCAGTATGTATTTAAAACTCCTAACGTTTAAACAAATCACCTCGTCATTTAGGTGCAGACACAGAAAACTAAACGATGCAGTTTTAACTTATCTGCTGTAGGCTGAAAATGCTGTCTAGGCTTATCTTTTTTTAATGTGCTTTTGACATAAAACCAGTTCACTAAGTCACATACTGAGGAATTCAATAGCAGAATGGGCTTAATGATTTACTGAAATAATATGTAAATCTCATAGTCACATACTGCGTGTAGATTAGGAACTCCCTAGAAGAAAAAAGAAGAGAGCTATAAGAAAACAAAGTGATAGTGCTGGGTTACTTTTGAACGTTTGGGAGTTTTAATCATAACCTCATGTTGATATTCCTGTTTCCATTGTGCTTGGCAGCAAGTCGCTGTTTTAAAATTGTGTTTCTATTTCACTGTCAATGTCTGAGACTGAAATACAATGATCCATAGCAACATTTTCTTAATTATACTACTATCAGTTAATTAACACTTGTACAATGCATACCAGGCATAGATTAGAAAGAGAATGAAGACATGTCCCATGTCAAGGAGAACAGGCTGGGATTTTACAAATGAAGAGGTCTAATGGAGTTCAGCATCACTTCCCTTTGACTTTCAATGAGAACGCGATACCTGCTTTCTCTAGCAGGCTTTGAAAACCTTGGCTATAGAGCCAGGGGGCCAGTCCTGCAGCTCTTTGCAGAATACTGAGTGTGGTGTGTAGTCTGGAAAGACTGCTCTGCACAGATTTGGTAGTGATTTTACAAAGCTGAACCATAAGTCTAGATACGTCTGAAATGAGCCAGACTTATTAACAGTACTGAATACAAGTGTCAACGTGCACCAGATTCTTTGATACATTTTTGTTGTATTATTAGGTGCAACAAACTTTTATGCGAGATCTTTACAAAGTCTTATGGAAGAATTTTTGTTTTTTAATAGTTGCACAAAAAAAACCCCCACCCTTATCCCTTATTGATTCTTTTTTCCTTCTACAGGTAAGAAGCAAAGTGACAACGTTAGAATCTGTAAGATAACACCTTGTTCAAGATGGAAGAAGTCAATTATTGTTGAGACTGTATGAACAATGGGCTAAACTTACCTGAGCTACGTCTTGCCAAAGACACATCCCAGGATGATTTCAAAGTACGTTTGAGAGATGGTATGTGTTATATACATGTGTTCAGTAATGTCTAGCTGGCATGTTAGAGGCAATCTCGCTTTTGTTTGTTTGAAAGTACCCTCAATTCTAAACCAGTTCTGTCTCTTTCCGTGATTTTGAACATGAAAGAATACATTCTTACACGAGTAGCAAGATCTTTTAAATAATGGAATATAATTCCATCAGCACTGTGTTCTCCTGTTATTTATTACTGTACTAAATTATCTACAACTGAAGACATGCAGTTTATAATGAGGTATCTAATGATTTATTTTTGAAAAAAATATTAGCTTTATTATTTATTAATTCTAGCAGTATTCCTCCGTGTATACTCCATAAATATTAACATATCTGATGCCTTGTAAAGATAGGATGAAAATAGGATTATGCCTGATGTATGGGGAAGATTTGACATCTCATTTTAATGTAGTTGATCTTCTATAGCTTCTAGTATCAAGAAGCTCAATTAATTAAGAACTTCTGTCAAAAAAAAAATTAAAATAGTCCTAGTGTAAGGATATTTGGAGATTTGCATTTGGACTAGAAACACTGTTTAGCCATGAACATTATCGGAGAGGTTGTGAAGTGGAAGAGTGCATTTTGTTCATTTGTGGAAGGCTAAATAAACTGTTGTATTGCTCAACAAATACCCATATAAAAATATTGAGAGGTATGTGAGGATATTGTGGTATGTCCTCACAGGACATCTCAAGTTGTTCTCCTAAAAGTAATATTTATGCTGGATATTATTTTAAGTAATATTAAAACAGTACCAGTAGCTACTTCTACTGTTAAAATTAAGCCAGATACCTCCTCTTGATGCTGTATGAATACAGCTGTTTTCTGAAACCTACAAAGACCATCTGGAATTTGAGGTTTATCAGATGATTGTTGTTCAAGGCTGGTTTATCTCAAAACGCCGAATCCTTTACGTTTGTGCTGACACGGTCTTTTGTGGAGTCTGATGTAGAGAAATTTCCTTTAAGCTTGTTATGTATTTGGTCTTAAGAACATGACAATCACTTTTTGTTTTGAAATACGTCATTAAATACAGTACTGTCTTTGTAAGTATTGTAAGGATAAATTTACAGATTGTTTCATTGTAATTTCTCTCAGGTTTTCTCTTCAGATGGGAAAATTCATCTATCACACAAACGTTTGTAAATACACCATATTAATGCTGAGATCATGAAGACTTAGAGAACTTGATGTTTATCTGTGTTTGCCAGTTGTAGGTAAGCTTGAAACACTCCAAGGGGCATTGTAGTGATTTAACAAATGCAACTTTAACATAGAATTAAACATGACATAAATAATTTATAATACAACTTGATCTTTGCTTTGAATCTTTGAACAAACATGCTGTTTTTCCAAATAGCTTGATACAGGTAAGCTAGCTAAACAGTCATGTTCTGTGGAGAAGAGAAGGCAGAGTTCCCAGTTACAGCTGGTTGACTGTGTGCAGGTGAAAAGTCCCAGCTGATAACTTGATAACAAGAGAGCAGTAGGAAAAAGGAGCGGTCTCATAGATCATCTTCAAAGATCCAGATGTAATTAAAGCCCATTATGTCATATATTCTGTAAGGCATTTCATTTCTTTATTTAGTTTTCTAGGAAATGTAAAGGGGCCAGTAGTACTTTGGTGAGCTCTGCTTTTTTAAAAAAATGTAATATACTGGTTCCAGATGTGTTTGAAGCCAGTGTGAAATTGGTGGATTCAAGAAGGCTTACTTAAAAATCTTAGAAGTAAACAGAATGACAAGTCTAAGGCACTTGCATTGCATTTGTAAAGATTTATGCCAGGATGTTTGGTGTTGATTGTGGCTTCTCTTATCAGATCTCTTCTATTTTCATTAGAGAACAGACTGTGGCTTTGGCTTCAGGCCAGTGTGTTTTGGCAGGATTGATATCGTATAAATGGTCTGGCCATCACACACATCTTCGTGTGTACAGCGTAGGAGAGGACTCTGACATTTGTATGCCATATTGGAAAAATTATGCTGAGTTTGCTTGCTACAATTGATATTAGCTCAACAAAGCTGAATGTATTCTTTGCATTTCAACACGTGGGATCAGGATCCAACTGATTCTATTTTCTTGTTGTTACCTCTAGATAATTACATTAGGAAAAAAAAATGGGTTTTATGACATAATATGAATGAGGCATTTAGCAATTCCTTAAAATTGTGGAATTACAAATAGTTTGGATTTGCTATGTATTTATTAATACAAAAGGGAAAAGAATTTAAGTAGCATACACACATACAGTGTACACAAACATATATTTATATATGGTCTATACAAGATGCTGCATAGTTTGGGTGATATTTGAAAGCATATCGCTCAAGTTGTGACACTGATCTTTGAAGGAATGCCGTGCTGGCTGCAATGGAATACCTCATTACGAATATGAGGCGGAATCCATACATGAAAATCAAGCAAAGAAACCTGTGTGTTTCCTAGGCGTTATTGAGATGCCGATGAGAATGCTGCATGTGTGTCTGGAATTGGAAATCATTTTCTGGATGCATTTATTCCACATCCTTGGTATAAAATACCTACAAATAAATTCTAGGGCTCTCCAAAGGCTTGTATGTATTTGCTACTGCTCACATGTTTCTGAAATCTATTGTCAGTCATTTGACAAAAACTCAGTGTCAAATAACCACCAGTTCACTAGCATTCCAGACTGTCACCTTCGTTTTACGTCTTTCCTGGGAGGAAAAGCATTCTTGCAGGTTTGTTCTGTGCTGGGCTTTTGTTTGTTTGTTTTTTTTTTCCCCTGGAGGCAGCAGACTACAAAATCTTTTTCTTGCTGAACATTAATTTCTTGAAGGCCTGTGGGATAAGGTTAAGGCTGCTGCAGCGGAGACTCAAAGCTAACCCTAAGCGGAGAAGTGCAGCGCTTCCTTTTGTGAAGTAAAATTAAAAATTGAAAGCTACTTTGGCCATGATGCAGCTTCCCATTGGCATTTATATTTGCTAGCAGAACTTCATCTCAGTGCAGCTTATGCCAGCCTGAAGAGCTTGATGCAAAGCTCCTTAGTCCTATAATTTTTATTTGTATAAACTTTGTGCTTTTTGGGTCAGGTCAGAATTATTTGTAGATGCTATGTCTGGTAGACATATGTTACCTCAGGAAAAAAAAACAAAACTGGTTTGTATAACAGTTTGGCACAAAAGATAGAGGAAAGCAGGGCAGAAATGAATTGCATTGAAGAGATGTGTTTCTCCTCAGATCAGAATAAAGAAAGGATTGGTTTAATCCATTTCAAAACTATGAAAGCTGTAACAAAGCATAATACAACACTGGAAGTATGCTATAGGTTATAGTAATGCGAATACAAGAATTCTGATATATGACATAACTAATACATCTGTATTTATCTTTTCTATATTTTATGAGACATTTATTTTTTTATAGTAATTTTGTAAAGTCTTTGTCAAATATTGTGGCTTTGATTCATTGTTCCTTGATTCTTGCATTGCATGCTAGAGCGATTTAGAAGTTGAGTGATTGAGTGCTCGTTCAGACTCTGAGATTTTGCCCAGGTACTCTTTCTCCAAACTGAAGGTTAAACTGTATGTGTTGTTTTAAGAGTGTGTTTTTAAGAGTGACAGGAAATGTGCAAGCAGGATCGTATTAATATATGAAATGCGTTAATTACTTTAAAATGCATTTTGCTTGTTCTTCAAATGGCATTACAGCCCTGCAATGATAAGTATCTCATTCCTCATTCTTGTTTTTTTTTTTTTTTTGCTATACAGCATTTTTTTGGACGTGAGAAACAAGAGACAAGTGTGATTATCTGGGCCTCAGAGAGAATTGTGGCAGGAAATGTAAGTATAATTTAAATATCCAGTAGATATTTGTTAACTGTGATACTGTTGAGCACAAAATAGGCTTGATTAATATGCATCTGTTTAGCCTTTTTAAGAATTGTATATCAAAGAATAAAGCATTCGCATTTTGTACAAAGTATGAGGCTGTAACCGTATCAATATCACTATAATTACACTTCTAATCTTTCCTCTGAGTATCTCAACTTTCCTTGGTGGCTGGCATGAAACTTTTTAAAGAGAGATTATTAATATCCATATTTGAGTTTGTGAGAACTTTTACCTGAACTTCTCTGTGTGCTATCTGATCGAAGAAATAATCTGAAAAAGAATGTTAGCTCTTTTCATATTTGAAATATAAGAGTGGAATGGGATAAAAAAAATAGCAATATACTGGGTGTATTTTGTGATCTCTAAGTTCAATTTGCCAGAAAATGGTAACGTTACGCAAGAAGGCAAATATCATGTCTAAATATGGACAGGGATAAATCTAGCCAAAAAAACCAGTCATGGATGCAGATGTCCCTGCTGAAGTTTTTGCACCTGGGCCATTTGGTTTCCAAAGTGACCTCCTGACTGGCCGCAATGGCTGCCTTCTCTTCAGGAGCCAAAAGAGGGAGAGGCTTAAGTGGGTCCATATGGCACACAACAATCGACAGTAAAGATGCGTTGCCAACTTGGTATTGCAACTACAGTTTGTATTTCAATGTGCTGTGGAATTGGTTCACTATTCACAGAAGAGCAAATACTGCCAGGAGCAGCTTAATCTATGAATTTATCTAATTATGTCCTAAAAGCACTGGAGAGCTGCAGTATGAATTCAGATGTTGCGAGATGAAGCCAAAGTCAATTTAACCTGAACTGTGCAAATTCCAATTGCATCCAGAATCAAGAAGTTGAGCTTCCCTTATCTATGGTGGCAAAAAAAAAAAATTAAAATGTTGTACTGTACTGCATCTTTTGGGTAGGATATAGCATCGGTTGACTTCCAGGAGTTAAAGAAAGATGACAAAAAAAAATATAAATAAGCTGTTGAACACGGTTATGTATGACCTGAGACAACTTTTTATTGTTTTTCCTTCCCACCTTGGACTTCACAATAGAATTTATTTCAGATGTAAAAAGAATAAAGGACCTTTGATATAATTGCCGTGAAGCTAGAAAATTAAATGATATTACTGTAAAGTCATTGTAATAGCTTAGACAATAATTTGGCTGTGTTTGAGTGCTAGAGCTCTGTTTGTTCAGTAGTTGTTCATTATGTAGTTTTATTGGTTATTTTTCCCTTTTATCATCTGTTGATAGAGGGTGCTTAACTATTTATGAGTCTCTCCAAGGGTGAAGTTTGCTATTTCCTAGCCAGAATTATCAGTGAGAGGAGCGTAATAGTATGGGTAGTGTGACAGCTGTGTGTACCTGTTCCATTGTGATATCTAGAAAAAGATTTATGTATGGGAGTCATTCTTTCCACCTGAAGACAGCTGCATAGTTTGGGTAGGACATTGCCTTGTGACGGTGGTGTTCTTGTTGACTAATGGTAGATACGAACCAAACACATACTTGCATTTGATAACCTAAGTAGACACCTGCCCCTGTGGTTCTACTTAAACCAAATCTCTTTAGAGTAAAAAAAAATAAAAGAGAAAAAAAAAAGAGGGATTTCTCTAGCTGGTTTATCTCTGGTCGTACTGGTTCTACTTAGAAATGCTGTGGCAGGATCTGAGGTATTACTGGAAAGTACAATATTGTATTATATTGAAAGAGTCCCTAAAAATACATAGCAGATGGTCTGAAGATATTTTTCCATCAGGTTTTATTTGGCTCGCAGTTGAGCCTAAAAGATGGCAGTAATTAAAAAAATCTCTAATTGGTGTAGCTGACTAAGGAGTATTCACTCAGTGGTTTGGTTTTGGTTTTTTTTTTTCTGATGTAGAAAACTATTCCCACCGCATTTTTCCAGAGAATGTGTCACTGCTATTTAGTTTGTGTGGCTCCTCTTTCTTTACCTGCCTGTGACTGCCATAAGCTTGCATTCCAATTTCTCATGTTGTCCCAAAGATATTTTGGCATTCGCTCTTTTCATCTTAACACAGAAAAATGTTACTTCCAAAGACTGGTACTTCCAAACGGTAAGTGCACATAGCCTTGCACAGTCAACCTTTCACAGAGCTGCTGCAAAGAACAGATTTTTTAATAATCTTATCACAAAGCCGTGCGGTTATGCAGATGCCATACTTACCAGGAATGGAAAACCTGGACTCACAGGGTTTTCACAAGTTCAATATCGTTCATCCTGCTATTAAATTCTCTCTGAAATGCTTCTATACCTACTGTGCTCTCCTAAGCACTCTTTAAAATCTTTAAAAATAAATAAATAAAAAGTCAAATAGCCTACAGTGCATAGAAGTAATCTCTGTAAAAACAGCAGTCAATCCAAACACACCAAACTGGTTTTAATATACAGCCAAGCCAGCAGACATCGCTGCACGTGCAAGAAGCTGAGTGCTTATACCAATCTTATTAAGATGAAGGCTTTTATGCCACAAGGCTATTCTTCTACAAAACAAAATATATTTTTTGAAAGGCCAGCTAAGTTACTGTAAGGAATTGCTTCAATCCAGAAAGAAACCCTATTGATTATATACATGTGATTAATAACATACAGTTTAGGAACCCACAGGGAAAAAAAACCATTAAACAATTACTGATTTTCATGTTTATAAATTTTATTTTATATAAAAATTTATATTCACAAGACTTCACTTTGAAAGAAACTTCCCATGATATTCTCATCTAGCCTTTAACCAGATGCATTTGTTCAAGTAATGAAAAGTATTACCTGCAGTCTAAAATTTACCAAGTGACTGATTCTAAAACCAGAGCTGAGGAAAATCTGAGGCAACTTCATCTTTCCTGTTCTGTCATTGCCATGATTCAGCTGTGAGAACTTCACAGCTTTGCAGAAAAATGCATCTTTCCAGTTGGCTCCACATAGTTTTGTACAGCTCCAGTAGCTAATTCGATTGTGTATCTGAAGTTTGTCTATCATGTATTGTTGAAACAAGACCAAGAGTCCTAAAACATCTCAGACTATACCTCTGTGTACACGCAGACTGTAGCTCTGTATACAACTTTGAGCATTAAAAAAAAAAAAATTCCAGTCTCTTGGCTAATTGCCGTGCCTTCATTATATGCAGTAGAATTTGATGTAAAGAAAGGTAGTTGCAGAAGAAAGCTAAGTGTTAAGAAAATATTTATTCACTTTTGCGTATTAGAAGAAAGAGATGGTGTTTAGAAGCCAAGGATTACAATTTTCCTGTGATAATTTTTCTCTCATCTTAAAATGTCAAATATAAGGTTATTTTATGACATTTTCTTTAGTAACTTCAAAATATCAATTTGCCAGAACTTATTAACCTTGAAATATGTTTGGTGTAGTAAAATGTATAGGCTACCATAATGTTATGCAAATTTTCATTGTGGTAAAGAATTTTAAAAGCCAATATTAAATGATTTCTTTGTTTTCAATTTGCTAAAATGACAGATCAGTGCCAATAAATGAGCAGTATTTATCAGATACTTGGGGACGTGTAAATTTGAAGGAAAGGCAGAGGCGTTGTAGTAATAGTATTTTAGCATGGGTAAACACAGCAATTGTAGATGCTCGCTTGATAAGTTCACTAATGGCATGCCTGGGCTGATGGCTTCTGACCACATATCCCTCCCGACAGTGGCCTGATGAGCGTTTAAAGTAGGCCTGGGGAGATTTTGTGTGGGATTCTGTGTATCTTGTACAACTTTTCCGTTCCCCTGCATGACCCTACTATTTGAACGGCCCTGATATAGCGTGCTGAACGGGGCACAGGAGGAAGCGTAGTCGGTGCTCTCTCCATACGCTGAGCAAATGAAGACTCTCAGAGGCCTTGGGAGAGCTGTCCCAGGGGATTGTGACCAAACTCAAGTGACAATGGGGAGAAAGGAACAAAGTGGGAACAAAGGGAAGTCTGTCAAAACGTTAGGTGAATTGGGAATGCTCTGTGCCACTTCCAGTGTTGAAATGGCTGATGTGGAGGTTTTAGGGCAGTTTTGTACTCCAGCACCTCATCAGGATTCTTTGTTTTGGAAGTATCTGTTGGTTGTCTGTGTTTAGAGATAGATTGTCTGTTTCTAAATGATAGTACACCTTTTGTTTCACAGCAGTCCGGGTTATGTAGGTGATGATTAAAAGGAAGCATCTGTTAGAGATTGTGAAGGCAAGTCTTTACCGTAAGAGCAGTACGCTAACACACGCACTGGGAGAGAGAACTGGCATGTGTGAGGGAAGTTAAGGTCTGAGTCTTGCTGACCCACGAACCTTTCAGATTGGGACTGGTTTGGAAATACCGTGGAAACCTGTACAGTCATAGAAGATAAAATTAAATGTGCTATTTGTTCTTAAAGTGCGGAAGTCCCTACCAAAGCCTGTCCACGCTGACTTGTAGTTCAGAAGTTTTAATAGCTTTATGTGCCTTTTAGTCTTCCTTCGATGAACGCTATAAAAATTTTGTTACTACATTTCTTTAACATGATTTGAAGAAATAAATAAACTGAACAGTCTCCCAGCATGTTCTATTGCAGTCTCAGTTCAACCATTTCGGCCACTGGTTTACGAGCTTTGTCCATTGTTGCTGTGGTAGTACCATACTGACCTTTCCTTGGCCCATCTGGTACGCTTTTCAAATGAAGGTTGCTGCTAACAATGCCCCAGTTCAAGCTGGTGCTGGAGTGCAATTTAGTCATTGTTCACCAATGATTAATCAAGAAGAGATTTCATAATGAAGTCAGCATTAAAATGTATGGGCATGTGGCAAATCCGATTGAATGGCAATATCTCAGAATATATAGCGTCATATTGTTGGGTGTCTTTTGTGGCTTTCACTCTCCTGGGGACCCGAGTATAGACTGTGATATGCTTGAAGCTCTGTTTATTTTACATTTTAAATGATTAGTGGAAGATTGAACTTTCATGCTAACTGAAAAATATAATGAAAATGCTAAATTCTGAGGTCCCTATCTATATATTATTAGCTTTTACATGATGTATTTGATTCTTTTGTTCTTGCTGACTCACAGTCCATAACCTTTCTTTTGTTAATGCATTTTTAATCCCCTGTTTGGTATCCCTAGACAAAAAGGCATTGTGATATAGTAGTGGAGGGAAGGAGAAGAAATAGCCTAGCCTAAAAAGAGAAAACAATGGAGAAGAACTAGTTTTAGATGCTTTCATTAAATATAAACACAATTAGGAATAGTCACTAGCCCGTGAGGAGATGAATTATATTAAAAATGTCCATAATTTTGGAATCACAGGAGGGAAGTTATAGCTAGAAGTAGTTTACGTTAGGTAAAAGAGCGCCTGTACACATGTGCACTGTGGCTTGTACCTGGTGCTGCTCTGCATTAAGGACCCAGGTCAAGCCCAGATTATTGCCAGATAAACTTGTGAATTCCAGGATGGAGGAAACAAACTGAACTTGTGGGTATGCAGATTTTATATACATCCTTGCCTTCTTCCATTCCAAGTGTCTAAAGGCTCTCTCTGGCTGGTCTCATGAAAAATTTTTTAACAGGGCTATTGATCAAGAAAATGGTGATGCAGAGTTTCCAAAGTAATAGGATCCCTGATAAACAACAGCAGCTGGCGTTTCGAAGAGACTACTCATTTTTAATCTCCAAAAAGGAAATGGCTTATAGTCATATAGATCTGATAATTCAGGCAAAGGATTCATGCAGGGGAAGGGGAAAGTAGTACTGAGAGAAATGAGAGAAGGAGATGATGCTATGCTGTATAAATAAGGGAAATATGGTACTGAGTACATAGTGAAGTGTTCCATTTCCATATACTTTGGGGAGTATTTGTGGGAGGTTATGTATAATGCTTTATCATTTAACAAAAAAGACCTGAGATCTTGCCACTCCATTGTCTTGAAGATGCAATTTATTTAATCATCATCAAAAGTCAGTTAAAGATAAAAACAGAAACCAGCTAGCGTGTTTCATCTTGAGTTTGAAACAACAATTAGAATTCTGACTTGAACAAATTAAAGAAAAAAAAAAAAAGGCAAAATCAAAAAAGTTCACTACAAGAGCTATTATTGTCATGGTCATCTGACTGCCACTGGAAAATCATCCTGCAACAGAACATGTCAAGGAAAATATACAAGAGGCTTGCGTTTTGCAGAATACTTGTCTTTTTGGCAAAACGTCGCTATCTCTGTAGTTTCTTACAAGTAAAATAAACACTGGTGATTGCAAATGCAATGAGTTATGAGTAGATGGATCTGCATTTGGGAAGAAAAAAAAAAAAGGAAATTGAAGTGATTTCTTCCCTTTCTGTTGTAGACAAGACCGTTATTAATAGACTGATGGGGGGACATAGTCCTTTTTTTTAGTTGCCTACTGGATGCATATCTAGACTTCAAAAAAACCAACCTAACATTAGCAATATCCTTTCCTGGTACCATTTTAAGGACTAAGTGGAGCTATTGTAACGTTACGGGTCTTCCTCTAAAACAGCATCTATTTTGACATATTTTTACTTAAGTAGGGCCAAGAGATTTAACTGTACCAGGGAAGGTCCAGGACACAATATATGCTATGTTTTTGGGTCTCCATTAGTTTTTTTTTTATATTACAACCATCTACTGATTTTCACTAAAATGTTCCTAAACCTATCACTGTAAGACATCTGAAAAACATGTAAATCATAAAGAAAAAATATATCTATCTCTCTCCATCCCTATGGTGCATAGATCCCAAATCCAATGCAATCTGAATTTAAGTTAACAATGTATCTTATTCCAAGAAATATTTTTTTACATTAAATCCTTCATGAAAGACTTAGGTTTTGGGTATGAGATCCCCGTCTTCTTTAATATGCAGTGAAAACCAGCATGTTTTATTCAACAAGTCAGATTAGTGAGTGTATTCAGACTATAAATTTGTACATTATGTACAGATAAAAAACATACAATGCTGAGAAACCGGCAAAGAAATTTCCAGTGAATTTTTTTGTTTGGGTTTATAAAAATAACTGTGGTGCATCAATTACTCTCTATTGCCATGGATACAAGTGATACTTTATTATATAACTGTACAGCTGTGCTCGCTTCTAATATGAAAAACAGACTTTTTCATCTTTCCATTTCATAGTTACTGAACTGAGATAATAACATCCTCTTTTACCTATGAATGTATTCAATTTCTTTACCATTCTCTAAAGTATTATTGATTAGAATTCCATTAAGGCCTTTATAATAAAATCTATATTAAATGCTTCTGTTCTACTACAAAGACGCTATGGATGCAGGGTCACTCTGTTCTACACTACATATGCAACAAAGGTATGTACCAGGAGAGTGCTATTCAGGTTAAAAAGTCAAGCATTCAAAAATTACAGGATATTCAAATTCAGGCTGTATTGTTCGTCTGTGTTATGGTGCAGTCTTCAATCAGGTAAGTATGTTTCTGATGCCTTGTTTATTTCAGGCTGTTCTAACAAGCAATAATTTTGAACAAAGCAAGTTTTATAATTCTGATATAATTCTGAAAAAATATAATTCTGATTGGTTTTTCTGTAGAAATTATCACTGTAGTGTGGAAACCGTTATGCATATGATGAAATGTTTCCTCATAACAGCCCTGGCTAGTAATATTCCCATTGTACAGCTAGGAATCTAGAACTTTGAGAGATCAATGTTGTGAGATCAGTGCTTTTGTGAATTGTAAAATTAGAGCCCCCCATGACCTGACTTTTCCTGTATTTGAACTGTTTGGAGCTTTGTTCTTGCCGACCTGCTCAGAGTGAGCTCATGCTGGGAACTCCTCTGGCGTTGAGGAGCATGCAGTTAGCATTATCCTCTGGGAAATTTGGTTTAGAGTTATCTCCTTATGCCTATGCATTCATCCTCACTACCATTCCGTCTTGGTCTCTAAGGTTATCAAAATCCCTGTTGTTTCTAATATGTGACTGTTGAAACTTTCGTACCTGCTCTGTTCCTCTCACCTGTGTGATAGATGTTGGCTGTGGCAGACTATGTACTGGCTGTAGCATCTCTTGACTTACGGTTGCCGTGGCAGAGGGGAGCAAAAGTTTGGGGAGTAGGGCCAAAAGGGCAAACAGAAATTGAAGCTGTGCCTGACTGTAGTTCGGAGAAAAGTAATGACAAAAAAGGACTTTCACATACTTATTACCAACATCATTAGTCTCAGGTTTGACATGTTTTTGTGCATTTTGTCTTATTACATAATCAGCATAGAAAGTGGAAGGGGAAAAGATATTTTTCTAATGATATAGAAAGGTAACTTTCTAATAGCAGAAAAGGCAAAAAACTCAATGGTCACATGCTGCTCACGTGCCAAAAAGTAAATGCTCCAACATGTTACATGAATTTAAACATTCGGGCATCTTCTGTATTTTAGGAAAATTAGAGAAACATAATACCAGTACTAGTTGAGGTGATGATCTGTAAATAAGTCTATTTCCTTGTTTTAGATTGCACAGAACAGATCACAGAAAGCCATACAAGTATGCAAATAGCAGCCATTAATACCTCTAGATAAATGTACTGTTAAATTGATTATCTCAGTATGACTGTAAGCCAGCTCTTTACAAATCCAGAGGTACGTAATGAATTTTGTCAATTTGAATGGTTTATTGCCTTATGTAGGCACCTCCTCCTTTTCTTAGGTGGCACTGCCACAAATGACATAATGAGAGAAAGAGAGACCTGGTTCAATGGCTCTGTTTATGCTTCCTCCCAAGCACAAGAGATTGTGTGGAAAGAGTGCTAACTGTGTGTGCATACGCGTGCAATATTCACACACAAACACACACGTGTGTGTACATGCTCGCGGCTGCAGCAGCCCCACTGGTGCAGTCAGTGTAGAACAGTAAAGGTGCTGCTCTAAGCTGCACTGAGGTGTGAACTGGCTCCAGTCCGGAAAAGGAGAAATAGAACAGTGGCATAAAACATCTTTTACCTCTTCCTTTTAAGCATCAGTACCAGAAATAGACATTTCTGTCTTAAGAGGATTTTTTTCCTGTAAAATTCTATTATCAGCTAGAGGCAAGTTGGGCTGTACAAGGCCTTATACAAGCCAGAGTTTAGAGCAGACTTTATTCGGAGGACATTGCAGCCAAGAATTTATATTGAAGGAATAATGGACCTTCGCAGGATGGGTTTTTTTGGTTATGACAAGTTACGTGGCTGGTTAGGATCTTCCTGGATGTCAATTTATGTCTTCATACATCATAAGAAATACTTACAAGCACTCTGGCTTCGTGTTAATGTGTCTCTTTTTCAACAGAGGTCAGTTGGAGATTTTAATTGCAGAATCTTGTTTTCGGTTGTTAATGGTTTTCCCTGAACTGCCAGTCCTTGGAGGAAGGAGGTACCTGAAGTGTTCTGCCCCAGGTTGTGCTGATGAGTGTTACTGCAGTCCCCTTACTGTTTATGGTGAGTCAGGAGACCTCTTCTCTTCATACCTCTGTTGGTGAGGGGTTGTACTGCATTTGGAAAGTTCTTACTTCCTTTTTTTTTCCTCATATAAATCTGTCTTGCCTGTTGTGTACCTAATTTAGGACCTGGTTTTCGTTTGAAGTGCCCAGCTCCCTGAACTGTAATTTAACAAAAGGTAAACTTGAATGTTCCTGAGATCCTTTAGATTTCAGAGTTTTCTTACTGTGAAGCTGACTTATGACAGTTGAAGATCGGTTGTCCCAATGCACTTGAAGGAACAAAAGCCATGAATAACTGTTCTTCAAATGTCCCTTTAGTAGGAAGGACCACAAACAAAAGCAAGGCTAAAGCTGAAGCCATGTTTTAAGGCACCTGTACTGGATCTGGGAGTTGTTTTAAGCATAGAACAGTTTGCTGCAATTAGAAACCAGCGTTATCACTTCAATTAGCCTTGGGCATCATCTGTCCTCTCCTATTCAGATCATGTATCAGCACCAGTACTTCGTTTTGTACTTACAAGGTAATGTACATCAAATCTGTTCCACTGTTTCATTTATCCATCTTAATGCTGATTTGACACACTAAAATGCACTTCATTTTACACAAAATAATTATTCCTGTATTAATTGTGCACTCATCTTTCCTTCAGTGCTCTTTGTTATCTGATTATGTTGAACACAAGTCTGTATTACTGACTCCCAATTCTGTTACATGCTAAACAGAGCCATTATGAATCCTGTTTATAATGGTGCCATTAAAAATGATATGCTGTCAAGAATATCTTATAATGATGGTAGAGAATGTGTGTTTTCAAAGATATTTAATGACTATATGGTTTTAAAACTGCAATGGAATACTTTTAATGGGTTCCAATATAATAAATCAATCATATCTTGCTTGACTTAGTTACGTTATATCCATGCTAACTGTGCTTTATGAAAAACTGCAGTTGGCTGTGGAATATACTTTTCCCCTCCCAGCACTGTTCAGGTTTAGATTTTATATAAGTATTTATCTGAAAGTTCATTTTCTGGAGGATGTTTTTTTCCCACTAGATTAGTTATGTGCTAAATAGGTAAAATACAAAACACTAATAATGTGCAATTTTAATTGTAAGTAATAAACAACATGAGAAAACCTATGAGCTTTCCTAAAAGGAGAACTTAACACGTTCCTAATAGATGAAGTACTGCCGGTAGTTATTGGTACTTCAGATGATCCCCAGTGCAACGGCCGTGCTGCAATTGCGTGGAACACAGGACAAGAACAAGGGAGAACCTCCACCTTTGCTGCAACCAGCAAAGTAACAGCGACTCTAGAGATAATCTGGGGAGGGAGAAACCTAGGTGCATCCATGACTGTGGAATTTAAAAGCACTGAAGACAAGATATCTGAGACTGCTGTTCCATCCCAGAGCTAATTCTGAAGGTTTCTGATCTAACTGATTCCTTTTGAAATTTGCATAATTACACAGAGTATGGCAGAAGATTTTTCTCTCCCCTAGTACTTCCAACCATTGATAGCTGAGAGTGTGGTCATCAGGCAACGGAGTATATGATAAAATATCACAGTTTTTATTATTGGACTGACTAGTGGAAGACTTAGTTTTCAAGGTCTCGCATTAGAATTATTTCCGTTTAGACACAAGATCTGATTCTTAGGTATTTAGGTGTGGTGCAAATGACCTACCAGAAGAAAACACACACAGCCGCTCTATCTGCTGTAGCCAGGCCTGGTGTTTTCATTGTCACTAGGGCTATTTTAGGGGAAAGGAGATGAATTAATTAAATGTCCCATATCTATTCCACCAACACTAGCATGGGGAGAATTATTTGAGAAACGAATTGGAGAATGGTATCTTATCAACAGCTGTCTGCTTCATGATGCATTGATAGGAAACCTTTCCCATATACATCATCAGTTGGAAGTAGTGTATGTTTATGATATTCCAGAGCTCAGTTCTGTAACGCACAATTCTGTACTGTCGGGGTATTTTTTTGTTCCTGAATGACAGTGACAGTATTGTTCTTCTCCCAGATATGCTCAGACTGCCAACATAATGTGATTATACGTTGTTCAGATAAGGCTAGCTTCTTCCTCAAGGCAAAAAGCAAAGAGAGCTCTAAGCAAGTAGTAAGAAAATAAAGAACCCTAAAACAAGTCTGAATATTCAGTACTTTAAAATGAAGAATACAAAATTGTTGCTCCTGGTATCTGCTGTTGTCTAGATTTCTTATGTATTTCATTCAAAAAACATTTAACCAGACTTTTTTTTTTTTTTCCTCCAAAGTTGTTTTCACATTCTGCAGTAGAATAAGTGACTTAATTATCGGAGCATGATTATGTCCCTGATGGAAAGAAAACAACTTTTAGAGCCACCAGCCTATAACTTTAGAAATTTTCTTGTAGCTTTTTTTTTTTTTTTTTTTAACGTAAACATGTTTCTGGAGCTCCCCCGAAGTGAACCTTTTTCTGTAGTGTTAGCTCTATAAATTTTCAAGGCGTATCAGAGTAGGCTATGATTTATCTTGGGGAGCCTAACTGAAATAATTCTTCCAAATTTTTAGTAGGACAATGCACTGAAGAGAGAAAAAAATTGAAATTTGCTGGCAAGAGGAAGATTTGGCCATATAGCCAAACAGGCAAGATAAAAATTAAGCAATGTGTACATATTTTCCATTTAATTAAGTAAGAGCAAACTAATGCTACTTTAATTCATGTTTCTAAGTTTTTTACTTTTATCTAAGGCTACCAAATCTCCATCTGAATTGAAGAATGATTTTTAGATCATAAGGTTCCTTTATAGTAATTTATCATACTGAAAACCAAATTAAAGCTTAAGAGAGTTTGAGAAAAGAAAGAATACTTTATTATTCTAGATTACTGTTTTAATATTAATGTAATTCTGTTGGGAATTTAAAAGAAAGTTGGGTAAAGGAGCGGCATCTCTATTATTATGGCCGTTCTTTCTGTCGGGGCTTCTGAGGCATGCTGTGTTCACCTGTCCTGCCCCAGATACACTTGTCCTCTTTCTCCTGGAGGTTACCATATGATTGCTTCTCCCAGAACAATTAATCATGTAATTGTTCTCAAACTCTCATTTGGAGTGAAGTGAGTTTATCAGAGATGTATTGGTCTAATTCATTTTTGACTGAACCAGAGTTAGGGATGAATATGTGAATTAATATTCTGGACCAGCTAAGAGGGTAGGAACCTTTTAAATTGGAACAGTGTGTGTGAACAGCTGCAGGTATTTATCACTTGATTGTCATCTATTTTTTTCCATTTACAGGCTGAGACACAGGTTGTTGACTGGAGTGTAATCTACCCAATTTCACTGTGGAAGTTGTGTTATGATTATACATGCCCCAGAAATGCACTGTAGTTAATGACAGTCATGCTCTCTGACCCCTATGGCTTTTTCTTGCTTTGTCTCAAAAAAAAAAAATCTAATTACAAAAACACATTAGATATAATGCAAAATAATAGATTAGAATCCAAATTAACATTAGGCTGTTAGCCTAAAGCTACTAATGCAGTGGCTGAACTTTGCAGAAGGATTTTAATAGAGCTTTGACTGCCTTTATCGTGGATCTCTTACATTAAATTTACATTAAACACATTATTAAGCAAAGCAATAATCCTGTGACATAATTCTGATTAATAATGTGAAGTATTGCACAATGAACTTGGAGGGAAAGTTCTTTCTTTTTGTTTTGATTATCATTTAAGGAGACAAATCAGGTTCATGTATTTCTGGCATTCTCCATTTAGCTACAACTTTGACCCTGACTTGGGATGCACAAATTATTTTGGTTGGTGTATTAAAAAAAACCCAAAACATTATCGAATCCTGCTATACTGGAAACGATATCTCAATAAGAATCTTAAATTTGTCAATTCTTGCTGAAATATTATATTCAGAATACAAACTGATATCATTTCTTCTTGGTGCATCTTCTACAATAGGAAGAGCCACCCATATGAAAGGCCAGATTTTCAATGTCCAGTACCTGAAAGCGTCCCTAAATGAGCCTTGAAAAGGATTTTAACACAGATAACAGATCTGTGGCAGACCTTTATTTGACAGCCTTTCATTCAAGATACACACAATATCCATTTGTAAGTGCAGCATTGCTCATTGGTCTTATGATAGGAACAACGGACTAATGTTTCTCGGTGTGGTAGGTTAGGATTGGAGATTTATGTTCTTTAATAGTAATAAATGGATATTGAAAATTAACTTAGCCTTATGTAACTGTAAGCAAAAGACCTCATGGTACAATAATTATTTTTTTAAAAAGTTTAGAGCTTAATGGATTTTAAAAGTGAGAAACACTGACTTGTGCAATAATAGTATGGTCGTTTGGTGCCTCCTAATAAGATACATGAACAGCCAGTAAACATTGTAGGAAACGCTCTGCTGAAAGGGAGAGCTCATCCGTTTCAACTGTGTGGGATTAAGATGACTCCCTGCAATTTGGACACTGTCACCTAGAGACAGATTTGTGGCTTAAACCACTTGTTTGATAGTAGCGGCCTAAGTCTTTCAAAGATGAAGCACGGCTGAGGTGGTTGGTTCTCCTGCAGATGTATGACAGGAAGCTGAGAACCCGCTTCTGCGCTGGGCTCCTGCAGCAGACAGCAGGAAGGATCTGCAGGACAGCTGAACCATTCCAAAGCCACTGAGGTGGCAGTAGTTCTGCCAACGCACAAAGCAAGCTTCGGGCTGGGGAACTTACTGGGCAGAGATGCAGCATCTTTGAGATGTTAACAGCTGAAGGGGTTAAACAAAGCTTTTCGGAATCCCTGTCTTAAATTTAATGCCAAAGCTTCATTTTAGTTCTTGTCCAGATCTGTGCCCGATGTACCAGGATGAAATGGGTCACCTATCCGAGCTACGTATCACCAGAGGGCAGTGCTAAACTGGGAACTAAAATCTTATTTGGATGTGCAATTCGTGTGTATGGAAAAAGCTGCTTTTGTTCTGCTTCAGATATTACTATTTGAAAAGACAGTTATTTTACTGCAACTAGTGTATGTCTGGGACAACGAGCAATGAGAAACATGATGCTTTTAATTGGAGCAAGGAAAAGAACTGCCAAACATTACTTGTTGGAGTTCAGAAGAGAGATTTTGTTCTGAATTTTACACACCCTGTAAGATACTTGGTCAGTGTTTCTTCTTAAGAACATGTCAGGATTCAAAAATGAGTTATTTGACTTATTCTGTGCTTAGCCTCCTCAGAACCCCAGGTTCTCTCTTTTAGGTGACCCAAAGAGGCATGCTCTGTACACTGCTCATCTGGGGAAATGGGTGTCGCTGCTTTAGAAGCTGTGGCCTGTGTCATCTATAGAAGCACAGCACACAAAGAGTTACTGCAATTTGCATAAAAATGCCAGTAAAGTGCAAACGCTGCTTCATTAATATGAATGAAGTTCACAGGATATTTACAAATTACACAAAGCCCCCCATTTAAAAATATATATATTTGATGCGGGTCACACACAGCGTGTGTGCGAAGCGGTTTCTGATACTGGCCTAACGTGGCGTGACAATAAGTAAATACACTGGTTGTCTTCGTTGGCGCAGGAACTTGGGTTGGGCACTGACAGCGCCAGATGCAGCGGTGCACACGAGTTGAAATGAACTCCGGTGTAGTATATCATGGTAATGGGCTTTGTCAATACCAAGCACGCTCTAAAAGCGGGGCTGAAATCTGCCAGCAGAAGTGGAAAAAGGGTCGGATGGAGGAGGACGTGTCTTTAGTTGTGGTATAAGGCTTGCACCTTTCCAGGAAGCATGATGCACCCTACACAGGAATTAATGGAAGTGTGAAGCATTAGAAGTATTTTCTTAATGAGACTGGTTTCTCGTTAGTCTGTGGTAATGAGAAAGATGAGGTGTCTATGGAAATAATAGGAAATCAAAACTGTGTTCTAGTACACAGCAAAATAATGTAAAATTATGTCAGGCATTAAGACCTACTCATAATACAGCCTCTACCAGTGAATCTATAGAGGCTTATGCTCAAAAAATGATGCTTTTTTTTTTTTTTTGCACTCGTGAATCACCCACATGAGAGTGTATTTTGTCATGAGCTAAATGAAATATAGAAATCTTTCTCTGGATATTATGCATTAATCATTAATTTTCATGATATGATAAATACGGTATCTACAGCGATGTTGGAAAATGAATTACATCAACTTCACTCAAAGCTTAAAGGCATTTATTTTAAAATACTGCTGTCTAGTTCAAGAACACAGTGCTCGAGTATCATAGCTGTTTAGCTTCACAGCAATGAGCTCTTCTTTTTGTGAAGAATTAAATTCCTAACCAATCCCAGAGATTAAAACAATATCATGAGGACTGGGCCATTTTTTTTACACTTTAATTACGATCATAAACCTAAATATCAAACTGTAATTCTGTAACTATTCAGATTGTTCAGTTATACTTTCTGAAGAATGAGAATTTGGAGAGTTGGGTGGTCTGTGTTTTATTTTAATAAGAGGCAAAGCTATATTTTTCCATGGATTAAGTCCAACACAGAGAGAACTGTCAGTGTGAAAACAATAGAATTTATCTCCACTGATGTAGCTTGACATATGAACAAGAGCCTGAATTGTTGCCATGGCAATAAATGTGTAGGACTTATGCATGCATTTTCTGCTATAGGATTTTGATTAATGGCATTGACTAAATAGTCTGAAGTAGAAGAAACACTGCAGCAGGCCTGAGAATAGAGATGGCCTGGAATGGCTGTGCACACCCAACTGCACGCTTTTACTGGTAAAATAAACCGGGGTTGAAATGGGAGTTGTCAAGTCTCCAGTAAAGTACAAATTGAGGATTTAGCACTTAGGCTTAGTGTGAGAATTTGAAATGAAAAGACAGTCTCTTGAACATGAACCGTATTGGAACACTTTTCTCTTTTCATGTAAGGTATTTCTCCTTGTGGGATGAATGGTTTGAATGATACCAATAGTTCTTTTCCATCTTTAGCGGCCACGGGCTCAATACAGATCTTGATTTGGGAAACAGTGAGGTATCTGGCTTTGATTCATTCATTAAGGTATTGAAGCAGTGGGAGAGGAGCCTGTCAGTGTCCTACTGAGCCACAGCCTTTGCTGGGAATGGGGAAAAGTGGTTTTCTGGGAGTGGGGCGAGATGCAGAGCACAGCGTGGGAGGTGCTTTTATTGAGGGAATGGGCAGAACTCACCAGAAAGGCCCCTAAATAGCACATCCTTCGCATTCAAGTAGGTCTGGGTGGAAATAATAAAAGCATGTGGTTTATCTGTATTTGTGTGGGTGCGTATGCTTAGCTGTAGTGCATCTGTAGTACTAAATGGATTTGTTGTGAAAGAAACGGACAGTCTTAACTAGTGTTTGACAGGCTGTGCCCGCACTGATTTTTCAGTGAATTCCGGAGTCCCTATGATTACTGGTTACATATATATGTGAGATTTAAAAATAAATTAGGGAACTTTGCAAACAAATTCAAACAATTTTAAAAATCAGTGAAATGCAAAAAAAAAAATATTTCTTATCTAGAATATGGGGACACTCATTATTTACATTATTTTAAATATATCTTATTCCCCTATTTGTTCATTATAAGAGCTGTTCGTGTTTAATCAAGGGTTCAGATTTTCTCCAGCTCATCATCTGTTCCTAATCAACCCTGTCAAGGAATCAGGCTGCTGAACGTGTGATGTTGCTATCATTTCTATGGTAATAGGATAGTTGATGAGCACAGTGTTGTTGCCTTATTGTAGGATCAGGGAAAAGAGAGGCGGGACTGTGTGGGAGGCAGGGTTAACAGGGACATAAGTGTCCTTTACTTGGAGGAAACAGGAGCACGGGAAATGATGGCCAGTTAAAGGTATTTTTGTGAAAGGGTTCCCTTCCAATTGGCCTCAATGTGAAGTTTTCTATTCTTTTCTAAGCTCACCAGTACCTTAAGAATACTCTTAGAAACACTCATTAAGTATGTTTCATTCCTTTTGCTATTATGCCTTACAGTATGGTCTCTTGATTTGTGCTTCGGTAATTGCTCATTACAAACTTTTTGGGCAAGATGATGTTAATTACTTTAAAGTTCTAAAAACCTGTGTTTACCTGATCCTCGTGCTCCCAGTCTTACTGGCATCATCTCCATCATATTGGCATATTTGTCTCCCCAGTGGGACATGGTAGTGGTGGTGGAACATGTTCCTTGTGGCCTAGCCAGTTTCTTGGGCTTGTGAAATGGCAGTGAAGCAGGCTCCGGTTTATTTTTGTACTTGAAAACCTGGAAGCAGAAGGAAAAAGCTTTTTAAATGGAGACTACTATATTGGTCCCTGGATCCCTCAGCTCTGTTACACTTGGCCTCCATGCCATCTGCTAGTGAGTAGTACACTCTACAGATAAAACTTTGCCTTTCTGCCTTCTTTTCCACACCTCTTCCAAAGCAAGTAAGAAGGAAAGGCGTGCAAAGACAACCCAGAGAGCTTATTTTAAGGATAAGAGTGTTTAATTCATTGGCTTGTGCTTTGGGAGTGTTATGACATCCGGTCCATTATTGTCTAACTCCTGTGTTTCTGGCAGCTTTCATGTCTTACAAAGCTCTGCCTCGTTTCAGGACTCGCAGGGTCCAGGTCTTCCTTTCATGTAGCATGGTAGCTCTCTTTCTTCTATCTAAGGAGTCCTTCAGCTGTGCTGCCCATAGTGTACGGGGAGTATTTCTGGGGGAAAAAAAGGATTTTATCTGAAGTAGCTGTATCCGAGATATCAAGTAACGATGGGATGAACCGGCAGCAGGGAATAGAGCCACACAGCTGGTGCTGGTGTTCATACTGAAGACCTAACCAGGAAAGATCCTGGAGGGTACTGGTTTACTTTCATCTGATCATGAATTCATTCTGTCTTAGGTGAGGAAAAATTCACTCAAAACCATTTGAACTTCTCTAAAATCAAAAGTGAAAATAGCTATTTTGAAGTTATTCATAGCTTGCTAGCAATGAAAGGATTCTTCATGGTGCTTGCCAGTATCTGAATAATGGTCATGTTTAGAAAAGCCTCAGACTCATTTCCTCATGCATCTTCCTTGGACTTTCAAGGAGAAGCTCTCATACAACCCCCACTGTGGGCCAGAGGGGACTGTCTGTCAAGCCTGAGGATATCATAGCACATTGATGTGTTTGACAGATTGTCACCTTAATAAGACGACTATCAGAGACCTTCCAGCTCTCAGGCAAGAAGAGAAACCAGACCAATTATCCTGATTCAGCCTCAAAAAATAATGGGCTTGAATGGAATTCCGAAGCCTGCTCGGAATGCACGGGAAGTGCATGAGAAGCTAGGGAGTTACGGAATCATCGTCATTATACTTTGGCTTTTGCATGCACTAGCCAGCAATAAGTACTGTGATCAACACTCTGGTTCTCCAATGAATATCCTCTCCTTATTGCATAAATTCTCTCAAACTTTCCAACCTTTGTTGCCAGATGAGATGCTGAGGTAGGACTTCAGGTAACAAAGAGAAAAAAAAACAAACGTTACTAGAGTGAGATTAAAAAGATAATTCCTTCTCCAGAGGCTACACTGAAGTTGCATTACAAATTTGCTATTACCCAATTTTAAATCTATTTTTGAATAGTCTTAGAGAGCAGCTGGTTACTCTGACATAACTGAAGCAAATATCCAAACCTGGCATGATGATGTTTTCGGCTGGGCTGTGAAAGTGAAACTATACATGGAGGATCCAGTCATATAGGACATAGGGCTCCAAACTGTGGGGAACATACTTTCTTGAAAACTTTGATGCAGCTGGGTCACATCTTCCCCTAAGCTCCATAACTATGGAGTCCTGAAAAATCAATCCTGTATTTGGTCCTTCTCAGTACCTACTTGATACCACATTCTGCATCTGCACTGTCTGAAGTGGTCTAAAAGTGATCCTTAGCAGAAAAGGGCAACTGGAAGAGCTCACAGTTGTGCACAAGAGCAAACTAGCTCAGTCCATAGTTTGGTCTTAGATTCTTCCCTGACACTAAACTCCTGCAAGCAGCAGCTCAAGAAACATTTTCTGTCATCACTGGTTAGCCAACCTCCGCTCTATCCTGGAATAGAAAAATCTTGCCTCAGTTTATAAGACTTGTGTCGCCTTTCAGCTGAATTGCAGTAATATAGGCAAAATCATCAGTGCTACGTTGCTTTAACGGACGAACTTTCCACAGTCAGGATTAAAGTAGACAGTTGGAGAAGACTGCATTTTTTCAATAGCTGGTCTGGACTATGCTTGAGCTTTTTCTCAAAGCAAAAACAAACAAACAAACAAAAAACAAAAAAAAAACCCCAAACTAGCCCAAAGCTCCTACCACCAACTTAGAGTGCAAGGAACGTTTTTCTTTTTTTTGACCTTAACTTCCCTACGTAACACAGAGCAAAAAAGTAAAGGCTCAATGAAAAATTACTTTCTGAAGAAAGTTTAACTGTGTTTTAATGTGTCACTGGAGGGTCCTCTGATACAAGAACAGAAAAATCTACAGAGACAAATAAATTTTCTTGATAAGCAGATTTTGGTACTTGCTTATGATGTTGCAGCTTGGTTCTTTTCCCCTGTAAATTGTTTGGGCTGCAATTCAAGGTGTTACTTAAGTGCTGTCAGACAAGAATCCAGAGTCAAGGTCTTGCAAGTCTGAGGTGTCCATGCAGTTTCAGACAAGAGTTTTTATTTTACATTTTAGAAGTTAAATCTTTCTTCATAATCACAACTTCACAATTTTTGCTGTTATCTTGTATAAAGTCCATTATGACCGCCGGATACCCATTGCCTCTGCACCATCTAAAATTCATAGCCCTCAGAAACCTAAATACAGGGTAGGGAGTTAGGTCTCAGATCAAACAGGTCGCTGACTGGAAAATCAATATCCTACATTTTTGGTGGCATTTGATTGAGGTAATCCACCTGTGTTTTTTCATGGAAGACCTGATTTTAAAAGGAATTTAAGGAGTTGGAAGTTAAATACACATGTAAGTATCTCTAAAAATTCTAATAGCCATCCATTACATGTGAAAATTACAATAACTTTTCAAGTCTTCAAGAACCTTCAATAAAAATTAGGTTTAATGTAAATTCCTGGAAGTGGTGTAACACACCGAGGAGATGCATGCGTATGAAGAATATGTGGAGAATTAGCATGGGAGCACAAGGACCACTGCCTGTTGCAAACAGAAGCACACTGTGTATTAGCCAGGGAGCTAGCCACAGGAGTACATCGTAGGGAAAATCTGAATTTAAAACATTTGTATCCAGCATTAATTCATCCCTAGCTGTACTTTTATGTTAGTTATATATACTCCATCTATCTTTACGTAGAGGTTTGATAATGACTCACTCAAGCGTATGTGGACAGAAGGACATTAGAACAATGCAAAAAGTTTTATTCAAAGAGAGACCAACTTAAGCTTCAGTATTATATAGATATGTGTGCCTCTGGGCATTTCTTTGCTTTTGAGGGTTGTTGCCTACTGGCAGGCTTTGAGTATATGATCACCAAAGGTTGGGGATGGGGTGGGAAGGACAGAAAACCATGTGAGCTTGAGTGTTCTTAAAAAGCCACTGACATATGAAACCCAAAGACAGGATTGAGTCAAGGAAAGCATTTTCATCTTCAGTCTATTTCCTGTAAAATCCAGCTTCATTTAAAGAACCACCTTCTGGAACTCCATCACCCTTTAGAGCCGAGGTCTGTTGGTTCTGAGCAGTTTTTTTCTAAGCAGACACATTAATAGACAAATGCTTCTGGGATTCAACTGTTTGGCACTCTTTTATGGGTCTGTATGAATACACAGCTTTGTTGGTAGAAAAAGAAAAATATGATTAAAAGATAATGAAGAGTGAAAAAGGGAGTATTTTAAAAAATCTAGCTATTTATCCTTTGATACTAATTTTCCTTGTTTATAATAAAAGAGGGCAAGAAAATAGGAATGTGTGATATTCACTAGTGCATAGGATTATGTTTCCATTTTTCTATCCATAAAATAATTTGCTGATGGTCTGTGAATTTTCCTGGATGAGAGCTTCTTGTGAAAGTATTTCCTTTCTGAAGCCAGGAAAATATATGCTGGCAAATCACCCTCTTTCTCTCTACTGATGATGCCTGCCTAGCGAAAATGTTTTTAATTGCCCTTGCCTTCTAGATAGGCAGTTCTTATCATATCCCGTTATCATGTAATCTTCGGGGCCCCAGAACGTGGCATATGGGTTTATTAGTGGGTAGCATCTGAGGTGACACAGTTGTAACTATACATAGCGCTAGTCAAGATGCCTGCAACCTTTAGGATCAGCACGGATGATCCATTTGAGAGCTAATGATTCCCATTTTTGAAATGCACACAGCTATCCTCAGCAATGTTCACACTTTTCTGTGATCCTTTATACCTCTAATCAAATTAAATGATAAATTACATAGCGTAATCGCATATAGTGTAAATTTTATACCGCAACAGCTTTTAATAATATTTTTCTCTTTAAGGAACTACCTTTGATCCAGTCTCACCAAACAAAAGAGTCTGCCTTAAAAAAAAAAAAAAAAAAAAAAAAAGGAAAAAAAAAAAGCTGTTTCATTTTATATTGGAAAAATACAATGTGACATCTGGAGAATAAATTGTTCAGTCAGCCAGAAATACGCCTTGTAAAAATTGCTTAGGTTTCTGTAACAAGATTATTTACTGCGACTGTTCACCTATAATACAGCACACTTCTGAAATGGACCTTTTATGAAACACATCAAGCACTGTGGAAATGTATTCAGCGCATTAATCTACAACAGTGCACACTTTACAACACTTTTAGAACAGATTTTGAAACTCAGACCATCTAATGAGACAAAGTTTTGTCTTTATATTCATTCCAGTCACGTTTTATGCTGAGCCCTCGGGGTATTTAACATAATGCAATAGGGTTTTGTAGAAAATACAAACAAACAAAATGTATTACTTTTCAGTGACCAGTGAGCTCAGACTGTTCTCTGCCTGTATTTCCATTGCCTCTACCTAAGGCAAATACCACGTGTACCTTTTGCTCTAGAGCTTTATAAATACGTAAGTACCCAAAATGTTTGTAGTCATAGCTTTGTGTAATTAATGGCAACAGACTGATTACGATGGTGGTAGAGCCAAGGTAAGGGCCTGATTCCGAGAGGGTGGAACTGGTTTGTTACGGCTCTAGGTGTCTCCGGTGAAGTAACATGGAAAAATGGAAGTGATAAAAAGGATGCGTTTGTGCCGTATTTTAGGCCCTAGGTTTGCAAGGAGCTGCTTGTTTGTTGTAATGAGGTGGTTTCTAGCTCTGAGTGAAATCATAAGTAGAGGCAGGATGAAAGCTGATTCAGGAAATATCCAGATGTATCAATGGAAAACTGAATTCTGTTAGTGATGTGTGCAAATAGCTAATGTCTAAATCCCAGGCAAGGTAACAGTGGTGGAACAGGTTTATTTTTGCCTGTAAGATAGGTTACAAGGAAGCTGCAAGAAAGTAGGAGGGGTTTCTTGATGTGGGATTCAGAAATCATTGCATTCAAACAGTGAGACAGACACCAAGTTAGGTTTTTAATGCAACAGAATAAATGATGGTCACAAAAGAGCAATTTTTAGTTGCTGTCTTGCCTGAAAGTATGAAGAACATTCTCTTGACTGGTAATGACATTACGTGAATCACATGTTGGGAATGCTTGGTTCAGACCTTGGGTCTGCCGTACTTTGGCAAGTCAGATTGTCCCAAAACAACATTTTTTCCTCGAAGTCCATTATAAAAATGAGAATCAAGATCATAAAATTCCTGAACTGTCAATTGTCATTAAGGATGTAGGTCATAAGAGAAACCAGCTGGAGCATAAGAATGCAATATAAAAGCACAAGGTATATAAAAATGCACTTATTTTTCAGTTTAGCTTCCCCTCTGTTCCAGCAGCGTGGTTTATAGGAAGATCTCGGCACAGGTAAGCTGTAGGTCTGCCCTCAGGCTTTGGGACATGCCTTCAAGCCTGTCCGCGTTTCCTGCCAGTTTAAGTTGCTCGTTACGAACACCAGTCCAAAACGCTCATCGGTTTTACAGCGTAGGGTATTATTTGAGATTGCAACTGTGGATCGCAATTACTTCCAGTGCTTTATACCAAGATATTACATTTTCTTTGTTGCAAAACGATGGTACCATATGGAGAAGGCTGAAATTCACTGGCTGGAGGAAATGAACTACCAGTTCCTGAATTTTTAGTTTCTGCTGCTGACTCGGTGATTGGGCTGAGATAACTTACATCTCATCTTGGTAGTCCAATATGAATTTATCTTGACTGTGGATTGTACAGTGTTTTGTGTATATGAACTATTTTATTAGTGGGTTTGCTTTTATTATATTAAACCAAATCTTTATTAGGAAATAGAAGTAAGTTGTGGCAGCATGTGGTAATTGAGAGATGATGATATCAGCCAGAAATTGTCACCTGTCTTCTTGCTTTCAAAGATATTTCCTAATGTTTCTTCTGTGTCTTGCCACTTAAAATTAAATCATTCCAAGATTGTGAAGTATTTTTCTGTAGAAGCCTTCTGATGTTGTCATTTTTGTCAGTCTTCAGATGTTCAATTTTTGCAGTGCTCCTGATTTCCTGCAGATTTTATTCTTTCTTCCCAGAATGATTCATGTCGTTTTCTAGAAGCAGTGTCTCTTGTATGTTTACTTCTCCTGTCACCAGAATACCCATGCCGTTAGAAGTCATACTGTTTCCTGTAATAACCTCTAGTTTCTTTGTACTTAAAATTGTCATAATTTATCTCAACTGCTGTTACAACATTCTTTTTATTTTCCACCTTTTATTTTGCTTCATTGCTTTTACACTCCACTCCATTTTGCAGTATTGGTGCATTATCTGTCTTCTTTGGGGTTTTGGGGGTTTTTTTTTGTTTGTTTGGGTTTTTTTTTAGTTTTGATTCTGTTTTTGTTTCATGTCCTTGATTTTTCCATATGCACTATGGCAATGAGTTTATTGTTATCTGAGCTATAGATGGAAAACTTAAGGGTATGCTAATGTATACTGCATGTAATTATGAATGGAAATTTATGATATATTACATGTTACATAGCACGTATTCTAAGACTAAGTAACAAAGAATAAGTAAAAGATACAGAATAAAGTAATTGCCCTACCCAATACCTCCTCTTATTGTCAAGGTAGGAAATGGAGAACCTGAATGAAAACCAACTCAGGGAGAAGAGGGCCACCTCTCCATGTAAAAATTCTGTTATACCCCTGAACTTTCCAGCTAAAGTTTCCCCAAGAACTACTGTCTTTCTCAGCTTTTATGCCCCAGAGATTGGTGCTGTTGCTTGGGGCAGCTCTGAGAATTGCGTCAGTAAATGAAGAAACACATGGGGAAGAGGAGCTAAGAATAATGTAAAGAGTTATTCTCTTGCTATTTAAATTTCCCCTGATTTGGGATTTGATCTTTCGATCGATAGCTGGAATTCCAGCTCCATTACAAAACACCTGACAAGAGGTGCGCTCTGTCCTGACCCTGACCCTCCGTGTCGGTGATGTACTGAAGGGTAGAAGACCCCAGCTATCGGGAAGAGACCAGCTATTCCTGCATGGTGCGAGATGGAGCTAGACAGGCCCCTGGCCTATCACCAATCCAGATCTGCTGCTGCTGCTTTTCAGACTCAAGTAAACCAGGTGTTTAAACATATGAGCAGCAAACTAAACATGAAATACAATAGTGCTAGGCACCGAGAATACAGGGAGCTAAGCAGGGCTCCAGATAGTACTGACGTTTCTCTGTACAATTGGATTAAAACCAAACCAGCTTGCTGAATGCCTGGATGTATCACAATAAGAAATAGGAATCCAGGGAAAGTTAAGCTAACTCCTTGCGCTGCTAAAACTAGCAAGGCTTTTTTTATGAAAGAGCCACTGAAAAAACTGTTTCCCTGTACACAGATGGAGAGCAGCAAGATGAATTTGCTTGTGGATTCATGGTTATAGTGTTAGACAGCCTTTAAAACTTCCAGAGATTGTTCCTGTTCAGTTGTGATCCTGCACTGGACTGATAATATTCTTCTTTCTGTGCTCAGTAATCCTTGGTCAGCTACTTGGGCTTACAAGGTCATTAACTTTTTTTTTAAACCAAATCCCAGTATTCAAATAAAAATTGACAGTAAAAGGACATGAAATAAACAAGCTTCTGTTCTGTAAAACTTCATATATAATGCATACGGTAAGCTAGCACTGTCATAGTAACTGTATTATAAAGTATATTGTAAATCAGTCCCTACACAGCAAAATGAGAAGACCGCAGAAATGGAAAAATTCAAGTATAAAGCTTGATATAGGAAAATATGTATATTCTGGTACTAAAATTAGTATCCATATGTATTAGCCATTCCTCAGGCCTGCACAACTGCTGTCCGTAGAACTTGCAGAAAACCAGCCCCTAGTTCTGGAGGAATCTGGTCTTTGGCTCCAGTAGCAGCGTTAAAATGTTTAAATGCTTCATAGCCACTATGTCTCTCCCTCACCCCCCACTTCATGAGCTTTCTTAAATAATTATGCTTGCAGATGTGAAGGAAAGATGCAGGTTGCACTAATCTCATGGTCCCATGCTCTAAACCCAGTATTTAATACAGCCCTTTTCTCTTTGTAAAGCAGGGGTTGGCCGTTCCCAGTACACAGAGTATCTGAAAGGGAAGAGGGTACGCTACTGGGAAATAACTGCTTTGTGTGTCTGCTCTGTTCCAGACTTCAGCTGACGCCTTTCCTTCGCTGCATGGGTAGACACAGGAGGGTCACATAACCCTTGTCGTAGTATCTTCAGCCTTCCCGCATCATGATGTGAATCGGTGAGAGGGGTCTTGTGTTTTTGGGAAGACAGGGGAGGGGCTGGGAGCAGCAGAAAGGAGTCTCCCTTACTTCACCCAAAAGATTGTTGTGGTCTGGCTTTGTGAAGTGGGTGGCGGATCTGTGAAACATCTCATGGAGGCTCTGTACCAACGCAGATGGTGTATTGAGATAAATAATAACAAGAAAGGCTCTAGACTCAGATTAATAGAAAATGAAGGCTTTGGCTTAGAATAGCACGTCTATTTGGGTTAGAATATTTCTGTGGGACATGGGGTGGAAATCTCTCTTAGCAGGAAATCACCTGTTCAGTAAGTAGGGAAGTACTCAGCTGATTATTTTATTGAAGAATGTAAACTGGGGATACCATGCTTATACTGGTGAAAGAAGGAAAAAATGTGTAATTTTTTTTTTTTTTTAAAGCTTTCTCCAAGCAGTAGTGTATCAGTTCTCTTATGCAGTATTTCAGCTCGGTCATTGTGAAAAGACAAGTCTTGCCTTCAGACTGAAGAGTGTAAAGGACTCAGAGAAAACCTATTGGCTGGAAAACTGTCAAATATACATATTTTTCTTTGCTAAAGTTTTTACCTCCTTAAAAATTGGTGGTAAACTCTCTGTAAAGGATTTCCTTGTATAAAATGATTTTAAGTATGTTTTTCAAAATTATCTTTGACTACTCAAACACACGCAGATATTCTGAGTGTGGAAAACTATTTTGCTTAAATAGAGGAAAACTTCAGCTTTCTCCTATTTTCTCATCTACTAAGAAGCTAAAAGCCTCGATAGAAGTTGTGCTTTTGACTGATATAAGTGGGACAGTTTCTTTAGCTCTCAGTTTATAGTGTGAGTTTTGACTGCCTAGGGCTTATTAGCCTGATGCATGTGAGTATCAGGTTACTTATTGCTGATAAATCAAGTACAATCCAATGTATTAAAGAAAAACAACCAACATCCAAGAATAAATAGTACAGCTTGTTTTACAGTCCTACAAAAGAAAGTCCAGTCAGGAATCCTGTCTATGTTGACATATAAAAAAATATAAAAATATAAAAACTCTAAATAATATATTTCACATAGTAGTGACACAAGTTAAATTGTTTCCCTACTTACAGCAAGGTTTGCTGGCCAGAATAAAAGTTGGAGGTGAAGCTCCAAGTCTGCAGATGCCTTCAATTTTCAGCGTTTTCCTGAGTATTTATAAAGATTGTAATCTCATTTCAGAATTTAATGAGATCTATCCTCCTTCAGTGTAGCCTTTGCACATCTGTATCTTACACATATTTAACAGATCCATCTAAAATCACACAGCTCTTTCTTCCGCCGTGCTTCCCCTCTCTTTGGCCAGTTGTAATGCATTCAGTTGTTCTGCTCTACACGTTCGGTACCTATCATCTACAGAATAATTGGCAGCATTATGTTATGGTTTAAATAACGTTCTCTTGAAACAAACCCCACTGCTCTAATCATTAACTGATGGACTAGTACTGAAATACCCTAGATCTCTGGCACAATGTAAATTAGTATTTTATATCTGATGCCACACTGCAAAATATTAGCATTCAGATTAAAAACAAGTGCACTCTGCCAAGAAAAGCTGGATTTAGGGCCAAAGCAGTTGGATTTTGAGATACATTTATGGTTATTTTTTAAAGCATTTCAATTTTGGGAAAATGAAATGGAGGGTAAGCTTTTTGCCTGGTACTGTATGTCAGGGGTGTACCCAAGGCGATAAAAAACAAGCCATGAAGTTAATTTAGCTTCAGTACTAGACAAAAATCTCTTGGCTCACATAAGCAGTGCTAAAGGTGGAGAACAGCTGCAGATCTCTTAACATCATGCTTTTTCTGCAAAATCAGTTTTTGTATTTCTGTGTGCACCATCTATTTATAAATATTTCTATGGCTATGTAGCTTCCTCTTTATACAGAGGTTATTTTAGTAGCCATTTGATCCACATAGAACTTATTCCATTTACTTCAAGGTCAGGATTAAATTTAAAGAGAAAAATATCTAGAGAGTAAGATTTTTCTAAGACATTGTTTCAAAAGGTGATCTTTCATGGGGAAATCTGAGTAGTTTTGAAGTACTATCTGCACATAGCTCAAAACACTGAAAATAATTTTTGTTCAGTAGTTTGAATTTTGCTCTGAAAGGAAAGTTAACTGTGCTAATTTCTTATTTGCTTTTTTTTTTTATGAAAAAGCTAAGAGCTCACGAAAACCAAAGCAGTTCCTTCACTGTGTGCTTTTTGCTTTTTCCTTTATTAGCAATGAATAAAATAGATGTTGGTTGTGTAGAAAAGAATTTGTGTAGAGAGATCATTGTTCTTGCTGAGTAGAAATTTGAAAGACCTACTGAAAGGTGCTGCCATTAGTATTTGAAAATGGGATCACGTGTGGGTTTCCCAGAAACTAAATTTTTTACTAAGGAGTATAATTTAAAACTATACGTGATAGTTATTTATACATGCCATACTAACTGAATTATCAGCAGAAGTTTTTGTAGTCATTAAGAAATTACTATTTCTCAAAAATGTAATCTTATGTATTTATTATTTCATGCACGAGCTCAGGTTGGTTTTGCTTTTCAGTACAGATCTGTACACATTCAGTCCTGTACCTCAAATACATTTTGAGGAAATAAAGTTTGTATATAAAATTCATTACACCATCCTGATTTCATATTGCAGAAGGCAATTTGTCTTCTGAAATTTTCCAGGTGTTGTTTATGCTGAATATTGTTAGCTTCACACAAGCTGTAGGCACTGTGAAAGTGAAACAGAGCAGTATGTGCTGATCTGCTGACCCTTGAAAACTTTTTGGTAGTCTTTTATTTTTATTTTTATTTTTACCATCCCAAATGCATTTAGGTGGGTTTTTAAAATTTTTTTTTTGCGGATTGCATTGCTGACTGATGCAGGATTGCTGAGTGAGTGTGCAGTAGCAGTGCAGCGTGAATGTTTACAAGTCTTCAGGCCTAATGGACAAATACTCCTAATACAGAGGTGTTACTGGCTGTAACCTCACTGATGTGATTAGAGAAATGGTAAATGGCTTCATCTTTGTAAAAACATCACAGGTGATCAGTTGCCTGTAGGTTGCAAAATGTACGTTTTCGTCATGCCTATACTACGTTTTTACTCCTCCTTGTACTGAGTGTATCTGTCGTCACAGTGTGTTGGTGCACAGAACGTGAATAACGCCCGGGCTTTTCCGTACCAATTTCTATTAGCATGTATTTATATTAATAAATTAGTAAATCAGAAATTCTTTTCAGTGCCAACTGCAGCAGAGGCTTAAGTGTTCCAATTTTAAG
Source organism: Chlamydotis macqueenii (assembly GCF_036417535.1). Lineage (NCBI taxonomy): Eukaryota > Metazoa > Chordata > Aves > Otidiformes > Otididae > Chlamydotis > Chlamydotis macqueenii. The sequence continues at coordinate 19,253,093 of NC_141568.1, forward strand.
ACATCATTCATGTGAAGAACCATCATACAATGCCAGATATCACAGTGTTACACGCTATAGCCCGCGTGATAGTAGAGCTCGACGTTGTCACCTGCTTGGCTTCTCTTATGTGGAGAGAAATCCTAGCATCTGCCTTTGCACAGCTGCCTCATTTGCTCCTCATCGTGTCACAATAATATGTTTTCACTGCTCTGCGTATCATTATTTTGCTGAGTATTTAAGTTCTCTAGTGTAAAATATCAAGTAGAAATTCTTGTGTTATCAATGAGCTAGAAAAAAAATTGCTAGTTTTTGCAATTCTTGCTCTATTTTCAAGATATGTTTTGCTGATTATTTACAACCACCACCATGATACTGAGCTCCCTCCCCGTTACACAGACACACACGTGCATACGCTCACATGTTTTTACATGTTACCTGATGGAGGGCATAATTTTGACTCAATTTCTGAAAGTCCCATTGAGATATAAACCACAGAGCAGTGCTCTATGAAGAACCGTGCTAGTAACACTGTGTGAATTGAAAATCGTGCAAATTTCAGATGATTTTAAGAGGGTGTTTAATAAGCTGATCTTACAGTAGTTATTAGTTATCAAAACAGACAGAGCGTAACATGAGTATTCATGACTACAGAATTATTGTATCTTACCTTTGCTTTGTCAGTTAATCAATAATTTTGAGATAAAAGGTCAATTTAGGGCTAAAAAGTATTTTGGAAGGATTTTTCAGGAATAAAGTATGAACATTTTTTTTTCTGAAAATTTTCTTAGACTGTGTTTTGATCTAAGTCACAAATGTTTTTTTCCTCAGACACTCTAATTTGCCACCCCAGCATTTTCAGCTGGCCAGGTTTAATTATCTGGGCAGTTCTCAAACTTGCTGTGTTACATTCAGCATCCACAGTGTCTTTGAGAGTCTGTCCGAGTTGGTGATTTTATTCCAATATTATTGGTTGTATTTTAATTAAATAGTCTTTCAAGTGACAGAGCTTAAGTCTAGAACTTCAAATTTAGCCAGAAATCCCCCCCACTCCATGTTATATGTCATAATTACAGCGAAAAGCTGGCTTGCAGTGTTAATGTTAGCCTAGGCATGCCACTCTGCGAACGTGCATCTGTCATGACTTTCAGCAACAGCTCAAGCTTCCATTTTCCTTTGTTTATCAATTCTACCTGTTAGCCAGTGTTGGTTTTTGACAGCCCTCCCTGTTAACTCCATGAAGAAAAGGGAGTACATGGACCGAAAAATAGACTCCCAGCAGCTCTATGAACGCAGTGGGTACAGTGAACCAACGTCACAGTCAGGTTACTGGGGAGACAAGTTCACTCCAGCACGCAGGGCTCGGTTACATCCATGTGTTCCCTGAATCATTAGGGAGGTTAAGTGACTTGCTGACAATTACTTCAACGTTGTATTGAAAAATACAATTCTTTTCAAGCTGATATAATGATCTACAGTGTTTTGAGGTCAGAGAAACGGAAAAAAGTAGTAGCAGTAAAAATAAATTAAGAGCTTTCTTTTGGAAAGTCACTATTTTAGTTAATAATTCCACTTCTACAATGGATACAGTGCGACAGATAATTTTGAAGTACTTTGGGAAGGGATACATATTTAAAATATCCTAATAGTAGCGTGAACAATCCCCAAGCAAAAAGTGTAGAGAAGATATTTTCCAGACTATGCGCCCTTCTCTTAAAATCCACCAAGAGCATCACTGTTAGAATGGAAAATGAGTATTTACTTTGGAAAATTGCTTGCTTTTTGAATAAGTCATGTCGCACAGGGTAGAATGGAATAACACACATCATAAATTAATGCCGTGAGAATGAATACTTGATATGAATCCTGGGAGATGTTCTTTGCCATCAGTGTTTGAAAAAAGCGGGAGCTGTGCGGAAGCCAAACCAATTTGCATTGCTTGAAAACACGTAGGTTTCCCACTACTGATGAATTAGCAAACACTTTGGATCAGCTCCATCGTGTAGCGTTGTTAGTGTTTACCTAAAAAGCAATAGTGCACGAAGGTACAGTATGTGATTTGGAAGTGAATCAACACTGAAGTTCAATAAAGAATTGTAAGGTAGAAGAGCAAAGGGAAATGCAATTCTGGGGCCCTAAACACCTGACACGTAACTTATCACAGAGCATGGGCCAGCAAACGTTGTCTAATGCAGTTTCTGTACACAAGGAGACATTTCTTCTATTTCCTTAAAGTTCTGTATTCCTGCTAGGCCGAACTGTCAGTTACAGGATCTCCTCTCCAGTTTTGGATCTGTTCTTGCAACTGTCAACCTTTTTCTTCTCCTGATTCCATTCTGTTTATTTCTTATGCTCTTCTCTTGCCATTGCCCCCATAAATGGCCAAATTCTTCTGAGTCCCTGACATACTCTGATTTAAACATTTTAATATTTTGTGATAAATTGATCAAGCAGCTACTTTTTGCCTTTTCTATATGTGTTACTGTTTTATTTTTCCACTGCAAAAGAAAATACTCTTTAGATTAACCAATGTGAATTGTGCCTGTTATTTGGTTAGAACGGCCAAACATCGTTCTTGAGCACCACTGCCCCTGAAAAAGAGGGATGTTCAGTGACATTCCTGGGCCTTGTGGCTGCAATATTTAGGAAAGAAATGTAACAGACCTTTGCTTTTTATGTGTAGGATCACATTTCCCCAGGTTTTTAACTAGGGAATGACTGTACTTTCTAGTATGACAACTGCCATATTGGAATGTTTCATGATCAGCATTTAAAAAATGAGCCGACGACAGTAAAAATAGCTGGTAAAGATGGAGGAGAGAACAAATCTCTGCAGTTTTCTTCCATATGGAATCTTTCCTCAGCTGTGGTGTACGTGGCTGTAAATCTCAAACAGGAGTAACTGGGAAGTCTCTGGGTTTGCTCCCTGGGTTACCCCGACCCCAAACCTGTCCTTTTCTGCCGGGCAGTGAATACTGAAACGTAAGGACCTGGGAATTACTGTGCTGGAGGAGAGCTCTGGTATGGCTTTGTCCAACATTCTGCCTAATCAGGGTCATCTGTGAAGCGCCATTAAGTTTGTCTTCATATCTGAAACATGAAGATTTAAATCACTTCAAGTAATTCTTTGTCAACATTAAGTAAAATTCCTAGTTTCTGCCACCGTGTATTTCGAGAATTGATCTATGTGAAATCTAATCCCTCTGTGAATCTTGTTAAGTTTATGGCCTTAGCAAAACGCCGTGGCAAGGAGTTCCAAAATCTAATTATGTGTTGTGTGAGAAAAATTATTTTCCTTTTATCAGTTCCTAATTTGCCCCATTTCAATTTAATAACTACCTGATTTTATTGTATTATGGAAGAGAAGAAGAAAAGCTCCCAGTTGACCTTCTTTATAGCTTTCATTACTTCTTAATACATTTTTTGTCATGCCTGTTCCTATTTGTCATCTTTTCAAGAAAATAAACAAAATAAGAGTTTAAAAAGCAATTTATCCTTATCTAAGAGTTTTTCTTTGCTTTCATCATATTTGTCTGCTTCTGTGAACCCCATTTATTCAACATCCCTCATGAGATTGAGAAAATCTATAGCTTCTTAAATCCACGTTATTTCATTCTTTTCCTTAAATAGTAAAACTTCTTTGCTTTCCATGAGCTGTTGTTCCTGCTACAGGCTGTCCTTCAGGTCTTTGCAGTATTGGTTAGGTGCCTTTCCCATAATAATCAGCTCAGAACTTGCTAAGATGAATGACTAATTTCCATTATCTCCACAATGTACATTAGTTTTCATTTATCAATATTGAATTTTTTCTGTGGTGGCTTTGACCTAGATTATTAAGCTATTTGAAAGATACTTAGTTATCTCAGGGCTTGAGAAACTTAAATAACATCCCTCAGGGGCGTCCCTCAGGGGTCCACGTTGGGCCTGGCCCTGTTCAACATCTTTGTCGGCGACATGGACAGTGGGATAGAGTGCACCCTCAGCAAGTTCGCTGATGACACCAAGTTGTGTGGAGCTGTTGACATGCTGGAGGGGAGGGATGCCATCCAGAGGGACCTTGACAGGCTGGAGAGGTGGGCCCGTGCCAACCTCATGAAGTTCAACCAAGCCAAGTGCAAGGTCCTGCACCTGGGTCATGGCAATCCCAGGCACAAGCACAGGCTGGGCGGGGAATGAATCATAGAATCATATAGAATGGTTAGGGTTGGAAGGGACCTTCAAAGGTCATCTCGTCCAACCCCCGAATGGATTGAGAGCAGCCCTGAGGAGAAGGACTGGGGAGTGATGGTGGATGAGAAGCTCAACATTAGCCGGCAATGCGCCCTTGCGGCCCAGAAGGCCAACCGCATCTTGGGCTGCATCAAGAGGAGCGTGGCCAGCAGGTCGAGGGAGGGGATTCTCCCCCTCTTCTCTGCCCTGGTGAGACCCCACCTGAAGTACTGTGTCCAGCTCTGGAGCCACCAACATAAGAAGGATATGGACCAGCCGGAGAGGATCCAGAGGAGGCCATAAAGATGATAAAAGAGCTGGAGCACCTTTCCTGTGAGGCCAGGCTGAGAGAGTTGGGGCTGTTCAGCCTGGAGAAGAGGAGGCTCCGGGGAGACCTGATAGCGGTCTTCCAGTACCTCAAGGGGGCCTACAAGAAAGATGGGGAGAGGCTGTTCAGTAGGGCCTGTTGTGATAGGACGAGGGTTAATGGTTTCAAAATAGAGGGGGGTAGATTTAGATTGGATATTAGGAAAAAATTTTTTAGAATGTGAGTTGTAGAACACTGTCCCAGGTTGCCCAGAGAGGCAGTGGATGCCCCATCCCTGGAAACATTCCAGGCCAGGCTGGATGAGGCTCTGAGCAACCTGATCTAGTCAGGGATGTCCCTGCTCCTGGCAGGGGGGTTGGACTAGATGACCTTTGAAGGTCCCTTCCAACCCTAACCATTCTATGATTCTATGAACTTTATTCTCTGTAAATTTTACTGCCTTGTTTATGGTTAGTTCATTAAGTATACGAAACACCAGATTTTGTCATCCTTGGGCACCATTAGTGTTTTGTCAAGAAGTCCAGACAGATTTGAAGCTTGTTAGAATTATGAAAAAAAGTCTCCATTCTTTCCTGCCTGTTTAACTGAAGCACAGGATGAAATCTTTTGAGGTATTTGGACACATTTGGGGACTAAATGCAAGAACTCACTTCGGTGTTATACTGATGGGATCCGAAGAGGGACTTTCCAACTTGGTTTGGCGAACTTGGAGTGGACTCAAGGTTTGTACACAGTCATCCACTGCCATCACATTTTGTGTCAGGGAAATGACTTGAGGGTGGACTTAACCTCTGAACTATATGTAATGTAAATGAGCTGTTATAACTTAGTGATTTATAATACATTCTGCCCTTTTTATTTATTTCTCCCCCCTCAAAATGGCTGGTAAATTTACTCAAGAACTCTAGGAAACAACTGAAAATTGTGTGTTTAGCTTTGAGCGTATCCTGATGAAGAGTCCTTTCTGAGTTCAAGATCCTTTGCCATTGTTTCTATATTCTGTCTTTGAAATGCCAGGGTGTCTTCATCATCACGACAGGAGAAATTCACTGTGGCTCAGCAAGAAGGCACCGAACTGCTTACGAGGAGTCCAAGAGCGCCTTTTCCCTGTTCATATTTCGTCTGACACATAGATTACCTTCTTGACTTCTTATATTTCCCACCTCTAAATGCTGTGCTGTTTGTCTGATGTGCGTCTTAGTCAGGATTCGGCATAATTCTTATGAATTGATTTAACAATCTTTGTCATCTGTTTATTGGACTTAAGGGGTCTAAATCCTGTCTGTCACTGAGCTGCAATGTTCCTTATCACTTTGCGCCATCTTCGCCTCTCCAGTGTGACCGGTGCCTTTTTGGCACTAAATCTGGCCCCGCTGCTCCCTCGACAGCCTCATTAACTTTATCCTGAGGTGTGGGTTTTTGTCAGTAGCCTTTTCTGAACCCAATCTTACCAGCAGATCAATTGTAATTGCGCTCTGAAATGGTCCTTGTGGCAATTATTAAAGCTAGAGTATTTATCCCTTTGGTTTTAGGGACCTGGGTGCAAGTCGTACTTGTTCCTCCTGCTTTACAACCTCCTGACAGAAGCAGTTATTTTTAGGTGTGTAACTTAGGTTGTGAGCAGCCGATGTGTAAGAAATGCTTACAGAGCAGGAGGGTGTTGTTACGGAGTGCGTACCTACAGTACATGAGTGTTCCCCATTAATTCCTCGTTTTATTCTTCGCTGGCACTGGATCTGCTGGGTTTCAAGGGCGTTTTGGAGTGGCAGAAGTTGTTTTCTAGGGTGGGGTGAGCATTTTGGTATTAAGCAATTTTTACTCTGGCAGAAACACTCTGTAAGCAGCGTTTTACCTAGGTCCAAACTCACATTAAATTAAAAATGAGTTAGGTATGAGCAGGTTCCCCATAGAGCATTGGAAGTAGAATTATAACAGAAGAATGTGCTGTGATAAATTTGGAACAAAATGAGAACTCTAAAAATAACAGGTTTTATATTTCACATATGCATTTTTTTCTGGGGAAAAATACTGATAAAAATATTTTTAATTAATACTCCTATGTTCCAGCAAAAGTGAACCTATTGCAGAAGAGAAGCACACAGAAAGCGTGTTTTGAATATATATAGGCTAGATCCTCTGAGCTTTAAAATATGCCAACATTTGGCATGTTTCTAAGGGCATCATGTGAGCATTTGTATATATAAATAATGTAAAATCATTACCGCAATCATTTTTTTGTCTTGTTTTTCAGAAACTCTTGAAGGTGGTTTGGTAGAATTAGTGGCAAAATGATCAGAAAGTTGTTAGTACCTTTAGGCTGGAGTGTGAAATACAGTCCTAGACAGTTTGTGAAATCTTATATCTTTAAATCATGGTCGAAATTGCCTGCCTACAGAGAGCCCAGGACTAATGGAATATACACAAGAAGCCACAGTGGCAGAGTCATCCTGTTCAAACCAGCTACGTAGGTGCATGGACCATGGCGTTTGGGTCCTGTTTCAGGCTTGGAGAACTCTATGCTCTGCAATAATTTAATGCAACGTAATTGTAATTTACTTCTCTGACTCGCAGGGCTGTTTGTGAGACTCTGTAAGCAGAGGGAAGGTCTCCCTGCAGTGAAAACCCAGAAAGAAAATGTGACAGTGGCTGTATGCGTTGCTATTGACACCTGCATCTGGCCTCTGCGGATGGTTTGGTTCGGATTTGAAGCTAAAAGAGCTAAACCAGCTGGGCAATTTTAAGAAGAGAGAAACCAGCTAGGTACAACTGCATTTTGAAATGCTAATAATAACCTTTAATAGATCTCAGCTAACAATTGGTATAATTTAGATACAGCGCTGCTGCAGAGGTAAGGAGAGCCGACCAAGTTACAGCAAATCAGGCACTGTGATGTGTTTCAAAAGCACTTCCATCAAACCAGCTAGATTCAAGCAGATATCATTATTGATTATCACTTATTCTACTGTGAGTACTAAAGATGATAGCAAAATGCTCCAATATATACCAAAAAGGATCATAGATTTTCTCTTTCAGGTTTTTGTGACCGGGAATAAAATGTGCTTCAGGGTGTTTGTATGGAAACATGTATAAAAGAAAGGGAATGGAGCAGGCTGGATTTGTTCTTGGGGGAAAAAAAAAAGCTTAGGAGGTGAAGCCTAATAATGCATCTTAAAATGTCTTAAGATATAATAAAGAGGGTTTGAAAAAAGTCAGAGGTATTAAAACAGAGAGGTTTTCATACGCATATATTCAGCAGTACAGAGGTAATAACTTGAGTATACTATGAGTCTTTAAATCCAGTGGCATTACTGGAGAAAATCCTACACAAGATTAAAAAACTAAATTTTAGATTTCCCATTTGATGTATTGTGTGGCAGTACCCTACAACGCTGCTACATTGCCAAGTGTCCTTTTTTTTTGTACAGGTAAGCATGTATCACTTAAGTGCTATCTGTATTAAAAAAAAATCTGTGCTGTATGAGGTTGTCAAAGTTTTGCTGGCATAAAATACTAAGTATTTAGATTTAGGGCTTCATGAAGCACGTGTGCTGTAGGGGACCAAAGAACAAGGTTTCAAACTGAAGTACAACATGACATTATTTGATGTGATCTGTTTTTTCTTGTGATTCAAGCCTGTTTAAAGATGATATGTAATACTGCCAAGCTTGAATTGACTGATGCCACTCATGAATATTTATCGTGCCACTGATTTGGTTTCTTATATTGTGTTCCACGTAATATGGCTGCTGACCAGATTAGCTATGGCGGCAGTGGTGTTGGGAGGACAAAAGTAAAAAAAAAGACCAAATTCTAGCCAAAACAAGATTTCAGACCAGGTCTTCAAAATTGCCTTTGCTTGTTTCCATTTTGGGAAATCTGGAAGGCCTGAAATGATAGCCGTGAAATACAAGCATAACTCATGCAGTAGGGTACTATTGTAGAAGTCCATATACTCACAAGTAATATAGAAAAGAGGGATAAGAAGCAGTTATTTCTGACAACGTAAAAACTATGCTGCTACCCCACAACACTGATCAAGTGACAAGTTTAACAGAGATCTAAGGAAGCGCGCCCTCATTTTATGTGGAGTAATCCACTTGTAGAACTCATTAAGATATTATGGAAGCTAACAGTATAAATGAATTTATAAAGATGTTACAAATTCATGGAATTAAGTCCAGCTGTTATTAAATACGATGGTCCACATGGAAACTCCAGCTGAGGAAGTTTTACTTGGGAGGTACGCCTTCGGGAGCACTCCGCCACACAGTCCCTGGTTCCTGGTCTTCAGTCAATCCCCTCTTGGTCAACGTCATAGCCAAGAATTTTGCTCTGATTCAGCGTAGCATTTCTAATCTTTGTACAATATTGGTAACCTAGCTTGCAACTATAAAGATACCATCTTTGGGTTTTATGTGGCTCGCTCACATAGTTACAAATTTGATCATTCCTTTTGCAGTCGCTGAATTCCTTACTTGCAGGTCCCTTTCTAGTGTTGGAGTGTGTTACCCATGCATCTATTGTAAAGATGCAATGTGTACATTATCTCCCTTTAAACATAGGTGCAGAAGCTTATAAACTGCCGTTCTGATGTTCCGGACTGGGAAACTTGCCCTCCAATACACACATTTGGTACTCATACATTATCTTTTGGCTTGCTATCCGCATGCCCATCTGTTAGGATGGCATTGTGCCTGCTCACAAGATGGTGTGCCAGCTTCCCTAGACAATGATGCCAATCAAACGAGTTCCTGCAAGTGCTTTCTTTTTTTTCTAAAAGTAGCCTCTCTCAAGTGAAAGCGATGCTGTAATGGTGCCACTTGTCTCTTTTTTCCTGTTTACACCTGCTGACACTTATCCCCCAAGATAGTGTTAGAATGGTAGAGAGGAAGAGATGCCATGTGGGGTGACTCTGGATTGTCAAAAATCGCAAGAGGAACTTCAGAAAGCCATCTTAAACATAAAGCATAGTGACCATGTTGATCAGGATGCAAATCTAAAAGGAGGCAGGAAGAAGTATTTACCCGGAAAAAAGTGTTTGAGAGTAAGTATATTGCTGGAAAAAAAAACCCAAAACTTTGTATGTGTATATATATTACTTATATACGTGTGTCTGTGTTCAACTTTGGAACAGTGACCTATAGAGCTGGAAGGTCCAAGTGCAGGCAAACCTCTCTATGCATTTGCCTGTCAGCGAAGGCTGCCCATGCAACTCCGAAGAAACTGAGAACTATACCTAAGCAAAATCTGACATGTAAGTCAAATTGTTTGACAGTTTCGTATAAGATGTATAACCAGCTGGGACTGGAAAGAACCTACTTTTTTTCGTTCCCATTTGTTATATAAGCAAAAATATGTGTTCAGTATTTCACCTCTGAATGTCTAGTGCCACTTCCCATGTTTTCTGCTTCTTTTTGAAAGGATATCAACTCTGAGAGCACAGGCTGAGGCAGAATGTAGAACGTTTCTGTACAATCTGCAAGGCTCTCAAAGGTGTTAGTATCCAGGCATTCACCTGAGAACAAAGCAAGGCTTGAGTTTACAAATATTTTGTGCATTTGTGCCATTTAAAAATGTCAATGGACTGTAACTGAATGTACATGAAGGTAATTCTGAAAACTCTGGTCAAATCAAGAGGAATTACCATCTTTTTAAGAACATAATCTAATTGTTTCTTTCAGAATGCTTGCTCACCTTGGTATTCTCCCTATCCCTAAATGGAGTTAGTAGTACTCTATTTTTAAATTGTGAAGTCAAGAGCTAATTATTGAATTTGCATAGCATATGGTATGAAACCGTGAAGCAGTTCCTGAGGTGCACAAACCTTGCATTATTAATCCGTGGAATTACTGGGGAAAAATTAATCTTGCACAGAAATAAAGAACGGCTCTTAGTTCTTCCTTATGATGATCATCTTGATACTTGAAAGCCCCTTAATAGCCCATTAGCAACCCATTATAGTGATCTTGCTGCTAAGGTGACCATCTCCTGTAATGACACACGTGATTAAAAGGAATACAGCTTCATAGCTTTCAGGTTGGTTAGCAGCTGATACAGAATGCAGGCATCCAAATGGCAGGAAGAGAAGAAACTTGGATCATTGTTTCTGAGAACAAACTGGAGAGAAAGAAAGGAAAAACTGACTACTGGAGAACTAACTTTTCACTATTCGTGTACAGTGCAGCCCATAGAGAAACGTGCTTTCAGACTCTCGAATGTGTGAGTAAAATACTGCAAGAGAAGAATGATTTTTATTACCGATAAGCAGTGACTGAAGATATCAGTCTCTGCACAGGGTTCTTGTAACTTTTCAAATTATCTTTATTGTTATTTCTTTTCCAGTGCAAAATTGATGCTGCAAAACAAAACAGGAGAGGTATCTATATGGAAGAGGAGAGTGTTTGAACTCTTACAGTCAGCACAGACAGTAAGAATGGCTGGAGATTAAACAGCCCCAGAAGGTGAAGTGAGCTGCCTAACATGACCAGAAAATTAAATATCAGATCTAGAAATATAATTTGGCTTCAAAGTTCCAGTCATATGTCCTGTCTGGGCCAAACCACTGCCTTTTGGGGGCAATAGGTTGGGTAATGTCTAATTTAGGACCTGTCACCTATACAGAGATAAAAAGGTCCATGAACTCTTACTGGCTCTGCACAGAGAAATACGAAGTTTTACAGTCACGTTTGAAGTTTATTTAGGAGGATATCTGATATTATATAAGCACACTGTCGGTTCATGACTAAGATATTTTGTGATGTAAGAGTCCTCTTTAGTCACAGAAAATGCATAAAATCTCTATTATATTAAAAAAAACCCAAAAGCCAACTTTTAAATTTCACTCTACAGAGAACAAGAAGAGTCAATCATTGACCCAGAAGAGCTCAAATAAAGCTTCAAACAATTTACATCGAACATTTTCTGAAGGCGAGAGATGTGAAGGACTCATTGGAAAGTGTAATCTAGAATAACCCTTGGCCTCACGTGCTCTCATTCAGGCTGCTGCTACCCGCGGCTGTTCATTTAATGCAGAAGCAGCTCCGTTCTCCTAAGGCAGGTTTGAATCCGTTGCATACTAGCAGTACAGGGACACGGGATTAACACACTGTAAACAAGATTTATCTTATCACAACTCATAGCAATAGGCTGCTATGTAGAACTGTAAATTGTCATGAAGCTGTCTCCGGAATCCTTTCTGCATTCATTTTTATTAGATTTCTTACTGCTTCCTTCAATCATGTTTGCAGATTATTAAAAAGTAAGAGTTTGGGAAAATGCAGTCTTTTGAGCTGTCAACTCTGACACTGCTGCATAGACAGAATGTGTATAAGTAAAACCCCTCCTAATATTTGCTTTAGTATTTTCTGGCACAGTACCGTGTGTAATTGTGCTGTTAGCTGTGAGTCCCCAGGTGAGACTGGAAGTGATTTTGTCTCCCTTATGCTGGGCTGATGACTTCTATAACACTAAAGGAACACTTGTTTGTTAGAAAGTCAGGCTGGGAAAACTACCGACTTGATGTTGAAATCACTTTAGTTTGTTAAATTCTGATCTTCATTTCCATTTTAACACTTCAAACTTTCTGAGTTTGTCAGCCATAAAGCACCTACAGCAACAAAAACAAAGTAGTGGAAAGAACCGGAGAATTACGTTCAAGGCAAGAGAGGAACAGGAGGTTTGTCCACTCCGTGCAGAGGTAAGGGAGGGGGACACAGGATAATGACACTGTGATCGGAGCTCCTCTGTAGCTGCGTGGCAGCTTTGGGAAGTCATGAATTCAACCAAGAGTGGAAGCAGACAGAGCACACCCTGTGAAGTTCAGCGCAGTCGCTTGAGTCTCCTGCTCTGTGTATCTGTGTGCCATAGCCGCACATGGCTTTCTAGCTCCTGCATAGCTTTTGTTCTCTAGAAAGCAGCAGCACTCTGCACCCTCCTTGACAGAAACTTGAAAAAAAAAAAAATTCATCTTGCTTGCTGGGTTTTTATGGGTTTCCCATTCCTGATTCCCAGCTGTCCTTCCTCCAGGGTAGAAGACCACCCCTGTAAGCACCTTTGCCTGCTGTGACTCCTCAGGCATCTCTTAAAAGCTGGACTTTTTCTGAGCCCAGTCAACAGATGTATACAAACCTCCTTACACTGCAAGTAGTGTATCGTTTGTCGTAAGCTGTTAGGAATAATACAATACTGCTTCAAAACAAAATCTAATTAATCACAGGAGTGCAAATGAGTAATTAACTGGAGATAAAAAGTATACTTTTTTGCATGCCTAATTATTGTCAGGTTATTACAATTTGCACAAATGCCTAATTATTGTCAGATTATTACGATTTTCAGAATCTGTTGTGTATCTAAGTCACTTCTGAAAGTGGGAACGCAGCTCCTGTGTCACTTAAACAGCTTTGGAAATGCTATATGCCTGTTCTCGTTTCCTCCATTTTATGTGTTATATACCAGTTCTCACTTCTTCTTTTTCACGTTGAATGGTGAATATGCAGCCGTCTGTAATAGTACTGACTAGCGCAGTGGTGGATCATTAAATATTAGGCCAGTGTTAAACTGGACCAATTGAAATGTGTGTTCTTGCCTGAGAAGGGAGAAAAGAAGATTTTACTGTGCTTTGCAGATGTATGTTTTATGGTAAATGATACTCACATGATTTACGTTAACTTATGAGAGACCAAGTGTGTCTAGTGGTGTCAAGATAATTAGGGAGAAATATTTTATGATTTACAATTACAAGCTCTGTCTTCTTTCAGGAGTGAGGCCTGGATACAAGCAGATAAATTACTCTAGTATCATAATAGGTTTGATCAGATTCATGATATGTGGCTTTATGCATCTTGGAATTCTGAGTGAATTTGCAAAATGGAAAGGGCAACCCCATGTCTTGGGGTGCACCCAAATAAGCAGACCCTTTGAAATACACGTCTCTACCTGTGTTGGGGGGTCTTAAACAGTAAAAGAGCCAGAGGTCTGGTGATATTTCTCAAAGGGGTATTTTTCCAATGGTGTGTGTCGTAGTTCAGCCCCGATCGGGACCAGGCTACTCAGTCTCTCTCTCACTCCCCCCACCCTCCGAGAGAACAGGGAGAGATAAGAAAAAAGGCTCGAGGCTTGAGATAAGGACAGGGAGAGATCCTTAGAGTTACTGTTACGGGCAAAACAGACTTGACCTGGGGAAAACTATTCATTTACTGCTAAAATGATGCGTTTGCTCATCATTTGAAGCTTATTTACAATTTATGTATAAATGCTGTGAGGTGTTCCCTCTTCATTCAGAAGTGTTTGATTGTCATCACCTGGGGTAAGCTGACTTGCATGGCAGAGAACTCCAGCTCCGAAACCGTAGATTGCCGCTGTTTTCACCAGCCAGCTAGTACAATATAGTTTTCTGATTGTTACCACTTAGCTACAAAGACAAATCAATGGGAAAGTCTGACTCCATCTGTTAGCAGTGTTAACCCCGCATATTCCAAAGTCTTGATGCCAGTTAAAAAAACCAACAAACCACACATTCTTAATGAAGAACGTTGGCATCCCTTTATCTCCTTTTGATTTCTGAGTACAGTTTTCCACCTTTTTCCCCCCATCAAATGAAGTGTAGAAGTATATTCTCCCTTTTTAATGTAAGAAAACTGGTGTGTTCAGTGGGTAGCCGTTCTTGTTTCTTATGCTGTGTTTCCGATTCTGCTGCTCCTGCCTGCGGGGTGATCTGGATTAGTAGCTTTCCAATACTTACACGCTTTGTGAAATAGGCTGAAAGCTGTAGGTGTGAGGTACCAGAGACCAATAATGTTACAGGGTTATCCGGATCCAGAAGATTTTTTTTTTTTTTTCTGTTCTCTCCGGTACTCTAAGGAACCACAAGAAACGCTGGGTAGTTTTTGCTCGTCTCTTCCAATCCCTAGTGTTGTTCCTCATGTGTATCTACCGGTACAATGCATTGCTTAGCATTTACCTCTTTTATGTTTAGATAATCCTTATCGGGGCTTTCAGTAGAAGTTTATGTGAGTGCTCAACTTGTTTGGAAACGTTTTCTTTGTTTCATTTCCCTTCTAAAATAATTAATTTGAAAATGCGGTCCGTATTTTCTGTTTCCTGGTCAGTTCTTTTTGCTCAGCCCTCCCAGTGAACAGTATATTTGTGCTTTCCTTTCTGTAACCTGTAAGAAATCTGGAGCAGTATCTGTTCCTCCCAGTATTTTCTTTTTAGTTTTTGTTCTGTGTTGATCTTGTCTTAGTTTGCCTTAAATGTAACAGTAAGCACCTCTCCTAAGAGCGAGTTTCAAAGAATACCAACTATGGCTCAGTAATACTGACTTTATTTTCTGTTCCTTGCTCTTAGGAAACAGTAGAGCTTCAATCTAAGCTAACTAAGTTTCTTTACGTTACAAGGAACATATAAAACATTTTTGAACCTGCTTCTTTAAATCACCTATATTGTTGGTGAGGGGAGGGCTTTGCTTCCAAAAAGCTTTTGTTCGCACTCGAAATTGCTCGTAGCATTTTAAATGTGCACTACAAACTAACAGAGTTTCTCCTTAGCAACTGCTGTCTCTGCCAGTGCACGAGCTGTATTCCGAGATCTGAATATGCAAAATGACTGGGTCAGGCTGTCTTGAGGATATAAAAAATATTGGATGAAGTAAAATTCTGCCTGAAATGAAATTTGCAGAAAATCAAATATCTGTTGTTTAGTTCTAAGCAGATGTTGAAAAGGTTTTCCTGGATGCCGTCCTTATTGATAGTATGTCTTTTGATCTGAAGCCAAGTAACAAATCTGGATGTTAGTCTGGATTTGGAAATTTTCTTTAAGTAAACATATTAGTTAAGTATGTAAATCTGCTTATCGTCACTTAAGGAACGTTGCCAGAGTAAGAAACATCTGGAGCTCCGTATCAGCTAACTTATTAATTCACGTTTTTAGCTTGTTTCATCCAGAGTATTGTAGGATTCTGTTATCTCAATTGCTTAAGTCAGCTTTATCTAAAAGGCAATTAGTTGTAAGTTCTGTTGTTTACACTTAGATTCATACGAAACCCATGGCGTATAGTTTTATGGGCCTAGTTACTTAGCTTTCCAGATCTATTCACAAGTAGGCCGATACATGCTGTGGTACGAGTCAATGGGAGCTAAAATAATCATGGCTTTGAAACACCAGGGCTTGCTTTCACAGGAGACAGATTCTGAAAATTAATTTTTACCGTTTAGGATTATGAATTACATGGTCTGGTTTATTTATCTGAACTCATCACCATGTAATTCCAAGAAAGGATTATTTGACCTATTCTTGATAAGGACATAAGTACAGATATCCATACGGCCTTCTGCCGTCAAGCTTCCTCCTTTTTATAACCACATTTCCCCTTACATTTGAAAAAGGTTCTCAGTCTAGTTCAGTTTTTAAGTCTATAGCAAACCATTTGTATGTTAGCGTTTTCGAACCTGGGGGATGCTGAATGTGTTAGAGAGCTTTGGCTGGCAGAGGTTTCGTTTAACCCATGGCGTGTACCTTGTAGTTACTGAAGTGAGAATGGCTGATGGCTGAACCTTTGTATGTGAGAAACCTAGTAAATTAAGGAAACGTGTTGTTTAAGGAAATGTTGTGTGCTGGTGGTGAGAAATTAGTCTAGATCTCTACACAAAGAACCGTGTTGAAACTGTGAGTCAAGGCCTTAGAACCGCGCCAGCGAGCATGGAGTTGGCCCTTCTGCGTAATTACTGCGGAGCCTACCCAGTTCACTTACTGTGTTTGGCTCTGCGGTTAGTAGGCTGTCAAAAAATGTGCACATATTTGTGTGTGAATTGCACGCACATAATTCTGAAACTCAGGTAGCAAGATTTATTTTAAGAATACAAATATACCTTTGTTTCTTTTTGGTTTTTGCAGTCAAGTTTGGTGCTAATGGTGTTATTGAAGTGAAACCTCGCAGTCCTGCTGCAGTTCAGGAAATGTATGAGCTCCAATCAATATCCTGAACAGAACCAGCCCTTCTGAGGAACTTAGTAACAAGGTAAGATAGTTCAGGTTTGTACCTTAAGATTGAAGCCTGTTTTAGGTGCGAGCTCTTGCAAGAGGATATTTCTGGTTTGCATTTGCTCCAGCAGAAGAGGAGGTAGGCCTGTACCAAAGCATCTTGTGAATCGACTTTTCTCACCCACTGCAGTTCAGTGAGGTCACAGTCCCGTAGCTGTGCGTCACAAGTGTTGGCCTTGTGTCCTTGAGCAGATGGTACCCCAATTTGTGATGACGTAGTGCTTGATGTGGCGTCTGCTGATTAATGTAAATGCAGTCTTTCAGACACACCGTAACAATCAGCATTGCTGTTTTAATAACTTCATTACATGTGATGGCTTTGGAGCAAGGATTGCTTTGCTGCTGTCTGTGCTTGTCATTGTGGAGGGATTCAGAGTTTGATTTCCTCGGTGCTGCCATACAAGAAAGCTAAATAACAATATTCTTAGCAATTTGGAAATATAAGTCAGATGATGACTTCAGTTTCTAAAGATAATTTTCTGTCTTGTTCTTGCTGTTGCTCTGAATATAGAAAGCTACATTGGGGAAAAACAGTTCATCAGTTTTTGATACATCAAAGGAAAAACAGAAATGTCTTGTGGTGAATCCATGAAAGAATTTTAATATTAACTGAGCAAACAAAGCTCATGAGTATGAGGCTCTGTTACTGTTTAAATGATCATTATGTTTCAGTGTTTTAATAAGTGAAAGTTGCTTCACAATATACCTGCTGGGTGAGTTAAGCTGTTCCAAATCTTTTTTTTCTGACTCAAATCAATTAAGAATATAGTGTATCAGTGAATATCATTGTGTATTTATAAATACAGCTGCAGTCTCCCTCTAGAGAGTGTATACATTAGACGAGAAATTTTCCTGAAGGAATAGACAAAATAGAACCGGAGGGCAAGAAATAGCTAGCACAGTGTTGAAAAAGTGTTTCCTACATGAAACACATAGAAAGTGTATTAATTTGTATCACATCCAGTAATTATGCATTGCATTACTCAGCATATCATGTACCTACTTGTTTTATTTTCTTGTAATAAGTTATGTTTCTGTATAATAGATTATAATTTTCTACTTGTCAAGATGAAAAAGCAGGGGGAGTGTAATAATATAAATAAATTTACTCATACAAGAATGTTTCCTATCACTTATTTTTTAAAGGAATCTCAGTGTTAGACTGTGAGAAACCTATCTCATATTATTTGAAAATCTTTTTCACGTTCTTCTCCGTGTTGGAAGGAGCGGTGAGGTCAAAGTAATCTTTTTTTTTATATACAAGCAAAATATATTTAACAGGGAGCATTGCTATTTGCTGTTGTGGTTTTATTTCATTAATGTTATTTCATCTGTGTACAGATGACACACTGGGCTGGGTTTGTAGTGTCTCTGTTATTGTGACTCCATTAACTTCAGGTGAGGTACAGCGGTGTGCACAAGCTGAAACCAGTTCTTTGAATGGGATTATACCCATGTGTGGCTCGTTTGTATTTATGGTGGTATGGACCCTCTCCTCTGTCTCCTGTCTCCCCTTTCTTAAAAAAGCAACGAAGTGTACCCAAATTGTAGGGGAGAAAGCTAATAAATATTACATAAAGGAACAGTTATCTGAAAATAAAGAAGTCTGTGATACGGATAATAGTTTTGCATCTACTTTGGGTGAAAGACCTGAACTGATTGGTGCTCTCCTACCTTATTTGCTCTCCTGGAAGAAGCATAATAGGAGGGGAGTCAGTGTGCTACGGGGAAAACGTAGCTCAGTAGTACACTCCGTTTGTCAGCCAGGCTTGCTGAAAGGTGTGCTGTTGGGAAAACACCATTGCATGGGCAGTGACGGGTCTACGAATACTTTTCCAGCCCCTAAATGATCAATTTTGTGTGTCCATAATCACCAACGTAGCTTTTAGGCTGAAAAGTTTTGACAGAGGTGTTCCAACAACTTCTGTGGAGCACTGCGAAGACAAATACTCTTTCTAATGTCATTGGGGGTTACGGATTGTTGTTTGCTGAGTGAAAATGAGAATGCTTTCACTCACACAGAACACAGAATTTCATCACATTCATATATCTTGAATAAACTGTTGAAAAGGAAGATATTTGCTGGAATTCAAATTTCCTTGGGTTCTTGTGGTGATAATAGGCCATCTTTCTCTGATGTGTCACTCAGCAGGTGTCAGCACTGAAGATGCAGATCTAAAATTTTCACATGGCGTTTTCTCTGTTATATTGTTATTTTTTAAGAATAATAGATAGTGTGTTTTGTTGAATCCAAGGGAGAAACTTGTGGTGACTGTAGAATGTGATTCTGTAGAGGAACAATGTGTAGTAGCAAATAGCCAGTGAATCATACTTTCCAAACAGAAAATGGCATATAAAAAAGATCAAGGTTTATTATGCCTCACTTACCATCAAAGAAAAATGTACCGGCAGATGCAGTGTTAGCAACTTCGTGGTGCACTGTTCACTTTCGCACAGCAGAGGAATGACTGTCATTGATAGACTGGTCAGACAGACTAGAACAAAATAATATTTATCTTTTACAGATCAAGGATTCACTTGCTTTCTTTTCCAAGAAAAACATGAAAGCTGGAATGAAGTTCTACTGGCAGTGATGAACCTCCATTGTCAATAGCAGGCAAATGAGTA
Source organism: Chlamydotis macqueenii (assembly GCF_036417535.1). Classification (NCBI taxonomy): domain Eukaryota; kingdom Metazoa; phylum Chordata; class Aves; order Otidiformes; family Otididae; genus Chlamydotis; species Chlamydotis macqueenii. The sequence continues at coordinate 19,272,273 of NC_141568.1, forward strand.
GTGGAGTGACAGAAGGTAAGCTCAGTGCTCGTCTTTAATATTTTAGAGCGAAAAGGCATGAAAATCTTCCGAGTCACTCGTACTTTTAAGAGAAAGACTGAGCAAGTCTCAGTGTTCAGTATCAAGTGATGAAGCCAAATGATATTGCAAAGTTTACCGCATGGAACAAAATAATGGAACTGCTCAGTGTATCTCGGGGTGTGTGCCATGGGCTCAGCAATACAGAAAATAACCACGAGGTTGTCCTTCTACCTTCTTTTCTCCTTCTTGCTGGATGGTATTTTTCTCTGTGGTATATCTAATCACTCATGTGTTTTTGTGGGACGTTCCTCGGTTTGGTTCAAATATTCCTGAAAACCACAGGTTATCTTTGTACGTTAGAGAAGAGCCCAACGACATTGGTAGAAAAGATCTTTGGTCCACACGCCTTTCCCCCCAGTTAAACAGTTTTAGTGCAGGAGGAATGCCACGGTGAAATGTTAGTGTAAGGATAGACTTTGATTGTCTTCCAATCTCTCAATTTTCTTGACATAAAAAGTACCCTGCCTGCATAATGTAATGTAAAATTTGGAAACAAGGTAATTCCTAAAAAATAAATCGGAGAGCTGGGTCCCTGCTTTGGTTTGATTACAGCAAAGTGTTGAAAAAAATCTTTGCCTTAGAGTTCCTACTGTGCAGACCAACTCATCTCCTTGTTCACGTTGGTGCATTTATTTTATAATACCAAAGGTAAACAGGGGCTAGAGAACTGAATCCAGTGATAGCTCCAATGGGTACTCACTCTGTTTACAGTAGGAAGAGGCAACAACTTAAAACTATGTGAAACAAGCAGAAGACAAAGTTGGTGGTCTTATAAATCTAGTTTTATCCAAAAATTTCAAAGGCAGAAAAAAATTTTCTTTAAATAAATATCCATTATTCTTAAAAAAAATTAGAGCACTTCAGAAAATTAAGGGAAAAGGTTTTGTTTCCTGCCATGCTCTCTAAAGTGGCCTTTGCAATGAAGAAATTCAGTATAGGAAGCAACTTTTCTGATGAGAGCTTAATAAACAGTAAGCTAATTTGCAAACTATTAAAATCACGATAGCCCTGTTTGAACGCTGATTCTCGACTGTACTCATCTGATAGAGTTCGTTTGTTGCAGTATGGCAGTGTCCTTCCAATGTATGTTGTCACATCTCTGATAAACTGGAGTTGAGAGCGATGACAAAACCAGAAACATCTGGGGAATGAAACCAGAAAGGCTACGTGTCAGATCGCAATCAATGGCTCACTTAGGGCAATTACGCTTAGGAAGTGAAAGTAGTTCTGTGATGTAATTTGCAGCTGATCAGGCTGGTGAAGGGAGTCAACGCTGCTTCCCTCAGGCCATTGTGGAGATGTCTGTGCAGATGTCTGTCCCAGAAATGCCACACATTCAGGAGAAGCTGTCAACTCCCCGAGGTGCCCCCCACTCCAGATGAGATAGAGGAGGGCACGTGCCCCGCGGCGGTGCCATCCATTAGAGCAATCTGTGTACGCCACACTGTAAAGAAATGAGCAAACTGGAACAGAATGGAACACGAATTGTAAAGCTCAGAGAAGTTCTCCTTCCAGGCGGTTTAAGCTTCCTAGCTCAGTCCAGTCCTGACACCTCTCCAGTGACACATAACTTACTCCGTTTTGCCAGGTCTGTCCTTTCCCATTTGTTCAAGTTTACTTTTTTTGTCATTTCAGCTTAGCCCGTTTTCCTTCCCTACGCTTTCCAGTGCAATTAACTTAGTGATTGTGCTCCCTTCCTTTTCACATCATGTCAACTAATCACTGGCCTGTATTTCTCCTGCCTCAGCTTGGCTAAACTTTCTCCTGCGTAACAATTTAGCTTTATGCTCCCGCTCCTCTTAGTGCCCCCCCTCCATTATTATTTATTAATGGATTGCACAACCCTTCACCAAGAACCTTGACGTGTCTTAAAGATGTTCAGTAATTAAGCCCCACAATGAGCCTATAAAGGCTGCAATTATATTCTCTCTTTACCAGATGGCTAACCAGGAACAGACAGAAGTTAGGTAAATTGCCCTGGGTTAAAAGTTGGGGAAAGGCAGCGCTGGGAATAGAATCTGGAGTCAGTTAAGTTTCTTTGCCAAAACCTCGTGGTGCTACAAAGTACATACACCAGCTGTTGGGGAAGCGCTGTGCTGGCCTGGAATTGTCCTTTTCTAGTTAAGAGCTTAAGATCTATTATTGAATAGATTTTCGAACTCAGTCCTTGCCCTTTTCTTTCCTAAGGGGACAACAGAAACATCTGAACTTGTAAACCGAAAATAAATGTTTGCGCATGGTTTCAAGTCTCTACTAGTTCTTAGTTTAGTGTGAGGTCTATGCATAGCTGGATTTTTTTAATTCTAAAACGTGTGTTAACAGCAAAACTGTTTCAAGAAGAGAAAGTCCTTGTCTATCTATCAATCTATCTGTCTGTCTGTCGCAGTGTGAGCCAGTCAGACAGCCTGTCCATAGCATCAAAAAGCCAGGCTAGATTTGTTATCTGTGGGACCATCTGGGCTCCATACTGAGTTCTCTGTCACCATTAAACAGATGAACCACACTTCGTAAATAGTCACTTTAAGGGGTTTTGCTTGTGAGGCTGGCAAATCCTTCAGCAGTCCTTGTAAGAGTAGGTCTTGATGTCCACGTTCATCCTATTGTCGTGTGTATGATCCTCTTTGAGGTGTTGAATATTGAACAGAGTATCACCTGTAGAATATCCCAGGTGCACGGTTTGCAGCACATTTTGGAAGTTGTGACATGATGCTCTAACTATTTTCATGAAATATTTTAGGATTGTTTTAAGCCTTTGCAGGAGGACAGTGTCATATTGCGGATTCATAGTCATTTTGTGATCAATTAATGCACTCTGATCTTGAAATCTCACTGTAGAGCAGGCATTCTTAACTTTCATACTGAGGATTAATCTACGAAGGATGGTTCTTATGATGGACAAAAGTGTTGATTCTCTGCTGCAAGAGCTGGAGGCCCAAACACGATCACTTCTGTAAGGCTGGTCCCATCACTGGGCATTGAGTCCCTGCTCTTGCAGGGACTAAATTGCACCACGCCTGCGTGCAAAATATTGTCATTATTCCATCATAAAAGTGAAGAAATGCCTTTTGGTCGTCTTGCCTTTTGGTTTCTGGTGCCTGCCTTGAACTATTTGTGGGTTCCTGGAGGTGTTCGGTATGAACGCTGAGGGCAACAGTCTCCAAGAGTTTGGCATTCTCAGCACATTTCCGAATTTTCAGGAATTAGCGCGTTCCAGTGTCCAAGGTGGTGCCTTGCAGGCCTAGTTGCAGTGTCTTCCCTAAACTTAGGGGAGCTGCAGATGATCTTTAGGGGCTGTTTGAGGTTTTGGAGCGAGAAAGGCTTACTGCTGAAATACAGATTGCCTCTCTGTTTTGTGGAGGGGGAAAAAAAGCGCCCATCCATATGAAATTGTGCTCATTACTGAGGAAAATAAATTCTTGTCTGTCAAGCAAATGGTCAGACTTGCACATCAATTACTAGGGAAAAACACCACCTGTGTACGCTGATTATTGATTTAATGGAAAGTTTTCAGATACAGGCTCAAATTCTCCACTTGTATCAATTGTATGCTGGAAGAATTCCATTGTTGTCAGCGGAATGACTCCTGAGGTACACTGGTAGGCGTTAGGGTAAATGAGGTGGATGGTATGTTATGGCACACAGCAGGGGTGTCGTTGTAATAGGAGGCAACTTTAACTTTTAAATATGTACTTTATATATTCTTACATGATCAATGTCCCTTTAAATGCTGCTTGAGTTAAATTGAGTACAGTTTTGTTTCTTGTCTTTGTCTCATGTTTGTTGACTTTTTACTCTCCTTACTACTGTCAAAAACATTTTGATGCTATAAATAACAGCGTGGATTAAATACATTCCTTGTGACAAGCAATGTGCAGTGTATTCACTTCCTCCTTCTGGAAGATATATTATCTTTTTTATTCTTTTGAATCTGCACTCTTCCATTATTCTGAAGATCAGTAGAAGTACGTCTCAGACCGAGTTATGAAGAACTGATGTGTCTCTGTGTGTGTATATATGCATATAGATATACATATATTCTGCTTGTGACAGATACGTGCTGGCGCCTGAAAATATCCAGTCATATAAACTACAGTTCTAAGAAAGCTGCAGACTCTGCGGTGTTGTTTTATTTACTAGAGGGGTTCCATATGATGCTGTGATACAAGATCTTGTGTTATGATGAGATTGCATATGATTAATAGAATAAATCAATTAAGTTTTAAGTATTCCTTCTGGCTAGAAAGTTAGGTGCACAAAGAATCACAACTGGAGAGGCCATCGTGCATTGGCTGTACCTCCCTGTGCCCAGGCACTTGAGGAGTTGTGTCCTAATTCTGACCGCAGCCAAGCATTCTGCAGCATGTCTGATGTTCTGGCAGGTAGGTTTGATTTATATGGATGTGGCCCAATCCTTTCCAGGTGTAAGTTGACTTGAGTGAAACTGTGTCTGTTGGCATTAAAGGAAAATTTCACCTACGATGTGCATTATACCCACTGCACAGGGAGACTGATGCTTTTTGAAAATCTGACCTTGTCGTTCCCCGTGGTGCACAGTACAGTAGGAATTCACTTTAAATAAAACCAAGACACACACAGGAGGAAACATCAAGGGCAATTAGGCTTACATTTTAGGTGCAGACGGCAGACATTGTTGTATATTTTTACCGAATACCGTATTAGGCCTGTGATTTGCAGGCAGGAGAAAGACAGAAAGAGTCTTTTGCTGTGTAACTGTCCTAGGGCTCACGGAGTCCAGTGGCTGTGAAGTCTAGTCTCATCTCAGGTAATTCTGTTTTATATTTGTCTTCATTATTGAGCATGCTTCAGATTCTCTTCCTCAGCTCACTGCGGTTTCATTTCTTCATTTCATGTATCGGGGAGCTGGATAAAGTCAGCTCAACTGGCAGCAGAATTTAGACTTTTATTAAGCCAGATAGAAATGATCTCGCTCAGTAATCTGGAAAGATGGGGAGAATTTGTGAGTTTGGCATGTGGTCTTTTTTAATTCCTGTGGATTTCTGCTCTTCTACGTTTCCCTGCAGTTCGGCAGAGTTGTGAACTTGCAGCACGAGTGTCAAACTCCCCTCTAGTGGTTGCTCTGCACTGAGAATAAATATTAATTTAGCTTGATGACAAGTATTTTACTCTGGACTAAAAAAAAAGATGACAATTCATGTGGGATTCTGATGATTGCACATAGCAACATTTACTTTTTGTCTTTCCTCCTCTTTTAATGATTTACTTACTTCCCATGTTGAAATACTGTAATTAAAACATGAATCATTGTCAAAGCAAACAAACAAACAAAAACAAACCCAAAGAATGGTGGCATTGTCCTCTGCAAAAGGCGAACGTGCCACCTATTGGTGATGGCTCTGCATTTCTTGGTGGCTCCTTCCAGCAGGTCAGCAGCAACCTCACAACCAGCGACGGACATCCCTTGTCCCGCACGCCGCGACGGAGCGGCGCGCGGCTCTGTGCCTGGCTGTATTAATGCAGTACTGGTGCGGCAATAATATAAAAGCAAGAATTGAGCAATAAGTGTGAAATAAAGAACTGAGTGTTAAAAATGTGCAAAGAAGGGAGTGACTCATTAAGTGTCATTAAGATTAAAGAGTTCCATTTCTTGCTAACAGAGTTCTCGGCAGCAGATTGTGAAACCAGAAATACACTCGCCAAGGCAGAAGTTTTTTGCTATGTGTGAAGAGGAAAGATATGGTGAACTTGTATGTTTCTCAGCCATCTGAGCTGTAAATTTGCACCTCTCCAATCCTCTCAGAGAATCTGTTAATAACTTTTTGGAAGCTCTTCTGCTTGAATCTTACGAGGCGGTAAGATTGGACCCTGCCTGCACAGGGTCCGTGCGTGGAAAGGGAAAAGCCTAAGGACTTCTGACTTTGCAGACTCCTTTTTGATGGTTTTATTGCCCAGTTTTCAAGAGGAGCCTTCATTCATCCTTTCTGCATATTCAGGGGTGTATTTCTGTTGATTTTACACAGGTAGCTCTGGTCTTCTGTAAGCGCCACTTACAGAAGTAAGTAATTACACTTGTGCATGCAGAAGTGCAGACTATATTTTAAAACTGTACTTCTTCTAATCTAATTTTCTTACGGCTTTTATAGCGGCTACCAATCTTGCCTACTGTCCAGGATAATACTGGTCACTCCTTATGGTACAGTACCACCTCTACTTCATCTTATTGAGTGAAAAAAAATGCAACGGTAATGTTATTAGTTTCCTCAGCCTAAAAAAGAGAAAGTGCTGTTTAGTAAAAATTTTCCATGGAATCGTTAGGGGTGGAAGGAACTGTTAAAGCCCACCCAGTCCAACCCCCCTGCAAGGAGCAGGGACATCTCCAACCAGATCAGGTTGCTCAGAGCCCCGAAATGTGGTTTTGTTCATGATCTTGCTGTTTCCTCACCACTTAGTTTTGGTGGTGGTTTGGGGTTTGTTTTTTTTCTTTTCTTTGGTTGGGTTTTTTTTGTGAGTGGCTCAGCTTAGTGAAAGGACAGAGTCAACGCTGGCTGGCTGCAATAAGCTAAGCACTGGAGTGTGACATTAAATGTACACACTAGAATGTAAGATGTCAAGGAAAACAAAAACAGTTCTGGAGAGAGAAGGTAATGATGATAGCTAGCCTACAGCAAGCACACCACAGTGTAATATTTGACTAATCGTCTAAAAATATTATTTTTCCTTAAACTTGAGATTTATCGGAATAACAAAACAACACAGCAAGCTAGATAAAACTTGGAATGAAGAAGCAAAAAAGCACATTTGGAAATACGGGGTATGTTGTTATACCCATTAAGATAATAAAGCAATAGCTCTGTCAGGCCCTCTTAAAAATAATTTGCTTTCATCTTACATCTTAATGTGAGCCCGTCTTTTATAGCAGATGTTCTGGGAGCGCTCCCTCCCTTACGCAACGACAGAAGCATGCCAATGCTCCAAAGAGAGGTTTACCTTTCAGAACTGACAAGTGTTAAAAGAAAAGGGGGGTGAGAACAGGTTTGTAATCTACATCGCAGATATGTGGGAAAGGGTTTTAAAATATACCGTGTAAGGGAGAGGAGGAAAATCAGGCACGTTAAATAAAGTCTGTATAAATAGTAACAGTGAAGTCATACAATGATCTTTAGCAAAATAAGCCGCGCTGAAGCAGGCCGTGAGCAGTGAGAGCCCACTATTTCTTATGGGATGCAGTGATAAAGAAATTACATACTTATTTGAGAGGAACATAAATAAAGATTAATAGGTTAATGAGTTATTTTCCTTTCATTACTATACTATTGTACTTTATTATAATTGCTTTGCACTCATTTAATTAAATTTGAACTAGGGCCAACACAAGATAATTTGTTTTCCCTGTACTAAACAATGAGTATGCAGATTGGAAGTACTGAAGCAGTAATCAGCCCTCTGTTTGCAACACTTTTCTACTCTGAGTAGACATTATAATTGATAATTTGATTGTTGCAGCACTCCATGCAATATATTTTAAAGCAACATTAACATAATGGAAATTATGTTGTGTGCCTAATCCGAGCTTTGCGCTGTGTAAGGATACGAATCCTGTTCTGTAATGAATTAGGGCGCTATCCGCCAAACGTTCGCACAACCTTTACGTGCCTCGTTTTGGAACAGAGCTATCCGCTGCTGGTCTCCGTGCAATGTCTTCCCTATCAAGTTATATCACTGGAGTTGTACACCAAAAGAGCAAGGGTCACAAGCTAAAATAGTGAAGGTAAGTATTTCAGTAAAAGCTGATTTGTTCTGACATTTATCTGTCATTAAAATGAAATAGTTTTTTGTATAGTCCCTGTACAATTCTTGCATTGTGAAGATGTTTATCCAGTCCATTAGAATTTATCCTTCCATTGTCTCTTTCCAGCTTCTGAGAGACCTGGTAGTGATTGGCCTGAGTAGCAGGAAAGATGACGTGACTTGGATATTGAGGTGGGACTTTTCAGTGCCTGTAATATAAACAGTTTGTTTTTCACATTTTTATATGTATTGAACTTACTTAAGAAACAGCATCAATTGTGCATGTCCTACAAGAATAAAAAGAAAGGCTGGGGTTCTGTTTGATCTCTTCTTTCTCCCAATCACATGCCCCACACGCATTTTTAACGTCTTGCTTCCTGATGCCCCAGTGCCTGCTGAGGAGTTAGCTCTGTGTCCTGACCAAATGAAGTCCTGAGAGCGGTGGGACAGTCCTGAGCAGTTGTGTGCAACCTCAGCGGCACCAGGGTTACCTTGCCTTTCAAGTTTGGGCTGGGAAAAAGAAGTGGAAAAACAAAGTGAAGTGTGATGGCTTACAAAACCCTGCCAGCATTGGGCTGTATTTGTTTTCTGACAAAATAACAGTGGCTTTGCTTGCGTAAATGTTTGAGTCACCTCAATATTTGCCTATTTACTTTTGTGGCCTGAAGTGTCCCTGTACTAAAAAGGTGAGTCGTGGGTTTGCAAAATAAGTTCAGCTGGTTTGAGAAAAGTGTTGTAGAGGAGAGTATTTCACTTACTGTCTCTTAGGACTGAGCTTGTGAAGCCTCCCCTGGTCTTCCTCATGCAAGGGATCCTACTGATGAATAATCATGGTTATTATTTTCGAGAAATCATGATGAGGTTAAATGTGCCTGTTGGTCTGGTTGGAGAGCGCTGTTAGTGCGTGTGGAGTGCTCCAGGTTGCCTGCACAGGCTGCTTTTGTTCTGTACCATGCTTCCAAACAAAGTTTTTGAAGGAGACAGGAGGCCTGACTGACAGGCTTGACTTCACTTTTTTTTTTTCTTTTTTTTTTTTGTTCTAGTGTGCCATTTTTTTTTCTTTTGCTAGCAATTATTTAACATCATTATAAAGCCTCATATGTTAGGAGAGATGCCACCATAATACTTCTGGAGCTGAGAGAAAATTAGAAGGCAAGTTTCTTTCCCACAGGTAATAGCACAAAGCAGAGGAGCCTTTCTAACTTGCCTACTGCTAGGCCTAACCAAAAAGTCTCCTGAGTCTTCATAAAGGTAGCAGTCATCCTCAGTGAAGCTGAGTTTTACAATAAAGGCTGGGGCACTTTGGCAGCTTTTGAGTTTCCCAGAGACAGATTTTGAGCAAGGAGATGTGGGATCTGTGGAAGAGGGTGCATCATTTTGTCTTCATCTCGAGGAGTGGTGGGATTTTTCCATACCACCTTAGAACTTGTTATGGTGGGTTATGCCTTCAGAAAAAACCTAATTTGTCTGTCTCAGGGAGAAAGTGGATCATAAGTGCTCTCTCTTTTTTATACAAAGCCACTGCTATCAGCCCACGAGGCAAATCCAGGGAGGCTTCTGTTTTCCATTTACTGTACTTTTCAATTGATTGGTCAGTGGTGTGTATCCTTTTTCACTTTCTTTATTCCCTCTCTTTCAGACTTGGAATATCATTGCCTGAAATCCGGAGGGTAGCATTATAGATTTATTTTTCTTTCACACAGAGACCTTTAAACACATAGCGTACCTGAATTGCCCCTCCATCCAGCTTTAATTCAGTCTGGGTGTGGGGCCCAAATCACAGACTGAACCCTTTAATATTGCTTCTTTACACGATTTAAAAGGTTGGACTGAAAAGGAAACAGTCCTTTTCATAGGTGTGCATAATAAATAAGCATGACCAGAGAGGAAAGAATGGGACAATATCTTGGTATGAGGTGTTATAACCAAGTTTGGTTTAAAACGAAATCAAAAAGTGCATAAAGAAAGAAAAGCTGTAAAAACCACGAGGATCATGGAAAGGTATAAATGGAAAATAAAATAAGAGATTTTTTTCAAAGCTCAAGTTTTGTAGCTAGAGAATTATACCTGACATCCAGCATGGATATTTATTTGGGATAAATAAAATAGCAGTTGAGACTGCTGAAATGCATGTATCAATCATCTGTCAGATAAACTGGTGGGGAAGATTGAAAGATTACAGAACAAAGGGAAGAGTGTAAGCAAAAGGAACAAAATAAAAGAAATTTGTGCAAAGGGCTAGGATAAATAAGAGATTTTCTGAATACAAAAGAAACGAGGTCACTGGAGAACGCAGTAGAGTTTGAGGCATTGCAAAGGTAAACTACCTATGTTTCTCAGATGTTAAACACTTTGATTCAGCTTTCTCAATGAAGATAAGGATAATACAAATAAAAGAGATGTAGAAATAGAAAAAAAATAAGGAATGATTATAAACTCTGAATACTCGCAAAATCCAGAACTTTACAAAATCAACCTAGATTTCTGTGAGAAGTTAAAATACACAGGAGGAGATATGGACATGCTGAATGTGTCGTGGGAAATAGTGGCTGGCTGGAAACGCCTGATGACTTGAGGTGTAGTCAAAGACTTTTAATTCTTGGCAGATTTTAAGTCAGGACAGATGTTTTGGATAGTCTGTGGTTGTGAGAGAATAGTTTTGCACATAGCAGTTTTGTATATGGGAGTGCTTTTTTTTTCTACTTTGCTGTAGAGAGAAGGGCACCAGGCTGGGACCAAGTTGAGGTTGATGCGGAGGAGCAGCGATAAGAGGCCACCTCCTCATTCTGTTTGCGTGAGGCACGTAATGGTAAGTTTAACCAGTAGAGCAGAAGAGGAGAAAGAATCTGGCAAAGCAAGGTCTCCCAGTGCTTTGCTAGTGTTTGTGTTCATCATACCATACACAATCTAACCCAAATTCTTCTATTATAGTAAGAAAAATCAGACATATGGAGTTTCTGTATAGGCAATTTTGGGTTGTGTACACTGTTAAGTAATATGTATCCTATTCATCATCATTCTATATAGTTCCAAACACTAGGTACATTTAAATCCTCCCGAGAAGGAGAAAACACAAAGCCATATAATGATATTTTTAGATGGAAGTAGGGGTAATTTTCAGAAGCTGACTTAAAAATCTGGGAAAACACAATGAACAGTACTTAGGAGAATATAAAAGACCACGAGCTCACAATCAAATCAAGAATGTATAAAATACGCTTTCAAAGACAGCACAAATCAATGGGCAGGAGTAAGGCTCAAGAGTTTTCAATGACGAAAAAAGAATGAACAATGAAAAGATCATGGCAAACTGAAATGCAAATACAGGGGCTTCATGTAGTCTGATACTGGTGAGAGGTGACAGTGTTATGGTAATGCTCAAAAGGCCAGTCTCTGGTTTTAGTTATTTTTTGAAAAACTTATTGTACAAACAGTGCTAGTATGGTACAAGAGAGACCTTAGTTATTTGTTAAAGTTAGAGAAAGCGGGTCTGCAGAAGAGAAGAAATTAAGAGGTGGTCATCTCATTGAGTCAGAGAGAATTCAGAAGGGAACAGGCAGGGTAAACGCTACCAGGCTAGCTGAACTCTTCTGAGATGCAAGAACAAAGAGGCATAAACTAAAAGAAACGGATGGCAAAAATATTTAGTGTGAATTTCGTACAAATAGGGAGCAAGTGCGTATATACAATGTTTCACTAACGGCAGCAAGAGGAAGAAATAACTGAAAAAAAATAATTTAAAGGGTTAGTGTATCTAAGGTTTAAAACATATAGGCATTTAACATTACCATTTACAGTGAGCTGTTCTCTTTGCAAATAACTATGCATAATCTTTTTGCAAGGCAGACCTATTGTCATAAACAGCAAAATAAGGCAGAAAAACTTTGAAAAATAAATTTTAATTTTAGAAGTGGTCATAATTCTGGTTATTGGGAACTTTTCTGCAGCAATTCCCCAGCAGCAGAAGTGTGTTGTGTGGATAGGAGTGAAAACTACTTCATTAAATGCATTTTTGTGTCTACTATTTACTATTTATGTACTATTTGAAAATATGTATAGCAGAAGGGATTGTGTGATGTATGGGTCATTGGAGGAGTTTTGTTTCTTTTTAGAAAAAAAAATAATAATTTTACATCCATGCGGAGGAGTACTCCACACATCAACTATAAAACACAGCACAGGAATTTGCCTGTTGTAGCTCTGAAGAAAAATTGAGAGCATGCTTCAGGGACGGGTGCTTCCTGAGAGCCTCCCTTTTAACCAGTAGCTCCCATTATGCTTCAGCCATGGTCCTCTTCTGTAGCATAGCCCTTAATGAAAAAGTGCTAACTGAAATGGGAAGCAAAAGGGACACATATAGGCATTTTTGTTACCAGATGCAGACTCCAGTTCAAATGACAAACGGGAGAATTCTGTCGGCAGGTACACAGACTAACGTGCTGTATTTGTTCTTACACTCAGGAGTCACTCAGAAGCCTGGATGAGGCTGTAGCGTCCTGCCTGGAAATGGGAGCCTTCCTGCCGGAGTGATGACGGATCGTCCGATTCCCTCTGTCAGACAGAAATCTTAATTTTGACTAACTGAAGCTCAGGTATCATGCAAGACCACTTCTGTTCATCCAAAGCCAACCGTCTGTATATAGAAGCTGTCCGTAGAGGTCCCTCTGGTCTGCCGAAACCTGGATCTTAGTTCTCTGAGGATATGAAGATGGGCAAAAATGTAAGTTAATAGTAAATGATGAAGCAAATTGAAGAGTGGAAAGCAGCATATGATTGTAAAGATGATTGAATATGGAATTGCTGTACATTGAAGCAGTTAGGAACATTGATTACTATGTTTTTTTAAATATTTAAGGGTGTGCATTCACTATCCAGGACACGTGCTTGAGAAACTGAAATATAGTGCATAACCCTAAACCCCCCCCAACTCTGAACCATTCCTAAACCCACCCTATAGACTCTGAACCATTCCTAAACCCACCTAGAGACTCTGAACCATTCCTGAAACATGCCTAGACTGGGTTTTTCTTCGCTAAGCTCATAGAAAAGATAGGATTCTCACTCCTCCTTATCAGGCAAAGTGGGTCCCAAATTGGTTCAAATCCCAGTAATCCAGCCTGAAGAACGAAATATTCCTGAAAAGAGGGGTACACAGTCTGCAGTACAGCCTGATGCCAGGGCTGTGGATCTTACAGGCACATCCAAGCTGGCTTTAAATTAGGTTGCTCGGCTAGTAACGTAGCCACAGCAGCATGGAGCCAGCGTAGGGCAAGCTGTTTACGCAGTTTTTCAGCCATGGAACAACATTCACATCAGTGAATGCAGCGGAGACATACTCGGAATAAGAATGTGATTTATTCTTTCCATGTGAGAAGCAGCTATATGTTCAACAAAGGCTTTCCTTAGACTAATGGCCGAAGTAGGCCCCAGAGCAGCTCCTCTATAGACTGAGAAGAAAGGATTGTTTGTTGAGGCCCAACTGTCCCCAAAAACCAGTCTGCTGAGTGGATTCCGTCATGTATGAGTTCTCCGCTCACTTCATTGTCACGGGTGTTTCCGCAAGCCTGCCACGCACGGCATAACTGGGGAATTTACTACAGCGGTTGCTGATAGAGCAAATAATTCAAAGTCCTGTCACAGCTTGAAAAGAACAGATGACTACTATAAACCGGTTTAATATATATAAGATATTGTTTACCAATGGAATACAGGACAATGTGGTTTTCTATAGAACCTCTCATTCTCAAGGAATGGCGACACATTTAATGAAGGAATGAGTTAGAGTTGTGGTTGTTCAGCCCAGAGCATGGCTAGTTTAGCCTTTCAATGCAAAATCATTATGTGCTCAGCAGTAGCTCCCGGGGCCGTGGCCAGTAAGGGCTGTCGTGCTGAGACAGGGGACACCGGCCCTGACACCGTCTTTGTCCTCTCGAACTGTTTGCGGTATTGCTTACCCTCTCCTGGGATGGGAACCAGGGGAAGAAAGAAGGAAACTTTTGTTAATTCTTAGCATTTCCCCAGTGCTGGTGACAATAACTCTGACCGTGTGGCACCTCTAATAGCTAATTGCAAGGGCTGCAGTTGGCTGAGCCCTGGTTTGTCTGTAGGAATTCTCTTCTCCGCAGCTATTTTCTTGGTCAGCGTGTGCCTCCGGTATTCTTGTGAAACAAATCTGTGCTCTCCTGTCCCAGTATGGGTAGCTGCCCTTCCTGAATAGTTGGAACAGGCAAGAAGTAGTACAGCGTTTGTTTTCCAGGGGGATTTGGGTTCAGCTGAATCTGAAAGCCATTTATGTATCTAATTCATGTAAACTAACGCTGCTTTTAAAACCCAGTGTATAATATCACTCGCTTTGCACACTACTCGCTGCCAGCCTTTTGGAATACCGTTTTTATTTGCGTATCTCTAGCTCTGATTCTTGAGTGTAACCCTGCTGTCTTTGTTCTTTGTCTGTCTTAATATTCGGTTTAGGTTATCGTTATGGAAAAGCAAGACCGCTCTTCCCAGCAATGCGGTGTGTCTCACCAGTGTAGTGCACAGACATTGGAGCATGGGATGCAGAGCAAAGGGTTGTGCTTGCACAACCAGTTTGCGTGTTCAAACTGCGCATTAGCGTGGTTTTGGTGCTTGCACGATTTGCAGTAAACTTGGCGGGCGGTGTAGGATGGGAGTCATTGCTCTAAGGTAAAGGTGACCTGAAGGATCGCTGAAGCTGAAGGAGGCAGCATAAGTCTGGGAAGCTTGCAGAAGAAGGGAAAAAATGCATGTATTCATTTCTCTTGGGTGAAGCCTGGTTATAAAGCACATGGTAGAGCAGAGACCGGTCCAAAAGGGGCTAGAACTGCTGAGCCAGAAGATCACACTGCTCAGGTGACACAGAAGATGATTTTGCTCTGTTCTGCTGCCTTATGTCTCGAAATAGCCCATGCAGGTTTTCCATTAGTGGGGGAAATGTATTTAGTTGGACTAATACTCTTCTTCATCTGTCTGTAAATAATACCAGTGTGGCCCCGAAGTTACAGCTTTTAACCTTTGAGATCTATATGGCCTGAAAACAACGGAAAATTGCTTTTGTCTTGTGCTGTTGTCGTCAGGGACACGCAAATTGCTCTCCTTAGTCTACAGCAGACAGTATAGTTTTTGTGATGCTCTGGGAACTTGAACCACAGTGTGGGTTAAACAAAGCCTACCAAAGTTTGTTGAGTAGGTGCGTGGCCTTGGATGCTGCAGGCGGCGTGACTCATCTCTGAATCGCAAGTGCGTCCTGAGTTTATCTATGTGGCAAACGAGGCAGAAGTCCCAGAGCTGTATCTGCCCGTGGCTGACCACACAGAATGCCTCTATAGGAGCTGTGGCTTTACAGCAGCAGCATGCGGTAGGTGGGTAAGCGTTGGGTTTCTGATGAGGTCGCTGGAGGCAGCGTTTCATTCCGGAATGCCCTGCAATTTCTCTTCGTGTGCAGCTCTTGGCGCAGGCTGATGCCCAGCCTTTATGAGATGCTCACTTGTTTTTAGTCACACGCGTGATGTACTGTGCAGGCACTGGCGTTGTGCAGCTGGCAGGACACGAAGGTGCCATGGCACTGTAGGAAGAAATGGCTGGAATATGAAGGCAAAAAAGTCTGGAAAGACCTAAGCGGAGGATTCCTCAAGGGACAGGAAAGAGTTTATGGAAGTCACTAGCTACCTACAGTAACTGCTTTGAAGCTGCTGGGGTCTCAGTGCGTTATTGATGAGGGGCACTGACTGCCTTTCTTCACTGTCAGTTTTCTGGTAATTTTTTAAATACACACTCACAAAAAAAAATGAAAACGATCCATTCCCATTTTTCTAATGTTTCCACTCACTGATTGTTCAGGCAGCTCACAGGTGTCTGGGAGCTTTGTCTCCAATAAATATATAACAACAGAATCTTTGCAATACTGGCTTCCCCGTTTAAGAGATCATATATTGAGGTTGTGATAAAGCAAATGCGGGGGAGCTAACAGACTTCTCCTGAGAGCCCCAAGTTTGCTCTGCCTGGAATGGTGCGCTTTTTAAGCTGAATTTCCACAAACCCTTCAATGAGTGAGTTTCAGGACAAATATTAAGCATGTGAATTTTAAGTTATTTGTTGGAGAATATAAACCTAGAATTTATTGTGAATGGATAAAAATGAGATTTTTGCAGAAGATGATCAATTATTTCCACTATTCCACCTGGTATGCAGAGCCCCAGAGCAGGACAGAGATGGTGACTTTGTGCTTCACAAAAGCTGAATTTCTTCTGGTTGTGCTCAGCTCTCGGAAGGCTGATCGTTGTGCAGGTCTTCCTCAAATGTGGCTTGTTGTACAGAGCCTCACAGATCAGTTCTTAGAAATGTGAGTGGTCTGGTTTCAGTGCGTGTGAATAAATGCAGATTTATTGAGAAGACAGTGCTCTTAATTAATACTCTTAAGGGTTCTGATTCAATCAAACACTTAAGCACATCCCTGCCGTCAGCCACGTGGGCCATTTAGTTTTTAATTTAGTTTTTCCTTTGGAAAAAAACACAAGCTGTTCACGATGCTTCATGAACAGAGAGGCTGTGTTCATCGACTTTTTTTTCTGCTGGAAATTCTTCATTCAGGTCACCCTGTTACTGTAAAAGTACAGGAGCGAGTCACGCTGAGTCCGTAAGGGGGTGGAGTTGCTCCATTGCATACGGAATATGGAAGGATGGATGAGAGGGTGGGGAGGAGGGCTGCTGCACCCTCGTGCTCCTCACCGCTGAATCTCGGATCCCCCGCATCGCGGTAGGGCGTGGGGGCTGTGTTCACGTGCAGCGGTTGCTGGCCCAGCCCCGACACCTCCTCCCGCCCAAGAGACTGATTTCGCAGTACCTCTCCGTGACTGTTCGGCCTGCCTTCCCTCCGCTGTCCCGCGGCACTGGTGGCCCTCGGCGTCACTGGGGATGTGCCCATCGCCCTGCGGGCATCGTGGGTAGAGCTGCCCCGCTGTCCCCTGTCCCCTGCTCGATTCACACTGAGGGAAGAGAAACTTCCAGAGCTGAGGCCTTGGTTGCTACGAAGGGCCTTGCAGTCCCCTCTGCAGCTGGATGGATGTCATTGGGAGAGAAGGGGGAAAAAACCCCACAAAACAAGTTTTGGAAAAATCCTCGTCCAACAATACCTGTTGTAGGAACTGTTTTCAGCGAGACGCAAACGCGTTATCCTTTCGTTTCTACAAGGGTTCTGATTTGCTTCATTAATAACAGACTTGTTCTGGAGAGTGACAGGACGGGAACCAGCACGGTAATTACACACTGCTCTTTTTGTGGGGACTGCCATCAAAACAACCGTGTTCTCATTACCTCCCCAGGCAAGTGGCGAAACAAATTTCTAACACCTTGCCCTCCCTTACAGCTGGACGCTGTTCCAGAATGACACGAATCATTCAAAAGTGAAAATGTAACCCATAGAAACGTTATTCAGTAGACTTCATACAAAAGCAGGCATTTCTAAGTGCCTAATTAAAGGGTAATGAAAAAAACTTGTGTATTTGGCAGTAGTTGTGGAAGTACATTGCTTTTTGCTCAAAAGTCAGATCATCATAGCACAAATATTTTACAAAAGAAAAATGTTGCCTTTTCCTGGAGTTGAGTAATTAAAAACTTTCTCCCTGAACAATTCACCGAACACCGAAGGAGACATTGCCTGGCTCTTCAGTACGTGGAATGCAGTTTTTTTTTTTTTTCAGCTGAAAAACTACATTAAAGTGTATCAACATACACATGGCTTACCTGTGCCCTTGAAATAAAGCAGTGATAATCCTGATCATTGCTCTCTTGACTTTGTTTCAACATGCTTTTTAATGCAAATTTCCTAATCTAACTTGTAAAACATTTAATATTTAGAATATACTCCTTTAAGATCCCTCAAAAGAGGCAAAGCTGCATAACAATGCCTGGTGCTGGAGCATTGTGAGCCTGCTACAAAGGAATGAGGTGATTCTTTCTTTCAGGTCAGGAGGTCAGGCTTCACTGCATTAATTTTGCTGAGTCTCTTTGTTATTTATAACAAACAAGGTCATTTATTTTCATTTCCTTGTTTCTAATTGCATGCATCTCCTTTGGAGTATGAACTCAGTAAACAGGTGGCTGAAATGCTGGGGAAAATGCTTGAAGCTGTTCCAGAAAAAAGGGCACGTCCCACACTGGTGAAGCAATTTGATGAGTTAGAGATTTAGTCATAGCAGGATGTGCACCTGCTTGAAAGCAAACACGCTTCTCTTTGGCACACACAGATACATGCAAATTAAAAGAGATTATTTCACTCTGAATGGTGGGCTGATATTTGATCAAATTTAACATTGTATATTTTAAATAAAGCCTCGGTGTGTATTAGCGAAATACAATCTCTTTTCAGCTGCTTTGGGTTTTTTTTCTTCCACTTCTCTTTGATGAGTTTTACAAATGAATGATATTTCTTCGCTGGCTGAGCCTACAAAAAGAGTACGTCTCCAGAAGAGAACTTTATCAGAGAATCTGTATGAGGAGAACTACCTCCATGCACTGAAAAAAAAATGGAATAATGAAAAGCTAGGATGTTTGACTGATAAGGAATAAACCAGATCTTAAATTTTTAGTTCTGAAATGAATTCTCACAAATTAAAGGGCGTTCATTGGAGTGATAGCAATGTGCTTTTTAATCCAGTAAGGCCCGCGTTTCCCGGCAGCCCAAACAGGACTCCTGAATACACTCATGGGCAGCTTTTGCATAGGTAGTGATTGGATTTGCATCTGAAAATACAGGCACCAGATGGCTAAAACTGGGGGTGCCCTGCCCTCAAAGATGAGGTACCTCATGGATTACCTTGATTTTAGGGGCAGTTCAAACATGGCAGGAAGCAGGAATTGTCTGGCATGACTGAGCTTTTGTTGGTAGCCAAAAACAGGTCTGGGGCTGAAACAGGGAAAAGGGAAACAGAGGGAGCTTTTCAGCAGGATCCTTGCTATCCCCAAAAAACGGGAGGCACCATGCCCCACTTCCGTAGGCTCTGCGGCTGGAGGAACTGTCTCTGAGCAAGGGGAAAACGTGGGAGGAAAGCTGGGGAGGTGGACGTGCCATTCCAGGGGACAATTGTTCTGTAAGGTTGGGCGTTTGGAGGAGGCTCGGCAAGGTCACCAGTCCCCCTGCTCTCCCTGTCATTTGTCTGCAGATTATTTCCTGAGAGTGGGGCAGGGAAGGCAATTTGGTTGTAGGGATTATGCTACAGCTTTCATTGTTTAGGATGCATACTGTAGCCTTTCTATGAGAAGATTACTGTCCTGGGCTTCGCTTTCCATGCATATGAAAACACACTTTGTAATTTCAGGGAGAAAATATCTTTAAATGGTATGTTGGAAGAAATAAAATATTTTGTATCTCTAAAAAAAGATAAAAATTCCAAACCTTTCTTAGCAAAATATTTGTTTCTTGAATGTAATTATAAATGTCATTGTACATTCTTCCTGACTTCAACGCTTATCTTGAAGAGTTCAGTGAAAATAAATTGTTTTCATGAAAGCAGAGAAGCCATTTGATAAACACACTGTCTCAGAAAATTGTTCCTGAAGCAGAGGTCATTCTCTCACTTTAAAAGAAAGAGAATATGTTTAAGAAAACAAGCCAGGCAGCAGAAATAAGCATTTTTTGTTTCAGTCAATTCATTTTAAAAAGCGATGTGTAAATCACATGGAAAATTCTGCATTGATTATTTTGACTGCTGTAGAGCCCTGGAATAAATGGAGTTGAAATGGACTTACATCAAAGAATATTGCATTTAGTAGCAAGTTGGAGTGTTATTTTAGTACTGATTTTTTTAGATTTGGTTTTGTGATCAGATGTTTTATTAAATATTAGCCGTTCATGGAAATGAGGGCTGATTCTTTAAGAACAGCTTGGCACATGGTGTTTATGAGCTTGGGGAAACGGTCTAGAGAACGGGATGAAATCTGCCTTCAGCTTTTCCATGTTGAAGACCTGGCCCACTGAAGCATCAAAAAAGGGAGCTGGACTCTATAAAGTGAACTAAAACCTCCTGAATGGAAGTACAGCAGTTCATTGTGGAGAGGTTACTGTGGTCTCTAGATCACACTTCTAGAAATCTGTTGGTTAATTTTTAATCTGATGGATTTATGTATGTGTTTATTACTAAGTCCCAAATTCTGTTGTACAAGGACTTGTAAAAAAAGTGGTTTATTTTTATAATTCTCAGCTAGAATTATGCTGCTATTAATACCAGAGTTATTAATATACTCTCAGAAGACTACATCGTTAATTAGGAGACCTAAAGGATAACTAATGAGTCCTTTGGAAGGCTACTTCCAGTTATTGTATGGATCTGATCTATCCAAAAAAAAGCTGTATGGCTACAGTCCTATCAAAAGTGGATACATTTTTGTGTATCTTCACATATTCTCTAGCGTTGATCACTAATTCTTTTCTGTTATAAGCTGTGCTGGCAGAAGGTGAGGTTAATGTCACAATAAGGCTCTGTGCCATTTGAACGGGACACGAGAACAGCAGCTTTCCTAAATAATGATTTTTATTTTTATGGCATGACTAAGACTATAGATGGCTTTTTACCTTAAATCTCTGCAGCGTCTCGTCCAGTCCTTCAGTGGCTTCCAAGCTATAACCCAAGCCCATCCCTTCCACGCTCACCAACCAAAGTCGTGCGCTGCGGTCTCTGCAGGGTACCACGCAGGCTCGCGAGGGTAAGTGTGCCCTCTCTGTGGGGAAGTACAGTATTATTGCGTTAAACTCGCAAAATCACAGACAGATAATTTCTTGATCACTCCAAGAACATCACCACATGCTTGCTTAGATGCTTTACAAAGAGACACCTGAAATACATCAGAGGTTATACAGCTATATGCTGTGTATTTCAAATAATTACCTAATAGAACACTGCATGCAATTAAAACTGGAAAACCTGTCTGAGTGAATCTGGTGCAGATACAAGTGTTAAATGCAACCTTCCTCACCCGGAAATACTCTTCACCAGATCTCACTAAGACTTTTCAGATACATTTCTTTAAAATAATTCTTCCAGTAATTAGATTTGGTTCTACTGTAAAATGAAAGTTTCTGCCTGAAAAATTCCTCTAACCTAATACAGAAATTTAAGGAAGAATTTGGATTGCTCACGATGAGCATGTTTGTTCTTTCTGTAGACATTTTCCTTGTAAATTCCTTTTAAAGAATAGATGCCAGCATTTTTCCCCCCCTCTTTTAATAATTCTTTTTGTTTCAATTCAATAAATGTATGAACGTGGAGAGGACTGGAGGGGAAACACAAACAGACAGAAACATACTACACAGCTTTATATCAACAGATGATATCAATTAGATTTTATATATATATATATATATATATGTACACATAGAGCAATCTTCAACCAAGTTTTTCTGCTTTGCTTTAAGAGGGCATCCCTGGAAGAAAGGAATACATTGCAACAATTTCTTACTTTCAGTTAAAGCTTTTATTCTTTAATGCTAATCTAGAAATGACACCGTTCCAGTCATTGTTCTCTTAAAGAAGTCAATTTTTATATTACCGGACAGTTCCGTTTCTGTTTTCGGTACTGCAATCAGTGTGTTTTTCAACGGGGTCTTTATCTGACAATAACTGTGTACCAGCGTGTCGGGATACTGTGACACTGCGGGCAATAGCACAGGATACTCACTCTGCCAAAAAGTAATCCTATAGTGGCCATTACACACAGGTTATTTGGGAGGGCTGGGGAATGCTCTCTTTAAAGCAGCAGGCACCTTTTTGCTGTAACACAGTTCAGCAGTATTAGTGGTTGTTTCAGCTCTGTAAACAACTCAAATATTTGTTTTTCTGCTAGAATATGGTTAAAGTTGTCACATGTGAGTTGAGGTGGTAACGTACTTCAGGTAAGATGAAAGACTTCAGCAATCCACAGAAACATCAAAGCAGGCACATGTAAATGTCTGAAAAGTTTAATAATTTTGTTTTTCCCAGTTTCACAAAGTAATGCATTTCCTGACTTAGGCCTGAAAGAAATAGAATTTTCACAAACCAAGAACTTTATAACTTTCAGTTGTGATTTTTTTTTTTTCCTGCAACACTCCATACTTGTATTTTGACATAATGATTTGTATTTTTAAGGAATGACTATTACAAAGTAATTTTTTCCCTAAACCCTTTGATCTTTAGTTTTCTAGATGCTGCAGTGGGGACAAAGAGAAGGTAATGATCACCTGGCAGACAAGCACCAGACTCCAGCTCTCCCGATTACTTGGCTGGTCCCATCTGCTGGCCGACATTCCCTCCTCTACTGCAGGGAACATGGTCAGTGACTAGTAAGTGTTTATTGATTCCTGCTTGAGATACTTGCTGAGAAATGTAGATATCAATGAATATTCAATCTGAATTAATACTAAGGACAAAAGTTTTTTCTTTCCTGCCTCATTTATGTAGGATACTCGTACCTGCATGATCACGTATAAATGCCAGCTGACTCTGCAGTCTTGATGAGAAGGTGATTTTAGTGAGATAAACTCTAATGAAATAATATGCGGTTAATAGCACTTTTTCTTAGCCAGAAGTTACCAGTGTGATTGTTGCTTTGAGAGGTAAGTCAAAATACTATTGATTCTCAGCAGTTGTACTTGATAAGTAGAATATAGGTGTAATTCAAAGCCCATTGCAGTCAATTAAAGGGACTTCCTATTGATTCTAGGAGGCTTCAGATTATTTTCTAAACCAGACCTGGTTGGTGCTCTGTCTTTCCTTTCTCCTCTGGCATTCCATAATTTTTGGATTGTGTCCTTTTATCCTGCTCGTGTGCTCTGGGGGGAAGGGGCTGAGACACTGCTCCTTACCAGGTGACATCGGGGATGCTGTGTTCCTCCATCTCCTCTCCTTCCTCCCAGTTCTTACAGGAGCCGATAGATGCGGACCCCACATTGTGAAGATCAATGTCAGGTCTTTTAAAATGTTGATTCTGCATTGTGAAACTGGAGCGAAGAGTCCAGGAGACTTGGCTGGCTATCTGAACACTTGGATGTTAGGGAGCTGGTGTGTCTGCTCTAATCTCTGAGGTTTCTTCCTGACTTTGCTATTTGTGGGAGTAAATCTCCTCCCAGTGCTTCTGTGTAGTAAAAAGAAAGAAGATGTTACTCAGCTTCTGGTACTGTGTCTGTGTCACAGAGCTGGGAGACCAACACAGGGTTTGCACAGTAGTTTGCAGAGGCTGAAGGGAAGATAAAGGTTAAAGATAAAGGAAATAAGCCGTAACCATTAAACACGTTCCCTTGCTATGTCCTGGTACAAAGAAACGGGCTTGCCAGGAGTGTGTGGAATCCTGGAATGTTACCTGTTTACCTGTGCAAGCTGAGAGGTTTCTGGGCAGCAGTGAAAATTTGTGCATGCACGCTTTCAAGTTTTGTATATGACTGATTCACTCCAATACAATTTCTGCTCTTGCATCAGAAAAGCAGTTTGAGTGTTCTTAATGGCTTTTAGAATTGAATTGTGGTGATGAGTCAGAAGAAAGTATAGCTGAAGATGGAACAAAGTCACAGTTTGTGTGCTACTGCCTGAATCATAATTGTTGGCATCGGCAGGCATACATTCAAATCTTTATGAACAGTGCTTTTTTCAAAAAGTTTCTTCGAAATCAAGGCTACCCAGGACCAGGGAAATTACTGGAGTACTCCACTTACTCCGGATAGATGCTTACTTTTATTAAACAGGCAAAAAAGGAGGGAAGGCTTATTCAAAATTGCAAATACTTTGTATGTCCAACTGCTCTGAAAGAAAAAAAAAAAAAAGTAGAATTCTAAAGTCATAGTTCTCCTGAAGGACCTTAAAGAGAATAGCTTGAGAAAAGAAATTTTTTTTATTCCTTTCAAATGATAAGTACAGAAAGATATAAATGCTTTGGCTCATATTCCATCTTTAATGTACTACTGAGATAAAGGCAGTGGTACTAACAAAGAGATTTGACATCATGTATATGGATGTGAAGTGCAGCAGAGATTATGCAAGTGTACTTATTTAATAAACTACATTGAAGAGGCATTGAGAAAGGAAAACACACACTTGCCTGCCGTTTTAGTTAGTAAAATTCTCTCTGGCACAGTATCACATAAAACCTAGTATTTTGTTTAAAAAGAAAAACAAATTAGCATATACATCCCAGTTTTTCTTCTGTTTTTCTTTAACTCACTCATTAATTTCACTGCGGTCTTACTAGTTCTGCAAAAGACTTGACCTGGGCACTCAGTAGACGTGCCAAAGCCAGATTATAGTCAGGAACTGGAATTTTTTTTATTGAAAATATCACCAGATTTCTACATTTTAGTTTCCTAATTGTATAAATAGACAGTATTTCAAAACTTTTCACCAAATAATGTTTTGAAGATAAGTGTTTTCCCTAGCTGGAATTTAATTTTTTTTTTTTTTTTTTTTTTATTGTGACTTAGTTTCAATTTTACATTAACTTCTTGTGCCAGTGATGTCAAGATGGAATGTTTTGGGGTTTTCCTATTGCTGCCTGTTCTTTTATTTTCAGGAGAAACAGTGTGTTCTATCAGAATACTTAAAATCATCATGATGTCCATCACCATTATTTGCCTATCTTCTGAATTTCAGACTTTCTAACCCAGAGGCAGTCATTGCCCGCCCACCACAGCACCTTGCCTGCTTCCCACCTGCTGCCTCCTGCTCCGGTTTCTGGCTGCAGAGCGGAGGCCGCTGCCCAGAACCCACCCGTTGTAGGGGTCTGCAGCCTTGCAGAGGCTCCTTGCACTACGACAACAGGACCAAGTCCTAAACTTGGCGTCATTTGCCGTTCCTTCCTCACTGAAGCAATTTCCCTCTGAATTCCATGGGAATAGGCTTTCAGATTCCCTTAAAAGTGTGGTGAACCAGCGCAAGGCAGTCAGGAAATGCCTGTTTACATAGCAGAGCACCTCAGAACTTGGTGCCAACAGCCTGTTCCTAAACCTGAGAAGCTGCTTGTCCTAACTCTTACACCTGGCTTTACGTTTGTCACCCAGAGAATAAAACACAGCAGGTATTACTTTAGTAACCTCCGCTGAAATGAGTTTGCTGTGCCTACACGCTACCGCTTTTCCGGCACGGCTTTGTAGGAATGCCCTCATGCCGTGCTGAAACAGATTCAGGGTCTCTCTATTTCTGATCAGTTTGTTTCTCAGGAGCATCAATAATTGCTGGTGCAGGTATGGGGTGCACCTATGTGAACGCTCTGCGCTGGATGTTCCTCAGCCGCTTCCCTTCCAGCCAGAGCGTAGACTTTGCAGTTTCTCCCTTTGGTTAAAAGCACTTGACACAATGAATATGAAATTGGACTAAGTATTTGACAGAATAGGCCTGTTTTCTTTTCTACCGAGGCATTTACCAGTTCATGTACATTTTTTTTTCTAGAAAGTCACATCCTAAATACTCCGTATAAATACCGCTGTCTATCTGTGCTGTTTAATTCTGCTCTTTGTGCAAAATGTCACTTTGGAGATCTTTCTTTCCTTGAAAGTGTGACCCTTCAGGATCAGTACCCCAGGTAACGGTGACCTGGTGCCTCCTGTGCTAGCAGGAGCTCCCGGTGCCACTGTAAATACCGAAAATAAGATTTCTAGGAATGGAGTTTTAGAGAAGGTCGGACCTCTAGAGAAAGTCTTGATGGTGCTGTAAGGCCCAACCTCGTGTTCCTGTGCTGTCACTGCTGCTTTGCAACCGAATGGAGTAAACTGAAGAGTCTGGGGTGTATCTCCACTGGTGTCATAACCGCACAGGCCTCAGCCGTACCTGTCACAGAAACCTCGCCTCAGGGCACATTTTCGGCCTCCTCCTTCCTCAGGCCTTGGCTGCCAGGCACAAGTCAAGAGGTTAAATGGCCTTTGTACTGCTTTCGTGTTTCCTCCAGAAGTTCTGGAGCAGGATTTGCGGTCAGGAAAACTTGCACGCAGGGTTAGCGGATGGAGCCGTGCGGCGTGGGCCACTGACCCAACAACTTTGGATCATTGTAGTGTGTTGCTTTGACTCGGCAGCCGGTGACTGTGAGAGTTCAAGGAGGTTTCTGAGGGGAAGAAAAAAAAAAAAGAAAGAAAAAAAGAAAAAAAAAAAAAAAAGAGAGACAGAAAAGTGGTGGAAGCAGTGAAAGTTACTCACCTCGAACCTGCGGCCGGTCGCGGGCAGGGCACCCCCACCCCTCCGCCCCTCACCGCGGGCCCCTCCCCGGGCGGCAGCGGGGCGGGGGGGCGGCGGGCGGGGCGGGGAGGGGCGCGGGGGCCGCTCGCTCCTCCCGGGGAGCGGTGCCAGCGCGGCGGCGGCTGCTCTCTCGCCACTCGGCCCCGGCCGGCCCAGCTGTACCCCGCTCCCCCCGCCCCGCTCCGCTCCCCAACAGCGGCGGGGCGGCCCCGACAGCGCGGTTGCCCCCGCTCGGGCGGGCGGGCGGCGGTGAGCGGCCCGGGCCCCACCCCCGCCTTTGTCGGCGGCCGGTCGGTCGGTGGGTCGGTCGGCGGCGGGCGCGTGGCTCCCTTTGTGTACGGCAGCTGCTCCCGAATGCAGAGGCAAAGCCGGTGGCTTGGCACCCAGCTTTTAAAAAACAACAGCCAGCCCTGCCCTCCCCTCTCCTCCCTCCTTTCCCCTCCCCTCCCTCCCCTCCCTCCCCTCCTCCCGCCGAGGCGCCCACCTGGGCTCCGCCGCGCTGCTCGCCTCTCCTCTCCTCCCCGGTTACCTGCGCTTCTCCCCCGCCGCTCCGCGGGAGGGCTCGGCGCCGCGCTCGGCTGTGTGTCCCCGCGTCCCGGCCCCGGGGGGAAGGCACCCGAAGGTGGATCTATTACAACCTGCCGGCCGTTTCTCCCAAGTGCACTTCTCGGACCCCGGCGCCGGCATGGATGTAAGGTTTTACCCGGCGGCGGCGGGCAGCGCGCTGCCCGGAGACCCCTCCAGCCTGGACTTTGCCCAGTGTCTGGGCTACTACGGCTACAACAAGGTGATCATTCCCGCGCGTCTCGGTGCCTGGAGGGGCTGGTTCCCCGCGGGACGGAGTTTTTTTTTTTTTTTGGGTGGGGGGGGGGGATGCCCGCCAGGCCGCAGCCGGCCGCTGTCCCGGTGCGGGGCCGGGACGTTTCGGTTGAACGCGAAACCTCGGGGAGCTGGGGGGCCGGGCTCCCTCAACTTCTCCCCGCGCTGGAGGCGGTGCGGAGCTGTGGAAGGGACCCCCCCCCTCACCCCCCGGGCTCCCCCGGACGGTTCCGGCTGTGCTACGGCCATTCCCCAAATACAGGGGTATAGCCGGCCGGGGAAGGGGGGTCTGGAAGCGGCGCGGGGAGGGAACGGGCGCTGCGGTTTGGCGAGGGTTTTGCGGGAGAAGTTGCGGTGCCGCTCCCGTCTGTTCGCAGTTGGTGGGGCAAACGCTACGCTCCTTTCCCGGTGCCGCCTTCATGTCCAGCCATGTACTTTAATAACCTTAAATAACGACTTGTCTCGCGAATGGCCCCGCTCGGGGACAGGCGACTGACACCCCGTCAGGCGCTATTTTGAAAAGCCCGAGCTGTTTGCGCTGCGGTGTGTCAATAGCGCATTGAGCCATTAGCGCCCGGCCCTCGCACACGCACATAAAGATCCCTTTCACGCTCCCTGGGTTTCCTGGTGCTGTGTTTGTCCAACCTCTGGGGCCTTTTGTGAGGCACTGCGTGAGGTGCTGGGGGAAAGAAGGGTGCTGCACAGTCCAAACTTAGGTTACAACCAGTTTTGTTTGATTTTTTTAGAATCCTTTCCAAACGAGTAGATAAAGTTTGATGAACTACAAAGATCGCTTTAAGACGGAGGAAAGACGTGGGCTTAAATAGGGAGGTTCAGTAGCTGAAGAAAACTTTCTCCTAGAGAAATCCCTTCCAAACAGAGCGTACTTTGCTCTTTACGCTGTACTCCGTCTGCGGCGTTCGGGTTTGGCGGCGCTGGTTTGGTGGCATCCTCCCTGGTCCAGAGGCACAGATCCGCTCTCGCTGGAGATGCGGAGCAGCGTTCCCGGCAGCCCCCGCGCATGCGTCCTGCGCCGAGGCCGTGAGCCTGCTGCTTTGTTAGTAGTTAATATAGAAAGACACGGGAACATGAATTAAAGATGAAATGTCAGCCCTAACTTTGAGTGCTGCTAAGGACTTGGAGAGCTCTAAGATGCAGAGTGAGCGTTCACTGTTGTTGGATTTGGCAACTAATTTTGGAAACTTGCAGCTCTCACTGACAGCATGCTTACTGTATATTTCATTTATTCAGTAATTTTATTGTGTTACGCATGGTATGAATTTTTTAGTCTCTGTTACGGGTTACTATACAGGTTCTTTTATTTTATTTTATTTTTAATGTCCAAAATCTTGAATGGCTCCTGAAAACCACTAGTTTGTGTCCATTAAGTTGCTGCGAATGCTCAATTATATGTAACCTCTTGACTGTATTTCCCTTCCTCATACAATGAGAACAGAGCGCACATTCAGAAGAAGTCACAAGTAACTAACTTTTGACCTATTTGAAAACGCATCTCGGATGCTGTGCTCCTGAACGTAATTTTGGCAAGTATCTTGCGGGCCAGGCTTCCAATCTACAGCAGAAAATATTTTAATGAGCAGAGCACAGCTCACGATGCGTGTGTCCTATAATAGATATCTTTGTGTGCGGAAGGCCTGATCCGGAGCAGAGTGACGCACGCGATGCTGCCTTGCTGCTGCTGCGGCTCAGCTGGGAACGCAGCAACGCGGGGTACAGGTGTTTCGGGGACGGACGAGGAATTTGTGAATGACTTCCCAGAAAGGAAGGTCGTAGCTGTGTTAAGCTGATCTCTGCGAGATTGTTTGTAAGCTGTAACTGCAGGAATCATTGGAAGTTTGTTTAGATTTTTAAAAATTATTTTGGAAAAAGAGTGCATTTATTTTTAACTCTCCTCCCTTCCTCGCTTTCTTTCTCTTCTGTCCTTCTCCCCGCGTTCCTAAGGAAAATAAATGATTACTCTGTTAGGCACTGAGATGACCAGAAGGCATAGAAAAAAAAGAGTTGAAATATTTACTCTGCCGAAGTAAATGGGAGAACTGTTATTGATTTCACTGGGGACGGTATTTCACCTCAAGTCTTTCTGAAACTCATTTGAGTATCCTGCCCGCTCATCCGTGCCTGCCTCATTGTCAGGAGCCGAATCCGCGTTCTCCTTGTGACAGTGACATTGCCCGTGACAACTGTCGGGAAGCAGGAAGTGTGGTGGCAAGAGTAAATGCGCTGCCGGGTTGTATGTATGCGCAAAAGCAGAATTATTTAGGTGAAAATATTCTCGGGATCATTAAGAAGTAGGGTTGATGGCACATGGCCTACCTGTGGAAAGCTGTATCTGGCGTTGCAATCTCTAAAAACACTACACACAAATAAAGCTTTTTGGTGTAAATGCGCTGCGCCCTGCGAGACGATGCTGTCTGACACCTGCGTGCTTTAAACTGGCTTTCCCAGGACTGGAGCGTTTTTTTTTCCCTTTTGTAGGGAGAGCACTGGCAGAAGTGTGGCAGCTTAAGGGTTTTGAGGTACATGGAAGCAGACTCAGACTTGATATCAAGGAAAATTTTTTTACAGTGAGGGTGGTGGAGCACTGTCCCAGGCTGCCCAGAGAGGCGGTGGATGCCCCATCCCTGGAAAAATTCCAGGCCAGGTTGGCCGGGGCTCTGAGCAACCTGATCTGGTTGGAGATGTCCCTGCTCCTGGCAGGGGGGTTGGACTGGACTGAACTATTTAAAGGTCCCTTCCCACCCAAACCATTCCAACCCAGCAGGGCTTGGGATCTCATGGCTGCCCTGTGAGCAAGAACTGGCACTGGGATGGAGCTGAAGCATCGGTCCCGGGCCCATGACCGTGCGGGGCTGGGAGCTGTCCTGGCCCATACCTGCAGGTGCCCTTCAGGTGGATTCCTTCTCCACAACTGCTTTTCAAGAGCGATCTCATGCTTCTGAAACTGGTTGCCAGTACTGGATAAGTAGGCCTAAGGGTAAGGGATGTCATCATGGGTTTTTTGGGGGAGCATTAGTTTTGAATATGTGACATGTATTTGAAAAGGGACTGAAGTACCTAAGTATCCTGCCATTGAACAGCAGTTTCCAGAAGGTTCCAGATTGGGATTATTTTTGTTGAGATAGTGTGCAGCGTGGTAAACACATGTAAAAGGCTGAGGAGGAAATGAAGACACAGAAATAACGGTGATTTGTCCAAGGTTACGCGGTCGGTCACTGACATAATCAGGGCCACCACCGAGGTATTCTGAGATGCAGTCCAGTGGTTTATGCTGAATCTCATTTATTCTAATAGGATTACTTATGTGTTTAAAGCAAAGCATGTGCTTAAGTGCTTTGCTGGATCAGGGCCATCTTTGATAAGTTCTCAGTGCTGGTGTGAGAGTGGAGAGCTTGACCCGGCCTGCGCCTGGCTGGTGGTGGTTTGGGACAGCAGTCCCTTCACGGGTCCCACCTCTGCCTCGTGGAATCGCATGAGCGGAATCATGGTCTGCCTGTTTCTAGCAGGGTCCTGCTGCGGCCTACTAGAAAAAATTCACTGAAAAATAGCTGTAGAAATTACAGAAAGTTGAAAGAGACTAGCTGTTGTAAAACATTCTGCTTCTGTTTTGAGCCCTTTTATGGTTCTGCAGATGGAGAATGATTTTGGACATTTGCTATAGTCAAGGAGTTTTTTCTAAACAAACCTTTTCACTTATTGAGTAAGTTACATGTCTTGTACTAAAAATATTTAGGGAAGTACTATTCATCATAGCAAATACTTTTTTTTTTTTTTTTTTTTTTCTGTTAAAGGAACCATAATTCTTATAATGCAGTTTGGAAAAGGGGCAAGAAAACTCCAAAACCAAAACAGGTACAGCTCGGTGGCTGAGTTATCTTTATATTAAATTCCAGAATCTTTACTCCATTATTTAGCTGTCTACATTTTATAATGTTTCTGTCTTCTACACAGATTGTCCTTGAAAGGTACAAATTTCAAACATACACACCTTAATTTAGGCACTAGCATACATATGTGAGTGTCAGAGCTCGGTATTTTTGGCTGAAATATTTTGCGTTTTACGAAGGAAGCTTGGGAAGGTTATCCTGTTCTTCCAGAGGTGAAGCGAAGACAGCAGGAGTTTAGTAGCACGCCAAACGGGGCTGTAAGTCATTCCTGTTAGTGTATGTTGTTAGGCAAAATAGATTACAGTGATGCAAGCGATTGAAAACGGCTCTTCTGGCGAATTCGGTGTGGCTATGTATGCATGGGATTTCCCTTCGTACGGCAGATGGTGAGAGACAATGGGTGCGTGTGCGCTGGTGAGGCAGAAAGCTCTGTGCTCCCTCGTAGTCTGCCCTGCGCGTGTGCTGGTTCACATCCGGGCTCCCCTCTGCTGCGGACCGGGTGATGAGAAGCCGGTGCGTGCTGCGGTCATGCGTGTACCGACAGCCTGCGCGTGGCGAAGGTGGCCCCGGGCGATGGGAGAGCGCCAGGAAGCACCAAGGAGCTCCAGAGGGACGTAAGCAAAGATACAGATGGGGTCGCGCTGGACACAGTTCCGGTAAGGACTGGGAGCTTTCTGTTGCAGTCTTAACTCGGGAAATGCTATTTTCTCTTCAGTGTTTCCCATTGATCTTCTGGCACGTGTGGCAAGCGTGCTGAACTGCTGCTTTCCTGGAACAGCCCTCCCCTGCCCCTGGTACTGCGACACCTCGGGACTATGCAGGCAGCTACTGCTGGGGAGCAAAAAAGTTCCCAGAGTATTTGACTGTCCGGTCCAGTCATATGTGAAGAGTTTGAGTTTAATGGTTAGAGGTGATCTGGAGTATTTGTGATATGTGTGGAAGTGACTAGTGGGTGTGTTTTAAAATGATGATGATTTGTGGCAATCACAACTCTGAGGTGCGCATGCTATGCCCAGGGACACCCACTCACCTCTCTGGGTGTAGAGTGAGGAAATACGGACTGAATCTGCTGCAATGACAAGAGCCACGTTCCCAAAGCATCATGTGCAAAGAGGTACCGACTCCAGCCTAACCCTGTCATGAATTAATATGAATTTCTAATAAAACCTAAAGTAGAATCGCAGGAAATAGCAGCTTACGTTTTTTTGGCAGGTATCTGGGCTGGGAGTAGCTTGTGTCAAGTGTCGGTCTTGTGGCTCGTTCGGTGCGGTTTTGTGCAGTGACTGACAAAGTGCGGCCGATCACACCGTGACCTTTGGGTTGTGCTGCAGGCTTTTATTAAGTTCACAGTTAATGTGTGCCTATGTATTTGTGGGATTCTGACACTCCCTAAAAACCTAACTATTGCTATTGAATGATGATGATCTAATCGAACAGGAGAAGAGTTTGTGCAGCATTGATCCTGCCTTTTTATTTGCAATCACGTTTTTACCGCTGTGAAATTGAGTCCTGTTGCACAGACCTAATGGCAGGGGTGAGTTTTCAAGTGCTTCAAGCTCTTATCTGATAGCCGTCTTCTACACCGTTACCTGTCTGTGCGACGTATTTATGGAGTGCCAGTCACCATAGTGTCTTTGCGATGATTGCTACCAAAATTGAGAACTCTGAGGTGAAAATCTAATCAGGACTTCAGATAACAATGTCACCCACGAGCCGTCTGGTCTTTGCCACCGTGCACCGTTCAGATGAAGGCTTTGATGAGATCACGCTCGCTGCCGCCTTATTCATTATTTATTTTTTTTGTAACAAGATTTCTGTTTCATATCTTTTCCACTGCGTGTTAGCACCTGTCAAACCGATCCAAATTCTGTTTGGAATGTGTTCTCACTGTACCTGAAACAATATAGTGGAAAATACAGGCGCTGGCAGGCTGCTGAACTGGCCAGACCAAGAGGGGAGACTGTCCTTTCACAGCTGCTTCTGCCACAGGTACCCTGGATATCTGAATTAACATTCTCGTGGACTTTTTCAGATGCTTCATGGTAACGGGCAGACAGGCTGAAAACACAATTTCCATCAGCTGAGCCTTATGAGCAGAGCGCTGGAGATACAACTGACCAGCGCTGCAGACTCCGTTCTCTTGGAAAATGTGTGCCCCTAAAACTGTTATTATTGAAAATGAAAAATGGTTTAAACCAATAGCTCATCTGGTTTTCAGTTTGTTTGTGTAGTTCTCGTGCCAGCTATTGGTGTCAGTGTTCTCTGTTCACTCCTGCGTGGCCAGTTTGCCCAGCAGCCCGCGTGTTGAAAAGCCCCGTGTAAGTATCAAGAGGGGAAAAAAAAAAGCAGCCCATTCTCAAAAACTGCAAGTTGGAAGTATCCCTTAATATCCCTTTAAGCTTGATTTTAAAAAAATTGTGGAAATAATGGAAATAAATCTCTCCCCCAGCACTTGCTTTTCAGCTTTGTTTGTGCTCATTGGAGACTGACTCAACGTGGGCGTCTCCTACTGATATGGCCATGAGATCAGGCGTGCCCTTGGCATCTCATGGGAGAAATAGTTATCAATTCCATCTTTATTTTTGCTGTTGTAAAGTTATAGCCCTTCTTACTGTCCGGGTCACTGCGACCATATATTACCATTCCTGTGCAAAGGCTCATGAGGGCAAAGAGTAAATCTTATGGAAAAGAGTGGGTTGTGACATAGTGAAGTTAAAAATGAAGAGTGTGTTGGGCTGAAGTGCCAGGATTTGGACTGGCAGCCTCTGAAGTAAGGGATCTGTTTGTCTTCTGCTTTTTTAAAATTATTGTTTTGGTTGTTGTTGGCACGACCTTATCTGCTGGTGGCTGAGGTGAGAGCAGCAGAGGCAACAGCGTGGGTGTCTCCTCGCTTCCCTCATCTGCTTTACAAAGTACGTAATCGATGATTATGTACCATCATTATGTTAAAGCAGAACACTGCTTGAACACGCACATTTACATGTGGGTTTTCTTTTCTCTGTGCTGAATAGTCTGAAGAGTTCTGATCAACTGGGCAACCTAACGGAAGGTTGCAAATATGCAAAATTACCAGTATGGTAGGGTCTGTGGGAAAGGAAGTCTCCGCGCAGATGTTTTTGGTCACTTGAAGTGAGCTGTCTTCATCTCTCCATTTGGTTTTCTTAAGAAAACTTTTCAAGAGAAACTTTTCTGTGTTTAGCACTCAGAGTGGGTATAGTTCGTGCTGTAATTCTCTAAAAAGTTAAAATGAGAGAAATTAGATAGGGATCTAAAACCAGAATAGTTTTAGATATGCAAATTAGTAAAGTATTAGCTTTTTTGTTTGAGTGGGGTTGGTTTGTTTGGTTTGGTTTTTTGTGGTTGTTTTTTTTTTTTTGTGGTTTGTTTTTTTGGTGGTTTTTTTTTTTTTTTTTTTTTCCCAAGCAGCCCATGCATGGAAACAACCTGAGCTGTGTGAATCATCCTTTCTGTCCCCATGAGACAACTCCTGTATTTAAAGTCACTGAATTATATAAAGGTTTGTAGGTTCAGGACATATTTAAACATGTCAATATTGATTAACTGTCTAATTTTGATATGAAAAATTGTGTTAAAGCCATGCAAAAATCAATTGCTGCATAGTGCAGTAGCTTATTTTCAGAGCAGTTCGTATTTATCAGCCGTTCTTTTTATGCTACTCTCAAATAGTTGAATTTTGAGTGGTTTAGGGTACTGTATTCCAATATTACTTTGTTATTAATAAAAGTGCTTTTGTTAAATATACTTTTATCAGTAAACTGTTTTATTGATAGAGGATTAGCAGTCCTCTATTTTTTAAAGTGATTTGCTTTCTTAAATAAATAGGAATTTGATTAGACGTGGGAAAATAGTCATTCTGTTTGCTTTAGCAGGTCAGTGCTGTAACTTTAGTGAGTTCTTGGTAAGCGTGTGGATGAAGTGATGATAATAGGTGGCCATGTAAATATGGGGATATCATGGGATTGATTTGTTCTAGTGAAAAACCTCATAGTTGTGGTTTCCTACCACAACCCAACGTGATTCTTTTTTCTTCTATTGTTTTGCTCGATACGGTTTGAAATGCACTAACCTGACCTTTAAGAAAAGAAAGCCCGCTCTATACATGTGGCAAAATAATTCGTTCATACCTACCTGGCTTTCTGTTTGTGGTTTTCTGAGAGTGTCCTGTAACTGCATTTGAAAGGATAACATGAAGTCATTTGAATCCATTTATTTTGTCCTGCCGAATAATTTACAAGTGCGAGCTGTTATTAAATAAAGGGATTTAACAGATGCTTTTGCTGTCCTTTCCTTCTGACATTTTACAAACCTCAACAACCTCAACAACAAAAGTTGTCTCTGTGCTCCCGTGGTGGTGCAGCTGAGACCCCAGGAGCAGGCGGGGAGCGGTAAATCAGACGTTATGTTGTACGAGGCTCCTCAGCGGTGGCTTGCACCACTGCTTCCGTAATAGAGATCTACCTGTGGTTTGTGACACAGCAGAAGCGCCGGTAAGGAAAGCCTTTGCTTTGTTCTCACACCTTCATCTGAGCCTTTTTTGACATAACAGCTTTGTGCTGGGATCTTGGATGATGTTGGTAAGGTGCATAGGACATTGTGTGACTTGCTGGAAACATCTAGTTGTTGTTTCAAGGGTTTGACAAGCCGTACATAGGTGCATTCTCAGTTTTGGCAGTTGTCTTACCCTGACCTTTTTCAAGTAAAGTTTGCATCAGACGTGTGCATCAGTGGCTTCAGCAAGGTGTTTCAGTTATCCCGTGCTCTCCTAGTTGTCGTGCCTTACGGGGATGATGACTTGCTCCTGAGCTTGTGCCTTTGTGGAATCAGCTTTGTGGGTGCCTTTTCCCTGAGAGGGCCCTTGGAGTGTGCTCTGCGTCAGCACGTTCCTTGGGCGGCTTTCTCATGTTCCCTTGGCTCTGCTGCCTGCTTTGCCTTGGACTTGCCAAAAACCTGAAATTGTTGGAGCAACTCGCAACTGGGACAGAATTTCAGTTGACGTGCAGCTCTGATCAAGGTGAAAGGCAGGCAGTGTAATCTAGGACTAATTATAACTCAGAGAGATTAATCGAAGACCATGTGAAAAGAAAACATAGTAGTTCCCTTCATTAAGTACCTCCTCAAGTAGGCAAACCCAAGAGCACTTCAGTATTTTGCATACAGAATGGTATGTCTAGTGTGCAGCTTAGAGATCAGTCTTGCTCTTCTACCTGTAATTCTTCTCAAAAACAACGATAAAATTGTATTGTGAGCTTCTACGTTCATTTTGCCTCAGTCTGCAACTATAGCTTGCCCAGTTTAAGTAGCAAACTTCTAAATTCAGTCGTCAAATAACTTGTGATAGGATAGCAGCCTTCTTCCGTCTTCTCTATGAGAAGGTTTTTGAGTAAGGATGGCGAAGATTGGCTTTGACTTCTATCAGCACAAATGCATGGCTGGCGATAACGTACCGTGTGAGGATGCTGCCTGCTTGTAACTTTTGGATTGCTAACTCACCGAATTATAGCTCTCCCTGCATCATATTGCCTGTTATTTGTGTGTTTGTGCAGAATTATTTATAAATAAAAGGTTTTTAATGTTGTCCCGTCATGAGGCTGATGGCAGAAGTGAGAGACTGATGATGAAGAGCTTGATTCATATTGTGACTAACTGCAGATGGACGTTATGTTTTATGCCTCATTCTGTGTTTCTGTGACTCAAAAATGATAATAAACTCCATGGAAATACCATGACATGAACAGAATGAGTATTTAAAATGCATAAGAAAGGATAAAGTCTACAAATCATAAGAATATAATAGCTATCCATGTAATTTTAGACTCCATAAAGTATTTGTAGATCTCAGAGTTGTGTTTATTCCCTGTGTGGGTGAGAACTGACACCAAGCATACACTTTGCTTTCTCCCCCCAGATACAATTTTTTTCTTGTAAAATAAACGTGAAAGTAAAAAAGAAGGAATAATTTTCTTGGAGGAAAATCAATTTCAGTCCTTCAGAATGATGAATTCAGATTGATAGTTTGCAGCTACAGTGAGTACAAGCACCGCAAATCTGGCACAGGATTTTGGCAGTGAGAAATCTTTGATCTCCTACTTCTTTTTAACAACGTTTTTTTCCATTTCTTCTTCTTTTGTTGAGTCCTACTGTTTTGCTTCATCTTCTGCACTGCTGTGGTAGGAAGCAGTCGTTGCATCCTCGGTTGCCAAAGGAAATGGCCATTTGTTGATTTAGAAAAAGAGCAGAGAAATGGCTGTGAGACACCTTGTGAGGAAGGGGGAATGGTGGCGTGGGAGCACTGCTGAGTATTCACAATTTGAGGGTCGCATATTTTCAGTCTGCCCGAGTCCCTGAACTTCCTGCGGTTCTGGTCAGTGTTTATTTTCTGTTGTATTTTTTGAGGGAAGGGGCAGCAGGGGAGAAGATGGGGAAAATACATATTCCTTGCTTTTAAAGGTTTCCTGCACGTTTTGGAGAACTGATCTCT
Source organism: Chlamydotis macqueenii (assembly GCF_036417535.1). NCBI lineage: Eukaryota > Metazoa > Chordata > Aves > Otidiformes > Otididae > Chlamydotis > Chlamydotis macqueenii. Next base: position 19,309,547 of record NC_141568.1, read on the forward strand.
GGTTCTCATTTGATCAGAAGAAAGAGGCAGGTTCATCCTTGCTTCTGCTTTGGGTTGGCTCATGGCACCCGAGCCGAGGAGCTCCTGTCTTCAGCCTGTGTCCGAAACTCTGGTTGCCAGGGATCTTTGAACATAGAACTCAGAAATAACAAGATTTTAGATGATGAATCTCAGTATGTATGCTAGAGCAAGGCCAGGTGCTTTATTGATCCCAGCTACTGAAGTTTTCCCTGTGAAGATGATTTATGTTTATCTTAAAAAAAAAAAAAATCGATGAGACAAACAAACAGAACTTTGTGTAAGGACTGATTTAAAACATACACAACTTTTTCTTTCTCATTCTTACTTTCTGAAAGTCTTCTATGGATTCAAAAGGAAGGGGTGCAATCCTGCTCTTGCACATAGGAATATTCCCTCTTTGAAGAAGAGAGATGTTTTCCGCTTTTGAATTGAGCTTCATAAACTTGCTGGGAAGAAATCAGCTCGGAGGATGTATTTTGAAGTAGTAGTTTCTTGGACACTGAACCATTCATTTCCTAAAAGGATAAAGCCACTTCTTTGTACCTGCTGGCAAAACAAAGGAATCGGAACTGATGATACGTTACGCAGGGACGGGCTGTAACGTTGGTGCCTGGCCTCTCCTCCTCACCAGAAACAACCTCTGCCTCACTGGGAATCGTAAAAACGGTCTCCAGTTGGTTTTGTCTGCACTTGTACTAAATAACTGAATCATTATGATGTTTTCTCTAGCTTAGATACCAAACGAAAATGAAGCCAAATGCTGCATTCAGCTGCGTGGAGTTGGGAAGGTCTAGATTATCTCCATCTCTGAAGTGTGAAAGAACTGACACAGAAAATTGCAGCTCTGCCAGCAAAGATATTTTTTTTTTTTTTTAAATAAGTACCTTAGAGTTGGAGAATTGATTTTTCTTAAGAAAAGAAGACATACGAGACCTGGAGTATCTATGCTTTAACAGTAATACTGGAAACAGCAGGGTGAGAGAGGAGACAGTGTTGTTACAGGCGTAACGTGGACTGGGAATGAGAAGAAAGCCTTTTGCTTCTGCAGGAGTGAGGAGCGGAGCCAGCCTTTCCCTGGCTGTGGGGACAACGGAGCAGTGGTAGGCTCCGAGTTAGTTAAATATCGTATGCTGTGGTAGGCTGGAACTGGGACCGTGGGGTTGGGTGTACTTTTAATCTTGTTTAACGTGGTTCTTTTAGACTTCATGTTTACATTTCTGAATGTATAATACTGAAGTTTTGTTATGGACTGCCTGATCCCAAGTGAGTCTTGGATTTGGACAAGGCAACCATAGATGTAAGAGTTGCATACGGACTCAAGAACAGTTTTGGAGTTATGCATAACAGCTAGTAAAGAAGATTCGTGTCTGCAGTCTAATTTCATAGTGGAAAACTATTATAAATGAGATCTTAGATGTTGGGGAGTTACCTAGTATCTGTGAGCATGGAGAGATGAGTTAGTTCTTCCTTCAGAAATGGCGTACTTCTCCTTGGTGGTGGTGGGGAGGGAAGGGCCTTTACGTATCTGAAAGAGGTGGTGGAAGAACCCACATTTTGTAGAAGTTTGACAGTCTGTAGAAGCGTGGTATCAAATTATTAGATGGTTTGTCTTAGTGTGGGTGTTCTGACAGTGCGCATCAGACAGTCGTCTGCTTCCTTACCTCCCTGCTCTGCTAGCTGCCTCAGTTCCAAGTTTCTAAAAATAATCTCAGGGATCTGAACGAGAACTTCATTTTCAAAAGGCATTTGGGCAGTGGAACTGAGCCGCTCTTCAGAGAGGTACATGAAACACTTGTAAAAATTTGCAGCCCGTCTTATTGTGCGTTTGTGTTCGTGAGTAATGCAAGTCTGTTTTTATTCTCTAGAAGCCATAAAAATTGAAAATGATGATAGTGGATATCTTTGTTTTGCCTTTAATCCATGAATCATAGAATCACAGAAGGGTTAGGGTTGGAAGGGACCTCAAAGGCCACCCAGTCCAACCCCCCTGCAAGGAGCAGGGACATCTCCAACCAGATCAGGTTGCTCAGAGCCTCGTCCAACCTGGCCTGGAATGTTTCCATGGATGTGGCATCAACCACCTCTCTGGGCAACCTGAGACAATGTTCTACAACCCTTATCGTAAAAAAATTTTCCCTTGATATTTAATCTAAATCTATCTCTCTCTACTTGAAACCATTCCCCCTTTCTCCCCGTCTTTCCTGTAGCCCCCTTTAGGCACTGGCAGACCACTATAACATCTCCCTGGAGCCTCCTCTTCTCCAGGCTGAACAGCCCCAACTCTGAAGACAGAGTATGTTGTCGTCTTTGTGTAAAAAGTGCCATCTGCCAACGCCGTCATACATTTTCCAGCCTAGCAAGAGCAGCTGCAGCAGCTACTACAACTGCGTGGTTCTTTGCAGATCTACTCCTCCACCCCAGACTGGACACTCGGTTACTCACAGCCTGACCGGGCTGGGTTGTGCGGCAAAGGGAAGGCTCCGGTTCCCTCGTACACTTGGTATTTTCTGTCATTCTGGAACAAAGCCTCTTCATTTTTACATATAAGCAAAACTCTTGACAGTACCGGTTGTTTATGTGATAAAAGTGAAATTACAGTAGAGTAAATTAGGGATTAGAGTTAAATTGTGGATTACTGGTTAATTTCAAAGGTACGTGGGAATGGCGTAATTCCATTCTTCCAGTCTTCCCTTGAAAAGCCCAGTTTATAATCCTGTTCAGGTAGCAAATGGGTGCATTTTGTACAACTCCTCATATCATTTTACAGAGTGTTTGTGCTCGCAGCCGTAGTGATGAAATACACATTTTTGGCTGGAGTTGCAAGCATTCTCCTATCTTAGCCTGACTTTACTAAATCAGTACGTTAATTTAAAGGAAATTTAGTTCTAAAGAGCTCTTGTATCAATTTTCTGTAAGCAAATTAGAAATTCTTGAGAGTGCAGCGTTCCCAAGAAAGCTGCTTTATGCTTTGTCCTGTGATGTTCAGTTGTGTCTGTTTTCAGTCCAGTGCACAAAAATAAGAACAAAATTCCTTACCTGCCTCTACAGGGAAATTTCTGCTGTCCTCTATGATTATTATGATATCTTTCTAATTGCTCTTATGATTTTTTGGTATGTTTAATTTTCCTGGCTTATTGTATGATAAAAAATATGTAGGTGGTGTGTTTGTTCATTTTTTTGAAGTGTGGGTTCATGTGGTTTTGGAGTTCAACTTGGAAGCAGGTGGCTATAGCTGATGTGAAAGTTTTCTTCAAAGCCTCAGTAATCCCAAGTAATAATTCTTCCTATTTCAGCTGCTTAATACTAACAATAGAATTGTATTTGTTTATGTTCGTGCAGCAAACGGGTAATTAAGTATTTTATCTGGACAAAAAAAAATAAAATTATTTCTTTTTCTCATAAAGTGGACTTTAAAAGAGGAGCTGGGAGATCTGTGAGGCTCTTTTAGTGTCACAGAACCCTGAAGCTCTATGTCAGTGAATTTATCCTTGGCCTGAAGTATCAACGGCTTTTTCTGGTGTGCTGGTTTGCAAGGTATGACCTGGGGTCTGGCTGACTGGGAAGCAGATCTGCTGAAAGGGCCCAGCAGGTCCTGGTGGGTAGTAACGTAAATCAACAGCCTGGAGCCAGTTCACGGAAGGCTGGCAAGGCGGTCTGTCCCTGGCACGCTTGCCCTGTCAGCAGAGGCTCAGGGAGAGGGACTTGTCCATCCTGGAGAAGGGGAGACTTCAGGGGACGTGATAGCAGCCCCAGGACCTGCGAGGGGGCTAGTGAGGAGGTGGAGGTGGGCTCTTCACAGTGGTACATGGCGGGAGGATGAATGAGAGGCAACAGACACAGATTGAAATGAGACGTTCAGACTGCATATAAGGGAGAAGACATTCACTTTGAGTGTAATGGAACAGGTTGTCATTGTCTCCGTCCCTGATGGTCTTCGAGACTTGACTGAAGAAAAGCCCCAAGCAAGCAGTTCCTGAATCCAGGGGTGCCTGTGCTTTGAGCAGAGGTTGGATTAGAGACTTCCTGATGTTCTTTCCAACCTGAACGATCCTATGATTGCACAAGGTGAATAGGTAGCGAAGCTTGATTTGAACCTCCCTGTACAGTTTTAGAAGAACATGGAACTGGAAGAGTGGCATTGTTTCACCCTTTACCTGGAAGGTCCATGCAGTAGGAGAACCAAGCACCTGGATCATCTTCAGGATAGCTGTCTTAACTCTGTTGATGAAGAGTTTGCTTTCAAGTTGAAGAGCTAGGATGGGAATCCCCGTCCTGCGGAGTGTACTGGTGTGAGTGAGCTGATAATTCTGACCTGTCTAGAGCGTATGGATTTAATACGGCTGGCTAGATACCTCTCCCTTTGTAGTTGTGCGTTAACTCATGACATCCTAAAAGAAATGATTTTTGTTTAGCTTCATGTGATCTTGCTGTAAGGGATTGCTGGTTTGAGCCCATCGGTTTGGTTTGGCAGATAGAGCAGTGTAGAAAATAACAGTGTGTAAAGACTCCAGTCTGGAGTATGTGTCGCTGGTACCTGTTAGCTTTTTATATACGTGACTGGGCTGTTGCTTCTGTAATTAAGTTTTAGAGTTTCTTCTTTCTTCTGAATTATAGTCACATGATAATTCAATTTTCATTTTCTATAGTACTCTTCAGAAAAATTCATGCAGAAGAGGATGGTTCAAGCACCAGAATTTCCTGTGAACCCTGTTACTTCTGACACGTAGAAAAAGAAATCACAGTAGTTTAGCAGGAATTTGGAGATGCAAAGTGGTTTTCCCATACAATAAGACTTTGTTGTGCACTACATTAATGAAAGAGTGTCTCTTGAAGGAAAATTTAACTTAGGCAGGCATTAATTCCTGCATTCTTTGTTTCTTCTTCCTCTCTAGTTTGATGCCAGTCAGTGGTTGCATGGAGGCCAAAGCGCCCGTGTGTGAGAGGAATGGCGAATATGGTGGACTTCAGGGTCATGGACTGAATAGTTTGATACTTTAAAAAGTCCTGGTTCCAAACTAAATCTTTGTGGTACGTAATAGTACCCAAAATGTATACCCTAAGTGTTTGTGTGTGGTAGGGTATTTTGGATTCTGCATTTAAGGCCCTAGAAAAGTCTGATTTACGAAGGCTGGGTATTATGGTTGTGAAAATGAAGCTCTTTAAAGTGTCACATGTCCATGTCCAGACCTCTCCCCAGATCACCATCTGTATTGCTGTAAATTAAGCGTTGACCGCTTAGTGCAATGGAAGAATGGGAAGTGTGAGAGTCATCATGGCAGCGATTCAGTTCTTTCCTCCAAGAGAGGAGCCTAATCAAATGGCTTTGTTTGGGGAACTAAACACTAAAATTGAAAAAAATCCTCATGATTGTCTTCCAAAACCAAAGATTTCAATGTCATTGAGATCCACTCCAAACATTTGAAGTAGTTTGAAAAGAAACTATCAGCACTTTTCTATCTTAGTACATTTCAAAGTGGCTTCTTTCTTTTTATTAAAGTATTTTATTATCACATCAATTTATTAATCAGAAATAATTAGCTTTTCCAGTTTCATAGACATTAGTCACAGAAGTCCTAGAGAATATGGGCCAGGATTTCTTACATCTGGCAGAAATATGGTGCTGCCTCTCTGGAAATGGTGCTTTCCCTCTGTTCTCTGGTGTTAGTTCATAGAAGCCCTCCCTGAAAAAGGATACTCATCAAAGAGTGTTTTATGACACAGAAAACCAGTGCTCATAACCCTGTTGGATTCCAAGAGTTGCTACATTTTACATCACATATAGTTGATTTTTCCAGATGCCACAGTTCAAAATAATGTATTTTTAATACTACTTGTGGGATTCTACGGATTTGTAACGGCACGTGACACGTTAATATCCTCTGTGACAGCCTACTGCTCATGTCCAGCTGTGATAAACATTTGTATGTGCTGTTAAAATGACATCCGTTATAAAACTGAGGATAACGCAAAAGGGTACAAACAATCCCTTAAATTTCTAAAGACACTAAATCTTGAATATCGATTTGAAGGAAAAAAGTACATGCTAATGCTAAGCTTATGCCTTCAGTTAATGGTCCTTTATTCCTCCAGGAAAAAAAAAATCATGCCGCTATACTTTAAATGAATTTAATGAACTGCAAAGACTGACATTTTCACTGTAAAAGTCACGCTTCATTTAATGAAGTAGTTAAATATTGATGCTATATTAAAACACAGGCCGAATAAAAATGGCAATATGGTTTTCAAAATAGGAATTTGAGCTCTATTTTTCTTGTTATATTGAAAATTTCATTAACTGGGAAAAGGGAAATACAGCAGAGTATCTCCATAATACACACAAAGCACTTTGTTGAAATAATGTTGCAGCTGAAAGACACAAACCTGTAAAAGCAAGGAAATTAAGTCAGTGTACTCGTAACTCGGCCGCTTTGTGCTTAAGGACTGACTCCTGAACGAGTGCATCCAACGTTATCGCCATTCGGCACGCAATATTTTCTGAAATTCTTGAAAATGAAGGCAGATTGTAACCTTGTGCTACAGGTGGCACATAAAAGACCTCGCCATGTGTTTACCCAGGATGAACAGTTACAGCATGGGATTGTTTGATCTTAATACGGAGTGATTATATTTTAAGTGCTGTATGATTGCGATGGCAATATTCTGGCAAAACTGTGGTGACTGTTTTGTGCTTTCTGCACACTTCCATTGGTACAATTTGAATTTTCAACTTCATGTTTCTGTTGCACTTTCACCGTAACAACACGGTATTGACAGTAGATAAAGAAATCTTGCTGCCGTGGCTGAGGTTTTTCCCAGCTCCAACACCTGGATGATGATAAAGGGAAAAGAAAACAAGAGTGAATCTTAGCGTAAATGTGAGTGGGAACAATGACAGAGTGATGATGTGATGGGCTTCACTTTAATGGATTGAATTGTGTTGTACTGCACTTCGTAAAGCTGGGCTAATTCTGACGTCAGGCTTCTGTGTTAGTAAAATACTGAGGACGACGTCTTCGGCCTGTTGAAGACAGTGGCAACACTCCCATCGGTTTCAGCTCTCTGTGACTGCATTCTCAGCGGCTGACTTGTAAGACAATGGCAAATTTATTTAGTACATTTTTATTTTTTATTCCTTCCTTAGGAAAGGTCTCTACTCCATGTGAGATGATTTGTCATTTGACTTTCATGCTTTCACTCTAAAAATACAAATTTCAATTCAGGATAAGTATAGTTCAGTTTTTTTCTTATGTCTATTATCATGTAAACATCAAAGATAGTAGGAGAAAGTGGAGCTATTTTGGAAGTGATAGGTTGGATACACGATTATATAGACAATTACTATTAGAAACCAGCAATAAGGAATGCAGCTTTCCTCCAGAAGACTAATGAATCATTTCTGTAACCAACAGCTATCAGGTGTTGTCTCTACATGTGTTGGTGGGAATGTCTGTTTAGGTGTTTGGGTTTTTTCCCCTTGTATGTCAACGGTTTTTCTTTAAAACAGCAGCAAAAAAGAAAGCACTGGAATCGGAAGAACTAATTATATAGATGTATTTGTGTTTGGAAGACATGGGGTATTTGTGTTTATGGTAGTAACCTTCAAAATTCTTCATAAGATGCTAGATCAGCGTCTGTTTGCATAGTTACGTCTCCTTGTATTTTGCAAGCACTGAAATGATCTACTTAATAGGACATAAAATGTTGTAGGGGTATTATGTAAAATCACCAGAGTTTACCTAGAATTAGTAGAGCGTTAAAGAATTTCTTCCTCTCCTAGACATCCTTCCAGGAAAGGGAAGAACATGGATGTCAAATGTAAGTTCACGCTCTGCGTTGTTCGGAACGAGTTGAGGTTCCGCAACAGTCCTGGCTCTTGGCTGCTGCCCTGCTTTCTCCTCAGCGCGGTGGATAAGGCTTAACCCAACGAGAAACGCTTGGGGACATGTTCAGCAATCTGCATCCTTATGTAGGTAAATTGTTAGAGAAAAAATTGCAAAAGCTACCTGAAAAGGTATTTCTGCACTGCAGGTATTCAATAGTTATAGATTAGAATGCTAATATTAAAACTGTAGCAGTGCTGCTGCCTTTAGCAGTAGTATAGGGAGAAATGTTTTATTAAACACTAATTTCGGTAGTTATTTAAGAAGTAGCTGGCTTTGCACACATTAATCTCTTTTTCTTTTTAATTCAAGGTTGATGGTCTAGGTCTTACACATTGTATTTATGAATAGGGCACTCAATAACTATGCAAAATATCTATTTCTCCCATGGGAATCTGTGCTTTGATATATTCTGATCCTTATTAAATTTAAACAGGATCAAATTTATACAGCTTTGGCAGAGATTTATTAAAATACACTGAGTGGACAGCTTGTGGGAGTGCAGTGTGCTGTAATAACATATGCCTCTTACCAGAGAATAGTAATTATTGAGAATCAAATAAATCTGTAGGAGGTTAAGTATATATGGAAAAGATATCAATTGTAGTTTTCTACAACCAGACAGGAGTAATGTCTGAAGATTTGTTACCGTATAAAGAAATAAACCACCCTGATAAAACCTTAAATATTCAAAATGTCATTTACCAACAAAGCTAATATTCATCCACTCTTCGAAAAATGTTAATGACATTTGCTCAGTAGCCTTAAATTAATTGTTTAGTGCTGTTTGTCTGCATAAGCAGCCATTCACATTTGTGCCAAAGATTTATTAAATGTAATTGAAAACTATGTTTGTTACAAAATTTTGTAAATGTCTTTTCTTAATCAGAATCGTCGTGACCTTGAACAGGAAAATCCAAAATAATGGTTGCATGTTAACTGAAGAATTTTGTTGAAGTTAAAAATATATAATATAACATTAGTAATCCATCCAGAGTTCAGTAATGACCTGTTTAAGATTAGATACTTTAACCTTTTAGATTATTGCATGTTCCACTCGTGTAAGAACTGAAAAGTTGATAGGTGGGTCAGTGAAAACAGTAACTTCTGGCATGGTTGCGGTTTGGATGAAGCTCTGTATTTTGTGATAGATTCTTTAGAATTTAAAAATTCGAGACGTGTGAAAATGGTAATTTTGTCACTAAACACGGGGGAAAAAAGACAGACAAACCATCAATGGGTAGGTGGGAGGAAACGCCATATATCCTGCCCTGTCTTCAATACTCCTGGCAAAAAAGATTCGTTGCATGTTAAGACAGGAGGACTTGGAGGAATGTGTTGAAGTTTGTGAGTCTTGGAAAGGCTGTCCCGTGCTCTCAGGGAATACAGCAGAGACCGCTGGGTGGTTCTGGGTCATTTGTGGGTTGGATCTCCCAAACACATTTTCTTTGGAAGGCCAAACCAGAAGTCTCTTCAGACACCACACTGGTTTCTTCATTTGTGTATGGAGTTTGCTACCCTGTTTTCCATCAGTCTTCTCTACTGATTATTTCGGTCTAGAATAGACCTGGTTTTGAAGCAGTAGTTAAAAATCTAATTTTTGTGCTGCTGTAATTTATAATAAGCCCTTACCATGATTTGTGTGGGCTAGGGAAGTTTGAAAGTTAGTGGTATCCAAACCAACAGTCTGTTATGTACGCGCGTGAGGCACGCGTGGGACCTTTGGGCCCTGGGCTTTGCAGAGCGGACTGAAGCGAGCAGGACTTTGTGCGGACCGTTCTGCTGGTGTCTCTCCCTGTGACGTGAAGGGCATGGAGTACTTTCAGCAGGAAATGTATTTCTCAGTGCTTATTGCATTAAGAAAGTGACTTTTTAAAGAAAATACATTTAGATAGAGATTCTATTTGATTTAAAACCAGCACCATCAGAAAATATCTGCGTTTTATTATGAATGTCTAGTGAAAGCTGCCTAGTTTCTAGAAATGTAAAAGAGATTAATTTTGGTAAATGTCTTTGTGCTTAAACAATTGTGTCTTTTTAAAAAAATTCCCTGGTTCATGTTGATATGGATGTGATACAAATCCAGTTCAGTCCTCACCAATTTGGCGGTGGCCCTTTTATTAGTAGCCACAGACTTCTTTTGCCCTATGGTTCCAAACATAGTTGAAGATTTTTCTAAATAAACCAATGAAACCTGATTACTGCGAACTAGCGTAAAAGAACAGATGTTCTATTTCTGTTCTTTATTACGACAGAAGCAGCACTGTATTTGTTAAAATAGAAGTCAGGGTGTTTGGGTTCCCATCCCATCTCGGTTACTGCAGTGCTGCACGACCTTGGGCAAGCCGTGCGTGTGCCTGTCCCTCTCTGCCTTTCCCTATAAAAATAGGGATGGTGATGTATAGGGACCTCCCGGCCAGGCTCTGGAACGTCGTTCACTGCCGGCTGCGGGAGGGCTGTCTGGGCTCTGCTGTGGGCATTTCTGTCCGTTCACACGTGTTATTGGCTGGGCATCATGTGTGTTAGATATGGAGTATCTCTGCATAAATAACGTGCATAAGCACGTTTGGCTACCGTCCTCTATCATCATAGTCTGTACTAATGAGTCACCTTGCGAGGCTACTGACATTTTGGTTTCCATTGCTGATTATAGTAGAATAAAGGTGTGAGAAGTAGGAGCAAATTGTTTTACTTAAATCCACAGGTGGCTTGACCCAGAATGTCTGTTTCTGTGGGTTTCGGGGTTTTGTTTTAAAAGTAGGTATGCTGTAATTATATATTTTTTTTTTTTGAATCTTCGTTTTAATTGGGTTAACAAAAACTGAAAAATTGCAGTAAAAAGAGGAATTGCAAAGTCAAATTGCTACAGTAGCACTCTGCTTACATCGTTGTGCAGATACTAATGCTGTGTGGTAAATGCCCCGTTATCCTACAGTTTTAGGTTTAGAAGCTGAGAATCTGATGTGCTGCTGTTCTAAGGAAATCTTCACCTCGTCTGTTAAATATTTCTCTAAGCCAATTAAAGAAAACACAAAGTTTTGCAACTGATTCCCATAATGTTTTCTTAGGAATATACTAATTTCCTTTGGTGCAATACAGATTAAGGAACATAATTAAGACATTTTCTAGTTTAAGCACGGGAAATTTATTGTTAAAAAGTTAGCTTTATATGTGGATGGAGATGAGCCACGTTATGCTGGTTTGTGTTTACTTTTATTAAATCTGATATGTGGATAGAAAAATAGTAACTCTTCTGGGGTTTTGAAGTATTTTATGAGGACAGTCATGTTTTAAAATTACTTCCTCTTAATGTTTCAAATCAAATGTAATGTGACGAGCTATTAGGCTCTGAATTTATTCATTCATTACAGTAAATCAAGCTGGCACAGCGGCTTATAAAAGATCATCATCTGTATTGATATCTTCAGGGTCAAACAATCGCATGGCTTCTTACGTTGAATGGACGCTACTGCTGATGTGCTTCACTACAGGCCCTGACAGGGGAGTGTTCTTGACTGTATTGAGTGGGTTATTAAGGACTTTGTTTTCTTTTTTTACTAAAATTTTGTTGACTGCAACAGTTTGGTATAATGCAACAAATAATTGTTTACAGATGTAAAACAATTTAAGTAGCAATTACGGGGTTTGTGCATGTTCTGCGAAGACAGTGTAAGCCTTGTAGTATTTGAAGGCAGCTCAGTAATTATTATAGAATGTCAGTGGCTGTGACGTTCTAAAAACACTGACTTTCTCCTGAATGATGTCTGTTCCCTGTTACCATCGCGTTGATTAATAACACTCAGATAGAAAAGTTTGAATTTGAAGATAACATGTGAGGTACAAGGCATTAATTGCACTGAAGATAACATGCTGATTAAAGGGTCGTGGTCAGTTGTCTGGGGTTAGCAGTGCACTGAAACACTTGGAATAGAAACCTGATTGTAATCTAGTATCTGAATGCTGTGTTTTTGCAAAGGTAGCACCTTTTGTGCTTTCTGACTTTGTTTTCCAGGGAAGTGTTCTCTGTGCAGCGTTCCCTTTGCAGTGAGGCTAGTTCAGTGGGAAAGCAGGTGTCGCAAGCCCCTGGTTTAGAGAAGGGTAAATAGTTCTGCGCTGGGTATCGGTTCCAAATGCAGTTGCAGAGATTGTGTCAAAACAAATGTATTTAAAGTCGTGGTTTAGAAGAGAAAGGAAATGCAAACCTCTTTTGTTTTGGCCTATTAGATGCTTAATTTTTAGGTAGAGGAATGATGTGCAGTGTAAGCAAGGTAATCGATAAAAGTCTTAAACATCAGTGCTTACAGTTTCTGTGGTGGTCTCCTGGGCCAACCTCTGTCTCATTCTCTTAGCAAAAATGGAAAGGAGACAAATGCAACTCCTGTGGCTTTCCCGTAATTTATTCTATTGCAGTGCAATTTTCCAGCACAGCAGTTCCTACAATTCCTTCCTCTGTTCTCGGCAACCTTTCGGAAGTTTCGGTGTCACCTTATCTACCTCCCAAGCATGCTCTGGAACGCGTTGGCTTTCATCTGTGTGTCGGTGCTGGCTTCGGGCTCAGCGAGATCGGCCTGCCATTTGTGCTGTGAGTAATATAAATAAATAGCATGTATAATGTGATATATAGTTTAAGATACAAAGATTGTTTCACGCTGAACGTTCACACCTTTTTGTGCACTCCCCGTGCAGGGCTATGCAGTAGAATGATACCTTTATGTTCTTCCTGGATTAAAATGAAGCCAACAACTTCACACCAGAGTAAAAGCAGATTAAACAGTGGTGACTTGGGTTCTGAATTCTCACCTGCGTGAAGGACTGGCCCTGGACGTTGGCCATTGGTTGGCCACCGTCCAGGGCCATCGGTGTTAACACCGTCTCACACCAGTGTTAGCATCCAGTACGCATTGGCCCAGAGAGAGCGGCCATTCTGACGCACTATAAACCATTTATAAAATTCACCAACTCAAAGTATAATTTATATTTTAAATCATTGTCGTGGTTTTGTTTAGTGAGGGGGGGGCCTAAGGTGGTAGCTTCTGTAGGAAACTGCTAGAAGTCGCTCCCCTTTGTTCAGTGGACTCAGCCAGGCCGAGGGCAGACCCACTGCTGGCCAAGGCCGAGCCGATTGGTAGCAGAATGTCTCGTGATAACGCCTCTGCGATAACGTATTTAAGAATGGGAAAACAGAAAAAAAAAAAGAGAGAGAAGAGAAGATGTGAAGAAGCTGAGTGGGGGCAGAGGCGCAGAGGGGGAGGCGCAGGCCTCATGGGCCTTGCAGGCCTCACCCTCTGGCCTCCCGCCAGGCAGCCGACTGGGCCCGACTCGATCCAGCCTGGCTGCAAGAAGTGGAGAGGAGATGAGAAGTGAATAAGATGTAAAAAAGATCCTGAGAGACATCTACCAGCCTGTTGTGAGGAACGGCTGCAGACGCCAAGGTCAGTTCAGAAGGAGGGGGAGGAGTAATGCGGCTCCTGGCCAAGATTCCCCTGCAGCCTGTGGTGACGACCATGGTGGAGCAGGTTGTCCCCCTGCAGCCCATGGAGGTCCACGGAGGAGCAGAGATCCACTTGGAGCCCGTGAAGGACCCCGTACCGGGGGAGGTGGAGGCCTGAAGGAGGCTGTGGCCCGTGGAGGGCCCGCTGGGCAGCTGTTCTGGAGGGACTGCACCCGTGGAAGAGATGACCCACGCCGGAGCAGTTCCACGAAGGACTGTGGCGTAGGGGTGGGACCCCACAACGGAGCATGGGAGGAATGTGAGGAGTTCTTCCTCCAACCATGAAGCAGCGGCGTGAAACAACATGTGATGAACTGACCGCAACCCCCATTCCCTCTTCCCCCCTGTGCCGCTCAGGAGTGGAAGGTGGTAGAGATAATGTTAAGCTCGGGAAGAGGGAGGGGTGGATGGAGGTTATCTTGTTCTCTGTCTCATTATCCTGCTGTTTGTAGTAATAAATGAATAGTTTTCCCCAAGTCGAGTCTGTTATGTGTGATGGTAACTTTAAGGATCTCTCCCTGTCCTTATCTCAAACCTCGAGCCGTTTTTCCTTATGTTTTCTCTCCCTGTTCTCTCGGAAGGTGGGGGGAGTGAGAGAGAGACTGCGTAGTCTGGTCCGATCGGGGCTGAACTACGACAATCATCAAGATGAGTAATGGAAAAAGTCTCTGTGCAAGAGAACTAAGCGAATATTTAAAGAACATAAATCTTTGGTCTTGGCTTGCTCCAGTGCTGCTGTAGGCAGCAGCAGTGGCTGCTCTCTGCGGTTGTATGCGGGTGTAGGGGAGGTATGAGTTGCACATGAAACAGCTTCATATTGTTAATATTCTGCATTGTACAGTCATCTTTGTACTAAGGGAAAAAAAAAAACCCAACCTTAAATTATTTGAGTCAGATGAGTTACCAGAATAAAATCCATCAGTCACTTCTTGTGAGTGGCTGTTTCAGTTTGTGATCCTGTAGTGCCAAGAACTAATTCCGCAAATAACGTTCTGTCATTTAGAAACCTAAATGTTTTAGAAGTTTATACCTTAGTGTGTCGGGCTGAGGTCTAGACAGAAAGTGTCTGAATCCAAAAGTATGAGCTTTGAAAGTCTCTGCCTGAGTGTTCTTTTCCCTAAAGCCCACAGGAACCTCCGATTTTTCTCAGAAGCGTTTATACCTGGAAAAAGTTCCTGTGTTTCTCCAGGTAGCCGACAATGCTGCTGTTTTGCAGAAAGCCTGGTAAAGAGAAGACCAGAGCTTGGCCTAGATCAAAGAGAAACTTTGTGATTGTGAATCCTGCTTTGAATTGGGGCTGTAGCCTGTCTTCTGGGACTCGGGTACCCGCAGATTACGTGCGGGCGAGAATCAAAGGATGGTGCTGTGCACATCTAGCCCGGAGCCAGCACAAGGGGACTTTGTGTTTTAGAATCACAGAATCACAGAATGGTTTGGGTGGGAAGGGACCTTTAAAGCCCATCCAGTCCAACCCCCCTGCCAGGAGCAGGGACATCTCCAGCCAGATCAGGTTGCTCAGAGCCCCGGCCAGCCTGGCCTTGAATGTTTCCAGGGATGGGGCATCCACCACCTCTCTGGGCAGCCTGGGCCAGTGCTCCACCACCCTCTGTGTAAAAAATTTTTTCCTAATATGTTATCTAAATCTCCCTCCCTTTTACATGTGGCACTGTTACACTGAAGGAGCAGAGAAATGCCAGGGTATCGCCAAAGTAAGACCACTCTGTTGTAACTCAGCCTGTAAGCATGCGGCTTTCTGTGGTGTTAAAAGCCAATCTAAAGAATTTGTTTCTGCTCAGCAATTTTCTGTAAGTAGAGGCTGTATGAATATTATCACTTTTTTGCCTACTTGATACCCAGCTGGATGTTAATATATGACCTGGTGATTACATTTTGGAGCCTGATTTACTCTTTATCCTTATAGATTTCAGTGCTTTTGGCTTATTCTCTTTGCCTTTGGAACAACAGTCCTTTAAGTTTTCCTAGTTATGTTTTAGTGTTACTTGAAATCTATGCTCTGTGATGTTAGAAGTTTTCTTATTTTCATTAGGCATTCAGGGCCAAGAGTTACAGGGAAGTTTAAGTACCTTGATCAAGGCCACGCAAACTCAGGGGGCAGAATGAGGAATTGCACATGTCGTGTTGTAGCTGTGACTCCATCCTTCCTTTCCTGGTAAGATGCAGAAACCTATAGGTAACTCCTTTGAGGCTGTTACATGTGTGTTGGTGGCTTCCAGGGAAGAAATAAAAAAGCTGCGTTGGACTGGAATCAGTAGAAGTCCTTAGGCCGGTTACAGTTCCCTGGGCGCAGGACATTGCACTGTAGCATTAAAATTCTTTCCTCCTGCCCCTTGGCACGGGCCCATTTGTGTGTCTTGGGCCTTTCTAACTCTTCAGGGAATCATCTTCAAGAAATAAATAAAAGAATCTGTCTTCCAAGAGCAGCGATTCCAAATCAGCCCTAGCAGGTGTGAGAATAACTTCTTGTGCCAGCAAAATAAAAAATTCACAGGAATATGTTCCTGTTGGTTATTGCTCAGGGACACAGACACTTTCAGATTTGATGCTAACTGAAATGACTCATCCATTGTTTAAAAAAAGCTCAAAATGAGACTACATAGATGTACAGATTTAAGTTAGCGAAGTTACGTGGAGGTTTTCGTAGGGTATTTGTGCTTTCAGTAAAGGGCTTTTACTTGGACAGGGCGTTGTGTAGGTGCTCTTAATTTTCTTTTTCTCTTCTGCTTTTAAGAACAGGCCTTACCCTCCAATAAGGTGCAAGTTAATTTCCTCCAAAACAGAAAGATATCTGAACGACCAGCTATTTGCTTAAGCAGTGAAAGACAAAGCCATTGCTCTTTGAAAATCAAATCTTCTGCTTCTGTTTTTTTTTTATGTAGACTTCAAAATACACTGAGCCCTATAAAAAAGGTAATGTTTATGAGTGTTTTCCTGAAAAATACTGAAGTAAGTGTTCTGCATCATGTTACATTAAATTATTTCTTGGCATTCAAAATATGGCTTTTTTCAAGGCAGCTTATTAGTAGCATCTGGATTTTTGGAAATGAAGAATCCACACTTTGTAGCCAGTGGCAGCTCAGGCCTTTTCAGCCTGTAGATGTCTGGGTGACAGAAACTGGGTATGGTTGGTGCTTCAGCTCTGTGACTGCCAGAGTTCACCATTACTCATTATTGTGGTTTTTTTTTAACATAGTGTGGTTCCATGTACAGAGATGCTCTTCTGCAGACAGTACTTACCAGCTTGACTACAGAGCCGAGTTTAATGTTATTTGGAACAGAATCCTGAAGGCGCTTATTTGAGCGGGACGGGCTGAGTTGTCCCATCGCATCAGGCAAGGCATGGCTAGTACATTGCCCCGTGGTGTGACAACTTTCAGGCTTTGAAAATAACAGCCTTTGGGGTGGTTTATCTGATTAGGACAGATACCTAAAGCTCAGTCTTTCAGTATTTCACAGATGTTATTATTTTTGAGTCATTATCGCAGAGGTGATTATTTTGTTGTAAGAGAGGTTCACATCAGAACATCTGGAAGATGGCACTTCAAGGAGTTCTTGTCGTGGCAAGTCATGAACAGATGTTTCGGTTCAAAGCTGGTGAGCGTGCTGTGTGGAGACACCAGTCAATTCCATGTTACTGGAATTTTCAAGGGACAGTAGAGAAAGGACCTTTTCTAGCACCTTTTGACCAACTCTCTCTGAAGAGCAGCACTGTGACGAGTATCACTGATACTGTGACACTGTCCTGGAAATGACCAGCAGCTCCTAGCACAGCGTGTTATGTCAGACGTATTATAGCCGGTGTAATAGGTGTTAGGTAGGAAAAAACCTATCTGGGAGCAGTTTAAACAAGCTGTAACAAGAACTAAGGCGGATTAGGCTGCTACGCTAAATGAGGAAGGGATGCTCAATGAAGTTATGTCCTGAGGACAACGTGTGTCGGAGGCAAATGTATTACTGTCTCTAAAAGAAAGCAGCGTGGGTATTTTAAAATTTTGGTTAAGTGTAATAAACAGTTGGCTTAACTAACTGGTGTGATGATTCAGGGCTGATTATTGGGGAGGAGAAAAAAGGAATTTTAAGGTATCGTAGTTAGAACTCAGCCGTGTAGGGCACAGAAGCTGTGTACGTGGAGTGCCGTCACTGCCGCTCGTGGGGAGCGCAGCGATGCCCACCTGCAAATAGCGGGCAAATGTCAAAATCTGGGCTTCCCTAAGCCATGCTGGTGAATGGGAGTGGTGCAGACTGTCTGAAATCGCTCTTCCCCATAGCCCAAGTTGTTCCAAGAGTACTGAACCTGGGAAGAGTTCATTCATTGCGGGAACTGGAAGCGCGCTAGGTAGAGCCCTTGTGCAGGTCAGTCGCTTCCTAGGCACGGTGCTATGAGGTGCTTAAATTTTGAACCTGTGCATTGAAGTCTTGCCTTGCAAGCTGTTTTTATTGATGCACGTTTCATAACCGAACGGGTTCATTGTCCCAGAGCGGTATCGCTGTGTTTGTTCCAAGAATCGGCGTGTAAAAGTTCTCGATTTTGAACACGGGAAGGCTGTAGCTGTGCATGCGGAATGGTTTGTCTGTTCTGACAGCAGGTGCTATTGTTCTCTAGGTGGTTAGCTGACCTTCTACCTTGAATGCGCTAATTCTTTTTAATGTCATAGTTACTATCAAATGCTCTCCTAATCACAATTTCTGATGCCCTGCTAGTATAGCAACCAGCCCTATAGTCCACTTAAAATATAGATGAGTTTTCTGTGTTTTTTCTTCTTGATGTCAACTTGTGTATCATAAAGAAAAAAAGAGGAAGAGAAAAGCCATGACAGCTTAAGTTTTCTACTAGTTTGTAGTGAAAAGTGCTTAAAAAGTTTTACGGAAGGGACAAGGAGACTTACAAAGCCGCTATGAAAACGTATTCCTTTATTTGTGCTTGATTTTTCTACTGGAGTGGCTGGTATCAGGAGGGGAGTTCAGGGGTCTTAATTTTTAATGTCTTCTCCAACAGTAGGGATGTATCTCTTTGAATTTTGTGGAATTACTGTAATAACTTCACACTTTGTATAAAATATCTGATTTTTGCTGTTGTTACATCCTCTGCTAATGAAAATATCCATTCAAGTGCCACAAGTATTTTAAATACGTATTCATGCTGTGCTTGAAATCCTGCACATCGTTTTCTAAACTAAGCCATTAGCATTGATAGATACTGTGATTTTGCAAATCTTCACTTCAGTAATTCGTACGTGTCAAATTTAACCACTGCGCAATACCTATATAGAGTAATAAAAAAAAAAAAATCAGAGTTTAGTCCTGTCTGTACGCATAGCTCTCTGTATCTCTCTTGCTGGTTGATAACAATCGTGCTGCTGGATATGTTTTTCACTGTATAATGCAGAGCACAGGTCACTATTGGTAAACCTGTTCTAATCGTGGCTTCTCAGAACACAAATCCATTAGCCTGCAGCGATAACCCTGCCGCAAAGCTTCGACACAAACAATGCTGCGCTGGAACTGATGGAGTTCATGGCTGAGCTGCATCTGAAAGGGCGTTCTGAATACAGTTAAGAAATTAACGTGGAAGAAAAGTTAATGAAGTTTAAGATGAGTTGTCTGCTGTCAAGGTACAACTGCTTACTGAAGTTTCTATTCAGAGAAAAGCTAATTCTGACTGGAATATTGCACTAAGGTATGTGTAGCCTACCTCAAGCAATACAGAGTACTTCACTTCTTTTTTTCTTAAGATGTTTAGCAAATACTTTGACAAGTTGCTTCAGTGTCACTCAGTCTTGAAGAACTGAAGAGCCACTTCATCATCAAGAGCCATAGAATAATTCTGGTGTGACAGGTGATGGTGAAGCTGACATTATCATAATACATCGTCATCGCTTTCGATGAAACGGTCCGCAGCACAGATCAGCTAGCTGCGGTGAAAATCTGCTTCACTTTGTGTTCAACTCCAGATCTTGGAATATCTGCTGTTTGCTGGTGTTCCTGCCTCACCCCTGGGATTCTCCCTTTATTATATGTATGACTTCTTGAAAGCAGATGAAATTATTGCTTTTTTTTCCTTAATCAGGTCTTCTGAGACCTAAAGGGGGAGTTTCTCTGACATACCTTCTTAGGCTTCCATGTAATGTTATATCTCTTACTGTACATAGGATTGTCTTTGGGGCTGTGCTGAGATCTCTCTCTCACTTTTGTTTTTTTCAACAAGTTCCTTAAAAAATGCCTCAGGCCTCTCTTTTTTCATTGTTTAGTGTTTTGATTTTTTTTGAGCTCCCAACCTTGGCAGAACTGTAGTTTTAATGTTGTTGGAATCAGGCTTCATTCAGGAACTGAATTCAGTAGAATGTTGAGAAATCATTGTCATCTGAGAGTCATTGTCACCTCCATTTAGACTCCATTTGGAGCAGTTTGTTTCATTATTAACTTGATACTAATCTTTTGAAAGAAGTCACCTCAAAGAGAATTGGTAGATAATGGACACATGGCTGATATTGAGAACTGCTGGAAGCACAAGCTGATGTTCCCGGGTTGCTTTATGTTGAGAATCAACTGCTGGCAGCAGCCGTAGACTGAACTGCACGCAAAAAACCACTTGTGAGGTTTTTTAGTCTCTCTGTCACCGCAGAGATATTTGTTCACTCTTGAGAAGAATCTGTTCATACAGAGAAAATGGCCAAGGCCTGTGTCGTCAGTGGAGCAAACATGACAAGCGTTGAACATGGAATCGATGGAGATGGCCTGAAATCTTCATCATCTCAGACAAGAGACAACTCATTTTCTTCCTTCCGAAGAGAGGCTGCGTGCATTGGTCGAGGCATTTGCAGTCACAGATGCTGGTGTGGATGATACTAATACACCGTAATACCGGATGGCTCAGGTGAAACCTCATGCCACCGGTGGCTTTCTTGACAGTGAACAATTGACTTGTAACAGCCTGATGAAAATGTTGCCAAGGTTTGTTGTGCGATTGCTCTAATGCTGATGTAAGGACATACAGTTACGATTAAAAAGCCGCTTAGCTCAGCATTCCAGCTCGTAGACAAGCAGTCCTTCTGTTGTGCAGGGAAGTGTACCACCTTCTCAGCGATGACTAGGTTACTACCTGTAATGGGTTCTGTACTCCAGAAATTAATGTACCTACCATAAATACGCCCATGCCAGGTCTTGATTTTAAATTGCACATCTGGTGATAATTTTTCTTGTCCACACTTTTGGAAGTGTTTGCAGTGTTTCAGCATAGCTTCTGATACTTGTAGAACCCTGTAAAATAAAGACAGAAAATAAAATGTTCTGTGTTTTCATTTGAAGTCAGATACAGTTTGAATACTTTTATAAAGAAAAGTAAAAATTTAGTGCTATACATCCAGTTTAGCGTGGCTGAAGTACCTGTTCGTGGAAGGACTCTATTTGGTTTGTGTGAAAGGAGTCTCTGGTCATTTTCTGGTGATCGCAGTGAAATCCATATCACCCCTCTGTGTTATACGTATGTATTTTCTGTTTGATTCTGCATCTTTACTTGCATCCAGCGATGTTTCCCCGGTGTACCTAGCAGCTGTATGGAACCACTCATGTGAGACCTGATCAACATGAAAAAGGGCTGGAGAACTTACTGCCTGAAAGAAATCCACGTTGGGTGTGTTTTAATTGCTACATCGCCCTGGCGGTCTACAATATTTATAATTATAAAGATTTTTTTCCAAAAAAGAAAGATAAGCAGCCTGTGTGCAATAGGAGAAAGAGAGTTAATCCATCAGATGTTTGTCAGATAAACATCGCAGATCTGCCCGAACGAAGGTACTGCAGTTGCGTGAATGCCTGGGATAGTTTTAATGTCAAAAGCTTAATGCCTTTTGGTGCCTTCAGCCTTTCTGATTTCCCCAAGCGATCATAAAGTTATAAACAGTCGTTCTAGGAGGTCTCTAAGAATCCTGCTAGGAGCTTTTTATTATCCTGGCGAATTCATATTGAATTGGTATTCATTTTCCCTACTGCAGAATGATCAAATCAGTGCTGTTATTATTACACTGTTGAAAAAGAAAGTGATGGGGATGCAATGCAAAACTGCTAATGTGGTGAAGCGCTCTTGTTGTGTTAGGTGAAGAACGCTACGGCTGCCTGTTCCAGCTTCAAGGGAGGAAATGGAGGGCGTTTTATTCGTGGCGGGAGGTTACGTCCATTCTTGTTGGAACGTGTCATTGTCTTTTGGTGGCCAAAAGGGCGATGCTTTGCCCGCTTGTGCTTTCTGCCGGGCTGGTGGGTTGGTTCTGGTCCATAGGAGCACTGCTGTTCCTACTGCCGCATTTCTTTTTGAGTCATGGACCAGAGTCTGAGGGTTCTCCCTCCAGAAGAAATGGCTCCATTATTCTTTTATGTTCATCGGAGCTTTGTTCCAAAAGGGAATAGCGCTTTTAGAGCACGTTGTTAGAAGGTACAGCAAGCCCCCCGAAGGTTCAAATTTGACAGGGATGTTGGGAGGCAGGTCAAGTGACTGCCTAATGAAGACGAATGGAGAAAATTGCTGGTACAAGAGTCACGTGGTGGGCGCTCAGCCCAGGTTGCTGCCAGTGTGATGGAATCTCACAGCTTCATTTATCAGTGTCATATTTGGGCTAAAAGTGAGCAGTATTGTTCTCGTTTCTTCCAGATGGATAGGTCAACTTTAATATTTATTGCTCTTGTAGAACATTTGTTTGATGTATTTCCATTAGCTAGGCAATAATAGAAAAGCAGTGGAGAGAAACATAAAGCAGCTCCCTTCCTCTTCAGCTGAAATATGGCACACACTAATGTGTAAATATTTCTGAGACTGTCACTGATTTTTAATTTTTTTTTTATTTGATGACATGAGCATATATATGAAGGAGTTTTATGAAAATAATGGAAAAACCCCATCAAGGAAATATAAAATACTTGACTTGTGGTGTGTGGTTGTTAATCTTTAAACTTTTCATGAGCTCATAGCACCTTTCAGGAGTAGCTTTTGCGTAAAAATGTCAGCTTTATGGTTGTATATGGAGAGAAAAAGAGAAAAGACACAATGACGCTGTATTTGAAGGACTGCTGTAAGACTGGAAGTATTTTAGAAAAATCGAGTTACAATTTTGGATTTCTAAAGTGGCATATAAAGATGTTTGTTCTGTGGTCTTTTTTCCTTCATTTCTGTTGTCGCTGGTTACTTTTTCAACGATGGGAAAAGATTATTTAATCTGGATTGATGAAAAATGTTAAATAAACAAGGGATCTAACCATTAAAAAATGGTGCCTTGTAGCTCATAGTGGTAACCCCCGGTTACTCTTTAGTAACTGATTTTTTTTTTTTTTTTTTTTTTTTTCCCTCCCCATTTGTAGGAATCAGGCTCAAGGTGTTTGGCGTGTTATTTTATACTGTGGAAGGAAACTTAGCTGTTTGTGAAGCAGGTGTTGTGTTAAGCGCAGTGCAAACATCCCAGCCATATGTTTCTATAATTTAAATTAATTTGGTACAGTCATACTGTTAATCTTTAGTGACTTGTTGATTGGCATTTTGCAGACATATTTCTGGAAGGCACCCAGTACCATTTTCCGTAGCCTTTCTGGCAGTAGCAGAGAGGAACATTTCCACAAATTGGAATCTTGTACAGCTCCGGGAAGGGAGCCAAGATTTAAATTAGACAATAACCTCTGCTCTGTATAGAGCTCCTATTCTTCAGCTGCGGGGAAAGTGATTTGTTTAATACAGTCAGCTCCGTGGCGTATAATAGACTGATATATGAGTCACTCCTTGGCAATGTGTGCTTCTTAAATTTATAGAGATTGAACAACTCGTCGGTAATGTACTTCGTTACAGTTGTGCAAACAATAACTATTAGCAGAGCCGAGCGGACCTGGGAAAAATTGGGCTGGGTTGGTGTTTGCTAAGGATGCTGCGGGACGCTGGGGCTTTGGAGCAACCCTGCTCTTCAGGTGCGGAGGAAGCAGTGTCGTAAACATGAGCATTGTTTCAGCTTTGGAAAATCAATAATAAAGCTTTTGTATCGTAGTTTAATGTTTCTTACTTTTTGTATATAGACACGTGTACGCAGCGTTCCTTAAAAATTAAACGTAGCATCAATCTGTGTAGCTGCATAATTAGGTTGCGGCTCTTTTTGTTTTGCCCTTGTATATTTTTTTCTCTCTTCATGTTAAAATCTGTTGCTGTCAGTTGGTATCTGTGAACGCAAAGAATTCTTTTCTTTCCAAACAGCAAGGATCTTTTCTTAAAAGGAGAACTCTTTACGCCCTTCGCTTCATGTTTATTTAAAAGCTTAAAATCATTAGACCAAATCTCACTTTCTGCCCAACAGAAAATTGATTTTGCTGACAAAAATAGTGTGGACCTGAAAGGGAATATTCAGAAATATGCAAATAAGCAGAGACAGAAATCTGTTTGAGCAGCTGAACAAAGCAATCAAATTTTTCCCATTGAAAGTTTATTTAGCTTCACTGTGAACATTTTTGAACAAAATCATAAACTGCTGTTAGCAAAATACTTCTTTTTACAGGGAAAAGGAGATTCTTGCTAAGCAGAACTATTTTTAATACTCTACATTTTTCTGCCAGGTCTTATATTTACCAAATAAAGCACGTTGTAAATATTGAACAATACACCGATGTATTTCCTCGCAGTTTATAGCGCGCTGCGTGTTCTGGGTGGGTTCCAAGCAGTAGTTGGTATAAATGATACGCCAATCAAAATTATTTTTGTGACTGTAACCTGTTATAATGCCGTCTTTTATCTCAAGCGTCAACTTGATAGAAGCCAGGTCTCTTTTCTTAAGCTTTAACTCTTACGTGTAGAATTTCCCTCGCCCTGAACTAATCCTGCTTCTGTTCTGTAAGCTTTTTGGTAGCGTAATTTATCACCTGGTCATAGAAATCTTAATCATCACTGCTTCCATAAGGTCATGTGTACTTTATTCCTTCATCAGGAGCAAATTGTGTACAGGATATCTGACGTACTTCAGTGGCTGAGTAAGACTTGTAGATGTCCAACATGTCCCTTCCAGGCCAGTCTTCTAATAATTCAGCTTCTGTGTAAAAGCTGACTTTAAAAAAAAAAAAAAAATCACTATTGCCAGCAAGATGATTACTGAAAATTTGACCATTCCTATTGGTAAATAAATGCGTGGTTTCATAATGTGCCAGCTTTGTCATTATAGCTAGCTTAAGGAGTTCCTTCCTCCGCTCTTCATTCCTGCCCCAGATGAAAAAGAAACTTTAATTGCATTTACCTCCCCAAATCCTAATGAGTTCAGTGTTTCGTTTTTGCAGTGGGACCTCAAAGCCAGTTGCATCAGCATAAGCGAGGGGATACTGAGTGATGGAGTGAGTAACTAAACAAACAAGTGGGGAAGCTTGAAGCGCAATGCTTGATGAGATCTTCTCTGGAACTTGAGATCACCTAACGACGTGGCTGCGGGTGCCAGTGACTTGCAGTCACTGGGATGCCCTTTAGTTTGGTCCCCACCGCTGCTTATAGCGGAAATTGAGCCCTGTGTAACTGTTTTATGGACGCTGGAGATGCTGTACATCGCCTTTATTGTTGTTGATGCTCATTTGGAACGTTGACAACTCTGTTTAGATGGCCTGGGAACTTCTGGTGTGAGGGGCGTATGTGAAATTGCCATTTTTAGATTCTGATAATAATAAAAAAATCATTAATGAACTTGAAGCACTGTGATAATCACAAGCTGAACACCGTTCTGTGTCTCTGAAGGAGACAGAGGTGACTGAGCCAGCAGCATGGATTGTGCTTCAGAGGGGGTGAAGAGACCGGAAAGGGTTCTGACTTTTGCCAAATTCATGTTTATGGAGCAAAACATAGGAAGAGTGAACACAGTAGAAAGAGAATTCACATTTGAGTGAAGGGTTTATAGAGGCAATGAAGAGTTGCCGTATTTACAGAGATTGGGTGTTCTTTCAATTTAGTATTCCTTTTATGAAGTGTTTAACGTAAGGAGTGTAATCAATACGTGCACCCTCACTCCTTAGCCCCTTCTCACACATGCGTGGTAAATATTACCACATGGCAGAAACTTTACTCTTATCTGGAAGATGATACCCCTTTTATTTTTTTAATAGTAGCTAGTTTAGCTACAGATGACGTTCCAGTTACCTGAATACAGCATGCTCCACCACCACCTTCTGAATCAAATGGTGCAGCCTGGTTTATATTGCACTGGAAGAGTCTCCTGCACCACTTCTCATCTATCATTATTGGCTTCAGTGGTGGGAGGGAAGGTCCCACGCAGAGATGTGTGAAGGATCATCATGGGCATGTTACCCAGAGTGTGCCATGGACGTATTTGAGCATGGTCATGGACAACTGTTAGGAAGGCAAAAACATAAGATTGTATGGGAGACAAAGGAAAAACCTTTTTCTCTAGAGCTATGAGTGGCCTGGAATTATGACATTAATTTAAATTTCATAGTCACTGTTACAAGCTGTCCATTTCTTCAAAATACAAGAAGATGACCATTATATGAAAGTGTGTGTCGATACATATGCTTTGAATCGCTTCTAGATGCTCTCAAAACCATGTTTTACAAGATATCACAAACTTGTAAATATTTTTTTTTTAATTTTGAATACTTCTCCTTTGCTATATGTTGATCTTTCCACAAATTTTATTTTCGTCCCTTTTCTCTTAGCAGTTTTCAATTTATCTTTTCCTTATCTATCCGATAAGCTAATTTTTGTAATCCTGCTCTGATAATCGTTGTCTTGCTCTACCTCTCCATGGGCCTTTCGTTCACCCTTTCTCTGCCTCGTAGTACCCAGCATATGTACATCATTTTATAGCTCTTGTAGATCATTTTCATCTTAGCAAAACCAGACTATGTATATCATATTTGACAACTCCATTCTCCCATTGAAATACATATGGGGTTTTTTATGTTGTTCTTAACAAATTTTGAAAATACCATTGAGAAACCTTGTTTTGATTAGCAAAGGACATCTCTCTTCACTGGAGAACTGCTGAAATAATTCCAGGGCAGATCAGGCAAGCAATTACAGGCAAAACCGTTATCTTGAGGATGGTTTGGTTTGGGTTTGTTGGGGTTTTTAAGTCTAAAAATCACTGGACAATAAAGTATTGTCAGAAACAATTCCAGATGCTTATACAAATGAAGAGAAAGTCATGATTTATAATACCATGTAGTTTTTGCTGTGACCAATTAGTTATTTCCCTGCCCTTGGTTGGTATTTTCCTGGTTTGGTGGCAACATCACGTATTCTTCTGTTCCTGCCTTCTTCCTTGTGAGCACACCAACGCAGTGCAGTGTCTCCCTATTCAGGTAGAAAAAATGACTGAGAAATTTTATGGTAAAGCAAACTCTCCCCAGCTTTGCAGACAGTGAAGCAACCAACCTTGTGGATTCCCATGATTTGTTCTTTCTGTATACATATAAAGCCATTTTCATGTTTCATGCTCCCTTGCATGGTTTTGCATCGTTTCACTTCCTCACCAGAACTGGGTGTGGGGTTAGCAGTTCTCAACATGTATGCAACTTCGGTATCACAGAAACGTAATCTGTCTGTCGTAAAGCTTGACTAACGTTATTGTGTGATCCGAAAGATAATATAGTAACGACGCAGCTTTAGCCCTGGGTATTTGGAAAAAAACCCTGAATATATAGAATTTTCTGAGAGTGCACTGAGTGCAGGTCCCACTTCTACTATGCAAAGATTTCTGATCTCTGGGCAATTTTGTGTTCTAAGCTAGGATGGATTTACAAGGTTCAAGACAGAAAATAAAAATGGGAGAACTCCCGCTGTTTTGCAGGTAGTGGTAGCAGGCATCTGCCCGCCAGAAGCACCGGGTTGTGGTACAAAGTGTTATTTGGTTCCATCAGAATGGTTTGTGTATCAAAAATACTGTCTCAGAGGCACACAAAGAAATGTTTATGTAGAGCTCAGATCACTGCCGCGCCATCAGCTGATAAGGAAAACTTAAGCTTGCTACCTGAATATAGGCTTGTGACTTTTCCCATTTGACCTCCAATTGTTAATTGGCTTGTACTTTATGGATATTCCTAGGAGTGTCTTGCATGGTTTCTGAACATTCAGGCAAAGAAAGTTCATGAAGAGATTATGGCTAATTCATACACCTAGTCTGAATTCATACTAAAGCTAAATCTGATTGTTTTAAATTCAGCTCAGAAGTATTCAACTTCTTGCGTGTCTTTGGTGTGAATAGAGTGAGACACTGAATTGTCTCAGTCCACTAAATTAGGAGAATATTTTCAGAGCTATGGAACAGCTTGGCAGCAGAAATGCCACTAGGATCTGGTGTCTGTTATACTTCAATAAAAGGAACTCAAGAATTTGTGAGTATCCAAGCTCAGGCTTGCTCACATCAAGACATGAAAGGTAGTACTTGACTGTTCAAGAGAGTTTTTATTACCACTTTTAGGCATATATTGAAAAATGCTGGGTTTTTTTTATGGCATCTGAAAATAATAAGTGAGATGGCTGGTGTGCTTTTTAATATGCACTTAATTCTAACGCTAATTAGTCGTTAGTATTTTAAACCATCAGTGCTAACGATCACCTTGAAGACTCGAGAGGCCTGGCTTTCCTGTGGTCCTGGATGTTTCCAGCCCTGTATTTGTGAGGCTATTGATCAGGTTACATTTCAAATAAGATTATAAACAGAGCAACCTGATATTTCTTAACCAGAATTAATTTGCTTAATATAAGTTTTGAATATCTTAACATTAGGGTTTTCATGCTGGTTTTTTTTTTTTTTATTACTGGCAGTGAAGGTTTTGATTGAAGCTTTATTCATTTTGCTCTTCATAAATGGAATTTGCTGTGTACCCTTTGTGTGTCCTCAACTCTTGACAGAACCTCAGGGGCTGCAATCAATATCAGAAGTAATTTCTGTGCCCACTTACAAGAAGAAATACAGTGACCCAATTAAGTGAAGAAAATGCTAGACTGTAGTAATGGATGAAAATGCAATTAAAGTAGGTTACTCACCTACAAAATAAAGTTTCTGCTGCCCAAAACCTTGCCTTTAGGTTGAAATGAAACAGTGGGAAGCTAAAGATAGATAAATTAAGGCTGATTAGTCTCAGTGGCATAAATTAGGAATACAGGCTAGCATGAGGGATTATTCCACTCTTAAATTTAATTCTCTTCTACTCTTACTGCAGAGCATTGCATCCCATTCATTCTTGCATCTTTAAATAAAGTTAGTTGTTGCTGAAGACTCTCCCGAGGCCTCCCTGCTTGTGGGATTTGTAATCCAGGCCCAACTAAAAATAGTGGTGAAATCCTCTGGGTTTAAGGTTGATGTAAGATAAAGAAACAGGAGGAAGCGATGTGTTATGTGCCTGTTTCCAAAACGCGTCTGTAATCTACATTATATTGACACATGTCGTTTTTCCAAATTGGAAAATGTCTTCACCTGAGGAAAGTTCCCAAATCTTGTGGGTGATTTTCTTGTACAAGGCCTGTTCTGACAAGGTTTGGCGTATGAAATCCTTGAGCCTCATCTGTGCTCCCCTCTTCTTCTCACGTAGAAGGACATTGCTGTGCTACAGCTTAGAGCTTTGGTTGGGGGTAACCATCATGGACTATCGCTGGAGCTGGTGTGTTTCTGGGTGGCTTTTCTGTGTTTCTCGTTCAGATACGCGTGTAATAAGAGCAGAGTTACATCCTACAGGCTGCCTTCGCAGTCGATGGCCTTGCTTTGCACAGCCTTGCGTGTAACAAAGTGGAGTTAATACAGACTTTTTAAAAATTTCTGGTTTTCTATTTGATTATGATTAGTATTTCTAAAGTGGAAAGTATTTAATTTCAGAAAAAAAAAATGTGACATCAACATGACTGAGAGTTGAGATATTTAAGATTTCATGCATGCACTGATTTTAGCCTGAAAGTGCCTTGACTAATCCTCCATTATGATCATTATAAAATGTCTACATCTGCTTCACCCTTTCTCTATCAATTTTATATTTAAAACTTGATACAATTTGCTAGTGTAGTAGAGCCGGATCGCAGTCTAGAATGGAATTTACAATTTTGGCTGGAGTGAGTGAAATTTGATATAAGGTTCTAAGAAAAGCTACTTACCGCCCAATTGCAGTATAATCACATCACTTCAAATTCGTGTGAGAAAATGTTACAGTAATCTTGAATATAGTGATATAAAACTATTTCTTGGGATTCCAAGAATAAAATGCTGTCATTATGTTAAGAAATGCTCAGATTCAATGCTTAGACAGCTTATATAAAATAAATATGGGGGGGTAGATGTGGTTAACACCTTGGTTGTATGAGCTGAATGCCTCGAAGAGGAAAGTGGAACAGAAATGTTCATGTGGCTATAACAGTCCTGTATTTATGTGTTTTCCCTCAAAAAAGCTGTAAAAATAACCCATACAGCAGTTAAAAATAAACTGTTAAGGGTAAAAGGATATGCAAATAGGGGTGTAGAGTGGTCTTACAGCCCTGCTGAGGGGGAGTTAATGAAGGGTCCTCAGTGCTGACCTTGGGGCAGGAGGCGGCATGGGACCGCTCTCCCTCGGGACCTCTCAGGTCCCGTGTGCGCTGGAGGACTCTTGTCCCCGACTGGAGCACGATGTAGCAGCCTCCAGTTGGGGCAGCAGGTGCTGGCCTGGATGCTTCTATCCCAACCCCAAGGTGCATGGGAAGGTAGATTGGAGGGGCAGCCCCGGAATCAGGTCCACAGATCGGGTTTGGGTCTTCCTTGCAAGTTATTTCAAAGTGCCATGTGTATGTGTGGAGGCTGTTCTGAGAGACTGTTGGATCTTCTTCCATTTGGTAAATGTCATGGAGAATAGAGGTGTTTCCACCATCCCACCTGGCTGTGGAACGGGAGCAATAGTGCTTTACCCTTGCTTCGGTTCTTTAGAGCGGTCGTGGAGAAAGCTTAACTGCCATCTGATGTTGTCAGAAATAATATCTTGAGCTGTTTAGATACATGTAACTCTTGAAATACATACATTGAATGGATGCTGTGAAAGGCCTCTCATGAGGCCTTTCTCATGTGGAATCTAAATCGCTACGAAGTTGTAGAAAAAAACAAGAGACCTGGCCATGTAAATTCTTTTGGCATTTTAGCAATGTATCCTTTCCATAACACTTAGGTCAAATCTGTTTTATTCCAACAACAAGTATGTGCTCATGAGAGTGATCATTAAAATAATCATGCAGTTTATCACCACAAACAACTCTCGGTTAAAAAGCAAAGAAAACACGTTCTTTATATATTCATATATTTCTAAACAAATACTTAAACTACAGTGGCCTCTCCTTGGCTTTGTTACTGAATGTGTTTATCTTAACGTTTGGTCTCTCTCCATTTTAACTTTCAGGCAACAAGAGGGTGTGATGATGGTGAATGTGCTTCAGAACTCTTTGAAATAACATCTGTAGCATCCTGTGAGCTCTCTTTTATGTGAAACTTAGTGGGTTGGCCTAAGTTTGGTGTTTGTATCAGCCTTCTACAGAGGAAAACTAGCCTTAGTGTATGTAGGTGGATGCAGAGATACACCCAGAATCCAGGTTTGATTCTCCATTTTACTGCCTTTTGAAGGCGAAGTGGGCAGAATGGAAAAAAAATCCATTCTTGTCTCCAAAGAGCCAAAATGGTAAATGGAAACTCTTTGAGCATGTGACAGGAAAACACGTGGTGTGTTTGTTTTGGAAAGAGCTTTCAGGATTCAGACTAATTGTATAACACCTTTATCTTGTATAAGTAATGGGACCAGGGCTGCGTTTTGGACCACCTTTTAATATTGATGCCTTTAAATATGGAATAAGTAGCATTTAAAATCTGGCATATATTGAATTGCCTTTGCCTGTCAGTCAGCAGAGTAATAGTAACACCGTGCATATTCATGCAAAGTTACTTCTTGCATATAAAAACTTCTATAGACTGTATCCTCCTTGAGAGATCTGAAAATGTCTAACATGAGACTGTTAAATATTCCGTTCATTACTGTTCTTAAGACTCGCACAGTATCACTCTTGGCAAAATATCATTCAGTTACTGCTTTTGGCCACAGAATTCGCTGAAGGAGTTCATATTCAAGAGTTTGGCTGGAATTAGAGAGATTAAGTCAGTGCTTTTTATTGTTATTGTCGAAGTTTTTATTTGCTGGCTGAAAGCTTTTAAAGTCACTTCAAATATTTTCATTCTAATTGCTTTTCTAAAACTTTAAAATCTATGCTATCTGCAAACAGTGTGTCTGATGGAGATTTGAGGATGTATGCATAAAATATAAATGTCTATTTTTCTTTAGGATCTTGCTCAAGTATTTTATCCCACTGAGATTTTTTTTGGCTCTTAGCAAAGAGTAGAGAATGTGTGTGTACATATATACACACACACACATGCACAGACACACGGATATAAACATATATATATATGCAAATCAGCATGGCAGATGTTCAAGCCTCAAAAATGGGAACCTAAATGGTCCCCTGAATTAAAGGCTTTTAAGATTTTAAATATCAAAAGACTGTCAAATTTATGATTGTGCAGACTTATGTACAGATTCAATAATTAATGAACCACTAATGAGATTATTCACTTGCCTAAAATTCAGTATTGGGGATGCGACTGCAAAACCAGGTACTTAGATAAATTTATTTTATGATTTTGTGCTCCCGTGTTGTTGGCTAGTTGCTCATCAGTGATGTGGCCTTAAGCAAATGCTGCTTTCTGGGGTGCCATCCCCTATAGGAACTCCTTTTGTTTTCGGTGGGGCCTGCATTTCCTCCTGGTGATCGCAGCATCCAGGTGCGGTATGGTAGAGAATCCTGGTGTGGAAGAGACTGTGAGAAACAACAGTCGTGTAGTAAGGTCTGGTGGCCAAAGTCATCAAGGCT
Source organism: Chlamydotis macqueenii (assembly GCF_036417535.1). Lineage (NCBI taxonomy): Eukaryota > Metazoa > Chordata > Aves > Otidiformes > Otididae > Chlamydotis > Chlamydotis macqueenii. Next base: position 19,341,840 of record NC_141568.1, read on the forward strand.
AACGCTTCCCGGCTGGTTTTTCACATGTACAGAAAGGTCTTGTCTAGAAAATTTGTAGGCAGAACCTAGCAAGAAATAAACCCACTTCCAGAAGATATCTACTGAAAGTAAGAATACCGCTGTAATCTATCTCAGAAAGCTGATTTTTATTGTACTATCCTATAGTAATCACGAATCATAAATCCGCTGTACAAATGTGAATGGGAAGGCTCAAGTATAAACTTGGCGTACGTTGATACCTGTTAACTGGTGGTCTAGTACTTCATGAAATTCTTCAAAAATTATATCTTTTGTTGACAAAAGCATTATCTCAGGGCACGTACACTGCACGCACACAGAACCACCCCAGTTTGGTCTTTAATGCAACTGGGACGCATTATCTGCTTACTGACGTTTGCTCAAAGGCTGATCCAAATGGGAAGGCCTCTGGTCCAACTCTCCATCTCCTTTACATCCAGCAAATCAGTCCTTAAACTCTGTTAGCTGTATGTTGTCTGTGGTAAATAATGTAAATAACACCTCTTCCATCTGCAGCGTGTGCCGTTTCTTCCAAAACGTTAGCATCCTGCCAGAGGACTACAGAGATTTTTAAGGGTAGCTCTGTAGTGTCAAAATCATGGATATAATTTTGCATTCTGAGATAAAATGACTTCTTTCTTTGTTTACAAGGTTTTAAAATTCAGCCTTTAGAAGAAGCTTCATTCACTTACAGTAATACCAATCTCTAACAACTTCGCATCTGTGAACCAGCTACTAAAATCTGCCTCGTTGTTTCTAGTAACAAAAATAAAACAGAATACTCGTATTTTATAAAATAATACGAATGCCGCCTACTGCTTCTGAGCTATCGTGAAGGACTTGCTCTTCCAGAAAAGAGCACTCTGCTCCTGCTAGGAACGCATCATACTTAAACATAAAGCCTCTGCAGAGATTAGCTGGGTATCCATCCACAGCAGAAGTGATTGGGTAATGCTCGTCTGTTCGTTGAGAAAATAAATTGTGTTTCCTGATGAGAAAAAACAATATTTAATTTAATACATCTGGTGGGGACACTGCTGTTCAGAGACAGTGATAGTTTATACTATTTAAAAAAAAAAAATAAAGAAAAGCCCCCTCTCCCAACCCTCCTCCCACTCCATCACTTCTGTTGCCAGAATAATTTTAGTGTATATTGTTTTGTTTGGAGTAATCAGGCTGAAGTAGCATTAGTCCAGCTTCTCATCTTTTAATTACAGACGGTTTATTGTCTATGCTGCCCCACTTTCTGCATGATTCCCCACCAGCCAGCTAGACTTAGCAATCTCCATTAATTTAATTTGGCATTTCATTCAATCAGACAGGCTGTGAACATGATGAATTTTTTTTTTCTAAAATAACACAATGCTCATTCTTAATTGATGTCCTTATCAGACATTGTATTTGCCAGAGCTGTAATTATTGGTCAGGCAGCAAAATCAAATCTGCCCAAATGCAGTGAAGATGTTCTCTGGTGAAATTATTAAGATACAGTACTTAGACCTGCAAAGTAATTTAGTTTTGGTCTGTAATTACATCTTTTGGGATCGTTATCTTTCTTTTTACTCAGAAGGATAGTGTAACCTCAGAGGAATTAATTTGCCAGATATGAAGATGGAACTGAGATCCTTGCCATAATATATATTTGTACAAGTAGATATTATTCTATATAAAAAATTTGAGCACACTCACACTGTAAAAGAAGGATTTCATTAATGGCCGTACTTTTTAAAATATGGCTTCTAATTTTATTGCAGAAATACTGGAAGTGTGATCAGCTGAAGCTGCCATTAAGTGATAAATTGGCATAAAAAAGGATAGTTACACATCCAAATTCTATCTGAAATGGAAATGCAAGCAGATATGTAGTGCTGTGACAGAAGAAGTTTGGAGGTAGTTCTGCAGGTGGTCGTTCAGCATTGAGCCAGTGAGAATTTTGTCTGGTGATGCTATCCTGAGAAACTTTAAATGTGTGTTTTGGCTAAACCTTAACTAATGATTACGAAAGGACTGTTACGATAGCTAATTTTGAACTCTGTTTTGCAGTACGTGTTGGGATAGAGTTTTCTTTAATAAACATGAGGGTGGAGGAGTGGATTCTGTAATAATTCTATTATTTTTAAAAATTTATTCTCAGATGTACAATATGTAGTCTAGGAGTATGGAATTGCAATAATTCCACTTAAGCAAAATGTAAATATCCTGGTTAGTTGTGAGATGATGATAAAATGTGTTTCATTTCTCTTCTGGATATATTTTGTTTGAATTTTTCATTTGAGACGTTTATTCGCATTCCATGGCTTTGGTGGTATTTTCTGCGGGAACGATGACCCTTCCAGTGGCTTCTTCTTCCTTGTGGTTGCACTGTTAAATTAAGCAACGTTATTATAAAAATAATTATTTAGAAAATCTAGTGTATTTGCCTGATGAACCTAATTTTACTGTTGAGTGTGAAAATACTAGTAGAATTAAAATTAATTTTTGTTCCATTGAGATGCTCAGGTAAAAGTCTGGGCTCCTCTCTGTCTGGTTTTAAGTTACTGCCTCATTTCTGTGATTGTGCTTTTTTGGCAATGAACAGTGGGTGTGAGTTCTAATTTTTGCCAGATTAGAGTTGTACCACTATTGAGTTGGTTTAAAGACAGAAATGTAGACAGTTGTAATGATGTACTAATGACCAAATACTGTAAGTAAAATAATTTCTCCATTAAAATCAGTAGCAAAATTCCCATTAAGTGTTAGAGATTCAAAGTTTATTCTGTTTGTCCCTAACACCTTAAAATCAGTTAACAGGCTTTACTTTTTAGCCTTTTTGGAATATTATGATTTTGTGGTATAAACTTCTCTTTTGGTTGTTTTATTTCTTGCTATGGCTTTTGACTTGTCGCAGTTGCAAAGGAAGGGCCCAGGCAGTAGCCACTATTTAACTTTTTGAGATTTTTCTAAAGATTTTTTTTTTTTTGGTAGGAATTCAGAATCTGTGGACATTGAATCGCTGATTTGTATCTCAAATTGCCAAGGTTTTCTATGAAGTTCATCACATCAGGCATCTTTCTTGAAACAACCATTCCTTGGGTCACATGATTTCGTGAGTCTTGGAGCTCCAGTGAGTGCAAACCGTAGCTTGAAAACGCAGGTAGCATTGTGCTGTGCTGATTCCAAGTGGCTAATCCCTTGATTTGCAAACAGGTATCGCAGAATCATAGAATGGTTTGGGTGGGAAGAGACCTTTAAAGGCCACCCAGTCCAACGCCCCTGCAAGAAGCAGGGACATCTCCAACCAGATCAGGTTGCTCAGAGCCCCATCCAGCCTGGCCTTGAACGTTTTCAGGGATGGGGCATCCACCACCTCTCTGGGCAACCTGGGCCAGTGCTCCACCACCCTCAGTGTAAAAAATTTTTTCATTATGTCCAATCTGAATCTCCCTCCCTCTATTTTGAAACCATTACCCCTCGTCCTATCACACCAGGCCCTGCTGAAGAGTTTCTCCCCATCTTTCCTGCAGCCCACTTTAGATACTGGAAGGCTGCTGTAAGGTCTCCCCAGAGCCTCCTCTTCTCCAGGCTGAACAGCCCCAGCTCTCTCAGGCTGGCCTCACAGGAGAGGTGCTGCAGCCCTCTCATGGCCTCCTCTGGACCCACTCCATGTCCTTCTGATGTTGGGGTCTCCAGTGCTGGCCTAGGAGGTTTGGTCCATGAAAACATGCACTTTGCTGAAGTGGACAGTGATACAGTTTTTATATTGCCAAGCCTGGGCAGGAGTTGGTTTGATCTTCGTTAGGGCATGCATTGGGGAAGGAATAGAGGACAGGAATCTTCTCTTAGCATTGCAAATACACGCACTTCCTAAAAAAGATGAATAAGGCTAGATGTTGGGCTTCAGGTTTGGTAGTCAAAACTAAGAGAAGAGCTTCAACAACCTGTTTTAGAAATAATCCATTTTCTTGACGTTCTTTATACAAGATATTAGTAAGCAAACATCCAGTCTCTTTCATTACAGCCTTCATGTTGGTTCTTACTGGTTTCAGTAGGGCCAAGATTCAATTCACAGGCCATTGCAACATAAACAAGCAGAGGACTGCACTGTCATAGATCTGATGCAGTGATTTGCATGAAGAATGAAAGCTGTGACTCACAACGCGTTCAGAAGAGGTTTCGTTTGTCTGCAGTATGTTTTACGAACTCAGCATATGCGTATGGTTTCTGTTGGTTCGCTGTGGTAGTCGTGCTTAGTATATTTATCGAAACTTAGGATGGAGTTTGCTGAACTGCTGAAATCAAAGGAAACAGAGTAGTTTGTAAAACTGTTATGGTTTGGATTTGGATGATGTTGCAGAAGTTGCTTGAAAGGGCAAAGATTAAAGCTATTTGGTAAAAACGGGCTGATGATATGTTTTGCTGAAGGAAGCTGAAAAGATTTTATTCTTTTGTAGTTAGGAGAGTGAGGATGCTCTGAAATCTCTAGATGCAAAAGGTTATGCAAAATCTTGCTCATGGCTATGGCCAAGTGATTTGCAAAGCATCCCAACTCCAGCACGAAACAAAAAGGTGGCTGGACGGGGTGCTGCATCCGAATCTCTCTCTGCCCCGGGGAGGTGCAGCAGGTGGGACCTGCAGGGGTCAGCAAATTGTTGGGTCTTGCCTGTAATTTGGATGCCTGCTGTCAGCTGTAGCAACACTCCAGGATGTTCATGAGGAGTCTGAGCAAGGGATCCTTCAGAAAATAAAGGGAGAAAACTGTTGACCGCAACAAGAGTAACTTCACAAAAAACATCCTTCCCAGATTATTTGACTAAAATAGACAAGAACCCCTTGTTCTATGTGGAATGATTTATAACTGTTCCCAGCTGATCACAAAGTGTTTCTAAATTAAAAGCCATTAATTATAGCCTTATATAGATACAGAGATATGCAAGAAGTGCTTTGTAATTCCAGCTCCGCACTTCAGGTGAGAGCTTTTTAAATTACTTGGCCCGCTGGAGCCACCTGCTTGGCTGAACGCGGAGGGCCCCGTGTTGTGGTACTCACCAGCGCGTTGCTGTGTTAACACTGCTACTGATTTTTCTCATTTCTCCAGGGCAAATACTAATTAATGGATACAATTCACAGCTGATTAGCTGGAGTTTCTTCAGTAATTACATTCGCAGACTAACTGTTCAGAAGAGGATTTCTAACCCAGTTCTTATTTCACTCCAAGCTTAATTTGTTTTTTGAATTGTTTGGGTCCTTAAGATAATAACCATTTTATTTGCTTTTGTTGCTATAGGTACTATTAGGTAATAAGGAACTTTAATCTTAGGAATACTCGCAGATAATTGTTGTGTGCCTTCAATGGATTTCTAATTCAGGGACAAAAACTAAGTTTAAATAATACTGGTTATGATCCATACCAACAAAAGCTTAAATATGCCAGGTTCTGACATCTGTGCCTGAGTCATACACAAATTGGGTCTTAAATATTTGTAGCCCTAGAACAGAATGAATCTAAGGATACGTACTTGCAACTTTTAGCTTTGACATTCCTCATTATGTCATTTACTTCCAGTCTTAATAAAATGGAAAACTATGTTGTCGCTTTCCCCTTTGTTCAGCTTTAATTAAACAAAAAGGAAGAAAACCGCTTGGCAACCAGAACAGCAGTAGCTGCAGTGTGAAGAATATGTGTAGATCAAAACAATACAGAATTTTACTCTTCAAGGTAAAAAATTGGCTACGTTGCCATTGTGAGGCCCTGGAGCCCACAGGATGCTGAGCTCGTTAAAGACAGAGGGTTTGTTCCCACGTATTTATCCCGTGTTAGAGCTAGACTGGCCTGTTGCACCTGTGTGCTTACGTATCGTTTGAAAAACTCATTTAATTTCTTTTTGTTACTGTAGAAAGAACAGCTCTATTGGAGCCGTTAGAGTTTTTCATGTAAATCCTTCTTAGTTTGCCTCTGACTGACATGAAAAAAATCCACCCTGTCGATCTCGCTGTCGGGCTGAAGTGCTGTGTCTTTGTGAAACAAATCCACAGGCATGCACACACACATCCTTACGTGCCAAAACAGTAATTTGAATGTGCAATTTTCTTTGACTTTTTTAATCTGCAAAAATGGGTGACATCTGGGCTTTTAAAAATGGATGACATTACTCGAGTATCGGCATAGCTGGGGATGGCAGAGTTTTAATAGCTACGAGGCAGCCTACATGTTGTGTTAAGGCCTCTGCTGCTTAACGTGTTAGAGGTTGAAAGATTCAGCGTGTTAAGTACGCGAATGGAATTTCATACTTAAAGATGAGGAATCTTGTCTCATATTTCTTCCTCCTCGTGATTATCTTCTGATTTTGTTGATGTCTCGTTTTATCAGTCAGACAATTCATCAGGTACATGAGGCTCCAATTCTTTGTGTCCACCTTCTTTTTTTCATCCTCTATGACTATAATTTCCTCTTCTTCTTCCTCCCTACTTGCCTTTAACTTTCAATCTTACTTTTAGAAATGGATTTTGGAGTTTTCAGGGAAAAAGCCTTTCTTGTAAGGATGGCTGTGGCCCCACCACTGCTCTGGGATGCTGCAGCAACTGGAGAGTCAGTCTGCAAAAGAAAAAAGTACTTATCTTCATCAACAAATGTTCACACTTCAGAGTTTGGAAGGAATGACTCTCTGGCATCCGAGAGGATTGTGTCAGATCATGTGCGTGTGAGAGGAGTTGGACCTCAGTGGGAGAAAGTGGGCGCTTGGCCCACTCCACCCTGGGCAGATCTCAGGGTCTCCATGTGATACAATTTCTCTGATTTGCAAAATCTTGTGGTGTTAATGTTGACTGGGGGCGTGGGAGCCCAGCTGGAATGAAGGGGAGACAAAGGGGGATTGTTTGGCTTTTTAATTTTGTGGAAAGAATGGGATTTTAAGAACAGCGCTGCAGATTCTCATTCTTCCCCTTATTGACCTTCATTTCTTGAAAAACCAGTCTACTTGGAACAGTAATACACCAGCTATTCTAGCTGCTGCAGTCCTCCAGATCAGGATCACCTGCAGAAATATTATAACGTGTGTCAGGAAAGATGTAGGAGACTCAAAATGTCTTTTCTGGAGAATAGCCTTTCTCTAACGGACGCTTACTTTGCAAAGTACCCTCTAGGCCCGTGGAGCGGCTTTGCCACGTGGACAGAGTTGCAGAGATACACTTGGATGTCTTCCATGTGCAGACCTCGGGATGCAGGGTGTTTAATAATAATAATAATAATAATATTGAATCCAATCTAGTTCTGACTTCAAAGAACATCTGCAAAATTACATCTTAACTGTTTGTTGTTTTGGTTTGTTTTTTTTTTGTTCCCCAACTTTTTCTATGCCGGTGATGGGGTAAAGAAAAGTTTATTGTGGCATGCATTAAAATCCAAATATTTATTTTTCTTTCAGTTTGGAAACAATAACAACTACATGAACATGGCAGAGGCAAATAATGCGTTTCTTGCTGCAAATGAGGTAGATGTTTTTCTTTTTTATCTATGCTCATATGCTGCTGTTTGCTTTGATAATTTACAGACTTTGAATGGATGAAGAGTGAAGTGCTGAATTTCTGTGTGTTTTATGGAGCACAAAATAAAGACTTTAATGAGAAAGAAAATAACCTGACAGCTCTCCATAACTAGTCAATTTAGCTGTCCATAAGGCTGTTACTTACATAGCATGTCAATAGAAACAAATCTACTTTATGTATGAAAAAAATTATAAACAGAAGGAAACAAATAAAAAGCACAGTAGGTGTACGCGTTGAAAGCAAGCTTAGTAATAGTCATTACTGGCTAATGGGCTAGTTTCTGTTCTAGAAAGAAACGTTTTAATTTGGGTTCTTCATACTCATCTAAGCTAGAAAACCAAAACCAGCTTTGTTGCCTGAAGTGTACGTGCTGCGCAAAGCAAACTTGTGACCGGGATCAAGAGTACGTGCCATAAATGATCTTCCCAATGTGAGGAAAGGTTAGAAAAGTGGGCAGCCTTGGTTTTACGTGTTCTTGGTGGTGACTCGGTCGTAGGTATTCTCGTGCACTTTGAAAAAAAGGATCTTGGAGAAAATAAGCAGAAAGGTGCAACAATAAATGCAAAGGTTAGAATTAAGAGTCGTATTTTATGAATCATTTATACAATGGTCACCATCTCTTTTTACCCAGCAAGACTGCTTAGATAAGGGAATATTGTTTGGCACAGGCTGCAGTGTTATTTGTGATAATGAACACAAACCCCATCTGTAATGACAACATGATGTTTCTTTCTGTAGAATTTCTTTCCTACATTTGAATCAAACATTGATGAAAGCTCTGCTGCCAGCAGCTGTTCAGACACAATTTAATTCCAGCTGTGATAATTCACCGTGTCAGACATTGGCTGTTATATGTTGATACAACAGTTCTCCAGATTTGCATTTTTATCAAAAGGAACAAATGTTTTGAACATTTCAGTACAGATGGCATTTAACCGTGCACACAGTTGTGGGTTTTTTTAAACGTGTAAGATATAAATATTTGAAAAGTTAATAACTTCAAAACTGTGATTGGTAAGATAAATCCCACAAATGTTATACCATCTTTTGGTCATAACGGCACCTTTCTGCAATCCCAAATTGCATACTATTCAGGCACCTTTTACAGACTGAATAGCCAGTGATTTGGATTTAAGACTTCACTATGGGGCTTGCGTTCTTTGTAGATTGCATCTATTTCCTCCTCATTCCTAGGTCCATTATATCTTTTTTAAAAGAGATATATATGTATTTGGACAAGTTATATTGTGAGAATTAAATTCACATTTAAAAAATGTTAAGGTATTCATCAATTTACTCTCCCATTTGCAGTAAGCTGTAAGTATTAAGATGAATACTGCTTTTCTAAGTAAAATATTGTATTATTATCTAGCTGTGTTATATATTTATACAGCTGTCCTAGAGTTATTCTGTTAGATGGGAAAAAAAGACCCAATTCTTATAATTACTGCTACCTCATAAATATGTCAAGTGACGAGAGTTCAAACATGCTGTAATAATACTGATTTTGCTGAACCCTTTTGCTCGAACAAGGAATAAAAATATGATTAAGTGTTAGCGTTCGCATTACAGCAGGAACCTAACTTTGCCATTATTGCATTACAATGTATTTAATTACAGTGTTTTTACATTAACGTGAATGCTACAGTTTTGGGCCTGAGCGCTGCTGAGCCAGAAGCCCATTTTATTTCTGTAAATAATACCTTCAGAGTCTAATCCTAGAGCACGGTCAGGCTGAGGAGTCACACGTTCCCTTTGTGTTTTCTGCCTCTGTCATGATTACTACGACCCATTTGAAAGCACCTTAAATATTTATTGAAATAATATTTCAAGTGTTAATTACAGCGGTAATGAAAACAGCCAAATGCCACATATCAAGACCGAGTGTTTATCCGTATTGTTAATGTGATATGTTAGATTTCATTAAGCAGTAATGGGGTAGCAAATGAGTCACAAATTACAGTTGCATCTGTTACTAGGCCGCATTAGTGCCAAAATAACTGCAAAAGCAGCCACGGGGTTATGTTCATTAGCCAGCCACTTCTCCGGGCCGATCCATCCTTTGTGTTTGGGAACCAAGGGGTCCGCGGGAAGAAACACGCGCACCTTTTGTCACGTAGCAGCGGGGAAGTCGAACCTCTCCCTGGGCCAGCCCCAGCTTTCCCATCCAGAATGCAGTCCGAGGCTCGCCGATCCGGCGGGACGGGGAGAGTCCCGGCAGATGACGGCACCGCAGACTGGAGCGGTCTGGGACCTCATCATTTCTGGTGTGAGCCCAGTAATGACAGCTGACAGGTTCTATATGCAAGCGGAGGTTTTTCTTGTGTTTTGCTTTCCATCTCCTCTCCCGCAGTTATTAATTTATATCATCATTAACAGTTTGAAGGATGACAATTTGCAGCAGTTAATGAGATCTTTCACTGAACATATCATTTTTAAATTAACTGGCATTAAGTCACTCTTTCAAACAACGTAAATAATACATAAAACAATTCTTCTCCCCGCTCCCCCCCCGGCTCGAATCCTGAGCTAATGCAAACAAACAAATCCCAGAGCAGCCTTGCATGTCCAGAACAAGACAAGGGTGCCTATTTTAGGATTGCCAACTGCCCAGTTTCATCAAGACAGTCCTGATTTGGGTACATTTAAAATGGCCTAATTTCAGGCGCTGAATTTCTATTATTAAGTAGCACTGGACCTGAAATAATGTACGAAAGTTCATTTAACTCACAAGAAATTTGAATGAGCATCGCTCATTTGTTTCTCAAACAAAAGTCAGCGACGTTGAGGCCAGATACAGACTCTACGTGAAGGAAGATTATCTTTGACAGACACGTGCACGCGTACAGACCCTGAAGATAACTGGCAGTAAATGTTTTTGCTCAAGGCGTCTTAACAGGTGTTTAGTTGGTAACAAAGCCACTGTTCAAACAAAGCTGGCCGGCTGCGGGAAGCTGCCGTAACCGCCCTCCCTTTTCTAGGCGTGTCGCTCCTCCAAATTACAACCCTTGGTCAAGAGGGATGGAAACGAAATAAACACCCGAATTACAGTGATTCGTGTTTATTAGTGGGTAAAAAAGAAACAAAAGACGTGAGATGGTCAGTGCTGAGTTAATGCGGTGCGTGCGCTACAAAATTGTGGGTATTTTATGAAGCACGAGAGTGGTGTAAACTGTTTGTGCTGTTTTACTCACATATCAATAAAGCGGCAATTTGTTATACAGCCAAATCCAGTGTAGCTGATATGCAGACTAACAACAAAGACAGATGTTGCTAATTAAGCACGCATTAAAAAACTGTTAATACTGATACTCCATTAAAGCCGTATGATAATGAGACTTAAATCTTTAATCAGAATGATCCACAAACCTCTTCAGTGTATGAAACTGAAAAATTTAGTTGCGTGTAGAGTTTGCGTTTGAGAACAAACCAGGGTTTGGACTGCAGGTCTGGTAGTGGGTGCTGAGGGCAGTGTCCCCTAACGTGCTTTGCCTTGTCCTGTCCTTTTCCAGCAGACGTTCCATACGCCAAGCCTTGGGGACGAGGAGTTCGAAATCCCACCTATTACCCCCCCGCCCGAGGCGGACCCTGCCCTGGGGATGGCGGATATCCTGCTGCCCTTTCAGGGCCTTGGTGACCAGCTGCCTGCGCAAGGAAATGAATTTACACCTCAGTTTCCCCCCCAGAGCTTGGATCTTCCCTCGATTACAATATCCCGAAATCTGGCGGAGCAAGACGGCGTCATCCACAGCAACGGATTGCATATGGTAGGTCCATTTTTTTGTGGTTTTCTGTTGTCTAATATTGTCTGTCAAAGCACAGTAATGTAGATTTGAGTCATCAATCAGCTTTAATTGATCTCTCAGAAGATCTGTGTGATTTCTTGGTGGTGTAGAACTGACCAAGCGTTTGCCAATGTTCTGTATTACGTGCAGGCGTATTCTGTATGAACGATGACACGTGTTGTCAGCGTTACACACCAAACAATGAGATGCTGTTATTCAGTTCCCTAAGGCAGCTGGCAAACAGTTAAGGGTTTAATATTGGTGGGTTCAGGAAGATAAACATGGTTGTTAATGTACAGTGCGATGCTATAGTGCGTGTGAACAGATCTGTTGTGAAGAAGCAGTCAAGCTTTATAAACACAGAATTTTAATTTTGAGAATGGACTTGGAAGCCCATATCCTTGGGCATCATGTGCATCCCATGTGCTGCTGAATTTCCAAAATGCATACAGTTGACACTGGCATCAAGAGTTGAAAGACTGTGATGTTGGCCAGGGCGAACTACGGGACTTACAAGGAATTGCTTGTCTGTATTTCAAGTATAGACTCCACATCTGTCAGCCATTGAGATATTTCAAAAGTGCAGTGTTGAGAGTAGCTCAGAAAGGGAGCCAGACATGGTATGCCAGCAGTGAAAAAGCATGTATTTCCCTATATTCTGTATGTTCTGTGGGCAAAATCCTTAAAAATTGAAAATGTTGGTTTGTTGGGTTTTTTTTAAGCTCATAATGGAAGTGATAGGGATATATTACCTTGACCATACTCAGAAATACAGAGCCATAAAAAGGCTTTGTTCTGTCTGGTGCTCTTACTGACCGTAGAGTCTATGGCAGGTTGGGCCCTTTCTCCTGTTCCTGGGCTGTTTCTGACCCCTGCTGAACGGGCAGAGCCGATCGGGGTGTGGGGAGGGGCTGAGTGACGGGGACTTCTAGGCTAATTCCAATTATTGTTCCTGTTAATTAGACCGATCAAAACTGAGGCTGTATGGAGTCTTCTCCAGAATCCCTACACGCTGTGTGGCTGTGACCTCTGTGGGAAGGTAGACAGGGCGGTTTCCACGTTCCTGTTGTATTTCCCTCTCAGCTTTGGGGGATCTCCCTGCTTGGATTTGTCTAAGCGTTGTGCGGTAACGTTCGTACTCGCAGTGATGAGGCACTGCTGTGAGTCGGTTTGTCACACTTAGCATTTTAAGCTCAATGGTTAAGATTAGAATTAGTTTCTGTATTGCATATTGAAGATAGAGTGAATGTTTAGCTTGAACAGATATTTTACATCAACTGTATTTTTTCCAATTAGATGTTTTATGCAGGACCTTTTGCTAAACTTGGTGTAGTGAAAATACAGATTTACTGCTGGACTGTAATAAAGGTCATCATGTTGTCATCTTGTGGTTTTGTGTAAATCTTTTTTTTTTCTTTTTTATTATTCTGGCAAGGATAAATTAATTAAAGATTTACAAGTGAACATGCAGCAAATATTTCTCTGGAATTCTACACGCTGCTGCCTTCATTGCAAATTCGAGGTCACCAAGAGTACCTAGCACTAATAGAGAATTAAGGACAAACTGCTTGCTACTGAGGAGGTACAGAATTCACGAATTCCATAAATACAAAGCAGGAGTTGCCTAGAACAGGCCTTGAAGGTTATGATACTTCTTTTCAGATCCCATTTTGCGTGGGATTTTGTTTGCACTGGACACGTTGGGTGACTACTGAAGAAAGGTCAGATTAGTGAAACCTGAGAGTCAGGAGTGTTATACTTGAAAACTAAAGTAATGGAGTGTGTGCACACTGAATCCAATGAAACTTGCTCAGAAATATGTTGTAGATATTGTGGGCTGGATCAGTTTTGTCTTACGTGTATGAATATCCCCTCAATGTTATCAGCTCTGGAGAAGAGGAGGCTCCGGGGAGACCTTACAGCAGCCTTCCAGTACCTAAAGGGGGCTGCAGGAAAGATGGAGAGAGACTCTTCAGCAGGGCCTGTTGTGATAGGACAAGGGGTGATGGTTTTAAAATAGAGGGAGGTAGATTCATATTAGATATTAGGAGAAAATTTTTTACACTGAGGGTGGAGGAACACTGTCCAAGGTTGCCCAGAGAGGTGGTGGATGCGCTGTCCCTGGAAACGTTCAAGGCCAGGTTGGCCGGGGCTCTGAGCAACCTGATCTGGTTGGAGATGTCCCTGCTTCTTGCAGGGGGGTTGGGCTGGATGACCTTTGAAGGTCCCTCCCAACCCAAACCATTCCATGATTCTAAGTGGTTTGTAACCTGACCCAGTTTTGCCTTTTCATTTTGTGTCGTTTAACTGAATGTGATTCTTCCATGAGTTTGGCTGCAGGGAATTGGTGAGGAGTTCTGTGATTTCATACGGATGAGCCGCATAGAGAGGCTCGTGTGTCAGACATTTCCCCACAACTGCCTGACTTGTTTTATACCGTGAGATGGAGTGACCCCTGCCATTGTATCTCTTCTGCTCATAAATGCTGGGTAGCTTCAGGAAGTATAAAAACGTTAACAGAGGGTTTTTGCATAGGTTTCCCCTGAACTCACATAGCTCTCTTTAGTACTCAAATTTTCCAGCAGTTAATCTGTATTTCAAAAATAGAAAATGAAAACATTATATCATATTTTATGTGAAAAATGTGCACTTTATTAAACTGGTAAATATTTATTAATAATATTAGAATCCATCTTTAAATTAGACATTTCATGAATTACCTTGCCTTGAGCTATAAAAACTTTATTGCAGCAATAAAAAAAATGTAAAGGAGGCATTTTGACTATGAAATTTCATTTCATGGTCAATTGAATTTACTATATCTGAAAGAACTAAAGATGGGGTTGTAAAATAATTACGATGTTCGTATACACTTACAGAACAATGTTCTTATCCAGCGATACTAGGATAGCCTTATTTAAAGGCTGTATTAATAGTGTGTTGCTAATCACTAAAGCTTCTTTAGCTGAATACAAACTTAAATTATTTCAATATGAGCTGCGTTGAGTTTATTGGTGATCGTGTGAAGCGTTAGAGAGCTTTACTGTAAGCAATATTTAACTTAGATAAATGCAGTCCTACCCTGTTGAAAAGTCCACTAGAAGAATTTCACCTTGAAGAAATGTCATGAGATTTTAAATCACAAATGTTGAAAAAATAAAATGGGCTTGGACAGAATTATGATTAATACTGTGTGTCTTTGGTTTTCTCTACGTACTACCTGACATGTTCACCTATAAACTTGAATGCAGAATTGCCAGAGGCATGGTTAAAAATAGGTTATGTCAAGGTGCTCCTGTGTCTCCCTTAGGGTATGGAGTTGGGTAGCTGCCTCGTAATACTTCTGCAAGTATCTCACATATTTCCCCCAGGAAGAGCAAAAACAAAAACAAAAAAAAATCTTTTTTTTTTTTTTTTAACGTCTTCTTTGTATGCTATTCTATTTGAAAAAAAAATCATTCATGGTGCAAGAAGGATACTTATTCTTGGAATAAATGTAGCCGAGCAATTATTAGAAGATGGTATTGATGAATTAACAACTGTTCATACTGTTAAGAGCAAGGTAGGGTTTTTTTCTCGTACACCGGAGCCAGATCCAGCACACTGGTGATGCTACGGAAAGAGTGACAATTTGTCACAGTGCTGATTAACTTCATTATTATTGGCAACAAACACATCACATTTATCTTACTTAGCAGCATTTTTCTACATTTAAAAGCAGATAACAGCCACAAAAAGAGATCAAATGGAGGCAGTTTGATTAATTTTCGTGTTTGAATAATACGGAAATAAAATCCTGATGCTCAAAAATGAGTCACTGAGAAATGGAGTGCCAATGTACATTTGACTTCAAAGAACACATGGATTTACATGATGCAAATATTCTCCCTGTAAATACCCAAATGTAAATAAGTGGAAATCAACAGCGATATCCTTATTAAAAATCAACCCCCAATATTTTATATTAATGCTCTGTTTTCCTTTGAGCTGGCCACAGAAAAATTATTTTAATCTGCAAACTGTGGCAATTCTGTAAGACTCCAAGTTGTGCTCCTGAGGGTTCCTTTTTTTAACACCTCTCTATAATCTGCCCAGCCTGCTGAGTAGCATTGACATCAGTAGTACATCAATTTCAGAAAGTGGATTATTTTTACTAGACAGCTATTGTGACATATTGGGTCAGTCATAAATGAAAGATATTCATGCAAGCATGCAATACTTGTAATGAAGTCTCACTCTGACCTTCTGTATGATTGATTCTGTAATTTAGTTTTCTCAGGCAGTGCCTGAAATGAAATGAAATCATGTTGAACAAGTTTTGAATACCCACAGTGCACCAGGAGAAGAAAAATCTGCAGCCCCAGAGGCTTGAGAGAGAGCAGCTGAACGATTTATCTCCATGCTATTATAGCCTTTGCCAGCATTCAACATTTCTTTTTTTTTTTTCCCTTTTTTTTTTTTTTTTCTTATTTGGCTTAAGTACTTAATTCTGCAGGTAGCTGTAAATGGGAAAATAAAATGCTGTTCAGATTTAAAATGACAGGACAGGAGTATGTGCAGGGGACTGATAAAATATCTTGAATAGAACTGACCTTTCATGTAGCTGAAAGTTACTGGGGGATTCATCCTCATAATTACCATATAGATTATTTTTATTTCTTTCCTGCAATGAAACATTTCAGAGAGCAGTAGTGCTGATTGAATGAAAATTGAACTTGTTAACATTCTTTTCAGCTTAGCCTGTTGTACATAACAGAAGGTTAGCTTTGATGAATTTCACAATTCCCTTTCTGATAGCGAGGAAACAGACAGTAAAATAATTGTCTCTTTTCAGTCTGATTTTTTCTTTTATTCAAATAAGTACAGAAGTTACCAAAACAGACTGATAATTTTACATACGTTGCTCCCTGTATGACTTACGCCGCTCGAGAAAAATGTGCTCCCCGTTTGATGAAGACTTGAGCCGCTTTGTGTTGTGTGATTGCTGCGGTGCCGTCGGTGCGTTCAGGATTCCGCGCGGATAAGGCTAATTCGTGGTGGAGTACGCCCGGCTTTAATTACAGCCCTGCTTGGGAGTGGCACTGCGCTCAAACCGAAGGCGTGATGGCGGCGGTTGCTTTTATTTCGAGAAGAGACTTTTAAAATTAATGGCTCAATGACGTGGCTCTAAAAAGCCGAGTTGCGAATTTGAGCTTATTAAAGGCTGCATGCGATAAATACTATTAGTGTTTTAAAACAGTGATGCCTTTTACTTAAAGGTCCAAGTCTTTTTTAGCAACTTAAATTCCCCCATTACTAATTAACTTGTGATTAATAGAATAACAGAAGATTCAAAGCTTTACGAGTCGCTTTAAAATTGGCAGAAGACAGTTATTTCACTATTTACCTGTGTGCCTCTGATTTATCTGTTTAATTTTCCTTTCCAAAGAAACTTGTTTGTAAATCACTTTCAATATCCAGTCCGTAATCTCCTATCTAGATGGCACGGAGTCGGTTTTCAATTAATACAGCGTTATAACAACATTGTTTAACGTGTTGCAGATGAAGCAGTTATTTCATGGGTCATTAGTGTGTTTAACGCCTGGAACGGTCTGTTAAAACAAGCCCTTGGTATTGTTGTGAACATGTTTATTGTCATCTTTAATACAAAACAGGCAACTGATTCTGGAAGGTTTTAATTATACATTTATAGGAGTAGCAACTATCCTTACTAGAAAGAGAGATTATCTTCAGAGTTTTCTTATTTCTACTTTTTTAATTACTACAGTGGATTAGTAAACTCAAGTTTTTGATCAACAATGTTAGTCTGGTTTGTACTGGACTTTCCCAGCAGAAATGGTAGCTGTTACCACCATGGTTTTTAATAATTTCTGGTACCAAGAAAAATCAATCTCAAACCTAGTCAATCCCAAATTAGATCATAGAATCATAGAATGGTTAGGGTTGGAAGGGACCTTCAAAGGTCATCTAGTCCAACCCCCCTGCAAGGAGCAGGGACATCTCCAACCAGATCAGGTTGCTCAGAGCCTCATCCAGCCTGGCCTTGAACATTTCCAGAGATGGGGCATCCACCACCTTTCTGGGCAACCTGGGACAGTGTTCTATAACTCGCATCGTAAAAATTTTTTTTCCTAATTTCTAATCTAAATCTACCCCCCTCTATTTTGAAACCATTACCCCTCGTCCTATTGCAACAGGCCCTACTAAACAGCCTTTCCCCATCTTTCTTGTAGGCCCCCTTGAATGGTGCTCTGGTGGCTCCCATCAGAGACGCTTGGCCATCTACAGAACCTTTGCAGTGGTGGCAGACACTTTGGGAGGTTAGACCTTCAGGACTCCGTTGGGTTGTTGTTGCCCGCCGATCTGAGCTGTGTGCTCTGCTGATGAACTTTCAAGTCTTTTCAGAGAGAATTTTTTTTTTAATTGGTGCATAGTTAAATATTTTATTTTGCGTCTAATGATGCGGTTGTGCATTTTGTAGTTACCTTTCCGAGAGCACGTGTGCGTGGCACGTGGGGCCTTGGGGGAAGGTGGACAATGGACTGAAAATCCTGGGGGCAGCGGTTGCTTCTGCGCAGAAACCACACACTACGACTTTAACATGGTTTGAAGATGGTGCTAGCCTGATGATGTACTAAATAACAGGGTTTTAACAGTGTGTGGGTCTTCGTGTCCTCAGTGACATTGCACTACTCGGTGTGGATAATACAGTCACTTTTCCGAGAGACGTGCTCTTCCCTCCTTCCTCATCAACTCAGATGCAATGAGCCATCTGTTAATGAGCTGTTGTGGTTGGAGGAGGAAACGTGCCCTGGTGTTCTCAACAATAGGCAACTCGTAGTAACTGCCAGAAAGGTTCTGTCCGCAGCAAACAAAGTGGCAGTGGCTGCCAGGGACACCTGTCTGAATAGCAGGTACTGCTGGTGCTAAAATTTTTTTTTTAAATAATTTTTAAAAATTAAAAAATTATGCAAGTGGGTTGTTATATTACCTACTGAGATATGTAAGGGACTTCTGCTCAAAAGAGGAGAGACACAGTAACATGGGCAGAACAGTTTAGGCAAAAATAACTGTGGCTATTTTGTATTAATAATGCCTAAATCGCGATCCATCAGCTCCAGAAAATATTGTGAGGTGCCATGTGAATGGGTGGAAAATGATCCACCCCACAGGGAAAGCTCTTGGGAGCTGGAGCGGAAGCTGAACCTCTGATATTCCCAAGAACTGAGCTCAGAAGGAACGTGGACACCTGTGACCGTGGACAGTAGTGGTGCGTTAAGCCTGGGCCATGGCTTTAAGCTCTTCTGCCTCCTGAGTTTAGACTCTGAAACCAGGTGTGAGCAAACCCTGGCCTGCTGCTTTCCTTAGCCAGCCAAATGAGGCAGATGCTGCAGCTGGTCTGAATGTCTTCTGCCTGGCCAAAGGCCTTGCTGGGTCCAGCCTCATCCGTGGGTGACTTGAAAGCTTCCTTTGAAATTCCTCCTGTTCTCTGCATTATCACCAAGTTGGACAGCTTACCCAATTCTCAGCTTCCCCTTCGAGTTCTCAAGCTGTAAAAGGAATATTGCGTCTCTGTAGAGCTTTAAATTATTCTGTGCTGCCGGCTAGCTGAAGGAAAAATACCTGGCTCTGGTAATACAGAAGATAAGACCTACTTTTCTGATTTGCTTTAAAAAACAACAAGCAAACAAACAAAGAGAACCCAAACAAAAGACCCTACCCCCAAAAAAACCCCGTAGTAAAAAATACCCGCCCGCAAACCTTAGCTACCAACACTTGTAGCAGTTTTTAAACAAACAAATGCTGTGTAACCCCCAAGCCTGTCCCCCCCAATTCCTTGCACAATTTTTGTTCCCTTTGATAATGTTTGTTCGTTGTCATGCTTCCTCACCGTCTCTCCCCACGTTGCGTACCGCATAATCAGGACTTTTGAAGTTTGCCTTTGATTCAGTAGCTGGAGCACCTGAAGCTGCAGGGGTTGTAACAAAACTGCTAACAGCATTTATCTGACGTTCTGGGACTTAATTTTAACGATGCGGGGTTTGTTTGCACTGTGCCTGCGCCGTTTGCGTACGGCAGACCTCAGCTTCGATTGCTGATTTGGGCGGAAGCTCCTCATCGGATCAGAGCCCAGATCTGTGATCCGAGTCACGCACGTGTTGTGGTCATTGTGGTTGTTGGACGGGGCTCTGAGCAACCTGATCTGGTTGGAGATGTCCCTGCTCCTGGCAGGGGGGTTGGACTGGGTGGGCTTTGAAGGTCCCTTCCAACCCAAACCATTTTGTGATCCTGTGATTTTGTTAGAGATAGCTGCGCATGCTGTGAATGAGCTGGTACCAGTAGAGGCCGCAGAGGAACCCAGTCCTGGCGCCCAGAGCGGTGTCAGTCTGGTGGGCGCCCAGGCTGGTTGGCCCTGTCCCTTGCCCCCTTCTTGCTTGGAACCTCATCTCTGAGGTGGTGCTGCCCTGCCCGGCCTAGGCCTGCCCCTACAGCCCAGACCCTAAATGTCGTTCTGCAGAAGAAATGGCTTTGACTTGTGGTTTGGTGGCCACACGGCACACTTGCCCACCCCCGTGACAGGTCAGGCTGGATGCTCCGAAGGAAGCACTGCGTGGGGGAGTGTGAGGAGCACCAGCTGCGCGAGGGGCTGCTGCAAACGTGGCTGCAGACCAGACCCCAAAGAAAAACAAGGAAGAGTAAATCAGAAAGATTTAAATAAAAAACATTGAACTAACTTGGAGGTTGCAGCCATGTAAGAAAATTCTATCGTATCACAGGAGATGGATTCCAGAGTCATCTGAGATTGCCAGAACAAAAGGAGATAGTTGCTCTGTTTTGAGGAATAAATCTGTGGGTCCTCATGTTTGTTGGGTTTGGTTTGTGGGTTTGTTTTTTTTTTTTTCTCTTCATATCCCTTCTATGGTTTATGTACTCTGAATGTGTGAACAGAAAACAGAGTAATTCCTGATGAATTGGGACTGGGGGAGCACAGAGACCAAGGAGTTGCATGTTCTTCGTGTTCTTCAAGCAGCAGAATCTGCGTAGGCCTCCTGTCACCAACCGATCTTTTGGACCCAGCTGCAGACCTAATTTTTATTATGTACCGGCGTGCACTGTTCATTGTAGCCTTTATTTGGGAATTAAACTAGGTAAGGTTTACTTTTCTATGGAGATATGGAGCAAAATTTTCTCATTGCCAGAGAAAAGAAGCTGCTGCTTGTAGTGGATCTTCCGATAACTGGGATTTGACAGATCTATTACTGGTGGCAGTGTCTGAGGAGGGGAGAGGAAGGACACTTCTTCAGCGGTGGCACTACCAAGTGCCACTGGTGTTCTGTTGAGTACAGATTTAATCTCTGACAGAGGAAAGCATCCTGTTAGTTTGATTTGTTTTGATTGGCAGTGAATTCCAATCTTGTAAAAATTTAGATTAATGGATTCTTTTATCTGTGCTTTACTTGCGGAGAAAAAGAGTGTTGAGAATTTCTTCTAGAGATATGCTGACTTGCTCAAAAGTAAAGGGAGGAATTTATAGATAGGGACAACTGACGATTTCACTCGTTACTTTGCAATGCATTTACTTCAGCTTAAATATATCCTTTAAAATATTACATCAGCTTATGTTACACTGACAGTGACAAATTCCTAAGGCAATGGAATATGTAATGTTTTAAGTCACTTTTGAAACCAGGGCACAGTGAGCATAACCGTGGATGTTGGGTTTTGCATAGTTATTTTTGTTGGCAGATTTCTCACTTTCCTTAAAAAACTAGCTCGTGTGGTACGGGGTCAGATCCCAGCCCTGCATCTTCCTGTCAGCGCTTCCCTGGGCTCCATCCTGACGTGGCTGGGAAGGGTCTTACTGGAGGTGTTGCCCGTTTAAATGATTGAAGGCTGTAGACATTAATTTTAATCAAGACTTCAGTATTATTCAAAATGCTCTAAAAAGTAATTTCCTAGTTATATTTTTAAAGATCATGTTGAATGTTCCTAGAGGTTAAAATAATATCAGGGTAGAAATCTGGGATAAAACTACTGTATGGAAACGACTCTCCAAACGCAGGGTAAGGGGAAATCGGGGCATCTCTTGATGTAATGGTTGGGTGCATTTATCTGTCAAAATAAATACTAGCTGTATTACTAGCTGTATTAACTACTGGGGACCTGATGAGTTGATAGCAGAAGAAGGAGCTATCTTTTATAACCTCAGGTTTCCCCTAGTACTCAGTGGTGTTTCACTGGCTGGCTCAGGTACAGTGAGTGTTGAACAACACCTTTGATAATACTGGATAAATTAAAGCGTGGCAGTTCACACTCTGGTTTTAAAGCCTCATTACTCTGTTGTTTGCTTTCCAGTGGCTGTTGAGGAGTTGCCATTTTACCGGTTTTGGAGAACTTACACTTTTACAAATCAAAGCAAAATAAGCTATGTGTTTGGCACTTGCCACGAGACACGTGTCCTTTGGCAGCATGACCACATATGACTTCTTTGGCATGGCTGTCTAAGTGGATTAGAATAGTTGGGAGTAGGATAGTTGGGTGGGTGGATATCCTTACGGTTCCTTTGATCAGGCCTTCTACGTGTTAAATGTTCAATGTCTTCATAGCGTGTGCTGCTGGAGCTGGGCAGGAGAGTGGTGACAGAAAGCCAATGTGCCTAGGTGCAGTCGCCGTGAATTTGTTTTGAAAAGGGAGAAGCATTTTGGACCATATTTTGCTTTTTTTTTTATCCACGTCTATAATTGAAGAGACGAGAGAGGCGGCCGGCATTCCCCTCAGTAAATGCCCCCGTCGCTTGGGTTTTTGGTAGCACCCGTGTAGGATAACCACAGAGAGGTCTGAGACAAAGCCGTTTCAGTCCACAGAGGAGTCACACAAGTTATTCCTCTTTGCTTTTCTGTTTCACGCGTTGTGTCTTTGATTGTCAAGCTGAGTAAACCAGTGGCAGAGTTTTGCCTGACGTGTGTGAACATCGACAAGCTTTGCCCAGCGTCAGTCCAAGGCTGTAAAGCAGCTCAGGCTCAGTCAAAACTTCATTCTGTCCACTTGAGAAGTTCATGAGTTTTTGTCAGGCCTCATCTGTCATTTTTGCATAACGTTCCAAAAATCCTGAATGCTCGTAATACTTGTGTATCACTTCTGCTGCTGGTTACGTTTATGTAGAAGAGCTTGAGATACTCTCTAAAATTTTCACAGTATTCTCAGTGGATTGTTTTGAATACATGAGCCTTTTCACTTTTCAGTTTTCATGTAGTAATGTAATTAGGATGTCATGTGGATGTTTTAGTGCACTCGTATTTCCATTCATGCTCCTAATATAAGATGATTTTCCTTTTTAAACATTTCTTTGATAAACATTTTGTGCATAATGAAACGCTGCTGATCCTTTTGGTTCAGTATTGGTCCTTTTAGTGTAAAGGAAAAGTAAAACATTAAATTCCCATTCCTAAATGTTTTTTTTAATATTGATTAGCCATATAACTTAAATCATTTGTTGTTATCATATGCATATGCGATGTAAATGATAAGAGATTGGAAATTATACAAAATATTTGCTTTTATATAATAGATCTTATCTGTTTGGTGCTGGGTAGCCAGTTACAAAATATTGTTGCTTCCATTTCTAGCTTTTACTGCAGTTTTAAAGATTTAAAAAAAAAAAAAAAAACTTAAAAAAATAATGAAAATATACAGAAAAGAAAAATGGGAAATAAGCGGATGAAAAAACCACGCAAGCATCAAATAGTGTCAGAAGAAGGGACAGTTAAGAACTCATGGGCTTGTGTATAAAATTAGATTCTGGGTCAGTGCAAGTCAAGAGAATTTAGTCTCAATAAAATCATAGATGCACCCGAAATGACAAGACTTGGAGTAAATTGTTTGTAACCCGTGTCATCACATTTTGTTGCCTCAGTGTAAAGGCCAGGAAGGCCTGCGTTGTGTGACAATAACGAGAGAACAAAAGCCAGCCTTTTAGGTGTAGAACACTCCAAGGAAGCACTGCCTGCAAAATAATGAAGTTAATTTCTCCGAGAGAAGGTCATTCTGATGATCTCCAGCTTTGCTTTGCTAGCAGAGTTCTTCATGCAACAGAATAATGTCTGTAAACGAAAATGAATGGAGTAATACGGAGAAAGTGATATCCTTTTACAGAAGATGCTGAATGACTTCCAGATGCCGCTGCCAATACGAGTCACAATCAGAATGACCCCGTAGTTAACGGTAGTAAATTTTCACCGAAAGGTGCCCTGAAGCAACTGGGTATGTCAGCCAACGTCTGATGTTCAGATCATTCTGTATCTAGTGCTCCACTCTTGGTACGTGTGTTTGTGGCTGAGGAACTACACTCCTTTACTGAAAATATCAAAAGTATTTAAGAACTGGAAAAAGCAACGTGGTGCGGTACGGATGATGAGCCAAGCTGGCAAGGGCTTGGAAAGCATGGGGAAAATGAGGGCGAGGCCTGGTGTGTAGCATCCGTCATCTGTTACTGGATCTAGGTGCAACGCTACGTGTACTTTCTTACTAAGAAGGACTTATTTCTTCTGTATAGGCTTCAGCAGAAAGACACATGAATGCCAAATTCAGAATTAATATGATTTATTGCTGTAGGGAAGCAGCGTACTGCAGCACTGGTACGTAAGATGGATGAGGCGGAGTGTGCCTCTTCTCTTAACACATGTATTGCTTCTGGTCCCATCCAAGAAAAGGGTTTTAGGAGCACAGAACTGCTGTCTCTGTTGAAAGAGTTGTAAATAGTAAGAGGAAAGTCACTTGAGCTAAACTTGCCTCCTTGCTGACACAGATTTTTGAAAACTGGTCTGGGCTTACCCACACTTAGAGCCCTGGGAAGGTCAGACTGCGTTGTGGAAGTCGGTGGACTGTATGCTGGGTGCTTGGCATTGCTGTTTTCTTCTGCGTCATTTCATTCAGGATCGTTGCACCTGCTACTAATTGCGATGTAGGTGATTAATAATGAAAGAGTTTTCAAAATGTGTTTTATTTCTCATGTTTCTCTCTGTTCAAACAATGGCTATGGATTAATCGGGTTGCTGGATCAATTTGTGAGGTATTTATTCTCCTCACTTACTAACTGTTTAAAAAATCTTCCTTTCTGCTTAAAAGTCCTTTCACTGTGAACTGATCTGTGTGTGGTTAAAAATAACAAAACTGAGTTGTTCATAGGAAGATTCTGGTTGACTTTACCTTCAGGCTCTCACTTGTTTTTATTTACAAAAGCGGTAAATGCTGTGCAGAGGTAGAAGACAACGTAGTTTGTGCCCTTGAGAAACGGTAGAAACGGTTTGTGTCTTTGCAGTTGCAAAATTTTCCCGGTATCATCAGTCAGCCCATTTCTCTGTTATTGGGTATAATAATCGGGGTATTTCACACCACAGCAAGAGAAGAAATGTTTTTAAATGGGGAAACGCAGGTTTTGGTCCACAAATAACAACAGAAACCAAAACCCAACCAGCCTGGGGAGAAGGGATGTCCAGGGCAAGAGTAACTGTTGCTGCATTTCATTTATTAAACACTCATTTAATTCATCAAAAAGAAACAAAACAAACTGCGAGTTGACAGGATCAGTTCTGTAAGCCTGGGACAAGAACTTTACCTGATAACGCTACACGGTCGCTGCTGATGACTAAATAACGTTTCCGTCTCTTGTAGGACCAGAGTCACGCGCAGGTCTCCCCGTACCGCCAGGATCACTCACTGATTATGAGATCTATCGTCCATATGACCGATGCTGCTCACTCGGGAATTATGCCTCCTTCTCAGCTCACCACCATTAACCAGTCTCAGCTAAGTGCGCAGCTGGGGCTGAATTTAGGAGGCACTAATTTGCCACACACTTCTCCCTCCCCTCCTGCGAGTAAATCAGCCACTCCTTCCCCATCCAGCTCTATAAACGAAGAAGATGCAGACGAATCGAACAGGGTAAGTTATTCCGTGCAGTGAGTAAGCTTTACGCACCTATACGCTCTGTTTTCGTGAACGTGGCGGCATCGTCTCAGCTGCAGTGTGGTCATAGAAAATGTACAAACGTTACGGTATCGTGGAATGTGATTTATTTGCTGTTCAGCTTCTTTGCTTACACAGTTTCCATAATACTTCCGTAATAATAAATGTAAGACAATACATATCCATATATGTATTTGGTATATTGATAATTCATTTCAGATTTTATAGATCTGCTGAATCTCTTTGCCCGTCAGCTCTGAGCAGTTTTGTCATCTGGGTTTTCTCTGGAGTCATATAAAATATAGATGCATTTAGATAGAATAAAATAAGCTTTCTTCTAACCAAAAGTTTAGTTAATTTACATTTTGCTGTAAAGAAATCCCTTACAAAAGGAAAATTTTATCGACAAATGAAGCACGAATGTTGTTACAGTAGTACATTTAAAGGGTCCGGCTTAGACTGTTCCACGAAAGGTTTACTCATTAAGTTAATGGAAATTGTGCATACGTAAAGGTCGTTGTACAGCATCCTCAAAATAACAGAGTAAAATGCCTCTCGTGATATATTTAGAGCCATTTATCCCCTTCCTGCAATAATCTGTGCGTAGTTCAACAACCGAGGGTACCGGACACAAGGAGCACGCAGGGATCGGGGTGCCTGTAATGCTGGGTGCGCTGCTCGGGGGGTTCTGGAGGGGGACATGGGAGCAGGGCAGTAACAGGGAACCTCCAGCGCCTGACCCTGCTCCAGGAGCGGTGGCGGTGGGACGCAGCGGGTGTCTGCTGCAGGTGGATGGAAACCGTGGAGCCGGTACTGCTCTTTGCCTGAAGGGTGGGGTTTTTAACCCGCGTCTAGGTTGACAGCCACAGCCTGGGAATTGGGAAATGCCTCCAAGCTCTTGTCTTTTGAGTCACTACTGCTGAAATTACATCTTAATGGAAAAACATGGATTGCCTATTCAAAATATACTATAGATTAAATATTATTTTTAATACAAATTAGCGTTGGAATGTACTTTTTCAGGTCAAGCTCGTAGAAGTGACTCTCCGAGCCATGCTTGCAATGAGTTCCCGTTACAGAATCACAGAAGGGTTTGGGTGGGAAGGGACCGTTAAAGCCCACCCAGTCCAACCCCCCTGCACGGAGCAGGGACGTCTCCAACCAGATCAGGTTGCTGGGGCTAAATGTTCATGCATTTAATTCCAGTAGATCTGATGAGATTAAGCTGAGACTAAGGAGTATTTGGTAGGGGAAAGGCTTGCGCATCAGGACTCTCCAAAATGTTGCCTTCATAGTAATTTTTATCCACATATTATTAAGCCAGCTTGTCAATAATTTTGCAGAATTAATCTGACTTATTTCGTGGATACATTGACTGTTCTTGTTATTACTGTTTCTTAGGCTGCTGGAGAAAAAAGAGCTGCCCCGGATTCTGGAAAGAAGCCCAAGACTCCAAAGAAGAAGAAAAAGAAAGATCCCAATGAGCCACAAAAGCCGGTGTCAGCATATGCCCTTTTCTTCAGGGACACACAAGCTGCGATTAAAGGGCAAAACCCAAACGCGACGTTTGGAGATGTTTCCAAAATAGTGGCATCTATGTGGGACGGTTTAGGAGAAGAACAAAAGCAGGTAAAACATGGATGCAGGGTTGTCTCGCGCGAAATAAAACAGTAATCCTTGTAAAAAAATTCTCCTAACCTCTGCTCTGAGTGGACCACACTGCTTGCAGATGTAGACCTCTTACTCTGTACAGTTTTTTTTTTCCAAACTTGCTGAAGACCTGGCATCTGAAAAGCGTTTTGTTATAAGAGCCAGTGGGTAGTATTAACTTGGCTGTATTTGTCTTTAAATCTTGAAGGGCAGTTTGTAAAAAAGCTCAGGTGATACTGTCCTAGAGTCCTGTTAAGACCATCTTTTGATGATTCCTATTTCAAAGCTCTTGTTTCCTATTAATCAGAAGTTAGAAGAGAAATGTTCCTTTGATCTGCCTTACGAATTTGTTACAAAGCACGTTGATTCCCAACCTTTGAAGCCAGTCCTCTGTGCCTCATTACGCTGTCGTGTGTGCAGTGTTATCTCCAGCTCAAACTCGGTACGGAATGATGAGTTTTGTTCTTCCTTGAGGGTTATTCTTCTTTCAATACACATGTAACTCCTACACACAGATGAAGGAAAATAAAAAAGAAATCCTTTGAGGCTGTTTGCCTGTTGCTGCTCTGTGTGGCTCCCAGTAACAATTAATGGAAGCTGCCATGGAAGAGCAGATTCCCGTGTAGGACACCTTCTGGCAAGATATGAATGATTCTTATTTGTGAAATACGTTTGGAAACTTTTAGTCTGGTCTAACAGATGATGGTGAACGCAATTTAAAGGTGAACTTTAAGTTTACTGGTGCTTAAAAATACAGAATAATTCATCTTTGCCTAACTGTGCTTGTTTAACTCAATGGGATTTTCTCATACTGGCTTTGGGGAAAACAAATTGTCCGAGCTCTGTGAACCAACTTGTCTGAATCTATAAAGATTTTTTTAATATGTAGTTTGAATATTTCTTTAAAAAAACATTGCCTAGGCATTTTTTTCTATCTTATACTGCTTCAGATACCTTTTAGCATCTGAAATACTCAAAGTCATTAAAATATCATTTCCTGGGGAGGTCAGGTGTGCATGGGTAGTCTTGTCAAACAGTTGGCTCTAGCAGCTTTTAATTCATGATAAATCAACATAAATTGTGGTGCAAGTCCAGTGAGTAGACCTGAAAGCGTGACCTCCTGCAATATTATTTAGATGTTTCAGGGGAGAAAAAGCACATACACCAGTAGGGTGGTTTAAAGTTTTTGGTCTGTGGTTTTTGTTTCTTTGCAAGTGATTGTGAGAGCGTTCTGGCAAAACCGTCTTAATAATTGACGCTGGTGGAATTGTGGTCTCGTTTAACAGGTATATAAAAGAAAAACTGAAGCTGCCAAAAAAGAATACCTAAAGGCGCTTGCTGCCTATAGAGCAAGCCTCGTGTCTAAGGTAAGCTTAATAATGCCTTCAACGGAATGCGGGTTAGCTTTTGGCAATGGGGAGGGGGATGGTGGGAGGGGATGTTACACAAAATAAAAGTAGAATCCTTGGATTTCTGTAATACAGCTCTACAAGATGCTGTGCTGCTGCTTGAACCCCACTTAGTCTTTGCCAAGAAAAAATTTCATCTCTCGAATGGCCCAAGAGTGATTACTGAACAGTAACTTCATAAATGTACATCTTCCATTATCTATGGAGGAAAAATAATGCACTTCACTGCAAAAGTACAATTCAGTCATGAAAAATACACTGACCTTTTGACATGAACGTTTGCAAGTCGTTCGCGGAGTTTTGTTTTTCCTCAAGTGCTGCTTCTGGAAAGACAGACGTGTTTTGCGTGGCGCTGGAGAGCAGTTGTTATATGACAAAGCTGAAGCATTTCCTGTAGGTGAGGGCAAAAAAATGCGTGGTGGCTCTGAATTTGGAGAGTACTTAAAAATGGATGAGCTGGCAGTGAGCCAATGGACTGTTTTAGCGGATCTCGAGCTAAAATAAAACTTGTGAAGAAAACAAAGCTTTGCTGTCTTACTTGAGAATTTACCTTTCTAACCAGCAGCGCTGTGCTGGCTGTAGAGCTGCTGCGTCTGAATACCGTAAATGCAAATATGCTTATGGCCATCTAAAATACGGGTAAAAATTAACCAAGGTGGTTCTTTCTCTAATAATAGTTCATAAAGATCGGTTATAATATCTTTGATCAAAAGAAAGCAACAGAAGAAACGGATGATCTCTGGCTCCTGGGAATACTCAAACGTACCACTGCAGTTGTGCGTGTACAGTCGCGCAGAGAGGTGCTGTGTATTGTAATACATGCTTAGGAATACAACAGTAGAAATTAGACAGGTAGTTCCTGAAAGCTGGAAGATTTCTTCTCCTTGTGTTGAGAGGCTGTGTTCTTCTGTTGTCTCTAGGACTTAGAAAATATTTTCAAAGCCTTTAATGTCAGAATGCTGAGTTCAACGGCAGCTGGAGTTGGGAATTTACTTTTTCAGTCCTAACTTCCCTTTTCAAAAACATCAGAAACCTTATTTTCTCCCCAAATCCTCGGGACCTGGGCTGCTGAGTAACCTGTGTGGGAAGGCTGTGAGTGGGAACGACGCTCTAAGTCCAGAATTCCTCTCCCTTAACTTAAGATGTCCTCACTGTAGCTTTTTCATCCGAGGTTGTTGTTGAGAGTAGGGATGGAATAGGCCCTTCTGCAGTGTGGTTTGACTCATTCTAAGGTAGACGTCTGCAACTTGTCACTTGATTGTACTGGAAGAGACTTTTTCTTTCCGTTGTCTTTAAAGAGGGATTGTAGGCAGCTCTTCTACATGTCGCGTAGAATGCAGATGTCTGATTGCAGGCAGGATTCCCTAAGCAGGGCACCCCACTGCTTCCGGAGTATTCAGCTGGGGGCCTTGACAGTGCTCCTCTAGACTTTGGTCTGCTTTAGATACCAAGTCTGGATGCCTTAGATGTGAAGAACTACAACAAGCAAATTTAAAAAGTTGTTTGAGAAGTTTCTTTGTACACTACCCTTACGCCTTGGTAACTGGTGGGGGGTATGCTTCTGCTCAGGTACCTCTCCCAAAGAACAGGGGTCTTTTTAAAACATAAATATAGAAAGCATTAGGCCCTCTTTAGCTCTTCCAGCCACAAAATGTACGTGACATCTGTGACTTTCCGGTGTTGAAGAAGGGCACGAGTTAGTTTTGTGTTCGAGTAAGGACTCAAGGTACCCTTTATGGAGACAGATGAAGAGGTGATGTAATGGGTCGGTGGATCTTTTGCAGACTGTTCATTGATCTTTTCTGATAGGAATCAAAGGATGAGAAAGTCTCCCTGGGAAACTGTGACTTTTATTGCCATGTAAACAGTAGCAATGTTGTTTTCTGTTAAAAACACAGTGAATTTCTTCTCCAAACACAGGCTGCTGCGGAATCTGCTGAGGCCCAGACAATTCGTTCTGTTCAGCAAACACTGGCATCCACAAATTTGTCTTCCTCCCTTATTCTGAATACTTCTCTTTCTCAACATGCAACGGTGTCGGCATCTCCTCAAACTCTTCAACAGTCCCTTCCCAGAGCGATTGCTCCCAAACCTTTAACCATGAGACTGCCGATGAATCAGACTGTAGCTTCCGTTACCATTGCACCGAACATGCCAACAAATGCTGCGACTCCCTTGATAAGCTCAATGGGAACGAGTATGGTGGCAACGCCGTCTTCGTCCCAGGTGAGTCCCTCCATGCAAAGCCAGCAGCACCAGATCCAGCAGCTCCAGCAGCAACAGATGCAGCAGATGCAACAGCAGCAACTGCATCAGCACCAAATGCATCAGCAAATACAGCAGCAGATGCAACAGCAGCATTTTCAGCACCACATGCAGCAGCACTTGCAGCAGCAGCATCTCCAGCAGCAGATTAACCAACAGCAGATGCAGCAGCAGCTGCAGCACATACAGCTTCAGCAAATGCAGCAGCAGCAAATGCAGCATATGCAGCACCAGTCGCAGCCTTCTCCCCCTCAGCATTCCCCCGTGGCCTCGCAGCTCACTTCCCCCATCCCCGCCCTCGGGAGCCCTCAGCCCGCGCCGCAGCAGCACCAGTCGCAGGTACAATCTCAGACACAGACTCAAGTCTTACCGCAGGTCAGTATTTTCTGAAGACGAACGGTCCCGCGACGTGGCGATGGAGGGGGCAGGGGTACGCCATGTTTGGCTGCAAACTGTAAATTGTTGATGGTAGTTATGCAGGGATGCATAACAGATCAAACGATCCTCTAAAGTGTCTATTAGATAGGCAATAAAGAACTACAATGTAGCTGTGTATCATCTTTTAGCTGACTATAATTTTTTTTTTTTTTTTTAAAAAAAAAAAAAAGCTGTGCTCTTTTTCCTGTGATGCCTTTTTAATTTATTTAAGCTTTACCTACAATATGTGAATCAAATGGCCTAATAAATACCTGGACCTTATGACTGCAACATGGCCTTTCGGAGTTAGATGACATAACCCTTCTTTCTCTGAAGGTGAAAAATGCACTTGGAGGCAGTGCGAACTCATGGAGCCCTTAAAGCACAGTGGTAACTACCTGTAAAGTGGTGATTGGGTTACATACAATCATACTTGTACGGCATCAGTTAGTCGATGGCATTTTTTGTCATGAAAAAATAGAGTAAATCACAGATTTTTGCCAAAGCTCTTAATTTTTTTTTTCTCTCCTAAATGTCTTCAGAAAAACAAATGCAAAGAACTGAGCTTAAAAGTTGGACCCAACCTTTCACTTCATTCCTCCAAATAAACCTACCGTAGTCTGTAAGCAAATATATATTGACATTGACCCTCTGACGCTAATTCCAATTGCAGAACAAATGTGAATATTATATTCTGTGGCGAAGTGATGAGTTCCAGATTTAATACACTGTATTTTTAAAAGGGAAATGCACTTAAATAAAGCTGTTAATACAGAAAGCTACGATGAAAAATGCAAGAGTTTTTAATACGCTGTAAAACCAGTAGAATATTTAAAAGAAACTCCACAACCGAATAATCAATGTAAATATTTTCTTTAAAAGTTGTAAGTTTTCATATCATGTGTTGTAAAGTTTTCATAAATGAGGCTTTAATGTAAACACTGGTAACATGAATTATTAATTGCTACATTGCTTATTGTGTTTTTATGCTGTTTTATACTTTTTTATGAGTTACGATAGCAGCAATTAAGTTGTTTGTATTTTGCTTATCTGAAATAAATGCTTTTATCTTGCTATAGAATAAACACATTTCAGTAAAACCGATGGGCAGAAGTCTTTGATACAACAACCAGAAATGTTTCCTTATGAAAACGCTCTCTTGGGAAATTCATTCAACTTTTTGGATTTTTATTTTGTCTGCCCTCCTGGGGAAGTAGGTGCTGAATGGAACGGAGCATGCGGTCAGCTCTTGTGTCCGTAAAGACGCTGAAGAGTTGCGTGCAACTTCTCTGAGGGAAAGCAGGGGGTAGAATTGGTGGTACCCTGTGCTACCTTCATCCGCAGGAAGCTGGCTGTCAGCAGTAGCGTTCAGAGATGCACTAAGCACAAATTGTGGTTTTCTTTGTAACTTTGAGTTTCAGATGTAAGCGCAGCTGCTGCCATGGGCCCCCCATCCCGAGTTGTCTGACTTCTATTTTATCATAAAAGTAGGACGTGATAGGGAAGGGGTGGAGAGGGCAGGTATTGGATGTGAAGGGTTTGGAAATGCTCACAGCCAGGGTGTTGTCAGGGTATTCGTGCTGTTTATACATTTTGCTCTTGACAGAGAGGAGAAATCCTTTATTTTCTCCGTTCTCTTCTCTGCCTGCGATAGCTGTGCTGCGAGCGCAGTCTGACCACTATCCCCAGTTGTCTTGCATGATTAATTACAGCATCTGTCCTGTCAGAAGCTATAATGAAGAGGTCTTGATAAAAATTGCAAATTACCACTGGCAACAATCTTAAACTGCTTATGATAAAATGAAAATTAAAACCAGCAAGTGTCAAACCTGAGCAGAATCCTAATCCTGTTTGAGGCGGCGGCTGTGGCTGCCGTGCGCAGGCCTCAGCTGAAAAATAATGGAATATAGATCTCCAAAAAGTTGCGGATGGACTTGGGGGAAGAGGTACGACACCGTGTGAGTTTATTAATAATGAATTCAGCTTTCAATATTTCATTATCCTCAGATACTCCGTTTATTAAGTACAAATATTGAACAGCAAGAGGTTCTAATTATAAATTTATAGATTTCTTGGAGCAGAAAAAATCACGTATAAATGGAAGCTTTTCGTAATAGGCGTTAGCTGACAGCTACCCGTGCTCCTGATAGCCTTAGTGTGATACCTGGTAGCGTGTGGGACGCGGGGTGTGTATTCCAAGTGCCAGGAAGCCGGCCTGCAGTAGAAATGTTGCGGCAGAGGCTGGTTAGGAGAGATTTTTGTCTGTGCCGGTTTTAACCGGTGTTACGTAACAGAGGGAGCCATTTTATCGTTGTTTTGAAGCCGCCTGACAAACGTCTTCAGAAATAATTGGCAAACCGCATGTGACACTAATTGTGTATTAGTTCTGTAATTGTCATTTTGAAGACCTATGAAGTATCGCTGGAAAAATGTCACTAGTGATAAGAGTTAATTACAGCTGAAGTCTGTTTTCAACTATTTGCAGCGAGAAGCAGGTGTTATTACACTCATTAAATGATTTCATAAATCCTGGCTTTTATCACGTTTGATTAAGAGTTGCTGAACTACTGATGGTCAATTCCAGGAAAAACAGTTTTAATTACTGCAGCTAAACAAAATTAATCGTCAGGCAGGACAGTACATTTTAAATATCAAAATTTGAATCTGGAAGACTTGGAGCATTCCCCTGCTTGCTACAAAATGATCTTTTCCCTTACCCCCAATAGCATATTGCGGAACATCTCGTGTTTCAAACTGCACAAGTTGGTGTTCGTGTTCCCGAAGTCGAAGCGAATAACTCTGCTGTCGTAGGTCATAAATAAAACTGTTGATTTAAATCGCTTAATACACAATTTATACAGGAAAAATGCAATATTCCTATGATTCTGGTGTTGTGTGTGGTTTGAAGAGTATTTTCCGTCGTATCATTTACAGGCACTTAACTGCTCCCTTCTTTTCCTGAGGTTCCGGATGCTTTATCGCCCCGGTTAACCAC
This sequence comes from Chlamydotis macqueenii, assembly GCF_036417535.1. Classification (NCBI taxonomy): domain Eukaryota; kingdom Metazoa; phylum Chordata; class Aves; order Otidiformes; family Otididae; genus Chlamydotis; species Chlamydotis macqueenii. The sequence goes on from NC_141568.1 coordinate 19,375,865, forward strand.
GTTCTACTTTCACATTAACCCAGGTTGACACACGCTGAAAGAACATAAGGAGGTTTAATTTTTAGCTGACACAGGGTCATTAGTTTCTAACTTGGAGAACAAAGGCTTTTTAAATACCTCTATGCAACACAATCTCAATTTTAGATTGTCACCTGACCAGCGTGGTTTGCGGGACAGATGGATTAAATATCTCAGGTTTAACCAGAAGTCTTGCGCTGCCTCGTTTCAATGGGGACTGGCTCTTTGAATGGCTCCTTTTCCCATTTCTCACTTCACAGAGTGTTTTGCGGCACTGGACTTCATCCTAACCTTTCCCTCCCCCCTTTGTTTGGCTTTTGTTTTGCAACAGCTGTTATTATCGTTTTTGGTCAGCTGTGATTGCTGGAGGCAAAATAGGACCAGATGGTGTTTTGCTATGCATGAATGGCGAGTTAGAGGAGTTGGGATTGAATAGGCCAAGTTTGAATGGTGTCTATGCACCACCTGCCCTCTTCAGCGGCGGCGGCCGCGGCGCAGGAGCATGATCCGTCGCGGACCTACTAGAATGGGACGGGAACGGAGAGCGCCTCGTTGGGTTTTCTCCATATTTATTGATCTTCCATGCACTCGCGGCGTAATGCGGTGCACAGTCAATTTGAGTTAATTGGATATGACACAGCGTGTACATGTAATCTATCACTGTAGTCTCCTGGTACGCTCTGGGTTTCGCTGCCGCAGGAACGCGCAGAATTAGCCTGCATTAATAGGCTAAGTGGATGGAAGGGAAACGGGATCGTTGCAGGGCTTGATTTAACAGAATACGCTGTGGTTGTGAAACGGCAGCCTTGCGACTGCCAGAGATGCAGTTAAATACCAGCGTTTTGGATTTGATGGACTGGACCGAGTGTTTTGGCACAGAACAGAATACACCTCCTCCCCGTGCTTTTCGGAGAGGTTTGCCAGTGAAATTGGAATGAGCAGTTGGCTAAAAGCAGGGAGCGGCGTCGGCAGGGATGAGCCGGTGCCGTTCAGAAAGGGGCGTGTGTTTATGTGGAGGAATCCATTTCCTGTTATATTAAGCAAATTCTGATTACCAGCCCCTAAAACACAGAAATGAAACTCAGGCATCCAAATTGGGTTGAGACCAGCAAAGGGCTGCTTTGGTGTCCTAAAACTGGTCCTAGAGGTAGAATTTAAGTGTCAGAGAAAATTAAGATCTGTTATATCCTCTGTTGAGGTTGACTGAAGGACATGGGGTGCACAGGAGTTGTGTCTGGACGTTCCAGAATAAAATACATGTGTTACAAATAATGAATAAAATACGTAACGATAATGTATAATTGCTTGAATCGTTGCAGCAGTTGGGTGTTTAAAAGCCTGCTTCTGTACGTAACGGGGGGCTGCGATGGTGCTGTGCCTGCGATGGCAGGAGCTGCTGGCGCGGGGGCTTTGTCTGTGGTGTCAGGTAGCAGAGAAAGCTACTTTATTATGAAAATTGCATCCCACTGAAAAAATGCTAAATATTTTCAAGTGCCTGTGGGAAAAGCTAGGTTTGTATGAAAGGATTTGGTTCTTAAAGTCACCCAGAAGTCAGTGCTTCTCAGGTGCGTCTGAGGGAGAGAGTTTTCGATTACAATAATAAAATCGTTCAGAGGAGAACGCATTGCTGTGAAAGAGCTGCTCGACACTTCAATAGATACGCTGGAGATTTACCACGTGCCCTGTTTACCTCTGTTAAAAAGTGGAAGTGGTACTTTAAATGGTGGGTTTTAGCCAAGTTCTTGGAGTATTAACATCTTCAGCCTCTCACAAACCAAAGCAGTGCAGTTTTCTGGCGAGGTTTGAAATGAAATCTATTTTAATCTTTCAGGTAAAAAAAAAGTTGACTGGCTAACGGTACTTGATGTGGCGTAGCACTTTCTGCAGGTGCCATTTGTTCTCTTTGCCCTCTGGGAACGTCGTTCCTGATACAGCCACCTTTGGTCTGCTATTTTCTCCAACCTGGAGCTGTTACAGTACTTTAACTCCATTGCTCTAATTGAAACAGAAAGGCTTTGATCCGGCAAATCACTTAAAATGAGTGGATAATTCACGTATGTAAGTGACTACTCATATATTTTGTGTTACAGTTGCTCAAGTGCGTTCGTAGATCAGGGGCCTAATTACAACGCGTCGTATTTGTTTTCCAAATAATTCCAAGTAGCGATAATAATAATTAGAACCTAAAAGTAACATAACCAAACTTATGTTTCCTGCACTTTCTTTTATTAAATTGTTTTCTAAACAAGTGACAGGTGTGATTTTCAAGTATAAGTATCTAGCCTTTATCCTGGCTGTGCGTCATTCCTGGCTGTGTAAGGAATTCGCCACCTGGCCGGGGTCTCTGTGCCCGGTCGTTCCGCGGAGTTGCTGCTGAGCACAGGTCTGAAATTGCAGCTCCTGACCCAGCAGGTGCCTTCACCAGATATTTGTGTTTACAAATCAGAGAAGTAAACGCGGGCAAGCACAGCACCATTATACCTACTGGCAATATTTGGGAAGCCTCAAGGGGGGTGCTTACTGCAGGCTGGTTTGTTTCTAGTGCTGTATCCCGTGAGGTGCGGATAACGAACATTGACGCTGCGTTAGCATAAAGCACGTACATAATAAAGGCCATGCGGTGCACTTTTCTCACGGGTGGTTAGAGGTGCTTCCTTTTGGAATTGGTTTTGGTGTTCCATGCACCACGAGAATTGACCGTACAGCATGGATATTTTAAACATAATAAGTAGCTGTGCTGTTGATTAATTTCTTTCCTGTTCCCAATTTTGGAAGTGCTGAAAATCATAGATCACTTTAAAAAATTTTATTGAAAATTCTTTTGGAAATGGAATTTTTGAAAATGCTGCCTTGTCAGCTGTGGATCAGGGGATTCTCGCTGCCGCCCCGGTGAGTGGGTGTACGTATGTGCGTACAGGTAAACATAGGGAAGAATGAGGCACGCAGTGGGGACTTTTTGGGTAACATCCTAGGTGCTTGCAGCCTGGGCCGCTGAAGGGTTTGGTTCCTGCTTCGCAGGCTGTGGCACTGGCAGAAGGTAGATGGAGCTGGTGATAATGATCGTCCCTGTATAAGCAGACTTTCTCCCGCATGATACCGTGGCAGATCAATCTGTAAGCGTTTTGGCCATTTCCAGCAGATAACGTATCACAGCCCATCTTGAGCTCCTGGTGGAATACCCATAATTCCAAGAGTCAATTCAGAGATACTTGTGTTTCTGTAAGGAAGGAGAAGCCTTTCTCTTTTTCTTCCTTTTTTTTTTTTTTCCAAGTCTTATCATTAACTTCAGAAAAACGGCCAGAGCTAGCTGGCTTGGACAAGTTAAACATCTTAGAACAAAAATAGTGATAAAAATGTAATATTCTCACATTCACTTCTGTTGAAGTCTGCTGAAGCTCTACTTGGTTTTGCACCCAAGGCTGAGTTTGTTCTGATTGTTTCTTTCCATTTTCAAAGCTCAGCAAAAATTACTTGGTAGGTGACTAGGCATCTCTGCCAGTTCGGCAGCACAAGAGGCAGATCCCCGTTGGGAATCGCTGCTGGGCCGGCTGGTGGACACGCAGGCGGTGTGTGCGAGTCCGTCGGTGCAGGCCCCATCCTCATCCCGTTTCACATCACTTTAGTGTTAGAAGTCAATGCAAGATACAACTGGTAATTTCGAAGGGAGGAAGATTGGCTGGTTGTGGAGCGCTGCACCTTCCTGGCCCTGTTGCGCTCGGTTGGGAACCGCAGTCGCTTCTGCGGGGCAGGAGATCACGTCTAGGCGGCTAGGCCAAATTCTCTGCGTAAGCAGCTCCACTGAGCACTGGACCTCTGAAAAATTAAAACCAACCTTGCAGAGCACTGAGGGCTAAGTAAGCGGTCATGAAGCGGGTATAAATAACCCCAGTGATTTCAGGGGACTTTGGGTCAGGGCGTCGCTGAAGACGGGCACAAAAAGGCAGCCATTACGAGTGTGCTTGTAATTTTGTCCAACAATCTAGGAATAATGCTTGCAGAAAGAGAATTGGAAGGAGAGGGAGGAACAGCAATTTTCCTCCTGAATTGAGAAAATGAAAGCTGTTGGGTGTAGCAAAGTGTTTTATCCGGGCTCAATGCTTCAGCGTGTAAACAACTTCCGCGGAAATCTGCAAAGTGACTGTGCAGCGCTTCTGGGAAAATAGTCAGGATTCAGGTGCATTAAGCAAAATGATAATGTTGTTTGACATTGGTTAATCAGTAACAGAAGAGAAACGTAATGCTTTCCTTTGATTAACCTTCCACCGTGCCACATAAAGTCAATGAAACCAGAAATGCTTTGTTCTCTTTTAAAATTTGCATAAATTATTGCGGGGTTTCGTTTCGGGGACCGGTTCTTCCCCTGTCATTATCTGTATATTTTATCTGCAGTTTGTTTGTTGCTTTAGAACAACGTGTTTGTCCACTGTAGACAAAATATGCACTTTGTTCAGTTCCTTACTTGAGGTCACATTCTCTTGAGGAGAACAAGTGTGGGTTGTGTAGCTGTCAAAAGAGGTTTTAGTGCTTGACCCTGGGCAGCATTCAAAGCCTGGGTCTCTCTTTTTTATTGCTTTTCATTTTCATTGTTTGTACTTTATACTTAAGAAGGGGCCTCTGCAGAGGGAAAAGACCCTGCTTTGGTATTCACAACAAACAGCCTTCTGCTGAAACACCTCCAAAGCTTTTCACGGCAAGAATTGGGAAACCGCTGCTCTGCGTCAGCCTCTGGTGCGGAATCCCGCCCGCGTATGGAGGAGTTGGGATGGGACGCGGTGGGACGTGCACCTGATGGGCAGAGGTGGGGTCAGGGACCCGTAGATGTTCTTGCAGTAAACAGAAAGCCCCGGAGGTAAGTAAGCTTGGATGCAGTGTGGTTTAGAGGGACGATAGCTGTTGAACCGGATGCTCACTGAAAAGTTGATGATACAGTTTTATTTGTCTGTGCTCGCGCCGAAGTTGTCTTACATTTTCCACAGATGGTGTTTATATAGTGTACCCAAACTCGGTGCTAGAATTAGCCGTAAAAAAGCCTGAGGTTTTGTAGAATTATTCGCAATTACTATTGTGTAATGGGAAAGTGTAAGTATTGTATTACATTTTATTTTACAGAACTATGGTGCAATTATACTTGGTAATGCCTGCTAACAGTATGAGCTGCCTCATTTGTAAAAAATGCAAAATCCTTGTCGTATTCCTAACCGAACGTGAGTTTTGGCTAACATACAAGTGTAGTAAAGGTGGATTTCTAGTCCTTTCCATCCCGGGTGGCAAGACTGTTGGCCTTATCTTTTTTATCTTGGGTAGTAATTCATGGTTTTCCAGGGCCCTTCCGAGGGAGCCCGGAGCACAAGAGGACCAAACAAACAGATGGAACAAGATAGCGTGGACCTGAGCGGCGGAGGAAGGTCACCTCTTTGGAGGGTTACACAACTGTTGCGTGAGCCTCTGCGCGGCAGAGCATGGCTCTCGTGTGGGGTCATTTCGGGTGCCACCAGATGGGAAGGTGGGCAATGAAAAGCAGGAAATGGAAGTAATCTTGGGAAAAGGGAATGAATAGATATTTTCTCATCTATGTATCTTGGGATAGACTACGTATACATGTGTCCCTTGTAAGATTCGAAGCCTGGGGAGGAGAAGGAGGGACAAGAGAGAGATGATTTCCAGCCTGCAATCCTGCACTTTTGAAAATATGGGTTGCTTGATGTTTATCTTGCTGTTGCAAAGCATCAGCTTTCAAATGGCAATGTCTTGGGGTGAAGGGTAGTTTGATCTTGGGGTGGTAGATACTGCAGTGTGGCACTAATTTGTCTGGTGGCCTCTGAAAAATGAATGGTCACAAGGCAATGAGGAGAGAGGTGGGATGCGGCGGGATTGGTTGGAAAATGCCTACAAAAAGGAAGCGGTTCCAGAGGGCTCACTGCCACCTCCCTGTGGGTGCGGGTCGGTCGGTGAGAAGAGCAGCATTGCTAACGGCACGTTCAGCTGGCTGGTGGTGTGACGGATGTTGGGGTTGTGATTGAGCGTGGGACACCAACCCGGCCTGGTTGTGGTTCAGCCCTCACTCTACAGTGCAAAAGCCTGTGGTCAGGCCTATTGATATTCAGGTGATACTGAGCCGGCACGTGTTCAGATGTAAAATTCTACTCAAAGATTTTAATTACAGACACTAATGAAAGCCCTGATCAAGTCCAACCAGTCTAAGTGTCCCACAGGCACCCATGGCCTCTGTCGCCCTTTGAACCCGGAGATAAGCTGATGATATCTGGGGCCTGCTAAGAGACCGTTCCTGGTTGCCAGTGTCCTGACTCTACCTTGTTTCTCTTGGGTTCAATGACTCTTAAGCACACGCTTAAAGTTAAGCTCCTTATGAAGTACATTCCTGAGTAGGAAACATAATTAAGGTTTAAGAACAGTAGAGAAGCCTGTAACTGCTCATAATCCATCTCATCTTTCTCCAGACCTTGGAAATAGAAATAATGAGAATTCCCAGAGGATTTATGTTTTACTTTAGTTTTTGGTTAAGGATTTCACTCTATGAAAGTGAAGTGAGAAGAAAAGTTTGTTGCAGGTTTTAGTTAAAAGTGAAGCAGCAGATTAAACAGGTGACTTCATGAAAAGCTGAACCAGGTTGCTGTTATTCTTGGTGATTAATTAAAGTCTGGGAAGTTTAAGTGCTGATAACTGTATCTGTTTCTTTAAAACATCCTCCTGGGTTTCCTATGTGGAACAGCACAGGGTGCTTCCATTTCCATCCGATGGTTTCAGCTGAGTGCCGGTGGGGTTTTAGCCATCACCTCTTGAAATCAAGTGGAAGGCTTGCAATGGCTTTGGTGCTGCTGGACCAGATCTTGACAGAGCAACTGCAATATGTTTATTAAAGAAAAGAATTAGTACACCTCAGAGCTGGGTGTAAATGCCCACCGTGAGCGCGGTGAAGGCCGCTTTGACTCAGAGCCCAGCGCGTTCCCATTCAGCTTTGCAGCACTGCACAAAAAAATTGTGAGCAGTACTGAACTTGGGGGAAACTGGGGATGTGTTTGGTGTGGAAAGAGTTGGAAGCTGAAGTATGACTTGACTTAATTCCTGTATTTGTGAGTGCAGCGTCTCGCCTTCCATACCGAGGCGGTTTAGCAGCTAGGCATTGCAAAAAAAGATGCCGCCTCCCCCAGCCCAATATTTGGTCACAAAGCAAAATCAATATTGCTGGGATTTTTTTGTCTTCACATAGTGGTGGGATTAGATTCTTTGCCCTACTCCTTTTCCCAGTCCATCTACAGCTCTATAAAGCAATACAGGTTTGCTTAAAAAAAAACCACAACCAACCCAGCAGCATAAACCAAACCCAACTGTGTTCATGGAAGTGTTTTGTACATCATAGCTGCTGCTTACCATTTTTATTCACCTTGTGTTTATAGAGAAAGCCTGTCTTGGTATCTTGAAGGCGCCTTTAATGAGTACACATCATGAATTTTCCAACTGCTGCTAGATTGAAAATTATTTCCTTTCTATTTGACACAGAATCGGGTTATTTTACATCTTAAAAGGTTCTCGCACACCTCCCCGGCACCTGGGCTGTAAGTGAATGTTGGCTGTTGTACTTCGAAAATGAAAGTCGGTAGATTTTACTTCAAGCCTGTTCAGCTAAATAAAAAAGTTAACTTTTGCTCAAAACCAAAACTGCCACATAGCTACTGTACTCTCCGCTAAAGACCTGCTCTGACGTAGTCATGAAGGTCAGATCCTGCAGGCCTTGTCTGTTAGGCACCTGTGCTCGCCATCCCGTTGCTCTTGCAGAGCAGATAGTCAAACCGTCGGACATCCTTGTCAGGATGCTCGATGCTTATGTGGGTTCAAGGTGGGTCAAACTTAGCCGGGAAAACCCATTCAGGTTTATTCAACACAAAGACAACACTTCTGGTTTGGGAAGCTCCTTAGATAAAATTTGTTGGAGGCTGGAAGGCCATCTGGGAAAATACCATGTTGTGCGTTTCTTGTGCTTACTCTCGTCTCGGAGCAGCTGGTTTCGGGCGCTGGAGAATGGGCTGGGTAAACCTTTGCTATGCCTGTTTTTAGGTCCCTGCAAAGGTTACTCTGCCTTTGGGACGTTTCAGAATGGGGAACACTTTTAACAAGCCTGTCAGTAAATTAGGAGCTTTTTTCTTATTTTATTTTTCAAATATTACTAAAATGGAGTACCACTCAGCTTTGACCTAACCCTGCTCTGCTGACCTGGCTGAGTAACTCTCAGTTTTGAGTTGTACTTCTCAGGTTTGGCAGGAGGCTCCTGTCTGTAGGACCATGTCTGCTGTTTGATCACGGTTAAGCAGACGACTTCACTGACCCTCCCAATTCAGTGTAAGAAAATAGCGCATATTTTGGTCATAACCCTGTAAAACTTCCGTTTGCCTTTACAAATATTTGGAGTGAAGAGGAATAATGAACTTTCGCTACCCACATTAAGTAGATAATTAAGAATATGAATATTAAGAAGCTCTGCTTAAGGAGTTACTGATGGACTTGCTGCAAGCTACTGCAAATAAAGTCTGCAAGGAGGAAAACAGGTTTACGATTTAAAGATTGTAATTAAATGAGTGAGAATTTGTACCATTTCCCATTCACATTATATTTGCAGAAATAAAGGACTTCTGTCACACAATTTAGCAATTACTGGGGTAAGAGAGATTTATCTTTTCTGTTGTTAGTTGTTTTGGTGATCCTACAGTCAACGCCAGAAACCAGCCAAAACTCGTTATTTTTAATGTCGGTTGTTGATATGCTTTATAGTCTGGGCAAACGTGGCAGAGATTGGTAAGGACACTGTCCCATGGAAGACATGAAATGACCATCTTGTTTCCATGGCTGAACAAAACGAAGCAAGAAATCTGCTGGAGAGCAGCACGCTTCCCAGGGTGACCCTCGGAGAGCGCAAATCCTCCCAGCGTCACGGGGGTGACGCTCCGAAGGGCTGCTGGTTTTCCCTGGTGTGGTTCCCCGCACTTTGAGCACTTTTCCAGTGTTCCCACTCCAGAGCCTGTTGGGCGGGCTTGTGGTCAGACCACTAATGGTGGCCTTTGAAAGGGTTCCTTGAAATGGAAGGCTGGGCAGACTCCTGGCTGTTCTCAGGGCTTAAGCGATGCCTGGCGCCCCGAATCTAACATACACTCTGCTCGGTGTCCATATTTAAGGACAGATTTGCAGAGAAACAACTTGGGTTTTAGCTAGCAATCGCATATGGCTGCTCGGTTTTTGTACGAGGTCTTTTCAGAGAGATCTGAGACTTGCTTCCCAAAACTCACCAGCAGAGACTACGATGGCAGTTCTTATTAGGAAACAAACACAGCTCTATTTATGCAGAAAAGCTGTCTGTTCGTTAATGATCTTATATAGGTAATAGCTAGCAGTAGTGATGGTAATTCATTGCTTGGAACACATTTACCCAAAATACTTGTATTTATTTTCAGAGGAGATGACATATACTGACTTGTTAACTGCAGAGATAAAGAAATATCTGTTGTGTTTTACAGAACAACTGTCTTTATTCTCTCTTTCCCTTTGTCCCTTGAGCTTTAGAGTATGACTATTTAATTAAAGATTGAATGAGAGACCAAGTTTAATTTTTTCGAAACAATAAACTCCAACATATTCAACAATGTCTCATGCCTTCCTGGCATTTTGACGTACGCCTGCAGCAGAGAGTCTATTGAATTTGGTATGTGACTAAAATCTAACAAAGAACACTCTCTGCTGAACTCTAAATCTGCTTGGTTAAATCACTCAGTGTGCTGTACAAGTTGTACAGCTGAAACTGAAAATAAGCAGAGCCCTTACAGAACACAGCCAAGAAGCAGCTTAGCTAAAATTCTCAAGACATGACTTAAGAGCTTTGGGGCAGTTTTGACAGTAGAAAACCCACTGAAATTGTTACTTTATGGGAGTAAATATTTTTTTTTCTTGTAACTTATTACTACTCCATTACTATTTAAATTAAAACTGGGAGAAATGTGTTTTGTTGGATCCTTGCAACCAGTTGCTGCAACGGTAGTTATTTGGGTAAATACATCATTGCAGTAAGAGCCCTGTCCAGCTGGGACATGGAATTGGCTCAGCATTGACATCCATACAGTTAGACAATAAATCCCTCTTGTGCAGCATGTAAAAAAAAAAAAAACCAAACAAAAAAAACCCTCTACTGAAAAATAAAAGTCCTCTTTTGCATGTCCACTACATTTGTCTGTCAGACTGTTGTCTGCTGGGAGGACATGTCCATGCGATGGCACATTGTAAACAGTAAATAGAAATTACTACGAGACAGCACGTTATCACATTTAAATAAGAAATAAAGAAAATAGGAGGCAACACTCACTGAACTTTGAGAGATATATAAAGACTTCCTGCTAGACAAGGCCTAGAGTAATGGGCAAAAGAAGATGAGAATACTCTCAGAAATCTGGTGAAATGCTGTTTGTTATAAATCCCGGGCTAAGGATTCAACTTTGGTCAAACTCTGTTGAAAGCAGTGATTGGAAAGAAAAAGTGAGGCTATTTATGAGCTGTTTAATACAATAATCTGAAGCCGTGTTAAATCTAAATGACCTGTTCCACATGGAGATTGCACCCTGAATTATATCAGGGCAGTTATAATGAAAAGAGCAGGTGTCCTCTTGCTTTTTGGTCAATTACTATAGTTAATGAATGAAGCAATTTTTTTTTTTATTACAAATTAATTACCCACGATTGTTCAGCTCACTTGCAGCATCTGTTTTTCTGCAAGGGCCTACTTTTGAGCCCAGTTTTTTTACAAGTAGGTCATCTGTAATGATGGTAATGGTTTTCAAATAGAGGGAGGTAGACTCAGACTAGATGTTAGGAAAAAAATTTTTCCAATGAGAGTTGTAGAACACTGGCACAGGTTGCCCAGCGAGGCGGTGGATGCCCCATCCCTGGAAACATTCCAGGCCAGGTTGGCCGGGGCTCTGAGCAACCTGATCTGGTTGGAGATGTCCCTGCTTCTTGCAGGGGCGTTGGACTCGATGGCCTTTGAAGGTCACTTACCACCCAAACTCTTTTATGGATCCTGTGATCTAGGGCACAAAGAGCTTGATCCAGCACCATGCATAGGAACTTCTGTACCCACAAGGATGGGAGATGAGCCCCAAGGTCAGGATCTGCATCCTCTCATGTTTTAGACTGGAACTATTGCGTCTGCCTTGGAGCTGAAGTCTTTCCACCTCCTCACTTTTTGCCAGAGCCATGTTTCTCAGCACCATGTTTCTTTCCACCGATGACCATCACTAGCAGCAGAACGATGGGATTAGTATAAGTACAGTCTCTGGCGTCAGGCTGTGACTTGTGCACATGTGTAGGGTCAGTTGCCTTAACCACTGAAGAAAGAATTCCTCTTAAGTACTTTCCCTGGCTGGCTGTCCTGATGGCTCTTTCTTTTGCTGTACCCCAGCCGAAACGCTCAGGTTAAGCGCTCCCAGCCTGGTGGGATCTAGCCCAGACACATTGCAAAAGCTCCTCATGGCTCGCTGGGCAGTAAATACCTGTGGTACTGAGCCGCACTCCTGCCACCTGAAGACGTGAGCTCAATAAATGCATTATTGAGTAAAACTCTGGTTAGACTAGGTCATCACAGTGATCCCTTCTGGCCTTAAAAATCTATTCTCTTAATTCTTGTTTACCCTAAGGCCATTTTCCCCCCTCTAGCAATATAAATGGATCTTAAGTTTTGACTATTTATACCCTCTTTGAGGTAGCTTTGAGTGGTGCCTCAGTAACCTTTGTGTAAAAGAGCATGAGGAGCTCCGAGTCCCTCAGTTGCCATGGCCCCCTCAGGTTGGCTCAGGGGCTGGAGTTTTGCTCGTTTCTGTGGTTTTTCTATCTGATCAATACATATAGACTGCTTGGGAGTCCTTGTTTCAGTATTTTATTAACATTGATTTATGTAACTTTGCTTATGCCTTTTGTGCTGGGGGTTGACTAATTAGCGACATAACCAATAGATCCACCTGCCTTTGGCACAGGGCTCAAATCCAGGCGTACGCCTTTCCCAGATGCGATGTGAAAAAACACCAACCTGCGGAGAAGCGGAAAGAAACCAAACAGTAAATCTACAATGGTCCAGCTAGAAGCTTGGAAATGAGTCCTAATGGCCCACAGCTGGACATCAGATGTCTCTGTAGGTTGGTGAACCTCAGCTGGTGTAAATCTGGGTGGCACCGGGAGCTCCATGGGGAAGTAGAACAGCTTGACCTAAGGGCTACTTACTGACATTATTGTGGCTGTGCCTCCAAAATGGGGTTTTCTGCATGAAAACATGCAGAAGGGTGGCCCTGGTGAGCAACGCATGCACGCACACTCTATTAGCAGCCTCATGTTTCTTGTGGTCTAAACATGATCTAATAATCAATACAAATTCATGGTCGGTGCTTGGATTAGATGAACATCTACTTGCTAATCTGCTTTTAAACTGCACAGTGGCTCTTTCTGTAAGCTTTTAAGGTCTTCCCACTTGCAAAGCAACAATGGCAGCTCCTTCCTGCCAGTGAAGGAAGTGCTGCTTCCAACCATCGCTGTCAGCTAGGCTGATGTGATGTAACTCAGGGGATCTTGACGTGGAATGACATTACTGATGCGGTGTGTGAGAAAAAGAGAAGTTTGCATCTCCTGGCATCGAGTGCTCGCTCCCCATTTCCATAGCGGCCATGAGGTCCAGCCATCAGCAGGTGATGGGCAGGGTAGGTGTTTGGAGGAGCTGGGGTGTTTCCATTTAGCAACTTCAAATCTCATTAGCAAATTTTCATAAAGTAGTAATGCCATGGCAATATTAGTCTTATTAATCCAACATGAGAGCCACTCTCATGACAGAGAAAAGAGCCAATAAAAGCCTTTGGTTTTGTCCGAACTAACAGCGCAGGCACCAGTGTGTTCTTAATGAATGCAGAATTTTAATCTCCCCGAATCAGCTCAAAGCTTCGGAGTACGGTGAATTAATACCAATGGAAAGAGTTTGAAAGGTCCACTTTTACCTTCACAACAACTGCCAATACTTACTGAAATCAAGAATCATTTGGGTTAAAAAAAAAAACAACCAAACAACTAAACAAAACCCCAAAACTTTTCACTTAAGCCTGACAGGCAGAAGGGATTGTGTTGCCGTGTATTTCCAGATAAAAGCAGCATCTAGAACGGCGTTTCAGTTGCTAGGACGACTACCTCAGACGTGTAGAAGGGAAATAAAACCACGCAATGGATCAGCTCAACCATCAGCCTCGGCAGCAAAATGAAAAAGCAGGGCTACGGTGATTTCTGAACTGTGCTCATGCTTGGCCAACGCTTGATCTGAAAAGAAAAAAAAAAATTGGGCCGCCATCTATTTGTAATTACGTCTTCAGATCTTAAATCTTGTTGTAAGGAGATAAATGGCAAAATACGTCCAAATGGTTACACATTTTACAAGACACTGGCTTTCCTCTTGCTCTGTCATTTTGCTCATGGTCTGAAATCTGTTTTGCCGACTACGCCGTCTAAAGCCCATCTGAAAAGAGAAACCACGTTTCGCCATACGACTGCAGGCGGAGGGAAAAGGTGCAGGGCAGCACTTGCACTTCTGCCATCTCCCAGCTGGTCCCGTCCCATGGGTCACAGCAAGATGGACCTTTGTGCTCTCCCCAGTACAGATGTCTTGCCCTAAACTCAAGCTCCCGTACAAACACAGGAACGTAGAAAACCAACAAATATAATTAGGTGTTGGTTTCTCTTTACTATTTCATCAATTAGTGGTTAGTAAAAAGATCAATAAGGTGGGATTTTAATTACTTAGAGACCATTATTTACCCCACGGTCCGTCACGGTGAGGCTGGTTAACCACTGCTTGTGTAAGGGATGCTGCTCCTCTGAGTAACTGCTCTGCGGTTTTGTCAAGAGACGTAGATAAATGCTTCCTAGAAGTAATCAGTTTCTTTAGTTTCATGCTGCATAAAGAGTTTCTGACTTTAAAGGCTCTTTTCATGAGTGGGAAAATATGAAATCAGTGCCTTTTATCTGAATGAATCTTCCGGCAAGCTCAGGGTTTAGTGTGGGGGCACCGCAGGCAAAATGGAACAAACGCAGTAGCAGAAAAATGATTAAAACATGATAAGCAAGGTTACAGAATAAAAAAATGAGAGGAGAAAGAGTTGGAAAAGTGAAAACAAGAAATCTGTGTGATACTAAAGGGTTTGTCTTTTTTTCATGTTTACTTCTTCTGTGTTCATAATTTTTGGGTCCATCATCAATCACTGTCAATTTGAAAAAGTGCTGTACTTAGGGTCATTTATCCAGGGCTATTGGAGGCTAAAATTATGCAGTTTCAGTCAAATATACATGAATAAAGACTGTCATTTCTGATTAATGGCATGTGACTTCAGTGTCTTACAGAATCATCTTGCCATCCAAGCTTTACAAAAAGGTTATTATGTAAGGCCTTTTCCATAATATATCTACTTTTCCTGTAAGAACTCTGCAGAAGCCATTTCGCTGGCATTAAAATCAGCGCTGATGTCCCTTATTATGCCGGTCATAAGTGCTCCGCAGGTTTTGAGATGGCCAGAATAAGTAAATTTCTGTGGGACTTGAAATTACATTACTGAGGATGGTGACCGAGCTTGTGGTTTTGGTGCTGTTTAATAGTTTACTTTTTATTTTAGTTGTAAGAGAAAGCCTAGTCTTTTACTGGAAAAAAAAATATCCATACAAAACACTAATTTCTTTTCAAGAAAGCATCACACATGGCATTTCAGCATTAATTACTGTTTTTCGTGATTCACCATCTCCCTGTGCATAACGCGGCCCTCATATGCATTTGTCTGAGAAAGGAGAACAAGTGAGAGTTCAGAAACTGAAGGGAAATGTCACAAAATGAGGGAAAGGAGCTTTGGGAGGGAGCTTCTCTGTCCTGTTGCCTCCCATTGCGTGTGGCAGGGGCAGAGTTTATGGTCTTGCCCGAGACCTTGGGGTCTGTGGGTGCCCGCAGGGGATGCTGCAGGGCCGTCACTGTGAGGGCCCCTCTCTTCAGCTCTTCCTGGTGCCAACAGCAACACCGGTGGCTGCAGGCCCCCAGATTCCCATTTCTACGGCAGACGTGATAGCGGCGAGCCTGTATTTATTAGCCATCACAACTTTTTTTTCCTGGTGCTGTTGCTGGTAATGTGTGCTGCTCCGTTAAAATACATAAGGGCTTCTCTGAGTCATTGTTCTCACATAGAAACCTGGAATTTTTTCTCCTCTTCCCTCAATGCCATTAGCAAGCCATATTTCCTCACTCGGGCAGCCGTAAAACAGAGGAAAGCATGATGAAGGAGAGGAGTATGAAGGAGAGGAGTATCAGAGGAACTGAGGTGCCTGCTGAGAGCCCTGTTGCCCGTGGGGCTGAGCAGGCAGTAGGGCAACTCCATCCCTGGGGCATCTTTTAAAAATCATCTTTTACTCCCCCTGGTCCTTAGAGAAAAATTCCAGTGAGCAAATATTCCTGTGAAACAGCCTTCCCTGGTCTTTCTTTTCTCTGTATGCCCTACACATATGAGTTGATACCAGAAAATGGGATGATTCCACGTGCATCTTCTAGAAGAAGAGTTTTCCAGTCTTGTCGTAAGCCTTTGGTAGTAAACCCCAGCAAAGCAGTGAGGTGAGCTTTGGTGGGAGGAAGTGGGTTGAGTAGAAGGTTCCCATGTCCATTGCTGCACCTTTCACAGGCCTGTGGCTCCATGTAGCTACTATTTGCTAACTGCACTAAAACCTGTAGTACAGCTCCATGTGTCTCTGCACACAGTAATAGAAACAGACACGGGATAATCCAGTAGAAAGGCCTAACAGCCGAGTGAATCGATATTTATCGTATCATGTCAGAACAGAGCTATTGGTCCACACTCTCCCCCTGGAACCTCCTGGTTTTACTACTTATTGCTCTTTTTTTGCTATGGTGTATAAACCTGGAATTTGTAATTCATGTGAATTCCCTACAACGAATGAGAGGAATGGCAACAGCAAGGAGTATAAAAACTAACACCACGTGGAAAAGTATTTAAAAATAAAATCTTTCTTTAATCTTTTGTATTTCTCAAGAGGATTAAGGTAGAATTTTGTGTTCCTGTGTAGGTGCACAAAACATTTCTACACTTCTACATTTCTATTTTGTTTGTCCAGATTACTTTAATTTTGTGGGGAATGTCCTTTGACCCAAATGGAAACACGTTTTTCAGAATAAATGCTGAGACAGACAGAGTGCTCCTTGGGAACTGTATTTCCAGCCCTATGAGGTGCCACTGTTGGGGAATGTGCTGGGAGCTGAGCACTGCCCCTTGGCAGATGTATGGTTCCTGGTCTATGACAAAAAAAAAAAAAAACAACACTGGAAGAAGCAAGCAGCTTTGGGGTGGGATAGGTTTGAAGCCCACTGCCTCTCCAGGAGGCTCTGTTAGCTCGACTCTTAGTTGCTCTTTTGTTTTTAGATGTTTCTTTTGTAGAAGGCTTCTGTTGCTCTGCTTCCTGCAATGTTTGAGAAGTTGCTGAGGTGCCATCCTTGACTTCCACCTCCCAACCCAACCGAAGGTTCAAGTGTTTTCCCTGTATGTTGCAAATTTTGATCACTATGTGAACGGTCAAACAGACTAGATTTGAAGGAAACTTCCATAAAACGCACCACTGTTCGTAAGTAAAATGTCATTTTCTTCCATTTCTTTTGTATTTATTGTTCATAGTGCTGCTAGTAGAGAAAAACCCGTGCGTTTGGCTGTGATAGTGCTTAGTGGTTAAGAGCTTCAGACCTGGTCCATGAGCTAATTCTATAATCTCTCACCTTCTCCTGAGTAAGTGACGTGTTAGGGGAACATGTTTCTACAGGTTCTAAACGGCTGCAGAACGTCACGTGACAAAGCCTTGGTCTGCTAGGACATTGCAGGAGCTCTGGAGGGGGGGGCATGCATTTTGGGAGATCCGTTACGCAGTAACTGCCTCGAGACTTTGGAGGCTGTCACCACTTACCTACATTCATGATTGTGTTTCTTGTGAATTAGCCTATGTGATGTGCACAGAATCAAAATTTGCTAATATATGTACATGTCTATTAATGTCTGTGAAATATGCGCACACAAACACGCTCATGTATGATGTCTATTGTGTGCATTAGTGTTCATTACTAGCAATATTCATGGTTAAATTTACCTACTGAAAAAAAAAAAGGTAGCGCTCAAAATGTGAAGGTCTTGCTAGGAAAATAAATTACGTGAAGGAGGACAAAATCAGAACAAGAGGAAAAAACCAAGATCACCAGCCAAAGGAAAAAGATTTTGGGTGATCAATAGATGACAACAGTAAGAGTAGTAAGGAATGTGCAAAACCTCCTATTTGCATTGCATAGTGTGACATTGTTCTATTTTATGCTATTTTTTTTTGCTATTTTATGCTATTTTTTCTCTGCAAATCAAATGGCACCCAGAACCATGGCATGATATAGTTAAGTCAACTCTCATCCGTTATGTTTAAAGACAATGACATAGGGCATCTGCGCTATAGGGCCGTACATATTTCTTGTGGCTCTGATACTATTAAAGCTACTTATGTGTCATGACGTGTTTATTTACGAGCTCATCAAAGCCACTTAATAACTTTCTCCTGGTTCCTTGTTTACATCTGTGCGGTACAGAGCCAGATTGTGCAGCCCCCAGCCACGTTGCTGAGCGCTTCCTCATGCAAGTGGTGCCCCTGACATGAAGGTTGCGCAATCTGGCCTGTAATGTATCAAAATACACGGGGTCAGGATCTTATCATCTGCAATCATGTAAATCTGGCTTTAATCCTTTTAAGTTCCAAGTGAGGTACGTAGATATAAATCAGAGAAGTTTGATTCGAAGAGGAGCCACTCCGATTGATGCCGAGAAGCTCAGGACAGTTGGATTTGCAATTCAGAAATTAACATCACCACAAAAAAGGTTATTTTCAACACTGGCTATTTAAAATATCTCTCCGTGCGATATAAGCAAAGAGAATTATGTCAGAGTTGGAAGCAGGAAGGTTTCAGAGTCGCATGTGTCTTAACCTTTACACGGGCTATGAGTACATCAGCTCCTACAAGACGAACTGCATTATAAAGTAAATAGATCTGCTTTAAAGAAAGGTCAGGACACATGTTCTGCTAAAATCTAATTTCAGTCTATTGCCCTATAACCTGCTGCTCTCTGGAATACAACAGATATAATAGTAAAGAGCCTGCATTTAATTATCTGTGATAGAAAGCCTCCTTACCCTCCTGAGAATATTCACAAGAATAACAAGGAATTCTCAAAATACTGTATTTACTTCTTTATAGTGAGTGCGTTCTGTTTTAACTGTCTTTTCTGCTTTCTGGAAATATTCTAGCACCTCTTGTACCCTTAATCCAATGTTTTGTTACCTCCGTGTCCTGAAAGACCAGATTGTTTTACAGAATAAATCAAACCGCGTTGTATACTGTTAGCTAGCGGCAGGTTCCTGCGAGTGCATTAAGAGCAAGCTTTGCTCATCGTCCTTACACATTAGCTGTTTGCTGCTGCCTGTGTTTGAGATGAATTACATTAGGATTCACTAGCTTAACAGTAACATTAATTTTGCCTGATACAAGCCAGAAGATCTTTAAAGTGAAGGGTACTCGCTGCAATCTCAGCGTTCACCTGGCAGAGAAACACCTAAGGATAATGTGCAGAGTTAAATAAAAAATAATTAAGATGGGCTTAGTCGTGTTATAGCTGATGTAGCATGCGGTCCTGAATCAACATGTCATTTAGAAAGGAGATGGATGGCAAGTGAGCTTTTAATGGGGATCATTCAAGCACCTGCCTGAAATGTTGAAACAATTTTCAGGAAACAAAAGAGAAAAACACCTGTCTGGGGCTTAGATCCAAATAAGGAAAATTTTTGTTTCGGGTTTGGCACTGCATCTGTCATTGCAAACAGGCATGGACAAACTATGCTGAACTGAGAGCAACTGGCCTAATTCCTGAATAAATTAGAGTAACTCCACCAAAATACGACTAACGTATCCCTTGGCAATCTATCTCACCTGGGTCCCAGGAAGGCCTGTCCTGGAGGATGCTTTGAAACTAAATGCCCCCTAAGAATCAGCATTTTAGCAGAGCTTAAGAGTGATTTTTGCAGATGAGTAAGGATCGATGCCCTGCAGTTTGCCTTCGGAAAATAACCGAGCTGACCACATTCACAGTACATGCTTCTTTGTTCCTCCATCCATCACCTACTCCGCTATCTTAAGGTGAACGTTCAATAAGTTGGTGAATTAAAACTTCATATATTTGTACATATACTTCCCTGGATGGCATCTTTTCCATGGAAGACAGTGATAGTCATTTAAGGTAGTGTTCTGCCATCAGGTGAAGCTCATAATTCCCACCGAAGTCCAGGGTGTTCTGCAAAAAGGAAGAAAATTATGGAAAAGGAAAGGAAATTAAAAAAAAAAAAAAAGAAAGAGGAAGAAAAGGAAACAGGATGGCTCCTAAAGCTGTCCCAGGAAAATGAAAAGCCTGTATACCTACATCTATGAGCAGTTTGGGAATTGAATTGGAAATGCCTACAAAATTCTTACACAAAGAGGTGTGACATTCTCTTTTCTTATGAAATGTCTCACTGTGTTATTGTCTTGTTGCAACGTGCTGCTTTGGCAGAGTTTATAGCAGCAGCTCCATGTGAAGAAGCACATCGCTTTTGGTATCATTGCACATTTGATGTTACAGCCATGAAGGTCCTCCTTGCTGCCAGTCCCCCAGAAGCTGAAGCACATGGAAGGTCTTGCAAGAATCGGATGATTTAACGTTCCAGGCACTGCATGGTGATGAGCTTGATAACGCTCTTTGAATCTTTCGTGAAAAAAAAAATTACAAAATGATAAGTACTTCTGTTACATCAACTGTTTCCAGTCTTGCTGCTTATCGATTTCCTGGCCATGTATCTCCAAAAGGCCTTCACCTTCGGTGAAAAGCCACCGTACAAAATGAGTTACTGGGCCATGGCCACTGGTAAAGGTAGATTTATTTTTTAAATTTTTTTCTTGTCTTTTTCAGGGATCGCCACAGAGCCTATTTTCAGTCTGGGATTGCTCTACCACGGCTTTGTGGAGGAAAAGGGCTGAGGTGACCCATTGTGGGGGCAGGGGGGTTCTGCGTGACCTCCCTTGTGGACATTCTCTTTTCCTGTTTGGTAAGTCCATAAAACTATTGCAATCTGATGCACCTTACAAGTATAAAAAGATGTTAAGGCATGTCACTGTGCTAGTGAAGCTGGTTTAATCGTACCCAAAGGAGAACAATAAACTCCTCCTAGAAGCAAGAAAAATGCCTCTAATTCTCCTTTAGGGAGCATCTATATAACTAACTTTCCTATTCCAGTGCAGTGAGACCTAGCAGTCTCTGCAGGGACTCCTGGTTTTACTGTTTCAAGTTTTCTTAGAAATCTTAATACTTCCACACAGGAGAGTTCCTCCTGGGGCATTAAAATACAGATCCCTAGGACCTCTCTTCCACGTCTTGCAAAATTAATGGTAATTACCAGGAATGATTAGCAGGTTCAGTGCTTATTAGTCTTTCTTACATTTTAAAATTCTGAAACAAATGGGTTTTTTTCTTCCACTGTAACTGATCATTTTAATTTCCCTTCTTTGTCTGTAATAAAAATTGACGTTAAAGGATGCCTGAGGCAGTGTAATGAGAAAATGAAATTAGTTTTTCAGTTGGCTGGTCAAAAGCATTTTATACATGATAATAAACAGTTTATTTTACTCTTTTGCTCATGACATAATAAATGATAAAAACATTTTCTTGAAACAGATATTGCCCAGTACATGCAGAGAGCTCAAGCCAGGATCTTTTCCATTCATGGGGTCACATAACAACTCTGAGGAGCGTTTGCCTTCTTGATCTGCTTTTCTTAACCTTTTTTGGGCTGTACGCAATAGAGGTTCGCTACCCTGGGAATGACTGAAAATTTAGGGCTTTTTAATTCCTTCTTTCTCAGAAATGCACAGTCAATTACACTGTGTAACCTAGGAGTAAATCTGTGTCAAGGCATTTTGGAAGAGGGGCTCAATTTTCTATAGCATCCTTAAAGCCAAGCCAAACCCTGTATTTAAACCAAATCGTGCTGTTTCATTTGCAAACCGTTGAGAAATAGAGGGAGCCGGAGCAGGAAAACCACGCAGCCAAGGCATCCCACCACACGGGATAAGCCCATTTCTTCCTCTTTGTCTTCAAAATTGGGAAGGAGAGGAAATTTGCGTAGTTAATAGTTTGCATAAATTCTTGATTGTCAAGCTCTCCACTGATTTCTGAGGCCACATTGAGAATGTTTGCAGATAAGGGGAAGAGGCTCAGATGGTTGTCCTGGGTTCCGTGGAAGTCTGTGGCCGCTCTGGGATTTGTGCTTTTTCAGCTACCTACCCCTGCATCCACATTTTGTGCAAATTGTAAACGCCTCTTCTGCACAGAAGCTCTTTCTGAAGTGAACGTCTGAGATGCTTTAAATTGTTTAGATTGGTTTAGATGGATTATAGCGGCTTCTTCAAAGCAAGAAATCAAAATAGGCTAGTGGGGAGATGAACACGTAACATATTGATAAATGTAGTTACATATATGAACTGGGCAAGAAAAAGAGAGAAAAGCTGAGTTTCTTACACATGATTCTTACAGTTTTTGACAGCTCGAACTCCCACATGCTTGAATAGTTCAATACTGGATTAGTGTGATGCCTGCTCGGCGGATCCTGTGGGGCATAGACTCGGCAAGAAACACATCATTCAGGATTTTGGGGACAGCTTGTAAACTGGCCAGCACTACTGGCAATCCTACTCCAATCAAAGTCAAACTTGAAGATGGAATGAGTGGGGAGAAAAAAAGAAGATCTTATTCACACTCCCGTAATTTATGTTCTAAACTGTGATTAATCCATTTCTGTAGGATAGCAGCAGTGGAAGAATTATTTGTAAAATAATATGAACTGTATTAAGGAAGCTAGAGTATGCTTAATTACAAAAGCAAGAAGGAAAAGCAGAATGGACATGTAAGGACTGAACTGAAATCCTGATTATTTATTTCTTTTTACTGAAGCCCATGGCAAAACTGCCACTATGTTCAACTAATCCAGCAGGTTACCTATTATATCAGGGACTGATTTTTTTTCTGTGTTCAGGGAAATGGCAGATTCTCACTTGAGTACATACACAACTCATTTGTAAATGACAAACTATTGTGTTGAATTATACTCTTTTGTTAAAAAAAATAAATCCATTGTTGAAAAGCTTTGGGATCTTAACTACTGCATCAGTAATACTAATATTCCTGTTCACACGTTAATAACACCACTTCTATTATGTGCCAAGCTAGGTTTCACTAGAATAATCAAGATTTAAGAACAAAGAACCTGTTTGCATATTCCTACTCATATACATTTTCCCGTTGAAACTGCTAGGAGTGCGCATGAAAGTAAAGATTGCATTTTTTGTAAGACTAAGGTAAGACATGCTGCATTTATATAATAAGTGAAAATCTTAAAATAAAATGTGGGTGTGGGTATGTATTAGAAATGAAAACTTGGTACTATAGTGCTCATGAATACAACAACAAAACCCAAATCATGATGCGATAGATGGAAAATGACCATCAAGATTTAAAATAAAGAATGACATAAGTTTATGTTGGGAAGACTCCTCAAAGGTTCACATGTTCCAGTTCCTGAGGGCAAACCCTTGGGAACTACAGCAGACTATACCAAGGTGGTTTTTTTCTGACAGATCTTTTGAGTTCATCCTCAAAAACCTTGGCAGGGAGAACCCTTGCATCTGCCCAGCATCTCTGCCGCACAGGCAGCCCAGTGCTCTCCACCGTAACCATCACATGTGAGTCCTCTCCTCTGTGCCAATGTCTTCTAGAGACTTTTGAAGACTACTGCTGATCTCCTCTCCATATTCTCGTATTCTCCCCACCTACTTTCTGCTAAACAGTACAAGTTTAGTTTAATTTTTCTTCATGAGTTGAGTGGGATTCAAACCCAGCTGATGTCCCACTTCTCAGCAGGACATGATAGAGATAATTAAACAGCAGAAATTATTAATGAGGAATACAGTAATCTATCCATTCTGTAACATTGTTAAATCACAGTGTATCTGTTGGTACAAATGTGACCTGCTTGGATGGATTACTGGGTGAGATTTGATGGCCTCTGCTCTGCTTACAATTACAAAACTTGTGGGAAAACATCAGCTAGAGATATTTCACAACTTTTAGGAAGCAGCTTACTTGCTGTCCAGATAACTGTGTCTCACTTCATATGTGCGTACATGAGGAAGCCCCAGGAATGTGAAGAGAAATGTGGTTCATACATTTGAGGTCCATTTTCCCTGCTGAGTAATGGATATTCCAGTTTTCAGTGCATCCCTACTGGGATGAGGCCGTGCAGAGTCTGACCATAGCCACACTTCCCCACCTCTAAATCCAAATGTGAAAGGGTCTTTCCTTGTCTTGGCCACAGCACAAATGTAGAGATGGTGGAGGAAGTCAGGAATATGACATTTCAAATCAAGTTAATGTTGTGAGTAAGACTGATTCCCTAATTTATACCTTGAAATTTACTCCATCAAACCACAAATGAATTACCTTTGTCATTCCAGATATATTTCCTGAGAGTGATCTAATTTTGGAGGAGGTTAATTTGCCTTCTTAAATGTCTCAAAATGACATAATTATCCAGGCATTTCCTTCAGATTCTCAGAAAACATTTTAGCAAACATGAGCGTTGTGGCAGCAATAGCAAACTTGAACCTTACAGAGCTACAATTAATATAGGGATTGTTCTACAGATATTCCAGTTCTTTTTTCTCCAATGGTAAAAATTGGGTGAATTTCTGAGGAAAACATCATTTGTGCTATGTATTTCTTGCTTTTATAAGATCTTAAATAAACGCTAAATTCCTGAAGGTTGTTTTTATTATTTCTATGAAAAAAAAAAAATGCAGCTGTTCCTAACTAATTTTCTTGAAAATGAGCAAATTTATGTGTTAGCTAAAATAACATCTACCTCTGCTTAGCTTTTTATATTGAAATATCATTTTATAGATATTAACCTCAAAATATTTTATTTAATTGAAGTGCTTGTCATAAGTTAGGTGACAAATTGAGTTAAGAATTTCACCTGGCTGCCCCTTCCTAGGGTGTGCAGAAGAGGTCGTGATATCTTCCATATATCTCTGACTTTCAATAATTTCCCAGGAAGCCCAAGGACGAGTAAAGTGACCTCCCTTTTATTTTAAAACTCAGTTACAGAAAATAGAAATGTGGGAGGAAAAAAATAAAACTTTTTTTGGAGAGGACACAACAACTTTTTTGCAAGCAGTGTTACTTCTCCCTTTCCGGCTCAGCCCCCACTCATGTGTGGTGTCCATATGGATGAGGTTTATGGGCATCTACGCTCTTCTAACACATCCAAATATTTACCCTGTGCATTTCAGTACGACATCATTAATTTTACTAACCGCCCGTTCGCTGTAAGTGCCAGCTGTCTTTGAGTTTCCGAGGCACTCGGATCCGATAAGTGAGCTCTTGTGTTAGCGCTGTGCCGGTCAAAGGTCCATGTCAGGTCAGGACCTCTGCTCTGTGGGAGAGATAAACTGATTTAAAACTACCAGGGAAAAAAATGGAATTTATAAAGCTTATGAAATGTCACGAGACATGTTGCAGCCTTTTGGACAAATGCTGAATGTGGTTAACCTGGAGGAAATAGGAGGAGATCAAAAGATTACCTGCTACTAGAAAAAGGCCTGGTGCTAAGGACGAGCGGGACATAATGAGATCTTTTTTTGGCTGTATCAGCAATGATGCTTCGATTTCCTTGTAAGAGACTGGAAAGGTCTAATTAGGAACATTTTTTTTTCCTCTACAGACTCAGCTTGTGAGCTTTATATAGTACAATAAAAAATCCAGAGAAATAAACCCATCATATTTAATTTGAATTCGCAGTATAACATTTGTTAATATTTGTCTTTTTTTAGTTAAGTGGATAAATCACAAAACTATTAAATATGCGAGATAGAAACCGCAGTCAATTAAATAATAGCTAAGGTACTGTGGCAGACATGACTAAATTGGTGTGTTATTAAGATTATATACACAGCATCTGTGGAACAACATCGCAGCTATGTGCTGTGAAATTAAAAAGGAAGTTTGCTGGAGTCCCAGCCACCGAGATATCTTGAATACAAACCCTGAGCCTTCACACTGTCTGGTCTGAGCAAGTCCTGCAAGTTGTCCCACAAAGATGAACTGCGTCTTCTCATATCTCTTTGTACCAGCTGCCACCAAGGGAAACAGCAGGAGACCCAGGTGGAAGGTGCTTAGGTGCAGTTATCCCCTTTCCTCATCAAAAGGTTGGGCCCCTGGGGAGGCTCTTCCTGGACTCACGGAAAGGCGACAGCCTTCGAAATAGTACTTGTCCCATTTCAGAGTAGAATTTAGCCCTGGATGTTCAGAGGTTCTTCATCTCTTCTCTACTTTCCCAAATAGGAAGCACTCACTGCTGAAGTTCGAATGTGACTTTTAAAATCTTTAATCAAATCCTGTAGTCAAGATTCAGTGGAAAGATTCTTGCTCTAAATAGGATTTTTCCCAACTGACAAATCTGGCACAACATTAAATGTGTCACAGCAGAATTAGTATTATCTCTTCTCAAGTTCTCTTCCTGAGGTTTCTTGATGTGAACAAGTGAAGGTATTAGGGAAATGTGAACTAGTTAAGAAAATGTAACTAAAGTGGGGACCAATTTAGAACAAAATCAGAAATAAATTTACTGTATACATCGTGATAATAAATATCTATTACCTTTTTGAGACATCTGTCAACACCGGCAGGAAGAGTTATAATGCTGTTTAGGAAATAATTCTTGCAGGTTTCCATCCACCTGAAAAAAATGGAACAAAATAAGATCATTCTTCTGCCTTGTCTTCTCCTAATAAAACAGGAGATGTTGCATATTTGGACTAGTAGGAGACTGATTCTGCAAAATCTAAACTAGATACAATTTAAAGAAAATGCTTGTGTTTGAAATTGTAACCAGACTCAGGGAAATCAATGGCTGTTCAATCATCAAGAATATTCTGAGATGTTTTAAGGTGGTACTTTGCAGAACTTGTTCCTGAATGAATGCAAAAGACTTTTATTTGGTCTCTTACTCTTCTGTAAGATATTTGCACGGAAATAGAATTCCTGGGAAGTACAGCCCAAAGACTGCGTAACTCCCCATCTCTAAAGCAGATAAGGAATCTCACAATTGCAGCATCTCCCCAGGTACACTACGCATGGATGGCTTTTGTTTCTGCCCTGCCAGCCTTTCCGGCTCATACAAAGTAAAATTGCATTATCTTGGCACTTCCTATTTCCATTTCTGCATGGCTAGATTGCTTTTCCCCTCCATTTTTGTTAAGAAGGGTGAGAACGGTGCAGTTTTGCTGAGCTTGGCCAGGAGATGTTTCTTGCCTATCAAGAAAATTAGGCAAAAGCACGACCAGACAGGTGTGCACGTTTGCCATCTTGCTCAGCTCTTGCAGTGCAGGCTCCTTTGTCGGGGATAATAACATCAGGGAGATGACCTTGCGAGGTAAACCACACATTTATTCAGTCGCTAAGCTCTGCTAGCATCTTGGTTGAAGTATCATCTTTGTCAAGCCCAGAGATGTAATTACCCTGAGAGTTAATGCTAATTGGTTTATTGAGTTTAATTGGATATTATTAAAAATGCTGTCGTCTTATGCAGGAGCCAAGACAATATTCTTCTAAAGGAAGAATGGTGATTCTCAATTTATCATCCATATATAACCTTAATTTTAAATTGTTTTTTCACACCAAATTTTGGATGAACAAGGTGCACCACTGAGGACATTTTATTTTTAGTTCTGCCTACTACTTGAAGCCTTTTCCAAAGTTTTGGATGAAGAACTTGATAAAATAGTTGATGATATCGCTAAGGTTAATTACCATTTCAGCTACAGCAAGAGACACACTGTAAATGATTTAAAGAATAATAAAATGGTAGAGGTGAAAAGAGCTGGTAAAGGAGGTTTCAATCGTCATAATGAATAACGAGTTGGAATAATTAGACAGTTTTATTGATGATTATCAGAAATTAACATGTGATCTCACTAAAGAGTTTCAACTGCTCTTAGATGAGATTACTGATCAGGTTTTGAAAAAGGGGCAGCTTACAATTAATAAAGATATTTTTTGTCATTGCTAAGACTGCAACTCAGTATGATATATATTGTTTAAGGACAGATAAGTTTAAATGGTCCTAGATAAAAATGGAGTTAGAGTTTTGGTTTCGGAAGTGAAAAGTAGAAAAATGATAACATTTGGGCTCATTTACTTGTTTTTAAGACATACTAAACCAGCACAATCCTTTTTGGGAGTCAGAGTAAAAATATATATATATATGTATTTTCCTAAAACAACAGGAACATCTTGGACATATGGTTGGTTAGACAGCTACATTATGGCTGGGGAACTGAAATTCTTAGGAACCGTCCACAAAGTCCAACTCTTCTGTGCCACTTAGAAAGACTTTAAAAAAATAACCCATATTTTATTCTGCTACTCTGATATTAAAAGGGATGGAGCGATCTGGACTTCCTTCTATTTATTTCATTTCGGATGTAATAGGTTTTGACCAGAGTCCTAAACCCCACTCTTTTGCTAATAACGTGAACGAGGTTGAGATGGGGAGGACACCGGTAGCTTCTCTTTGAAAGCTGGCTAAATCCCAATGCAGGCCATGCTGATTTCACATCATCTTCAGTGCTTTTGCATGTAAAATTTTGCAGAATTGGGTCCAAATATGACAACATGTAGACAATGGAGTATATTGAGCTTCCCAGTTGTTCAGACTGTATGATGGTGTAGCATAATAAAGATAAGGATGACAGAGTGTAAATCATCTGTAAAACTTAATTTAAGCTTTCTACTTAATATTAAAAATATATTAGTATCTCATTCCACTCTAAGGCCTGTTTAGCTGGCTCCCTGTAGTGTCTCTGACTCACAGTTACTAAGGCAACTCTAGAATTGGAGGGAGCAAAACAATGAAAATATTTATGTTATTTACTTAAAGTGTGGTAGTTCAGCCCCAATCGGAACCAGACTACACAGTCTCTCTCTCACTCCACCCTCCAAGAGAACAGGGGAAGATAATATAAGAAAAATGGCTCGAGGTTTGAGATAAGGACAGGGAGAAATCCTTAAAGTTACCATTACGGGCAAAACAGACTCGACTTGTGGAAAACTATTCATTTATTTCTAAAACTAGCAGGAAGATAAGACAGGGAACAAGACAATCTCCCCGCCACCCCTCTATCTTCCCGAGCTTAACATTATCTCTGCCACCTTCCCCTCCCGAGCAGCACAGGGGGGAAGAGGGAATGGGGGTCGCAGTCAGTTCATCACACATTGTTTTACGCCGCTGCTTCATGGTTGGAGGAAGAACTCCTCACATTCCTCCCCTGCTCCAGTGTGGGGTCCCTCCCATGGGCCACAGTCTTTCGTGAAATTGCTCCAGCATGGGTCATCTCTTCCGCTGGGTGCAGTCCCTCCAGAACGGCTGCCCCAGCGGGCCCTCCACGGGCCACAGCCGCCTTCAGGCATCCACCTGCCCCGGCATGGGGTCCTCCACGGGCTGCAGGTGGATCTCTGCTCCTCCATGGGCCTCCCTGGGCTGCAGGGAGATCTCTGCCCCTCCATGGACCTCCATGGACTGCAGGGGGACAACCTGCTCCACCATGGTCGTCACCACAGGCTGCAGGGGAATCTTGGCCAGGAGCCGCATTACTCCTCTCCCTCCTTCTCACTGACCTTGGCATCTGCAGCCATTCCTCACAACAGGCTGGCAGACACCTCTCAGAATCCTTTTTACATCTTATTCACATCTCATCTCCTCTCCACTTCTTGCGGGCGGGCTGGGCTGAGTTGGGCCCGGTCTGCTGCCTGGCGAGAGGCCAGAGGGTGAGGCCTGCAAGGCCCATGAGGCCTGCGCCTCCCTCTCTCTGCCCCCACTCAGCTGCTTCACATCCTCTCTCTTTTTTTTCCTGTTTTCCCCTACTTAAATACGTTATTGCAGAGGCATTATCATGGAACATTCTGCTACCAATTGGCTCGGCCTTGGCCAGCAGCAGGCCCGCCCTTGGCCAGCAGCAGGCCCGCCCTAGGCCCAGCCGAGTCCACTGAACAAAGGGGAGCGACTTCCAGCAGTTTCCTACAGAAGCTGCCCCCCCTCACTATACAAAACCAGAACATAAAGGTATTTCTTATTTGAAGGTTTTTTTTCTTATATTAAAGATACTTAATGCATTTTAATTATAAATTTTATTTTTAAAAAAACCTTAATTATATAAAATATGATAAATTCTGAATACTTTTTATTTAATTAAACAATTTTTCTCCCAGATATGTAGGACAAAGAGAATCCATATAAGTATAAGCCAATAATTAATAGCAGAATGTAACTTGCATTTTAAAAGAGTTTGTGTGGGAATGACTTCACCTCTCCAGCCACACATAAACCTCTATCGTAAGACAAAAACTGGCATAACTGCCTTTATCAAGTCATCTGGATTAGAGCCAGAGAAAGCCTAAGCTGCTGTGCCAGGCTGCCCCTCCACCTCCACCAGATCTTCGCAGGTGGGCCCAGTAGAGCTCCCAGTGACCTCAGCTGAGTCTGATTTTTGACTTTGACTGAGATTGGCTGATGGGATGCCCCTTGTAAAGCAGCAGTAAGGATTTCACCCTTAAGCTTGTTTTCTTATTTTCTAGCTGGAAGTTGGGAGGATTTGAAACTCATCCAGGGATTTGAAACTTCAGCAGTTTCGTTTTCTTCTGATATACTGCAACCAGGCAAAAAAAATAATTTCAGGCTGTATTATGATCTTAATTCTTCTGTATAATGCATTATTTGCTCATTATTGAGTGATAATAAACATGCAGTCCTTCCAGGACTTTTTTTCTCCCCAAATCACTTTAAGGATGAATGCTAGCAATATTGGATCGAGCGCAGATTGTCAAATGGAATCATTTCAGGGTAAGTGGAGTTTTCTTTGAATTATGGCTGGCATCTTCGATAGACGGGTGTAATTTAAAAAAAAAACAAAACCCAAAACCAAACAAGGTTGGAGTTTATATCTAAGAGTGAGCTTAAAGGGAGTTCCCATCAGTCAGTAACTCTGGGGTTTTTTTTTGTTTTGTTTTTAATATGGATCTTATAGCAAAACTAGCCATAACAGCATTGTAAGATTTCCTGGATAGTATCTAGGATGATAAATTAGATTACACAAGTTAAGTGGCTATGTATGACCAGCAGAAGCAAAGAAGTTACATAAATAAACCAAAGTTAATTAAAACATTAGCAAATATAAATAATCCAAGGTTAGTGAACATTGTTTCATTTGAAATTAATAAATATGCAAAGGTGATGTTTATAATTAAAGCTGTAATTTATCTTCATGCTTTGCTTGTTTAATAACAGTGGTAACATAACGTTACATGCAGAAATGTAGTAATAGATTTGTTTAGCGCTGACATTATAAACAAATGTCTCAGTCTATTTATTCTAAGTTATGATACAGATTCTTTTCACAGGCATCTGATGGCCTTTAAACCATTTAAAATGAACTATATTAATGTAATCTAATCTTGATACTGAACATAACATTTCAGTTTGAATTATCCAGAATCCATGATCCATTTTATTACTCACAAAGCACTTCATACATTTATGATAATGGCAAACCTTGCTCTGTTATTTAAATCCCATTTCAGATGGGATTTTTTTTTTGTTATTTTATTTTTTAAAACATTTTTGGTAGTAAAATACAAATAAAGAAAAGTCAATGCTCAGTAAGCCCTTTCACAAAGCAAACAATTCAGCTTTTTATGACATTAGCAAATAATAAAGAAAAGATCTGACATTTACACTTGATGAAATTTTATGCCGTAACAGAGATGAAGAAAATGGAATGGAAATCACACATGATAAAACCTGTCCATGAAATTCAGGCTGGTCTTAAAAATAACCACTGCTAAATATTTTGGGAGTTCTCTTACTTTATTGAGGCCTGCATTTTACTGGAAAAATCCATCTTTAAAATTCAATTCTTCAACATGTATTCTATTTAGTTGGAGTCTATCTGGTAAAATAATAATGAGGGACTTCAGGGGATTTATTCCTGTAAGGAAGAAGGTAATGTAACATGGTATAGAAATATTCAAACAAAGGTTTGTAGGAATTAGAATTGATTTGCTATAGTAGTCCCAAGAGAAGGATTTAGTTTTCCTGAAAACTTCTGGTAAATGCTCTTGGAATTTGCATTCAATCAACTTGATTTTGAAGTCAAAGTATCGTATGGTCAGTCTAGATTTTCAACTCTTGTACCTACAGCTGTGTTTTCTGGTGTTGGAATATTACACGTGATGCTAGGAACAGTTACGCGTATTAACTTATTGCAGTGAAGTTTATTTATAGTTAATTCACCCTTTTGCATAGATGAGATCACTCACGTGCTTAAAAATAGCACATGCAAGAGGTGAGCAGCCCCCAGCAGCTTCCTTTAAATAATAATCTAAATTGATTAAACAGAGGAATTTTTGACCAGGCTTTGAAAGCACAGTTCAGGCTGGTTTTCCCCATCTACTTGGTTCACATCACGATGACACGGAGCTGTGGAATCAGGTATCCAGTCCCTACCCAACCCAGCGCCCTGCATATTAAAGGAAGATGGCTGCTACAGCTCAGTACTATGAATCGAGCTTATCCGATCAACTCGCTGGTCTAAAATTAAAAAAAAAAAAAAGGCAATAAAACATATCCAGTGTCTGAATACTAAGGAATAAATTAAAAGAACATTCTGGATTTTATGGGCTTGCTTTACATCTAGTCTGTCACAAAAATAAGCTCCGCAGTAATCGTGTGCGTATAAGGCCATTGTTAATAAATTTCCATTTTAAGGAAGCATTTTTAGAATTGTGTCATTCACTCCTGTGGGGAAGTTTTATCTTTTGAAAACTTCACCTTCAATGTCATACCCAGTAGAACTTAGTCCTTAATAGAAATGATGCATGAATATTTCTTTTCTCTTTGTATCTGCATATCAGCAAGGGATTTCAATAGGGATATAAAAGACTGAGATACGGCTGATGTTATGGGGGCAAAAAAGAAGAAAAGCCTCATCACAAAGCCCAATTTACTCTACAAGTGTTTCCTTATAGTACAAAAAAAAACCAAATGAGCAAAAAAACAAGTGAAGCATGGAATGTGTAGAAATTCACAAAGCTTTAATGAGTAAGCAAATAGGTTATAAACAGGTAAATGTGGTGCCATTTTAAAAAATGGCTTACAAGAAGGCAACAGAGGCAGATGGGTCAAAGATTGTGGATTTATGTGGTGGCTCTCACTGCAGTTTTGGTGTCCTGGCTAGAGTGGCCCTGTCAGGGTTTCGAGGCGTGCACACAATGTTTGGCCAAGAAGAGCCATTAGATGTAACCACAGAGGAGAATTAGGAACTGGGAGCTCCTGGCTCTTGATTTTCGGTCCCAAGATTGGCTCCTTCAGTTGCAGGGAACAACTTGTCACTGCTCAGAGGCATTTCCCTTGTTCTACGTATGAAGCTGGCAATAGGTTATTTCATTATCTTTAAAGAGATGGGGTGATATTCTTTAACTGATGACCATTAAATATCTTTTAAATAAGGCATGCATCTAGTGTAACTTTTGATTGTCGTTATTGTCTAATATTTAGTCCACTATTTTTTAGATGCTTCATTATCACCAAAGGAAGGCCTCCTAAAAGGTTGCTTTAAATACTGTATTTAAGGACAAAAAAAAAGGAGAGAACATTTTCACAACAAGTTAAACAGCAGGTTTCAGCTGTATCATTCTCTTTAAATGATATTTTATAATAGCAGAGAAAATAAGAAAGGTACTCTCAGAAGTGGTACCACACTATTTTCATGTTGATTGCAATAAGTGCTCAGAGTAGAGTGCATTCTGTGTGAAATCAATGTCTGCGAAAGGAGAAAAAAAAAGAAAAGCAGCACAAAGACTTTGGGGATTTATCCTTTAAGTGCCTCTCCGGGAACAAAGCGGTGGGCAGCCAGGGCAGGAGCAGAGCCCGGGAGGGAGGAGGTGGACAATAGAAAGGCTATGGCAGGGCGAAAGGGGTAACGCAACAGGAAGAGCATCGGGAGGGAACACCTTCATTAATTTTATCATGTTTACTTTCCTAAATCTTCTTATGTGTTCACTCAATCTTGATGCCATTCTGTGATATCCTCACAGATTTATAGTAAACATCTCCCTTCAGGAGAGTGAAAAAGAGATAAGCCTGTAAAAGGAAAAAAAAAAAAAAAAAAAAGACCAAAAAAAAGCACAACCTCACCCATCCGCACCCCCCACCCCACCCCCCCCCACCCCCCCAAAAAAAAAAAGGGGGGGGAAGAAATCTTGGTAGAAAGCTATCCATCACTGGTACTGTCTGATAGCACCTGGCACTGATCATTACAAACCTCAGATAAAATACAACCAGATTACTTCAATACTCTTTCGCTAGAGAAATCCTTTTCCCTTTCTTCAGAAAAACCTTCCCCCAGAACAGTTATTAAGGCAGGCCTAGGGAGCTGCGTTCCTTTCAGAGCTTTCATTTTTAGAAAGCCTGTTTAATATTTATATAAAGCTCATGTTAAGTTTATGCACCTGTCAAAATACTAAATTATATGATAGTGATTGCAAAATGAGCTTTTTATCAGGCAGATGTCTCCACCAGACCTGGAGGACGTAGATGTGGAGGGGCAGATCTCTCCTGCTGTAGGGTAAGGTGCTTTATTTAGGATAACGTGCCGGGAACAGGGCTATTTAACCCTGCTGCCTCCAAAAGCTCTGTGGAGTGAATGAGCTCTGATGAAGAACGCCACAGGAGATGGAACACTGGTAGCTTTCTCTTGAGTAAAGCCTTGTGAAGCATGAGTAACTACTCTAATGTATAGCCTACCTTTGGGTTTCCAAACATGTTCTTCAAGAGTTGCTTTCTTTGGATATCAGGTGGCTTCTTTCTCCAGCTGTGGCCTTAGGAGGGGAAAAAATAATGTGAGGATACGTTTTAAGTGGAAGACAGATATTCTTACAAAATAATTCTGTGATCAACAGAGGTTGCTTAGAAGCATTAAGGCCTGCCCTTGTCCAGCTGTAAATTAGAACAGAAACATGCTGTTTGATACTGCCGGGAGCGGGTCAGGGTGCCAGGAGCCCAAGCAAAAGGTCGTAACAGGAGAGGACGGAGAGGTGACAAATTGAGTAAGGCAGAGCATTATGAATACCACAACCCATAGGAAGTTTAAGCAGTTTGCTGTAACATTCTCCAGATGTCTCTGAATTTCTGCCTTCCATTTATGGGATGTCCGTTTGCCTTGGAGCCTCCTAGACTGCTCGCGCCTTTGAGCTGTGTGCCACTGAGAGATCTACAACGCAGCCTCTTGATTTCATCTTCAATGAGGAGTTCCCATGCACCACAAACTCCTGTGTGTACAAACCTGGATATATATTCTTCCAGTACCTTAAGGGGGCCTACAGCAAAGATGGGGAGAAACTCTTCAGCAGGGCCTGTTGTGACAGGACAAGGGGTAATGGCTTCAAAATAGAGGGAGGTAGATTCAGATTAGATATTAAGAAAAAATTTTTACACTGAGGGTGGTGGAACGCTGGCTCAGGTTGCCCTGAGAGGTGGTGGATGCCCCATCCCTGGAAACATTCCAGGCCAGGCTGGACAGGGCTCTGAACAACCTGATTTAGTCGGGGATGTCCCTGCTCCTTGCAGGGGGGTTGGGCTGGATGGGTTTTGAAGGTCCCTTCCAACTCAAACCATTCCATGATTCTATATTAAAAACTAAGTATGTTGGTCCCGGACCTTAGATTCTTGGATCTGGCATTTAGGAAACGTTGCACCTTGCCTCGAGCAAGGCTTCTTGTACAGTATCTTTTTTTTTTTTTTTTTTTAATGTATTTATTTATGAAGAATAAGCTGCATGGGCTTCACTCTGCTTTGGACAGAAATTCTTTGTAAACACAACTAAGAGTCTCTAGTCCCCGTTATAATAAACTCCGCTGATCTGAACAGGTGTATATCACAGTTGCTGCTTTTCAGTGGCACAGTGCTTCCTGCATGATCCACGGAGCAAGATTTCTCACACTGGGAGAAAAACAAGAAAAGGGAGAAGGTAAAATAACAGAATTCCTCCCACAAATGCAAATCCGTACCAGTTTGCTGCTAAGCTCCCTTGAACCTCTGTGCGCTCAGAAACCAAGATGGAAACCAGCAGCCACTCTCTGGTTGCCAAGTCACCACCTGTATTATCCAAAAAACACAGCAAAAATCTGGTAAATGTATGTTTGAAAGCATGCAGTTTTCTTCATAAGTTCTCAAATTCCAATATTGCAATATATTAGCATAACAGAAAAAATATACTGCCTGTCACTGGTGTGTACTGCATGTCTGTAGTTATTCCGGTCACTTAACGCATACATTAAATACTCAGTATGCATTTGTTTTGGTTCTGTGTGACGGATTATGAATTACCGTGCCACTGATATACCTATGCAAAAATACAATGCAGGAGATGTCTAATTATGACCCGAAGTGGAAATGAATTATAACTCCTCTTGATACTTCTCATGATTTGCTGCATTATAAATAACAGTGATTTATTACTATTTCACCTACTGCTCTGCTAGTGATGGATCATAACAGTAGATCATCATAATTTTGAGATCAGAACAGAGCTGGTTTTTCTTCTATATAATTCAATTTTAACTCCACTACTGAGGTTGTCGAGTATCACAATCCATCTACTTTATGTTACATTTTATTAGAAAGAAGATATGTTAATATATTTGGTAGCTGTTCATTACTAACATCTGTTTATTAGACTTCTCCATTAAACTGTCCAGCGTACCTTTTGATAGTCTCATTACGCTTTCAACGTGACCCACATGGCAACTACTGAGAAAAACAGATGTTCAAGGACCAGTATGGAAGTGGAGGCCTTGCCCGTTGGTATGTGCTGTATATTTAAAGCAAAATTGCTGTATCGTCACTGTAAATTTTCTGATCAATACAGTCGTAGCACCGTAGTATTTGGCTGTTCAATAAGACCCTTCTTTCATGCATTTGGTCCCTGGTAGCGCTTTATACTCAATTATTCCATATATTGCCCCCATGTTAAGACTGTTGGGCTGGGTCTCATCCAGCCAGTCCTCAAAGTGTGGGCCCTGGCCAAGGACTTTCCCTTCTCCTTGGTGTGAGGGTTCTCACTGCAGCAGGAGGTCTCTCGAAGTAGGGGCATCCCTGCCCTAAGTCCAGCCTGACCTACAGGAGCCCGTTTATACACAACAGATTCCCAAAGGATTTCCCTCAGAAGACTCCAAGTCTCCTCTCCCTCTCGATGCCACAAGATTCCTCTTACACGGTGGTCATCACACTCTGCTTTCTTTCTGATGCTTCAGCAGCATGCAATCCCCTTCTTGCTGAGGGCCCCGGCGTGCCACCATGGCAGATGCTACGTAGCTAACGAGAGGCTGAAGCAAGGCTCTCGCTGGCAGCCGATAAAAACTTTGTTTGGAATGAAATTCCCTCCCCAGAGAGAAAATAGCCTTCTCCAGCTTCACCGATGGCAAGGGGAGGAGCTGCCGGGTCCTTCGGTGGAACAGATCAGGCGCCATCAGCCATTGCGGTGTTTGCTGTGTGCAAAATCCTCATCGATAATGGGCTTGCTCGTCTTTGCCAAAGTACTAAACCTCAGCTGATATTAGGGGCTTAGGAAAAGGAGAGACACAGGCAGCCTGTGGTGAAGGAGTCTTCGTTTCTTAGTGCACATGGCCTGAAACACACAGTGGGAATATTATTTATATTTATAATATTTTATGTTTATATAAAAATTTTATATTTATAATATTTCTGGTAGAACGCTGGCCCAGGTTGCCCAGAGAGGTGGTGGATGCCCCATCCCTGGAAACATTCCAGGCCAGGTTGGCCGGGGCTCTGAGCAACCTGATCTGGTTGGAGATGTCCCTGCTCCTGGCAGGGGGGTTGGACTGGGGGGGCTTTAACGGTCCCTTCCAACCCAAACCATTCTATGATTATCAAAAACTGTCCTAGATGGCTTAATATTTACTTTTAAAGGCTATGAATGACTATTTGAACCTCAGATAATTTATTTCAGTATTTAATTATTATCTAAGTTTTTTTTTAAAAAAAAAAAAGCTTAGGCTACCTCTGGCTTAACAATCAAGAATTTGATGGTTACCTTCTTTCTCTATCATGTGTTTGCCCACAAGCAGACAGAGTGGGTTTGCTTCTTTGTTTGAAATTATTTCTGTGAGGATACTGCAGTCCATAGAATGTTTTCAAATTATTTTCTGGCTATTTGCATTTAGAAACTGGAGGTGTTCTGCCTGGACATAACACCACCTACGATTTCCCTGATGCCCTGTGTGGAGTAGTTACTTTTAAAATCTGGGCAAATGAATATTTATGATGCAAAGTGCATTTTCTATGCATAAATTCAAAATATTTTTTATAACTGTGTCTACCATTAGCCTGTAAATGTATGGAAAACAGGGACAAACAGTAATTGTGTGCCCCTTTGGTAATGGAGAGTTTCTATCACGTAACAGCTATTGGGAGACTCTCTTGGAAAAAAATATCGATGGTGTCAGACCCGCTCCTCAGAAGCAAGCCACCGAGGTTCACTGCAAACCTGCCACAAGGACTGACACCAAATGGCAGCTTCTTGAGAACCTGACAAAAGGAGGTGAGAATGGAGTGGGACAGTGTCCTGCATTCCTCACAAGGTGACTCCTCCTAATTGCAGCTGAATGAAATAGTACGGCAAAAGAAAGTAGCTTGCATTGTCGTTGTTGTTTGGTTGACGTGCTCTGTAGATAATGAGGCGTCACTCTCTGGACCTGTCTCTGGTGTCTTCCACAACTGCTAGCTTCACGAAATGGCCCTGAGAAGGGAGCACATTAACCAGTCAATTCACTTTTTCTTTCCTGTTATTATTTTTCTTGGACTTCTTATCCCCTGTATACGAAAGGAAATGCATATGAAGTTGTGTATCCAGTTCTTGTTTACTGAAGAACAAATCAATACAAGCATCTGAAAACTTTCACCCAAGCCAGACTTTAATGGAGCTCAGAAATCTGGGAAGAAATGAGTGAGTAAAAATAAAATGAAAAAAGAGAAA
Source organism: Chlamydotis macqueenii (assembly GCF_036417535.1). Taxonomy (NCBI): domain Eukaryota; kingdom Metazoa; phylum Chordata; class Aves; order Otidiformes; family Otididae; genus Chlamydotis; species Chlamydotis macqueenii. Next base: position 19,414,218 of record NC_141568.1, read on the forward strand.
ACCCTAGAAGTACATGTGTATATATACACAGTTTTAAAGCTCCTGCTTTACCACTGAATAAATAATTCCTTGAGCAATAATTTATTTTCATGCTGTTAATTAGAAGCATAATTAATTTTTGTAGATTATAAATAATGGTGCACAAAATGTCATTCCCAGCAGATCAAATGGAAATAATATAAACATTCTTAAAAACCCAAGAATAGCTTGCAATGAGGCTGATTTAAATTAGTTATGATTTTTTGTGATGTCTTGTACTAATGAAAACTATAAATTTGTGTCTGAAGTCAGTAATTTATTGGTAAAATGCAAGGGTTCATTAATCATTCTGCTTTCTCTTACACTTGGCACATATGGAAGGAAAATCTCTATGTTTATCACCGCTCCAAATAAACAGTAGCATAAGTAGATTATTCCCAACAGAAAGATTTTTCCCACACCCTAATCTCAGAGCAATCATTCACTGATCTAAATGAGCAGTTACTTAAACTGCTAAGAAGGGATGCTAATTAGCTAAGAAAACCAGGCAAGAGTATTTAAAAAAAAAAAACAACCCACAAATATTTTTTCCTGCTATCTTATTTCTAATGTATTATTTACTTTCTGTTTGCTTTGATGGCCTCTCCGTAACAATATCATACTCAAGAGTGTTTTCTTAGGAGGACAAGTTCTTACCAACTTCTCGACTCCGAAGCTTTGGTTTTGCCGTCTCCACTCAGCTGTGGTTACACCTCTCACCTCCCAGTTAATTTAGGGGGTGAAAATAGGAATGAACATGAGCCCGCTTTGCTCTCTGCAAGCAGGGAGGGTGGGTCTGGGTCTGCCTGGACTCTAAATGCTTTAAAACATGAGAATGTTGTAGTTTTTCTACAGATGTCTCAGGCCTCCAGGTCCAAATAGCTCCTAACAAGCTATGTGCCTTAGAAAGGAATCTCTCTTAGCTTTTGATGCGGAACACTATCTGCAGCATATGATGTACAAATAACATCAGAGCTCTGCCAGGCTTGTTGATAATGATGTTGGGTCTTTGGCTAAAGAAAAAAAAAAAAAACAAAAGCTACTATGAAATCAGATTGTTCAGATTTATTAGGTCTTCTCTGAGGAGCTCTCTCGGCACCCTGAGTGATGTCCTGCAGGCTCATCCGGGAAAGATGCTCTGTTTGTTCACCGCCAGATCCTGGCAGTCTCCTCTGATGATCTGGTCAGCCGTGGGGATAATTAGGTGGCACTCGGGAAACGTAAGGAAGGAGTGGTTTGTCCCTGAGCTGTGGGAATCCTTGTTCCTACAGCCTGTCCTGGGCACAGGCCTCTCCCTGTTTCGCATCCCAGCAGTGCTGAGGAGAGAAGGGTTGGTGTTACAGTCACGGCTGGCATGGGATTGGTGTCTATGTGTTACTCCCTGGTCAAGTGCATCTGGGTGTAAATACAATAGCTGCAGAAATGCTTCTGCCATTAGATTGCTGGCATTTCTCATCAGCCATAAGAGTAGATTTTTGTGCTTGAAGCATCACTCCATCACTACAACTTTGCAGTGCTAACTCCTGCTGCCAGGGAGCCATGCTGGTGTAAAACTGGTGATGTGTCCTGCAGACCACAGGGCATCTTATTTTTTGCTGTTATCTTCAGTACTGTGAGGTCCTGATAGCAGACATCATCATTTAATGGCTTTAAACTGGAAGAGGGTAGGTTTAGATTAGACATAAGGAAGAAATTCTTTACTGTGAGGATGGTGAGGCACAGGAACAGGTTGCCCAGAGAAGCCGTGGATGCCCCATCCATGGCAGTGTCCAGGGCCAGGTTGGACGGGGCTTTGAGCGACCTGGTCCAGTGGAAGATGTCCCTGCCCAGGCCATGGGGGTTGGAAATTGATGGGCTTTAAGGTCCCATCCAACCCAAACCATTCTATGATCACGTTAATCACCACAAAATAAGGGTAACCCAAAGTTCTCACGGATTAGAAATTTAGTTTTCAACTTTTGGTTCCTTTTATTCTGCCCTCTGACTTGCCATTGTTGAGGGATGTAAGGACAGATCTTTTAATGGAAAATATATGGACATTGCCAATAGTCAGCTAATAGCTGCAGGCAAGCTTTCAGATTTAAAATTTATGTATTTATTCCATTAAAAATGAAATGATTCTACAAGGCGAGAGGCATTGTGCAACAACAGCACTGTTACTGAGTGGATGGGACATATTGGATATGGATGAAATTCTTGAACTGTCTTACGTGCCATCATGTTCTTTCATCCCTGCCTCTAATTCCAGCAGACAAACAATGCTTTACAGAGCTGACCTCATCTGAGACATAGCTTATTTCCTCTTGATAAACTGCATTCCCTTTACACGCTCTTTTGCAAATACAAGAATCTAAATCTGTCATACACCTTTCTGCAAAAATCCTTCCACCTCGTTTTTCGCTTTAATTCTTCAACTAGAATTTTAGTATGTTTTTAAAATACAATTTCAAGAGGGTTGGCAAAGACAAGGTTCTGACAGATCTAGGCGTTAAGATTTTGCTGATATTTCTAGAAGGTGGCAAAAACTGTGTGTGATCAGTAGAAGCCAAATGTTGTTGAGCCCAGGAAAATATATTGAGTTTATTCCTGCATACAAAGATTAAAAATCAAGCACATGCAAAGTGTTTAGATTGGTCTTTGTTTTGTCTGTGAGCTGTGATTCACCAGTTTGGCATTCTGTTGGGTAGCCAGGCATCATCGCGAACCTTTGATGTACTCTCCATTAAAATGCATGTGCTGTACTTCTGGAGGATTGATGAGAGGTGGAAAAATTGAAGACGTAGTAGAAAGAAAACAGAATAAGAAAGAATTCTCATAGGCTACATAGACACAATTCATGTCAATGTGAATAAATACTTCATGTACCTATGGCTAGACAAAAACCACTGAGAGACTTCAGTGCTCTGCTGCATTTTGTCTGCAAAATTACTACCACAGAAAATTGTTCTAAACAAGACACATTGTGAAATAATGCTTTTGCGTTCAAAGCACAGTATTTGGACATCTGCGATTACGGGTTCTGTTCTTAACCGTGCCACAGGCTTATTTAAAGATTTCAAAAATTCATGCAAAAACCTGCCTGTGTTTCTTGTTCTGTATTGGTCGGATGAGAATAAAAATATGAGTCTGATTAGGATGTTGTTAATTGCCATTTGTGCAATGCTGTGAGGTCCTCTGAGAAAAGCACTGAAGACAAGAAAATAAGTGTTATTTAATAAGGATTTACGGAATGAATAGCCACGAGGCCTAAATACACTGACACTAAGGGTAGTTTTTTTAATGACAGATACCTTCACCTGCTTAGTTTAACTGCTATGAAAACTAGAAAAGAAGGGCTTGAAGTTGAAAAAGCATCCAAACAATCTGTGGTTTAGCATGAGTATTATTTTAAATCTTGACCTCCAGGTGAGATCTACCATTGCATAGATGCATGGTTTTATACAGTAATATGCAGAAATAATTGAGAAAGGGAAGATTCGGAGCTCTGTGATTGAAAGCATGAAAGGTCCCCAGAGCCTTTCATGTGATCACCTTTGAATAGTGCTTGGCTGTTATGATAGATGATGCTTTAGTGTTGCAATGACAGCGAAGCTCCTACTCTAAATTGTGGAGGAAAAAAAAAAAGTCAACAGAGATTAAATATATGTTCACTTACCCACAAAATCTTTTTATAAAGCTAGTTACCACCAATAGTCTTTTCGTCTGTTATCAACGATGTATTACTCATGTATGACTGCTTTCCCTCATGTCACAGCTAAATGTAATATTACATTTATAGCCACATAGCAATAACTATAGCAAATAACATTAAATTTCTTCTTTGAAGAAAAGAATTTGATTTTGAAAAATATCACAGAATAGAACCATGATGAACTTTTGTATTAAAATTCCAGACGGTGGCTTCTTATGGTGATATGTGTATCATCTCTAATTTTCTTTATTCTGAATTGTAGTTATTTTTTACTGTTCTGTGCCTGACTCTACAACTTTTATTTTGAGCTGTTCCAGAAGCTTTAGTGAATCTAAACTCTTATAAAAGTTAAAAACGACAAAATCTGGCATTTTATTATTAATTAAGAGGGGGGGAAAAACCTACATTAAAATGCCGGCCTCTTCTGCTAGCATCACCTTTTCCATATGAAAACTAGATGGAAGTATATTTTTTTTTAATAATGTGGAATCTGAGGGGGTAATTACTGGGTGGGTAATTGATATGACATACTACAGAGCTGCTCGGAGAAGCAGGACGGTCCCTTTTCCCTGTACTATTTGATATAATCATGAGGGTGCCACAGCATCAGCGTGTCCTTTCTGCAGGGCTCTGTGGCTAACCTAGACCAAAAAGCATATACAGAATAAAAATGGATTAATTTTGAAATGAGTCCTTCAGCAAGGTGCTCCTGTAAGATACCTAGTTTCATAATGCGAGCCATTACTAACCCAGCCATCAAAATATCATATAATTAAAGATTTTCTTTGCTAATTATTAGGTCACTAAATGTGTTCTGCCTCTTGTAAACCTAAGAAAAAGGCTATGGAAAACATTGTAGGAGGAGACTCGGAGAACCTCTGAAGCCCTTTAGAGGTCGTGCTGTACGCACCCACTCTTACGCAGGCAGTACAGGGCTACATTTAATTCAACGGCGCGGGAGAATATTCTGCATTGGTTGTATCTCACTGGGGTAACCAGCACAACTGCAGCAAAAGTTACATTAAGTTGATTCAAGTGCAGATTGTTAACAATTCTATTTTATGTGAGTTTTACATTAATTTTACAGGCTTCCTGCTAGATGCTTTTGAGCTCTGTGGGTTTTTTTTCAGTCCAGTCTCGAGCTCCTGAAATGCATACTGGTAGGATGAAATGAGGGAGGGGGGGTGCTGCTAAGTGCTCTCAGCTGCTGTGGGTGTGTCGTGTGCCCTGGTCTGAAAGGACCCCACCATGAAAGTCTTTAGAAAGAGGGAATTCAGCTGCAGCCTATTCCCTGATGGCAAACTGGTATGTTCCTGTTGGTGGCTGTTCACCTTTTGACCAGGATGTCTAAAAATTAGAGAGAAATGGAAGAGAAGGGGGTTTGACGGGCTCATATTGGAGAAATGCTTTACGAGAAGGATGAGCTCGTTTGATTTGTACATAATAAGCACCAGGTGCCACACCATATGCATCAGCTGTGTTACTCACCATCCTGAAAATTGTTGTGCCTGGCCTCTTGTTTTCCGGAATTGGTTTAGTATAAACTTCAGATGGATGACAAAACCCCAGGAACATTTCAGATTCACCCATTACTGCTGCCCAGAAGGTAATATGTATACAGGTAATAACGCATTCAAAGCAAAATAGCTGGTGCTTGCAGAGCTGTTTAAACCTCTGGATGTATATTTTGTTTAGTTTAAAGGCATTACAGGAATGGTATAATCTACTATATGAATAGCAAATTGTGTTTACGGAAATATTTGTATTTTATGTATTTTAGAAGTTCTTACTTGGCATCTAAATGCAAAACAACTTCATTTTTACTGGGATGACGTGGTCATGAATAGGAGATATTGAGCAATAGAATAGATAATGACCCATATGTAACAGTTGCCTTTAGATATACGGCCATGTTTACGGAGATTACGGGAAGGCTTCATGCGTTTCAGTGCAATTTGCTAAATACGACGTAGGATGAAATTGCTGCCGCTGGAGCACAGGACAGCTTTAGAGAAGAGTGGCTTAGAGGGGGAAAAGCCTTGTCTATTCACCCAGAGCAAAAAGCATTAGTATATTTAGATGATTGTTCTCTTGAAATTATTTACAACATTGCAATACCTTTGACAGTGAATTCCAGTTAATTGGTTTACCCTAAGAGAGCACTTGTTTTTCCAGGAAAAATAAACTCCCTTATGAACTTTCCCTGATGAAGTCTTGCAGATTTCTGTCCAATTTTTTCATGTGTGTTCTGTCATGTCAGCAACTTTATTTCCCCTCATCACGTCTTCTCCATGGTAGTACCTCAGAGTCTTTTCATTTTTCCTGCCCTGTCTTCTACTGGAGTTGTTTAATTTAGTATTTCACAATCTTTCCCCAGTAGCTCATAAGTTCTTGCATAGTTAGAGGGGTATGTTACCATGATATGTTACCACACAATTCCCTTTCTTCTCTTGTACCCCTAGAAAAATATGTATGTCTCTCTATATATATCAATACATGCTGAATTTAAAATAAGACGAACTTAACTATGAAAAGCCTGCATTTAATTTATGAAATATCGCCTGAAATGGAAGAATACATCTTTCAGTGGAAGTTGTGAACACTTAATGGAGACAGCTAATAGGATTGGCCCAGCATAGTTGCAACTAATAGCGTGCAGTGGGATTTTCAAAAGCACTAAAGGAAAAAATACTTTAATAGAACTCCCATACTTAATCTTCTCATTGTTGCTAAGCTTCCATGGTGTGAACTTCTAACTTATGTTAGGAAATATTCTCCTTGCTAGACTTGTGTTTTCAGGTTACAAAATTGGAAATTCAGTTTGGTAAAGTGTTCTTATTTTTTTTATGATCGCTTCCATATGTTGTGCTGTGCTCTAAATCATTGTAAGCCTAGTTTAGATATACATGCACCTGAATATGAAACCAGAGTAATTCTTCATTACATGGAACAATTAAGGTCTTTATGAAGCCTTCATGCAGTAAGTGCTATAATTTGGATGAACAGAAACAGGAAAAGCATTATATTCTAGCGTTCTTACGAGAGGGTGGGCCCCTGTGAAATCTGGCCACGGTAGCAGTTACATGCGTCCTTACTAGGTAAATACAGGGTCCAAATTTTAGGTAAGTGTTCCATTTCATGACAATTTAGTTAGTTTCCATGGAAATAATTATGTTGTCACAAATGAAGGGTGAAGATTTCACGTGCAAGATAAATAGGAGGAGCACATGGGACTTCCAGGCAATACAGATGTTTTTCTTTTGCTCTGTAGTAACAAAAGGCAACTGTAATCACAGCGGTGAAAGAGCAAGCTGTCTTTGCTGGAAACGCTGTTGGCATTCAGGATATCAACACCCTGTATTTCATACCATGCCTCTCAATACCTTTTTCTTTATGATCGCGCTTTCAGTGGATAATAGTTTTCACCAGTTACACTAGAATGGGGCCAATTCTTTAGCTGGAATAATCAGACCAGCTGGACTGCAGTCAATGAAACTGTGCTAAATTAAAGCTGAATTAAGCTGTGCTAAATTAAACCATTCGAGGACCTGACTTCACATTGTTCACCTACTCTGCCAAGTGATCGGGTCAATAGTATAAACAACAGAAGAGAGATACCTGATGGATTTTTTTTTTCCCTCCCCCCTCACAGGTAGATGGTCCCTTCAACCTTTTGAGTTGTTCAAGACAATGATTTGACCAAGCTTCTGACATACCAGTTGCCCAACCAGTTCCTCACTGAGGGTGCTGGGAACTCCGTAAATTCTGTGCTAAGGTTGTTACAGTCGCCGTTCTACTCTATTAGTAAAGGCAGTATTTGTTTTTCTTTTTCTTGTTCCTTTTTTTTTCCTTTTCTTCTTTCTTTACATTAATAACAAATGCTCATTAGAGAGATGACCCTGTCATGTTTCCTCAGACTGTTTGCACTGCTGATCCGTGAAACTCTTGGTTGAAGTTCTTCTCAATTTTTTGACTGTTGGAATATGGCAGTACTGGAAAAGAGGCTGGATAACGCCTGAGTGCAAGGATCTACATATGCTAAAAGACAAACTGCAGCTGAGTTGAAGGAAGTTTGCCGCTTGTTTGTTATGGATTTGGTAGCTATTGGTTGTGCTGTGTCCTTGTTCGCCTTCTGAATCACATCTGACGTCAAAAAAACAGGGAATATACCCCTTGAGTGGGTAATATGCTCAGCTTTTTACATTTAGAAGCTACTCAACACGACTACAAGCTAAATATTTGATATGTGTTGTTGATCATGGTTCTAATCATTGACAGTAGAATTTAGTTGCCTGAACACAGGCACCCAGGCTGCCTCAGGGCTACCAGAGCTGATACTGGGTTTGGGAAGACCCATATGTGTTAAACCAGCAGCCAGAAGTCAGGTGGGAAGGCTCACGGTTCCTAAAATCACAATAAACACCCATGTAGAGGCAATCAAACCTCACCCTTCAGACCAAGGCCATCTTGCTTCCCTATGCTGAATGCTTTTCTTTCCTTATTGTCTTATGAACTATGAAGATACTATTTAAAGAAAAAAAAAAAAAAACCTCTAAAACCTTTTTTTTTGTGGGTGTAGGAGAAAGATGGCACAGAAGACCTTAATGTAAAGAAACTGTTCTCAGTGGGAGGTTATTTTTTACATACATGATCTATATTGTACCCATATGATTAATATTTTCTGCGTAATGCTTACACGTGCCTTAAATACACTAGTTACATATAAATATTAAGAGGTATGATTGTATCTTTCCCTAATGAGACATATATGCATCCCGTATGTAGGATACTGTATATACTTAGATTATAATTATATGTTGATACTCTGCCTTTTACTTATTAATTCAGTGGCACTGCCTCAGTTGTGCTCTTTGTTCGGCACTGACAAAAGCTTTTGTAACTTAAAACATCTGAGAGAGTTCTAGTTTTCTTTCTGTGGTTTCACATTACTTGGGTGAGAAAGATGCCCTGGACAGTGCCGCTCTGCGAGTGTGGGCTCTCCGCAGGCGCCCCAGCTGTGGGGGGCTGCCGCGCTCCCCGGCGACGCTGGAGCCCAGCCTCAGCAAGCTGTGTCCACATCTTTCTCCTTCAGATCAGGAGTTCCCCCCTTCTATTCATGTTATTCTCTTCTTCTGCCACCTGCTTTTAATCTGTGCGTGAGGCTTATTGCTCTTGTTGATCTCTCATCTGCTTATTTGGTCTTATTAGCCTCTAAAGTATATGGTAATTAGAATGGGAGAATAGCAACATAACAATAAGCAGAAAATTCCTTCACATTGCCTTTTTTACTCATAGTGGTTTTCCTTATACTCTCCTTTCACTGTGAATATCTCCTCCTTTTTTGTATTCTTTCTGGGATCTTGCTGTTTCCATCTTACAGGGATTTTTAAATTATTTTTCTCCAAAAGCATACACATTTAAGAAACTTTTCAGTTTTCTTTGCAAACTGAACACAAACAGTGACTCAGAGCTGAGCGCTGAGCTGTCTGAATTATATCTGTCAACCAGTACAGCAGTGGAATCTCAAACCGTTGAAAGCAATTCAGATTTTCTGTCCAGAAGCTAGCAACGCTGTAAAACTGACCTTGGGAATGTTGAAGAAGGTAAGAACTGTGTGAATTTTTGAATAGTACATTTCTACTAGGACGGCAGCTCTGAAGGGTTGGGTTCAAGGCGCTGTTTATGTGATGAAGCACAAGAACATGCATAGCAGATGCACTGCAGAACACGTCATTATATCATGGAGTAGCACAATTCAAGCACAGGCAGCCTTGTTGAAGAAGAAGGATCTTAAATGTTGTACTGATGTCCATCAGCAGAGCTGAGGGGAAGCCTGTGGTACATCAACTCATGCCCAGGCTTTGGATTTCAGACCTTTTTTTTTTTACTACATTACTTCCACAAGGAGTACATGAAAGAGATAATGCATACAAAATCTGTATATCCTCAAATCAAAGTATTTCTCAGCCTGTAAGAAACTGAGATTTTTATTCACAAAAGACAAGAGCCCAGGAAATGTTAAGCGTTGGCATCATGAAGAGGATGGACACTGACTCACCCATCTGCCACCGCCCACAATCTAAAAGCAGAAGCTGTTGTAGGAGCCTTATTTTGTTCTTTAAAAGGACGGAAAGACTGATTTGGTCATTCACTTCTGTGCCTTAGTGACTCTTTGGCATTAAAGATGTGATCTCTCTTCCAAGTTTGATGCTAATACTACAGCATCAGTTAAAATTCTCCGATGGCGGTCGCTGTTGTGTCTGGTACAGTTAGATAGGGATATCTATCAGGCCTTCAGGTTGTTTAATCCCATTGAACGACACTGCGAGATGTAATAATTGATTTATTCAGTGATCTCTGCCTGCGTTTATACTGTCTACCAAAGGACTCCTAGGTCTTAACACTGGTATTGAAAGAATTTCAAAAGGTTCATAGGGGATGGCAATAACTCAGAGTATATCAAAAGCCAATTTCTGCGCCTGGGAGTCTGGGATGGTTAGCAGAGTGCTTCAGCGTCCTCAGAGGTCAAATTAACCACGGCGTGTTGTCTAGCTACAGTTAGTTTAGTTGCAAACGAAATGCCCTTCCTTCGGTAGAGCTTCAGAACAGAGTGTTTTGTGAGAATGTTCCTGGAAGCTTCCCAGTAAAGACAATGATGTAAAAAATAAATCTTTTTGATAGGGTTTAACCTTTCATGGCAGGAATGTGTTAATGGCAGTTCTTCCCTTTAGCAACTTATTATGGAAAGATAAGCTTAGATGGTGTTCTCTACCTTTGCCACAGCTGTTTTATTTATCAATAAAAATAAAAATTCAATGGACTATGGTAAGTCCATAGTGGGAGTGTGGAGCAGAGGAGCAGCTTTAATGTCAGTACTTGAATTATTAGGATTATATTTTTCCTTGGCCATTATTTTTCTTGAAACAGAAAACAACAACAAAACAGTGACAAACTGAGAATAAATACGAAGCAATGTCAAGGCTTGTCACTCTTACCAGCTCTAGCAGGGTTAGGCTTTCAGCTCCTGATGCTGTTTTCCCCCAGCACCCTGCCTGCTCCATCCACACTGCTTTCATTGGAGACAAAAGGAGATTTTTTTTCTTTTTTTTTTTTTTTTTTTTTAATTTTGGATGCTGAGGAATTGTGCCAAGTTGAGCTGGCAAAGAGATAAGTACCACAGCAGGGAAGAAGATTCATAAATGATGAAGACACAATCTCTTAAACTCCCTGGCTCACAGGTGTTTTGTTATTAATGAAGCTGAAAAAGATGCTCCAAATTACGTCTCCTCCTTGACATGAGAGCTTTGGCAGCCCTTTGTGACTGAAAGCTCCTGCTCTTGCAGGTGTGCGGGAGAAGCTTGCAAGCCAGAATGGGGGGAAAAAAAGAGAGAGAAAGAAAAAATATTCACATACCCAAGGGATCCTAGGGATGGAAGAGGGAGGAAGCAGGGAGAAAAAGGAAAAAAAAACGACTCAGTCAGTGTGTTGTGAAATGTATTCTGTCAATATATGAGATAACTGCAAACTTCATCTCCATGCATTTTATTTATTCCTCCAGCCCACATACACCTGGCAGCAAGGAGAACTGTAGTCTGGTCTGTAACCCTACACTGGCATCTTTTTTAAACTCCCATGCAGAGCAACCTAAAGGCTAAGAAGGGTTTATAAAGTTTTGCAAGCTCCTTTCCAAAAAACAACAATGATGACATCTAAGCTTTGGTACAAAACAAAAAGGGGTTTTTTTTTTTAATTTTTTTATCTTTTATCCCCTATGTGTTAAGACCTGTCTTATGGAAAATAATTATATGATGCCGTTTTTTATTGTCTTGTTATGAAGAATGAAGTTTCATCTTTGCCTTTTATTGGCACCATCTATTTCTATCCTGGCAAGTTTCTAAGACAGCATCACATGGTAGTATCATGCATGCAAGTGGGCTGGTCCGGAGGTATTCCGGTTGTACTGATCATCAGATGCTCAAGAATTCTATTTTTCCTTATTCATCCTTACTCTTAGATAAGACTGTGTGGGTTGACTTGATATCTGGGAGTACCTATGGATTTCTGTTAACTGTAAAGGCAGCCTAAAGAATGAAGTTAAGCAAGGTGTATCCCACTTACTGTTGTGCACAACTGAATTCCAGGTATTGATATAACAAAATAATATAGCCTAATTTTAACATTCATTGCAGTCAAATAAAAAAGAGAAAGTCTACCCTTTCCTAAAGGCTTTTCTAGAAATTGTTGATTTGAGGAGGTTTTGGGAATCTAGTTTGATGTCAAAGTTGAGCCTAAAGAGATCCTCGACGATGATTAAAGGTCTCAAATTAGAAACAGAAGAAAAATAAAGGTAATAGGAGCTTAACATCAGAATCCATTTTGTACTGTAAACAGTATTCACAGAGTTTTCTTTGGTTTGTAAGTCAGCGTCACATGTCAACTGTTCATAGTAATTGGAGAGTAAGACTGAGCAGAGCTACACCTGAGCATAAAAAAAGAGCGTGACACGTAAGAGAACACTGGTGCTGAGCAGCTGAGGGGTTTACTTGGCCCTGCTGTAACGATTGGTTTATTTTTGGTGGAAAGCAGTATTGTTTTAATAAATTCCTACTAAAATTGTTTGCAGGCTTCTACGAAATCTGCCAGTAATGCCAGTTTGTGCGGTACACACATTTACTAGGTTTTCAGTAAACAGGGTCCAAATATTGTGCAAATGCTCTCTTTCATGAGAACTCAATTAGTTTCTATGGAGACAATTATGCTGTCACAAGCTGAGTGTTATGACTTCAAGTGTGAGATAAATAGGAAGAGTATGGGAACTTCTAATCAGCAAAAATGATCTATTTTTGCTTTGTAATAACAGAAAAGCAACAGCAACCCACAGGAATGAAATTAAAGGCAATGCTTTCTTTAATGCTGTTGGAGAGTAATGTATTAATATTCTGAATTCATCCGTGACTGTACATCTGTCTTCTCATATTACTTCTCACAGTTCTTCCACTAAAAATTAACATCACTTTTAAAACTGCTTGTCCCGTGGAAGTGGAAAACCAAACTAGTGAAGCACATATTGGGACGGATATTCCTTCAAGGAGAGTGTGGCGGATCAGATGACAAACGCGTGCACGTTCCCCATCCAACGCTTCGCTTGCGTGGTGTAGCTGGGTTAGGACTATTTACTTGTGTATTGGAAAATGAAATATAGCCTGTAAGCTGGATATCATACTTAGTGTTTACAAATGCTCTCTGTTCATCTAGTGCACGTTTTAGAACTAGGAGAGTAAAAAGTGAAGGTTTGGTACCTCTCATTGCTGTAGTTCCAAACATCTTTCCGGTGCATTTAGCAATGCTTTGTCCCAGAGGAAAGGTAAGGGGATTGTGGCCTCGGGGCTAGACACAGCCTGCACCTTGATTTCGTATAGCCCGGGGTCGTAAGATACTTTTCTCTGTTGTTATTAGATAACAGTTATCATGCTAAGGTCTGGTTTGTCGAAGATGCATGGAAGGGTCCTACATCCTGAGCAGGGAGGATTTCCCCTGCTCTTTAGGTACAGCCCATGGAGTTAGGGATGCTGCTCAAGGAACCCAGAGGGAGCATGAATAGGATAAAGAGTCTGGTAATTAGAACTGTTTTGGTTTTGAGTAATGAAACACAAAAGAGGGAAATACATGTAGGTGACAAATTTTCAAATGGTATAGATTTACTATAGACCAACACATACCTACGTATGAGCATGCCTGTTAATATATATTTATACAGTTTGCATCTTCCTATGCAGTATAAATATGAAAGTATAGTAAATTTAGAATATTTTCTCTTTCGGTACACACATACACAGACATACACGTTACATATTTATATTGAGGCTCCCTCTTTCTCTTTTATTTTGTAATTTGGTAGCACTGTCTTGGCAACACAAATGGCCGGTTTTCTTTGTTCAGCATTGACAAGAGCTTTTCCAACTTAAAAAATCTGACACAGTTCCAGCTTTTTTTTTCTTTTCTTTCTTTTTTTTTTTTCCAGGGTTTCATGTTACTTGAATGAGAAGGATATATACTAGTTGAACCTTCTGTGTTCAGCTGTTAAAGTGACAGCTTTTTCTTCTGCCATGAGAAGGCTTTCAGTAATTTGGACGTGGTGCCTTTTCCCTGTCACTGCCAAGAACAATGCTGCTGTTCAGGCTGACATCAGAGCTATAGAATTGCTCTGTGTTTGACCTCTGATAGCGGCGCATAATAGATCCGTGCATCGCAAATACTCCGCAAACAGTCTATTTGGGCACACAGCGCAAGTCAAAACAGCGGTGCATATTACAGGGATGTGGAAGGCAGAGGGGAGAGAGTCGAGGGGGGAAGAAGTCATTGCTCGACTTGCCAGTCTGTATCAGCCCTTACAAAGGAGCTATCTTCCTTATGCAAATGTGATACACCCCAGCCTCCCGTCTACTTCGTACTCTCAACAACAGCGTCCAGGAGATACGTTTCTCAGAAGTTTAGCTTAATTTCCCTACAGATGCAAGAAGGGTTTGGAAAGCAACGTAGCTTCCACTTTCCGTAACTGTTGGCTGCAATTGGAATATGAACTTTTTGGTATGGTTTTCTAATGTTAAATACAGCAAGATGGCACTAGCCAGCGGGTTGCAAAAAGAGCTGGGAATTATTTGGAAATGTGCGACAGACTGGTTCCATTTTCATGCTAGTGTTGCTTTTAAAAAAATAAATCTTTCTTAATACAGGTCTCGTTCTTCAGGCTCCTCTGAAAATCTCAGAGTCAGTTATTCTCTAATTAGAATCCTATGGATGTTGTTTTGTCCTTCTTTAATCATGGCAGAACTGAGAAGCCTTCCTAATATACTGAACTATCAGACTGTCTACACATATTTTGTTTATGAATAATCTTTCTTATACACCTGACAAAGTTGCCCGAAATCTATGGTTTTGACGCATCTTTTTTACCGCCATGAAATAAAGATGCAAGTTAGAAAAATAATGAAATTAGGTACATCTCTCTCTTTACCTGTGGAGAATGAGGGGTGGGGGAACTGTTTAAGCTACTGAGGTCACTAGAAAGTCTGTAGCAAGAGAGCTGGTGTATCCCTGTGCAGTATCCTAAGCATGAAGTTGACATGCTGATGAACAACTTGGGTTTGGTTTTTTTTTCCAGAAAGATGCATACAATTGAGAGACAAAGCATATATAGAGTGAAGTAAAACACCACTGTGGTCCATTTTTGTTGCAGTAAACCCATTTATCCACATTTACGTCAGGGATAAATTTGGACTAGTAACTACCAAAAAGTCAAGTAACTTCAATTTTTTTTTTCTAAAAAGATATAGCGAAGTTTTATGAGCAACTGGAAGGAACTTGTATAGCAAATGTTCTTAGCAGGAGAAAAACATATTTAAATATCCATTCAAAGAAAATTACCAATTAAAATTAAATGCAGGAAGTCTTAGTCATATCCCCTGGTATCATATAGGAAAAATTAACCCAAAGATATAACTGGGAAGTGCCTGACTAACCTGTCTAGTAATCTGAGAACTTAATTTGACCTATTATTGGCCCCACCATTTACAGAATCTGGTCCAATTAGTGATAAAAGCTGCTGTAATATAATGAAATAAAGAAAAGCTCTACATTTTTTGTATGAGATGGACAGTTCTTTCTGGTAAAATAAAAAAGGTAAGTTCACATTTACATTTGAAACAGTTGGCAGCTTAAGTCTAACATTTTTTCTTGTTTCATAGCACAATTTTATTTGACATATAGCCTTAGTAACGATTTGCTAGTTGTTTACTGAATATTTTAAATACTTCACCAACTGACAAGCAGTTTGGAGCGTTTTATGCTAATGGTAAGAAATGGCCAGAGTTGGTACTTAAACATGGTCTTCACCACGGGCTGCAGGGGAATCTTGGCCAGGAGCTGCGTTACTCCTCCCCCTCCTTCTTCACTGACCTTGGCATCTGCAGCCATTCCTCACAACAGGCTGGCAGATGTCTCTCAGGATCCTTTTTACATCTTATTCACTTCTCATCTCCTCTCTACTTCTTGCAGCCAGGCCGGGCCAAGTTGGGCCCAGTTGGCTGCCCGGCGGGAGGCCAGAGGGTGAGGCCTGCAAGGCCCATGAGGCCTGCGCCTCCCCCTCTCTGCCCCCTGCTCAGCTGCTTCACATTTCTACCTCTTTTTCTGTTTTCCCTTACTTAAATACGTTATCGCAGAGGCGTTATCACGGGACATTCTGCTACCAACTGGCTCGTCCTTGGCCAGCAGCGGGTCCGCCCTAGGCCCAGCCGAGTCCACTGAACAAAGGGGAGCAACTTCCAGCAGTTTCCTACAGAAGCTGCCACCTTAGGCCCCCCCTTACTAAACAAAACCAGAACAGCATAGATCATCTTAGTACCATTTCCTTTTTCCATCCTGTGAGAAGTTATCAACAGGCCTAAACCTCCACTGTGTACATTTCATCTGGTTGACGAAAAGAATATTAATTCCTGCAAATCTGTAAAAGTCTTCCCTACCACAGATCTTTGCAAAATACAAGACCGTGGCTTCCTTTCTTTTGTTTTCTCATCTTCTGTTAAAATAGGCATCTGCTCAGGAGATGTCATTGAGTCCTGCTTTTGATGTAGCTTCTGGCACAGATCACAGCAGGATGGAGACAGGATATTGGACTGCATTCACATTAAAACTGTTAAAAAATGGTCAGTATTCTTTCAGATCTGTGTAAGATCACTGTATGTGACCATCAAACACGGCATTTTAGAAACTATAGTAAACCAGGAAATTGTCTGGAGATCATAGTCTGTATCTAGCTAGAGTTTGACAATCTGCAGTTATTTAATATTATTCAGGTAACTTGATCACAATTAAAATGACAGCTTTTTAAGGAATGATGCTTTGTTTAACTGTGAATTGTTGCAATGCTGACCGTGTGGGAAGTCAATGTACATCAGCTGCCACCTCCACACGCTGAACTTTGGTCGTATCAGAACATACTAAGAATTCCTGACATGTCTCTGTTTTCCTATAAGATACATTGCTGTGTCTTGATGAGCATCTTAAGTCTGCAATATCGCAACTAGAACTTCATGTGGGCCTTGGATCCAAAGACTGTAAAATATTGATTAGCAAAGGTAATTGCTAAGAAATAGCAATAATGCAGAAAGGCATTTACATTGTCACGAGAAAATTTATGATCACGCTTGCCCCAACACTGCCCAACTCAAAACTGAGCACTAAGAATACTGCAATGGTACAAGCACGTGAAGTATAAGAGGGTAGGTTTTTGAAAAAGAACAGATTTCCCTTGCCACCACCCTGTTTTATTCTTTGCAAGCTAATAAAAGAGAAAATCAGGCAAGCTGTGTAAAAATAATGCTCTCTATTGTAGCCATGGCTCTTGCAGCCTAGGAGGAAGAAAAGGTAGGAAACTTAGAAATACTGAATAGCTTTGTAAAGACAGGTTAGTCAAAGGCTACTGTAGGAAGAAGTAAGGTAACGGTCTTTCTTTCCACGACCATCTCACACCAACAACTACGCAGAGAGAAAACGGTGGTGCAGATTTTTTGGGGATAAGAGCAGTGGTTATTTGTCAGTATGGAACTGGTCCATCTCTCAAAATGTAGGTTAAACCCACAATAGCCCCAACAATGGCTGTGTCTTTATGTGAAGATGAGAGGAAAAAAAGGCATTATTTCTACCTTTGTTAGCATAAAAATGATGACTTCCTTCTGTCCTTTTTCTAGAAAAAGCTGGACACTTTGAAGTCTGAACCCTGCCTTCTCATTTTTTAACTGAAGACAGAATTTCAGTTTGGTTTCTTTGCAAACGGACACTGTAAAAGAACTCCCGTCATGTTGGTGTCTACCATTTTCTTCTCATCACCTTACCAACAAATTGGAGTGAATTACTCATATTAGTGGATATATTTAAGTGAAGTCCAAGGCCTACTGGTTTTCTTTCACCAAATTTGCTTCGAGTCAGTCTAACCAATCCATTATTTACAAGCTTGTGAATATTACATACCTGCTGACATACTGCATTTATGAGATGTTTTGTGAGCAAGCTGCTTTATCAGAAGTTGGCTGTATGGTGTGATTGTTGCTTTTGCTTTTAACTGAATACAATAAATTCCTTCCCTCCACAGCTTTTGTAAAGAAGAAACCTAAGATGATCTTTTTTATTTTGAGATACACCTTTTATTCAAATTAATTTTACTGTAGAGAAAACAGATTCCTTTTAAAAGCTGGTATTTACAAACATGCTTGACCTAGACCCCTTCTCCCAGCTGGGACAGGCAAAAGCCCGGGTTACATTCTTCAGGTTTTCCTAAACAATCTGCTCTTTTTGTTTGGTTTCTTTTTGTTTAGATGTCCTACTACTAATGGATGTATGTAATTTCTGATTAATTACTGACTGGAACCACCTCTAAAGGCAATGTAGTGTTTGTGTGTATGTGTATGAAAAATAAATTTGTCAACTCACCGCTTTCAAAATAATGCAGGGGGCTGGTACTCAAACTGAAATGACTTGGTCGAAAATCCAACAAAAGAAATATTCAAAAGTTAAGTAGTTTAAGACCTGATTTTCAAAAGAGCTGAATCTCTGTTCAAGCTGCCATATGTGTCAGAAAGAGAACTCCTGATACAGAGTACTTCAAAATCTAGCCCCAAGCTTTTGATACTTAGTTCAGGGCCAAAAATAAAATAAAATGTGTCTAGAAAAATAAAGCATTTTCTCAATTAAGTAACTTTTTATTCTTTTAACTAAGACAATACAGGTACATGATAAAGTTTGCAAAAACCAAGCTACTGAGCTGGCAACTCCAAGCTCTTCTCTGATGCTTGGCTTACATAATATTAATTGTAGAAATATCCTAGTATTTCACACGTATGATCATGCAATTATACCAAATAATAAAAGCTAAAAAATTATATGCAATGTCTATGTAAAGAAAAACTTTATACTTGTGCCTTATGTAATTTTGTATTCTTTTTTTTCCCTCATTTTTGTCCCTAGAAATATTTATTTAAAATGTGAAAAAAATATCAATTTTACTTGATTCTTTACTTAGGACCATGCATTATTACTGGAATTTCCACCGTATTTTCTCAATACAAAATCCAATGTAGCCTGTCTCATGATAGTATATGCTGTGGAATGGATGTCTGTTTATCTGTGAATCCTCTAGCAAGACAGATTTGCTCAGTCACTCCATCTGACAAACAGATGAACAAATCAACGGTTGTCACTTTGATGATATTTCTTCCCATGTATTTATAAAAGTTAAACTGTTTTAACTTTTAATATTTTTCTGATGATCTATAAGAAAGCAAATAATTATCTTCAGCCTCCTTAGAGACCTCTGTTAAAAAGTACCATCATGCTCATAAGAGATCTAGTCCTCCCCCTTTGAGAACTATTGATTATTATTACATGGCAGTAAAATATACACTAAGATTTAGAGTCCCAAAGGCACTTAGGCCCATAAATCCCATTGATTTCAATTGGAATTAAATTTCTCCATAAGTCCAGAGAGCTAGGTTTTATTGGATTTTTTTTTTAAATATAATTTCACTCATCAAATTATTTTTGATTAAAAGACAATGAACAAGTAACAGCAACAGCCCTTGAGTCTCCTTCAGATGAAGTTAATTCTGTGGCCAGGCTTAGTGCTGTTGAAGAATAGTGGGAGAGACGTGGTTTTGGTCTTAATCCTTTTTTTTGGGGGGGGGGGGGGGCGGGGGTGAGATGCTCAGAAATTTCACCATTATTATGACTATTTTGGGAGTATGCTGCTGCATTTTCCATGAGTACACCTTTCCTCCAGCCTTCCTCAAGAGCTTTCCAAGCAGTCTCTGGAGCTCAGTATAATAAAAAGATACCACTGTGGATCTGCTCCTTCTTTGGGTAGGAAAACACGTCTCGTGTTTGGCTTGCATCGACTTTCTCCAGTTTATGTGCTTAAACAGCAGACAGCTTTGATGCTGGTAATTAGAATTAGTTAAGACTTTTTGAGTGATACTTAATTTGACTAACTTTCCTTTCCTTGGCACTGCAGACTGCAAAAGTGTCAGTTCATCGGGAGATCAGAGTTGCAGAACTTTGATAAATCATTAGCTTGTTAAGATTAATACCGAAGGGATGTAGTTCCTTGCATATAATTTGGTTTTTAACATGCTAGAATGTGAAATGGATTACAGTGTGCAGTAAGAACACTTAACTACACAATTCCCTGAAAAATCTGTTTGTTGAAAGCAAATTTACTCATCGGACACTGGTAACCTCCATTTAGTCGTAAGTGGCCACACAGCACAAAATGTCCTGGGCATAGGCCTTGCATGTGTTGGCCGTACGATGCGAACTTCATCAGTTGTGAACATTATGCCACTGTAACTACACTTTTTTTGCGCCTTTGGAGCAAGCATTTCACACAATGGAAGGGAAAGGGTGATAGAGGGATATGTGAGGACAAATAGTGAGAGAGAAGAGTTTTTGTAAGAAAGAGGGGAGAGCACCGTGCACCAACAAAGCAAAGTGTCTTGTAGAATAAAACACTTCCCATAGGAAAAAAAAATGTGAGAAAATTTAAAGGTCTCAATGTAAATTACCACATGCAAATGCTTTAAATTATTTTATTCATTTAACTGTGAATTTTGAATTTGTTCTCTAATGATTGACAGCAACCCTGAGGAGAGGACTTGGGAGTGCTGGTGGACGAAAAGCTCAACATGAGCCAGCAATGCATGCTTGCCAGAAGGCCAACCGCATCCTGGGCTGCATCAAAAGCAGCCTCACCAGCAGGTTGAGAGAGGTGATTCTCCCCCTCTACTCTGCTCTGGTGAGACCCCACCTGGAGTACTGTGTCCAGCTCTGGAGCCTCCAACATAAGAAGGACATGGACCAGTTGGAGAAGGTCCAGAGGACGGCCACGAAGATGATAAGAGGGCTGGAGCACCTTTCTTCAGATAACTCAGACTGGACATAAGGAAGACATTTTTTACAGTGAGGGTGGTGGAACACTGGCCCAGGTTGCCCAGAGAGGCGGTGGATGCCCCGTCCCTGGAAACGTTCAAAGCCAGGTTGGACGGGGCTCTGAGCAACCTGATCTGGTTGGAGATGTCCCTGCTTCTTGCAGGGGGGTTGGAATGGATGGCCTTTAAAGGTCCCTTCCAACCCTAATGATTCCATGATTCTTTGTGATAGATGGAAGCCAAAAAGATGCAAAATCTTCTTGATCTGAATTCCCCCGCTGTTTTTACCTACTTCTTGGGAAAGGATCAGTGGTCCTGGGGTATGACTGTTAGGTTAAAGGAAGCCTTGCCTAGCAGCATCTGTTTTACTCCAAACATTTCTAATCTCTGGTAGAGAAAGTAATAAAGTTCTGTGCTTCAGGTCACATACCTGAGTACTGGCAGTTCTTTTCAATATCTTAGATTAAATGAACTGTGAAATATTTGTTTTATTAGAAAAGCTTTAGTTTACTTGTGAGTTGTTTTCTAAATAATTTCTGTCCAGAGTAGCCTTGGAAATCAAGTAGTGTGTATTGAACATAGTGTTTAGAAACGTTTTAAACCTTCTGATGCACAATGATTCATTGTTCTGATGGTGAAAACATTCAGACAGAGCTGTTCTCTTTGGATGCACACTAAATCTGAGGAAGGCTAACTCAGGGAAATTGTGTATGTGCAAGGAGAGCACAGCTCCTCTAGCATTGTTGGTAAAGGTGTACATATACAGAACTTCTTGGTGAAAAGTAGGCAATAGGAGTAAAGGTTTCTGCAGACATGCACAAAGACATTTATGTGTAAATACTGTATGAAGATGTTGCTACCAGAATGTTTTTGCTGCAGCAGGGTTTTGCATAGATGCATCCACGTCCTGAACCACACTGGTTTATCTCTGTGCATCTGGAAATGCAATAAGCTTTTTCTGCTCTGTGCTGATTTTCTTGGATGTTTTCCAGATAAGATCACCTCGAGCATTCTTGTAGGGGAGTTGTACGTGGAGGGGATAAATGCCCAGGCTTCCCCAGAATTTCAGCCAGTGCTGGGAAATTTTGTAGCTGATGAGCCGTGGACTCGGGGTGTGAACTCCTTATCTGGTGAAGGCCAGCACCAGTGTGTGATGATCTAACTGGGAGACAGCGAGCCACCTCCTTAGCACACTCAGCAGGTAGAGGTTCCCTCTAAAAATCAGCTCTGGAGTAGTGCTGGGTACTGTTTTTTCTGTTATTGATCTCTAGGCTTGCATATGGGATCCTAAAAGAAGAATTTTGGTGAGGTACTCAGTTAGAGACCTGTTATACCTAGCCTTCGACATTGACCTTATCTGATTTTCATTAGAGTTGAGAAACTTATTTAATGGGTGCTAGGTCTAAAATGGAATGTAGATTTGAGAAAAGGCTGAAATAACATTTATAGTGGAGCCAAAGCAATTACAGAGGTCAACAGAGACTGTATCTGTCCTCTTAATCAAGAAGGATTACCTGTCTGTCCTTTGTCTGTCACTTTCTAAGAACTGTCAGAAGAAGAATACGCTAAAACAGTCACCTCTCTTCACCTCCGAGTGAAACTGCAGTAGGCAAAGAAACTGAAATGGACAGGGACTGGCCAAATAATTGTCATTGCCACAATTCTACTGTGAGCTTGTAACAAACGGGTTTAAAGAACATGGTATGTGAAAGAATTGGGATGGAGTGCATAATAGAAAAATATTCAGAAATGTGTTATTCAGAACATTTCATGTATTCATAAATTATTCACCCTCGCAGAGCTGCAGATGCCTCAGGATTTTTTCTGTGTAATGTCAGATCCTCAGCTGGCACAAGCTGGCACTGCTGCATTTGTTTCCATGGAGTGAGGCCAGTTTACAAGGATCTCGCCTGTGTTATTTTCTTCTTTATTTTGCTTTTTCCCTTTTCTTTTTCTGTTCCCAAACATTCAAATACACGTAATTCTACATAGGAAGCTGTGCTGAGTCTGGAGATGAACCTTGGGGTACTATGATCGTGCAATCTTTAAGCTTTTCTTTCACAGTTTCCATGATAATCTCCCTTCTTTTTTTGTATGTGTTGATAGTGTGGCTGCTCCCAGTTACCTGCACGCACTTTCTATCCTGGACCTGTTTGGTGTGTATGTTAAATGGTCAAGTTCCATTATGAAGAGCTGCAGCCCGTGGGGAGGACTCACACTGGAGACGTTTGTGGAGGGCTGCCTACTGTGGGAGAGACCCCATGCTGGAGCAGGGGAAGAATGTAAGGAGTCCTCCCCCCTAGAAGGAAGGGCAGCAGAAACAACCTACGATGAACTGTACACAATCCTCCATTCCCCATCCCTCTGCGCTGCTGGTGGGGAGGAGGTAGAGAATTCAGGAGTGAAGTTAAGCCTGGGAAGAGGGGAGGGGTGGGGAGAATGTGTTCTTAAGATATAATTTTATTTCTCATTATCCTACTTTGATTACTAATAAATTAATTGGGGGGGGGGGCGAGAGAGGAGAGGGGGGTGAACGAGTGGCTGCACGGTGCTCAGCTGCCAGCTGGAGCTAAACCACAACAGCTTAATACGTATTTTCAAAACAGAGTAAATAGAATTGTTTTTCCTTATTTAAAATCCCATTATAGCAGCTGCACTATAAAGTGTATTTTTCTGCTGTTAAATATTTTATCTTGACCACAGCTTGCATATCAGCAAACTTGTAGCAGTATGTTGACTGTTATCTTCCGTGTACCAAAGCACAAGATAGTTTGGAATAATGAAATAACATCGCTTCTCCATTATCCTTGGAGAGCTGATACTCTTTTCTTCTAAGAAGATAAAAGGTAAACATAAATTACAGCAAATCAAACTGTAGGATGATAAATACTGTTGTAAGCCAGGATAATAATATAGTAAAAAAAGAAGATGAAATCCACCCTTTCCCACTTGCATCCGTCTTCTGTATTTATTTTTGCTGATACAGCTGTTGAAAAGGAAGACAATGTCTGGGGCAGTGCTTTTGCAAGACCATTACACATCCGCGACTGACACAGTCATCATGACTCTGAGCCTTATTTGCTCAAGGTTTTATAAATGTAGATTGGTGTCCGGGTTTCGGTGGAAAAGTATCAAATCTAAGACAGATACATAACTCAAATTAGCACTACATCAAACTTTTTTTGAGATTCAGTAGGCTTTTCTTTATAAGATTTCCAGGATGGTTTCTGCAGAAAGAGTTGTGACCATGTGTTATCTGTGTACTCCCCACATTTCCATCAGCATGACTGACAGTTATTGTGTCTATAATTCTTCAAGTGAAATGAAGGCATTCGCAGGTATTACTGAAATTAAGATTTCATAGGATCAGAGCAGAAAATATTTTTCCTGATAGATTTGTACTTAGTATTTTTTTCTGTGGCGTAGATGTTTATCCAAGAACAAGACTTCATTGACTTCTGGTCATTACTCAAGTGAACTACTTGGATGAAACCCATTTTTAATTCCAGAAAAGCCTGAACATTAATTTAATAGAATAATGGGTAGAGATACAGATATGAAATACTTTTAGATGTAAAGGGTGAAGTAGTAGTAACAGATGGGAAGCCTTGAGGGAGTTAGGACCATGATAGAAAAGTCCTTATGGCACAGATTCAGGGTAAAAAAAATAGAATAAATTGAGCATAAGAAAAGGGTGTGATGAGGATCAGGAGGTATCAGAGGATGAAATTATAATTCAATCTGCTAATCTTTGCTGCAGAACTTCACAAAAATAATAATTAATATTACATATTTCTACAACTTAATTTTTTTTTTAAAAAAAAAAGAGGGAGACAAAAGCATAAACATCCTTGTTTGGTTTTTTTTTTTATTTCTTGAAAATTCATGCTGGCCAGCTGTCATGCCATACAAGAAAATAGACTTTTAAATGTTACCTATACTCTTTTTTTTTCCATTTTATGTTGATTATTTGAAGAGTCTGAATTAAAAGGAGTCTTTACTTACCAAAAGTTCATTTTCCCTTTACTGTCCATTAGTGAAACAGTCACTAGCCTGAAACCTTCTACCCCACAGCTACGACTGGCTAGAGATAAACTCCACTTAAAATGGACATATAATTTAATAACTTCCAGTAAAAAATGGTGACTTACATCACCTAGAGATAAGCTCAAATTTTCATAAATACTCAATGTTTTCTATAGAGTGTGAAGTCCTCTAAAAATGAAGTTAGCATGAATTACTTTTAGATTGTTGTGTTTTGTCATTTTTGTCATTATCCTGCTGTTCTCTAAAGGTGCCTTTACCCGTTTTTTTTTACATATAGCTATTATTAGAGTTTGTGCTAGGAAGTATATAATTTACATAATCATAAAATAAAGAATGCACATTAAGATGTGAAGTAAAACAGTAAACACTTTTACCCATGAAATGTTATTGACTGACCTGATGTAAATTAAGACCAACTGCCCTTTGAATGGTAATTATTTGTTATTTTGAAATGCTGATACTGAAAATAAATGAGGAAATTTTTTTTTATACTATGTATTGAAATAGTAATCTTTTGTTCAATTTAGTTTCAGTGTTTGGATTCTATTGAACTGTATCTGTCACTTAATTTTGGCAGCGATGAACAATAGATTCTTGTATTCACTTTGGCAGATATAAACATAGAAACAGAGTGGCCAGCACATATTTTCAAGTGCTACAGTCACAGGGAAAACTTTATGAAACATTTAGTTGTTCAACAGAGTAGCGATGCTTAGAGGTTGACCTTGAAGTTTTTGAAATGTGAATTGATCCACTGGAACAAGTACAAAGCCGGCTTTGGTGCTAAATGTAAATTGTTAAAAATGGTGCTGCATAACATCTGCCTTGTAGTACGCCTTAATCAGCACTGTGAAAAATGAAAGTTTAACGATCTACTATAGTGGCTTCTAAGTGAAGGATAAACAAAGGATGAAAGAGTTTCCTTGCATGGTTTGTAACTGATGGCATGAAAAATGTCAAGAACCATCTGCCTCAAACTTATCCAAACTGTCATCAAGTATTCTAATCCAGTCAAAGGAGATACAACTAGAACAACCTATGTAACTTGCTGAAGGCTTATCAAAAGAGTTGTAAATAAGGAGGGGGGGAAAAAAAAAAGAAAAAGAAAAAAAAAGGGGAAGAAAAAAAAAACAAACTCGTATCAACTGCATAACCACAGATATCTGCCAGCTTGCCTGTGGCTTTGAAATTCAATCCCATTTCTCTAGTCTGACAAACTGTACTAAATGGTAAAATGGATTTTTATTGCTTTCAGCCATTTTCATTCCAGCTGCTATCACTAGGTAAGTACTCAGTTTTCTAATATGAGAATTATATTTTTTACTTCACTTTTCTCTTTTGTGTGTGTATATTGACTGCAATATGCACAAAAACCTATTTTTGCAGAGCGAGGGTGTAAATGGGGACATTTCCACAGCTGAGCTTGAAAAGCTGCTGCTCCTTCCAGCCCAGCACACAAAAGAATCCCAAATATAGCTATGTCACTGCAGAAAGCTGCATCTGAGCGAACAGACATCTTTTTTGCACTGGCTTTTACAACAGATAGGAAAACACAATTTTCCCAACAAAAGAAACACACAGGTTTAAAGCTGACCTTGCTTAATTATGGTAAGAAGTAATCAAATGACCACACATTTGCCAGTTTGATTTTCAGTAAGTTATGCAATTTTCAGTACATTAGGCCATTCTGTATGTCAGGTGTATAGATTCACCTTTTTAAAATGTTCCTTAATAACTAAAGGGTACAAGTCTCACTGAAAAGCTAAGTCAAAGAATTAAAGCACCATGCCTCATCACTGCACTTTACTGGAGTACACTGGTTTTTTACTGCATGTGGTCCTGCTCCTTGTGCCTAAGTGATTTCAAGGGCTGGGAGATAAATCCCAAGGCTTACTCCTGCACTCTGTATTCTTATGGAGTTCCCTTGGTTTTGACTGGTTTCCAAAATGGGTGACTTGGGGGCTGGTTTGTTTTTTTTTTTTTCTTTTTTGTACTAATGTTGTGAAATCCTGGCTTAATCTAAGCTAAAGCCTATGTGACCCCTTTGTTACAACTTCCTCCAAAGGCATTTGTTGAGAATTGAAACTTTGGGCATGTTGGATAATGACTTAGTTAAGCAAAAGGAAAACATAAAAAAAAAGGAAGGGCCACAGAAGAAAAAGTGGAACGGTAATGGATTCCACATGTACTTGGTATTTTCACTTGTGTTTAAGTATCACTTATTTGTAATATGTAGCGTAATGCAAACTATCTTGGAGCTGGAAGCTATGAATTTTGGGCATGGAATGTGAAATATGCCATTTCATAAGGTTCTGGTTAAAGTTCCATATTGACAGTCTATATTGATGTTTTTAATTTTCACTCAAAATTCAGAAGTCTTAGAATGCATACAAACATCCATATATTGCGTTGTTTGAAGTTATAATTTTTTTATTTGCTACCAAGCTGTGATATCTTCTAATAGCTGTGTAGCGTTTAAGGGAAAAAGAAATCTTTCTATTAAATGTATCCATACTTTTCACTGGCTCTTGAGTGAATTTATACAATTGATGTTGATAAATTTGTCATGGAATATTCCAGCGTACAGGTGGAAACAGATGATACAGTATTACTTTTTTTGGTGACAAAATAGTATGCAATGCATTGGAAGATTAGTTATCCATAGCAGTTATATGAAATGCAAATGTCATAACACAGATTACATTTCCATAAAACCAAAATAACACTTCAATGTATGTGATTTAGTTTTACTGTGCACATTTTTATTTAGCAGAACTGACACATTGCTTCATATTTGCATCATTTTTTTCGCTTTTCACATTGAACAAAGAGGTGAAGAACTATTTAAATGTACAGTAACTGTTTCAGTGCTGGTGAAGTCTCTCGAAAGTCTTTCCCAGCTTGATAAAAATAACCTCCCACTTCTTTATCTCTAGCGCTAAAATCAAAAGGGAGTATGGAGGCCTAATATTTAATCTTCTCCCCGGAGTTCCACAGTGGAAATCTTGCCCATCTGAAACCCCACTTTGAGAGAGCTCTTACAGAAAAAGAACCGGGGAGAGAGAACAGGGAAGGATGTGCTAAAGGGACAATCTTTTTTGGCATCGTCCACTCTTTGTTATCTATCCCAATCAATTAATTGGGTTTACTAGGTATTCATAAAGATAAACAGTTTATTTCCCAGTTCTTGGGACTGACCTACTTTAGCTAGAGCAATTCTCAGCCCATCTAAGTGTCAAGCATACAGGAAAGAACTGGGAAGAGTAGGTTTCATAGGTAGTTAAGCATCCATCAGCGTCTGAACTTCTCTCTTTCTTTGTATTGTTTAGTCAGTTGGCTGCTTGTTAAAAAAAAAAAAAATGATGTTAAATGGGACCACTCATCCTCCAGAGAGCTCTGGTAGTCTACATATTTGATTTTGCTTTTTTGTTGTTCATTAATTACTATAATGTGCTTACATATGTGGATAATGAACTCATTTAGCTAGGATATCAACAGGGTACAAAAAGCACTTTTAACGAAGAGTTACAACAAGCTAAGCGGAAGATGAGAGGCAGCAGTTAAACAAGGACAGAAGAAGCTGTTCCAGGAGTGAGAAAATTCCCAGTTTGGTAGGCAGAGATCTTATCATGCTGCAGACCTCATCATACTGGTTGTAGGGGGTCTCAGCCTGTAAAACACCGCCTACAGCTGTGCTCCTGTCCTTGTCCATCTGTAAAATAAGCAGCTACCATAAGTCACTATTTAATTTCTATCTATAATCAGTGCAGAGGTATAAACACCTCCAGGTTGTTAGCTTCTACCTTCAGACATCCTTGGAGGGACATGTATGCCCACTGATGAGGCGGGGAATAAGTAATTTTATACAGCTAAAACGCAAAGAGACAAGTCCCATGCTCTGCGTGCTCTCTCGAAGAGCTGGCAGTCATTTCCTGTGTGGGTTGTGGTGTGTGCAGTAGGGGTTTTTTCTTCCCTTTTTTAAAAAAAAAATTCTACACCTGCATAACTTCATCCTGTTAGTATTCATATCCAGAACACTTGGCATGCACGGGCATTTAAAACTAAATTACTGTTAATAGCCTGTAACACATCAGCAGTAGCATGAAGTGCTACTTTGTGAGATAACAATGGCTGCTGTAAATGGAACTTGATTTTTCACAATATCTGACTGTGGCATGAGAAAACGGGAATCTAAATGGTCATGATACAATAAAGCATCTGCGGACTAGCTGAGACACTAAATTAGCATTTCTTGGATAAAGAAGAATGTGGTGCATAGCCTGTAAACCACGCTAATAGCTGTATCTTTGTCATTTGTAAAGCATATACAGCACATGCAGGTGGTTTCTCATTTTTGTATGGGCAGAATTGTTTGAGTCTTGTACCCAGGTACGTATTCCATGAATTCCTGGCTTTCTCACAAATTTACATTACTTGTTTACTGTTCCTCTTTAATTGTTTTCACTGCCTGATCATATCTGTTGTGTTTTTGCTACAAACAGCATGTTATTTAAAGAAAAAAAAAAGTGCTGATTTCATTGTATATTACTGTTGCTGTTATTTTGTAAAGATGTTAAACAAAGACAGCATGTTATTACTATTCACCTTTTAATGCCAATTTCACTTCCAGTAGTCATGTCAGTGATGTCAAAACATATGCTTGCACTATAGTAAACTACTACATGTGGATTTGTATTTCTGCTGCGGGTTAAGCAGTCTGGAGCAACTACAAAACCCCAAAACTTCCCAAATATTGACGTTCAGTTGGCTGGCCTCTAAACAGCAGCTCATTGCAACAAGTTCTAAGTGGCAGGAGAAAAAAAAACCCTTCTCCATGCTCGGGGGTTTGCTGCAAGACAACCTCAGAGGTGCACTGGTCGTGCAGTCGTTTCCATTGAGATACATGTGAATTTTAATAAAAACAGACAGGCCTCTCCAAGTGAGGTTTGCAGGCAAACTATCTAAAAACATTGGATGGAAATCTGCAAAAGAGCTGGATACTTGTGCTCAGCATGCCTGGAAGTATGTTAATGCGCTCATGTAAATGGACTTAACTGAGAGAATGGAAAGTGTCCAGCTGCAGTAGCTAACTTGATAAATCTCAGCATGCTGAGCGTGCTGTTCAGCCTGGCTGACCTAAAAAAAAAAAAAAAAAAAAAAAAATTTATCCAGTGAGTAACTAGGATGAACAACACTTGCTGGTTTTCCAAAGTAAGGCCCTGGCATGCTGGCATTTGGGCTCTACATGCCACACTGTGCACACTCAACCCCGAGAGAAAAAGGTGATTTTATTTTAATTTTTTTTTTTTTAAAGGCTGCGAGGCTTCTCTAATTTTGTTATTCTCTGGTATTTTGTAGTGGGGCAGGCTCGGAGGCTGCTGGACTCAGGTTGACAGCAGACGGCTGTGAAGCCACAGGGAGCACCACAAAATGGAGCCTGCCCCAGCGCATGCAGGCCCTGGCCTACACGGAAGGGATCCATGGCGGCAGGCCTAGCCCCGCCACAGGGCCAGCATCCCATCAGCCGGCGCTGGGGAAAGCACCGGGCAGGAGTGTGCCAAGGCCGGGCACCTGCCAGGTCTGTCAGGCCCCAGCCATGAGCAGGCTGCCCCACGGGTGTCCATGGGGACAGCAGGTCTGTGTGAGTGCTCCTCACACGGCTGGGGCGGCCATGCTGGGCACACCATGCTCCCATACATGGGGGACGGGAGTGCGTGGAGCTCCAGCGACCCACACATGCTCCACGTTTTTCTTCAGAAAAGACTGGAAAAGCTTACCTTGACTCAGACAAGCACCTGAGCTAGTGCAGGGGAAGGAGTCACTACAGCGGTGAGGGAGAAATAAAGTGCATGAGTTAGGGATTTCTAAGTAAATGCCTGTTTCTTCAGTTTTATATAAAGTGGATTTCTGGCTGTAGTTGCAGAGGTCAGGGAAGAAAACCATGAATATTGATTATTCTCTTAGGAGAAAAGGGTCATTTGTTAAATGTAACCTAACATTTGATTGCAGGGGAATAGGTTAATTTCAAAGAGTGATTTTCCACATTTTGTATATTGAACATATTCAAGGAAAGAGGAAAGTGATTGACCATGTTTCATTAAATCTTCCTTCTAGTCCTCAATACCTGTGTCTAATTGCCAAGGACTTGGACAAAACCAAGCAATAAAAGGTTAAAAAGCTTTTTAATTGTGTCTTAGACACGCTCCTTTACTGCTGCTCTAAAGTTTCAGCTTAGTGTGGGTTTGGAAGCTGGGCTTATTTTGCAGGAGGCTAGAGAGAAAGTCATTACTACTCAGGAGCATCTACCATAGTATAACTTTTGTTTCCCAATTAATCTTGGGCTTGATGGCAACATTTACTCATATCACAGAAAGGCTTGATGGCAACATTTACTCATATCGCAGAAGGAAATCAGGAATATGGTTCCATATTCATTGTCAGTGACGTTGCTGTTGGCTCACTTTGCAGTGCACAGTTTGTCTCCTACCAGCTCACTGTCTCTTGCTCATTGGAAGCCCCCGCAGTGAGCAGTGAGGTGTTCATGGCAGCTTTTGGGCTTTATACTGCAGACTAAGGCTGATTCAGCATGTAAGAGCCATTTGATCAGCTGATCCTGGAATAAAGATCTATTGGAATAAGGCCTTCGAAACAAAAAATTTGGCTGATTGTGTGATTTTAGCCAATTTCAGGAGTTTGAATTGTGCAGCACTTAGGATCAAACCCTAAACCAGAGGTGATTACAGCATGGAAGCACCAGCTGAAGAACTGCATCACCTCTTTGCCCCCTGCTCTCCTTTCCCCTTGCAGGTGTGTTTCATCAAGGGCAGAGTCTGTAAGGATACCTCAGCCAGTCAGGCTCTTCTGATGACTGCTGCAGTCTTCCAGATGATGGGATACACATGCAGTTTGTTGGGGTTTTTTTTTGCCGGCCAATCAGTTGAGATTTCCCACCATGCTGCAAGTTTCTGTAGAAGCTGGAGTGTGGAATTCCTGGCAGAGCTCTCTCAGGATCTTGCAAGCCTAGCATCAATGGATTTATGCTTGCGGAAGAGCTGGCCGGGGTGCGAGTATCTGCTGTAGAAGTTATTGCAGTATTGGGATGCCTCATTCGGACTGAGTTTCCTGCTCTTCCAGATTGTCAGCGCATCAGCAGAGGTCTGGAGGAAGGATGCAGGTAACCTTTAGAAACTCTTGAATTATAAAAATATTAGAAAAAGTGTTAATTGGCAGCTGGTTTAAGTATGCTTATAAATGTTTTTTTTTCCCTTTTTAGTTTCAATTTCCCCTTAATTTTATACAATGAGTTCTGCATTCTGATATGTGATATGTTATCTGAAAATAAGCACCGCTTGATCTGCAATAGAGTTTGTGGGCTCTTACATGTTTTACCTGAGATGATGCACATCTAGATGCAGCAGATGTTTTTTTAAGAGCTCTTTGAAGGAAACAAGCCAGTGTAGTAGTTTAATAATTGTTAAGTGTAATAAAATGAATTGAAGACTGAAATTTTTAATGTCAGGAAAGTTTTTTGGGAGTTCTTTGTGTTGTGGGGTTTTTTTTTGGTTTTTTTTTTATTTTGTTTTGTTTGTTTGTTTTCTCCTTTGAGAAGGAAGGCTTTTAAAACATGCTTGGAGCCTTGCTAGTCTTGTCTTCTTAAGCGCTTCTGGATAGCTTTATCATTTCCCAGGAAATCTCTCACAACTTTGCTGTGGTGGTGGAAGCTGCACCTAGGGCTGAATTAACACCTACAGTGACTTTGTTATCCTCACAACTACAATAACATCATCTCTGGTTTCAAGTTCACTTTCCATTTTCTCCTCAGACAGAGGTGTAGAGGTACAGGAAGGATAATATCCTTTCTTTCTTGTGTTTCCACCAGCGGTGTGCCAGGTGGTTAGTTTCTATGGCATTGAAGTTACCAATAAGATTCCTAACTGTTAAGGTGAGGTTAATATTCACTGTCATCTTCTGAAGCCTTTGATGCAGGAAACCGCTGAATTTCTCAAGCGTGTTCTAAAAGGTGAGGCAGACCTTCAGCAGCTCTGTGGATTTTTGTTTCAGAAGTTAGTACCCCCTCGCAACTCCGAAACCAACAAACTCAACCCATAAAAGCAACCACTCTGTCTTCAGTTTTTTTGTGAACCTTGAGATTTGCTATCTGGCAATAATCCTTGCCGGGTGGGACACTTCACCTGGCCTGAAATAATTAGTGAGAGAATGTTGCTGATGAGCTCATTGGTGCTGTGACGTAAGTCTCCCTTATTTTGATAGTTTACTTCATGGTCTCCATACAGAGGTCTTCCTTTAGCAGAACCGCTTTCCCATCAAAAACTTTCAGTCAGCCCCTCTTCTTTTCCAAATGTCATTATCTGCACAAAGAATCCTTGATGGCCCAAGATTATTCAGAACTTCTTTGTAGCCATGGGAACAGAGCTCTGATCTTGTGACCAAAGGAGAGAGAAAGAACAAAAAAAAAAAAAAAAAAACCAACCATGAGCCTGCACTACTTGTGGTGATGGAGACCTTGTAGGAGACTGTAGATGTGCAACAGTTACTGTGCACAGCTGAACTCTTCCCTTCTGTTCAGCTGGATTTCTGGTGTTTGGAGTTTGGTGGGGTGCGTGGGTTCTTGTTTTGTTTTTTGTTTTGGTGTTATTTTTTTTTTTAGCTGCTTCTCTTTTTTTTTTTTTTTCTGAATTACCCAAACCTTTAAATGTGTTTTGAGGAGTGATATGCGTAACTTCTTAGCCTCTGTACTATATTCCTGAATTTTCTATCTTTTGAGTTTAAGGGGTTTTATTTCTTGCTACTGCAGTATTATATATCAACACCGTTGACTAGTGTGACTAATACTACTAATACTGTTAATCAGTAAATCTATATTTCTCAGAAGAACTTCCAAGTTTGTCTATTTGTTCATGTCTTTAGATAAATAATTGCTCAATAGCATGACAAATTTGGCAGGAGTTCCAGCAGCGAGGTGTTGAATTTGAGTGGTTTTAGAATGTGTGATAAAGCTGGTGTGTGATCAACCTGTCCTCTGATATTTCATTATCAAGCTAATATAATGCTGTTTGTAGTTCAGAAGATGTTTTCTTTCTGATGAGTTATATTTCTGTGACACTTTATATTTTGAACAAAACCTTTCACTGGATGAGAGTACAACATTTTAAAAACCGGTTTGGTTTGTTGTTTTGGTTTTTTTTTGAGGTGTGGGGTTTTTTTTGGTGGTTTTTTTTTTTTGGTTTTTTTTGTTTGGTTTTTTTTTTGTACAATTTAAGGATATTTCAGCCCATCAGTTTCATCAACATAGGGAAAAGAAACCCTTCCATTAACTTAGATTATGGGGTTTGGACAATAGCAGGGAGAGCTGACAGGCTCCAAAGTGGCAGAAGCTTTTGTACATCACATAATTTAATATGTCAAATATGAATTGCTATGTTGGAAATACTGTAACACTAAAGAAGTTCCAGGTGTACACTAATGAGATTGTGAAGTGAACAAGATGCCAAGATAACCTGTGGTGTATTTTTGACACGAGATAGAAGACATACTTAACTCCTTATCTATTAAAATATTCAATTTGGAGTTAAAACCAGCTGACTTCTGGTTTTGTTTTATCTTTTATCTCAGTTAATGAAGTAGAGCAAGTAATTTCTTCAACATTTCTTCACTTCTGTTGTTTTAATTGAAGTTAACGAGTGGAGTTTTTGCACCTTCTGATGGTTAACACAGAAGAGACTCCTCTCTTGCTGATGCAATACTTGAGTTTGTTCTAGTGCTCTGCTAATTTTCTATAATTTATTGAGCTCACACTAGTCATAAAATCAACCATAATGTATTAGGGTTCATAAAATGCAAACCAAATCAGTCCAGAGTAGTATACAATTTTTTGTCACATAGTATTTCTTATCTTGGTACTTCTCTTCAGGAAATTGGCTGGAGAGAGGATTGGATTCTTCCTCTCAGATGAGCTTATCCACTCAGCCTGCCAAAGAACCACGCAGTAAGGGGTGATGGAGAACAGAATTTGCCTTTACAGCCATTCTGGTCTGCATCTCTAAAGAAGAATAAAAGCCTAGAGGAATTAAAACCTTAGTGGTTTCCTTTTTTTTTAATCTGGGATGGGTATGAATAGCAATCTTCCATCTGAAAGTCCAGCTGTCCTGGAGGAAGAAAAATCCTTACCACTCAGAAAGAAATCAGAATTTGGTCCACACGAGACAAAAGAAATTTCTCATTTGTAAGCACAAGCTTCAGGTTTTCTCTGAGTGACCACAAGAAGGTCACAAGCCTGTTGCACTAGCGCAAACTAGGTATCAATTACTATGAAGTCAGAAAGATAGCACTTTGCATACACCCTTTTTACATTGTCAAGACCGATTACAACAGGCATTTGAAAAAGTTAGACAAATTAAAGTCTCTAAGCTCTTTAATTGGCACTATCAAGTTCTAGGAAAAGAGTAAAAAGGAAGGGGCCGAGGGGATCACTAAGCATGTTTTGGGGATGGATGACATTTGATCTAAAAATGCCACGTTTCACTGTGCACACACGTCTTCCACTATAAAATTATATAGGTCCCCGTAATGCTTTTCTTTCTAGGCTGGATTCTGTTGACTTTCAGTTCAATAAGCACAGGAAAAAACTTGGCAGACTCTCTGTCTGCTTTTGGGAAGCTTTATGTGCTTAATGCCTAATCTATTGGATACTGGTTTCTTGTTTTGCAGTTTTTCTTTCTGATTTAGAAACAAATGATCTTAGCAGTTTACAAGCCTTACTTTCTTGTAAGTCTGTAATCATAACGATTTTCCCCTCAAAATAAAGTCTTTGTGTTTTGAGAACTATACTAAAGGGCTTGCAAAATTGCAGGTAGTATTCTTAAGAGTACATGACAATTTTTTCTCTGTCATGATTCCTTCCTTATTTTTCTATGCATTTGTCTAAGTCTTTGTTCTTGTCCAACTTGTAGCTCTGGTTTATTCTTATTTATTTATCTATTGTGAAAGTTTTACAGATAGTGTCAGTTCTAAGTGTGTGTACGTGGTTTTCCTTGTTAATCCAGGCCTATGAAGGAACAGGATGTATCTCAAAATTTAAAATAGGCCTCTGAGCTGGTTCAAATAGATGGAGCCCAATAAGGTGGCCTTTTTTTTTTTTTTTTGGTAACAAGAATAAGATCATATTCTGTCAAGTACACTGATTTTTCTTTTAATTTATAAAATCCTAGTTCAATCTTTCTTTTTTTTTCTAATTTTGAGTAAAAAGCATCATCCACTACTTAACTTGGCATGAAAACATAAAATCCTTAAAGTGCTGACAGAAAGGCTATGTATCACAGTACTTCTAGCCAACCACATTCTCTAGGAATTGAGAATTGCTGACTAGAAATGTCAAATTTTAATGCTTATCTGTAGCAAAGCTGTAGCTACAGGTCGTTTGTGGTTCACCCTTCATTGCTTTTAGAGGTACTGTGGTTACTGGAGGTCATGACATAGAGGAACTGAACTTGATTTTGGAGCGTTGCCTAAAATGCATGAAAGGGAGATTAGAATTCAACTTGGTGCGTTCCTCACTCTGTTTAACATATTCATATTTTACCAACTAATGACTTGTCTGTTTTGTCATACTTTTCTTTCTCAAAAGAATGTACAATTCAAGCAGCATTATTTCTACAGTCACATGCTTCGTACAGTCTTCCAAAGGAAGACAGAGGAGGGTGCTCAGGAGATCTTAAAACAGTTCCATATCAAATGTTTGAATTAAACTGATGTAACTTTTTTTTTTTTTCCTTATCATCTTCATTGCTTTTTAGATGAAGTAGTGGTAGTGGGCTCTCTTCTCCTGGTATGAACAAATCACTCAGGACTGAGTTGCGTGTGTGCTTTGTAGTGTCAATATATCTATACAGAACTTATGGCAATAGTGCCTTATGTTCTTTTATTGCTGGAAAAACGAGGACGAGTGAATAGATGATACGAGGCCTCATTCCATATTGTACGCTTTCTGAAGTCATAATTTTTTTTTATGAAACTTAGTGAATGTTTGAAAAGCTGTCTTTATAACAGCATTTTTTTTTTTTTTTAAAGATTGTCTTACAAATAAGTTTGTGCAGTACTGGTTTTTTATTTCTTAACAGGGATGGCAATTTTTTCTTGCTGGCATTTAACATTGTCTGAAATAGAATTCTTATGTTCTGAATATTCAGTATTTTCAGGGAATTCATAATGGGCAGGATAATGTGTATGTATATACACATTAGTAAGACTTGCAAAATGTATTTTAACTTGGGAGGAATTTATAAAAACAAGGAAGTTTAGTTCAAAACTCTTGGGCTTTTTCCTTATTTGTGCGGTCCTTGGAACATCCATCATGCTAGCTTATCAGATAGTGGATTCTCTTTCAGCTGAAATAGAAAAGTCTGGATGATATGCCCTTGGCACAGTGCTGTGAACTAGCTTACACAGTGTCGTTGGCAAAGGTGAAACATGCTGTTGTGGTTTTGTGAAGTCAGTTTGGACTCGGAGCTTTTGAAGTTCCTATCAGCTAGAGTGCAGTGGCTATCTTGGAATCTTGGTATCCAGGTAGATAAGTGCCATGTCATTCTCTCTGTACCAACTGCTCTACATTACATGTATATATGTGTATATACACACACATATATACACATATATATATATATATATATCTGGAATATATGTCTTGGGGTAAGGAAGGTTGAAAGAGAGAGAGAATCTGGAATGCATCTTCATCTACTCAAGTTTGTTCCCCGTTTCTTTTTAACACTTTGGGCTCCATGTTGATCTCTTCTACGAAGGCATGCGTTTCTGCATAATATGAGAAAATACATATGCTGCTTGGATACACTGGTGATAGTATTCAAAGAGCTATAGTGATGTCTGAGCAGATCTTGTGCTGGTTCTAGGAATATTCTATGAATGTAATGAGGAACCAAACTCTGGTGGCAGAACAGAGGTCCAGACTGTTTGCGGTTATTAAAATAATAAACAAAGTTTTGTGGTATAAATGTATTTAGCTATACATCTGAACTATCTTGCTTTATATTTTGATCTCCAGGTGAGTCAGTAGAATAAAAACTGCATTCCTTTTCTCCAGTGAATTTTTGCTGAATGAATAGCTATAAAAAAAAAATCCTTGGTGACAATAGTTGACGGCAAACACCGGTACTATGTCAATTTAGTGGGGCTGTGCTTGCTTTGTCCCAACGTAAGTGAGTGGAAAATAAGGGTGATAGATTCGTTAGTGGTGACCTCATTATCCTCAAAAAGCTACACTGAGGTCTCTAAAGGTGTGTAGATTTTGGCAAATCTTCCTCCCAACCTTCTTGCCCAAGTGGTGTAGAGGTCCACCAGAAAGGAGTGTAAAAAAAAAAAAAAAAAAGAAGAAGAAAATGACCTATATAGCTCAGTCTAGTCATTTATTTTTAAAAACTGAATACTGGAAGAGAGCCAGATCAGCCAAACAGGAGGGCATTATTCAAACTGAGGTGTGTAATGCTCCGGGTAAAAATCACATGGGGTCTCTGAGGAAGTGAGTGCTCTTCCAGGGCACACTCAAAGGTAGCTAGAGCCTGTTGTAAGGGAGTCTTCAACTGCACAGTATCAAGTGTCTCAAGAAATCAAGAAAAATCAGCTGACTATAGAATGCATAATTCTCTTATCAGGACACACTTCCTAAGTATCTGAAGCAAGAGAGCAGGATGAGTAAAAGAGTAAAATAATCAGCGCAAGACAGGGCACTGAGAGTAGGGATGCTCTCTGGTTGAGAACCAGCCACTTCAGATAGCTCAGTTTTCAGTTCAATCGTGTGATTTTTATTTTTTTTTTTCTTTTCCTATGGTCTAGAATGCAGATCTTGCACGCAGATGAGCTAGTAAGGGCTATTTTTAGAATTTAATATTGATATTTCTTGGTTATGAAGCAAATGTAGTCGTCATTGTGAGGCACTCACAGAGTTGAAGGGTATAGGTGTATGTGAATAAGTCCTCACTTTGAATTCCTGGGGAGTTAAGAGGGCTTTAATCTCCTAGAAATCTAATAGTTCATCCTGGAGACTGAAAGTTGGAAAGGTAGAGGGGAAAAAAAAATTGCACTAACAATGACTAGAACAATTTTTTTCCAAAGGGTATAAACAAGAGTCCTGCAGAAATGACAAACTGCATTTGCCTGCTGAACCATGTTGGTCTAGTGAGTAAGGAAAATGCCTTGTGGAATTACTTGAAGAAAACTTAATGTGCCCTGAAAAGGGGGATGGAAATAGAAGGGGGCTTCTTCATTGGTGTCTTTGTACTGATGTCCCCTAGAGCTTACATCACCCTAAGAACTACACCGCTGCTTTTCCTTAGGAGCTACAGCTGTACCTGCTTGGTGGCTTTTTTGGTCATCTTTTCCAGTAAGAGGAGGACTTGAAGGGAAGGTGTTGAGAAATGATAGAACCTTGTAACACTTTAACATCTACTGTTCACAGATCTTGGAGTCTTTAATGAATATCAAATAAGCCACTCCAGTTACAAAGCTAAATGTCACTGGTCCTGCTTCACGAATGGGTAAATTGAGACTGAGAAGGGTTAAGGGACTTGTCAAACATTGTCTGTGTAAAGCCACGCATTCCTGACTCTGCCTTCCAGCCAGCTATTTAATTTCTCTAATGTTTAATTACAAATCATAATGGAAATGTATGCTTAACGGGTAACAAAGATCTGCTGTATTACCCATTTGTTTTTCTACATGTGTGTTAAGAATGCTTCCTGATGACAGAAAATGGTTTTCAAACACTTTTAGATGCCTATAGAAGAAAAGTCCTCTTTTTAACCTGTCCCGATCTACTTCTTTTTTTTTTTTTTTTTTTTTTTTTTTTTTTTCCCTGATGCCACCAGGGAAAGGTGAATAGAGAGGTCAGGTTGTGTTTCTGAATCACTGTGGGTTATTCTGACTGTGCTGCTGCTTCTCCCTGCCCGCCACACCCTCTTCAGTTCCCACAGTTCTGTGTTTGTGTGCAGGTTTTTAACACCTAAGTGGAGATATAAAATGACTTAATCTACAATGACACATTTAGATTTCAGACGTTATACTGGCCAATATGCTCACAGTTAGGCTGTCTTTGTGAAGTGTCCTGTGGTAAAATGCAGTTAGACTTAACATAGGTGTGTTCCCTATAGACATCTAAAAAGATCCGGTATCCCCGAAGTTGGTTTATGTTTTGAAATGATTCTTTATATTTGTTGTAGGCCACACAGAATGAAAATCTCATGGTTTAACCTATCACACCTCTAACTTCCCCCCCCCCAAAAGGAAGTGTGGTCAGCTCGCTTTTCACAATAATGTTCTAAATGATTCCTAAGGGCATTACTTGTAAACAGGCCAGACTGTATTGGAATGGTCGTTTCTGATGCCATTAGGTATTTCTGTCACTATTGGGTTCTGGTGAAATGTAAAATTATTAAATATCAGTAATATGAATGATCAATAAAAATAACTGTAGATTTTTCCTGAGGATGCGTTTCTGCACAGAATTTGCAGAAAGGCATGTAATAACGTAAGCATCTGTGTTCAGAGCGTGTGGTTAAGTTTCCCAAGGTTCAGAACTTATGAAGAAAGCTGCCACCCAAAATCACTGTGCTTTAGCTTCCCACTTGTGGATTATAGGAAAATAGACTTTCTTTCCTTATATGCTTTTTACCATGAACACTTTTGGGGTGCTGATTCCTTTGTTCTATTGTGTATAGCCCAGTAGATCTTTGGTTTTATTTGTGGTGTTCATTTCGACAAAAGTACCGATATATTTATTTGGGTATTACACGATCCTATATCCTATCAGTTGAGAGGCATCCATCTCCTGAGAAACTGGAAGTCTCATTTCCCTCTGGCGCAGAAGAGACTGACTCAATCCCAAGCTTACTCCAATCACAGAACCGGCTCTAACCTGTATCATCTGAAATCGGGTCTCCTTTCCTCAAAAGCCAAATCTGTATCAGACCTGAAGTCTTCTGAATCATGTGCTGATTCTTTAGCCATGCTTCTCTCTTAAAGAGAAAAGGTTTGTGATTATCTAGTGTGATCAATGTGTTCTGAAGTTCCATGAAAACTGTATTTAGGCTGAAGCTATGAGTCAGAAGTTAAGGTAGCTGAATAGTGTGTAGTTTTATTTTGTGGAAAATGTCATTAACACTGACTGTTAATACTGTAATAACTTGCACTTATATTGGCTTACTATTTTCCTTTTGATATCTAATTACTGTAGTAACAAGGCATTAAATCATAAAAGCATCATAAAGAGGCATTATATGCAACTGCACGTTTTTGGTATGGGAAAAAAAAAAGAAAGATGAATAAATAATATGTTGATCTGAGTAAATGGATCTTTCGCTGGAGATCTTCTGTTCTAGTATTTTCCTAGGCTGCTAAACAAGAGCACTGCTTTGATAGAAATGACTCACAGATGTAGCTTTGCACCATAAACAGGACAATGCTTGTACCTCTGGAGCAGCAGTGAGCAAATGTTTCAGTGTGGATCTCAGCTTGTTACAAAGACTTAGATCTCTCTGATATCTGGTTCCTGGGTTGCTAGGACACATGAAAAGTGTTTTCATTTGTCCGCATGGAAAAAAAAAATAGGAAGAGAGCAGATGCTTTAGAAGGCAGGTTAGTACTGCCTTGATCCACTCCCAAGCTGTGTACGTGTGCCCTGGGGCTAGCTCCAGGTGCAGGCCTATGGAGAAAGTCCTCAGGTGACATATGTTGTTATATTTAAAAAAAAAAAAAAAAGTAATTATGGGGTTTATTTATTGGAGAAACCTGGCTGGATTCTCTGATCCAGGTACAGGCAGAAAGGAACACCACAGTATACTGCAGGAGCTGCAGTGGATTGTAGAAGACCTTGTTAAGAGATGGTGAAAGGGCTGTTGTCACCTTTGTGTGCTCTGCACGATTCATCTGGCACACAGCTGCTGCCTTACCCTCAATGAGTGAGAGTTGGCATTCAGTCAGGTTTATCTGTCAGACAACACGAAAGCAATCAGATGGCAGAAATCTGGCTTAACACAGAGGAGATGGAGTATCATCAGCAAAATACTTTGCAGTCTCCTCTCCTGGCTTGAACATGCTGAAAGGTTGTTCAGATTCATAACTACACAGATTTGTCTATGTGGAGGGGTCCTTGAGTAAGAAAATCAAGCCTAGTGTTACCTTTTGGGATAATGCTGAGGGTAGGAGAAAGCCACCACTTCCAGTTTTTCCTGTCAGATCTCAGAGCAGTGAATTGAGCACCATTAGTGGTGTAAAAGTCTCTGGGAAGGTGAAAAATTTTAGCAAAATTAGCAGCTGACTTAAGGTTTCAGCACTTTTTTTTTTTCCCACAAGTGGATAAGGACAAATTAAATCAGAGTAGATGTTTTACCAGTTCATGTTCATATTTTTCATACACTCAGTTTGGTATTGGATTCCAGAGAGAGATACAGGAAATCTGTGAAACCAACTCCGTTTACAGTTTGATATTGGCCTATTTCCATTAAAAAAGAACTTGAAGGGTTTAAAAAGGAAAACTTACTCCCTGGGGAGCAAGTCAAGTCCTCAGAAATACAGATATAGTTCCTTGCTTTTGCCATGAGCTGCTTCTGCCCTTGTAGAAGTTGGTCAATCTCTGTGTCTCAGTAGTGCAAAGTGGGAATCGCAGCACATGCCTGTTTCCTAGGGACTGTGGTAGAACATATCTACTGAAAAGGGTATGGAAGCTGTGCTGGGATCCCTTTGATGGGATGACGATTACTGTAGCCATCTCAAGAAAGAGCTAACAAACACTTATTTGGGTGGAGCTGACAGGTTGCCACTGGAATGTTACCGAAATCCGGAATAAAACTCCTTAACAGCAATGAGAAGTTAAGAAACAGGCACTTCTTTATTGCAGCGCTGGGCGCACAGGGGATCGCTCCACCCAGCGTGCGCACCCATTTGATCAACAGCACGGGTTAAATACACATTAATTATACATATTCATTAAATTCCAAGAAATAATATGCATAAACATAAATTTTCTGAGAAACCATTACATCATTTCCCCACCCACTTGCGCATGCCCAGTCTTTTGAGTCGAGGGTCTTTTGGTGGTCTTGGTGGTCGTCAAAACGCCCCCTCCTCGAATTCGCTGCTCAAACTCCTCCTTGAAATCTCCATATCTGGTCTTGAGAACAGGTCGCGATGCTCCTTGGTTTTCCTGGCTCCAAAGTGATGGCTCAGGGCCTATTTCTGCAGGTGGTGTTTGGGGGTGTTTGGGACTTACCATTGTATTAAAGATATGCTAGGCTAGCTTCTAACAAATGCGTATTATAATATCTCTAGGATCCCACTCCCTTTAGGAACAAACGAATTTTATGAAGATTTAACCTATGTGACTACAGTTCTACAGTTAACAAGAATCACCTCATATTGATATTTAATTTTCAATGTTTATGTCGTGTAACAGGAACGTACCTTTCATAGCTTTAGCAAACTTGTCCTAGGCTTTACATGTTGTACTGTTTGTTATTGTCCAGGGACACTTTTTTTAGTTAAAAAAAAACCAACCTACCTCTTCTAAAGGACAAGTTCATATGATGCTGACTAACTTGGAACCTGGGTACACAAGAGTTTCAGGGTTGTTTTTTTTTTTTTTTCTTTCTAACTAGCGTAGAAGACATGAGTACGGGAGACAGCAAATGCATTCCCAGCTGTAAGAAACATGGTTAAGGCTAAGGAGTGTTTCCTAGCATGACTGTGAACTATTTTATTTTAACTTCTAAGTGCAGCTCTGCTGCGTCAGCTAAGGAAGATTCCCCAACAGCCACTCATCTTCTGTGGAAACAGTTCCAGTGTAACACTCATGCCTGCAAACAAACCAGAAAGGTAAACCTTGTTCTTAATAATGAAATTTATGCTAACTACAGTGTTTGCTCCCTTTTGTGCTAAAGTAGACCTATTACTACTATTGCATGCTATAATGAGAATAACTTTTTTACTAAGACTGAAGAATTTGAAACCCTTTTTTTGGTGTAGCTTTACTCTTCTTCCTGCCAAACAAATTTCCTAACTTTAAAATATTTTGTTGCATCTTTCTTTCGTAATAAGGATAGGGAAGGAGAGCATCCTACTGATTTGTCCCTTTGTTCTGTGACTAGTACCTTTACTGTAAAGAAAGGAGAAGTCTCTTGTTTCTTCTGTGCTGTCTCACTGCCTTCTAGTGCCCAAGAAAAAGCTTGTAAGAAACAAGAACTGGCCAATGTCACTGACGGGTCTATACCGTTCAGCCTCATCCTGTCCTGCAGGCCATGAG
Organism: Chlamydotis macqueenii; assembly: GCF_036417535.1. NCBI lineage: Eukaryota > Metazoa > Chordata > Aves > Otidiformes > Otididae > Chlamydotis > Chlamydotis macqueenii. The sequence goes on from NC_141568.1 coordinate 19,458,268, forward strand.
CCTTTTCTGAAAATCCTTGTTTGGTAACTTCTGATTCAAGTGTTCTGCACCATCAATTTTTTTTATAGTTAACAATTACTTGATGTTAGCAGACCTATATATTTAGACTCAGATGAAAGAAAAAGTTGAAGTACTTAAATATTTAAATCACAATCCCTTCTTCAGTAGTACTTTCTTTTTTCCCCTCCTGACCCTGCTTGTTCTGCACTTCCCGTGGGAGTCCTGCGTATCTCTTTAAGCTCATCATCTACATCATAAGGAGTTATAGCATATTGAAGATCGGGTTCTGTGGGGTCTGGAGTGCTTCCATGTGGTTTAAATAAGGAATACATTTGAGAAAATACAATCTGCTTGTGGACATGCTGGAAGCAGAAAAAGAGGCTAATTTTGTTTAGTTAATTATTCACTGATAATTATTTACTCAGCTCTACAAATTGATGGAAACTTGTAATCATGTTGCTATGGCACCTGATGTCACTTACAAATGCTGAGTGAAGCAGCTCCATTTAATTGTAAAGCTGGACACAACTACTGAACAAATGAAATCTGTCAAACTGAATTTTGTGGGGGAAATCTTACCAACAAGGTTTGCAAGTTAGGCATCTAGTTGTAAATAAATTCTTCCCTGTGAACCTGAAAAACACAGTTGCGCAGTTCTCTGACTGAAGCCTGCATATCATTATCTCGTTAGAGTAAGCAACATCTGAATAACAAATTCTGTTATCTGAAGCTGCTGAAGGCCTTTCTGAACTCTTCTTTCACTGTGAAACGATAGCTATTTTCTGTAATAGTCTTAGTCTTGCAAAACAGCCTTCTAGAGAAGACCACTATATACAAGGCTTTGATGCAAAGACTTTTTCTAAATCTAATTTCCCAAGCAGCTGATGATCCTCCAAGCATTAAAATGTGAATATTATCAGGCCTACAACATTTGAATGTTTAATCCGCAAGCTGCAAATAAAGCTTTAATTTCCTAAACGTAAGTGGGCCTTCATTATTAATTCACTTGCTTTATGTTTAATTGAGATAAATGAATATAGCGCTAAATTCAGCTATACATTTCCATATGCTTTTCTCTGTAATCTGGCCGTGTATAATGCATCGTTATTTTAACAGCCCTACCAGTAAATTATTCTGCGTGTTCTTCTTTTCAAAGTTCTTCCAACATTTTTCTATATTGTGTGATTTCAATTGTTTCTGCTCCTTTCTTGGTAAATAGTTGAGGAGTAAGCACATTTTCAAGAGCTGTAGGGAGGCTAAGATGCCAGTTGCATTTTAACGATACGGTGCATTATCATTCTTACTGTAGCCAATTCTCTTTTAAATCATTGCAGTTTCTGCTTTCGCCTCCAGCTATAGAATTCTTTTCAAACTGCCAGTGAACTTGGCCGATCGCCAAGGGAAAAATAAAGGTGTTTTGGTCCACCAAAGTATTTTGAGTGGTTCTTAGTGATACAGTTTTCTTCTCTACATCTGCAAAACATTTTTTTTTTCTGTAGTGAATTTTCATGTGAAAAGCCTCCTTAATAATCACCAGTATTGTTTGTCTCAATGCAGTTATTTAACTGCACCCCTGGGTGCTTACAAAATAAACAAGAGAGTCTTCTAAAGAGTTTTAGAAGTGGCAGGTGCTTAGTCTGTGCCCTATTCACTTAGTTTGCAATGACATTTTTGTGCTAATCTATAGACAAACAAGAGACAGGTGACACACAGCAGCAAGTACAATGTCCTAAGTCGACAAACTTTGGTCTCCATAAGATGTTTGTGCTGCATATGCCCACAGTGGCAACTGGGATTTATACAACTTGTACATAAGTTGTGCTCCTCAGCATTGGTAACATCACAAACTTAAATGCTTATACGTCGACTGAGAACGGAGTATTTTGGCAGTTAAAGATTTCAAAGACTCTCCCATAGGGGGAAAAAAAAAAGAACCCAACTGATAATTCCTGTAAGCAAAGTGTAGTTTTGATTCTTGGTCTTGTCAAAATGTGAATATTAACTAAACCAGATTGTTAAATGTAGCTGAAATAGGAAAAAAAATGTATCGCTGAGGGTCTGGCTTATGAATACACTTCGTGCATTATAAAATACCATGTCCATGGCACTCTTAGGCTAAGTGTCGTGCGCTCTGAAGTTGTAGAGATATTATGAAATGTTATATTGTAAAATATGGCCAACAGAGAGTAGTACTGACTGAATTTATCTGCAAATGGAAGCAGGATATCAATCATCCCTCCCCTGTTTTACAGTCTAATCCATCAAGATACCAGATGAGCAACTGACTCAAAGCTTTTCCATGATCTTGTCTGTAAGGAGGAACTCTACTTGGAGAGGGTGAGACTGGAGGACCAAGGGAAGGTGAGACAGGAGGACAGAAGTTTGAACTTTTTTTTTTTTAATAAGGCAGTTATAAACCATCTGCCCTTGGAGAGATGGTAAGGAAGAGCAGTATTTGTATTTCTAGAGACATTGGAGTGGCCACGTAACACTAAAATCCCATTAATCCAGGCAGTTCCCATGTTTAAGGTCTGTACTCCCTGCAACTGTAGTTGTAGGAGAGTTGCCATTCCATATTCACATTCCTATCTTCACTTCTATTTATACAGTACTTGTCCCTGACATCAGAAGAAACAGAATAACCCATTGCATTATCAGTATCACCGCTTTTGCATGCGAGGCCATGTATCGAATTGCTTTCCCTGACAGAATAAGAGGGGAGCTGCAGTGTGCACACACAGCTGTGCGGCTTTTGTAGTGCCTCGCATTCCTCCTTATCATTCTCTGCGGGAGGCGTAGTTGATGACAGAAAGGAATGGGCAGGGGGCTTGTTGCTGCGATAGAAGAGAATGGCAGGGCTTTTTCCTACTGATTCATCCCAGCCCAGCAAATGGGGCCGGTTTGGGGAACCAGAAGCTGGTTCTGTGTAGGTAGTTTGTGCAACTTGGTGCGCAGCAGGAGCAAAAAGTATAATCAGTTCACACTGGAATATTGTCCTTGGGTCAGGGACAGTTGTTCTTGGGAGACTTATGCATGTGTTCTCAACTGTCCTTTGCACGCTTGTCTAGTAAAAATCCTTCCATCTCTGAGTGAAGTTCAAATATTCATCAAAAATGAAAAATAAGATAGGAAAATAATCAATTTTATTAATAATTGAATTGGCTGTGGCATGTGCTTTTTTCTTCCACAGACTGAAATTTGGCCTGGACTTCAGGATATGTAGGGTAACACTTTATTATATTTAACCAAAGCCCAGTCCAGGCTTTGATGCAGCTCTTGATACCATTTGTGATCAGCAGATACACAATTCTCACCAGTATTTCTTGAAGTATGTTGTGTTTCATTATGGAAGGGGATAACTTAGATGTAAAGCCCTGCTTTCCTTATGAGCACTGATAAATTCACATTCCCTAAACGGGGGAGAGGAGAAAGAGAGAAGCTGCTCTTGACGATAAAGGATAATCTGGACAGTAGAGAGGCAGTAGATCTAATTTTCTGGACTTCAGTAAAGCATTTGATAAGCTACCACTTGGGAAATGGTTAGTTAACCTGTAGGAGACTTGGATTGGTAAAAGAAATGGATGGTGAGTAAGGAAGGGACAACAATATGGAATACCTGTGTAAGGGAGTCACTAGTGGAGTATGCCAAAGTGTTCGAGGTTTCAAAACTAATCTATTTAGTATCTTTGTTAGTGATTTTGGGGTGGGGAGGAAAAAAAAGGGCTTAACAATGAGGTTTATAGATGAGGCGTAGCTGAGAAAGTATCATTAGCACCAAAAGGGATCATAATTTTAAGCAAGTGGAATGACAACGAGCTGCAGTAGAAAGATTGAGAACCTCACAGCACAAGTGCTTTTCAAGCTGTTTGTGTATAAAGGAGCGCCTGTTCTGCAGCCGACAGCAGTGGAGAAAGACTGTGTATACTGGCTGATCACATGATGATTCCAAAAATACAAAACTGAGGCACTGAAATACTAGCCTGGACTGAGCAAAATGTGAATGTTGTGCAAGGTATTGTATTGGTTATTGCATTTACATACAGGTAGAAGTAGCAGCACGGGTGGAGGTACCCGCGTTGGCTCTGAACTTAACCAGGTTGACAGGGCAGTTGGCTTTCCTGGGCCTAGTAAGTGTGCAGAGGTAAGAACGCTATTAAGTTCTTAGCTGAGAACCAAGTAGAAGCTAAGCAGATTAATGACAGAACCTGGGAGCTAGAGCATAAATCTCTCGCAAAGCTCAGTCAGCTGTTTGTAGTTCTATTTTTTCCTACAAGTTGTGTGTCTCCTCCTGTTTATTGACAGGCGGGCTACTGCTGTCACTTACATGCAAAAGCAATTAAAATAATTCATACTGTTCTGACAATTGATGTTAGTTTCTATTTGCTTTTTTTTTTTTTTACGAACAAATGAGCTGCATTATTATCTGTAGCACTGACCATCCTTCTGCGTATCCTGTCATGTAAGTAGTTTGTATAAATAACTAAAAGCTGGGATTCACAGTGGTGTCTGCAACAATGGGCTTGTTTTCTGCAACTTGATAGGAAAGATTTGATTTACATCTGCTCTGGGTATTTTATTCCCTATCTTATTAAAGCTTACAACTTAGATATACCATAGTTTTTTATGGGGAACCTTGCCAAACATTTTCAGATGAAGAAAAATTTTCTCCAATTAAGAGATAGTATCAGTGGAATAGAGCGTTGTCACAGGATAATGGTCTCCTGCTGCTTTGTTAAATGCCAAGGTAAACCTGAGGCATTTATCAGAAATTAATGTCAAAGCAAAGTCAAGAGGTTTATCTTGAAAGCTGGAAACACTGAGCCTGTGAAGATGCTGTGTTAGAAAACAATCTGTGTTTCCTTGTGCATCCCTCCTCCCTCCAGTTACACTTGGAAGAAAGACATTTTCTTTCTGGCACCAAATGCTGTCCCCAGAAGCAGATATTAACTTTCTCTTAGCTGTGTAACAGGCTGCTGAATCTCTAAGGTGAGGATGAGTAGTTCTGTGACTGTTTTGCAAGCACATATCAACTTTACCATTGCATCCCCTCACACTGACCTGATTGACGGCTTTAATTTTGTCGGGCTTCACACAGCCCTGCTCCAAAGTATGTTGCAGTCAACTGAAGGAAAAGGGAAGTTTGAACTTGAAAACCATAAGTATCCTGCACAGCAAATATGTGAATCTGCTGGGCTTGTTCTGTTATCAGGATAGGGCCTGAAAAGAAGGGATGGCGTGGGGGAAAAGAAGGGCTGGAAGATAAAAATATAGTTCAATTACTTGGAGAGATGCAACAAAATTTTATGGCACAGAAAGAGGCTTTAGAGTTATGTTCCTGTTTTGTTTTTTCACAGACACTGAGTAAAGTTTCTCAACTTGCAACAGAAGAACCTGTTTGCCTGTTAGATCTAAGGCAAGTCTTGTTAGAGGAGTAAATCCCTTAAAGTATTCTTGCTCTTCAGTTGCAACACAACACTTTTGCTAAGTGTCACAAGGTGTCCGCTGCCTTTTAAACCCTAAATTAACCATGTCAAATCAACCTTAATAGCTACTTAGTCATGTATTAAATTAGTTCAGAAATATGCATTAATTTTGATAATTGCCCTCAAATTTTCCCCTTCAATAAAATATTTGAATTTAGAGGTCTTCATTTATTTCCTTCCCTTTTTCTTGTTCTTTTTTTTTTTTCTTTCTTTTTGGTAGCAATGATTGCTCTTTTGTCACCTCCACTACTTTCCACTGGTGTACGAAAAAGGCAAAGATGAGCTGGTTTTTCTTTGTCATTTAGTGTTAACTCAATCATACTGTAAACAAAACAGAAAACCTCTTTAAATGAATGTTCTAAATTTACATATATTGTAGAGACTGGAAGACAAGGTATGTTCATCTCATGATCAATAGAATTATTTCCTTGATAATTAAATATACTTTCTTGTGGGAAGTATTTTTAGCCAGGACTAGATTACATTGTATTATTTGCAGACCATATATTACTTTACTGAAAATCTAAAGGTGAAAACCACTGTACTTAGAATTGAAGGTGAGCTCCTTGCTTTCTTTACCCTGCTCTTGGAGACTGGAAAAATATACACATGTTGACAAGTCCAAGAAGAAGTCAGTTCAGTCTTTAAAACTGCTTTTTCTTTGCCTGGCTTAATCAGGGTAATTTATTTTTTTTTTTTTCATTTGGGAATCTTGTGCATCTCTTTAGAAATTAAGATGACCCAGGGCCTCACTCAAAATCTGAATGCTCCCAAAACATTAGGTGTGGTCCAGGTACTGCAGGTTGTCCCAACTGAAAACAAAACAAAACCCCCAAAACAACACAACAACAAAACCCATGGTAATTATTAGTCCAATTTCCTAAGAAGTCAAAAAGAGACAAGTAAGGAGAAACGAGTGTGTTACGTTGTTTATTTTTCTTTCTCTTTAAGACTAGAGAGATTAATTTCAGGACTGTTTTCAGAAGATAAGATATTGGGTTCTACCACAGCATATGGTGTTTCATCAGTCCCACTGCATTATGTCATATTAGGAGTTTCTATAAATTCATTCTAGTTCTGAGATAAGGCATTCCATGAAAAGTTAGAAAGTGCCAGTGGTGGGTGATCTTCTGCACCAAGTTGGGAGGACCTTTCTCATTTAAGACTGAGTAGGTTTGGAAGGAGATGTAGAGATAAAATGATGAAGCAGTCCTAACAAATTAGCTCATAAAATTAAAACCTTGTTCAGAAAAGATGTACATGATCCCGCAATGTTCCTGGATGTGGCAGGTTTTCCCGCCTAGCGGTCGGCTCAGCTCCCCAGTGTCTTCCCCAACACTGAACATGCGTGGTCGGGCAGGGATGGGAGTCGTGTGGCTTAGCCATGCTGTGTGCTGGAGGAGCACTGTAATACAGATGATAGGCTAATGTGAACGAAGGACCACACAACAGCCCTCTCTGGAAGAAGGAGGGGAGCATCCACCTGTGTGGCTCTATCTGTGGATAATCAGTTCTTGGTCAACCCTCTAAAAAGTGATCTGCAGGAACAAAAATATGTTAGTAAAACATGTCTTAGTATTCACTGAAACAAACTCTCCTTCACTTTTAAATGTCCCTTGACTTGTGTCAAGGAGTGAGGTGTCTCCAGAACCACAGAATATCAGGCAAAAGGGAAATTAAGTAGTTTGGACAGGTGGAATCGCGTTTTTATGAAAATGTTGAATAGCCCTCTGAAGTGCTGCGGCTTTTTTTTTTTTGTGTGTATGTGGAAAACACTGGATTTCCACTATGTTTCACAAACATTGAGGTGTTGTTATTTGATAAATTTCATTGGATATCAATAAATAAAAAAGGAATTGTACTTAAGGAATCGGTCAAGTTAAGAAAAACATCTCAGGATGGGATAGACAGAAATGAAAAAGCAACTCGCTTCTTTCCCTGTTTTTAGTCCTAGGAATGGGGTGGAGTAAATAGTGGAAATTTAAATCTCTCTAGGTAGTTATGAAATGAAAATATTAAGATGAGAAACCACCCTGCTGTCACTTTATTCTCTAGTTGTTGCATTATGAAATTATATGTTCAGACTGCAGCCTAACTTCTGGCCTGAACCAAGGAAGTTCCTTGGGTTAAAATCAGAAATATTAGCTGTTGCCAAATCGCCCTCAACAAGGAATGAACTTGATCTGAGCTGATTCTGTTTCTCAACACGTGATGCTTTTCGATAGCAAAACTAATTCCAGTATCATTGAGAGAGGAATTTCTAGGCAAAGTGAAAACACAATCCCGTAAGCAAAAGTAGATGAAAGCTATGCTATTTTCAGTAATTGGTCTGCAATACTTTACACTTCAAAAATAAAATATTGTTATGACTATTCTTTCTAGCTGAGAAAAAAATTAATATACAACTTAAAATCCTGGATCTCTCTTTGCAGGTCCTTAGTATGATTGGCACAACCAGTGTTGCTTTTCTTTGTTCTTAACAAAGGAAGCTTTTAAGAACTCATCTTTGTCTCTGTCCTTTTGAGAGCAGCAAAAATTGGAGTCTTGACAGTAAATGGGATGTTTAGTGAAAGTATTTCAATATAAGTTTCTGGAAAAAGCAGAGACCAAGATCAGCTGCAAATCTTTTCTGGAGAAAAGATGTTCCAAGGCTTACCTGCAACATCTGGTCAAAACAACTTGCTGTAGAACAGCAGTGATTTGGCTTTAGGTCACTGAGAGACCCAGCTACAAATCTCAGAGAAGTAAGTGAGGAAAAGCAGGGCCTTAAGTCTTCCTTACCTCAATGAAGGCTCCTTCAGATCACAAAAATAAATCTATAATTTATACTACTTAGGGCAAATAAGAGCTGTCAGGATGAACAGAAGATTGTGTGGATGGAAATACCATTTCATAGCTCCAGGACCTTTTTGCTAGTGCACTTAAATGGATGCAATTCTGCAAATAAATCCCTGAAGCTGTATGAAGGCTCTAGGGAGTAGTCCTTTATCTCTGATAATCAGCTCTAGTTGCAATATTGTCTGTCTCCTGCAATTGTAAAGGCATTAGCAGTTGTCATGTTAGGACATTAATTGAAGAACATCCTCATGTTTCCATTTGTGGTTTTGCAGAGTAAATTGGATGCTACTTTACATTGCATGGATGCAATGTCATTGTTACGTAGGGGAAGGATGAAGGGCAGACCTAAATCCTAACCTTTTACTGAGCAGTGTTAAGTATAGACCTTACGTACAACGGTGGTGCTAGAAACCATGCACCTGAACCCGTCTGGCTGAAACTGGTGAGAGTTTTGGTATTGATTTCTACTGGGCCATGACCCATGCTGTTGGGTCTGGTTGGTTGGAGCTGGAATATATAATCCAACAGGTTTCAAGAGGGAATTTAGAAAAATACAGTTTGAATTTTTAAAAGTAAGTTTCTAGCTTATTTGTCCAAATTGGAAGTAACTATGGAACAATGTCTATGAGCTGAAGTTAGTATGGATGTAAGAGCGCGAACAGTACGTCATTCATAAAATGGTAGAAGGAAGAATAGTATGGCAGTACAAATATACTATGAAATAGTTGCACTGCCAAATCTCCAATTATAAAGACATACCAGAGGGAAGAGAGTTGTAACCCCTTACGCTACTGCACATCCCCAAGGGTGATATCGCAGTAAGACTGAATACTGACTGCTTACAGTAATTTCTAGTGGCTTCAATGGTTCATGGCAGAGAGATGAATATCAGAAGCCCCAATAATAGACTTTCTTGCCTAGGTTTCTATTTATAATGAAATTCTGTTCAGATTAGTGGAAAAAAGTACATCCCAAGAAGAAAAGGAGTGAAAACTAAATAGAATTGCCACAGGATTTATTTTTGCTTTAACTTGTAGGTGATGATTAAAAATGTGTATTGATTTGCAATTTGCCCTGATACTTGAAACTGATAAAAGTGTAAACTACTTCTTTGATTTAATAGCTTTATTAGAGCTGAGGCTGGCTAGAGTTACGTGGGGTCACTCTTTGCCTGGGGTTGCCTATCGGTTTTCAGTAGAAGAAAAGAATAGGAATGAAGCGCTGACAGATCCCATCTGGGCTCCCCGAGACAGCTGCTTTCAATACAGGCTGTCTAATGCTAGAATTGTGCCTTCAGTTGCTTTTGTTGGCATATCACAATAGCTTAATGTTTTGAGATAACACCTACAGAATGGACTGAGCCCATAGTGTGTTAGTAGCAACATTCGTCATGAGTTGGAGAAATACTGGGTATCTAGATTCTGATTCAGCTGTACAGAGTTAGGATGTGTATATACATAAATTAAAAATAGCCATAATAAGCGCTATGAATACACAAATCAAATGAGATGAAACTAGGTCTAGGTTCATCTATGCCTTTGACTAGCAGTTGGAGATCAAATGGACACTAGATATTTTTTTAATTTTAGCGTTTAAGTGGTTTATATTGATGCTTAGTTTGGTTTGGCTAATAAACACGCTGTGGGTCACACTCTTACTTAAATACCAGATTTTTAAATTCTTGAGTGTCAAAGGGCAGCAGAATCACCTGGATAAAGATACTGGAGTCTGATGAGACACTTTTGCTGTGACTATTTTCCTAGAAGTTGCATCTTTGAATTTAATTTGGCTTTTGGTCTTGTATGAAGTGACACTGATCATATCTAACACTATCTTTATTATTTACTAATTGTTATAGTTATTTTCTTAAAACTTAAAACTTGCCCTGTCTGAAAGCTAGAGGAAGAGTAGTGCCCAATGTATAGGATACAGAATGTGAATAAAACACCACAGCAAGCAACAGCAACTGCACAGGGGTTAGGACTCATTTTGGGAGAACTGAAATTGGAGTGTAATGTGGGGAGAAAATTGCAGACTGGGATAACGGCCATATTCCCTCAGGAACTTCAGTGCAGCAGTTCAGAAAAAAATACTATGAGATTTCTAATGTACATGCAAATGCACATATCGGTATTGGTCCCTGAATCCTCCTCAGCTGAAATCCTATTTTGCAAAAATTAAGTTGCCTTCTGCCAGGAAAAATTACTGTTTGTCATTTATTCCAAGAGACTGCCTTGTCTTGTGTGATCAGTTCACTAAATTTGCAATATGGAAGCAACATATTTCCATTAATGCAGACATTCACTTCCATCTCCGTGAGACTCCTGAAGCACACTACTCTAAATTTAGAAGTGCTTGCCGTTCTTTCCTGCCCCCCTTCAATTTCTTTTTTTAAATGGTGTAGTTAGATAGCTAAGATTGATTCTATAATCAAACCCAGCCCATAAGATGGCACTCGCTTTGTGAACAGATAGCTTACCCACCTCATATCCTCGTGTTCAGAGAACAGAAATTCCTTTAGTTTCCTCCTTGCTTCCTCTTTTTTCTTTCTTTCTTTCTTTTTTTTTTTTTTTTTGGAAAGGTGGTTACTCTCAATGTTATACAGTGAACACAAATTTGCAGGACAGTACCTGTCTTTTATTGCCTGTTTCCTTGTAAAGTGAGCTATTTTTTTCCTGCAAATCAGAAATAAAATTACAACTGCATTATAAGGGTCACTAAAGGAAAGACTTAGGTTTAATGCTTGCAACACATGCAGGATACTCCGCACCTTTGTTTTCCAGGGTATTGGATGATGCCAGTAAAACATCTGTTGTTTTTTTCTTATCTAGTTCATCAGAAGATTTTATTTACTTATTTATTTATTTCTTCTTGGCATGCTTACAAACTGTGAACTTGCACCTTGGTTCTTTAATTGGAACGCCGCTGAGGGAAATGGAGGTTGGAAGATGGTAATCTGTTTACAGTGAACACATAGGAATGTCAGCATGCCTTTATAAGGGCTCTGGAAATGATGAGAAAAGTCTAAAATCATGACTACAAGGAAAGGTAAAAGTAAAAAAGTTTAGGATGTTTTTTCTGTTTGGAGAGAGATTTCACTGAAGAGTTAATAGAACCTGGATTTGAAGAACCTCTGCAATTATGCCTTTATGATTTTTTTTTATTATTGTTTAAATAGTGTTAAAACGAACTTCTTGAGCTGAAAGCTCAAAGGAGAGGAGGTGTCAAATAAAATATGTGCAACACACATTCTTCTACATTCATGACATAGTGTTTTGTTTTGGGCATTTTATGGTATGTTCTGGAGCCTGTTGGATTGGAAAATGATGCCCCTTGTAACCAACTTCCATGTCTTTGTGCTAAATCACCCTTCCTTTCCAAGGTTTCCAAGCAACAGTATCTTAAAGATGAAATATTCATTTCTGAAACCTAATTTAATTTCAGAGTTGCCTGAGCTGCAGAGCTTATCAGTTCATGGAATCCACAAAATTCGATGAATTAACAACTCTTTTTCCATAGATGGAAGGTTATTTTAAATTTTTTTCAGGATCTTGTTAAAATGCATCATCTGATTTTTAACCTTGGTTTGACTGGCTATGATTTACTCATTTGTGATACAGGAGATAAGAGAAAAAACCAGAAGCAATAATCTTCCCATCAATAAATGCAAGGCATTTTTGCTTTATAATTGCTATTGGCAACCCTGAGCAGTGCAGTAAATAAACAGAGGTTAAAGCATTTCAAAGCTATTTCCCTTGTTTTAGTTCAGATTTTTTAAAACATATTTTGTTCAGAACCTTAAGGTTATCTAACAGATCACTAGTGGCATATTTTAACCAGTTAAGTCAGTAACAAATGAAACTGGGCATAAAATACTATGGAAATAATGAGAGCAAGAGTTCAGAAAGGCTGAGCTTTGCAAATGCTACTGTAAACTGAGCTAAGGTGAGCTCGCCAAGAGCATCTGAGGATGCTTCCTGGAACACTTGGATATGTTTTGGATGTTCTTATCTGAAGCTAGGATTAATCATTAGCACATGCGAGCCATTAAGCATTTATCCATTCCTTAAGGACTGATATTGTTCATTGTAACTGTCAGGTCTTCCTGAAAGCACAGAACAGCAGTGCTGGCCATGGAAGACCCAAGCACTCCCCCTCCTGCCCACCTGAACTTGTCCCTTGGGCTACTTCTGGCCTGGCCCCATGCTCCTGGGCAAGCAGGTGTGGAGGTGCCAGGATCTCTCCTGGAGTGACTCCTCTGGAGTCCTGGGGGTGGAACAGGGGTCCCCTGCCTTAGATGTCTTCTGCTAAGTCTCATGAAGGCACTCCAGTAAAACCTGTTAGTGACAGCCTCCTTGAGAAAGGCTGAAAATGAGATGGTGGACAACATGAAAGGAGTAGTGTAATCTTTCTGTTGCTCTGCTCTACAGTGTGGCTTCCACTGAGGCTATTTGGATTCGCAGTAACCATATGGCTCAAAATATTTTCTCCAAGGGAAGCATACCTGGGAGAGTTGCCTTCTTGTACTGTAGGTGTATTGCGGAGCAGGTATACGCAGACAGGATGTCAGCATCGCTGACTTCAGCCCAAACGTAAATAACATCTGCTGCCGCATGTGATATGATAAAGATCAGAATTAATTCCTAAAACCTGAATCTTTCACCTGATGAAAAAGATTTACTTAGCTGCAATTGGGCACACTCAATGTTCCAAGGAATTAGAATGATTACTTAATAATTTCTATCCTTCTATATTAAAAAAAAAAAAAAAAAGGGTGGTGGTGTTGAGTTCTTACTTTGTTTTTCCTAGAGAGAATAAAAATGTTGCAAAGGTGAGAATTTGTTGATATATTCCTGGAAAAATATTTTGAGATATTGGGAGTTCTTAGAAGGAATTTGCATTTCAGGGCGAATTTTCAGTGTTTACTATGGTTCATAAACGTCAATAATACAACCGCGTTTTTTGGCAGGAGAACTTACAAGCCTTAATTCAAGCATGCCTCATCACTTACTGGCTATGCTTCTTTTGCAAACTGGTGTGTGCAAGAAAGGAATGAGCAGAAAGTGCTATACAGATACGTATTTTCTGCATGGTTTATATAAAACTCCTATGGTGTCTTCATTTTTTTTTTTTTCTATTTATAATGTAAAGATGCTTTGGTTGCATTTTTTTTTTAAACTTCAGAAAATGAACACATTTTCCAAGACTGTGGTGATTTACAACAAAATCAACCTAAATCATATAGTGAAATAACAATTTTCACAAGCGAAACTATTCCTCTTGACTCATATGCTCTGTGAACAGCAGTGATGAGGGCTTCCGCCTGGGGAAATGGAGAGCTTTGGCACCCCTGGCAAGGCAGGGCCAAATTATCACCCCTTTTGTTTTTTTGGAGTTGTGGTTAGTTCTAATATTTCTTGCCATTACTTGTACTGTGGTTTTACGAAGTTATAGCCCTAAAACTTTAACCTTGAACAGCTCTAAAAAAAAGTAAAATTAAAATGTAATGAGAATCTATATCTGGAGTAACGGCTTCCTCGCTGCCATGTAGGACGCCTCCTAGAGAGACGCAGTGGTCTTCTCTTAAAAGAAAGAAACCTGTGAGAAAGTGTGGCCCCAAAATAACAGGTTATTCCTGCCATTTTGCATTAAGATACTCTTGTGTAAGAAGAATCCAGAGGCAGGACATTGGGCTGTTTCTCAGCCTTCTGGCGAAGATCAAGTGTAGTGTGTAGTCTATCTCTCAAATGTGTGGGGGATTTTTTTTGTTTAAGTCACACGGTGGGGGAGACAGGGGATTGTGCTCGGTTTAAGGCAGACTTCCAGTCCAGAGGGCAGCTGTGAACCTGTGGTGGAGAGGGGCAATTGCTGTGTGTGGGGAATGATGAAGTCTGTCTTGGTGCAATTGCTGATCAGCACACAGGTCTTGGCAGCGCTCCAGACAGAGCCAAAGAGGAAATACAGCATATCAAAATTAACCCCAATGAGTCCGTAAGAAGCACAAATAAGGAAATTGTGGAATCAGTTGTTTATATCTTGTGCAGTTATATGTGCATGTATTATTCAGTGTTGCAATATATTTTAATATGCCGTAAAAGAGAGACCTCTGGATCACAAAAGCACTCACCTGTCAGATAATTTATATTTCAGAAGATAGATTGGCCAGTGAGTGTTTTCCCTTTGTTTAAATGTTACAATTAGTGGGAGAAAATGGTTTGGAACAACTGTTGTTTCTACTAGAATACTCTTAATTATCAGTGGTGTGTGCCAGTTCAGTACCGAAAGCATAATTCTAGGTTTCTCTCCAGTGCTGCAAGCATCTCTCCTAGCTGAGCGCCAGCTCTAGAAACAGCACAATCCAGATCCTGATAACAGGTAGTGGAGCCTGCGAGAAAGCTGAGATGATGGATACTGTGCTTTTTGACAAAAACACACGGCACAGAAAAAGCATGTGCCCTGCAGAATGAATGTTGCTGCTGTGTAGGACCTGAATAAAGCAGGAACCTGAGTCCAAATTGTAGAGAAACCAAAAGTAATTGGCATTATAGCCACTCCCCTTCTTACTGGCTCACCTTCAAATCGTCAATGTGTTTGCTGATAGTATGTAAACAGCCCGTTGCTAGGAAGGAGAGGTATTTGGAAACATTTTCTCATTCACATTAATAATGAAAAGTAACATTTGATTCCCTGGGCACTTTTTCAGCTCAGGCTCTGAAACTGAACCTAATTACCAACGTTGCATTACAAACTGGAGCTTTTTCTGCTCAGGGAACAGAACAGGCATTAATGAGAGCTGCTTTTTAATTTTTTTTTTTTTAAAGATTTTCTGCATGTTAAGTTTAGTTTATTCAACATGCCACTCCTTGTCTTAAAATAGCAGACAAAAAAAACCAAAACAACACTGTCTTTGCATTTTAGTTTATCTGCTTGATTTATTTATTTTTTTTTTTTCCAGAGAGAAAATAAAACATTTTAATTTGACTTCACTGTCATGGTTAGTTACCAACCTGAGATTTTAGGGAAATGTCCTTTGTTGAATATTTAGAAAAACAATCATTGTGCAGCAAATATTGATATGACTCCTAATGGCAATTTAGCTGATTAATATCCTTTCGTGCCGCACAGCAGCATGAAACACAGTGTTTTAATGAACACCACCACAAAGAGCGTACCAGGTGTGTTACTAAGGAACAATCTCCAGTGTGATTTAATTAATCAAAGCATTGCATGGAGCAATTACGAGCAACCTTGTGTAAGTGGCAGTGGTACATGATCCTTGACTTACATTTGTTTTTTGTTTTTTTTTTTTTAAAGAAAGATATCATGGCTTAATAACTATGCTTTACCAGTCACCCAGTCACAGAATAGACCTTGTATTTCTTCAGATGTTTGGTTTTTGTGATGCGATTTTTTGTTTTGTTTTGTTGAGGGTTGGTTGGTTTTTTGTTTGGGTTTTTTTTG
This sequence comes from Chlamydotis macqueenii, assembly GCF_036417535.1. Taxonomy (NCBI): domain Eukaryota; kingdom Metazoa; phylum Chordata; class Aves; order Otidiformes; family Otididae; genus Chlamydotis; species Chlamydotis macqueenii. Next base: position 19,474,050 of record NC_141568.1, read on the forward strand.
CCTTTTTTTTTTTTTTTTTTTTAAAGTGGAGAGGGAAAGAAAACACTACTAATTTTGAGTGTTGGTAACTGGATGGATGAAAAAATACTAGTCTGTGGAAGATGTCACTGAATCATACTCTTTCAGTGCTTTTCCCCATTCGTTTTTCACTGCATCTACTGATTCAATTTTTTAATAACTTTCTGCTAAAGCTGTTCTTGCAGAGGAGGGGACACTCCTGCCCAGCCTCAGGTGACAGCTGAGCGTGTGTCTGCGATACCAAAGCCAAACAGCTCCAGTTGTGCTCTACCCAGGTTAGCAATGCTGCTCCAGGGAGCGTTTTGGTGGAGAAGCATGACTGGGAGCTGAACCCTCCGCGATGTAGAAGCCGAAATGAAAATTTTCCAGAATGAGCGCCTGCTCGTTCCATTTAAAGCCAACCCAAAATCAGAACGGTCCACGGTGCTTAGCTGGAAACCTGAGGATTTTTCGTTAAGCGTATGATTGAACACAAACCTATTTGGAGAATTAGGAAAGTTTCCTTCCCCTCTGTTTATTGGAGGAAAAACTATTGTGGCTGACTTACCCTCCCAATAGAAATTGGACAGGTTCATCCCCTGTGCTCTTGCTCTCATGATGAGATTACAGCTGAAATATTTTACTGTAGTGTTGGTAATTTCTCTGCTATAAAGAGGGGTTTTTTCAAATATCAAAGTAGTAAAAACATTGTGCTTGTTTGGATGGTAGCACAAACTATTGATGTGTGGATTTTCCCCTGTCCAAACTTCAGCCCCAAGAGAAACCTCGTGCTTCGACAAGCACGCCTATACTACTGGTGTGAGGTCTTTCACAGAGTTTAATAGAGTGAAATGCAACTCAGACTCATTCCTCTTTGCAGAAGTTGTGGGACAAAAGGGTGGGCACTAGCTGTTACACAGATGGACAATTATTTTCATCTTAAAATTCTCTGTTGGGCATTTGTAGATGAATTTCATTCCCTGTATAAGCTGGAGACAAAAAGAGGTCAAATGAAACTTCGGACATTAGCTCTGCAAGATAGTGTAAAAAAACTGCAAAACCTGTGCAAAACCTGCTCCTACCTTTGTACGGTACACTCCGATGTTTTTCTGGAATAATAAGAAGGAAGTTTTTCAGTTTCCTAGCAAAACCTGTAAAGAGAAGTTGAGCTCCTAGATGGTGGACTTTGTTCATATATTTAGGAGTCTAACCTTCCTCTGTTATAAAGAAAGCTAGCAAATTTTTTTTTTCTACTTGATGTGTCATCTTGCTTGTGGTGCCACACAAGGAGTAAAACCAAACAAATATCCACTCCTTTGGGTTCTTCACTGGAACATGGTACAGTATCCTCTAGATGAGGAGAGCGTGATGGCTATGGGAATACATACCTAGGTTATGGATGCTACAAATATCATGAAGTCGTGAAGTAGCCTTGCCATTAAATGCATCTGCATGGAAGTGGAAAAGCACCATTTCTTCACAGGAGCTGTATTTCACTTCTGCCTCAGGGCAAGGGCAGTGAGGAATCTTTTTTTAGCTTGATGGTTTTGGTCTGCCTCACCAACGAGTATGCAGAGAGGGTTGCGAGAGCAGGGAAATGCTGGGGCTGGGCAGCAGAGCAGAGAACGAACTTCACCAGAACAGAACAAAGGTCCAATGCCATGTTGGAAGCACTGGGGAGAAGGACAGGACCTTGTCTGGCGCCATACTTGGAAAAGGTTGAGCAAAGCAGAGCTGAAAAGACAAGCAGAAACAGATTCCGGAAATAATGGCACAATGAGTTGCAGAGGTTGAACTCTGGACAGTATAGGTATATTTGGACTAGGTCTCACCATGCTCTAGGTTAACTTAAGGAAGTTATTTTTATGTATTTTCATAAAATGACTTATTTTCTTAAAATGGAATCATGAAGTAATTTTGAGTTGTTTTTTTAAATAAGTTTCTTTAGCTATAAGGCTGGACTTGTCACCAACGCTATTTATTTTTTTTTTTAATGTTATGTTGCTGCCTGCATTTTGTTTTAAAGAGCCATGGCATTAAAAGAATTTTTATAAAAGAATTAAGACATTCAGAACATACAGTCAAACTTTGGTTTATGCATTGCCTTTGAACATCATGTCTCTTTATACACTACATGTGCTGAGGAAAAATAACAGCAGCGAATGTTCTGGGTTACATTTGATGTGCTTCTGTCGTAAGCTCCCCTAAAAGAAACGGAGCTTGAAGTTTAGCTTGAAAGTCAACCTATTATGCCCTTTTATTTTAACATATAAAACTTGTGGGTTTTCAGCTCAGTCATGAAGAGGCCCAGAGGAATAGAGTAGCAATAAAATATCTCCCTTGGTTGTTAATTTTCTCGTTAAGGCAGACCTTTAACTATATACATTGCAAATCAGAAGACTGTAATACCTCTAAAGTAAGTGGAACCTCATCACGTGTTGAAATTTAATATTAAATACAAGCTTAAATCCTTCCTCTTCTAGCAGTGTCCTTAAGGAAGTTCTGAAGTGTTGGATGAGATTCACTTGACTCCAAGAGCTGGAACTTGATAACGAACAGATTGAAGAGCTCGTGAATATGACAAAAATCCTCAAGAGTCTCAATGAGGGGAAAGAGCTCAAAGATTACTTCATTTCCCTCCCAGCTCCACAATTCACATCCTTCAGGGATGAGTGTTTGTACTTCTTTCTGTAGATGTTCTTTAAATTTACTGCTGTCAGCGGGAGCAGATACCGCTTCTGACTTTCTTTTCTGACTGCTTTTGCTTCCTCTTTTTATCTTGTTTCTTTTGCTGAGCTGGAAGCCCGTATGAGCTAAAACTAGGACTGTGAGCAAAATATGTCAGGCTAAAATCTCGTTATTTCATACTCTAAGGAAAAAGAAGCTGAGTCCACAGGGCAGAGGAGATGCTAGAAAACATGTCCTCCTAACAGGCGTGTGTAGAACTCTACGTGCAAGGTTAACTGATTTTTGTCTCTTGGATGCTGGGATGAAGGGATTAGATATGCTTGGAAAAAAGGTACATCAGAAAGATGGACATAGACTGCTTTGTGCTTCACAGAGGAAGGAATGATTCTTCCTTTTTTTTCCCCCATTATTTTATGATGTTGATGGTATTTTGACTGCATCAAGATATGATGAACATGAAGCAGGTGTTTTAAAGCTTGTTTCTTTTTCCCATTACAAAGTTAACTGCTCAGAGCCCTGAGATATCTGATAAGCCAACTTTAAACAAACAAGATCAACACAAAACCCACCAACAAAACAGACAAAAACCTCACCCCACCTTAATATTAAAACCCTCAGTAAATGATCAGCTTTGGTGTTTTGGAACGATGGAATTGCCTATAGGCTTGGTGGTTATAGGCAACACAGAGTGGAGCTTCTCCAGCATCACACCACTGCTAAACTGTGAGTCGTTCCCTCGTCCCACAGTCCTGCAGGGAGTGAAGCTGTGCCAGACCTTTTTTACGGCTTGTCTCTGTGCTGGATCAGCTGTGCTGGCTGACAAGCTCCACCATTATCAAATCCAGGAATTCATGAGTCATGACTCAAAAGTTATGAAGTTATCTTTCAAATCACAAAAGCTTATATGTATATATGCACATACACGCACTCTTTCAAGAACACAAATGATACAATACATAATTCCATATATAAGGATTATTGTATTTATTTTTATTTGACTTCCTATTTCAGCCTCTTAAGTTTACATTTCAGTGTTTTCTTTACATGCTTGAAAGTTAGAAGCCTTTGTTTTATCTTAAACAAAAAACCCACTCATGTTCTCATTTCACCGAAGAGCTCTGGAAAGCAGTTTTTAACAGAAGAAAAGAGGGAAAAAATTAAGCAAGTGAGCAATGTTGTTTTTGTGGATCAGAGTCAAGGTTGAGGTACAAACACATCTTCTGTCTGTGTTGGAAGCAGTTTTCCTCCTCCTCCAGTCTACAGCATGGCTAGCCTACTCAGAGCAGTAGACTCTGTCTAAGCATGTATATCAAGGTATGTAAAATCATACTTTTTTAAGATCCTAAATTTCCATGTTGTACTTATAAGGTAGGAACATATATGTGCACACAACTTGGGGCTGGAATGGGCTATAATATGGCAATACGATAGACTGGAATTTAAAGTGTGTAAAGGCATATTTCTGACTTAATTGCAGGAGCAGAGATTATAGATTAAGGCTTCCAAATCTTAGCACTTTCTGATTTTCTACATAGAATAAGTCAATACATAATGCATGACTAGCACATATTATGTTGCTCTTATCCAGTCTTTCACCCACCCCTGTTCTGCGCTTTGACAACATGCACGGTAGAGACGGTGTCTGTGCTCTGTCACCTCTTCCTCTTGTTTTGTCTATGGGCCCTAATTTAGTTGCAAGTGAATTTGTAAAAAAGAAACAAAACCAACAACTTGGAAATGTAAAACAGAGCAAGTGGAAGCTGTAAACTTTTAAAAATTATTTATTGGTTCAGATAGCTGGTTTTGCTGGAACAGATTTTATATCTAAGAATGGTAAACCAAAAGTCATGAAAGAATTTACCCAATGGAGGGTGCTCTCCTGATAGCAACCATGGCTTGGGTGAGAGACTGTGGGTTTATTCATGGGGCTGTGTAACCAGGGAGACTGCCACTGATCTCCATTTCCACTGGCAGAAATAGTAATGAGTTTAAGATGGAGCTAGGATTAGGTTAGACATTAGGAAAATCTTTCTAACCGCAAAAATGGGCCAGTACATAAATTGTCCTGAGGTATTACAGAATACTTATTGGTCAAGGTTTTAAAGTCAATACTAGAGTCTAACATCGAAGGGACCTGTCAGTACATGACAAAGGTAACTGTGCATCGTGTCTCGCTTTTGAAGCATTACTGCTGGATAAGATAGCTGTATATTAACATATGGCCCGGTAAAAGTGTATGAAATGCAAGGAACCTTTCCATACCCCTACAGCAGGCTTACCTCTGTCTTTCAGGAAATGACGGTTACTTCAGCTGGATCACTATAGTTCACTGCAACTTTAAAACCAGCCTCTTCAGAAACTACGATCACCACTTACTCACTTCATGAGCTACTTTCTCTTCTCTCCACTCCCAAGATTTGTTTTTTTTGCTGCTGCTTTTAAAGGAGGAACAAGATTCCCCATCTATTAATAGAATCTTTAAATGAAATAAATAGTCAATTTAAAAATAAGAATTAAATAAACATATTGCAAACTATTGCTAAGACTAGAGGTAGACGTCAGGGACTGACTGTTCTTTCACAGCACACTTTATCATGACTATTTGAAGGAGTGTGCTACTTCTCTTGTGAGCTGTAGGACATGTTTCTCCTGGGCTTAAGGCAGAAGTTCTGCTCACCTCAGTGCGAAGTGGCTCAAGTACGGACTATGTAAAGATTTTGGATTAGGCACTCAAAAAGTAAAACAGAACTGGAGAGGCTCTCTTCCTGTGATTTCCACATGATTTCTGTACAAGGTGCAGAGCTAGACCCCTCCTGGAATTTGGGACAGGCCAAAACGCCCAAGCAGAGATCAAACACTCAGACCACGGCAGCCAATCCAGCTTTTGTTTGGGGATCTGCTCCCGTATTACAGCCCCACAGTTTGGCAAGAGGCAAGGAGCACTGCATTGCTTCTGGTTTGCTTTCACAAAAGGAGAGTGAGCAAAGAACATATTGAGTAAGAGAGATACACGATGATTTGGGGAAAAAAAACCCCAAGTATTGAAAAAACAAATATAAATTAATGTAGCTCTTATCCTATTTGAGTGGTTATGATTACCGTAGCTGAGAATGCCGCTTACTGTCAAAGTGTATGTACTTTCTTCAAGAGGTAATAAAATAAATATAATAAAGTATTCTACTTGTTTAAAAACTTCTTGGGAAGAAGTTATCCATGCCCATTTTTCTTTCTAGTTGTGAAATAGGCCAGTGCTACATCACCAGCACACTAACATTGTGTTCACCAAGGTGACCAAAAGGCCCTAATGTTCTCTAAAAAGCAGAACGTGAAAAATATAAACCAGTGGGAGAACTTTTTGTCTCCTTTCCTCTTGTAGGGTCTCTTGCAGAGGATCAAGTCTTTAGAGCAGGGAGGTGAGCACACAAAGTAAGAGAGTGGCTGAAGACTGAACTTTGGGCGTATGGGCAAGGAAAGTCTGCAATGAATGAATTTTTTTTTTTTAAGGTGCTGCTTGATGCACAGAGGTATTGAGCCTTCCACTGCATTAACATGCTGTCTTTCCACTTGAATTTATTTGTGCTTACCTAATTAATACGTTCGTCCCTAAGTTTTAAAGGCAAACACGTAAGTTAAATCCTTCTGTACTGGCCCTCTCTTCAAATGTGTACGGCATCTACTGGTTTTCCGTTGAGTGTGCTGAAGTGCCTTACATAAAACTTTTGTGCTGCCTAGAAAAGCTGAAGGTGGTGCAGGTACTCAGGATACAGCTGTGTGCATTGCAACACAGTTCTCTGGGGCTCTGAAGTCTTGCGTTTGATAATTTGATAAGCATATGAAATTTAATAAAGGCTAATTAACGTTGTGTAATAAAACGTGCGGTAAATGCTGTTTATATATCTCACTAATAAATGGGACATTTTATGTCATAATGTCTGAACAGTTAGCTGCATGTGTGCTAAATGTTGCTTTTAATTAAACAATAAAGAATGTAACAACCGTTGTTGTATTGTTGTAAATTTTGATGTGGTACAACAATTTGATTCCTTAAAAATTAATTGCCTGGGAGTGTGTTTAAGTAATATTGATTATACCGGTGCCTCGTGTTGATCTGCGATACTTAACCCAGCATTTAAAATATCTTTTTTTCCATTATACATTTGTGATGCAAGAATAAAAGCAAAGTACAAAACAAATAGGCACTTGAATTCTAATAGCAATAAGCAATAAATGTCAGGCAGCTGGAAATTATGGTTGCAATTTCATCAGAGTACACTTTGTTCTTCTATTATGCCTGCATGAATTTTGCTACAGGCAAAATCTATTACAGATAGCAGTTAAGAACCTTTCTAATCTACACAGATAGTCACGGAAAAATGCTAGAAAATGAAATGTTGGAAAATGTAATACTGCCCAGTAAAAGTGATGCTCATAGAAAATAACGTGATCATATTTAGAACTGCAGAGATAATTTCCTTAAGATCATGTTGAAACAGACATTTCAGGGCTGCTTGGCCCTGCTGAAGGGCATATAACTAATAGCGTGCAGTGTATCATTAAGCGTGCTTGTGTGCTGTATATGGAGAGATATTTATCTCTATACTGCAGGCTAGTTATTCTGCTCGTTTAATGATTGTTACCTGAAATAGCAGTCACCAAGTCGGAGCGCACGTTAGAAGCCGGTACTTTTCCATTGCTAATGATTATATTTGAGTAGTGGCTACTCCTGCTCCAGGTTGTCTCTATTGCCCTATGAAGGCAGTCTCTACTGCCTGTGAAAGGATTTGTTTTATTCTTTTTATCATGCATTATGATGCTTTACAAATCTAATTGACTCTGACTCTGAAGATTTATGGCCTGTTGATGAGTTATAATTCTGTCAGATTGTAAAAGTAGATTGCTTATTTTACTTAGCATTTGGTGCCAAAATGCCATGTTCTAGACAGCTTAAATTCATCCTAGGGTTATGTTGGAATAACACAACGCTTAGACTTGGGTAAAGATGACACTGGTGTTAGAGACACGCTTAATGTTTTGTATTTATGCTTTTGCTCTGGGATATAACATAGATTTGAAAGGATAACTTGATTTGTGGTCTTTAAACTATCTTTTTACCAAATTGAAAGTGGATGCACTGGCTTGTGTTCATCTCTACTTTTTTAGTAAAAAAAAGTCTAAATTTTTCTTTCAGTGAGAATATCAGTCCTGCATTTTTTTTTCCTGTACTTGCTAAGAAAGATCTCTTTTGCAACAATAAAATGTGGGAACACATGATTTGCATCTGCAGTTTGCGTTCTTCGCTAACTAGATGCTCTTTTCAATAACTACAAGGTAGATAAGCATAGGGTAGTGTTGTACAGTGGTTGTAGTTGGTTGTTTGGTTTCTTTTTGTTTTTTTTTTTTTTTAGTGGGTATCTTGTTATAATGTAATGAAATATGGTTAAAATAAGTTTTTCAGATTAATAATACCCTGCTTAAAAAAATGTGCCTTCTGTCCTGGTGAGTCAAATAGTGTTAAGGGAAAGTCTTTGTTACCAAAATGTTTGGAAGTAAAGATGGAAGAGTTTTGAGGAATGTATTTGAAACAGGAATTGCTTTTACCTGTTGATATATGACTCAACATCAATGAAACTGGAGAACCTCTAAAATTCTTGTCCTACTCACTTTATTTAGGGGGAAAAAAAAAAAAAAGCAAGCTTTAAAAGAGTAAGTGCTAGACTACCACTTTACTAGTAGAAGGAAAAAGTTTATTTTATTTTTACAAAGAAAGTTAAGATGCTTCTTTCACTCAGTGGTGTGGTATCTCGATGTTCTTTGGGTTTTTGGTGAAATTTAAAAAGGAATTTTGGATCAATATAAAATAGTTTATTTTAAACAGAATCTGTTTCCTTCTTGTGTGTTTCAGAGATAGGACAATCTTTACAATGCCTCCTCCATACAATTTTTTTTTTTGGAGGAAAAGGATGGTCCTTTCTGGCTGTGAGAATGTTTCCTAATGCTTATTATAAACGACTAGGACATGTTCTGTATTTATTTTTTTATTTCTTGGTCTTTAACTGACAGGCTTGGAGTCACTTAAGTACTTGAGGAGCAAATGTTAGCTTGGGCTATTTGTATTTAGAAATGTTTCCTTGGAACAGCGAGAATTTAGCTTCAGAAAGAGGAAACAAATCAGTCAAAAATGCTATAAGCGGTGTAGTTGACTTGGGGAGAAATGCAAGATTTTGTATTGATTCCAGCAAAGATAGGTAGGTTTACTGAGTCACGAAGAAGAGTCCATGCCAGTTGACCATGTAACTTGGCTGAAGAGGAGACTGTCTTCTCCTTCAAGCAGCTGGATTACGTACAGAAGTTAATACATCTGTCTATAAAATTCAGGAGTTAAGCTGGCCATGGCAGACAAAGAATCTTTACAGCTTCTTTCTTACTCCCTTGCCCCACTGTTGGTGATGAGCATGTCAGTACTGTGACCACGTGATAATGTTGGCAGCTGTGCTTACAGAGGTTTCAACGGCCCCTATCTGTCCTCCCAAATGAGGTGAGCTAAACAGAAATGAAACAATCCTGAAGGTGAAAATGAACCTTTTGTATTAAGTGTAATCTCTTACAATCCTGGTAGTGTCTTCTCGTGGGTGTTCTTGTTCTGAAATGTATGATCAATCCAACTGCAGAAATATAAAAACGTTTTTACCAGAATGAACAAAGCATGTTAATGCCTTTGATGCCGCTAGGGTTGCAAACCCTAGGGCTAGAATTTGGTGTGATCGTGCATATCTATGAATTTTTGAACAAAAGAGGACAGATTCTGACTTAAATGGGACTACATGTGTGAGAAGGGTTCATCTTTCGGTTCTTGGTGTGAGATCACAATCACACTGTAGTCTTTGGCATTATTTTTACAAGGAGAGAGAGCATACGACCATAGGCACAAACAGAATCCTTTTGAAAAATGTGTGCTGTATTAAACATGAAGTTAATATTCAGTTTGCAGCTGGTTATACATAGTAACTTTTATATTCAAATCAAATACTTATTTGAATAGAATTTATTCTGAATGGCATACAAAGATCATCTCCCTGTATACTTAGTGGAATGTCATTTTGAATGAAAATAGTTTATCTGAATAAATTTGCTCAATTTTGCTGATTATTGGCAGAAGTCTTTTATTTTCATGTAAATTTTCAGTACTGTAAGCCTTCTATCTCTGAAGTTTTATATTTGGATAATTTAAAAATTCTAGTTACTATATTAAAATGTATAAAACACCTAAAGAGACATTTTTCATCAACCTGATATTTTTAATTCAATTCCCTGGTATATGTCAAGAGCATTTTTAAACTGTAGTAGTTTATTCATTTTGAAGCCCTTTAGTCCTAATAGTGTTCTGCATAGCCTTAACTCAGAATCACAGAGTTCCCTCCAGATCTCTTCCTGTATCATTATGACTCACTTGCCCTGGGTTGAACCCCGCAACCTTTTATTAGTGTCTTACAGTTGCCTTTAGATATTATTAATTCCTGGGTTCTTCCTCAGTTTTGCTCTTCAGCTCAGTTTGAGCAGGCTGCAAATATTTCTGTTCCCTCCCACAAAATTCCTACCAGCCCAGGATCTTTCTTGCATTTTGTGGAATGCAAAAATTATCCAAGAACCCATGGGAATCTCCTTGTGGCTTCTTATTGGTTTTCTTTACAAAAACCCAAACTTTCCTCTGATGTCTCCTGAAGTCCAGGTGACTATACACCCATGCAAATCCCAGTCACAGATATAATTTTGTCATTGCTTTGTGCCATGCTGGTTTGGGTCTCCATTGATTCATTCTTCTCCATCACAGATTTTAAACTCTGTAATCTTCCTGAAGGTGCTCTTTGAATCTATTTCTTCAAAGTTCTTTGCTAAAGCTTTTTTTCCCCTACCCGCATATGTCCTCACTCTTCAATTTTGACAAAAATAGCCAATTTTTGTCTGCTACGTTCTTTCACGCTCTCCCTTTCTACCATCCCTAAAATGATTCATGAGGCCACTGCTATGTGCTGCTTAAGATCTCACGTAACAAGATGTTTATGAGGAATTAACACTCTTATTTTGGCACACTAAAGTTATGATATCATTAAAAGACAGATCAAAGGTGAGTTGTGTCCATGTGAATTACCTTCACCTTGGCTTTCTGTCCTTCATACATTGGTTTTTTTTTTTTTTCCTATGGTTCCAGAGAAAAAGGTCCTGCAAGCTGGGCTTGGCATCAGGACCAGCTTGGCGAGGACTCTCCCTGGAAGACTCTGAACAGAAGTTAAATGTAGCAAAGACCTCATCCTTTCTTATTGCTAACCTAAGTTTCTCACACCTTATAATGAAAGTCAAGGCACTTCTATATTCTAATTTAGATTAGGGCAGTAACAGCTTTGGGCGCTTCTGCCTCTCAGATACTCTATTTTTGTTTCCCTCCCCTCAAAATCCTCCTTAAACATTTCAGCGCTTCTAGTTTACTTAGTCCAAATTTGTGGCTATGGGCTTAAACTGTGAACTTAAATATTTAGTTATCCTGATGTTGCCTAAATCTAACCTGTAAAATGTGTGTTATGTGAAAGAAAAGCTGAAAATGTAACATGAGCTGCAGATATTTGATTACTGTAAAACACGGATTTGAGTATGAACATAAATCCTTGCCTTTCACAGGGCACAGAGATTCTGAGAGATGCTGTCTCATAGGTTCACCTGTGCTTTATGGTGACTACACCATCAGAAAATGCTGTTCAGTTCTGTAATCTGATGTGGTCTTGAAATCAGTTGAAAAATCTCACAGCCTGTGTGATACAAGTGAGAAAGAGCAGATGCAGTGCAGAGGGAGAATTTGATGAGTGCAGGGATAATGTGGGGCAACATGGACCTCAGTCAATCTGGGAACTGTGTTCTCACAGTTGAGATCTGGGATTTAAAAACAAATAAATAAAATATCATTTTGCTTGTCTGCATCTATCTGTAAGTGAGAATGATGATATTTCTCTCTTTTATGAAGCTCTATGTAAGACCAAGGGAATGTTACAAGTTATTATTTAAGTAAGCTCTGCTACTGTGACAGCACAGATGTCAAGTAAGACCAGGAGACCAACTTAATGTAACATTATCAACCAAGTCAAGTGTCCTGATGTTGGATCATTTCTTCTGCATTCTTTCTGATCAGTTTGTGGTGGGTTTTTTTTGGTGGGGTTTTTTTTTGTGTTTTTCTTTGTACCTCCTCTGATCCCTTAGAAGAAGAAAAAAATAATTCATGGACTGACTTGTGGAGTTACCCTGATTTTCATTTACAGCCTTGGAAAAAGGAGACTAACATTTTCTTTTCATTTTCTAGCTATTCTATTGAATTTATTCATTTGGTTTTCCTGTGTAGTGGCAGGAGTTTGGTGTGTTTAGAAAGGTTTGCAACCAGTCAATAGACCACAGGTAGAGCACAGTTTTAGATGGGGAACTTGCTGAGTGATGTATTTTTCTGTGTCATTGTATGAATTCCAGGTTCTCTGCAGTGGAAGCTGTGACCTACTGAACACAGATGAGATTGCTTAATGGCTACTGATGGGGTGTCAGAGTGTTTTCTTTAAATATACATATCCACCATCAGCCACTTCGTAATAATAAATGTCTCGTGTTGTCCCCTTTGTCTGCTTATATCACAAAGTAATGTGTCACACTGTAAAATGCAAATGTGTTCGTTGAGATAAGTTTACTTTATCCTGATGTTGAGTAGTGTAGCTACATTACATGACATACAAGGTGTCAACTAATTAGGTATTAATATATCTCAGAAATAATTTCTTTGAAATGAATAGCCTGCTAAAGTGCTAGGCAAGAGCTACCAAAAACCACCGGTGCACGAGAAACCATTCAGAGATATTCTGTGGAAGGGATTTGTATTCGGAGACGTGAGATGACCTAGGCAGTGCACAGGATAACGTGAGGGATAGCTAATATGTTGTTGTGTTTTTGTCATCTTCTGATTCTATGCCTTGGTCATCAAATACAATAGCAGAAGTTTAGCTTTAGTAGAAAGGGAAGCATTTCTAATGCTGTTGCACTACAAGTGAGCATAATCTGGAATTTCTGGGTCTTTCTCCCCACCAAATCGTTATGAAACAGGTGGCTATTTATTTCTAATATTCAGAATTGTTGTTGTATAGTGCATATTTACAATTGGAGTTGTTAAGAACATCTACCTGATAGTTTCATAAATGACTTCACAGATACTTTAGCTGATGGTTTCATAAATGACTTTATTTTGGTTGTGCACTATTAGAGAAAATGAAAAAAGAAGAATAAAATTATGAAGCAATTATATTTGAAACAAATCCTTTAAAGGTGGTGTTTATTTTTTTCAAAAGGAGTCATGATTAGAATCCTAAAAGAGTAAAATTAGTCTGTTTTGATTGAATTCAGCAGGAGCAAGCAAGGTCAGTGTAAAACATCTTGATGGTATGATGCTAGGTAGTTGATGTCGATGAATACTGGATAGATTGTCTGGAAGTTTAGACTTACAATTTATTTTTAAGAGGTATCAAGCCCTTGGCTAGATTTCCAAAAGTGTTCCCACTGTAATAAAGTGTGGTCTTTCAGCTTTAACCCTTCTGACCTTCTTCAGGAACCTCACTAAATGAAGAAGTCTGGACACGTCCCCCTCTCAGCTCTGACTTGGGTTCTCATCATGATCAATCAATCTTTACACACCTCACTTCAAAATCTGCACTCAGGATATGAATTCTGTGAGTGTACTAATTGCCTCCTTGTACTGCAAAGCTACGGACAGGGAAAAAATAATTTTCTTGTGTGGACTGTGTTCTTGCTTGGCCAACTAATCATTTGTATTTCTCTGAGTCATGCAGATATGTTTATTGGGGTACAGATGGAAACAATAAGGACTGGTTTAACCCTGTTACAAATTTACTCCTCTACACCCCCATGGGCAGAGCATTTCATTTCACGGAATGTTCGCATTTTTAGCGTGAACTAATTCCCAAATTCGTTGCACTGAAAAGTCCTCTGTTTGAAATCTGGCAAACACCAATTATGAAGATATGCCTCCCTAGCCAATTAAAATGTGCAGGTGCAATAACTTTGCTATCAACAGCTTTGGTGTTTATCTGGAAAGTTTTATGTCAAGAAATATTTTTGAAATAGCATTGGGAAATGAGCCCATTAGAAAAATGTTCTTGCTACTTGACGCTGAAAAGGTAACTTAGGAGTGCTGGATTCAGTAGCGACGGGCTGTGTCGATATGAATTAACCCCCGCGATTTCAGTGACTAGAGAAAGAGTCACTCTGGATGAAGAGGAAACGGGAGGAAAAACCATATGAACCTTTATTTAATTAACTGTAGGGACTCAGCTTAACAAAGAGGACTATCCTGGTAGGTGATTAGATTTATGTAGTTATTGTGTAGGAGGCAATTTTGCTTCTGTAGCCTGGCTGTCCTTTGCACTGAGCAATCGTTCTTTACGCTGAAGCCAGTGGGAATATAGTGAAGCACGGTAATGGCAGTGACAATGAAGCAGGCAGTTTTATTTAGAAAATGGGACATCATAAATACTGCAGAGTATTGGGAGTGAAATACGTAGCGCTCCCCAGATTCTGATAAACCTTTTCCTAGGAACACGCAGGGATTGCCTGTTAAGAGTCAGCCTAAACTCAAAATCAAGAAGGCTCCAGTAACCTGTATTAGCTAAGCTGACAGTGTGTGTTATTACTGATACTAACTGTTTAGGGTTAGGTTTCAGTTTGCTGCAGTCATGCTACACAGCCCTTGACAAGTGCTGCACAGTTTTACCTGTTTCCAGCAGAAACTGAGACCTTTGCCATCTCTTCTCCTTGCCTTGCTCATTACTTTCCCTTATTCAGGTGTGAGTAAGATTTTTAAGGCTCGTCTTACTTTGGAGAGACTGCACCTCTAAGCCATGATTCATCCTTGTACAAAGCTGTGAGATAAGATGTGGTGTCCTAAAAGAAGATCTTAAATTACTCTTCAAACAATGGAAAAGCAAAAGCATAATTTCTTGAAAGCAGTTTGTGGTTGATCTTCTCTGTGTGGTTTTTTTGGGATGTTTAGTTTGTTTTACCCTGACCAAATTCCTGGTTACCCATTCATACAAAAACTCTGAAATCAAGTGAGCGACAGAGGTCTGACTAGGTCAAGCTGGATGCAAGTGTATTGGGAACAGTTTGGTGGGGTAAGGGGGCTAAATGACCTCTACCTTCCTCCCACCAATGTTCTTGCAGATTCCACCGAGTCTGTTTTTGGTCTGCTTCAGTGTTTTCCACAGGTTGTGCTTTCTCTCATTTTGTGATCTCGCTCTCAAAACATTGCACTCAGATGTTTTGGCTTACGCGACATCCAGCTGGAGTCATGCCCTGCTTCTTGACAGTAGTGTGACTGTTTCTTCTGAGCCAGATGTATTTGTTTTCATCTTTCCACTGTTCCTCCCAACAGTAACTTCATAGTCAGGTAAATAGCTGGCATTTTGCTATTGTGACCAGCCACCTTCATATTTCTAAACAAAGGCAGCTCATGAGAAAAAATAATCCGCATTCTCTCTTGCTGAAGTACTCACTTGTGCAGGTGTAGGACTTGCATGACAAAATCTTGTTATGCCAATATCTTATTGGGTGTAAACTGTGTGGGTGTTTGCTGGTGACCTTAGGCAAGCCAGACTGGGACCTGGCTGCAGAATGCAACTCTGAATGTGGTCACAGCACCTTATATAAGAACCAAAACCACAGATATGAGTCATGTTTAGAAAGATTGTCATGTAGCTACTTAACCACTAAAAAAAGAGAAACAAGAACTAGTTTCTTTTCTTTCTTCTAGGCACTTCTACTTGGTCAGGTTAAAATTTAAACTCTGGGCTACTACTCTTCCTTTTGCATCCCAGGGGCAAGATGTTCAGTCCAGTAAAATTTTATTGCCCGCCTCCTACTTGCTAGTTGTAGACAGCTGTGTAAGACACCTACACCACATGACGGTGTGGACTTCCTTCCCTGGGGTGGAGAAGGTGGCTAGACTTGCTCTAGTTACTCTGATTTACACTTTAGCACTTGCTTAGGTGTGCCAGAAGCACAGGGTAGCCATTTTCCTTGTTGTATGTGGGGGTTTCTATAGAACTGAAGCCTTAAACAAAAGGCAGCTCTCATTAAATTTTTTTCCAAGGAAAAAGGAATGGATATTGTAATAAATACTATGCACAAATGAAAGATAAGCAGGGATTAAAAAAACCAAACCTCTAACCCCAAAGTCATATCTTCAGCTCAATTGGCACTCGGAGAGTATTGGACTAGCTACAGCATCATAACTAATGACCCAACGTGATTTATTGTAGTGGTATTTGTAATACCTCCAGTTGCTTCCACAGAGCTGCGGCTAAAGAAATCCTTCAGTTGACAGCAAAGTGATCGGGTAATGGCAGACGTGGAGAATAATTGACAACTCAGCCAAAACATCTGGGGATGAAATATATTTTGTCAGAGAGCTAAAACCTTTGTGTTGAGAAAGTGCATTTTTTTTTTCTCTCTGATCCATTCTGTCAACAAAATACTTTTCATCAGAAACATCAAAGCCATTTCATCTGCAAATTTTTTTTCTTGAATCCCTTAATATATTCTGTTGACAAAAATTTCTGTCAACTGCCTCAAACCATTGTATTAACAAATTTCTTTTTGTCAATCACGATTTATTCTGTTGGCAAATGCATTCTATAATACTCTGCTTCATTCTGTGGGAAGAATATGTAAGTCAGTCTCCATCCTAATTTTTTAGGAAGTGAAAGTTGAAAGTAAAACTAGTATCACAGCTGCTAATCTTCTGAATCTATCCGCTGATCTGGCTTACTTTAAATATATCCAGTTGAATTAAAGTTTCTGCTGAGTAATGCAAATGTTGAAGTGAGGAAGTTGCAAGTGCAATAAAATCACATTTCTCAATGTTTTCTTTGCAATATCTGTCTGCTAATCATAGCTTTCAGGCTCGCAATACAAAGATGATCTCTGACAAGTTGTACTTTCACTGATTTCTAGATGTTGATGTACTGGAGGCTTATTGTAACCTCACTGCTTGTAATGAACGACTGAAATGGAACAAAATATTGCAGCTGCTCCTAACTGTCGTAGTTCAGCCCCGATCGGGACCAGACTACGCAGTCTCTCTCTCACTCCCCCCACCCTCCGAGAGAACAGGGGGAGAAAATATAAGGAAAAAGGCTCGAGGTTTGAGATAAGGACCGGGAGAAATCCTTAAAGTTACCGTCACGGGCAAAACAGACTCGACTTGGGGAAAGCTATTCATTTATTTTTAAAATTAGCAGGAGAATGAGACAGAGAACAAGATAACCTCCCCCCACCCCTCCCTCTTCCCGGGCTTAACATTATCTCTACCACCTTCCCCTCCCGAGCAGCACGGGGGGGGGAAAAGGGAATGGGGGTCGCGGTCAGTTCATCACGCGTTGTTTTACGCCACTGTATCATCGTCGGGGGAAGAACTCCTCGCATTCCTCCTCTGCTCCGTTGTGGGGTCCCTCCCACGGGCCACAGTCCTTCGTGAAACTGCTCCGGCGTGGGTCATCTCTTCCACGGGTGCAGTCCCTCTAGAACAGCTGCCCCAGCGGGCCCTCCATGGGCCACAGCCTCCTTCAGGCCTCCACCTGCTCCGGCGTGGGGTCCTCCACGGGCTGCAGGTGGATCTCTGCCCCTCCGTGGACCTCCATGGGCTGCAGGGGGACAACCCGCGCCACCATGGTCTTCACCACGAGTTGCAGAGGAATCTTGGCCAGAAGCCGTATTACTCCTCCCCCTCCTTCTTCACTGACCTTGGCATCTGCAGCCGTTCCTCACAACAGCCTGGCAGACGTCTCTCAGGATCTTTTTTACATCTTATTCACTTCTCATCTCCTCTCCACTTCTTGCAGCCAGGCCGGGCCGAGTTGGGCCCAGTCGGCTGCCCGGTGGGAGGCCAGAGGGTGAGGCCTGCAAGGCCCATGAGGCCTGCGCCTCCCCCTCTCTGCCCCCCGCTCAGCTGCTTCACATCTTCTCCTCCTCTTTTTCCTGTTTTCCCCTACTTAAATACGTTATCGCAGAGGCGTTATCACGGGACATTCTGCTACCAATTGGCTCGGCCTTGGCCAGCAGCAGGTCCGCCCTAGGCCCGGCCGAGTCCACTGAACAAAGGGGAGCGACTTCCAGCAGTTTCCTACAGAAGCTGCCACCTTAGGCCTCCCCTCACTAACAAAACCAGAACACTAACGTATTCCATACTAATTTAGCATTAACCAATATAGTATAAAAATTAATTACTGGCAAGCTCATTATTTAAAGAATGTATCTGTTTAAAAGCAGAATCACATGATGATAAGAAAAGGATAAGTAAAAGCTTTGAGTGTATACCAGTAATCTACATTAAAAAATATTATTAGTCTTATAACTGCTCGTACAAACGGAAAAGAAAAGAGACGCTAGAGTTTATGATCTATGTATACAAGATAAAGGATGGGCAGTAGTTTAGTTCCTGTGCATCTTTGTTCTGTATTGGATATATCTTTGTCTTATCTGATTTTTATAGAATCACAGAATGGCTTGGTTTGGAAGGGACCTTAAAGATCATCGAGTTCCAACCCTCTGCCCTGGGCAGGGACACCTTCCACCAGACCAGGTCATTCAAAGCCCCGTCCAACTGGCCTTGAACACTGCCAGGGATTTTGATCATTCTGACGTATTTATTTTCCAGGCATTTCCTTAATTTCTAGATCAAATATAATGAATGTATTTGGGATTATAAGGAAAGATGTAAGCAGCCTAACTGCTAGGTAATTTTTTTGTGTACAGTGTATAACTCCATAGCTACCACATGGTGAACCAGATTGTAAAGTACAATTGGGCTACTGAAAGTCTCTGCATACTGTCCTGAGGAAACCTTCCAGAAATGGAGTATTCTCTCAATAAAATAGGAATAATCAGGTGTCAAAGTAGTCTTACAAATTTTTGCTCTAATGGCGAACTTTTCTGGGCTATGGGAAGAATTAGACAGTAAGCTTGAGTCCTTGGCGGTGCATCATAATGGATTTGAGTTTTAGTTTCAACTTGGCCTCTGCTGGCTAGAAAAGAGCAGTATGCTATTTCCTCACACCTGGCCAGTTCCTTTCATCAAAAATTCTGGACTGTGCCACCATGTAGTTTGGCATGCTAATATATGCCAAGAACTGGTGGGCACTTGGCATTTGTGGCTGAAAAAAGTGTGCCCTGTGGGTAGTGAATATGTGACTAAGGATATAATTTTTTTTCTTGCCAATGGTTAGAACAGAGGAAATGGAAACTGTAAGAGAAAGAAATCACTGCAAGAACACCAGAGTGGTATCGGCCCTTTCTGGTTATATTTGAGTTTCCCCTCTCATGTGTAGGGAGAGGTCCCATAGCTTGGACTTCTCCAGCACGCTGCACTCTGTCTGGCAGTCCCTACCCAATGAAGGGACAATCGCTGAACTACAAAAAATGGCAACAAAAGATTAGTACAAATATTAAGATAGAATAGAGAGATTCTAGGCTGGGATAAACTGCTACACTTGCATCCAGGTGCTACTTGAACAAACAGTTCGGTAAGTCTGCAAAGTGAAGTGATTTTTTGCTGAGTGCCCACAATGCCTTTACCCGTGCCCTTTGAAACTTTCCAAGCAAGGCCATTGAGATGCCATTGTTCAGCTGTGGATTTTGGTGCGACATCGATCATCTTCTCTCCTACTTCCATGTTTAAAAACCGTGCACCAAAACAAAGTTGCCTTTTGGACAAACGTTAGGTAATTCCTGAGTTGCTGGAACACTTCAGGGGTCCTGCAGCAGAACATTCTGGGGTGGTTCGTGAAAGAGGAATGCAAAGAGTGGTTTTAAAAAAGCACTCACCACAATATCGGAGGTAGGCTTTTCCCGATAAGATCAATCACTGGGGGATGCATAGGTCAGCTGACAAATCCAAAATCAAACGTGTCCCCAAAGTAGGCATTACATTGATATTTCTTACTTAATTTTCGCTACTATAAACTGAAAAATCTTTAAAAATGGATCAGTCTCCATTATCTCTGAAATTAAATATTACTGTTTGGGGACTTTTCAGTCTCAACTCAACCCTTTCTTTTTGCCAAGGAGTAGTCTGTGTTTGGTATTTTTTCTGCTGACTCAAATATTTTTCATTGTTGTGCAGTTTTGGAGGGACTTTAAGTCTTGCTACAGGTTATATGTATGGTTTTTTATTATTTAATTATTTTTTTAAAAAATTCTTGCTGTATGCTTCCTGCATTCTGGATCTTCTTTGACTGGATTTAACGTCACACTTGAACGTCAGTTTCACCTCTGGAGTTTTTGCCCTTTATCTACAGAGGGGCTCCAAAGCAGTCGCTTTGTATAAAGGCTGCAGTGTGCAATCGGGTTGACGGGTCATCATTTATTAGCATCTTTCATTAGAACGTTAGGAATTTGGCATGTCATTCT
Organism: Chlamydotis macqueenii; assembly: GCF_036417535.1. NCBI lineage: Eukaryota > Metazoa > Chordata > Aves > Otidiformes > Otididae > Chlamydotis > Chlamydotis macqueenii. Next base: position 19,494,234 of record NC_141568.1, read on the forward strand.
ATTGGAAGTAATGTATGATTGATTGATTGACGTTGATCAAAATTGGTTTCTTCCTCTACTATAGCACCAAATAGTGAGAATAATGAGTTGCATGTAATGTCAGTAATTCCTAGAAAAATATGTAATAGCCAGTCAAGGGAGTATTTTGCTTAACACTGTTTTAGCTACTTTAAGAAGGGGACCCTGTGTTCTTGAAGAATAAGACTTGTTAAGGTTGTATTTTCCTTTCGAAAGTGTTACTCCTTGTCATAATATAAAAGCTGAAAATAAAAAAGACAATTATTTTTCTCCTGTATAACAAGTCAGAGCAACCCAGTACAGCTGTGTAATTAGAAATTATTATTGTTTGGATAATGATAAATATAGTGTAGAAGTAAGTGGAATACTCTTATATAACCCCTTATCTCCTTAGGGCTAGCTGAAACAGAAAGTGGTTCTAATTTAGACTTCGATCCTAAGGACAGTCGTACATCTGACAACCGTATCTTCAAGAGGACAAATATTGGAAATTTGAGGAATATGTAAACAATGTATGTATCCTTCAGTCGTTTATTGCTAAATGAGTTTTCTTCTCTTTTCTTAACCTAGAAAACCTGTGTCGATCACAGCTGCCCTAAAGACAGAGGAAGCTGCTAAGAACAACAACCGGGCAGTAGTGGAAAAGTACAGTTTCTCAAGGAGAAAACTCGATTCTGGAAAAACACTTTTTACTCCAAGGAGTGAAGCTGTCTTCTGTGGAGACGTACCTTGTTGGAGTTGTTCTAGCCAAGCTCAACACCAGGTCTGTATGTATAAAGAAAAGGGAAGCGGGAGGAACTAGGGCTATTCAGCTGGCTGCACAGGCACCTGCCTAACTTTGAGTAAGCAAATAGTCTCAGAAGTCAAGAGAACTATAGAGGAACACTTACTGTTTCCCTGATGGGGGCCAAGTTAATAAAGATGAATGAAAAGAATACTTCTGTTCTATACTTTTTTCCAGTGGTTGCTCAGTGGAGGCTAAGTATACTGGGAGCTGATTACAATTTAATGCATTGCCTCAAAGGAAGGACAATGCTGTGTAGAAAAGACTTTTTTTCACAGAAAGTTAAAGAGCAAAATTTGACATTTTTACCGCTTTCTCCAAAGGTCAACAATATTTTACTGTTTAGTTTAACGAAGGCAATAATCACCCATGTTATCTACAGCCCTTAAAGTCTCTCTTCCCCACCTCTTCTGTTCCCCGCCCACCTATTGGCATGAAATGAGAGAGACAAATGTGAAGAGGGTGCACAATGAGTATGTTGCTGAAGGAGAAAGGCCATGCTGTAGCACATCTTATTACTTCACTGAGGTCCAAGTCTCTCATTGAGCTTGGTGGGATTCATTCAATGCTCCTGCAGGGAGAAAAAAAAATTGACTTGGAGCTAGAACATGCTCCACGAGCAGTTTTCAGTGAGTCTTTTGGAGATGGGTCAGTCTCCTCCTTGGAGATGCAATTTGTAGATTTTTTTTTTTTTTTTTTTTTAATTGATAGTAAATTACTGGACTCTCCTGTTCTCACATCATAAAACAAGAGCATTAGGGGATGGAACTGGTATTACTCCATTTCACTTTGCCTGGTTAGGAAGAATGAAATAAATATTACAATATCTTAACGATATTTTAAAAAAGAATGTGCTGTAGTAAAGATTTGGTGCAGAGCTTGAAATAGCCAAGCAAAAAGCCATACTTTCCTTGGTACAATTACATCAGCTAGGTTGCAATTATAAAATCTTACTCCTTGAGAAAAGAAGCATTGTCAGTGGAACATGCAGTTTCACCATGGCACAACAGGGAGAACATAGTGGAGAGGATCGAGCACTGGAGACTTGAATTCTGCTTCAAGCTTTGCCATTTTCCTTTGGAGAGCAGCTCCTCTTATTTAGTTTCCTTTTCTCTAATATCAGGTTAGGATATTTGCCCTCCCTTGTGAAGCACTGGAATACTGACAGTATCACGGAATAATACATTATTACAGAAACAATAGTCAGAACAGTTAAATCATGATGGAAAGCTTGTTTTACGCTTACATTTCTTTTAGTTTCTTCTCTAGACAGGGTGAACTACTTTCTGTATTCCCAGTGCGTTGATTTCCTTTGTCCTCCTGATTCAGTTTGGTCGTACTGCAGCTGCAGAAGAGTTTGTGTAATTTGTTCACTCTGTATGTTGTAAATTATACGTTTGTTTCTGAAGCTTTTAGCTTTTTGCCGCAGCACCAGCAGTAGGAGGAAGAAGTACCAGAAGATAAGTTTGTAACGCTGGCCATTGGTCCCTGCAGTGACCCTGATTTCACTGAAGCACTTAAAAATCCTCTGAGAGAACAGCAATTCTCATGATTCCCTGAAAGCAGCCTGTTATTTAGCCAGATAGAAAATACAGCCTGCCATACCTGTGAACACACGCATTGTTTTGTCCTTCATGATATATCGGTGGTGTCTAGTGCTGATGAGATCATAGTCGATGGCACAGGATGAGTGGGTGGTGAGTTAAAGCATTTTTAAATCCATCTGTTCCAGAATTCACTCAACTGGACCTGACTCCCCTCCCATCTTGTGTCAGCTGATGCCAGCTCAGGAACATCTGTACTGAAGGTGAGTCAGTTACGCTGCGCAGAAGAGGAAGGAAAGAAAGGTAGGAAAAAATGGTCCATTACTACTCCAGTCTTGTTTGAATAAAGCAAGCTATGTCACATAGACAACGGAATTATCTGTCTAAAAATTGTCTGATCAGAAGCAATTATGTGTTGACCAATTTAAAAAAATCTATAATACTTCATAATAACTTAGGCTATTTTATAAATTTTCCTGAAAAATCATAGTTTTCATCTTTCTTGATAATATTGCATTCTGATGTGGGTAAAGGCAGAATTTACATCTCTTCTGGAATTCTGTTGACTTGTTTGTCAGCAATCCAGTAATATGTTGCATTTTGGACAGGTGTACTCTAACGGATGTCTCTAAACAGTTTGAACATGGCTAGTTGGCTTAATTATTTATTTCTTCATTATAGCAAATATCAAGCTCTGCAAACAGCTAGCTAAGCACTGAGTGCTGCCAGATTTTTGTTGTTGAATAGACCATTTTCTCATCTTTTATGCACATCTATACATTCTATTGGGTTCCTGTGGAGCTGACCTGGGGAACTCGATATACTTCCTTCCACTGTGATGCTGGAATGAAACAACGTTAGTGGAAATGAGCTGATTATTTGGATAGAACTCTATCTTTATTTATACTCATTAGTCTGTCCTAACTTGTATTGGCCCGTTAGATTTTGCACCCCAACTTTTGTTCTTGCTTTGGTGTTTAAGTCTCCTTGATTAGTAGCACGTTAAATTGTCGCTTTCTGCTTGTTGAGATGTCTTTCTGCACTCAGTATGGATCTTGATTAATTTTATGTAGACAGAGATGGCATTCTAGGGATTCTCAGTTAAGTTTTGGATGAAAACTGATGGCTCCGCCATTGGAGCCAATTGCGTAAGGACAGCATCAGAACTTAAAATGTCTCAAAATGTAGGTATCTAACCAAACAAAGCAGGACCTGGTGATTGAAATCAATGTGAAACATGCTGTAAACTGGTTTAAATACCACTTACACATCTACATTTGTGGTTGTATTGGGCACTTCACTAGTGGGATTAGCAACTTGCTATCTGCATTCCAGGCAATCATGGAGAGTTTGTATGAAAAAAGTAAGAATATAACTGAGCAAATCACGTACTGCACAGTACAAGGCTGAAATACTGTGTTTTCTGTTACTTTATTTGCATATTTATGCAACATATAAACCTTGGTGTTTCAAAACTGCTCATTTCCAGTTCAATTAAGACTGTCTTCCTGAGAATGAAGGATGGCTTAGCAAGAGCTCTCCTTCATCCACTGCGGACTTCACAGCTAAAGCAAGGAACAGTTATCTTTCAAATCACAGCCGAATCAGAAATTTGTTTTACAGTATGAAAATGATGAAAGACACAAATTCACACTCTATCTTGCTGATACTGCCAGGCTGTCCCCGATTGCTCAAGACATAAAATGAATAAAAGGCGTTTGGGGAGTTATTAAGCCATATTAGTCATTGCATCATAGGAACGTGTTCATGGTGTGCAATACGAGGGCTGGGTGCAGGTTCTTTTTTATGTCCTAAATACTGTTTGCCTTTATCCTTGCACACCTTTCCAAATTCTGCTGCTTTGCTTCCTTTCTCCACAGCGATCTGGTTTTTGTGCTGGCTTTGTATTGCAGATTGGTGCAGATTTGAGCATTCCAGCAAGGCTGCTTGTTTCACTTCCGTGAACTTATTTCTTTTCTATCATATTATTATCCTGTTCTTGCTGAGCAAAGTAGCACAGCAGGTCCAGCAACTGCCAGTGGTAGAGAACGTGCCAGACCAAACCAAGAGCAGCTGTTTCTCTTTTTACTACGTTTGACATGGGTCCAGCATAAATTTTTTTCTTTCCTTATATTTTTCCTTCCTAACTGAGAAAGTCTTTGAGATAACAAATAACTGAGACTTGAAAGTGACACTTGTCAGTGGACAATCAGGTTTTCTCTGACTTGTAGAGAAATGAAGCCAATCATATTGAGTTGGGCCAAGATTCCTACTGAAGTGTGCCATGAAATGTTTTGTTCAGCTGATGTAATACTGTACCTAAACTATGGAGGTAACCAGATTTAAACTAACATGAACAAAGCATGCATCTTCCCTTCTTCATTCCCCTTACCACTTTGGAGGCTGTAAAATCCTGTGTTTCTGCATGTTGACCACAAGTGCATGAGCTCCTGTCTGATTCAAGCCTTTGTGATATATAAGCTCAAGGCTAAGAGAAGTGTTACCTCAAACTTTCCAGATTTTCTGAATTCAGCGTTAGGCTGTGCTTTGGTATGTTTGAAGAGAGATTGGTGACCTTTATACTCATTGGAGTATTCTACTTGGTTTGAATGAGCTCCATAATTATTTCAAGTGTCTGATTTTACTATTCTGTGTCTTAAGATGCCTGTCATAAGAGCTGTTATAAAAATATATATTGACTTTCAACAAATACTGACTTTCCTGTGCTAAGTCATGAACCATTTGTCTCCTGATACTGGGCAGGGAACGCATCTGTTCATGCAGAGTCTTAACGTGTAGACAGTTGAAGTCAATGAGAGTGTTTCCATTGAGTTTGGGAAGAACTAGATCAGGATCCAAAGAATTTAGAAGTGCGGAGCGTCCCACAGAATGGAATCAAGACAGTGAGATTTATGTTGCTTCCTTTAAGTTAATGTGAAATTAAGAGGGATAAGCCTGTCTCTTCTCTTGAACCTTGAAAGGGTCTGTTAGGTTTCCCTGACCCTGTGGGCAAAGCGGGGATGGATTTACTTCTGTTTCTCTGGAGTTAACAAGACTTGCTCTCTCGGTGGAGAAGGGGGCTTTGTACATGAGCTTTCTTTGATTTAATCCTTGCAGTAGTTCTCCTATTTTTAATGTTTTGGGATGGGTTTTTTGTGTATGCGTTGCCATATTTTAAACCCCTCGCTTTCCCCCTGCCGTTCCCTTCCGGGTAGGTGCGCTTAAAGGGAGCATTTTTGTGGTGCAGTCTCCTCTCTTCATGTCTAATACCTAATTGCCACTGGTGAAAAACAAAGATGATGTGTGAGAGTGAAGAATTGTATAGGAATATCGTAGAGCTGCTGTTCAGTACAAGCCAGTAAAGCCTGCATGTCAGATATTACTTCTTAAAAAACTGATTCTCTCCACAGAAAGTCTCCACCATTGGTCAATGAAGTTAAAAAAAAAAAAATCTAACAGCAAAACCAACCCAGCTGTATTAATTTGTGTGGTAAAACAGGGCAAAACTAAACACTTCAAAAAGTCTATCTAAAGGATAACTACATCCGACTGATCTCTTCTCCAGGCTGTAGAATATGTGCTGAGTGATAATTAGCTCTTTCAATATTCTAGAAAGATTTTTTTTTTTCACTTCCTGATCACATCCTGCCCCCAGGTTGTCAATATTCCCTTGCAATGATGTATGAAAATGTGTATACAGTATACTTTCCTTAACCAGATACCTGGTTTATCTTGTATTATAATTACATAAGACTCTACTGGGAATTAATCTATTTCAGACTCTCTTGATTGTTATGGGTTTTCTAAATGGTGTTTTAACTCTAAGAAAATACAAGAAGTCCTATTTGTCTTTATTATTGTATTGGTTTTTACAATTATATGGAAGTAGTTAACAGAACTTCATTTAAAATGTTTTAATCCTCTTTGTGATCATTTCCCTTTGGCAATTGTATATACAGGCACAATATTGATGAAATGGTAAATGGCTATCAGCTTTAAAAGATACCTAAAAAATTCTCATTGTTTTCTCATATCTGACTTCACTCTGAGCATGCTGGATATTCAAGTATTACTTCCTATGAAGTTTTTCCTGATTTGGCTGACCAATGAACAGTAAGTCTTTGTCAGAATTTGTTAATTGTATGGCATGACTTTCAGTTTATAGACGCTCGATCTGATAATCTCGGATACAATCCAACATGAATGTTCATGAGACCGCATGGAAGTACAGTTTGCCGTAAATATGGTAAATCTATTCCTCCCATTTTCTTCAAGACCTATCGTGATTTATTTTTGTTCTCTGGTTCATTCCAGTTTCATACGGATTTTGAAATACATTTTGTTATTTACTTTCTCTGTTCCTTAGAGGATTTTGTTGCAGGAGCTCACAAAATAAACCCAATGTAAGACCCATTAATGTAAAAGGAAACAATCTTACCCCATTCATTAAATGCAGTAGGACCTGCATCAAGGTGATGAATCTGATTCTGCAGTTAGGTGCTAAGTGATGGAGGTCAGTGGGATGTTTGGAGCACAGAGCATCCTGAAACAATATGGGAGGGTGTGTGTGCAGAGTCATGTCCTCTGGTTCCCTTTCTACACGTCAGAGAAAGTGAGGCTGTCTGCAAGAAACACGGTGCACTCAACTGTACCTTGTTCTATTAAATGGCGTACAGACCCAGTCCTCCACTCTGTGCCTCGTGGTGCTTTCTTGAGACCTCCTTAGATTGGCTTTCATACCTCTCTACAGAAATAGCCTCCTATGATTTCCTGGTCACAGGAGGAGATGGGAATTCTCTACTCCATCGACAATGGTAGCCAGAGGAAACTCGGCAGAAACATATGCAAAATATTATAGTCTAGCAATTTAGTTTTGTACATATTAATCTTAATTAAGATGTAGGTTCACGTTTCCCACTCTATCTGCTCCTTAGAACGATCTTGGTTTGGCAGGACCAGATTCAGTTCATAAAGTATGTTTTTAAGTTCCTGTATTTTAAAATCATGTAGTTGTCTATTTCAGTAAAGCACTGCATTTCCATTGAATTTGATTTGTGAGATCACTTTTCCTGGCTGTTGCTAGGACAACAAAAGCAGTTTTGTAGTCCAGTACATTGAAGCTAGTACACACTGTATCCATTAGCTTTCAGAAATACTGCTAGAATAATCAATATCAAATGTATTGAATATGTTAGATTTTAAAATTACATTTATGGTGGAAAACAATTTTATTTTCAGTGTACTTTAGGATCTATATGGCTCAGTATTGATTTTTATTTCAACTATCGTGTTCTGGTGTCTGGCTTGGACATTGTACTGGTGTTCCCTCTGGAAATCCAGTGTTTCTATGTAAGAGGCGTCATGCTAAATGGAAATGACTAATGACTAAGGAGAACAGTTACTATTTTACTGAATTTAGAAATCCAAAAGGTTGTGAGGACTTTCTGCTGTAGCCATTTAAACATTTTCTGAGATGTGCTTGCAATGAAAGAATTCTAGTACTGCAAAAATGGCTGCAAGTGGATCTGCACAGGACCAAGAGCTTCGGGACGTGCCTCACAAACACAGTTTTCTGATCTCCCAAGGAGTCTGAGATCATCCAGCTGGATGGGAGGGAATTATAGTTTCATTTGAGAGCTTGAACTGCTTCAGACAGAGTAAATAATTAAGCAAGCTTTTTAAAACATAGTGCCGGTATTTATACCTTAGTGCTTTAAAAACAGTTTAAATCCCAGTGCTGCTCATGTCAGGCAGCCTGGCAGTAACACCGTTTGTGCAGGATTATTGTATCACAACCAGAGCGTCATCGTGGTTGGGTTAACTAGACTGACTGGCAGGTGGTGGTTTTATGTCCCTTAATTGTATCCTACTTCTAGAATTTAAAGGGAATTGTCAGTTACATACTACAGAATGATAGTCCATGTGAAAATAAAATAACTCTACACCATTTTTGCTTTTTTGGGTGGCAAACAAACATCCTACTTTTGCATAGTTTGGACATAGACTCCTACTATACGACAGGCAAGGTTATTATCCTGCTGCTTTCATACCTGAATACAAAATATATAAAACCTGGCTCAGGGGCAGAGAAAATTTTAAACACGTGCTTAAAACTGTAACATATACTTAGCACTGAAATGGATGTGTACAAAGCATAAAATAAAGCATCTCCCTCTTGCTAGAAGCCCAAACAACACATAAGCCCTCCAAGAGAGTTTCCAGCCCAAAAGTTTTCCAGCTGCATGGCAGATCATTATCTACTCATCTTGGAAAAGATACAGGGTTAGAGGACTTAAAAATGTGTTCAAATTACAGAATCACAGAATGGTTTGGGTTGGAAGTGACCTTTGAAGCCCATCCAGTCCAAGCCCCCTGCCAGGAGCAGGGACATCTCCAACCAGATCAGGTTGCTCAGAGCCCCGGCCAACCTGGCCTGGAATGTTTCCAGGGATGGGGCATCCACCACCTCTCTGGGCAACCTGGGCCAGTGTGCCACCACCCTCATTGTAAAAAATTTTTTCCTAATATCCAATCTGAACCTGCCTCCTGCTATTTTAAATCTATTACCTCTCGTCCTGTCACACCAGGCCCTGCTGAACAGTCTCTCCCCATCTTTCCTGCAGCCCCCTTTAGGCACTGGGAGGACGCTCTGAGGTCTCCCCGGAGCCTCCTCTTCTCCAGGCTGAACAGCCCCACCACTTTCAAATTTTTATTTATTTATTTATTTCCCCCCCCCTTTAGCCTTGTTTACATAATCAATTCAATTGCCATTTAGGTGTATGTTGGTTGGTTTGTTTGCAGTGGGTTTTTGTTTTTTTGTTTTACATCCATGAAGTAGGCAACTGAGAAGTCTTATGGTTTGGGTTTTCTCAGTCAGGTGCGGAGAGATGCTGACTACCCTGAACTTTCACTGAATGCAGTGGGAATTGTCTCAGGGCATATCAGGATCAAGTCATGAAATTATTATGCAAAACAGTTAATTGAAAGTGTTGTCTTGGCTTCTCAAAGGAACCTGAAAGCTATTAAAATTCAGAGGAATGTGAGCATCTAACTGCTTTTCACTCTGTTGAAAATCTCAGCCAATATTCTCTAAATAAATTAGAATTTTACTTGTTTCTGACCAAAATAATAATTTTTCCATTTCTTGGTGTTTATATAATAGTAATTTCTCTGCTTTTGTGTACTGGTGTGCCCAGGCCAATAATAGATTCTTTGATGCAGCTGTCTTGAATTGCATTTACTATGTTTTTGGCAGTAGATTCAGCTCTTTGTAGAAACAGTGTAGGGAACCTATTTTAATTTTTTATTCTGATAGTCTGCATTATTTTTGGGGAGAAGAGACCTTTTTTTTTTGTTTGCAGGTAGTTTAGCCGTCATTTTCCTCCCTAGTTTTCCAGTAAGCCTGAAGCAGACAAGGATACATGATTTTTATCCAATTTTGCTGGTGTTGTATTGTCACCTACCAGAAGAGCAACTGAGAACATTCTCTTGTGTTATTTAATTGAAAAAAACAAAACACCCCCCCCCCCAAAAAAAAAAAAACCAAAACCAACAAACCACCCCCCCTCCCCCTGCCTCAGTTTCATAGAAGCTCATAACGACTCATAAGAATCCTGAGGAAACAATCAGTTAAATTTTATGAAGATATCCATTGGGATTTTATTTTTTAGGAGGCTTAAATCTGCAGTGTGTGTGTGAAATGTGTTTAAAATAGACTCATATCCATGTTTACTTCATCATTGATGAAACCAAGACATTTTGTCATTAGACTTGCGCAGGCTGAAGTAAGGACTCTGTGTGAGTAAATGTAACTCTGTATTCCAATGCTGGTTAATTTCAACATAAATCTAAACGTGAATTGCTCTGTCTTTTCTATTGAATGAAATCTCTTCCCCTACAGTACTGTAATTTATTGTTATTTCAGTCTTATTGAACCTTTCGAGGTATTCTCAAGTTTTGAAACCCGGTGAAATTCATGAACCCTCTTTCTTTGCACAGTTATTACTTTGTTGTGTATTACTTGTACAGTCAGTTCATTTTTTCTCTCATGTTCTTGTTACGGAAAGACGTGTAAGTACCATCTCTGTACAAAAGCTGAATTGGCATGAGGGAGAAGAAATTAGGTTCTCCCATTGATCTATTTTTCACATATTCTCTCTGTTTTCCGTTCTGCTTGCTCTCAAATGCAATTTACTTTCTGTTCCCTTATTTGAGTTTGGTTTTTTCTCATCTCTTTCTGCTCTTCACTAGAAATGTTTGAATTCAAGAATAGCTTCCGAATCTACAGTTTGACAGGTTTGAAATCACTCATCTCCAGTGCTTTGTATGGGAACTGGGGAACACATCTTAACACGGTGTCAAACACAGAAGCTGTTTCGACTACTTCTCAATACGGAAGCCACTGACAGTGGTTTCTGGTGGCAGCAAGTGAAGCAATGGTCCAACCACCTCATTAGTTCCATGTCTAGAGTCCGAATGTCTTCGTGCAATGAAACGTAGCTTCAAATGCTTTGGGTATGAGCTCAGGCATTAAAACAATCTGGTATTGTCCTATACATCCACATTATGTCCTGTTTTTCTAGAGAACACAAAATGTGTGTGTGGTGGTGATGTTTAATTCAGCACTTTGGGTGCAAAAGGTGAAGTCTTCAACTAGCTTAAAACAAGCCTGTTCTTCAGGGTTTTAAGCAGTCTCAGGAAAGGAACCAAAACTAACAGGGTTATTAACATTCCTACTGTGGAGGAGGTGGTGTAAATCAGCATGACTGCAGCTGGTTCCGTGGAACCAATCTGCATCATCTTTATGGCAGCAGATCTAAAAATAGGAATGCTTTGGAAGCAACCTTATCAAGCCAGATGACAATCTAACTATAGATGTTGAGAAAGGGAGACTTTCTAGCTAAGTCTAACACTTAGCTGTCCCTGTACGCATGTTGATTTTGTTGGTGGTGGGCTGGGTGGTTTTTGTTTTGTGGGGTTTTTTTTCCTTCCAAAGGGTTTGACCAGGTCTTGGTGGCTTGGTTAGGAAAAATGAAATCCACCTGTTTAATAAGGTTTTGGTAATGTTGTCAGTTTGGAAATGGTATGCCAAGGTTTTGAGTTCCTATCGCTGTCTCTGTAGGGGTACAGTGAGTACAGCTGGCTATGCTCACTTTCTTTTGCCAGATAACATAATGTTTGCAACCAGGAAACTTGGCTTTATTCATAACTGTACTGTTGCCTTTCTGTTGGGTCTTTATCAAACTATTTCCTGCTTCGTTTTGACCCTCTGTAAAATAAAGCTGAAATGCTTTCAGTGACCAAGTACTCTGAAATTTACTGGTGAATTTTTTTTTTTATATTATGTAAGTGTTAAACATTATGTGAATTCCTGAACTCAATTCCATCATCCTAGCTCCCAAGCTGATATGGGATCTTTATCACCAGGGCATCTGCAAATTAGCTCATTCCAGATCAGATATTTACATGCTAGAACTTTGGTCCTAAGATCACAACCTGTCCTCTACTCACAGCAGCATGAGAACAAGTGTGCAAGAGCTTGTGAAGAGGCAAGCAGTCACAACATCACAGGGATTATATTTCAGACAGGAAGGCTGAGACAAAGAAAGATAAACCTTGATAACACAGTATGCTAGGGGGCTTAGTGTCCCTTTGTGTAGATCTTTGGCTTTAAAGACCTGGATTATAAATTGGGGGAACTATAATTAAAGGTTTGTCCTTAGTAACTCTACACTGTGAAATATTTACAGTAGCCCTTGGGACAATGGTAGTTCTACTTTGATTTTTACAGTCAAAACATCTCTTCTTGCTCTGCATTATAGAGCATAAAGACATTTGTAACAATGGCTGGTGTTATTTGGGCATTGCTTAAGAAATCATTTGAGCTGGTCTTCCATTGATAGAGTCAAATCTGGCATGAAATTAAATCCAATTCAAGAACCTCATGAATAGCAACAGAAGGGTCTAGCCACTAAAGTCCTCGCTATTACTTTGTGGGCTTTAAAGGACGGGTGTCCTGAAAACCAAAGTGACAAATCTGTGTTTGAGTGGTCATCTATGCCTCAGTAAGCAGACTTTAAAGACAGGTTCTAAAAGCCAGAGGCACTCAGATATACTCCATTAGAAAACCATTCCATTTCCCTTCATGGTCTGAAGATTTAGTATCTTAGGGGCTTTTGCTCCCCAGTCAATAGTGGTGTTTGATAAAGGGGAGAGAGAAGAAAAAAAGGAAAGGAAAATAAAAAAGGGACTTGGATTCATAGTACAAAGACTCTGTATGTAATATATTTAACTGTCAAGTACCTTTTCTTGTGAGTAATGTGCAAGCTCTCAAATAAGAACTGAAGTTGTAAAGAATTTTTGTGATGAGTGTTGTGAAAGATGCATTCACAGCAAGAGGTATTGTCAGGGCCTCCAAACTACATTTAAAAAAAAATTGTGTGAATATTAGATTATTTATATTTAATTTGTATACCGTTTTTTATTTCCTGAATTCCTGAAACACAACAAGAGAAGAACCCACTCCAAGACTTGAACAAAATGTTTCTTTGGACAGGTGATAGTGTCCCACAAAAGTCTGGGGACCACCAGGTGAAATATGGTAGCCATAGCAAATAGATGCAAGGGAAAGGAGTAAGGATCCCCACACTATATTGTCACAAAATCCCCAAAATTAATCAGGGGCCAAATTAAATCTTTAGTGTTTTGCTTGTTTGTTTTGTTTTTCCCTCCCTCTCCCCTCTTGTTATTTAATAACACTACCACAGTCACCCAACCTTTCATTGGCATTGTGAGATTGGAATTTGGCAGATGAAATGTCACGTAACAAATATCATCCTACTATACACATTTTTCTCTAAAAGCTGGGCTGGGCACAATGCAAACCTTTTCTAGATGGAGGGTTTCTTCCTAAAATCCCTGTGTAACCACATCACTTCCCAGGCCTCTGTGTGTGTGTAATTGTAAGGCTGAAGGCTGCTGCTTAGGGCCAGTGCTTGAGATAAACGCATCGCTCCAAATTTCACTATCTCAAACACAGCCTTGTACTCCGTATGTGGACACTCGTGGGTGAACTGACTTTTGATCTTGCGTTCTGCCCTGTGAATAATGCGGACAAAGCAGTCTCCAGGTGTGTTGCCTGGCCACTGCTCAGATTCAGTCCATGGAACCACGTTTCAGTCTTGATGCAAACTGCATTACAAACACTGCTTCTGCTGACAGTGGAGAAACCTCTCTGGGATAAACACTGGCATTAGCTCAAAATGTCTCTGAAGAATTGCAAGTATTTCATCACAAGATTTATCTCTTGGTTTCTGTTGTTGTTTAAGGCTGTGCAATGGCCCATAGGCAGAAGTTATGTGATGGATAGTCCATCAGTATTTCATATCGCTCCGGCAGCCACCCTCTAGAAAGAGACTGGAATTAAAAGGTTAATATTTGCTAAAAGCCAACACTTTTGTATAGTCAAGGTTCCCACTCCTGAGGGAGAAGAGAAAATGTAATTTACAAGATGTATTTTAGAGTTGTGACTTGGAAAGCATATTTTACTTTGTTTGCTTTCTTAAAAATCTCAGTTTAGGAGAGAGTCAGTGTTATTCCAAGCCAACCAAGTTCCACTGAAGTCAAGGAACTGTTTTTTAGCTTTTCACCTGGCAGTCTGTCCCTTACATTCTTACTAAGTTAATGACTAGATTAGATGAGCTGGTAAATAATCACAAGGGAGATGGAAACACTGCTTACACTTGCATTTCAGTCAGTGTCTCTATTAATGTGTTCAGCTGTTGCTGTTGGCCCTACAGCTATACCTGTGAATAGTCTTACATAAGCACTAAATGCAATTGCCTGAGAGAAACCGAAACCAGAAATTGGTCCAAAAACAATAAGTAATCCATAAACCAGGCAATAACTCCACTTCCACATTTGAAATTCTTGTGAAGAACTGAGCCTTCACACTTCCCAATTGGAATACTACCAGCAGAATAACTTCCCCTGTTTTAAAATTGTACCTTGTGTTCCAGACCCCTTTTTCATTTGACGTGGTAGAAAGAGCAAGATAATTCCTGTGGCTGATTTAAGTGTGAGCCTACTACTGCTTCTGCTTGTTAATTCCTTGGTAGCTTTTTTCTGCTGTGGAGAAGAGAAGGCTCCAGGGAGACCTTATTCTGGCCTTTCAGTACCTAAGGGGACCTGATAAGAAAGGCAGGAAGAAAGCCTTCAGCAGGGCCTGTTGTGATAGGACAAGTGGTAATGGTTTTAACCTCAGAGGTAGATTCAGATTGGACATCAGGAAGAAATTTTTTACACTGAGAGTGGTGGAGGCACTGGCCTAGGTTGCCCAGAGAGGTGGTGGATGCCCCATCCCTGGAAACATTCCAGGCCAGGTTGGCCGGGGCTCTGCGCAACCTGATCCGGTTGGAGATGTCCCTGCTCCTGGCAGGGGGGTTGGACTGGGTGGGCTTTAGAGGTCCCTTCCAATCCAAACTTGTTTGTTTGTTTGTTTTTTTCACTCTATTGATACTAAATATTTATAGCAATTGCATTTTAAAATATGGGCATGCATCATTATATTATTTGTAAGTAAAAACCTATTAAAAATATATGATTACAGCTGTATCAAGAGTAGAATCACACCCTATATGTGTCAGTAAAGTTTCATTAGTGACCAGAGGATTGCCAAGTGCTATCTTTCAGTGTGAACTGGTGTGATCTAGCAGGACTATATTTTTCTAAAATTCTTATGACGGACAGAATGATACCCCATACTAATATGTTTCATTATTATGTTACTGCTTAAGATGACTGCATATTGTTTAGAATTCCCAAACATACATGTTTAAGGCTTCAGTTTTTGGCAAATTTACTGCAGTATTACACTGGGTTTTTTTCCCATTATACATAAAGCATAACAATTCAATCACACTTAACTAATTAAATATCAGTGTTACAAATAAAGAATTATGGGATGATGTCACTTAAAAATATAAATAATGGTCAAGTATGCATATTTTTATGAAAATATACCTAATGGATGAAAGAAAAAGATGAAAAATACTTTATAGATGTTGCCAAGTCAAATGATTTAGTAATGACTGGGTTCTACAATCTATTTTCAAAATTCCTTTTTTTTTTTTTTTTTTTTCTTACTCCTTGAGTAGCCCTGCTAATTTCAATAAAGATCACTTGGCAGTTAAGTATGATAGTGTAAAAGAGTACACCAGAATCTTTCTCAGAGGGAAGTGGTAACTAATCTTGGAAGAAATAATTCTGCATTTCTTGACAGTCACTACATATTATTCTTTATTTCTTCCTATTGATACTCTCTTTCTCCCCAGTAGAAAGGTCACTGTCTCTCTTCTTGATTTGATTCCAGGGAGGCTGAGAGGATTGGTGGTTATGTTTTATGGCCAGGAAACACAACATTTTTAGGGTGCCTCTCAAGTGTACCAAACCAAAATACACAATCATATCTATCACACGAGCTGCAGGTGGCATCATGAAACACTGATATTATCATCACAGCACAACCCATAGCAGCTGTAGCTCACCTTAAATTCGTAGCTGCTCTTCATCTCAACTGGGTTGTTACTCTCTTAAAACATATTGTTCTCTTAAATTACTTCTTTGTCAGAGGGAAGATAAATGGAGGAAGAAAATGGAAAGAATTTGGCAAAAAATATCGGAACTGAAATGTTACTGAAGCTTGACTTTAAGGTCTCATGATTTTTCAGCATGAGGTTTGTGGAGGCGCGGGGGTGCAGAGGCTACTGCTGGTCTCTCCAAAGGAGCCTGGTCTCCGTGAATGTAAAGCTTCGCCTTGAGTCCGCTGTGTAAAGACTCTGTCCAAGCTGACAACGCAGAAGATTCAACGTAGACAGTTTCAGTCCGTGTGGTTTTGGACTTTGGATGAGCATTTCCTTGCTCTATTATACTCAGTTGGGGGTGGGGGGGAACAAAAAAACAACCAACCAAACAAAAAACCAACAACAACAGCAAAAAACACACACAAAAAAAAACAAAACCCAAGAAACCAAAATCAAACCAACAAAACTAACCACCCCAAAATATTTTTAAGTTCAGCCCAGCCATTGTCCTCCTCTCCTAGAAAAATAATTCAAAATCAAAAAAATAGCTCTCAGGATGCTTAGAAGCATTTTCTATTCCCATTACTCCAGCCTCAAACTTGCCTCATCTTCCTACAATCAAGTTCTACCTAAAATAAGACTTCACAAATGGTTTCTAATTTTTCAGCATCTCAGTTTATATATTCACAATAAAATTCAGGTTTTCATTTCTTTAAGATCATTTCCATACTCTTATCTACTCTGTAAATTTAGAACATAATCTTTCAGCTGAGTTACAGGAACCTGAGCGAAAAGAAGGTCTGACTGTCCAGAGCAACACAGATGAACACTGTTTTACAGTAAAATACTCGGAAAGGGTTAAAGGCTGCTTTTTTGTCACCCGATAAGAATTTTAAATCAATTATATATTATCTTTTCATTTTCTTTGTCTAAGAAAAGCAAGGGAAAAGATGGTGAGATGGGAAAAGATAGGACTTACTGCCCTTTTTGGAGGGGACGGGTTTGTTCCAGTGTTAGAGCTTGCTGTTACATTAATGATTTATTTGCCAAGGGAAGAGCATAAAGTGGATTGGGACAGGTTCTGGGCTGCTTTTTGGGTGGATAGTAGTGCCACAGCACGCACCTACTCTCTGCTGGGGTGGCTGAAATCTCAGTAGACCCTATAGGAGAATATAGGATAATCCTGGAGCGTGAACCTCACTGGAGGTGACACACTAGTAATAATAATGAGACAGTCCCCAGGAAATAAAACACAGGAAGTGTTTTGAAATGTAGAAGATTTAAGAGTAAAGAGGTCACAGAGTGGAAGGTTGTCTCCAGGAGAGAAGAGAAAAACGCACATTTACTTCATAATACTCTCTGAACTTAAACAGAGTGTCCTGTGGGAATAATTTGCTTCTTTGCAGTTATCTGATACTTTTCTTTTAAAGTTTTTTTTTTTTTAATTTCTTTGAGAAACACTGCAGAACTAACTTATGTCTTTCTACATTTATGTGATGCTGATTTTCTTGTTTAATGAATTACATGGGATTTCGAACTGATTCATTCTGTACTACCATTGTCCCTAGGTTTCTTCTTGAAATTTTGCAAGAGAAAGGTACAATCCACAGCTTGATTACAACTGGGGTTAATGCTAGAGACATGTCACATGTATTTTAATTAGCAGCAAACACAAATTAAATTCCAGGATAAAGTACCGTCATATCTTACCATAGGTCTTTGGGGGGGTCAATAGTTTCATGCTTTGCTGGAGATGAGCACCGTTAATGTTAACATTGATTAAAGCTCCAAAGGTAACACTTTGCAGATTACGGTATATGTCGTGGTTTGTTTTCCGGCAAGATGATGCCTTTAGTTGGTGGCTGCAGAACATAAAGAGATAATTACCTTACTGGCTGTTGTGGAGAAGAACTGATTTCTACCATAGGGATAGATACCTATATCCGCAAAGCACTTTGTATCTACTTATTAGTACAGAGAAAGAGACAGGAATTGTTGTGTGTGCCCATATACGTGTATGTGCAAAGAGAGAGATGATTGATTCTTGCATTCAAAACCATTCAGCTAGGTGAAGGTGAAAATGAAGATGTCTAATTGTGGAGACGTGTAACAGAAAATATTGTATATAATAAAAGCTGAGAATAATATTTAGTCTGTTTTCTTGAGACGTGCTCTGACAGCTTACAAAAGACAGTGTGCCGAATTCCTTGAAACAGTTATGGTACGTATGTGAATGTTTGTTGTAACATGTGGCAAGCATAAATATAGTTTTAAATCTTTGATAAATAATTTTTAAATTAAAATCTGTGTTTGATTCTAGGTTAAACTAAGAGCTATTGATTCCAATAGTAGTTTTAGCTTGAAATTGGTGGTCTAATGGAGCTAAGGGGCTGCGTGCCTGGATGTTTGCTCAATTTTTTCATCTATATAAAATCAAAGACATTATCTCTCCCCTTATCTTTTATTTAGTTCTCTCACTCTCAACGTACCTTCTTTGTCAGAGAAAAAGAAACTACAACAAGACATATAGGATAATAGTTTCCAGGCAAGACAAAATCTTCTGGTTGTTCCCCATACTGTATCGTATCCCTTCTTCTATCCTTAGCCCCAGGTCAGCTCCCATCGTGGAGAGATGCTGCTATGTGCGTACTCCAGCGATCTCCCTTCACCAGCGTAGCACCTGAGCTCCAGTAGGATCACTGAGATGTGGCCGGCTGAAGGGGACAGAGAGAGCGAATGTGACCTCAAAACAGACCTTGCCCGAGTGTTGGAACAAACAGAAATGCTGCCTGAAGGGCGGTGACCTTTAAAACACCACATAAATGTGAAGATGGATAGGGGATTGAGGGACAATTCTTCCTAGTAATTCCACACAGAGTTTTTACAGAACGAAGTCCAAGTGTTGAGCACTTATTTAGGGAGTTTGGAGAACTGGCAGATAACTACAGACCTCCTGTGTCAGAGAACCTCCAAAGCAATTAGTGTGAAGCACATCTGTCTCAATTATCTCCTGAGATCATGTAGTATCACATGGGCACATAGGAAAGAAATAATATTTTTCAGAGTTCCCATAAAATATAAGTAGTATTCAGTAAAGGACGTTCCTTTGACCTAAGAAGGAAATTCTTCTGAAGGTGATGATTATAAGTAATGCTTACAACATAGCAGTTACAGATGCTCAGGAGCTAATTTATTGAAACTCGTGGAAAATGAGAAGTCATTTAGGGGAAGAACTGGTGAAATTTTCAAATAACATTTTGATATTTTACTTAAGAATAATAATAATAATTACACTTCTGAGACTGTGATCATGCAGTGAGGGTGGCCTGCTCCTCCCTGGGGACCAGGAGCTGATGGAGACCCTTGGGCCGGCATGACCTGTCCTGCTGCCCCAGTAAAGGAGCAGGGCGGGTTGGGGGGGGCAGCCCACAGCGTGGATCCAAGCACCTCCAGGGGTATGGGATGGGGCCAGGCCAGGATGTCAGCTCAGGAGTGAGGGGCCAGGACTGGTGAGGGTAAGTAGGGTCAGACACAGCCCCAGGCGAGGCAGGGCATGGCCAGGTAACACAGAAAATAGTATCACATACGTTGTGCTTGCAATGAATTTACATGGTTTTAGCCACTCCAAAGGCTACTCAAGTAGCTTAGTATCATCCCATCAGATCTTTACGGTGTTACGGCCCGGAGCCATAGCAGGTTTGTGATCCCCTCGGACTAAATTAAGGAGAAATGTCACCAAATGACTGATTTAGGATTTTATTTGACGTTTGGAGGAACCACTGAACTTTGGAAACGTGGAAGGCACAAAGCGGGGTGGCAGCCAGGGCTCTTACCGGGACATTTCTAAGCAGGAAAAGGAACATGGAAAAGAGCGGGAAAGAGCTATCGCCACCCTCGCATCCAGCGACGCCGACGGGCGGGCGCGCGGACCCTGCGGCGGGGCGGCGGGCGCGCGGGTCTCGCGGCGGGGGCTGCCACGCGGCTCCCTCGGGCGGGGTCTGTTACCCCCGATCCCCGCCTCCGGCTCCGCCCCTGAAGCGCCTGCTTCCAGAAAGTTCCGAGCGCTCTGCGCGGGCACGAAGCGGGCGCGACGTGTGAGGGGTGGTCGGAAGCCCCCTCCTCAGCCGGGCGCTGTGTGAGCCCGGCCGCCGCTGGCCGGTGGGTACCGGGGGCCCGGGGAGCTGCACAGCCCCCGTGCGGCCTCCACCTCCCCTGCGCAGGCTGCAGCCTGCACCCGGCCACAGCCACGGCGACGCCCGAGACGTTAACTCTTCCAGTCCCTGACGGACGGTATGTGTCTTTCCGTTACTGCAACTTTTTCCTGATACTGCACTGTGTGTTTGATAATGTCATTGATAAATATATCTAATTTACTTCTCTTTTATTTTCTTTTTACTACTCAGATTTGCTGGTGGTAGCATCAAGTGAGGAAAAACTGGCTTATTGCTTACCAGCCCTCTTGTGCTCACTTATAAAGAGAGGTAAAGGAAGGTTCATTGTAATTCTGTAAGTTTGTGGAGATCAGAGGCAGCGCAGTGTATGTAGATTGCTTATCATTTCAGATCTACAGGCTCAGGGATCAATACCGAAACACGCTACCTGGAGGGAGAAATTTGCTGCGCATTTAGAACAAATATACTGTGCTTACTGATCTCCAGGAAGAGTCTAGAAGGATATCTGCTTGAGAGTTATTGCTGAAGTGTTTGTAGCAGCACAAAGAGAAAAACTGACAACATCAGTTTTCAGAGACGTTTTTTAGATTGAGATAAAAGGCTCAGAAGGGGGTTGAGTTTAATATCAATACATTATTGGAGCTCTTTTTTGTTAGTAGCTCGGGGGGGGGGTGGGGGGTTGGAGGCAAATTCCCCTTTCTTTAGGCACAATCTGTTGTTAAAAGCTCATATAGGAAGGTTTTCATCCATTAAGAGTTACGCTATTTATCACACACATATGCAGATGACTGAATTAACTGTTGTAGAGTGGTTGTGAAAACCGGTGCTTCATGTGACAAAAGGAAAGAAAATTCCTGTTCCAGTGTCTGTCTGGTACCATGAGCCTACAGTGATTCACCTGGTTGTTACCAGAGCACTAGAGCCAGCATTTACAGCATTTACAATCGCGCTTTGCTCACAGATCCTTTCATGATGGATCATAGCATCCTTTTCCAGCAGAAATAACAACATGGGATGAGATCCCTTTTGTTTAGCAGTTGTTACGTTCAATAGCTCTGGTAGTACGCGGTGGTTTTCAGTCATCAAATGAAGTGCAGCAGCATGTCTTTATTCTGCTCGCCCTCAATAAACTTTCTGCAACAGCTGGACTATGAATAGGAGTAAAGACTAAATTTAGTCTTGCAGTTTGAAAAATTAAACTGTCAGAGACAACGTAATACTCTTTTCTCTTTTTTTTTCTTTTTACAAGGAATTATTAATACTTTTTTTTGTCTCTGCCACTCACTATCCAGATCAAGTCCATTCTGTTTCTATTTTTCATTCCACAGTACAAATCCTGATTTACGTGCCTCGAATGTATCTTGATGTATCAGCCTGAGTCTTCGCTTTCCTTAGGAACACAGCAATTTATAATTAGGCTTGATTTATGTATGCTAATGTTTCACATGGGTCAGACACCCAAGGGAGCTCCAGTAAAATGAGATACAAAATGGATAAGCCATAAAAGTTACCCATTGGCATTTGGTTTGTGTTGGGTTTTTTCCCCCTCACTTAATGTGATATTCTTTCGTCCTAATTTGTGGGATGATGTTAGACTTTTAGTCATTTCTTGCCTAAATGAAGATTCTTGCCTGACTCATAGATTCCCTTAGACTGTAAGAGTTAGTGGGAAATTTCATGCAGGTATGTGATTGTTCAGCTCATCTGAAGTGCCCACTAAAACTCAATGTCTGTTGCCAATTAAAAATGAGGAATTTGTATTTTTTCCAAGCACTAGAATGAAAAGATCCTTCTTGTTATGAAATCACATAGATAAGAATTTATGGGAAGTGGTACTTTTGAAAGTCTGGAAGACAGTAGAGAAGTTTTGGAAGTGAATGAAAAATCTATACTATGCAGACATTAAAGTTATTCACTGAGAGTAATTCTTTTTTTTGATAGAGTGAAAATATTTCTGTGAGTTAAGCCATTTAATTTTATTTTTTTCAAATGTGAACTGTGTCTGAATTTGTTTCATAAAAGCATAACAGTTAGTAACAGGTCAATTTATAAAAGATGTTGATGAGAAGTAGTATCAGGAGAATTCTTTGTTCCCAAAGGATGTGTGCCACACTTTGGAAATCAAGGAAATACACAATTGCAGTGGAAAAAGGTGAAATCCCAGCAGTCTAGGTATCCAGTTAGAGTCACTGCCACCAAAACTTGTACATTCAAGGGAATTATTTCCTAGATAGAGGATTTTTTATTTTTTTATTTTTATTTTAATGAAAAGGTAAGCTTCAACACTGGAGGTGTTCTAAGTATTGTTGGTTAAAGCTGCTGTTGAAGACAAGGGTCAGGAAATTGGACTACCTGAACCGGACCCAATACAGTTAATGAAGCTACTGAATAGTCCCCAAGAGCTCTACAAATTCCACGGTGTAAAGCAAGTACGTGAAAATGTCTAGCAAAAAGGGAGAAAAAAGCACTGATTTCTGAAAACTTCTCCATGAAAGGGAATTGAGGACAAGTCCCTGTTTTTCTTTCAAATAACGAATATTTTTGTTTGTTTGCTAATGAAGTTTAGATTCTAAATACATACATACATGCGTACCCAAATTGCTACCCTGACGCGGCAGGCAGTATATGAGGATTTTGCTGTTTCAGTGTGCTCCGCCCAAGAACTGAGCAGTGACTTTAAAAATGTCTTTACTGGTGGATAACTTGCAAGAGTAAGATTTCTTAGGCAATCTTCGTACTATGCTTTATTTCTCTTTCTCCTTCTTCAGTCTATGTGTATATTTCGCATAACTGTCTTTTTGACTAAGGCTGCTTAGATATCCTAAAACTCTTGGCTTCTTGTTAAAGCTCTGCCTATAGCTCTGCCAAAAGCCTGAGCTCAGGCTGTGGTATAGCACAATTAGCCTCCTATAATCAGCACTATTTGATATCCAAGGCAAAGTATATCCTGAGATTTTATTTCTTCTGCCCATTCTTATCATTTGCAATAGGACTTTGGCATCTTTCTACAGTTTTTGTTTCCCTGCCTTCTCTGCTCAACCCTGAAAGAAATTTGAGTTGGGTTTCCTGGATGCTGTGGACTTGATCAGGATTAAAGCCCTTGCCTGGGGAGAGGGGGGGATTTTCCTCACAGGCAAAAGCATGAAGATTAAGTGAAAGCAGCCTAATCCCAAAGGCTACTTAGTTGACTAGTAGTTGAACTACTCGCCTATTAGAGACAAGGCTAACTCATACTTTCATACTTTTTTCTTTTTTCCGCACATATGTGCACTAGGAAATTTGGAGAAAGATTTAAGGCTGAGGCTATGCTTGTGTTGCGCTTGACAAAGGAAAATTAAATTATTCCCTATCGTTACATTGACAATGAGAGTTATTTCCCATGTTTTCATCATAAATTTTTGATTTATTTGATTAGTGCAGGCTTGTGTTTCATATTCATCCTGGATTTTGTATATTACATTTCTAATGTATCTTGAAAGACTGATTAGTGGCTTAAATACAAAGCCTTCAAAATGAGCAGGTTTTCAGGATCTGGTGAAAAACGTGTTTCCAAATTTTATTTGTTGTAGAATAACTGGTATATCCATAGAACTGATGAGCACAATTTCTCAGACTGACAATATAATGTGCTGGTGGTCGTGAACCCTCACTGAATGACTGTATTAAGTGGCTTGCCTTAGAACTTAAGGGATGACAGCAGTGATTTTAATTCTATGCACTCTGTACTCAATTAACAAATTATTATGAAGCTGCAGATGGTTGCATTTGTCACTGAGGCACTATTTCAACTTTGGAATTAAATTATTCTTTAGGTAAGTCGCTGCATATTGTAATTTATACATAACCACTAGGAATCAACATCTCTAAATGATCCTGAATCCGTAATCCAAAATATATTACGGTAGGTGATTGTCAGAACTCAGCTGCTGACTTGATTGCGCAGTGCTTTGACAAGCAGATGTTACCGGGGAGACATTAGCATCTTGGGTGTTTTTTTTATAAACTTTATTTATGGGTAAATATTCTTCCTCTCATTTCTGAAATATAATCTTATTAAAAAGGATTTCAAGGTTTTTTCGTTATGTTCCTATTATCAGATTTTGTGGTTTTTTTTTTTTTTTTTTTAACAAATGTGTGTTGTATTTATTATTGCTGCTATGCAAGATTTGAAGCAAATCTCCACATGGTGGTAATACATTCTTCTTTGATCAGATAAATTCTTTTTAGGCTTTATCGTAACATTTCCATAGCGAAGTCAGGTTCTTTTGCAAATTAAAATACTATGAAAGGATTTTGACAGTTGTAGAGATGAATGCTATCTACACTTAGTAACTAGGACACACAAACCTTTTGCTGTCCAGATAATCTTACAGTATCACTTCATTACAAAATGTCACATCACAAATAGCATTTTCATTTTTTGCATACTGCTTATTTCCTTTATAGAGCAAAAATCTTTGCATTTTCTGAACTTTCTTCATAATGAGATATTTGGCATAAGGCACGCATTGTATTTGTACTGTGCTCTGACTCTCTTATCAAGCACTTGCTGTGTTCCAGATAATTCTAACAAGTGTGCTGGTGTGTAACAGTTAGAGAGTTATGGCTGCACAACTCCGTCTACCCGTTTGCTGAGTTCCCAGTGATGACAGTATGACATCTCTTTGTGGAATGAAAGCAGTATTGCAATTTGCACCTGCTGTGAGGGTCTCTGCTAATTCACAGTTTCCAAAGATGAATGAGAAGTAGAAGTGATTTTTTTTTTTTTTTTTAAGTGCTTTCTCCTTGCTTCACTTGAAGAAATGGTGGTGGGGCAGGTTTGCTATCCATTTTTATAATCTTAATAATCTATGTCTTCATTTTGTTCTTCAACTCATATGGCATTCTCATTGAGATTATTACTTTTCTCTGAACTATCTCAAAATACATTTAATACTACTTTAAATTTATGTAGGCTAAGTATGTACTTAGGATTTGATTTCAAAACTGTGATGCACAATTTTCCTTAATAGATTTATGTAGTCTGATCAGATACAGACATTCTGTATTGAAGTTAAAAACAGACCCCTGAGATCAATCCATGCACTGTCAAATTTCGTCGTGTCCAGAGGTCTGCAAAACTCACAGAAGTTGAGTGCAGGTTTTAACAGGGAGGGCTAGAAACTGGATGAGATTGTGAATCTGAATTTTGAAAGAAATAGTATGGGTAATGGGGAGAAGATGATGCTCCCTAGGCTGGGAAAGAAGGAGAGAGATGTATCTGGTTGTTTGCTGGCGTGGATGAGATTGCACGCACGTATGCGTCTGTAACTGCTGTGTAACCTACCCTGCTGTGAGCTGTGCTACAGAAGCAGTGGAAGGTCTGTTGGGGGACAGTCCTTCACGTGATCCTGCAGTGCCGTGCTGTGACCTGGGGACCGTGACACTGACACCGACCATGGCGAAAAGAATGAAACGGGGCCCTTTTTGCACTGGTAACTGTCAAACCTCGTTCCCTGATATTTGGACCTGGCATTTTTGGTCCCACTGAGGTTATTCCTGTTTGACAGCTATGCCCACGCCATGGTCGCAGCTGTGGTGTGGAAATGGCAGAGTTAATCTCGATTATAAATACATAATCCTACCTATGCTCACCCTGCCCAGCAGTGTGTTGAGACCCAAGCTGTGAAACGCCTCCTACATCATCCCCATTGCCCTCTACTTCTGGACAGTGATACCACATGACGGAGTCTGGGATGTCTGGGATTTGACACTAAGATCAGTTCCCACTGGTGTGTTTCTGTCTGTTTGCCAGTAGTTTGGTGACATTTCCAGGAGTCTTGTTTAGCTTTCAGTGATGGGGGGTGGTTGTGTTTTGGATTTTTTTTTTTTTTTGTTTGCTTTTGGTGTCAGTTTTTGGTTTTGGTTGTGGTTGGTTTTTTTTTTTTTGAGACACACGAGTTCCTAGTCACAGATCGTAAACAAAAAGGATGCAGAAAACCACTTCACTTGTCCGCTCTACCTAGTCTTCTATACAGTGATTATAGTGTTTCCTAAATTGTAAGTATATGCCCTATTTTTCCCCTACCCTCTTAGCTCTCAGTATTTCAAAAACTGAGGTTAGAATATCCACAGGGGCACTGCGTGACTAGTGTATGTCCATTCAGGAATGTGACCCTTGCGTTATTTTACCTGGAGTCTGTAGATTTTCAGTTTATATTTTTTGGAAGTCAGATGACAGTTTTTAGCGGTTTTTTTGTTGGTTTTTTTTTTTTTTTTTTTCCTAGTACAGAGTAGCCATTTGTAAGTCCAGAGTAGCCATCTTTGCTACGGAGTTAGCATAACCAGTTTTAGACCTCAGTTTGAATCCAAGGCTCTTGGTACTTTTGGAGAGGTGTACTGTGCCTGACCCTACATCTGCTGTAATCCAATAGTTGTTGAAATGACAATTCTACCTTAAAATGTTATCAAACCTGGAATCCAGTGGTGTTTTTTTTTTTTTTTTTTTTTGTCTTGAACCTTCTCACTTAATGTCAGAGTCCTCTAACAAAAGCTACGCTCTCAAAGCTGTTGTAAAGAATAATGTCAAACCAAAGTAATTATTGTTCAAACATTTTCCATATTCCATACTGTATGATCTTTTTTCATATTCATATGATGTTTCTGTTTTCATTGGACCAGGTACAGTGAATTTAATACTTTTTTATTAAAATCCATTTCTAATAACTCGAAAGAATTCAATTCTTCTGCTCTCTACAGAATGTGCTTTAGCATACTGCTCACCTTTGTTTAGTTTGCAGAAGAAATGCAGGGTGAATACTTACTGCTCAAATGAACAGGAAATAAAAGGTCCTTTTTTAATTTGATACATGACATGGTGTTGTGAATAAGGAGAGTCTGAGTGTTAAGTAATGAGTGGCATCCTGGGTCCTCTTTACAGCTGCGAAGTCAATCAGTAAGTTGTCTGTGAGCCTTTATCACAATGACGTTTTTAGGAGAAAACCTCAGATGTCATGATCTGCAGTAAATACAAACTCCGGGAGGACAGTGACTGCATTTTGGGTTCTTAAATCTGATGGTAAATGAGCTCCTGTCTTGAGCTGGAGTAATTCCTAAACTTGTTGTGGGGAATCTTGCACAGCTGCGTAATCACTGTACGCTGAGTATAGTGGGTGCAAACGCTAGAATAACCTGTAATGGCCTTAGAAATATTTCATATCGGTGAAGCTCACTGTGGTTACAAAGCAATGCAAAGCATGCTTTTCCACGAGAGAACATGAGTCCAAAAACTAACAAGATGTATAAATCACTTGTTATGCATGAGTCCTGGTAATAAACAAGAAAAAAAAATAATATTAGGATTAACAACAAGCCATAGATTCAGGAGTTCATGAATTAGAAGACATTGATCTACCTGCAGAGAAGCTGAATGAGCTGAATGTTTGCGCAGTTAGTGCATCTCATTTGCTTTTTACCAATGTATCAAATTATTTCAGGTACCTATTGAAGGAAATGCCAGCTGGGAAAGATGTTAGTCTAATTAAAGGTTCCTTCTTATTTGAGGGGAAACTGTACTTTTTCCTTTTTTTTTTTTTTTTCTTCCTTTTTTTTTTTGAATGTGGCCTGTGTTGGCAGGTGGTTCTGTCTCCACTGGAGACAAACGTCTTTGAGGTGCAAAAGCCAGTTTTTTGAACAGTGATTTGAACAGCTAACTGATTTGCAAATTGCTAATCTATTAAAATTTAAGAAATGTGTCAGTTCCTTACAGACCCTAAAGCTAATGCAGGAAATAACTGCTTTAGACATGTATTTTTTTATTTATTATTCTAAGTGTGTGCAAGATGGAGCTTCTTTTGACTGTGTATTCTGGTCTTACTTCAAAGCAGTCTTAAGGAAAATTTCCCAACTATATGGAAGTTCCTTTTCAAAAGTCGTTATTATTTGTATTTTTCTGGTCCCTAGAAGCCATCACCTATACAACATTGAGGTGTTGTGTGGGCACAGGCAGGGAGAGCATCTACAGCTCCATAGCGCTTGGAGAGCTTGTGGGCTCTAATTTTTTTACATCGGAAAGAACTGAGACAAAGGGATGTTACACAACTTACAGTCTGTGTCAGAGCCGAAAACTGAAAAAGCCTATGCTTCTTCCTCATCTTTATCTAATACAATTTCTAAATGTATCTACTAGGTTCAGATCACCGAGTTCTCGTTATTCTCCTGTAGTATAAACACCTTTCCTGTCTACACATAATGAAGTCTTTCCTCATCCTCGTATTTTTCAAGGCTGAGTGACTCAAGTCTCAAAGCTTTTTAACACAATAAAGAATTTTTTAATCCTTAAATACACCTTGTAGACCTTTTGGCTTAATTTCAATTTTGTTTTGAAAGGGGTTTTAGTAGCCCTTTTTGCTACTAGGAAATAATATAGTGGGATCAGTATTTGCATAGCCCTGGATGAAATCCTGGCTCAGTTAAAGTCAATGGAAAAGCTCTCAGAGATGACAGTGAGACCTAAATTCTACCCGTTGGTTTCACTGCCATTGGAAAATTCACTCTGAAGCAGGTGACATCTCTTCCGTGTGCTGGCTGGCTTCTCCAGCGGTAGAGGAAAGTCAGAATGTGAGCGTATGGGCTTCATTTGCTTTCCAAGAGTTGCTTTCCCAGTGAGATGGGTCAGAGTCATAAATACATTCTTGGCATTTAAACTAAAACCAGAAGAAAGGGTACATTTTTCAATTAATTACTCAGAAATTTGTGCTTATGTTCTGCCAGCTTTATTTACAGAAGTTTACACAGCTCAGGTGGCCTAAGAAACTGCGAAGTCGCTCACTATGCCTATTGTGACTTATTTTTAGATACATACAGGTTCTTCAAAGTAACACTTTTTTAAAATTACTATTTATATTTTTGCTTTGAATATCTAAATTCTGTTGAAGTCACCCCAGGTAAAATATTTCTTGTCAGATCTGTTAAGGAAATTCGAGTTTCATCATTGACTTTAAGCACATGATGTATCTTCTAGAAAGAGTGCTAACCTAACACAGATCCTCATGCATGTTCTGTTTAGTGCAGATTTGTGTCCTGTACTACATCTTAAACATTACTTCTCTTATATCCAAAAGATGCCTAATCATGATTAGGTAAGGAACATAAAGCTGGCTGGAGCTCTTCAAATCACTTGTCCACAGCAAGAAAATCCTACTTCCAGCTGTATTTGACTAATAATATTAGCTGATAATCTAGTAATAAATGCATGATTTGGGGGAAAAAATGAACGTTGAGTTAATGGTGCAATTTCAGACTATTTGAGAGTATTTTCAGCTTCATTTGGAGTTTAAATTGACCCACTGATGAAGCAAGATTAAGTTGCTCTATCTTCATTGACATCAAAAGGTGAATCTAGATGGGATACAAATCCAGCTTGTAGACTCTAAAAAATGTGGAATAAAAGTCATTGCCAGACCAAATAATTTCAAAACTGAAAAGAGAACACTGTTCAAAGCAATATGAACCATCTGGAAG
Organism: Chlamydotis macqueenii; assembly: GCF_036417535.1. Classification (NCBI taxonomy): domain Eukaryota; kingdom Metazoa; phylum Chordata; class Aves; order Otidiformes; family Otididae; genus Chlamydotis; species Chlamydotis macqueenii. Next base: position 19,523,833 of record NC_141568.1, read on the forward strand.
AGAGACTGCGTAGAAAGAAAAAAATATCTCTGTCCAAGTTATCAACTTTTCCAGAGCTTGTAACCAAAACATGAACGAGTCATTTCAGCAGTAGTTCAAACAACAAAGCTGTGAAATGAGCTGATAACTAGTTAAGGCCACATGCAGCATGGCAATGACATACAGTAAGGTACCGCTACTGGTAATAGAAGGAAAGAGTTGTAGGCAGATGGTCAAGATAATGGGAAGAAAAGAGACTGGCAAAGAAATCCGCCTGATAAAGAAAATAGTATAAGCAACCTAAATCTTTTTTTTTAGAGTAGTCACTACTGTCTTGGTCAATTTTCCTTGTGGATTAACTGCAGCTGAGAACCCATTTGTGGATGTGCAGTAGGGAGGGGTGGGGGGAGGTGAAGAGTAAAATAAAAAGCAGCTTGGTTCTTGACTATCTTTTCTCCAGGACATCTTCCAATTCATACACACTTTGAATATCTGAAGTTAACGCCTGCTCCAGGTGATGGGTCATAATCTGATCAAGTACCAGATTAGAAATTAGATTTTTGCCCTATTCTGCCTGTTGCCAGATTGTTTATTGTGCTGGCTAGAAAGGTTGTGTGTTGTGGCAGGAGTGGAAAGGAGCCTGTAAGTTAGAATCACAGAATGGTTTGGGTTGGAAGGGACCTTTAGAAGCCATCCAGTTCAACCCCCCTGTGAGGCGCAGCGACATCTCCAGTCAGATAAGTGACAGGTTGTGGCTATGTGTGGGTGGTTGCCTGTGTTACTGAAGAAGTCACCCTTTTCCTTGAAGGCAGTTAGTAAAAGGGCTGTTGCCAAACATAATTTCAATCCTATGAGGCATTTTAATACAGGTCCAGGTAAACAAAGAAATGATTTAAATATAGATGGATTACTGGCAGCAGCTCTTTTCTGAAAGTACAGTCTGATTTTATTTTTTTATGCTTACACACGCTCTCTCTCTCACTCCACCACTGCTGCCAATAAACAGGTGTATGAACTCTTGGCTTTTACTTGTGCACTTGCAATCCACAGGACTTTGTATTCTCACAAGGTGCAAACATCTGGGGATTGCTGCACACCCTCTTTCTCTGTTAATGCCCTTCATCCCGTTACTGAAGGAGACGACTTTAAAGCATGTCTTGATTTTTGTGTCAGTATCCGTGTGGGATTGTTGTCAACAGTTATCTGCTCTATTTTGAAACAAACATGGCCATAGTGGTTGTTTTAACATTATTTACAATTTCTTTATTAGAACTTATTATGTAATGGCCTACAGAAAATAGTTTCATTCTTAAGAGCTGCTCATGCAATCGGTGCAAAATCCCGTAACGACTTTGAAGCAGAGACATGGGACGTTGAGGGTTACTTTGGGTATACTCATGGTCTGACAATACTTGGCCTCTGTTAATTGGAGAAATATGACTTGGCTTAGCTGTGTGATGTCCTTCACAGCCTATAAGCAATGTTTCCTCTTCAAGAGATGTTTCTAAAATGGGAAGAAACTCAACATTGACAGAAAATGCAATGAGTCAGGCATGACAGTTACTCATAAATGATGTGACCTACATCTAAAGTAAAATTCTGTATAAAATTTTCTGTCTGAAATAATAACTCGAAAAATGACATTTGCCCTTTAGATATACAGATACAAATAAAGGGTAAATTAATCATAGTGAATGAGTCATTTTAAAGATTACAAGCTTCCACAGTATTGTTATTATGAAAGTTTTGTTCCCTGAAGATGCTCTACACCTGATAAGGTTTTAGAAATTTAATTGAAAAAGTTTAATAAAGAATTAAAATTATCATGTGCCCTTTTGCTGAAATACAAATGAACTAAGAGATTCTTTGTAAAAGAAGCTAAGGTGAATAGCGTGTTGGTATTCCTTTGAATAGCGTATCGAAGGCTTGCTATTGTTAATAAAATTATGGGTGGTTTACTGGGTGAAATGATTTTAAAATACATAGCTTCTGTGCCGATATGACAAAGATTTCGGTATCGCTATTCCACAGTGTTGAGATAATGGGAAAGAAGATACACTTAAAGGTCATTGTTTATGCTGTAGTTGTGTCTTACAATGCCTGAATGATGTTTTTAAGAGTAACTGAACACTTATTACTTGCAGGATTGATATTCTTTCAGATGCTGACAAACATACATCTATCTAGATAAAGGAAATGATTCTTTCTTTATATACGTGTGTGTTCATATAAATACAAAATATATTGCATTCAGCTATGACTCATGAATAAATCTTGAAGATGCATGAGGAATCGGAGCATTCAAATTCGATTTTTTCAAGTGAAGGGGAAAAAAAAATGAATAGAATTTCTTTAGTCCATTGGGAAGAAGTGATTTCATTTAACCCCTTCTCTGTTAAAATTACTTTCCAAGCTATAAGTCTAAAGAATTTTGGTAGAGATTTTCATAGGTCCCCAAGAGAATTAGCATTTAACGCCCACTGAAGTAAGGCAGCAAAGCCTATTGAATTGCACTGAACTTCTTTAGTCCTAAAGGTACAGGAGTGCTGTGTTCCACATCCTTCATTGGGCTTTTGTTCATTTATCCCTTTACTTGATGCAGCGGGGAATGTGATCACTGAGGATAAGCAGAAGGCTGAGGTCCTCAACGCCTTCTTTACTTCTGCCTTTAATAGGCAGATCAGTTATCCTCAGGGCACTTTATGCCCTAATCTGGAAGTCTGGGATGCCAGGCCGAGTACACCCCCTGTGGTACAGGTGGAGACAGTTAGAGAGCTCCTTCTCCATCTGGACTGCCACAAGTCCATGGGACCGGACGGGCTCCATCTTAGGTTGCTAAGGGAGTTGGCGGGGGTGATTGCCGAGCCGCTCTCGGCCATCTATCAGCGGTCCTGGTTATCTGGGGAGGTCCCGGAGGACTGGAGGCTTGCCGATGTGACTCCCATCTACAAGAAGGGCCGTAAGGAGGATCCGGGGAACTACAGGCCTGTCAGCCTGACCTCAGTACCTGGGAAAGTTATGGAGCAAATCATCTTGGGTGAGATCACTCGGCATATGAGTGGCAACCAGGGGATCAGGCCCAGCCAGCACGGGTTCACGAAAGGCAGGTCGTGCTTGACCAACCTCATTTCCTTTTATGACTGGGTGACCAGACTGGTGGATGAAGGAAAGGCTGTTGATGTGGTCTACCTGGACTTCAGCAAGGCCTTTGACATGGTCTCTCACAGTATTCTCCTAGGGAAACTGGCTGCCTGTGGACTGGGTAGGTATACCCTTCTTTGGATAAAGAATTGGCTAGGGGGCCGTGCCCAGCGGGTGGTGGTTAATGGAGTCAAGTCCAGCTGGCAGCCTGTTACAAGTGGTGTCCCCCAGGGGTCGGTACTTGGGCCCATCTTGTTCAATATCTTTATTGATGACCTAGACGAGGGGATTGAGTGTACCCTCAGTAAGTTTGCAGATGACACCAAGTTGGGTGGCGGTGTTGATCTGCCTGAGGGTAGGGAGGCCCTTCAGAGGGATCTGGATAGGCTGGATCACTGGGCTGAGCTGAATGGCATGAGGTTCAACAAGGCCAAGTGTCGGGTCCTGCACTTTGGCCACAATAACCCCATGCAGCGCTATAGGCTCGGAGCTGAGTGGCTGGAGGACTGTGAAGAGGAAAGGGACCTGGGGGTGTTGGTTGATGCTCAGCTGAACATGAGCAGACAGTGTGCCCAGGTGGCCAAGAGGGCCAACGGCATCCTGGCCTGCATTAGAAATAGTGTGGCCAGCAGGAGCAGGGAGGTAATCATCCCCCTGTATTCGGCACTGGTGAGGCCGCACCTTGAGTATTGTGTTCAGTTTTGGGCCCCTCACTACAAGAAAGACATTGAAGCCCTGGAACGTGTCCAGAGAAGGGCAACAAAGCTGGTGAGGGGTCTGGAGCACAAATCTTATGAGGAGCGGCTGAGAGAGTTGGGATTGTTTAGTCTGGAGAAGAGGAGGCTCAGGGGAGACCTCATTGCACTCTATAGCTTCCTGAAGGCAGGCTGTGATGAACAGGGGTTTGGCTTCTTCTTCCAGGCAACAAGCAGGACCCGAGGAAATGGCCACAAGTTGTACCAGAGGAGGTTTAGATTGGACTTGAGGAAAAACTTTTTCTCTCAAAGAGTGGTAAGGCACTGGAACGGCCTGCCCAGGGAGGTGGTGGAGTCGCCGTCCCTGGCAGTGTTCAAGAGGCGGCTTGATGAGAAGCTACAGGATATGGTTTAGTAGCTGTGGCAGCAATGGTAGTGGGAAGACGGTTGGACTAGATGATCTTATAGGTCCCATCCAACCATGTGATTCTATGATTCTATGATCTGTTCCACTTTTTGTATGACAATATTGAGATTTCACAATATGCTGCTGACGCGGAAGTCACGGACACTGCTGATGACTAATATGATCAAGCAAATGCCAATTTATTGTTGATACATCCCGGTTAATATAGCCCTTCTAATTCCGTATCATACGCAAGCTCTCTACTAATTGGTTAGCTATATCATGCATGCGCTCCTAGCTAAAATATGATTCGTTAAGTCTCTTTGTTCATGCGCACGGCTCTCTCCACCTGCACCCTGCTTCACGTTCAGCCCCCAGTCACGTATGCCAGCTGTTTTCCTTCTTCTCAAGGTTGCTTCGTTTACTTTCTCACAGGAAGCTTCATTACTTTCTCACGGGCGGCCTCATTATTTTCTCACAGGTGGCTTCAGTGATGTCCTTGAGGCCTGCTGCTCACAAACATAACAATTCCATTCGGTCTGGATTGTTCACTAAGTGCCCCTGATACCCCAGGTATCCAACAATATACCTTTAGAATTTCATTGCATTTTACCCGTGTATTCTGGGCACCATTCACGTCTTTCTTCTTGATAAGATACCTGCCTCTACTGGAGAACTCAGGTTGTTTTCTGTGTGATTTTTGTGGCAAATTAGTATGGTTTTTGATAATGTTTTCCATGTCTCGAAGTCATAATGTGCAGAGAGGGCTTTGGTCTGCTTCCAGGTGTGATAGATCTGCAAGAGGTTGTATCTTTTTCCTTTGGTGTGATGTGGATTTAAAAGATCTATTAAATCTCTGTGAGATTTCGTTCTTTTCTAGGATGAAGAGCAGCTCATAGTTTCCCCTTAACCTTCTCTTTTAGGGTACAGGTAGTAATCTTCCAAAATTAGCATTTCATAACAAAAGAAAAACTTCCAGGATGAACTCTTCATTTTTTTAAAAATAATTTTCCTACACTCTTATTATTAATTCCTTTTATCATGTTATGATCTCTTAAGATTATTTTTTTCTTTCTAATACGCAATGCACTTTCATTCTGTTTTCCATAGTGCATCTTTTTATCTTTCCCTGGATCTGGAAACTGAATTCTTGTGTTATGATGTGACAAAACCAGGTTGACATGACTTCAAACTTCCCAACTTCTAGATTTACAGATTTAGGCCAAACTCTGTATCTTTTTGTTTTTTTTAAGTTAACATAGGAGATGTTATATTATTAGCAATCTATTTTCTCTCTCTGTTCTTTTCTTACAGTGATATGGCTGCCAAGTCAAAATACTTCAAAACAACCAATTATTTAAAAATCTATTAAACAACATTATTGCAGAACATGTCTTTGATTTATATGAAATGTTAACTGCAAGCATTTTCCCTCATGTCATTAGGAAACTAACTAGGAATTTTCCAGTGAAGGGATGGAATGAAGTGAAGAGTCTATTTATGACATCTTCAACACACATCCTCAAAGGAAAAAGTATTTCTTGAACTTCCACGTGAACACTGATCAAAACCGGTCCCCTTTTGTGGGATTGTGTCCTGGGTATTTGCCATTCACAGCACTAGGAGGAATAAGTGAACTGGAGCCTTAATTTTAAGGTTAATATTTCTAGAGGGCTGAAAATTAAGGACTGGATTCAGGCTTTAAGTGTTTATGTATGGATGTAAGTTGAATTAAAACACTTGAATCAAGGCAATTGAATTTCTGGCTCCAACATTTAAGCTCCCATTTTTCTTTTGCTGTATCATTGCTGATTTGGCCAGCAAATACTTAGTTTTGAAAGATTTAATAGCTACCTCTAGTTAATAAATTGTATTAGTTTACTTTACATCTTTACGCTTGTCCTTCTTCGTGCGTGGTTGTGATGCACATCGGATCCTTCCACCTTTCCATAGAGAGATTTTTGATATTGAGTATCGTAAGTCTTATTCTACTAAAATTGTTTCAGCGTGCTAAGTATATATCCAGAATTTTTTTTTTTAACCTAGAGGATAAAAGGATACATTTTTTTTTTTTTAACTTTTATTGAGAAGCTGAAGGTGTTAATGCAGTACAATAATGAATTATTATTGTTTATGTCAGCACCTGCTTTGGTAGAGTGTTTAAGAGAAAGGGAATAGTAATATATATATTTAAACTTAATCTGATTATCTAGTCATATTTTCAGTGTATCCAATAAATGCAAAGCCAACACATTTTAGAACCAAAGGGACTTTTTCCATCGTATATAGAAAGTGTTTCTCAGAGTAGTTGAAAGCTCTTTAACTACGACATTGAATAGCGCTATAATGATTTTATTTAAAAATTATGATTGTTTTATCCTTATGCTAGAATGGTTGTCTGGGTGACCTCTGTCTTCTGCTTGTTTACAAAAGAGTTATTGTTAAAGCGTACGGTGAAATTTCTGTCTTGATAGGACTTTCTCAAGGTGTAGGAACTGGAAAAAAAATCCCCAACTCTATATTACTTGTAATAGGAGAATTTATTCATATATTTTTCAGATGAGAAAGTTGTAAGAAGTGAGAAAATTTGATCTTCTAAGTTTACAGTTACTAATTTTCTCTAAAGCAGTTCTGAAACTTTTTCAAGCATTTTGTATGCTTAGCCACTAAAAATCACAACTAAGTCATCACAGGGTTATGTGTGAGCAGTATATGTATAAATTACAGTAATGTACATCTAAATGTGCCATTTGCATGCCTAGATATGACTCAGAAGCTTGTGCCTACTCCTTTACAATGAATACATGTTCAGGCTGTAAAGATAAAAAACTAATTATGCACACATTGTCAGTACTAATATTTGTACTTAATTTGATTTACAGTACTCCAAATAATAAACCTGACTGAAGTTATAGAAAGTTATATGTACAGCCATTAATATGCTCTTTTTATAGTACCGTATTCATTTTTAAAAAGCATATTAAATGAGTTTTAATGTTTGTAAAGCAGATGAAAGGCATGTAAAGCTAAGCTAAAAACCAGTGAAGATGATTATTTAGCAGTAATACAGATTGCTTTTACACTCTTCCGTTTGAGCCTATTGTGATATTATGTGTTTCAAGAGATGAAAAGAAATCTAGCTACAATTAATTACTATGAACTGAAAGCATCAATTAGGACGTATCCAGTCCTTGGTAATGGAAAACGGTGATGGGAAAGTAGTGAAAAGAGGTTTGAATATTAGTTATTCTTTGATTTCAGCCTCTCATCGTGGTTGAAGAGGAACATATGCTATAATGTGTCACACAGATTTAGCTCTGCGTTTTCAGACTGATGGCTTGATGTTAGGAGGTTGCTGAGAGTACTTGGAGTAAGTCTACGCAGAGCTCCTACTACGTAACATCATGCTCTTATAAGGATAGACATGCGTGAGCTGAGACCGTGCTACCATGGCTTGGCTTCTCCAATACCGGTAGTAAGAAGTCCAGTTTAGGCACACTCGTTTCTTCCAAAGCCCGCTACTTTGCCTATCTTCAAATCATTGCGCTCACACTGTTAAAATCAAGGGATGGTTGGCAAGCCACCGGGTGTAAAGGGAGGTGGCAGTCTGGGAGAGAGAGAGAGAATAACTTTCCAAACCAAAGTCATAAATCATTCCATGTGAGAAGCAAGATGGGTGATATCCTGACCTCACGTCAATATGGAACAGCCCTCTGCACCCATTCTACCCGAGATCTAGTAGGAAGGGGATTGCCAATTGTCTCTGTGGACCGAGGACGTTTTCCTCTGTCACAAGAGCACTATCTCACAGTCCCAGCCACTCCCTGGGAATTTAAAGTACCTGCAGAACGCACCTTGGAGATCCTGCCAGAAGCTCCCAGTACCACGGTAAATTGGCTGGGGTAGAATGCTCAAGAAAGAGAACGAGAAAACAAATTTCTCATCTCATATCCATTAGTGGCTATCTATGGTGCTGTTACATTAATAATAAAAAATGTTAGGCGTATAAAATAAGGCATCTGTGCATTCCTGAAATATATTCTTTCTGTTATCAGTACCCAAACTTTATGATAGACCATCGTGTAATTTCCTGAGTATGCTGTTCCTTAGCTGGAGCCCATATAACACATCTGCCATTAACAGGAAATAAATATGGGCCATTTTGGCATTAAGATTCATGTCCCAACATGATATCAGATATTTTTTAATTTTTTAACCGATGCCTTCACTAAATCAGAATGCCTAAGAACTTGGATGATCAGATGAACGTTAGAAGCACGTGGAATAAAAGAAAGCTTTTCCTTTCAGTGTCTTGCCACCATCTGCTATGTTCGTTAGGGTGGTATTATTTCTGCAGACTATTAATAGGAACTACATGGCAGCTTGAGCTGTTTCTAAATAATTAACCTCAAAAGTCATATTCTTGGCCATATATTTGATACTTTTTTTTTTTAACTCTTCAGACTGAAACTGTTCTACTGTTCTATCTTTATTTTTTTTTCCTGATATTTTCTTATCTATATAGTGGTACTTCAAGCTGCTGCGTTGGAGTTTCAAAAAAAAAAAAAAAAACCAAAAAAAAAAACCAAGACCAAAAAACCCCAAAGCCCAGCAGAACAAACAAACAAATCAAGCCCTCTATTGTATTAGAGAGCAATATAGTTTTTAAATGATGATGAATTTTCTTGTTTTCTATTCAGATTATTTCATCATGTGTGATTAATATGTTACTACTGTGAAATATGTTTACACTTTCAATAGTTTACTTTTCTTCATCAAAAAAGTACCCATGTATATGTGAGGATTCCCTGAGGACTTCCTGACAGTACTTCCTCAAAACTTCATCTTTGCGCACACACACATCACAAAGTCTTGCAGAGGCATTATTCAGTACCTTGAATAAAATATTTTAAAATATATATATATATGGATAGATAAAAAGAAAAGCTCTTTGGAACTTTTGTTGAAGGTACCAAATTATGTCCTTTTACTCTTCATGTTTTGTACCCTTATCCTGAATTGTTTAGTGGCTTAGTCATGTGTTGGGAGATGGGTTTGTTTTATTGCGGAGGAGGCAGTTCCTCATGAAACAAATTAGAAGAAATAATTTTTATTTACTTTTTAGAACTGTGTATCTGCTTTGTGTCAATTGAGAAATGTATGCCTCAAATTGTGTACGTGAATCTATTTTCCTACACTTTCAGTTCTTCAAAGATTAATTTTATGGAGCTAGACAATAATATTATAGTTTATAAACATTTTACAGATGTTTGTACGGTATCCTGCTGTAAAATACAGGTAGGTTCAAAGGTGCATGGTAGACCTCTGTAAAAGAAGTCCTAGATGTGTAGGGCTCTTTATTTCTTAAGCGTTAGTGAGCAAGTAGTCCAAATACTCTAATGCATCTTTGAAGCAATTCTCTCTCTGTTAAGGTTTAATAATTCATAGTCTTTACTACCCTTGTCTAATAAATACAAGTACTATTACTATTATTAAAAAATAATAAACTAGAAATTCATAACCGCATCAAATCTGACATATAAATTAACCACTGAAGACCACTTTCTGCTCTTAAAGGAGTATTATTTTTTAATCACCTTTGCGCCTGACAGTCAGTGCTCCCATTGACATCAAGCATTACACTCCATAGTAATGATCTGAGTCCTCTATTACTGATAGAAAAAAAATCAGTGTCCAAGCTGTTGAAACAATTATCCCGCTCCAGAAGCTTCCTGTGTTCCCAGAGAATCTTCTAAGAGGTGGTTGTTAAGAAAGCAAACAAAGACAGTTTCACATGCTCGTGGAACGCGACAGAACTGGCAGGATATTACCATCTCAGCATGATTCATTTGTCCTTCTTGAGTGCTCCAAATCCATCACTCCACACGACAAAATTCACATTTTTATTGGATTTCCACTTCTTGGAGAAAAGCTGCATTTCCATTTTTAATAGATTTTTCAGCTTCTAGAGTAAGACTTGTTTGGTTTTTTTTTTTTTGTTATTGCTGATCTCCTAGAAATTCTGCACAGACAATGTAAACCTTATTAGTTTATTTTTGTAACAGTCTGTATATGCACATGAATGCAGGTTGCTGAGCAAAGGGAAAGAAGTCTAATTAACCAGACAGTTAATTACTAGGACAACACCAATCTTTCGTTTGGAGCAATAACATTTACATAACACAGCAGTTCCAATTTTCAGTCTGAAGAAAATAGCGAAGGCTCTCTATTAAATGGTGGAGCTGGAGGGGCACATCCTAAGCTCATTTTCATCAAGGTAGGTGGGAGTTTTTATAAACAGTTGAGTAAAATCTGAATCAGATACCAACGCTTTATTGTTCCTATTGGGGTGTATTTACCAGGTAGGCAGAGCTCTATTGCTGAAGCTGCCAGAAGCAGTCTATACTAATAAATACGTAGCTTTGCCAGTGTAATAAAATGTTACGTTCCTTTGACTCTTTCCAAACAGAGATTGTTGGTCTTTAACCCCATGGGCAGAACAGATAAGAGTAAAAATCTGTAATTTAGACTGGTTCTGATCCAGTAGAACTCAACCCTGAAGAATGTCTATACAGCCCAAGGGGTGCTTGCCTCAGAAAATTATTGACTCCTAATTTGGCTTCTCTTTTGTTTGGAAGGGCATGCAGGAAGGAAACATATTCAGCTGTTTAAATTGAGGAGTCTAGTGTAGGGTCCTTCCACAATCAATAAGAGTGGGGGGCGCGTTGCAAAAGCAAACATTGGCCATCATGAGGAAGAAGTGAAAGAGAAATGCAATAACAGCTTACGCTTGCTTAGGATAGCACAAGTTGCACTTTTTTTTTTTTTTTTTTAATCTCTCTCTGTGCAGGTTATTAAGAGAGTGTCATAGGTTAGCCCCGCTTGGCTAATCCATATTAGTTACCTAGATTATCAGTGATAGTCCTTAGAGTGAACTAACTTAGGTCATCTTTTTAGGAGCAATAGGTTGTTACAGCCACTTAACTGAATAGGCAATGCAGTTTGGTGGAAGACCTACAATTCTTCCAGTTGTCATCTTCCTGCTCTATGCTGATCGTGGTAGGATTACACAGACAGTAACTGTTCATTTCTTCTGGTCTGGTCAAACAAGACCTCGAGCTGTCCTCTTTGGCTTTATTTCCTATGTGCAGCCAAGTACGGATGAGGAAAAACTTGCTAAATGCATGACTATGAAGTGAGTTTGCCATCCGTGCTCCTAAGGAGGATGTTAAGTTGTCTTTTCCATTTCAAAGTAAGAATTACTCCCTCTGTTTCTGTAAGAAACACATCCAAGTGCTAGTGTCCCTCACAGGTTCACTTGATGATATCTGCGGTCTTCAGCCCCTCCTCTTTGTGTTTTTGATTTTCTCCACATGGATCAGCTCTTAGCCTGAGCTTGGTATCATAATTCTGATCCCATAGCCTCCGAAAGAGGTTGCTTCAGATAGTCAAGTTTGCATCCTTCTCTAGTAGGAGTTACGTTATAATTCCCCTAAAATATGATTTCTGTTCACATACTGCTTCTCACAGTTAAGTAGTCTTTATGCAAATTCTGGTGGGCATCCCAGTCAGCTGAAACCGCTCATGCTAAACACGCTGTTGTCCCTGTTTTACAAGGCGCTCCTGACTCTAAGCAGGTTTGAATCTATATGTTTCTAACCTCATTTACATCTCAATAGTATCACACCCCGTGTGTTTGCACGTTTCTTTTGTTGAGCCTTGTCATCCCAGTGCTACCTTTTATCCCACCCCAAGCTTTTACACGGGAAGACTTCTTGTCATCTTGTGATCTCCTGAGCATTAATATTCTGCAAGGCACTGTGGGGGTTGTGCTTCACTGAGCACGTTTTTCACCTGAAAGCAGTTTTTAATATAAACATTTGCTTAATATTCTGTACATTTAGAGTATTTTTATCTGCATCGGTGCTTTACTGAAAGTAATTTAAATTCAATGGCAACTGATTATGCATAAAGAATCAACCTCTTTCATAGCAATTTTAATAATATACATATAGATTATAAAACTTATACGCCCAATTGGAAGAACACTTTGTGTGGATAAATCCATGTCCAAGCATTTAATATATTTCCACATGGACACTGGATTGTGTATTTAAAGGACTCTTCTGTAGAGCATTGTGTTGTGCAGCTTTATAAAGTTTAATTATGAGGCACCCTTTGCATAATAATTATTTTTTATTGTAATGGTAAGCTATTAAAATAAATAGTGTCTCACAGAGGAACTATTTTAGCTCTTTGCAGCTGGAATAAACAAGCAGTTTGGAGAGAGAGACATAACCTTTGCACGGTCTTTGTATTCTTTTGTTGTGATGGCAGCGTGATCTCACAGGGTTTTTGGAACACGCTAGCCCTTACTGGTTGTGAATTGGTGCTGTGTGCAAGGGAGTTGTTGCGGACAACTTGCATGTTTGGGTTCCGTTTGCTTCATGTGGCTTAGAGATGACCACCATAAACCATTCACCTACTTTTCCTCAATCCCACTTAGATTAGATGCAGCTCTTAGGATAGAATGAACTGAACTCTGAAGACATCTTTCAGTTCTTGTTGGCTACAGAAGTATCTTGGATAACCAGACTGGGCACCTAAGGGGTCTACAGGGCTGAAATTAAGCATCAGTACTTCTCCTACCTTCTGTGCTCCTGGGCTGCTGTCCTAAACCTGGACTGCTGTCTGGGATTCCTAAATAAATACCCTGCTCTTCAGATGTGGTGAGACCTACAGAACCTCTAAATTTCAAGTTGTGTTTTTCATTCTCAGAGCTTTTGGAAATAATGGGAAGGTAATACAGGTTTTGATACCTAAATTTAAGCATTTGAAGTTTGAAACTTGAGATTCTCTTTGTCTTAGTTTCCACACTTGTGAAGTAGAGTTAATAAATACTTAAATACTTTAGACAGAGGTGTATTATTAATGTTCATTTAGAATTAATGTTCACACAGTTTTTGAAGATTTAAAGTGACATGCAACTGTTAAATATCACAATCATTGTAGATCTACTAATGAAAAAAGATTACTTGAACAATAGAAAAAACTCTTTTTATCACTTCATTGTATAGTTTGATGACTGCAAACTCTGAGTTTGTTCTAATGCTGTCCCAGTTCCATAGTATCTTTGGTCTAATATGTTAAGTTACGGTGGTTCACTTAATAGCATTTTGAACATGTATTTATTTAGAAATAGACTGATGCTCTACTCATAACTGCTATAAAACATGTAAGACGTGTCTGTGTTGTGCACTTTAGAGGTACATATCTGGTACTGACAACCTTATGATGCATTATGGCCCCATGTGATAAATCATGGAGCTGTCGCAAAACATTATTTTGCAATTCACATTTGTTATCGCTGTATCTTTTTCCTGTAGATTTGAAGCCTAATCTCCAAGCAAACCCTAGAGATGGTCACTCTAACAGTTCCTTCATATTCTCGAATATCTTTCCTGCAGCTTGATGTGCAGGAAAGTCAATGCTTGTTTCGGTGACTGTGACAGCGCAAAAGAGACCATGGCCCACACTTTCCGCTGTTACTTTAACAGTAGATGTAGCAGACTACAGGCTTCTGAAGAGATAATTAAATAATTGTTCAGCTTACCCTGAATTTTAATTTTTCTCTTCAGATTTTTCTAGTACACTGTATAGAACATTATTAGTTAGCTGGTATATCTAGTGCATTCTCAAAGCTGGTAAAATACGTCAGTGTATTTTTTCCCTTCTACCTCGTAAATACTTCATAACTGTATAAATGCATAAATGCTACTTTTAGTAGACTTATTTCCTGGTAGTGTCAATAAGATGATAATATTATAATCTTAATTATAATATTTAGGTGGGAACGAAGCAACCTTTGAAAACAGCAGACCTTATTCCTTAGATTGTGGACTATGTTCTGCTCTGGTTTCAAGCAACCCAAGTGAATGGCGGGGATATAAGAGTAATGGAGTGCAAAATTCAGCACTTGGTGGACATATCAGAAAAAAGTAGTTTAATAATGACTTACTAAACTCCAGGTTTTGGTACTGTATTCTCATTTCATATACAACTGTGATGTTTAGTGGGGTTTTTTGGGTTTGGTCCCCCCAACATTATATGCTTATGAATGCCATAAATTTCAGGTTAAAGAACTTGCAAGGTATGGCATATGTCAATATCCCGAAAACGTGAAAATAGAGTGGTTTCAAAAGACTTGAGTGAAAAACCATCACTTTATTCTCTCACTGCCTGTTGGTCAGTTACTATTTTATTTTTCCATTTACTTCCTTCAGTATGACTTTTATTTCAAGAGATAGAGCTTCAAAACATAGTAATGTACCCAACTTTAAAGAACAATCTAAGCTTGTTATCCTTTGGAGGGGATCAGCTGTGAGTTTTCATATCTTAATAGTAGTCCAAGCACTTGTGGATACTAATTTTTCTTTCCTTTTCCACAGGAAGCAAACAATTTGGTCGATAGTTATGTAAACTGAACTATATGTTTTGATCGAGTAATGGTCTATTGCTTTAAAAATACATTCCTGGTTTGGTTTTGGCATTCTTTTTCCTTTGGCGTATTGTTGTCCTGTCATAAATAATTACCTTATTGTCTTATCTAGCTAGAAATTGTTCAACTGTAGTGCACAATAGAAAACATTTACTTTGTGTCCAAAAGAACACTGAAGGTGCTCCTCCACACAGAGTTACCTGTGGTGAGGGACAAGGATGGTGGACAGTTTCTCTTGCACCACGAGTAGTTCTTGGTGAGATGCTGAAATGAGAGGATTAAGCCAAGAAAAAGTGATTTAGTTTTACATTTAGGTTTGAAACACAAGAAAATTCCAGGTTCTGAATGTAGGAGCCTTGAGTTGAACAGCACTGGACTTTCTGCAGATTTCTTTGCCTCTGTTTTCCTCATGCTAAGTTCTTAAAAGAATTTCTTCTCTGAATAAGGAGGCAGAAGAGGAATTGAAAAGGTATTTGCATTAGTCTAATCCAGAATCGTATCAGAAATTTGGGGATTTTTCTCATCTTTTGAGACTCACCAGCTTCAGATACGCTCTTTATTTATCAGAAGAGATCTTTCTTATTTATTTGCTGTCTAAGCCAGTCCTGACATGTGCTGACTAGACTAAAAGCTGTAGCTGGAGTCCTTATGCAAATAGTGACAAATAACTGCAAAAATATAAAACTGCTTGTCTCGGGGAGGGGGGGGGGTGGGAGATATCATATTTGTTGAGAACCTCCTATTATGTACTCTTTACTGTTATTTGTATTACAGCCAGTAGCTATTTTTGTTTCATATGATAGCATTGGCTGAAAATGAATTTAATATTAGTCTTTATTGCACTGGGGACGAAAGGCATGGTATTAACAAATGTGAGAAAACACCACATGATATGTAAATAAAATAAACCTTTTCTGCTGTTGCAAAGGAAGAATCTAATTGTGTAAATGGAACTACATTAATTTTCTTGCCTGTAATGAAGTCTCACATGGGTTTCCGATAAGAACACACATACAAAAAAAAAAAAAAGAAGCACACAGAGCTGTGCCAGGATTAATGCAATCATTTCTGTGAATCCATAGGTCCAGTCCCAGATACGGAGTTTTTACATAAGGCTTTCTTTAACCAGGATTGCACATATTTCCTGTTGTCTGGTGGGAGGGAAAGAACCTGCAGGTTCTGGCTTTGCGGGTGATGTTGTGTCACCGGGCTGTTCAGGCAGTCCATGTTGGATGGATCTACACATGGTACACTATTGATTACAAAAACTATTGCAACTCACCAGCTTGTAGAAAAATGCGATTTATTGAGTCCATTGGCGTTTTTGCACTAACCATTTGTTTTGCTAATTAATTTGCATAGCTTCCTTCAGTATTTCCATGACAATTGCAAATCGCATTTCACCAAGGTTAAATGTGGGATCTGATTCTTATAAAGTGCCTTGTCTAATTTAAAGGGAGGAATTCAGTTCAATATAATCCAATTGTCTTCTCAAAATGATGGCTTAAGAGTTGTTGAATGTCCACAGTTGTATATATCAGGTCTAACTATTACTTAATGCAGACATTTGGTGTAATTTGGTGACCTAAATGATTATTTGTATAGTGTTGCCAAAAAACCCCTTTGAACTAAGGACCACTTGATGGACTAACCTTTCTATTTAGTTTAAAGATATGGCTTTCTGTAGAGAAAATATTTACTTCTTTCCTTTTCATCCTGAGAGACTGCTAGTGGAAGTGACTGTGTTTCTAAAAGAAAGGCAACTAGGCTTCATTCTCAAGGCTTATCTCTTTTTATGACAAGAAACAAATTCCATTCTCAATATAAATCCAGGGCAGTACTGCTGAAGACTAAAACTAATGACCACAAGAAAGTTATTTTAAGATTATTTTATAAACTTGCAGTAAGAAGTAAAACCTTACCATCAAGACTTTAGGTAACGTGCAGGTGCATGCCTATATTTTGTGAATATTATTTCCCCATGTGAGCAGGGAATTAATGGATGGACAGTGCCAAATAGCTCATTATTCACGTGTACGCACACGTGAATTGGATGGACCTCCAAAAACAGTTTGCACAAACTTAATGCACGTTCACAGGTGCTTGTTACTGGGAGCTGAGCGCAGGAGCATGATGCACATAAAGACTATCACGACTAGAGAAAACTGTCTGTCATCCCAATAGCAAAACCCACGTAATTTCATCCTTTTGCTATGGGGAGGCGATGGTGTTTTAAATCAGTTTCAGCTTTGGTTACAATATAAGCTTCCCACAAGGAGCTGATGAGGTGGGCTTGTTCCAGTGTAATGAGTGAAAGGCAGATGTTGCAATATATACTGAGAAAAATATTGTTTTAGGAAAATAATACAGAAGGTGTGACCAAAGGGCTGTGTTTCTTACGTTGGCCAGAAAAAAATACTTTTTATTGCTTAATATCTTGTGTCTATGTTTAAGAATTTGATAAGATGAAATATTAAAGCATAAAAATATATGTAAGATTATTATATGCTTACCACAAGTAATTTAAAGTGTGAATATAAACTTCATCCTAAAAATCACCGCTATATTATTGCCAGTCCTAAAATAATCAGATCATACATGCTGTTTTGCTATTTTGGGCAGACTTTTAAAATCAGATTGTTTTAGTAGCAAAACAGCCAGAGATAGAAAGAAAAATGCTTGCATGCAGGAGCTCCCACTAGAATGCACCACAGAGGCGACGCTTGTTGAACCCAGAGAAGAAAAAACATGGTGAACATTTCAAAAGAGGGAGGCAGACTTCTACAAGAATGAGGAAAATGAAATACAGGACCAAAGAAAATTTATGGGCACAGTTTGGTAAAAGGCTGTTACTTAAAATCAGTGAGAGCGAAACCTAGGTACAGTTTTACCAGAGGAATCTGGAGAATTGGCTTGTGAACTTGGGAGGCTGGTAGGGAGAGCAGGGTTTCTCCACCTCAGCTCTTCCATTCTTGCATGGGGATGGGACTGGGCAGCCCTGGAAAAAATCCTCTGGCAAAGAACGTGGATGAGGGGCTGTTTAGGTAAAAACATTTTCTTATGGGGTGACCAGTGCAGAGGTAGATGCTGCTGCTGTGATTTGGATGACGTGCAAACACCTGGAGGAATTCAGAGCATTCACAAAGCATGGAAAAAGGTCTGGAGACACAGTTAAAGGTAAGAGCAAAATTCTGCCACTTTTCAGAACAAGACTTCTTGCTTGTGGCACTGTGCAAGCCTTCAAAGGAACAGACAAGCACCATTAAGCGTGCAGTGGTACGCGAGAGAGTCTGAGCTTAAGTTATCCATTTGCTATGGAAATTTCCACTAAATATATCAATGTGATTCAGTCTGGTACCTGCCCTGTACCTGAAAAACAGAAAACCAGATTGGACAGAAAAGGAAAGACTGAAGTTTTTGAGAAAGCACTCAAGACATTGAGTATTCGAGGCTGTTTCTACATTTTGGTCTGGCCTCACCCATAGGGTGCAGGTGAGTAGTGCCCCTCTCTTCAGAGCTGAGACTGATGCTTCGCGCAGTTTAACGACGGGAGTGGAGTCCCATAGTGCTGGTGTTCATAATTCCAGTGGAGGTTGAGAGAAACTAAACCTGGAAAATGAGGCTTCCGGCATAATTTCTTTTTATCTTTAGAAACACCACTGAAAGTACTAGGCTTAAAGGACAGTCTAACTGCATAGGAAGGAGAGCCAAGCAGGATATGGTTAAAATTTGGTTCTTTACCATGTATGCCTCTGAAATTAGGTATCAAGCATCAACAGAGCCATCCAAAGGGGAATATATTATCATGATCTATCCAGTATACAAGAAAATATAGGAGGGAAAATTCAATGTATAAAATTCTTTTTCTAGATGACTACTTTATTTCAGCTATTGAAATTACTCTGTGACAAATGACTTTTTTTGGTTACAAGTAATGTTCTATGTACACGGTGGAACAGCAACTTCAGAACTCATGATTTCAAGAAGCTGGAGTTGATAATGAAGTATGTTGGCAGGTAATATAACCAGCATCAAGGTTTTGTAAAAATACAATTGATGGACTGCTTCTCAATTCTTAGATTCAAACTAAGATGTAGAAGTTTGAGCGTGGCTTTGAGATGGAAGCTACATGTTTGGTTTTGTAGGGGAAAAAACCCCAAAACTAAGTGTACTACTGGTGAATGTGTGTTTTCAGTGGCTGGAAGAGGAGCAGTCCTGCTGAAAACATAATTGATGTGATTTATACCATACCTATCTTGTGATTTATACAGTATCTCTCTCTTGCCTGTTGCCCACTGAGTTCATTGCAAGTAACAATCATTCCAATTCATGTCGTAATATTTTCATTTGCCAAGTACAAGCCAATTCAATGCTGCTTGACATTGTATAGTGTAAGAGCAGCTGTGCTATGCCAGGCCATCATCACTGTAGCCCAGTGTCCCTGGTGTTAAGGGTGCCAAGAAAAATATGTAAGAACTGGAGAAGCCTTTGTGATACTCCTCCAGAGTCCTGTCCCAGTTTCTAGTGGTTTGGGATCAAGAACATCCAGAAAAAGAGGGCTTTTCTCTCACTGTATGCATCGGCTTTCAGTGGTTTTTTCTTTCCAGCTGCTGTGTGAGCCTAGGTAAACTTCTATCCTCTGCAGCATTCAGTGGCAGACTTCCACAGCTGACCTGTGGATAGCCTGAAGAAATACTTTTTGCTTGTTTTGAACGCATCTTTTGCTAATTTCTTTTGATGCTGTCTAATTGCTGGATAGGGAGAGAGAGAAGAAACAGTTGTTCTCTTTTGATCTTTCCACACTACAGAATTTTATAGATTTTATCTACCACCACGTTTCTACAAAAACTTTATCCATGTTGTCCTTCTCTGCACCTAATTTATTTATTTATTTATGTATTTCCTCACACAGAATTTAAGCTGTGGGCATAAAACAGAATTACGCAGTGTCACAATGCTGTGTTCTATGTAGTTCCCTGTTCCTTTCCTGTTTGTAAACAATGTATTTTCTTTGTAACTCCTGTTGACAATTAAGATGAAATTTTTGCTGGTCTGTCTGGTTTAATGCCAAGATGTTGTCTCTGAGCGCTGACGGTCATTCCAGGCAGTACTCGACACCACATATGTAGAGTTACAGTTGCTTTCTCTCCATTAGCATTCATTTCAATTTATTTGTATTAAAGAGTGTTTTCTGATGAGATACTTGGCAAAAAATCTTAAAGGACATTGCTGTATTGCACTTTGTCTTTCTCATGCAGGTCTGTCTTGTGCAGGGGGTCTCAGAGGGCTTCAGAAAGTTCTCTCTCAAATGGGAATTATTTGCTAGACTTAATCTGTTCCTATCATTAGACTTGCTGGAAATGCTGAAGAAACAGAACCTTGTAAAATCCATGTCGTAGAGATTTAAGTAGCTTTTCAATGTGCAGCAAAGTCACCCTGTCAGGTAATAAAAGAAATAAACGTAAAAGGCAGAATCAAGTGTCATGTTAGCTTTTGGGCCTATCACTTATTTAGCGGACGTAAAAGGAGGAAATAATGCAGTACATTTCCCAGCTCTTAGGGCACATGTATTCCTTACAGGTAACGTGATATCTAGCATTAAAAGTATTGCATTTTTTTTTTTGATAGAGAAGGTACTGCAAGTGCAGCAATAAGCTGTTTGTGCTGTGACTAATCCTCACGGTATTTATAATGATCCAGGAAAGAAAGCAAGCATCCATTTGTGCCTTTCATGAACAAAGCACGTGTCCCTTCCATAAGGTTAACCTTGCTTTTATTCTGAAGTTATCTGAGAAATTTAAAGGACGGTTGAGTGACACATGCAGAGTACAATGCAGCCTGCTGTCTCTTTATTTCTGTTAGGCTGGGCTGGGGACCTGGGGGAAGTAATGAGATAGACTTAAACTAAACTTAGCCACTTAGGCTTTGTTGGAGTCATAAATAGAAATGAAAGCAGACAGAGTTTAAGTGGCCTTAAAATTAATAGAATAGTTTTTAGCTGTTATTCTGGATTCTACGTGAGTATAGGAACATTTTGTTGCTGTGTTTTCTGAGTAGTAGTACTTATTTTTAAATTCAGTATAAAATGAAAGCCTGACTTCACTTATCACGCTATTATTCAGCCTACACTTCGAATACCATGAACGTATTTATTTCAAATCCAATGCAAACCTGTTCAGTAGATGCTTCTCCAAGACCTAAAAAGAATTTCTGCAGTGGATGCAGTATCTGTCTATACAGCATCTCACCACTGATTTCTCTGTGCTTTTTTCCTACTGCAATCCACTGTGGTGCTCTCACCACAATGTAAGCATTTCACTACGTGGCACTTCTAAGAAATTGAATATTTTGGAATGGCTAGGGAAAAAAAAAATCAATCAATCACTTCTTCCTGAATTTGACTCTCTGTGAGTCTGATATCATCCCTAAATCACTGTTTCAAATAGGGAATTGATTGAAGAGTTGTATTTCGCCTCCGCTTGCCTATTCCAGGATGTTAGTGGTGGCATTTGGGGGCTCTGAGAGTAAAAATATTTGCACAGTTTCAGAAACTATGTTTATAATGCATGAAAGATTGTGGGTTTTTTCTTCCTATTTCTTTGCAAATGTCAGCTTCTGTGTAAGGTACAGTTTAATTGAAAATGTTTTTGCAAAGTTGCATTCCCACTGACCCAAAGGTTTGTGACTGCTGCAAAACTCAAAGTGGATAAGCTACTGCCTCACACCTTGCAGTGATAATTATTAGCAGTATAAGTGGGGATGAAATAGTATTTGAATAATTGTTTGCTCCCATTTGGCACTGATAAAAACGACTGAGTGAAGTAAGGCTCGGAGCAAGAGAGAACCAGGCTGTGATTAAAACGTTCAGTAGTTTTACTGTTGTGAATGACCTTTCCCAGCTCCTGTTGTTCCATTTCAGCGCTTCGAGGTGTCTTTCCTATTCATCTTGTCGTGCTTTGTGCGACTTTTCCTAAACTTTTGACCATCTACCAAATGGGTTTTTATCCGTTGTGCGACATGAAAATATTTCACCCTTCCTTTGAAATTCTTGCAGTATGGAACCTAGTTTGACTTCTAAAGTCTTTAAAAGGAGGAAAATAAGTTTAACTGGAAGGTTTACTAGAATCTAAATGCATTCTCTGGCTTCTACTTTCTGTACACTTTAAGTTTGAGAACCAGTGTGTAACGCAGTATGATTCCTCTATCAACTTTGTTCTTCACTTGTTTGCATTTTCAGAAGACTGAATCCAAGAGGGTTGAATTTGCAGATCCACCCATGCAATCACGGCAATCTCTATTCTTCCACAGTCACGAAAGCAGCCCTTTCCAGCCCAAGGCATATTTCATATGCCCTAAATATATAAACAAAATAGATCATTATTATCTGCTTAAAACAAACAAAAGCCCCAAACCTCCACTCTTCGCTAGAACTCCTAAGTAGGGCTCTTTGAGATCCTGACACATTTTCACTCTCACCGAGGTCAGTGGCACAATTTTGAAGTACACACGGGACTCTTCCAGCGGGCTCTGGTTGGGCTTTAGAACTCTGTGGTGCAGGGTGATATCCAGAGCTAATCACTAATTCATCTTATAAAAATGCTCATGTCCAGCAGAGCTGTAATTCATCAACATTATTTTTCAGAACTCATTTTTCCCTTTTGTCCCCTCTGTCTGAAAGTTGTAGCTATGGCATTTGTGTTCTGCAGACAATTTCATTACTTACTCTTATTTGATTCCATTTCTTGAATTACCTTCCTGTCTTTTCAAAGACTGGCAAAAGCCTTTTAGATCCATAATTACATGGATTTGAATTTCGATATTTCAAGAAATGGACACCACGTTCCCCACTGCCTTCACTGGTGGGAGCCCTTCTGTCCCCTCTCCTTTGCATTTCTTCTAGGCAGTTACAGAATGATTCTAGGAGTGATGAACAAATTTGACATTCCTGATTCTTGCTGCTATTTTTTTTGTTTCCAAGTTATATACGTTTACATATACTTACGCTCAAAGCCTCGTGAGACTGAAATCTAAATAAAATTACTAAGGTAAAGCTGAAATGTAATAATATTGTCAATCTTCCTTGCAAACTCAGGACTTCTGCTGCCATCGTTTTAGTCTGTTTTCCTCCTCCCCTTCTAGGTTTCTTTTTGATACGGTTGATCCTTTTCTGTTAGATGAGCAACAATGAGCTGAAACCTTTCAGTGTGCTGGGAAGATCAGGACTTAAATATTCCGTCAAAAATCTGAAGATTGTAAAAATCTGACTTTATCTGTTTAATGTATTGGTTGATAGCTAATATACTGTTCTTCAGAGCTACATGGGGAATATATTATACACACCATCTTGACAAAGTTTTGAGTTCTGACCTTTTTTTTTTTATGCCTGGCCAAAGTGTCTTGTGTTCTGTTTACTTTGAAAAATGTTTTGCACACTAAAATATGTTGTAAAGCCCTTTTTATTTCTTTTTTCGACAAAAGCTAGCCATGAAGTTCATCTTTTAGTGCAGACTCTGAGGAGGTAACCTGTGTCCTGTACGGACTGACACCCTTTGAGTTCCAAAATGTCCAGTCTCAGCTTTTGACTACGACTTTGAATATTAATTTAGAAACTTAAGTTTTGGAAAAGGATACTAGTAAGATAATTACTTTAAAATTCCTGCAATAGTATCATTTAAAAAGTTTCCCAACCAATATAGTCTCGTTTCTTTGAAATGAATGGCTTTCATGTAACCGTCCTTTCTACGTCTTAATAGAATCTTCTCATCATATAATGAGCCGTTAGTTTTTTAAAAAATGTATGCAAATTTACCTGAAGTATTTAAAGCCTAAGCAGCCACTAAAAGGCTTTTTTTTTGGACTAGACCTTTTGTGCACTATTGCTCCTAGGCCAAACACATCAAATGTGTATAAGGTTTCTCCATCATCCAAGAGATACATTTTGCTAGCTTAAGTGCTTTTCTGACACAGGACATGGATCTGTGATCTTACAGAGCTGAAGGACTATGTGGTGGGGAGAGCCTGAAAGTCAGAAATAGGCTTTTCTAAGCTACCAGAAATATCTTGGGAACTTTATGGGACTCCCATTGTTCAGCCCTAGCATTATGTATTTGTTTTAGCCATTTCTGGACTTAGTGGAAAAACTTCCTATGAATTTACTCATTAATGCTTCCATTGTACTTGGATTAGAGAGTATATGATATGTTTATGTAAGATACATGGTCAGGATCTTGGTAATGACAAATGTGGAAGTTTATGAACCTGACTTAAATTAACAGCAAGCAGGCAGCTCTAGTTGGCTCGAAACATCAGGTGAACGTTTGGTCTCGGTTGTCTCAGTCGCTACAGCAGTACTTGGTATCAACGCATCAGGCACTCTTTCCCTGTGCAGCCTCATTGTCTAAAGAAAATGGAAGTTTGATGTGCTTGCGAAATTGCAGGCCTGATAGCAAGTGCAAATAAGAAGGAAGATTTCTAAATCTTTGAGTGCACCGAGCAATCAGGTAATGAGGCACCAAAGCCTACCTTTTTGCCCATTGTTATCTGCAGATAGAAAACTGCTCACAAAAATAGGGGTTAGGTTGTAACCTTTGGATAATTTGTCTGTCTGTAGCTCCTGATACCTTTAGCTGGTATTTTTAGTTAATGTCTTTAACCTAAAACTTGTGAAGTGGATTTTATTTTGTTATTTGATTTTTAATGACCTTTCTTTGTTTAAAACCTTACGTTTAGGAGGACAATATCCAGTAGATTGGGTAAAAATCAAACAACTTTACAGTAATTAAAATGCAGATTTAGTTCTTCCAGAGTGTAACAGCTTTGAAGCATACCAAGATCTGCTGAGGGAATCTGCTTTGTTTGTGTATCTGAAGAGAACATAATGATGGCTTTCAAGCCATTATAGTCCATTATGTTAGTGACTCTATATGCTGGATACCCTTATAAATGATACTTATTTTCTGAGAAAATGTACCACAGTTATGTGATTGTGTGTGTGTGTATATATATATGTATTACTTTTAAATAAAAAAATCACTTCACTTTCAAAATAGCGGTCATCTCTCTGTAGACCTTTGAACTTGTCACTATGGAAGAGGAACGGTGTTCATTGTTTAATTTTCACTAAAAATTCCAGCTTAGGTGAAACAAAGCCTTTCACTTATCAGAGAAATACATCAACTAGATCATAGGTACTGGTGAGGTAAGCTTCACCGTGGTGTCCTCCCCACAGTTTATCTGTTGGCTGTATCATAGTTTTTTCTAGCCAGGTCTGTGTGACTAGCCTGTGGGAGGACAGCTAAAATGTGCCGTGGTCTGCGTTGTGGTTTAAACTACCCCAGTAGCCAACTGCTCAACTAGACAGCATCTATGTAGCTTAAAAAGAGAACAGTGTGTTCCGGTGCCTTTATAGCTCCTTTGGTTTGTTCTGCCCTACAGAAGGCACTGTGGTGGCCTTCCTGACCGACGTCCTTTACTCCATGACTTCTTTACTCTTGATTTTTGCATACTGATGCAAAGAGCTGTAGGATGGAGCCAGAGAAAGAGATTAAAGGACCAGGAATGGGAAGGTTGAGTTTTTAAAGTAAAATTGAGGTCAGAGATTATTTTGTTTGCTCTTTGTTTTCTACTCTCCAGAGTTTCATTTAAAACAAAACAAAACAAAAAACTATCAATAAGTTTCAGGTAAGTGTGACTCGTGTCACTTTGTACTGAGGCTGAGTGGTAGAGAAGCTCGTGTGTGAATTGCAAATAGCTGGTTCATATATCTTTCTCTGCTTGTGAGTCTGGTGTAGTGCATGCACCAGCAGAGACAGCTGCTGCTGCAGGTCCACAGCAGGAGATAGGGGTGTGCAACTGGGCAAAACTCGCAGCACGAGACCATGGGCAGCCTGCCTGCACGCCCCAACGGTGGGAGCAGTATGTACCTCATTTTCAGCTTCTTATAGGTCTCAGTCTTAAGCAAATAATACCTTCTCTGGCGTTAGAGAATGAGGAAACTGTCCCCAGCCACAGGAGCTGCTTTACACTGCTCTGTTGAAGACCCCCTCAGCTGTGAATGCCAGCCCTAGGCTGTCCATGTGCAGCTGTAGTAGTGATCATAAATCAACGGTTATGTAGCTACAGGCTTAAACATAATATGAGAAGAACATTGCACCTGATCATAAGATGGTTCCCAGCTCCGTATTAACACCAAGCTGATGGCATCCCAGTCCTTGATGAGGGAAGAACTGACAGATTGACTTTTCCTAAACACACCAATGTGTCAGAAATAATCAAGCTAAACAGCACCTATGAAGACATTAAGGCTGTCTGGACTGTAGGGCAGGAAAAATTTGCTCTGCTTCCCTATCTGTCTGGGCTGGGGGATGAGAAAAGCTCCCCCTTTCCACCCCGCTTGCCTGTTACGTTCCCATTGGAAACACTGAGTGGGAAGAGTAAGGTTTATCTTGTCCAAGTGTGGAGTCAGGACATCACCCAAGCCTTGGGTCACATCCCGGGTCCCCACGGCGTGGTATTCTACATGGCTAAAATGTAATGAGAGTGTCTTCTGGTGAAGAAAATGAATGGTGGAGTGGGGTGGTCCTGGCATGGGAATCTCCCTGCCAAATTCAGCCCCGAGGCTGAGTTGCAATGTCTTGGAAATATTCCGAGGCTGCGATTAAAATGCTGACAGATCCTTTAACTTCAGCTGTGGGAGTGGGGCTGCTGTAATGTACAGATCCTGTAAATTAGAGATATAAAGTATGTTTAAGTAGAGCCAATATGTGTCTAGGTATTCTATTACCTTAATGCCCTTTCTGTCCTGTTAATTTTCCTTTGCCGCGTGACAGTGATGAATTGATGTCTACCGTTTCCAACTGCCAGGTAGGCTGTGTACACATTTATTAAGATTAATTAAAAAGTAACAAATTGTAAAGTAATAACATTAACAACTAGTGGAAAAAGTGTAGACATTTTGACAGTCTTTTTGAATTTCATTAAAAGATGGTAGTGACAAAAACCCAAGAGACTATTTCTACTTTACTAAAGAAATAGGTCACAGATTCAATTACAGTCACTGAAGCATGGACTCAATCTATCATGGCAAATTAAGTACATTTTAGCAACCTACTTTCCTTTAAAAATTTTATAGACACTTTCGCTGGAAGAAGAAAGACTATAGAAAAAGAAATTGCAAACCGAAGGGCTTTTTTTTTTTCTTTCTTTTTTTTTTTTCTCTTCTATTGCTACTGAGTGCTTGGCTTATTTACCATAGGTGTAAGACACAGGAAAAAATAATTATGGAATGCCAAGATATGTAATCATCATTTCTCTTCCCATTTTTCGTCTTTAATTAATGATACATCGTTTGTTCTTTGACTGGGAAGAACGGCTCCGACTGAATCCACAGTGCATCAGTCAGAGGCTTTGTTCTCTCATTTGAAATCAAAGGACCCATTTACTCAGAAAAATTCACTGCACAACCTTTATGCAATTTTTGCCACAGATCCATAGTGCCGGGCTGGAAATGTGTTGTACTCCCAGTTCCAAATAAATAAATAAATGAAGACACATACAGCCTGTGGATATGGTTTAGCTGAGTGCAAATATTGGAATGATGAAACACACTTTTGCCCATAGCAGAATTGATTTCATGTTGACAACTGGAATTTATAAAGATCCTCTTTCAACAGGGTAGCAGTGGCCATATTTGCTGTGCTACCACTGCTGCAGCAAAACAGCAGCAAATGTAAGAACTGATGAGAGACATAATCTATTTCTTCTTTAAACACAACCCCCAGATTTGCTGTGGTACCCCTAGGAGATTTGTGCACT
Source organism: Chlamydotis macqueenii (assembly GCF_036417535.1). Lineage (NCBI taxonomy): Eukaryota > Metazoa > Chordata > Aves > Otidiformes > Otididae > Chlamydotis > Chlamydotis macqueenii. Next base: position 19,551,365 of record NC_141568.1, read on the forward strand.
TTCATATGTTAGGGTATTCAGTGACCTTTAAATAGTAAAGGCATAGTAGGATTTATTTTTTGGGGGGGGGAGGAGTTTGGGTTGGTTTGGATTTTTTTTATATATAACACTTAATCATGCAAAATAAATCCATGTCTATCATACAAATGAAACCAGAGTGATGTTGGTTAAAAGTAATGCAGTCTTTTCGAGGCAGTGTTGATGAAATGTGTGAGCTTCTCAACATGCACTGGGGACAAGATGCTTTCCATTTCCAGATACACCTCTTTCCAACAATGCTTTTTACTTACTGCTGAGTAAGTTTTGCTGGTTAAATATTCAGGGACAGATTCACTATTCCACAACTTCACTGTAATGCCAGAAAAGCAAACAGCGGAATAAGGGTAGCACAAAGCTAGACCTTTGAATCAAGCCTTCATTATACTGAATTGCACAAAAACATAGCCCACATGTGTCTCAGACCTGTTAATAGTCACAGTCCAGCCACAACCATAAGCTCGGGAAGGATGCTTCCAATGACAAGTGTAACTACATCAGCACAAATTGGGGAAGGTTGAAAAACACCCACGGCTCCTGTTAGTCATCAAATTCCGCCGTATTGCAGGTACCTCAACAATCACGGGAATATTAGATGACAAAAAGCAGACCTGCTTTACCCTGTCAACCTTAATATACTTATTTTCTTGTCAAAATTACATTTCCTTTTCAAATTATTCCACTTGATTTCTATATTAAGGGCAAAACATTTAAGTAACTCCTGTCCTAGGCTCTCACGTACTCTCCCCATAATCCATTATCCAGGGAGGAGAAGCAATCATGATGCCAGCTGAAGCAATGATAAATGCTCTGCAGAGGATCCAGACCTACACAAAATTCTCTGTCTTTTGGTTATGTTTTAGACTTGGTACTCAACCACATTTTTCAGGAAGCTTCTTAATTTTTTGTAATTAATAAGCATAATATTTGTTTTTCAACAGCATTAGAAGAAAATAGTATTGGGCAATATTAATGATATTTAATAAAATTGAATGAACACACAAATCTTTGAAAATAGATCAAAATAATAAAATGGCAAAGTGTTAAGGATGATGAAAAGCAGGGATAAGAGATAAGGGGATAGAGATAAGAATTGCATCACAGGTCAGGAAAAGTCTGGGAAGAAGGAAGGAATACAGTCGGGGAAGAAGTTGGAGAAGAACTGTTGACTTAATTTGGGTGTGGTGTGGCTGTCCCCTGGTGAGCTGGAGTACGGAAGATGGAGCGGTGTCTCTGACAGTGAGCAGGGACAGGATGGGAGATGTGAGACACTGCTGCTTAGTCATTGTACAAGCAAGGAGAAGGAGAAAAGGAGAGCAAAAGGTCACAGGAGAAAATGACATTCTTTATATATCAGAGACCCGCACAATGAATGAATATTAAAATAGCAATTTTGGAAATTCTTGTATCCAGAGAGTTATTTATGCATTAAAACTATTCCAAATTAGTAAAAAAAAAAAATAGTATTGCTCTAAAAAAAAGCCAATCTTATTTTACTACAAAAGGGAAATTTTTAAAGTTCTTTATTGGTTTTAAATGCATCTATATTTCCATTTAAATGAGTAAATGTGAAATAAAATTATGTTCACTTTACCATATTTCACTAACTACCTTAATAAACGCTATAGGTACTTTAGTCTAATCACCGGTGCTTGTTAATTAAATAGATATTTCTTATGAAAAATGCAGAATTCCCTCCAACTTTAATATACCAAGAAGTTTAGTGAGTACCAGAGGGCTGAAAGACAAGCCGGAGGGCAAGACAACGCTCTGGGCGGGAGGGTTTGGACGTACTCCTGCGGGATGCTGGGCGGACTGGGCGCTGCTGGCTCCCTCGTTCTTGCTGGTGCTCTGGAGACTTTTCTACCACATGAAGGACAACGTGTATGATTGGCAAACTTTCCTTTTGGGTTCACGTGCGTAGGGATGTTAATGTGATCAAGACAGCAGCAGTGTTGTCTGGATGCTGATGCTGATAAAAAGTGTCTGTTGAGTGTGTTTCTGTGTTGGCAGACATGAAAGCTTACACCCAGCCGTGTTTAAAGATGATGTTAAGTGAGGGAATCAACTGAAGATAGAGAAGGCATAATTACCCCTTATGTCCTTGTCTGGCCATTGCCATTGGAGCTCACAGCTCGTGTCAGGGCTAAAATCCGCTAACAGTATGACACTTTTGCTGCTTAATCTCAGTTGAAAGCTGAGATGTACTGTTGCACCCTGTGAAATAGGTGATGAAATGCTCTTCATGGGATGCTCTTGGGAAGTGAACCTGCTCATAGGAATCTCCGTGAGCAGGTGATATTCATGTCCTGGGACACGTACTGGCTTTTAATCATTAGAATTATTTCACTTTGCTTTGTGAAGTCCTAAATGACTGCACCATGCCTGTTATAAGTGTTCTCTTTGTGAAGTTCTGTGGGATCTGTCAGAGTGCTTCAGCTCGAACTTGGAGCTGACAGGAGGGTGGTGAATGGGATGGAGCGTGCTGAGCTCTGACTTCAGAATTAGAGCTGATACAGGGATTTTCCACCATGGTGTTGCTGGGAAGTCCAGATTCTCAAGACCTGGCTCTGTAACAGCCAGTCTGGTAAACTAGGAAGGAGCTCGCTTTATCAGAAGTTCCAGTAAACTCACTCAAAATTTTTGTTGTTTGTCTACTTTTGTTACTGTTAAAAGGTACCTAGAGCTGGGAATTGGGGATTGTGACGCTTTAGTTTTAAGTGAGGAAAAATGAATAGATTTACTAATTGACCATGCAGAAGACCTCTAAAAATATTCTCTTTTCTAAGCTGTCTTCTCTCTCTGGTTTGCATCTCATCTAAATAAGCACCTTGCACTGGAATGTAGAACCATCGGAATGTACTGTTTAAGTTTTTTTCTGTTCTGTTCTAGCAAGTTTTGCTGGTAACTGTAAAGAAGAAGTAAGGTTTGGAAAAACATCTTGACAAGAACCACTGCTGTGGCTTGACTAATAGCAAATAAGACCTGCACACTTTTAGTCATAGTTAATAGTCTTGAGACTGCACCTGAATCAAAGGAACTGAAAGAAGTCTGTCATTGTCACCACACTCCAGTTGACATCCACACTTATATAAAAATCTTTACTGCCACCTCTGAGGAATTACTGAAAATTTTAGAGAAGAGGGAGAGAAGCTACAGCCTTCAGGAAACCAGTAGTAAGAGCTGGAGCCCTTGATAGCAAAAATGGTTTTATGGTATCTTATATATCAGAAAAATCTATGGGCACTGCTTTTCATTCTAAGGCCTCCATTTGGGTTGCAATTTCAGATTGGTATGCTATGTTAAATTGCTAACATCCAAAATACCATCTGGTAAGAGGCTCACTGAAGTTGAAACTTGTATCATGAGTACTTTGTTGTTTCCATGTTCACAGTTGGAGCAACTGAAGGAGAGGAATGCGTTTGGTGTTAAGCCAATCAATAGGAGAACATCCTAAAGTCACTTGTGTGTGACAACGATTGGTGCACTGAGAGGCCTGATAGAGATGTACGTGACATGAAAATGCTACTTAATACTGCGGAAAGTCTATTTTGTTTGTTTTAGATCAGGTTTGGGAAGTCAGATGTGGAATAACAGGGAGGAGGGGGAACCTCCTTAAGACAGTCAAGATTCTCTTTAATCCCAGGTTGTAATAACTGACAGCCTGGTTGTAGGACAAGACCCATCCAGAGTGTGCTCGCAAAGTGTTGGAGGTGACGGCCATCACTTGGTGTGATTTCATGGCTGTTGCATCGGGGCCTTTAGGGTATGCTGCATAAAGCATCTTGCTCTGGGCTTATGGTGTAAGAGGAGCTCATGAAAGAGGGCTGCTTGGCCTTGTGTATGTTGCAGTAGCGTTTTGGGGCTGTTACCTATCCAGCGTTTGGAACGGTTCAGCAGTAATCGGATAGGTGCCCTTCCTCTTAAGTCCCATTTGTTTTCTTCATTCTTGTTTCTTCCTCTGTATATTATTTAGGATTTTAGCAGAAGGTGAGCAAGTTCTGCTCAGTGAATTTTGGAAATAATGACTGCTTTGCACATGAAACCCTGGTGCACCAGGAGACGTAAGCACGTGGCTTATCCCAGGGAAGAGAGATGCTTTAGGCCTGGTACAGGCGCATATCCAGAGCTGCTGCTGGGATGGGGGTAAACACATTTCACTCTCTCTACTTGAGTGAACCAGAGAGAGAATCTTGCAAATATGACTCTTCAGTTCCAGACTTTTTTTTTAATATTAGGCTTGGGAAGTGTTATTCCAAAGAGAAAACAAGCTTTAATGGATTAGAAAAAGATTGCTTTTTTTAAAAAGGCAATATCCTAAGTAAATAGCACATACATATTCTTAATCAATGAAACCATAAATAAAGTTTTCATGTCACATTGGAATAATTGACTCGTTCCTCACTTCTGGAAGTCTGGGAATGAATTGGGTTCCAATAACGTAAGTTTGCTGTCTCAGCTAAGTTATCTTTCTAAGCCATAAATAACAACATGGTTTAGCATAAATTTATTTTACAATTTATAAAGTCCGCTGATCACTAGGATTCTTGGCGTGTATATAAAGATAACAACAAAATAATAACACATTGACTCGTTTCAAATAAGTGAACTCCTTCAACGTGTCCTCAATAAATGTATATAAATCATCACGAACATCTCCAGGCAAAGTCATCAATAAGTATATAAGCCTTGGACATTGTCCTGGAAGTTGATGAACTAGGGAGTCTATCGGATCACCACAGAGCAATTTCCAGAGTTAAAAATGGTCCAACAAAAGCTCTCTGACTCAGCCTCGGAATTTAAATCCATCAGGTGGTATATTTAAATCAGCCATTAGTGTTGTTCTGGTGGATTCAACGACTGTGACGATATAGAGGGAGAGTGTCTCGCTCTAGCATGACTCTGATCCAGACCTGCAGCAGCATGAGCCCAACCTACGCTGCACCTGCCAACAAATCAAGGAAATGCTTTGTGGAAGTCTCCGTGTGGGAGGATGTGCTCTGCACTGGCTGGTGCTTCTGAACTTGAGGGAAATTCTAAGAGAAATGAAGACAGCAGTCTTGCTTAGGGCTTGGTTGGAGGAATAAATGCAAGAGCTGGTTGAGTCTACCTCTGCTAGAATCAGGAAACTTTCTTGATCTAGTGTGGTTTCTTCCTTACAGCAAATAATGCTGAGCCAAATACTGGGTAATCTGCAGTAAGTGAAATCTGGAAGTGACTTGAGAGTTTACACAACAATTTCTCACTCAGCTTTCCTCCTGAAGGAAAAGTTGGAGATGATTTTTCACTGTGGCAGGGTTTCAAATGTTAGGAAGGAGATTATTGGCAGATGATGATTTTTCTTACCCCGAGGTCCCAGGCACAGCTGAAATCAGTGCAGTGAAGGAGTGCTGACAGCTGGCAAGTGATTATAGCACTTTCCCCAAAGGACCTTGCTCTGCACTTCCTCAGTGACCCGGGCCTGGACACCACTGGGACCTAAACCATAGAAGAGTTTGGGTTGGAAGGGACCTTTAAAGGTCACCTAGTCCAGATCCCTGCAATACCAGCTCCTCAACCAATACGTCTGAGGATCTGGTTTGTAGTTTCTTTCTGCCTTCCATCCCTATCTGTTTCACTGTGCCGTTGTGAAGACATGCTAGTGAAAAGCTCTAGGACCTGTCCTGAGCAGTGCAACGAGCGTAGGTGGCAGTCGTCTCCACTTGGGCACTCCAGGCCTTAGTGTGTTCTCTGAGGAGGAAGAGCTGAGTGAAATTTAAGTAGAAAGACTGTTACATTTGCTTCTTCTAGACTACTTGCTGCGAAGGAAGTGGCTAATCCATTTTAATTCCAATTACTCTTATTCACAGGACATGTAGTAAATTCACGGCAGCATAAAAATAGTCCAGGAGACAGGGAAAAGGTGCAGTCTGAATTTGCCAACCTGTTCACCTGTTAGGATTTCCCAGATGTGACTAAAGGAAAGGAATAGCATATGTAATTTGTGACCTAACCTAGGAATTTAAAACTCTCCAGAGACCAATTATAGAGATTTGGGCACTTAGACTGCTAGCAGCCTTCCAGGCTCCACCCGAGATGCTCCTTTTAGAAGTCCTTGTGTACATCTCGATTTTTCCATAAGATAATTGGCACAGTTTCTGTCCCTCATTCATGCAGGCAGTGGATTCTTCTAATGATAACCTGACAATTAGCACTGTATGATGCTTGAGGAATATCCCTAAAGCCTTGGGATTACCTTTTCCCCGTTAAATCTACTGATTTGCTAACTCTTCAAAGCCCTTTCGTAATACTTGTCACATGTAACCTCTGCAAAGATAGCCACTGGGTTTCTATTGAGGTCAGTTTTGTTTGTGGTTAATTTTATGGTACTTTTTGTAATTTAGTACACAAATGTCTTACAGATACTTTTTAGTGTCCAAAATATGGCTACCAAAACATGTAGCCAAAATATGGCCAACTGATAACAGGTGAGTCTACAATTCACTTTTGTGACGGGCAGACTTCTGTAAAAGCTGGATCTGGGATTCTCCAGGTAGCTGCGCGCTTGCAAAAAACCTCACACGGAGTATGCAAAAACCACGTTCATGTCCAAGAAAATTTATTCACTTCTAAGCAGGAGTCGTGATCGCTTAAAGTAGGTGGACACTTAATATAGAGGGCAAATCCTAAAATTTTTGCCCATCTCCATAGCTCGGCTTCATCCAATTTAAAGGGAAATTTAAATCTTTATTGGATTTCTCCTGTATTTGAAGAGGTAAGGTTGATAAATGGTTACTTTTATTTCTACCCAAACTCTCCAGATAGGTCTGCTTACTTGCTCCCAGGATGATGTTTGTGTGTACGGGAGAGAAACATAATTAGGCTTTGAGTTCTGTACAACATAATCCGTGGCGAGTATGAATGACATGAAAGGCAGCAGAAATTGCCTGGGAGGAGGCTGTTTTTGTTTGTTTTGAAAAAAAGAGGTTGAAAAGATTCTTTCTGCGGCTGATGCAATCTGGCTGTGTTTGCTCTGAGCTATAGACACTTGTGCATCACGGCGAAGGCAATGGAAGGGGTGGGAAGAGGGGAGAGTCAAGGGGTAAATTCCACTGGCTGTGGTACCTGCTTTTGATCTCAGCTTTAATTGGATGTGATTTAGAAAACTGCTGCCATCACAGGGATATTAATACTCTCCTCTTACTCTCTGCGCTGCTGTCCCTGGGGGAGCTGTTACATTTCTGTCTGTGTTAAGTCTTCTCTTGCCCCTTCGTTTTTCAGTGAAAAAGCATTGGCTGGTAGGAAAGAGAACGTTGAAGGTGCCTTGTTTTTCTTCCCAAGCGGCATGGTAACTCTTAGGGGTGTTTATCACACGCTTGTTTCATGCACAGCTCGCACAGTGCTCATCTGCGTGCCCCCAAACGATGACAATGTGTTGTATAATGAAGGCTGCTGTTCCTCCCTTTCTTTTCCTTGTTTTACCAAATATTGGACAACAAATGACTTAGTTCTTTTTTTTTTTTCTTGTTGAGTCACTGTGAGTCACCCTTGGGCTAGAAAGATTTGAATTTGCTACCAGCTTTTACAGATATTAGAGCAGGGTATTTCTTTTGATTGAACCGTGTAATGCATCTATGGAAAAAGTACAATTTGTCGTCAGTATCTTCTTCTGTCTTTGTCAGTTGGGTGGATCATCTCCTTATGTAAGGAAGTTCAAAGAAAGTTCTGTTCGATCGGTTTATACTGTTGAATCAGATCTAATCACCAGAAATAAATGTTGTTACTGAATCAGCGAGCGTTTTTGGCAGCTCAGATCTTACTGCTCCATCTCGTGGAAGCAGCCAGAAACAACACAAGGAGTGTTCATCCAACATGGGCCATGCTGCATACGGTTACCCAATAACCCCGAAACAGCATCCTTTCATAGATTTTGTGTAGGCAATGCTAGTTAATGTTTATTTGATTCTGAAACCTCGATTCAAAAAATATTTCAACATTTGTGTAACACGAACATTGATTTCTGTGTGTATTTAAGTTCAAACTGAATTGGGTTTTTAATAGAAGCTAATGAAGATCTGTTGGGGTTTTTTGTTTTTTTTTTTTGTTTTTTTTTTGTTTTTTCCCTTCCTTTCACCCTTGTGGAAGTTCAAATGACAGAAGCCTGGGCTCTTGTATAAAAGGTCATTATGTCTTGCTCTCAAGCTATCAAATTAAAATGTTTATTATATGGCTCACGAAGTACCATTTCCATTTTCCTTCTGGTTTTGGGGCATCGATTGGCATGGACTAAGAAATCATTTCTACAATGGGCTGACAGGGTTTTCTTTAACTTCTTATTTTCTTCAGTTCCACTGATAATTTTTTTTTTCACGCCAGAGGCCTCTACCGAAAGGAGGAGCAGTTCTGCAGAGCTGGAGTGGTTCTGTGGAGGAGATCCACTCTGACGAGACCAGTAGTCAGTCAGTGGTATGGCACAAGTGTCAGAACGATCCCCCTCCTCTTATGGAAATAGAGAAAAATAATCGTAAAGTCTAACTTAGTGTTTTCAGAGAAGCAGGATAAATGTTTGGTTCGTATCGCACCAAAACCCTAATACTCCTGCTAAATTGGGTTGCCAGCTGCTCCAGAGGGACCGGTCCTTTCATGAAGACAGAATGATGTAATCTGTTATGTGACGTAGCGTAGTTGAAAGATTCTACAGTATTTTGGTTTAGTCATGCAGTGTTCATAACGGAAAGAACAAGACCTCTTCCAAGCTTGTGTGTAACACAAGCGCAACACTGACATCTGGTGTTAAAACGGGATTTAAGCCTGGGCAGGGTTCGGTTGACAAGCACCGATATTTGGGTGCTCTGGCAGAGGGCAGGGCACAGAAGTACCTACAAAGGCAGGTTAATGCCGCAGTGCTCTCAGTGACATTACCCTGGTGTCCTCAGGGCCTGTGGAAAGGGGGCTCCTGGTACTTGGAAAATTTGGCCTGCACAACCTGTGCTGCCTGATAAAGGGAATGAAAAACTTGTGGCGAGGTCCTCAGGCTGAGGTCAGGAAGGGTTATTTCCAAAAGCAAGGCTCTCAACCAAGTAATTAAAATTCCAGATTTGCTTTAAAATCTAATTAAGGGCATTTTTCCAATGAAAGATTCAGCTGAGCAGTTTTTTCTATATGGCAATTTATAATTTTACAGTAATATTTAAGATTTTATAATATCCTCTTTATTACAGTGCCAGTTTGACACACGCAGCAATAGTTTCTGTCTGACCCTTGCATCTTAGATAATCTCTGCTACGTATTTGCTATGTATTTCAAGAGTGGGTGTGATCAGTTATCAGTCCTTACCTGGTGTGCCGTACAATGCTAACGCTCGACTTGGGGAAGCCAAAACCTTTTTCCCTTTGCTGCAGCTCTGCCTGGTTCTTGGCTGATTTTTGGTTTTGTTTTTCCTGTCGCTCCTGAAAGAGAAAATAAAACAGAGTGGAACTTGCAGAAGAAGAGGTGATGTGAGGTCAGGCTTCCTCAGACAGCTTTGAGGAGAGCTTTGTGCTTTAAAATACATAATTAGTTCTCAGGGACAGATGAACTATTTATAATCCTTAATGCTGCCATTTCTAAAGACCGAAGAGAAGGCGTGGATGCCATTTCCCCGCGACTTGGCTTCCGTGGCTGCTGCGACTCAGAAAAGGTACGCACCCGTTTCTGAAATGGGGTGTTGCTCCAAGCCTGGACTGAAACTCAGTCGGGGACCTATTTGCTCTGTGATGAAAACAGACTAGATTTAGGAAATACCTGAAAAGCTGCTGCTTATTTCTTACTTTCTCCAGAAGTTTATGCTTCCCTGTCCTGCGTAGGGCTAGCATTTCTGTAACTGGCACTGAATTATAAGGCAAACCTTAGAGGTTTCGAAGAGAGGCTCCTATAGTCTGAGTTTAGTAATGAAGCGCCTGCCAGTGAGCGAACGGAAAAGATGCTGGAGGCACGCACTGTTGAGCAGCGCACTTCTAACGACGGTACTTGTGTAATTATTTTTTTTCCTCTGTAAAGTAGCACATGCAGAGAAATGGCCAAAATGTCACAGGGTCGTTCAGCTCTTGGGAATGAGAAAGTCTAATGACCCCCAGGCTATCAGAGGCCCTTAAAAAGCAGAGATTTTAATTTGAATGTTCAGTTTTAGTGTATCTCCAGCCACAAGCTCACTTGTAACACCAAAGGCCTCGTGGGCTCACCTCCTCTGCTCCTTGCCATGGTGTACTTGATTATACACGAAATAAAAAGAGCTAGAAAACAAGAGAAACAACAGCATTACAGAAAATAAAGCCTCCATGAGAAAGCATTTGAAAGCCTTCTTGACTTACTTTTCAAAATGAAGTGGAGGTTGTTACATTTCTGAAAATTAGCGATGAATATAAGTCTGGCAAGAAAGGAAACAATATATCCCTCCGCAGGGACTGGCGAGGCAGCTGTGTGTATGGCTGGTTCTAATATACCTAGCTGGTTTTTCTGAATTTTCATTCATTCAGCATTGAGTCAGAAGTCTTTATTTCTTCTCTGACTTTCATAATAGCCACTGAGAATACTAAGTTTTTAGTTTAACTGCTGTAAGTGAGTTGTTTTCACTCTTTTCCTTGATTCTTTCAGCATTTGGTTTGGGTTTTGGTGGTTTTCACTTTTGCGCTGGAAGCTCACCTAGAAATTAGTTATGTTATTAATTTCAAAATACATTTGTGAGAGCAAAATCAGGTGGGAGTGGTGGTATCTATAGGAGAATAGGTAGTGTCATTGTACCTTCTGGTCTCAAACAAGCATTCTTATGCAATGTATTCCATAGTAACAAAGCCTTTCAAAGTTCCTCAGTGTACATCTTTGTGGAAAAGCAGTCCCAGTTCATGATCTCACTAAAATCGATGTAAAAAGACTTAAAAAAGATTGAGACTTCGTATCTCAAACCAAACCAGATGCTGTATGTAAAATATATTTAATAAGCAACAGGTGCAAGAGAATTCACACGCTAGCGCCAAAATATCAAAAATGGGTTGCAGGAGTTGCAGAACGATGTATTCACACCAAAGAACTCCTTGCAGCACAGTTGCTGAGGATGGAAGCACCTTATCACTTCCTTCTGTACAATCTGAAACCAATAAAAGGGCTGAAGTAGCAGATACAGAATTCTCAAACTTATACAATATATAGCTACTTCTTTAGTGGTGCTTTTGTGTGTGTAAGGGGTGGGGGAGGGGAAGAAATCCTGTAAAAAAAGGATATTTGTGTAAGTACCCATGTGTATCTACTATTTATAAATGTAGGAATTCCCCGTCAAACTGTATCAGCCACTTGATATCTGGAGCTAGAGTATAAATCCTTTTTTTTCTAATCAATATCCCACCCTATTACACCAGTAGAAGTTACAGTACTTCTATAAAAAGTCCTCAAGGAAATGAATCCTCTGAATTCCTTTCCAAGTGCCCTACATGCATAAACTAAACCCATTCACCAATTCCATAGGGGTGTCAACGTCCCCTGGGAGGATTTCCACCCATGTCCTAGCCTGCAGGGATTTACACGCGCTTAATATCCCAGTCAGCAGAGGGGCTCACGCAGCAAAACGACTGCTGGGAGATCCTTTCTTCCAGCTCAGAAGGATTTTGAATTCAGTCCACTGAGGTACCAGTATCTTTACGTACCTGAATTCCCCTGGTGCAGAGGGGAGGCTTTTATCACTTTGTATGCAAATGGTGTGGAGGAAGGACCGTATTGTACTTGCTTTTGGTTTTAATCCACCAGTATCTTCTCCTTTGCAATAAAATGTTCTGAGATCTGAGCTGAAAATGTTATGATACATAATTTTGAGCACTCCAGAAAACGTATTTTGTCCATTTTTACACTGGGACCACAAAGTGCCATTTGAAGTAATGGATGGCTATCTGTGTTGTACAGGTGCGTTACAAAAAGCATCCCTTTTTTTCTCATCAGTGTGACAAGAAAAGGTGACAACAGTAGGATTTGGTTTCTGTGTAATTCCAAGGCAACAAGTACTGTCTCTCTTTCCCCATATGTGTATTCTAGAGTTGAAAATTAGATGTTCTGGGACCAAAACTGATGGCAAAGGTGACGAGAGCTCTGCAGGGAAACACAGAGTTTGTTAAAAGCTGAGGCAGTCATCTGCATGGGGTGAGCGGGAGGTCTCAGGGGCTGAGACATCGATGACTCCATTATCTTTTTCAAAAGCAGCTTCCAGTCTACTGTCAATGTCTGAAAATAAATATTTTTGAACATACACAAGAAAATTCCCAAATTCTTCAGGTTCTTTTCTCTAGGACAGCTGACAGAGCAGATTTCCCCACCAAGGAAAGACTGAGGGAATTTAAAAATTCACTGACACAAAAGGAACTTGGCTCTTGATGTTACCTTAGTGCAAAGAAGTGCTAATTAAAAAAAAAAGAACCCAGAAATAGAGACAGGTATTCATTATTAACATGTTTCTTCTTAATATGGGAAATTGCAACAGGATACTGATGGGATGGAAAAGTGTAGGAAGGTCTGTGACTCTCTGGTTCTGATGGAGTGATGCTATGGAAAACCTCACGTTAAGTGTTTGTAAGACATTAAAAATAATATTGGAATTGAAAAAAATCTCCACAGTGGAATCCAGGCATGGAGTGGATAATCTCTGTAAAAGCATAAATTCTTTTCTATTATTGGTTTTATTTTGTTTTTTTTTAAATCATTATTATTATCTGGTATTCTCCCGTAGTATAATCCACAATGGGAAATTGTATCCAAGCTCTCTGTGTGTGTATGCCCTACTAGAAGATCCCCTTCCCAGATTTTGGCCAGGAGAGGAGAGGGGCGGGCTGGGTGAGGCAGGAGCTCCATCACAGCAGGTCCCAGGCGGTGGGCCACCCGTGGGGACGCCCAGCCACCGCTAGCTGCCGGCTGCTCTCAGAAAAAAGCTTAAGAAAAGCAAAGTCCTTAAGTCACTACATAGGCAAGGTACCGCTGATCGGTTTAGGGTTCATGTGGAAGAACCATTGAGCTTTAGGAAAATGAATGTTTGTTCAGTGTTTTAAAAGAATTAGTTTGCTGAACATCTGCTCCTTATAAATACTCTAGCAAATTAATTTATTGTCAGAAACATTTGGGTAAACAGTGAGCCTTAAGGAATGGCTAAAAACATGTCTCTGGAAAGGTAGAATTCAAATTTACAATCTTATTTACGCTAGAAATATAGCTCTAGGATTTATGCTCATCCAACTGGGAAAACAGTATGCTTAATCTAAACAATTCAAATATTGAGCACTCATAATTCACAGGCCAAAATAAAATAAAAACTGCCTTTTGTTTTTCAAATGCTGATCATCAGATCCTCTGCATCTCACCGTATAGCGGGAAGTAGAGGAATCATGGGCACTGGGATGCATATGACAATATGACATCTTTGTATATAAGTATTGTGTACTTTATATACATAAATGCAGAGTACGTGTATGCATCTTGCAATGCATTGACATTGCATATGAACATATTCAAAAGTGAAAGCTTTTTTTATTCTCTCCTGATATTGATAACAACTGATTCATGTTAATATTGTCCAACTGCATTTACTAGGCTTTTAAATATTTTTGAGGCTGAGGATTAAAACAGCTGAATCTTACTCCTCTGCTGTATACAGTCCAGTTTGAGATACCTCTCTTGATATTCTCTCTGCTCCACTTTTGAAGGTGAAAGATCTATTTCACATTCAAATACTTCTTAGCTTACCGTTTATACGCCTTGCCCTTGTTTTTCATCTTAGCAGTACTCTGAGCAGTAGTTTATTAATTTTAATTTTAATTTAATCCTGTTCTGTTCCTTCTATTCCTCTGTCACTTATTCAAGCTGTATTTTGTGCTGGTTGTGTTCTGGCAATTCTTACAGTCATCCTGCAAAGATTGAACGGGTATACAGCTTGGTCTGTGGCACTGCACGCTGGTTTAAATCACTTCCAGCTACTATTGGTAGCAACTCTAAGACCTCTGACAGGCAGCAGTCATTGCAAGATTTTTGGTGGTGCTCACAGCAAAAATTGAGAAACCTTGAGAAATGACAGCGTCAAGAATGTAGGAATTAGGTGGTGTCGGGTTTGAATTTGCCATTTTCTTCTGCGATGAGGTTGAAAATTATTCTAGTTTTTCTTAGTCTTTTTCAGCATTTGTATGCAACTGTGGCAGCACTCCTCAATACTCTTCTACTACTCTTGAAACTAATTTTATTAAACTATCCTGCAACTAGTTTCTTCATTAATCTGCCTCCCTCACTCTATGTAAATTATTTCCAGCTGTAGTTACTTTATTCTTGTCTGAGTTTCTAGTTTTTCTATAGTTTACCTCAAGTTAGTGACTGTTACATGTTGATCTACTTCCTTACTTTGAGGGTTTTAATATTTTATAAAACACAATAGAGTCTTTTTTTTGGTGAAATACATAAGGTACCTTTCCATAAAGCAGAAGATCAATAAAAAAGGAATCTGCAGACTATTTTCAGCTTATATTTCACAAATAAAACATTGATGCTCCCTTTTAAGTTGGCCATCACTCATCCAGCAGGTTTCACAGACAGTAACAGTTCGTTAGTAATTTCGGGAGGGGAAGATGTATGATGTTGTAAATATTTAAAATCAAATTTGAAAAAAAGGACAGAGATGAATGTGATCGGAGTAACACAATGCTGTAGGCAACATTTTCAAAGCAACTTAGTAGATATTGTTTTTCCCTTGTAGGTGGCAGTATTGAAAAGGGAGTTAAAGCAGATCTGGTGCGGGGAGCCAAAATTCTCTGCCTTAAACTCACACCAAGTTGGAATATGAAGAACAGAATAACTGCTGTTAGATCCAGACAGGGTGAATAAAACTGTGCTAGAGATTAGCAGTTGTTAATTTTAGCCAAAGGTGAATTTTCTTAATTTAAAAAATTGGTGTTGAACTTGCATGTATCACCTCAGATGTGCCCCCATGCCCACAGTGGTGTTACAGGAATTATCTGCGTTATGGTGCGTAAAAGAGTTGCCAGCTTAATTTCCACTTCAGAATTGCGAAAGTGAAAGAGTATTTCCAAAAATCATATCATTTCTGCTTTTTGGCAAAGAAACTATTTACTATCCTTAATCATATGTTTCTGTGATGCGTAGCAGAGGGGACCTCATTCACCATAAGCTTGTTAGACTTTTATTCTATGCTCTGCTCTGATTGCAATGAAACTTCCCCATGGCCAACTTGAGCTGTTAGGCTGCTTATTGCTGAACTCTGGGAAATGCTCCGAGTCTTTTCAGAGCCAAACAGCAATGGCTGACAGGGCTATGGATTTGTTTTTCTCTTGGTAGGACAGTCTTGGAGAGTGAGCACGAACATCAAAGAGTGAACAGCAAATTTATGTCTTTCAGCCCCCAAGTTATTTTCAGTCGCTTCCCAGCGTTCCGTTGGTGCCCTTGGTTTATGGCCAGGAAATGCTGTCCTTGGAGGTTTTTGATGGTCTTATAAGTTGATGTTAAATTAAGAAATTGAAGAAGCACAAACTTTAAGACAATATATCAACTCAGATAGGGTGCTTAGTCAATAACTTTTAAAATGGAGTGTAGGATGCAGTAATGTCTGAAGCTGTAGTTGCATGTTGCAGTAACGTACTGCAAAAATTGGCATGGCAATAGCTTAAATGTTTTCTTTATGCACTGTGCCTAACTAGCAGCAAGTTTTCTGTTCAGATCATTTCTGATGCACCCTGACTTTAGAAATACTCTAAGAAGAACCTAGGTAACACTGAAGTATCAATAAAATCAGCAATCAAATTACAGAATATCACTTTCAATACTTGCATCAGCCATGTAATTTCAGACTGTACGTATTTAGAAATTAAAAATAAATTGCATACAGTGTCCTCTACAATATTGTTGAAAGACACAAACGTGGATTTTTCTCTTTTTTTAAGAGGTTTTTACGGATGTTTTTTGAGCAATGGTAGTTATGAGGATTGCGCAGGGCTTGCTTCTTGCTTGTTATTTGCTGTACTTGGGTGTTACAGGAATGGGATCGTGGGCTAACCCGGGCTGTCAGGGACCTCAGGAAGTCTCTAGTCCAACCCTGGCCTCCAGGAAGAATCAACTATCGGCTTAGACCTGGTTCCTCAGTCCCCAGCCCAAATTGCTTTTAAATATTTTTCGGGAATTTAGAATGTCAAAACTGTTTAGATGCTAAACAGGTATTCGCCACGTGTCAGGGACTGGAAGAGTTAACGTCTCGGGCGTCGCCGTGGCTGTGGCCGGGTGCAGGCTGCAGCCTGCGCAGGGGAGGTGGAGGCCGCACGGGGGCTGTGCAGCTCCCCGGGCCCCCGGTACCCACCGGCCAGCGGCGGCCGGGCTCACACAGCGCCCGGCTGAGGAGGGGGCTTCCGACCACCCCTCACACGTCGCGCCCGCTTCGTGCCCGCGCAGAGCGCTCGGAACTTTCTGGAAGCAGGCGCTTCAGGGGCGGAGCCGGAGGCGGGGATCGGGGGTAACAGACCCCGCCCGAGGGAGCCGCGTGGCAGCCCCCGCCGCGAGACCCGCGCGCCCGCCGCCCCGCCGCAGGGTCCGCGCGCCCGCCCGTCGGCGTCGCTGGATGCGAGGGTGGCGATAGCTCTTTCCCGCTCTTTTCCATGTTCCTTTTCCTGCTTAGAAATGTCCCGGTAAGAGCCCCGGCTGCCACCCCGCTTTGTGCCTTCCACGTTTCCAAAGTTCAGTGGTTCCTCCAAACGTCAAATAAAATCCTAAATCAGTCATTTGGTGACATTTCTCCTTAATTTAGTCCGAGGGGATCACAAACCTGCTATGGCTCCGGGCCGTAACACCAAGTACCAGCTTAAATAGGTTTGTATTTAATTTTCTATTTCTACAAAATAAATTTTAAAGTGTAAATTTTAAAATCTCAGACTTTGTTAGATGGAATACAGCATAATCATAATATTTTGAGACTGACCCGTCCTTTACTGCTGCATTTAAAAATAAAAGAACAAATCCAAATAAGGTGTGTTCATCACTACTCTTTTGCTTTATTATTTGTCATATATTTTTAATACATAAGTGACATCTGATGTATTACTTAATCAAGAGAAAAAGAATTATACCTTGCACATAATCAGTTATTTTTGCCATATCAAAAAAAATTAGACTAACAGATGAGGAAAATAAATAAGATGAACTTTAAAAATGAAAATGCTTAGCCTTTGGAATTTTAGTTGACAGCTTTTGAAAATTAAATTATAAGTCAAGTACTGATAGGTTTGATATCTTCTTCGCAGCTTTGCAGATGATGTATTGCAGCTTTAATGGAATATCATTTATCATCTGATAATAACAAATGTAGTATTTCTGAGCTTGTCATCTCTTCTGTGATGACAAATAGTCCAACTTGTAGCAGTGATAATGGGATTTTATAATGATCTCTCCAAACCAACTCTGCTCTAGTTTAAGATATTTTACTTTAAATCTCAAAATACCTATTAAAGGTAGATTACAATGGTCAGACCTCCTTGTCTGTATAAGCTTCTGTGCTACAGAAGTTGCATTTACCTTATGGATTTTAAAGTTTGGTCCATGGCGTTTTGTTGGTTTTATAGGAAAGGTTCTCTAGATTTACCAAGCAGTGTGTTTATCACAATTTTCTTTGTAAGAAGATTTGTACGTAATAGTCCAGCAGCAGCCTTCTGTACCAACGTAACATGCTTTACACCAGTGTGTGAGAAGAAACAGCGCAGCTCGCTGTTATCCTGAAACAAGTGGCCAGTTACCTTTTGAAACTCTATCAAATTATTTTTATTCCCAGCAATGAATACCTTAAAAGGAGGGCCTTTTTTACTTGGTTATATTGCTTTTTATCTTAAACCATAGGCAATTTTCATTGACGATGTTGACTTCTGTAATAGAGCTACTGTGAGGTGTCAGTCCAAACCGTTGGATTCTTTGATAGCATCCTTGTCTTTTCAGGGAGTAAAAGACAGAGTTTTAACTTACTTGAGCTCGTGCAGTTAGAGCATTTGAACTGTGCTTCAGGAGAATGGTGTAGTAAAATGGTTTTTGTTATAGGAAAGGCATTTATAAAAAAACCTCTAGAGAATCTGCTTCTTGTAGACAAGCATCTATGAGGAGACAGAAGTTGTTTAAAGTACCCTAATATTTGGATATTAAATACAACTTTGGTGCAAGCCATTTTAACAGAGTTTGATCAAGTTGACCAGATGTTTTGCAATTAAGTACTTCAGCAGGGTAATTTGAAACGTGTGATCATAGATAGCTTCTTCTAATATGAAGATATTAAAAGCTCAATCTGAATATCTGAGATTTAGTTCTGTACACTCTCTTGTGTTCCGTGGACATCTATTCATACAAAGCTTATTGTAAATTAACATGCATGAGAAGTTTAGGGATAAATTTGAACTTTGTTTTGAAAATGAACATGTGACTTTCTCTTTCTCCAATAGCTTGCTAAAGTAAGGGAGCCGCTTCCAAGATTACTTGGCCAAGATTCTTTGGCCTCTCTTGACAGAGATAGTGCTCACCAAAGCATGTGCTACTCTGTTACTACTTTTTGTGTTAGAGTGTCCGGTTAGGACAGGTCCCGAAACCTCTGTCCTGGGAACAGGAGAGCCCTGTTGAAGAGCTTTGCCGGGTCCTGGCCAGAGGCCTGATCCCAGCAGCCTTCCTGGGGCACTGTAGAGTGGATCCAAGCAGGAACCTTAACCGCATTTTTGCTTTAGAGAGGACCAGACTGATAAATTCAAGAACTGCACTGTGTGGACAGGTGAAAAATGACTTTGGAGACTTCCAGAGCATCACGTGCACCCTGTGCATCCCAACAGCTGGCTGGAGCCCTGTTGAGGATTCGCAGTTCAGGACCTTTCTCCGCGGCAGCTACTGTAATATTAATGGCTGTAACACTGCCATTGAGGCATCTAAACAAAAACACTGCTTTGTGTGCAGCACTTTGGATTTTGCATCCACATACTGCTCACAATTACGAAACAAAATGCATTTATTCAAGTCTTAATTCAAGACCTAAACTAACCCGTAACCAAAACATACCCATGCTTTGTAATCTACAGTGTTCTGCTCTCAACGTTTCCAGATAACATTAAATTTAAAATAAAATTAATCCCCATTGCTCCTTTTTATTATTACTTTTATTTATGAGTTTTTGTTGAAGTTTCCAACGGGTGCTATGTAATCAAGAATTCGCAGAAAACAGTCTGCTGAAATATGGCCGGTAACTTTTTACAATTCTCAGATTACAGTGAGAGTTGGGATTTAAGTATCTTTAATCTAGTGATGTCTTTCAAGTCTCTTACGCTCTGTTCTTGTGAAAATGGACACCAAGTAATTCTATATTCTGTGTCTAAGAAACCACCTGTATGAATAATATACATAATAGCAAATATTCAGTACTTTCAGTTCAACACAACTCATAAACTTCATCTGCATTTTAAAGTAAACTGAAAAAATTTCAAGTTATGAACCAAACTATATCATAAAATATATATCTCCTTATGAACAGTTCATAAAGAGAAAAAAAATGTCACTTACAAATACAGTTTGAATATTTTACCCAGACTTCAGGAAGGCAACATAAGAACATGCTTAGAAAGTAAGCGGAGAATTAAGCAAACAAATACACTTCCACTCTTTCCTTCAAGTATACCCAAACTTAGCGCATCGGATTTTGCCTTTAGTACCTAAGCAGTGACATAAAATCTGAAGACTGGGGAATTGACTTGAAGATAAAAGATTTGAAAAAGCTGGAAGTGTAGAGCTTGCCTAAGCAGTGATAAAGCGAGGGTACGATAACCATCTGCAAGTCTATGAAAAGTGTTAACACCAAGGCATGAGAGGGATTTGCTCAGTAAGCGAGGGTGTAGCCAGGAGTTACAGGAAGATATTAAAAAAGGCCAAGTTTTGGTGGATTATCAGCGAGAAGCTTCTGATAGTATTATACATCAGTTGTGGGAAAGTGTCTTTGGTGATCTCCCTTGGGATACCGCTAGCTAGAGTGGACAATCCACAGGATGATTTAGGAATAATCCTGCACTTGTAGTCAGACACTGGGCCAAAACCGGATTTTTTTGACATTTTCAAATTTTCTGACTCTTTGTTTCTGAAAGTAATTCTCACTGGTGAAAAAAAAAAATCACATTATTTGATATCAGCATAAGGACTTCTATCGTCTAAGAGCAGATCTATCGACCAGTGCGAAACCCCGCAGATGGATACCAGTGCCCAGAGTTTCCTACCAAGTTACAGCCGTGACACAGATGACGGATGTCCGGTGCTAATCATTCGCCTTCTGTCAGTGCGATTGCACATTCCTCTTTTAATGCGATCTAACCCCTGCAGCAACCAAGATAGCGTACATCACTGCTGCAGCCAGACTTCCATCTATCACTGGAGGAAAAAAGCCACCACCTCCTTCTCCTCTCCCTCCCTCTGTACTCCGGTGTCGCAGATACTTCAGCCAATCTAAAAGGATGAGATAGAAATTAATATAAGCAATTTAAAGTTGTTGGAGGTTTTTTTGTATTCTTGAGATTTTCCTTCAGGTGCAACTCATGGAAATACATAGTATTCGGGCAGTTTCTGTGTTAAATAAACATTGATTGGTGTATTACAGCATAGTATAAATTTACTTTTAATTCTGTTGACTTCAGAGGTGTTCTGATGTATGCCAGGTGATGTATGGCTCAAAAACCTGGTCTTCATTTACCCATCCAAATGGGTGACAATTTGTAAACATGCAAACTTGGATCTTATAGAAACAAGCATATAGGAATTAAAAAAAAAGGAAGCAAACAAAAGCAAAACAAGAAGGTAAAACAGCACATGGTGCTAGCATACTAAGTTCTCCACCTACACGGTCACTACTGCATCCGTATTTAGCACAGTATTTTCTGAAAACATTTGACAAGATCTGTTGACCTCAAAATCTCGATACTGAGTCCTGCTTTCAAGTAAATCCAGCTGAGCACTGCAGGGAAACAGAACCGAAATCTTAACCAGTTTCTGCATCCTTTTTTTGGCAATGTCAGAAAATCATAGGTAGGAGGTAGTTGCTTGACTTTCTTTAAAAGAAGTTGTTCCTTAGCTGTTCCTTCCAACATCTCTCTTATACGTGCTATGTTTTGTTTTATTCCATCATGCCTTCAGGTGCTAGGACCTCCAGAGTAGGTAATTTTGAAATTTGCAAGCTATATTTTCTTATAATATTGTGTTCGTAATCATAGTTGGGGTTAATGAAAAAAAAATTAAAATTATGAGACTGTATGCTTTTAAGAAAAAATAGTATTTTTACACCTTTGGGGGTAAATATTTCTACAGTTTCATATTCACAACCACAAAATCATCATATTCCAGGCCAAGGATTTGTATTTTCCCCTGCTGAAGTGAGCTCTTCTGAATGTAGACTCTGACCAACGCAGGCTGAACTTTTCTCCTGTAATTTTGTGAGATCCTTTCTAGAGCTTAACTGCCTGTTAAGAAATTATTGGATAACTTAATAAAAGTGAACTGGCAGATTTGTGTATGTGACAGGCCCTTTGAAGGATTATGTCTTAAACTGCAATTTCCAATTTGACAAGCTCTATTAAACATAGAATTGAATGTCACATGTAACGGACATAGGATTACTTTTTACTATTAAAATTGTCTTTGAGAGAGAAAATTAAATTTCTTTTAGCTGAAATATATACAAAATTAAATACCAGCTGACTTGATTAAAATAAGTTTATGTGATAGTCTTTCCTTACCTTATCAAAGAGGTGATTTTCTATGCATGCAGATTCTTCGAGCTGGTGAATTATGATAGGAATCATTAATAAATTATAATGTCTTAAAGCACTACTATGTTAATGCCCTTATTATCAGGGTTTTGATTTTAAAAAAAATGATAAAGTTTTGGTTATGAGTTGGTTGTAAGTACAGCTTTCCTCGTTCTATCAGTTATGGATTTCTAGTTGAGCTGCTTCCCCACAAAACAATATTTATCTAGACGGGAAGTGGAACAGTTTATAATATCAATTAATCCAACCAGGAAACAAATCATACTACATGATTGATTATGCAGTTTAAGAGTCAAATATGCCAAAAGTGTTTTTCTCCTGACGGTTCACAAGTTGTCCAGAGATGGGAAATAATTTTAACTGTAACTGGGGCAACTTTAATTAGAGAATAATACGTTAGAACTGTTGAAGCAAATTACAAGTAGCAAATTATGGTGCTGATTTTCCACCAAGGTGGTTACAAACTGTTTGTCCATGTTATCTGGAGAACTGTAGAGGGGTTGTCTCTATCTTAACTCACTCTGGAGGTCTTCCAAGTTAAACGTATTAATCTCTTCACAGATTCTGTGAAAGGCTTCTGTACTTAAGGGTTGGAACAAATCTCAACTGCTTAGGGCTGGGTGTGAAGCCCAGTGGGCTAGAGGGCTGCCTAACAGTTACTGGGTACCTGGTGCTGTAGACCCTGCCTTCAACAGGGGAAGGATGTGCAATAAGGTCGTTTGGTCACCTGCAGCCACGCTGTTAACCCAGCTTGTTGCCTACGCAAGATCTGCGTGGTTGGTTTGCTGCTCTGGGGCTGGACGAGGGACGTGTAGGGCTGGGGAGCTAGAAAGGTCTGGCAGACCTTTCTGAACTCACAGGTGCTGCTTCACCTGGGTTTGCCTTTCTTATTCTCACGAATATCCCTGAATGCACTTGAATAAGAGAGAGGCGTGGCCTGTTTCTGCAAACTTGGGTGTTTGGGTCCAGACTCGTGTCTTGAAAGCTGCTTTTCCCTCTCTGAGTGGATTGCTGAACGGGGTTTCGGTAGCACTGTGGGAGGGAGATGGGTGAGAGTCATCCAGGTGATTCCTGATGCTTTCCAACCACGCTTCAAAATTCCGCTAGAAATTTGCCTTGTTCATGTGCCGATTCCTTTGTTTACTTGTGGACTTTGTGAGTCTCCTTAGCATAAAAAAGTGCTATAATTCTCTGAATCAGCAAGAGATAACGTAATCAGGTAACAAACTGATTCTTGCAGTGTTCTTTTGTGTGTGTGGCTTTGGGTATTTTTTTTTTTAAAGGTAATTTAAAAAAACCTGTGTTGAAGAGAATGGCAAATTAAACAAGTCCTTTTGTAGGGCATTAGGGGAACTTTTACCATTCCTCATTTAAAAAGTAATAACGAATAGAGAATGAACTGCGGGTTCCTTTCACCTGTTCGTACTGCTCACCCATCACCCTGTAAAAAGCCGTAACATCGACTCCATATTAAGTAAAATTAACTCTCTGATTTGTATTCGTGTACCCCTGAAATAAAGTCACAGGGTCCGAAGGCTCTGCTTCTGTACCTTCAAGAGCAGAACTTCCTGGGCAGATCACGCTGGTACTACATCAGGTATGCCATATTTTTATTATTTGCGTGAATCATACTTACGACTCTTCGATATCTCTGGGCTGTATATTCCTAGCAGATCTGTGCGTTCGCAGGATTCATAAAGTACATTTGAGCAAACAGGCTACCTACTGTTCCTGTTCATCATGTCCCTTATCTTAATAAATAATGAAGGTGCCACAGGCTGACAGTGAAATATTTTGAAAATAGTTTTAATGTATAGCTGGCAGAGGACCTGTTGGGCATTGATAAATTGCACAAACGGAGAGGATGAGAAATCCGTAAAATATTAATGGTCTGCTTCTGTAGGCAGCGAAGGAGAATGTACCTGTGCCTTACGTAAGGTCCTGGGCTGCCTGTGCAAGGCTAAAGGGAATCTTTCCCGCTGCCCCACAGGGCTCATGGGTTGCAAGAGAGCTCATTGCCTTTGATAGTGCTCAAAACTCTTCAGCAGGGCCTGTTGTGACAGGACTGGGGGTGATGGTTTCAAAATAGAGGGAGGCAGATTCAGATTAGATACTAGGAGAAAATTTTTTACGCTGAGGGTGGTGGAGCACTGGCCCAGGTTGCCCAGAGAGGTGGTGGATGCCCCATCCCTGGAAACATTCCAGGCCAGGTTGGCCGGGGCTCTGAGCGACCTGATCTGGTTGGAGATGTCCCTGCTCCTGGCAGGGGGGTTGGACTGGATGGCCTTTGAAGGTCCCTTCCAACTCTAACTGGTCTGTGCTTCTGTGAAAACACTGCTGAAGGGAATGGCCCAAGGGCCATGAAACACAGCACCTGATGATTCCTCCACATTTCCGTAGTGCACAGTCCGCAATACAAAGCCATCCCTGTGGCTGAGAGGTGTAAATGTGGCTCTTTCCCTGTCAGAAGAGGAGTGAACCTGTAAGGAAGCCCTTGTGCCCCGGTGCTCGGGGTCCCATTAGCCCTGAGCACTCCAGTTGCTAACGGCTCTTGGATTGCTCTGCCTGGTGTGTGTGTGTGTGGGGGCGTTATATGAAGTGTGAGGAGATACATGGGGCACGGTCCTCCCCTGAGGAAGCAGAGTCCTGTCACGGTAATGACATGAATGAAGTGAGGAAGGATAGGGTCAGCCTTTCTTCCTCTGAGGCCGGTCACTCTGTCGTTTTCCGTTATCCTGATACTCAGCATATTCTTATTGGGTGGAAACACCTTCTGTCACATCCTTGTGTTTACTTGGAGCAATCACCAACTACTGCAGTTTTACCCCAAGGGATGCTTTTTGTAAAACTGTTGTCCAGTGTTACTGTAAAACCATTAGAAACCATTAAACTTCTGGTTAGACACTGCCAGGAATCTCTTCTACGCAGCGATCTGGCAGTGCTGCTGCTCTTCTGGAAACACGAGGTTTGAGGGGAACTCTCCCACAAACTGGCGGGTGTTTTGGTCTGGATGTTTTATCTCAGATGCAACTGTCTGCAGCAACATGCTGTCTGTGTTCAGCAAACCAGGATTTCTGTGCTGTTTGTGTTGCACGAAAAATAAATTCCTTTAAGAGATTTGAAAATGGTGGAATAGAAGATACATTGACTGGGAAATGGGTAATGGAGCAGTGAATTAAAATGGTAATGTATTAGTGTGATTTCAGCTCACTTGTGATAATGCTTTTACTTCATTTTTGGATCATTCTGAATCTGAATTAAAGCTGAGAACATGAGTTTCCATTCAGATAGCTTACTAACACCTGAAATGAGTGTATTCTTTATTAAAATTATCTGTTTAAAAAGCAAATCTCTGTAGTTATCTGAGCTCTGAAGCTCAGCTAATAGTTTTATCTGCTTTCAACTATTTTTGTTAGACAGCCTGAATTTAATTTCAGTAAGAAACACAAAGATGTGTAATCCGTAACACGATCTAATATTCTGTATGTGTGTATACCCTGCATTATATCTGATATTGGATTATTTAACTACGGAGCACAATTATCTGCGCAGGCAAAATTCTTATTTAATTTCATTGAAAATTATGTAAAGATTTTCCGTAGGCTCTGCACTAACCTTGCAGCTGGATTAACATGATGGACTATCCAGACTTCTTCAGGGACATAATGCACTCTTGGGTCAATAGTCCGTGAACAAAGAAGGATTTACACAATAATCTATAATGGCTCTTTAGGAGCTGTTATGCTCTATCAGGATAAAAATCAGGTAGATAATACGTATAAAGTGCATGTTTCTTGTGGAAAGCAAGCGTTTGACTGCTGAAATTCTAGCACTTTAAAGGTCAAATCAGATTCTTTTAACATTTTGAATGCAAGTTTACCTGTGAGAAGATTTAACTCTACTTGCTTAATTGCATGCTATAGAATGAAAATGAAATTCATTAAAATACACAGCAGGTTTATGGAAAAAAAAAATCTTTTGAAGCTCTCAGTACTTCATTTTAAAACATAATGTGCAGTGGTTAGTTTCTGCCGTCCCTTCTGCCTTGGTGGCCAATGAATTTCAGAAGGGGGATGCGGTGGCTGTGACCCAGCAGCCCCAGAGGGCGCGGGGCGTCCCGGGAGGCAGCCTCTCGCCGCGCAGCACGCTGTGGCGTTCCAGCTCGCCTCTGGCCACGCTGCCGCCGCTTCCCTCTGCCATCGTCCTGGGTGCAGCTTGTATCCTCAGGAGAGAGTGCGATTGGCCAGAAAAATACTGATTTCAGTTTTTGAATTGCATTCGTTTTCAATATTTCAATTTCATTCATTTTTCATTGAGAAAATGAAATTTCAAATGCAATTTCATTTTCAAATGAAGCGATATTCTCTAGTCTTACATGTTAAAAGAAAGAAATCTCTTTCTTGGCAGATTTGATTTTTCGTCCTTCCACGGTGTAGGACGACACCGCAGTAGTTGTATTTCAGTCACAGCCAAGGGAGGATTTTATTTGTTTTCAGCATTTTCCTGTGAACAGCACAGCATCTTCTTGCTGCTCTTACGCACGCAGTTCGGAAAAGTTGGGATTGCCAGGAAGAGGGGAGCACGGCCCCGGCGCCGCGCGGCAGGGGGCAGCAGAGCAGCGGGCAGGGCTTCGGAACAATTTGTAATTTATTTTATTGTTATTTTTCTTGTGCACCGAAAGAGGAATCGGCGAAAGGAACTTACGTGCTAAAAGTGATGTTGGGTATTCTGAAAAGCCCATAGGACTGCAAAGAGATTGCGTTTAGACAGAAAAAAAAAAAGCCCTTGCTGTCAGGAAGGCGTGGATAGAAATTAAAACGTGTTCAAAATAAACGAGCCCAGATGGCTTCTGGAAAACGCAACCATCAAAATGTGAAACTACATAATTGCAACAAAGTCCAGCATTATTTGCAAGTATGGGGCCACACCACCTCCATCACAACCCCCCCATTTTCTATATTCAATATTTGCTTGCAGCACAACGCCTAAAATACTGATGTTAATATGAAGAGTAATAGTGGTGCGTAATATATTGCTGTGTTCGTTATTGTGCAATTTACTTTTAAGTCATTACTCTACCTTGTATGTAAAAAGGCAGCAAATTATCAGAGTTTGTTCCATTGACTTTCTCACACCTTGAGAAATAGCCCATTTGTATTATCACAGTTTGATATATTTCCCATTTACTGAGCTTCTTTGGCAAGCTGGCATTTTAATTTAATTATACTTTTTTGCTAATGGTCTTTATTTTTCAGTGTCTCTGTGGTAAAATGCCTTTAAGGTCTGGGTGTTTTTTTTCCTTCCCCCTCCCCCTTTTGGCATGCTGTGGTGTAAATTTATAAACTGACAAAATTCAGTGTAAAACTCAAAGAGGTGAAATTAAGGAATCTGTTAAGAAATCCTGCTCTTAAACGATGCAGCATTTCTTCACTTTGAGACTGTGATTTCTGAGTATATTTAGTACCTTGCACCCCAAATCAGGACCTGCAGTGCAAAGCGAGTATAGGCTGTGTAACACAGGTATTGAGGGGTTTCTCGTAGTTTCTTGTGTGTCGTCTAACAGACCTTGTGATGGGGCTCGGCCTCAGACCACTTAACGAAGCTGTGGTTTTTGTTTGTGGATAGAGCCTTGATTTCTATCCTTACCATAAATTAAAACTACTGTTTAGAATAAAATACATAGAATTACAGTAATACTTCCAATATGTGACTGGTATCAGTGTAAAATTTTATTTTAATGCATGAATTCACTGGTTTTCACTCTGCAGTCCTCTTTTTGCGACTGCTCTTAGCTCCTTGCCTCCAGAAAGGTGGTATGTACACATCCTGCTAATCCTTTTAGCATCCTCATGTTTGCACCGTCGCCTTCCTAACAGCCTGCAGGAACTGCTGGATCTCTTTTCCTGGAACATTAACAGAAGTTTGTGGTGTGATCACTGACTGTTTGCTTTGGCACCTCCTAGGAGCCAGGGAGAAGAGGGTAGGAATTTTTTTTGGTGGCAGGGATGTTGCACACTGGAGTGTGAATTAGGAGATCAAAACACAGCTAAACAAATGGGACCCATGCTGTAGGGACGATGGAAAACCAGGAGTGGACATGGCAAGCCTAACCCCACCGCAATTACAGCTCGACTAAAGCACTAAAAACATTCTGGAGAGGGAAGGCGGTGGTATGGAGAAAATGGACGGAAAACATGCCACTGACTTTTTTTGAAATAGTGTCTTGTGTAAATAAAAGTTAGTGATGCTAGGCCTACCTCTGTCTTCCGCATACCCGATAAATCAGTACGACTGTGATTAAAGTTCCACCTTTGATATGAAAAGATAAAATGAAAAATTGCTCTTTCAGCCCTGACCTCTCCAGTTTCTCACAGAGAAGCGGTGCTTTGCAAGAGCGTGCGCACGTGCGCTCTTCAGGTTCAATTGCCTTAACTAGAGTTTGGAGAAAATTGACCACCACCTCCCCTGACAAATTCCCAGTAAAATCTGCCTGGTTTTCCCTCTGCCGTTGTACCTCTGTCCTGAACACTTGTGCTTTTTACTTTACCCTTCTAAATTTTGACATTTTTTCTTTGGTTTATGATCATATATGCTGCTGTACTTCTCGTGGCTCGTTGTCATAACCACACCTACTGTCACAGTGTCGTGTACTGGGGTGTGTGTGGGGTAAAAGCTGGCCTCTCAGCCATGTGCTTGCAGATTCTTTTTGCGCTGAATTTCTGCTTGCTGAAGTAAGGATTGGCTTTGTCACACAAGCTTTGGGGTCTGCTTTCCTTCTTGGGAAAGAATTGACATAAACATCCAGAAAAGCACGAAAGCAAAACTCGTTCTTGGTGCGTAAGAAAGAAATACTATTACCCCTATATGAAATAATAATACATCATTTCTTTTTTTACTTTTTCTGAAAGAAAAAAAGGAACAAAACTTGGAAAAATCCATAAAAATTGGTTCATGATCTTGAAAACAAATCCATAGTGAGACTTAAGGAATTCAATGTATTTAAATCCCCTAAGAGAGCGCTAAAAACGGGCAATTTAATCACAGGAGGGAAAAGGAAACAAATGATAAAAACATCCTTTAGCCAAGTGACAGTGCATAAAGAAGTTTAAGAGTTAAAGAAACTTGAATCAAAAATAATATACAAGCCTAACATTAAGATTAATTGACCACTAGACAATTTAAAGTGGTGTTTTCAAATGCTGATTCTCCGTCATTTGGAATCGAGAGTAGGTGTCTTCCCAGCTAGATGAAGTGCAGGCTGCAGAGCCGCTGTTGTGCTTGTCCGTCGCATGCTGTTTTTCAGCCCAGCTCTTTAATCTGTTTGTACTTGCCACCATCCACAAAGACGTATGAAGCTTTTAACAGAAAACTCTTCTTTGTGGCCTCTTTCTATCACCAGAGCAAGGGCAGTAGATAATAACCTCTCATTTTACAACTTCCTCTGTAAATGTTGGCTTGACAATTAGCATTTTCAAAGGCTCAGAGCAACCTTCAAAGACAAACGTCACCAAACAGGAGGCTGATTGTCCAACCAAACATCGGGATCAATGGCAGAGCATTAACAATGTGGCAAAGTCTACCTTGAGTGTTTATTTGGCGTCGTTTTCTGTCCTCCCTAATACCAGTGCAATAAGAGGATGTCAGCTCAAATACTCCCAAAGTTTGCTTTGAAGAACATATTTACGAATTCCACATTTGTGTAACGTTGACCTAGAGTGCTGGGAACCAGTTGGTGCTGCCTGAACTAGGAGGAACTGAGATGTAAATGCCGCCACGGAGCTCTGCTCAAGGCAGAGTGCAGCTGCCTACCTTGGCCAAAGCTGGAGGCAGCACTGACACGATCTGACAGATCTTGGGCTTCGGCACATTTGGAGCAGCTTTGCCTTGGCTTCTGGCTGACACCTGGCTCTGGCTGCACGTGGTTAGAAAACAAAAGTAAAGGATGGGGTTTGCCACACTTTTTCAAAGTTCTGATCGTACTTTGTCAAAGTTCAGTGTATTTAGTTGGTTGAAAGTGGAAATTTTCACCAGATCGCTGCTTTTGCTGCCGGTCTGAGCAGGTATGACTACTTGGTGGTGGAGCCTTGAGCTTCGGGCTTTCAGCTGGGGTCTGTTCCTGGGGCTCTGGAGATTACCGTAGCAGTGGTGGTGTACTGGCTTGGTTTGTTTAAATCTGAGCAGTGTAAACCACGTTGACATATCGTGTCATGATGGCTGTTCACAAGGACAGGAATAAATCCATTAACTACATGGATCGTATAGTTCATATAGAGCATCTTACAATGCTCTTCTCATGCCGCAAGCTGTGGTGGCAAGACCAGAGGAGAGTTGAAAAGGATTATCCAGAACTGGTGGTATATAAGTTTTCAACAATTCTTTTACTCATGCAGAAATGAGAAGTGGAAGTTACATACAATAGAAGAAGAACAATGGGAGGGAGGTCTTGACTGCGTATTTCAGAGGAAAGTTGGAGTAGAGCAAAAGCAGAAGACATCAGCCTTTACTCACACTGTGCCCTGAAGGCCTGGCATATGGTCGTAGCTTTACAAGCGAAATCCGTTTTATTCTTCTATAGAAAGTAAACTGGATTTTTGTTGTTTGTTTTTTGTTTTGCTGCTTTTTTTAAAAAAAAAAAAATCCATCACAATCCACAAGTATCTTTCCCTTTTCTTTCTGTTTCACAGTGTTCTGCATCCATTTTTTTTGCTTGGCAATTAACATAGTACTGGATATTAAATAATTTGGTGTACAAATGTTACTATTCCCAGTCTTTTACAATGAGCATGCACAGATGAAACTGTTGGCAGATGGAATGTAATTTTCTGAATGTAATTTTTGCATTCAGTTCAGATTCCCTTCAGCATCTCGCAGTAACACAGTGTAGTTGAGAGAGCTGTTAACTACTAATTAAACTCCATTTTATTAGACGGTATCTCCACAAGTGACCAAAAGTGAGGCAGAAGAAATAATAAAAATAAATGTTTTTAATCAGTTTTACGTCTGAAAGTAAACAGCCTTAGTCATTGGTAGCACTGACAGAAATTAAAACTTGTGAGCAAAGTTTGTCCAGCTGCGATTCCAAAGGAGGACTGCTCCGCCGTGCAGGAATCCTGCCGCTTACGTGGGGTCGTTTAATTTTGGAAACAGTCTGTTGGTTCTGGGAAATTCACCCAAGTGCGCT
The DNA here is from genome assembly GCF_036417535.1 of Chlamydotis macqueenii. Classification (NCBI taxonomy): domain Eukaryota; kingdom Metazoa; phylum Chordata; class Aves; order Otidiformes; family Otididae; genus Chlamydotis; species Chlamydotis macqueenii. Next base: position 19,582,382 of record NC_141568.1, read on the forward strand.
AAGGCAGACTGATAGCTTTCAGTTTAAATCTCCTGAGCATTCTGATGGGATAGCTGAACTCCAAGATTTTAAAAAACTAGTGCCAATGAAAAGGTATTGGAGTTCATGTAAAGGAGGACTTTCAGAACTGTTTTAAAAAACTCTCTGAAGATGGAGTAGCTGTAATGTTATATGAGCTGAAGGCAAGAAAGGAATGACTGCGGAGGCTGAGCACAGGGCGAACTTTGCTACTCCGAAGCTGACAAAAAGATAATTTCGAAATTTTCTGATAAAAATATGGGAAAATTGGAGAAGCTTAAGAGAAGAGCCAGAAGAATGATCCAAGATCTGGAAAACCAATGTTGCCTGAGAAACCAGGTCTATTCTGTCCCTTGAGGAAGAGGTTGACTAGTGACTTGATAAGGGTGCATGATTTTCTTCTAGGGAGAAGATTTGCTAGTCAGAACGGCTCCGTTAATAAAAAGAAGGGCTAATAAGGCAGAACAGCTAGAAGTTGAACTAGTTGAAGTTAAAACCAGAGGAAAAATTGGGTGCATGTTTTTAACTTGAATATTAATTAATCATTGGAATACCATGTGGCCATGTTCCATTTTTGTTAAATCAAGCTAAAACAAAGCAGAACAGTTTTGGAGGGATGCAAGCTTTAGTAAGAGAATAATGCAAAATTCTAGGAATTGAGGTAACTAATCAAAATATCTTTACAATTTTAAAATCAATCACTTTTGCAATTTTAAAATTGTAAACCAGTGCTACTGGGGTGCTGTTTCTTTACCTCCCTCTGGTATATGGCCTCTTTCCTCTGCTTATTCCAGTCTTGAACTTGTTAGAAGCCAAGGCTCATCAGTGTAACGACTGTGGGGTTTGGTGGGTGCTGTGGACGTCTGTCAGTCTCTTCCAAAGTGTGTATCTGTCCCTCCTCTGCCTTTTCCAGCCATAAAAATTAGCTATATGTGCCCAGGCTGTAGAAGAATGGTAGCTACACATGTAGACAGTACAGGTGGCTGCTGCTGAAGAGAGTGGTCCAGCTTCTACGTCCATCCATCTCCCTTTTCCTGGTGTTACCATTCCCTGATTTCCTTTGACTTGCTTTACTAGCTTTGCTGAGCTGCCGTGTCTGCCTACTGGGCATAATTTTTTTTTTTTTTCCCCTCACAGGATTTAGTTTAGAAAGTTTCTCAGTAGAATCTGTTCAGAGGGGCATGAAGGCAGGCCGGGAGAAGAGAAGAGGCAAGCAGCTGAGAGTGGGAAAGGGGGGCACGCAAAGGGAAAGGTGGATGGAGGAGACCATCCTGCACCATTTTGAGCCACAGGTCAGCTCAGAAATCACCTGTGGTCGTGCCCCAGCTGTAGTCACAGAGAGCGTGCATGCTGCTTGGTGATAGATTGTGTTTTCAGTGCTTGTGGAACTCAAACTGCCCGTAGACTTTTTTTGCTACTGCTGCAGCTTTATATAACTGTGGCCATTACTGTTTCTTTTGTCTTTGTTCTCTGGAATGTTTAAAAGAGTTGTGCACATGCTGTTTAACGAGATTTATTTGGCCTGCAAGCTGCAGATGGGCAGAAATCAAAGGAGGTGGAAGTGGACATTGACATGACCTCCAGCATGATGTTTATGGAGAACATCCTTCCAGTGATGTATGACAAGTCTGAGGTCAATGATTAGTATCTATTAGCTCTTTGAAAAATGGAGAGAGCAATAGTTCCTGATGGTGCATGTTTTAGATCTGGTTAAAATGGAGGAGCCTGATGTGAGAAGAAAAAAAATGCCTCAGTGTCCATATATACAACTACCGCGTATCGCCGGGCTGTCTTAACGCTCAGAATACTGACATGTGCAATTACATTAGTAGGAAGAACTGTGATCAAGATTCCTTCTCCCTGTCTCCCCTCTGAAACAGCTGGATTTGATTATTTATTATTATTCACTTCCTCCTTTTTTTCCTCTCGATTCTCTTCATTTCTTTTTGTTTTTGTTGGAAAGCTGAATCAAAGAGCTTTACATTCAGTTCTGAACACAGTAGGCGATGCGGTAACTCCCTCTTCTGCAGAAAGGAATTGTGAGCCCTTGTGCGAGCCACCTTGTGCCAGCTCCCCTCCAGTTCAGCCACATCATGAAGAAATGGACAGGCTTTCCAAGAATTTGGGGAAATCCCAGTGTATTACTAGCATGAAAAAATCTCTGTGGTTGTCTAGAGCAGCTGGTAAAGTGACTTCTGACTTTCTGACCACTAATGTTAAGTTGTACTGCAACAATATTTGCAAGGTTCAGCAGGCTTTTCATAGACCTTTTTCATATCTTTGTGTACAGAGTTGAAATAAAACAGATCTGTTGTATACACCTAAGGACTTGTGAGCAAATCCACGTACTTGAAACAAGTGGTCAGAACTGTCAAAAAATATATTTTTTACAATTTTATTGGTAGGAGAAAAAATGTCTTTTTACCTTAAAAAGGGTTTTCTATTGAGGGAAAAAAAAGAGAAAAATTAATTTCTAAAATTTAGAAGAAATAATACAAAAAATATTCCTTGGCTTTTATTATTTATACCAGTGAGCAAAAATTGGTACAGAGTCCGGAAGGATGATTATCTTCAAAATGAGACTCTATACCACAGTATATCTTCAAAATTAAGTTTTATTCAGAAGAAACTCCTTCCCCACCACACTGTGCTGGCTGGAGGAGGTCAGTCCTCGGAGGCAGGCTCCCTTCATCTTCGCAGTGTCCAGGCAAGAAGCCTTTTAGGAAAAGTGGTGATTTGGGCTTTGAGTAAAGGAGACGAGAGGCTGCGCGAGCTGAGGAGGGGCGAGCCCGCGACGGCTCCGTCTCTCTCCGACAGGCTGTGCCCGAGGACGCGGTCTGGCAGAGCCGCTCTCGTAAATTCTTCTGGAATTATTTGAATGCGCTTTCAGCAAGAGAGGAGGGAGAGCTCTATTGTCTGTGAGGCTGAGGCTCACACGCAGCACAGCCGGTTTGTTTATGGCTGGACTGAGACATCAAACGACCCAGGCGCTCCTGAGCACCTAGTTGCCAGTATTTCCTCACGTTGCATTGGAGGTGCGGCTTGATAAACGGAGTGCCCAAAGTTTTACATAACTTTCCGTGAATCGTTTTCCTGTTGCAGAAAGGATTTTATTTCCTTCCCCCGCGGCTCCCCTGAACAGAGCCTTGACGTTTCCCCTGGGGGAGTACTGTGCGTGGGTGTCTCTGTGGGAACGTGTGTACGTGGGGCGATGATGGTATCTTTATTTGTATGCTGTCATTCAGGTGTTGGCATCTGCGTTGCCAGCTCGCAGCGGTGAGGTTCCCTAGGATTAGCCCCTAAATCTTAATGAAGACCTCCTGTCTACGGAAAACCTCTTCCACAATGCTTTTCAGTGCTTTAGGCAGCCATACAACTTTCCTTTCCCATTCATAACTTGCAGTCTTATCCTTTTTTTTTTTCCTTTTTTTCTTTTTTTTTTTTTTTTTTTTTTGGCTGGCTCCAATCACCACATTCTCTCTCTGCTTAATTTCTGCTACAAAGTTCTCCAGTTCTTTTATCTGCGCAGCTGTTTTTAATGGGCTGTTCAGAGAAGGAACTGATAATGGGCACTTTGTGCTGTTTGGATTATCACTAGTTCTAAGGTTGGCAGCCAGCATTGGCAATATGCTCTTCTTTAGGCAGCATTTTTTTTTTTAGCTGGACAGCAACCCAGTGACACTAGGCAAAGCTGCAGCAGCCTGCGATCTACTCGCTCTGCTTCAGCTAGTACCCCAGTGGCTGCCACTATCAACTTGGGAACTGCTTTCCTTCTTTCTTTCTTAATTTTTTCCTTGGACTTGTCTTCAAGGGAAGCTAAGAGATTCATCAAGATGCATAACACAAGCACAGAAGGGAAGTATGAAGTATTTTTTGTGTGACAAGGCTGGTTAGTAGATGTGCACAGTAGAGGAGCATCTAAAAACGCTTTTGAAAATGCCCAGCCTTTCCCAAAATTACCCCTAAGCCTTGCCATTTGGAACAAAATATTTGGAAAAATGGAAATGGCTGGTTAGTGTGTGATCGGAGTCTGCGTGAAGTGGAAGGAGGGTTTGCATCCCACTATCGTTTCATGTAGCTTTCTCCAGTAATGGTTAAGGTGAGAAGCAGTTGAAAATACCCTGTCCATTTTTTTGGTATCCTCTCCTGACCTCTAGATAACGTGGATAACTGTACAGTTCTCTAAAGGAGAAAAGTAAGAATGTATGAATGAAAGAATATGAAGCAGACCTTTCTTAATTAACAATATTCTTCTCCCAGATGTTAATGTTAGGCACCAGCTCAAAACAAGAGCACGTGATGAGGAGTTCAGGCTTTTTTCAGCCCTGCGTGGATACTGTCATCATTTTAAGAACCACTATGCTCTTAAGGTCACGCCAGATGTTGAGTCGCTATTCAGTCTGCTTCGTGGCAACGTGAAATGGTTTATTCATCTCACTGAGTAGCTTGAAATACTAAATCCATTAATTTAGTTACATTAAAAAAAAAAAAAGCTTAGATACTAGTTTTGGAGCAGTTTCACGAGGTCAGCCACTATACAGTGTGTCTTCAGTTGCCAGTGATTTGTAAGAGCTGTTTCTTCTCTGGAGTGTGCACTCTTGTTCAAGTACCAAGGAATTTCACTCACACAGAGTCAGTATCTTTTTGGTTTCTGAAAGTCCACTACATCTTATCTAAGATGAAAACTTTTTCTGATTTCTACATGTATGTAGATTTCTCTAGTGCTTAGTAATTTTATTCTGATTTTTACTATTTTGGCAGTGGATTATATATGTACATCCAATAAGTCAACAGTTAGTCAAAGCTGCAGTTATAAGAAATATGTGGTATTACTTCCTAGCACTAAATACGGAGTTGCGAAATCTTCTTTTTAGTTTCTAAGAAAAAAAATACATTCTCTTGAAAAATAGAAAAAAAAAGATTCAATTTGTTAAAACAATTACTAAAATATATTCCCAAAAGGGAGAAACACAGTCAAATAACTGACTCAGCTGCTGGAGAAGTCATTGTTCTCTTTCGGAATTACCAAAAAATTGCAAAAATTTTTCAGGATTTTTTTGCTAACACTTCTTGAGAAGCTACCTTTTTCATGGGGAAATAGGGAAGTACAAAGTTGCAAGTACCTAAAGGAGATTAAATAAACCCAAAATAACACAAAAACAGTTGGGGGAAAAGAGAAAATCGTAATAAATCTGTTGTAATGTTTCCGTCTAGTACAGAGTCGTATTTGAGAGAACCTTGTTCTCAGCATGCCTGGCACATTGCTTTAACCGGAATCCACAAGAAAGTATGCCTGTTTTTCCAGAAGAACAAGGTCTCTGAACTCAGTGTAGTCTGACAGTCCTCAAAACCAGTGTGAAATTATTATGAACCCCAATTTGTCTGCATGGTTTTTTACATATGCAGGAAAAAACAATTTGGGAATATAACAGTAATATTTAGTATTTTCCTCACACTTTCTATCTCTTGAATAGTTTTGTACGTATTAATTGTCATGACACCTCTGTGAGTTAACTAACAGTGTTAGAGCGAACAGAATAATTCACAATGAATAATTTATTTGACGAAGTCAGTCCCTTGGTTTACTCTCAGAATATCCATCAGAATCTTACTACTGGTAAAACTTTAAGCATTTAAAGGTTAGTGGTTTGGTTTGGTTGTTTTCTTTTTTTTTTTTTTTTGCATTCTGGTGACATTTTATTAATTACAGTTACTTCTGTTCAACTTTAAGCTATTTCAGCTGTTTTCTGTGTGCTTGATGTATAAAATAAAACGTTAAAATAATGGTAAGATGGTAGGAGGATGATCAGGAGATGAGGACATCCTAGTCACAAATCACATTTTCCTTCTGCTCAGTCTCCACTACAGATTTCTCTGTGATGTGTTGGGTTCTCGGGCCAAGGCATTCTGGGTCTTGGGACCCACTTTTTTGCACCAGAGAGATGGGGCACTTTTCCCTCACTAGTTAAACTGCCTTTACTCTAAAATGAAAGAACATTAGCTTGAAGTCAAGTCAAATTTGTAAAGCCAACATGACAGATATGGTGGATGTCCAAAGCCCAAATATAATCTGGTAGGCAGGAAGAAGTTAACGTACCTAAAATCTTGCTGTTTATAGCTGCTACATGGCTGGAACGGGATATTCCCAACCTTGAAGAGCAAGGCATCAAATTCAACTGGTAAAAAATGCCCACATCTTATCCTTGAGGAAGAAAGAATTGAGAATAGGGAAGGAGGAATTGTATTGCTACAAGCATAGCATTGATACATTTAAGATTCTCATTGTTTTATTAACAAGGAAAACAGCAGGTTCCCAGATATTTCTTGAAACCGAGGGCCTGATGGAAGCCAATTGAAATCAGTGGGGAAAATGTTTCCAAATGCTTCAGTAGGACTCAGATCAGGTCTTCAAAGTAGGAATGAGTGGTAATCAAGAGTGACTTTACACGAAAGAACTACGGGAAACCTTAGGTATACTCACTCTAGTAGGATACAGTAAGAGAAAGTGACTATGATTACTGGATTTCTTAAGTTTAGAAATAAATTTCTGCTTTGATTTAAAAAAAAATGAACAAAAACTTACAAAACTTGAGGTGTTTATAACCCCTATTTTGTCATCTGAAGGAAAGTTTTCCACACCAACTCAAATCCAATGCATGTGTTGGTATTAATGACACTATATCCCATTGTCAGCTTCGGTAAACCGCCGTCGTTACCGACCTGATGTATGGGAAGTGTCATGCACGAGGCTGCACAAGGGCACACGCTATCCAGGACTTTTTAAAAAAAAAAAAAAAGAAAAAGAAAAAAAAAGTTATTTAACTTTTAGGAACACTAAAAACACAAACTGTGTCACATAAAATTAGAAATCAGTTCATAAAATTGTAATAACTGACCTGCACAATGTAGATTTCCTGAAATGTGCACTCATGTTGGCAGCAAGTAACAGCTAATGAAGGGAGTTTACAGAGCTGATTAACAAGGCCCTATGCTTTTTATTAGACTCATTTTGTTAATCCCTAAAATTAAGGAATTCCAGGTGTATGGAGCCAAGTATGCAAATGATTTCCTTCCGTCTAGCTGCTGATTTCATAAAAGCTCCTCCAAACAGTGAAATAAAACACAGCATGCAGAATGTGGAAAGCTTTACGGCGTATGAGAGAACAGACCGGCTTTACAGAGTTAAGCACAGCGCGCTGTAAACTCACCAGAGATACAAATTTGAACAAAGCTGTAAAATGAGTATAAATAAGTAAATTAAAGGGATGAAAAAAAAAAAAACAAAACGGAAGAAAAAAATGCTTTTGGTGTACTGGTTGGCTTACTAGCCTACAGTGTATGCAAATACTGAATTTTGGGCACACAGGCCTGGCACCGTTAAAGTTCGTGATAAAACTCCTCTGACTGAAACAAATATTCACCCTGGAGCTGCTCATTACTTACACCTCCTTTCATCTTGTCATGCAAAGTACTTTAGCATGCGAGGAGTCCCAGTAACTCTGAAAATTAACCCTCGCTTTTGAAATGCAGCAGGCTATAAAATACTCACTGCTCTGCTTCTCTGTGACATTATATAGACAGTTCATTTCCACGTTAAGTTTTAAAAGGTTGTAATTTCTGCAAGTCCAGTGTTATGTGTTTCGGGATGCTCTTTTTTCCGTATAGCCGTGGACTGGCACTGTCCATTCATCTGAGAATAGCTCTTATTTACCTCACGGGGCGCGTGGGGCTATAAAACCTACAGGAAAGGGAAGAATTTCCAGATTGGCCAGCTGTGGTTTACCTGGAGTTGGTGAAAAGCCATGAGGCCAAATCCTGGAAGTGTAAGGGTAAAGAAGGAGGGCGCTCAGGGGAGGTAACGTGCTGCCGTAGAAGCAGGATTTTTATACAAGACAAAGTCTTTGGAGTGAGAGATGAGACTGGCAGTGGCTTTGATGATGCGATGAGAAAGGTACTAATTCCACACAGATAACTCGGCTGTTGGTCTCTGCTGGAGCCCATGGTAACAGAAGGAAAAGCTCCTATATTGCTTTATCATGTATCTTCTATTCTGTTATTTTTCTTTACACACTTACCTTTAGGGTTTAGTCCTGGAAAGGCATCCGTACTCAGTTAAATGGGTGAAGTCAGTAAGAATATCCTGGAAACGTACTGTATACAGTGTCCTCCGGCTGCTGAGGGCATCCAGGCCATTGTCCACCTCCAGCATCGTACCTGCCAGTTAGACTGGCTGTGGATTTCCACAGAGTAGCTCTGGGAATGAACCTGTGGGCACAAACTCTCCCATCTTCCAACTTCATTTCCCTGATTAAATGACGTAGACCTTTCCTCTGTGTCCTGTCGGTTTAAATATTGCACATGGTGCTCTTGGATTGTTCATTTAATGAAAAAAAAAAGTCATCTTTCAAACAGTTTCTTTCAAAATCTCTCTTGGTCTAAGGACACTGCTGTTTTATGTAGTGGGCTGGAGGAAAAGAAACAAAAATTGCCTTGGTCTGTTGTGTAGTGTGTGTGATTGCGGTTGTATTCCAGCTTTGCTCCTAATATATTTCAAAATGATATTTCTCTAGTGAGACATTTTTTAAAAAAATAGTATTTACATTCCAGCCAGACTCACTCAACTTTTTTTAAAGGCGCTTAAAAAGAGGAAATAATTACATTTATGGGCATTTCACCAAAACCAAGTAAAATGGCAGTGAAGTAAATGACAGTTTGGGCAACTGTGCTCCTAACACACGTGTACTGCTCACGTGCTCTTATGTGCGACACCGATGGTTGCATCCTCATGAACTTGTGTGTTTATTTATGACAAGAAAAAATAACTGATAAAGAAAAAAGAGTTGATAAAGGTAAATATTAAAAAGCTGTTTCAGTTACTTCACTTTAAAATTTGTTGTATGTTTGTTGATAGAGCAGACATCCGTAAACTGTGTGCTGAGCTTTAAAGGTACTCACCTGGGTGCTGGAAATTAAAAAAAAAACGAACAACCCAATCTCAAAATCCTAGAGTTAACCACAAGTCCAGTTTGTTGAATGTTCAGATATGAGTCCAGCTTTGAGTCAAATAGAAAATATTGTAGTGAATCTTACGCAATTAGATGAAGTGCTGTTTTCCCAACCTGTTCTTCAATAGCACTTGTGTGCTGCTACTACAAGTCTTGTTAAGGAGGCTCTGGAGCAAGGAGTTTGGGTAGAAGCTGGAAGTGTGGGATGTGGTTATTATTACGGATTTTGTCGGGGAAGAGTAGCTGTCAGGACTGGGATTGGCAGCGGGCGAGCGTGCCACGTTAGTACGCAGGGCACCGGTTCCCAGTCAGTGTTGCACAGGACTTGCCGATGGTTTTTTTTTGTCCCCCAGGAAAGATATAGGAGGACGCGATGAGAGGCAGTTGTGAAGGAGCATTCGTTGACAAAGGTCAAACGCAATTGTTTGCCATCTGCCCTTTGCCGAGCGGGTTGTATTTAATCTCAGCCATCATCTTTAGCAAGCTGTACCAGAGACCTGTATGACATGCTGTGATGAGGGTATCTTTAGAGACACCTCTGACATGCTAGGATACCCTTTCAGGCTGCAAATAAAACATTCAGAGTAAAAATCACACATAGGAAAAAAGCTTCCATTAAATGAAATCAGTAAGTTTCTTATTCAGCCCGTCATAAATACAAAAGTAATAACAGATTTCAATGTTCACCATAAATTTGTTGCGAAACCGGTATAAAGAAAACCTTTTACAGCTGCAAGAAGTACGTCACTCATCCAACCTGGTGCTAACAAGAGTAAATACAGCTCAGAATTGTATTATCCAATGCGCAAAACAAAGAATTCTTTCATAAACTCACCTAATTAGTCCAACTAATGTACACGTTCAACGTCTAGGCATTAGCCAGATATACATGTACTGTTATGCTCTAAGAATTTTGCAGAATTACAGGATTTTTTTTTTTTAAGGGAAACTAAACACGAGACTTGGATACTTACCATTGACATTTTGTTTTTATTTTGAAAAGACTGACACCAAAAGCTTGATCCTTTGGTCATTTACATGCTTGATTACTGTTGATTTTACGCGAAGCCAACGGACATATTGATGGGAGCATACAGGGTACCAGAAGCTGGTAGCTCCAGTTCCAGTTAAGATATGTTTATCTTTGTGCGACCAAATGCAATGAATTGTTCAAACAGATAACGCCATTGCAACTCAGGACACCGAAACCTTCAGTCAGACCAATATCTAATGAGAAATCTGTGAATAGCGCTTCTGCTAATGGAGTCACGATAACTATGTGGATAGGTGCTTTTCTATCCCGCTGTGAAGCTCAATAAGCATCTTCTGTTGCAGAAGCTCCTGGAACCCAGCTAGAGCCTTGATAACAAAGTGTAGGTCCAAACTTTGCCAAGAGCCATGATTGTTTGCGATCTCAGAAGTGCTCAGGTTGTGATCTAGGTCCGTTCCTGCTCAGAATCAGTCTCCTCTTTTGCTCCATCCAGAGGGCAGCAAGGCACCAAGAGACCAATTTTAACCTCCTCCCAGTGTGACACTGACATTGTTAGTGCCCGTTTCTCATAGGCATGATTTTAGGATGGTTTCCAAAGAGGTGCTTTACTGACAGCATCCTCTTTATCTGTGGTTGTATGCTGGTTTCATGACTCACCAGGTTTTCGTTGGCAGAGTCAGCGTGTACTAGCTGTCTTCACAAAACTCTGGGGTAAGAAGGGGCTATTTGTGATCAAAGCTGACGTTACAGATTTCCTTTCCAGAATGCAATTTCACCTAAAAACAGATCAAAGAAGTTTTTCTTCATAACAATGTTTAGAGGGCAGCAACTTTGCATTCATCTTGGATTTCACCTTTCTGCATAAATCTCTGGGTAGATTAAGCTGCTGCAGCTCTCTTGAGACAAATACATCCCCAGGTGCATGGTCTCAGCACCACTTTTCATCTCTCTCTAAGGCAGAATTAGAGGCGAAAGCCAGTCTCCTGCCTGGTTACTAGAGTTACGTACTTACTTATGTCCTACAAAGCCACAGTTACTGGTTGTGGCCACCTCTCCCTGCACTTTATGAGACACGCCACCGAAATGCTGCTCCTAAACCCTCTGCCTGACTCTTCTCCGATTGTACAGTCTGCCAGCTCGAGTCCATGGAGATGAGGAAGATTTTGTAAAGTCAAGCTGTTTATTTAATATGTGAATATAGATTTAGCATCTTATTCTTGAAGATTTGGAAGCAAATTATTATGGAACCGCTCTTCCTAATATCTTTTGTGCAGCTTGATGCTTTATTATGATCAATATAACATATGAAAATCTTGTAGAGCCTAGACTCAAGGGGATTATAGCATCTTATAAGTTATAAAAACCTCACTGTATTTCTAACTCCAAATAAGATTGTAGTCCTAGAGTCAGAGAGTAACAGTTCATGGTAGGATGCATAATGGATAAATAATCTAACAAAGGGTAATTTTACATGCACAGCAAATGATAGTCAACATTCACAATAAACTAGCAATATAATGTAATAATAATATCATTTCAGGAAAGTTAACACAAATATGTGGAAGTATAAAGCAAATCTGCTGGCTCTAAGAATGTTCCAGGCGCAGACTTTGGTCTCCTTTCATGTTATAATTTTCTGGTTTTGCTTTCTCTGGAAATAGGCTAAAGCGCATATTCCATCAAACTCACTGCACTAAATCTGCTACATGGTTTATCTTGAGCTTTAACTTCAAAGTGCTTTTACCTATTAAGAAACTGATTGTTCTTCTGTAATTGAAAGAGGAAGAAACTAGTTTCAGAGTATGAAGATAACAGACCTGTTTTACTATAACATGACATGCATGTTATAATTTATATGCGTTGGCTCAGGTTCTCCTTCTGCTTACCTGGTCTGGTGCACTTTCCTCATATGAATGTGACCTTCAGATGGTGGAGAAATCCCTCTTAGGAGGAGGACAAACTTGCATTACTGCTGAAGGAAAAGAATCCGTAGATAGGGTGACGTGATTCAGAGGTTAAACTCAGTTTCTGCCTTTCATGTGGCAGAAGACACTCAACCATAACTCTTGCAGTTCATGAGGATGCTGGAAATTATCTCAACAGGCGTTGAGAAGAGAAGAAAGGCAAGGTGAAATGCAGCAAACAGTTTATTTCATCTAACTAAAAATTTAACTTATGCTCTATTTGCTTTTTCTCAGGTTTATTGTGTTGCCTGAATGGGTAGGAAATAATATTTCAGGCCTTTTAGAACAACTGGTTGCCTGTGAATCTTGCAAGCTGTGAACCCGGAGCTGTTGCATTGCAGCCTGTTTCAGCATTGCGTTGTCGTTGGCAAAACGCAACTGCAGACACAGCACGTAGGCGGTAGAGAACCTTTGGGGTGTCAAAAGGAGTTCCTATTTTAAGAACAGGGAGCAGGTTGTTTTTCTGTTAGGAAAGAGCTTTATGCCCTCAAAACAGCTCTCGTTACAATAGCTTTGATTGACTGTGAGCCTCTTTCGTTATTTTTTCTCTAGTTCTCCTACAGGCAAAGATCAATTGATGTCACACCTACCTGTTTAAAAGTCATGAGAAAATCTCTGCTGATTGCAGCCCGAATTACAGCCTGCCGCAGACCGCCTTGTATTCAGGAGCAGTGGTTAGGCAGAACCACGGCGTTAATTCTAGCGCAAGCTGAACTCCAGCTTCTCAAAACACTTTGTACAGTAACTAAGGAAGAAACGTGAAAAGCGTGGGATTTGCAAAAATAGTCCGATCAGCCTAGAAATACAAATGTCTGCTCTGCAGGGTCAAAAAAAAGTGGCTATCAATAATCATGGTGTAGTAATATTTAAAATAGTAATATTTCCTTCTTTTTAATAAGGATGAAATCTTTGTCAGACATTGTTTTGGTAGGTGCTAGCTGCTTAGTAATGCCAAACTGTAGCATTTTGTGTCAGAGGACAAAAACTCCCAGAGTGAGTATTAATTGCCAGTGATGTTTAGGTGACCTGAAGTTTAACGGCTTTAGCACTAGCTCTGTAAATTAAGGAAAAACAAAACAAGAAATACCTCAGACCATGTGTTAGCTGCAAAATCAGCACAACTGTGGTTCTTTCAGCAGGTTTTTTTAAGTTGTTAAAGTTATTTGTGCACTGAGCTTTAATTCTCATGCAAAAGAACGGCACAAGCCATTCCACGTAGAAAGAAAATGAAGTTGATGATGTAAAATCTGTTCCTGTGGTGCAGCTCCCGGCACCAGTGACAGTGCAGGTAGACTAAGAAAACCCAAAGCGACATTGCGGTGTAAATATGGAGCTATTGTCTGCCTTCCTCGTACATAACTGATTTTAAAAATGTGTTGAACAACTCAGAGATTATCTCCTCGTGTTGAAACTCATCATAAAGTCAAGTGGCAGGAGGTCATCCAAAATGACGTTTTCTAGTAAAGTACGCAGATAGCACAGCATTAACTATTGGGAAATAGGAAATAAGTTTAGAAAAAGAAGATTCTCTAGAACAGGAAGAAAAAAACCGCTATTATGTAGCATTATAACAGCAATTGAAGGCTTCATCCTGAGATGTTGCATGTCCACTTGACCAGGGTCAGGCCCAATGGTGCTTCCCCACCTGTTAAAAGTCTGGTGTTGCACCGCAGAGAAGCACTGGATCAAATCTATGGAATCGTGGCAGTTGTTGAGCAGAAATGCCTTTCAAGGCATTTTGGGTCATTTGGTGGCCATAATATGCTGTGCTTTGCTAGGCAGATTTTATGGACTATTAAATGAAAATCGGAACCATGTCTCCCCGTCAAAGAATTTGCTCTGCTGCCTCTGGGGTACCACACAGAAGCTTTTCTCCTTGCCTGTGAGACATCAGGAGTGCAACAGGTGTGTGGAGAGGCAGCTCTGGATATTAGCAGATATCTGGAGAAAAAAAAAAAAGATTTTTTTTTTAAATTATGTACAGCTTCAAAGGTTTTGTCTTGTTCTTTTTCTCACCAGGAATCTGATGTGCTGTATGTAACTACTGAAGTTATTGGCATGTGTTCTAGGTTACAGAAAGTCTCGGTTGAGGTTATGAAAATTATTTTAGTACCTACCGTATACGTGTGTGTGACTGTTCTAATTAGATGGATGTTAAATTATATTTCAAATTTAGCCGGTTAATACGAAAACTGTTATTAAGGAATGTTCTGTCGTGTTCTAAATGAATGATTGAGTGTGTCATTAATTTATTTTATGGCAGGAACGTGACTAGGGGAAGGAATTCTAGGTGACTGTTTGGATAGTAAGTACAGAGATTTAAGATTTGATTGACAATCAAAATTTCTGTTAAGCAGAAAGAACTGAAGAAAGAGTCTAATCACTGACAGAGAAAATCCATTCGCTTCAACATATTAAACAAATGTTTCTTTGTTATAAAAAGGAACATTTTGTTGATTTCTAAAGTATTCAAAATAACAGTTTTAGAGAATCTAATGGTTTTTCATATTTATGCATCGTGAAATTGATTGTTCTGAATGCCTTGAAAATTTAATCATATGAGTAACTATACACACACAGTTAGCTCTATTAATTTTGGAGAATTACATACATGCACAGAGTTATAATTTTCTTCTATTATGAAAGGTTACCCCATATTGTGCAGCTGGAGCCTGTCAGACTCTGCCCGTTCATGCAAAGACCACGTAAGGCAGTTAAGAGGCTTGGTCTGCAGCGTGGGAAGGCTTTTCCCAAAGCCTGCTTGCCTGAGTTTTGCTGGAGGTTCACCATTGGTTGCAGTTTGAGGCCACAGAACAACCTTCCTCTGACTGCCGACACCTAAGAGCTAACGTTTTTCCCCGAGCAGTCTTGTGCATTTGTATCACCGCTGTCCCTCTGTGGGGGACCCGCCCTGGGGGCTCATCTTTGCTCTGAAGGACCCGAGAAAGCATTTTGGTGGTTGCTCGTATGACCTCCTGTGATAATTTCCTCTTGACTATTTGGTGCTCCTGTCTGAAGTGAGCTATGTTTCTGCTCTTCCTACAGCTTCGTTAACCACAATCTAAGACTTTCCTTTCATAATTTTCGTAGCAACCTGATCTGGTTGGAGATGTCCCTGCTCCTTGCAGGGGGCTTGGACGGGATGACCTTTAAAGTTCCGTTCCAAGCCAAACCATTCTGTGATTCCATGATAATTAACAAAAAGTTATCTTCTGTTATCGTGGAGTCATACTGTATTCCCAACTACAGCGGTCCTGCACCCTCAGAATACGCTCGCCCTCACAGTGACAATGTATTGCTATCATCCAGATAGATCAAATGGCATTTAAACAGCAAAATCTTGTCATAATTGTAACTTTTAGTTCAAAGAATCATGTTACCTTTGGTTGAAAACTGAAATACTAGCCACGTTTTCCTCCGGAAGTGTAACAAATTCCAACAAGTACTATCTGGCAACAGCAAGACCACATAAAAAGCTAAAAATCTGATTACCAAGTCAAACCGTTTATTTTTGATGCCTGAGTATTTCTGGGATTACAGACAAGAATTAAATGCATTCAAAGTCTGCCACATCATTCTGACTCTGCAGGTTGCTGTACTTAGAAAACTTTTATTTTATTCCTTGTGTGTCCAGCATTGATTTTAATTTCATTTTCCTGGTGGAGTACTGTTCCAACTCAGCAATTGTGATGTCCTAGTGGTTAATGAGGCTTATGAGGGAGAAGGAAAAATAATAATAATAAAAAAAAAATAAAACCAAAACCCAAATGCTTTAGCACTTCTCTGTTAGGATTTAATATCTTTGACTAACTCTACTCTGCAACTCTGATTAATTTAGGAATGACTCCTCTGCAGACTATGAAGTATTTCTGATTCAAACCCGTATGAGGGAGAGCAGAACTGCATCTCTTATTTTGGTGAAAGCCAAGAACGAAAGCTTTGTAAATTCTTAAAACCGTTTTAAAGTTGACGATAATAGAGGTTCTAAAGGCCGTCTTCTAGCAGAGGTTTCTTTAGGATGTGTCAAAAAAAGCCAAGAGCTGGAAATAAGCTAAGTCAGTAGGTAAGGTCCAAGCACGCGCGTTAGCGATGACTGTTGTGACACGCGGCTGCACTGGTCGCTGTGTGGAAGCTGTGAGTTAGGAGCAGAATCTTTGTTCAGCACATTTAAGTGTATTGTACTTTTCCAGCAGTGTAATGAACCGAGTGAAATCTGCCTTGTGCCAGGGGTCAGCACCACTTAGTCACCCCTTAATTCCCACTTAAGCCTTCAAAGCAGCGCTTAGGTGATCCCCAGTCCTTGTGCTAACACGCCGCCCATGGGTAAACCCCCTGCCCGCTGCAGGAGCTCCAGGGGCTTGTTACAGCGGGTCTTACTCTGCCAAAAGAGTCTGGAAATCTGTCCCAGAGCCTGGCAGTCACACCTGAGCTTGCTTTCCAGCTGCAGAAAAACAGCGGTTCTGGAGTAACGCAAGCTGTGGTGCTGAGCAGGGCGAAGGGGACTTTTCTTACTCTCCACTTGGGTTCTGCCATCTGGCCACCGCTCAGAAGACACACTAGTGTGTATTTAAATGTTCCCTGCTGCACTGATGGCTTTGTTATGGTCAAACCGTAACCTGTTAGTGCTTGTGAAATCTTGTCAGTGAAGAGTGGGAAAAGGAGCTGGAGGGATCTGCAGCTGGGCTTGGAAGGCCCTTACGTACATTGGTGTTTCAAAGTGCTCACCTGTTACGAAGTTGTCATAATGAAGCCCTCCAGAGAAGGTTCTTTAGATGCTGCTCAGCTGCCATCAACAATATTCCAACAAATGTAATCATGTTTCTCTAGGACTGTTACAACATAATTACGCATCTGGCATAAACTGCATTATATTTGCACAATATTGAGAGATGCGTCAGTGTGTTGAGATTTTGAACTTAATTTGAGTACGTTTCTCTTTGAAAAGTTCCATATCAGTGTGAGTAAATTCAGAGCCTTCTCCTCGTCCATCATTACCAGTTCACCAGCGCTGCTCATCAGGGCAGGTACACTTTCTTCGTCCTTGCTTTCCTCGCTGACATAGCTGTAGAAGCCCTTCTTATTATTTCTCGTGTCCCTCGCCAAGCTCAGCTCCAGCTGCGCCTTGGCCTTCTCGAATACGTACTGTATATACAGATTATTCTAAACTAGTTCCTGGTGGTTTCAGAAGCATCCTGAACCAACCCACGATATTTGCCAGACATAACTGATTTGAAGTTATGATAACTGATTTAAAGCTATGCTTTGTAGCATGCAAGACTTAATTCTGTTTGGCTGATGAGTATCTTGAATTTATCTTGATCATGAAGACGATTGCTAAATTTACCCAAAACTTTCGTTGGCCAGTGCTAGTTCGCCTGATCAGAGAGTGAAATAATGTTCCCTGGTACCAGAGTGTGTTCCGTAGCAGTAATTTCCTCCCCTGACATTGAATAATAATACTGCCTGATGTGTTTAGGTTCTAGACAGAGAAAAAAAAATTACCATAATCCATACTTTTTGCTCTCAACTTCATATTTAAAGTCATCTTGTTGAACTGGTAGGATAGTAAAGTAAACAAGGGTTCAATGGTAACTCCAGCCATCAGAGTATCTAAACACCTGAGCAGATGATGGATTAATTGAACACTGCATAAAACAGTGAACATTGTCTTCTGCTAATCATTCACTGATTCACCTTGAGGGTAGGATAAGTGGTGGATTAACCTAAACTTCATTTGCTCCTTTTAGACCCCATACTTGGAAGAGCCTTGCTGTGTTCGCTCGGTGTTTTACTCACTGGCTGCCCCGACTGACATCTCATCCTTTCATGGGGCACGACAGCTTTTCAGGACTTATCAAAGTATCTGCTGTGTTACGTAGACCTCTATACGCCGGAGGTGTTAACATGTCTAATTATTTTGTGATAGTAAACTCGCTTTATAGTTTGCCCTTTGATGTCAGACTTCTTAAAATGAGCAAAATTACGTATTACTAGCTGAAGTTTGGGAGTATTTGCAAAATCTTTGTGGTGATGCATTGTCTCAGCTGATAGAGAAGGTACAACATCAGGATGTTTGACGGTAGTTTCCGTGATCCTGTTGGGCAGAGTTAGCAGGGTGCCACAGCCGGCTGTCTTGTCTCAGCTTACAAAACAGTGACTTAATTTTGTCATTTGCTGTAGTAGCCAAAGCAAATAAATATTGGTCATGCTGTGAAACATTAGGGTTTAAAGCCACTGAAACTTACCTCAGCAAGTTCCAGAAGGTGTATCTACCAATTTCCATGGAATATAGGTACTGCCAGGGGTAAAGCTGTGGGGATTTCCCTCACTGGAGATCCGTAGCGTGTGCTGGATGTGCAGGAGGTCCCGCAGCCTGTCTGAGCTCCTAGGAGAAGCGAGTTGGGCATCTCTGAGAGAATTTGTGAGTGTCTTTGGGTAAACAAAGGACTCAAGTGACATCGCTGTGTATCTTACCTGATACATATTTGAAGGTACCATTTTAAGGAGGTTTGCCTTCATTGCCAAAGAGTGGTCAATAAATAAAACCACGTTATACTGTATCATTCAAACAATAATTAACTGCTGTGTGTTCTCTAAGCACGTAGGATCAGTTAACTAGCTTATGCTTTTGCTAGAAATCTCAGTTGATCACTGATTTTATGAAAAAAATAACCCATGGCTGAACCTTTTTCTTTTGAAAGTTATAAATTAAAACCGGTGGACCCTGTTAAGTGCAGCTTCACAAATTAGTATGAAATATAGTGCTTTTTCATAAGGTTTGAGAACCAGATTTAAAAGCATATTGGTGTTTGTGCACAGCAGGCAATAATGATCCATTATCCTGCAAGCAGAGGAGCTAGCAGCAACACATAAATAAGAAGCAATTGGACCATCTGCTTTGATTTCTGTAGCATCCCCAGAGGATGTGAGCCAGGAGCTGACACTTCTCTCCATCTGCCCTTACATTATCAATTACAGTTAAATTATGCTGCATGCTACAAGGCTGGCAGATATGGATTGTAGACTGTGGCACCTGAAAAATATAGAAGAAAATACATATGTTGCAAGCCAGCTGTTTATTTACAAGTTCTTGACATTTTTCCTCACTTTCTTTGATGCCTTTTTCTAAAGCTTCTAAGAGACAGTGTGAAATAGAGAAGAAATTAGACATAACAGTATAGCACCAGGCACGAAATATCCCAGTTCTCTGCTTTACGGCTGGATTCTGATGGAGCACAAGGCATCAGGTAGAACAGATTTTAAAATTTTGGAAAAATAAGTTCTGCGTGCACCTGGGCCAGCTGCCTCAGCCAGTGTTTATAAAGCCGGTTCGAGCAGGCGGGGCGCCGCACCCTGTACGTTTTCTGTAGCTTAGAAATCACGTGTAAAACTGTAACTTTTATGAAATGGTAAGTGTTTATGAAAGCTCTGGGAGCGGTAGAAGCTGGAATTGAGGGCCGCAGTTGCCGTGCGCCGCGAGCGAGCGCTCTGTGGAACTGTCTTACCGCAGCCCATAGGAATGCTACTCCCTTTCGGCCGGGGATAATTTTGTTGTAAGTTCATTCAATTTTCGACCTGTTTGATGGATGGTTGCCAGTCGTGTTGAATTGCGTTTTGGTTTTGTGGTACGGTCTCCTGGCCATCAGAGCTGACATATGAACACTACTTAACAACTTTCCTTTTGCCCTCGCTGCAATTGGAAGCCTGGCGCATTCATCAAGTTCACCAAGGGATGCTCCAAGGCAAAAACACTCCAAACTTTGAGCATCGTGCCTTTCTCGTAGTTTCTACCACTACTCCTTGCATTTTCAGTATCATTAGCGCTCTCATTAGACAAAGCCTTTAGCAAGTTCTACGAAATCATAGAATTGATCGCATATGTTTTAATAGCCTCTTGCCAATGCTGTCTGATCGGTGCAGGCTATTAGAATACTGCACAAGACTGAAGTTAACAGGAGAAAAAAAAAGAAAAAAGACTCTGAAAAGACCAGAAAGAAAAGCTTGAGCAGAAAGTAGCAAATAGCATGCAGGAAAGAGGAGCTGAAGAAAAAAGGGATTTATCTGCATTACGACTACCTGTTATAGTAAGCAATTTAAAACAGCTTTCTCTTCCTGAAATCTGAGCCAGAGGACTGTCGTGGGTGAGCTTTGGGAGTTCCAGCAAGGAAAGATGGGCTATATTGCTTATATACGGGCTACGTTACCATATTCTTACAGTGACATATATTTTACTGATTTTGCCTCTGCACTAGCAGGAGTGCTCTCTGAGCAGAGAGCATTGCAGGCTCTGCCTCCTGTCTCCTACTCTACAGGGCTTTCTGGAGACCTTTCTACCCTCTCTGAAGCGAAGGGTTTTTATTACCTTTGGTCTAGAAAGCAAAATATTTTGTTCTCTGGTTCTCTACCCTGAGTTCTCAGAGGACTATCCCTTCCTTTCTTCATTGTTGCTTGCAGTTATGGGTTTCTGTACTTGGCTTGTTATACTATGGCTTCTTCGCCCTGAATTTGCCTTTCGGGGGTTACGTTGACAAACCCACTTTTCCGCGGGGGGGAAATGTGGTTCTTACTGGCTTCACACCTGTTCCTGTCCACACGTGTTAAAATGGTAATGTTAGTTTCTGTTGCAAAGTCATGTGAGGGATATGAGAAGCATCCTTGGATAACAAAGGGTAGGGCTCCCAAGGTACGTGCAAAGTTGCCTTATTTCCTCATTGAAGTGGAACTTGTCGATACGTTTGTAACAGGACATGTTGGTGTCTGTCCTGAGCCTGCCTGCTCTAGCGGTGTTGTTATCCTTGGCATGGACACGTAGGAAATTCCCTCTTTATCAGCCGACGGTTACTGGATATGCCC
This sequence comes from Chlamydotis macqueenii, assembly GCF_036417535.1. Lineage (NCBI taxonomy): Eukaryota > Metazoa > Chordata > Aves > Otidiformes > Otididae > Chlamydotis > Chlamydotis macqueenii. The sequence goes on from NC_141568.1 coordinate 19,603,213, forward strand.
TTGGAGAGGGCGGGTCTTCCTTCCGGTATTGGTCACAAAGCGCAGAGTAAGGCAGCAAACGCTGGGTCCGTTAGCACAGTTATCGTAAGAGCTTTAAAATTCTTGTGAATCGAGACTCTCCCAACTCTCAGGACTTTATTCTGTGTGTTTATGCTAATTTTACGTTAACCTGAGACATTCTGTGTGCTTGTCTGCATCTGAACACTTGTTCATGCAGGCCTGCGTAGAAGGCTAGATTGTGTTATTCGCAAGTGACCGAGATAACTTGGACGTGAGGTTGTTAAAGATACGTGTTTTGAAAACATCGACCTACAGGACATGTCCAAATAATATAAATTCGTGGAAAAGTTTTGATTTTAAATGAAAATGTCTTAAAATTAATTGAGATTGTCTCAGGTTCCAGACTTACACTGTTGCCATTGGACGATCCTTTCTTTGCTGCCTTGTTGCTGTGAAAGCTCAATGTTTGTAGGGGAGGGAGGAAATCAGGACCTCTCTTAGTGCCGTGACTGAATTCTATAACTAACAGCTTGTTGGAGCACCTTTGTAGCAAAATGACCTTAAAATGCTGAATTTTTCCAGTAGAACAATCTTAAGAGTAAGGAACCTGTAAAATAGAATGGAGCAGCATGCTGGATATAGCTAACAGTAAGCCATCAATAAGAATATTTGTGAAATCACCAAGAAAAATTTTACTTTCTTAGTCTTCACTTTAAAATAAAATAGTCTTTTCCTAGCAGTTCTATGAAGCAGGCTTTCAATTTGCATGTTTATGTACAGCAGATAACTATGTGAAAAACATTAGTTTTCTAGTTTACATCTGTGGTCCATAAAACTAGAGTTACTAGCTCCATGTGTAATTATTTCTATGAAATTATTATAATAGCTTGGAACAAGGATTTACATTACTCTGGTAAAATAACTAACAGTTATGTATATTATATTTCATTTTTCAGCAGCAACATTTGTGTCTTGAAAGATTGTCCCTCAGAACTTGTATATCTTTTGGACAAGGGGGCAATAAAGGAATGTGCATATTGTTTACACTTGCATTATGAAGAAGAGGGCAAGTTATGAATCTGTAATTTAGCTAAAAACTCACGGAAGGCAAAAGAATGAATTTGCCGTGTTTTTAAAGAGCTTTTGTTGAGATGCTTGGTTCAGGTTGATAATCAGGTAATTTTAAAATAGGTGTTTTGTCTAAGTAACAATTGGAAGATGGTTTTAAGTCCATAAAGGTGGAACTTAAAAGAGTCAAAACTGACAAATGTCAATATAAAAATATTCAGTGGTTGGTTACAATTAAATAATTGAATTTCTGGCAACGTGGGGACCTAACTAGCTAGCAGAGAGAGAGTCAGGCTCCCCACGGACACCAGACCCCTTGGCAGACCACCTGGGTGGGATGTCTCGGTCCAAAGGTGTGGAGGGTGGTACCGACGTGTGACTTGGAGTTGGAGCTCATAGACTGTTGGCCTTCCTACATTCATCGGGTGCTTTTAGGGTCCCAGTTAGTTACAAACTTGGTGTAGAGCTGTAGAACCCTTTCCCAGGCAACTCTGAAATGTTTTTGGTTTTTAACCGGAATGTCACAAAATGTCAAATTCTCACATCCTCCATAAAGTAGAAATAACTTTGTCTGCCTATCTCGACTGAAGGAGTAAAGAGTTTGTTTTCACTTTAGCTTACCATCTTCCTCATTTTTTAAAAAATACAAACAAATTAATTCAAAGAATACATACGTTTCTAAGAGCTTTTGATCCAGCAAATGGCAGAAGTGGTAGATATTGTCAGTTTCTCTCTATCCAAACCTGTGTCTCTAGAAAAGGCTGTATACAACCATTTAAAGACGCTAATAAATAATTTTCTTTTAGTTAGACAGGTGTCCAGTGCATTTTCAGAGTAAGAGTAGAACTGAAAGGTACAGCTTCAAAATCAGTGCTCACTGCATTAATAATGTCTTTTATATTTCATTTACTCTGAACTCTGAATTCTCTCTCATGTCCATAGGCTATCTTTTTTAAAAGTCTGCTGATTAAGTAAATAATTTGGTAGCATGTGAAAATCCTTGTATTTAATTTAATGGGATGGGAGGCTGCATCTCCCCCTTAAAGTCTAATTAACATGGAGACTATCTCCTCTGATGAGTTCATAAGCTGTTCAGAGACAACTGGGATGTAGCAACTTTGCAAGACACTGTTTAAAGATCTCTGACATCTGAGAAAGCCACAAAATCCAATAATCCTACTTTCAGAACTCCAGGGTGTCCTCTGAGATCAATCTCATATCTAAACATCACATAAAGGGAGTGCATTGCGTTATAGACTGGTTTCTATCGAACACCAAGTAAGCAGCAGCATTAGACGTTCTTGAAGAAGAGCTTTTATCAGGAGAATAGAAAAGGTTGTCAAATTCTGAAAATTTTACCCGTGATTAAAGCGGTACCATGAAAATTGTTCCATTTTTAACAAAGGTCAGCTTATCCTCCATAGAGCTCTCTTGAAAGAATCCAGCAAATTATTCATGGGGAATAAAGTTGAGCAGCTTTCATGTTTATCTGTGCGCGTGAACAGAGTGGGCATTCTCTCATCTCCAGTCATGGTGCTGTTATGTCAGATAGCCTTTCAGATAGTCTTGGGTTCTGGTTTCAGCTCTGCTTTTGGTCCACATACATTTAGTTAAAATTTCAAGGCAGGTTGAAATACGGTGAAACTGTCTGAAACAAGGTTATGTAAGGATTCGTAACGGATCAGTGTTCTCGTTATCCTCATCTCTGCATTTCCATACGTGCTCAGGCCACTCAGTCTGCCGTGCTGATATTTCACAGCGTATTTTTCATAGCGCTGTAAGTGGATCTGAGCATTAAAGACCTTTATACTTGCTCTGCAACAAAAACAGAGCTAAAAAGGACCTGGTGCTGTAAGTTTAACTTGGGCTGTTTAAGCCAATCTAGCAGCCATGGTGTGGAGTTATTCCAGAATACCTCAGGGGAACGCACTTCAGGAGCGTGTTTTGCTTTGCTCCCAACAGGAAAAGTTCTCACGCTGTCAGTCACGGCGTAATAGGGCACTGGAACTCAGCTGTGTGTTCGAACCCGTACCCCTGTGTACCTGTTTGAGAGGAAAATCAAATCAAATTTTCTGAATTTGTTAATTCATAGGAAATTGTAAAGATGTTAATCTGAATATTCAGTGAAAATTTCTAACATCTAGCTTAATTCCACGTTTGAGTGGTGACAAAATCAGTTTGATTTTTTGGGGGGTTTTCCTTTGTTTTTAAATGGTGTGATTAATATGATTTTGTTGCTTTTCTTTCTTTTGTTTTCAAACACATTTCTCTGACTTAAGGCCACATAGTAATTTTGGGAAAATTTCTTTTGCACTTTGAGTTATTGTGTTGACTGCACAGAGCATTCACAGATTAAAACACGTAGTTATACACAGCTAACGAAGGGTTGTAATAGAACTTTTGCATCTTGGCCTTTCAGGTAGTCTTACAATGTTTAATATAAAGCTTTAATTCTTAAATGGAAGGTCCAGATGCAGACATAACCTGAGTAATAACGCATTCCTGTGTCTGTATGATCCAACGCCGTGACTGTTTAAACAAACTAATATCCCTGTGCACGTTAATAGTGGAAGCAGTGGTCCTCAAATACCGCAACACCACAGACACATCGCTGGTGGTGTTCAATCAGTTGTGGTTTTCCAGTATGCAATGTTCTTGAATCTTAACCTCTGGATTTCTAATATTTATCTCTAAGAAATAAGAGGAGTTTGGAAACTGCATAAACTGAGGCATTTTGCCTCAAACTTTTAAACTCATCCCACGTTGGACTCCTCCTTGCGTTCTAGTGCCTGTTTGTTCTCACCGAGAAACATCAGTGTTGAGAGACGCAATATTTATGAGCAAAAGGAAAGTAGTAGTAATAGATGCAGTAAATTAAGCAGAATTATTTTGTGTAGAGCTAAGAATGGATTGCATTGTGTACGAACTGTGCCAGACCTCAGAAAATACCTGTTTAATGTCTCCTCTGGGAAATATGATAAGTTGATGTAAATAATGACTTCAGAAAAATCAGGGTAAATAAGATTTGTTTTCGTAAGCTGGCAGTTAGGAGATGATAGCACTTTCTAATACCAGTGTAATTCTGCTAGAACGTGGAGAAGGGGACACAAATGTACCCTGCATTAAAACCTGTCCAGAAGTAACGTGCCAGTAGCACAAAACATCTGATCAGCTGCTCCAGGTTGGCCTTTGTCTTGTAAATATCATACATAGATGTCTATTCTGTATTTCCTGCAACTGCTAAAAAATTCTCAGTTTTTAATATCTTTAATATCGCTGATATGCACATGTTTATCTACCTGGACAAACCTGGTGCTGGGGCTTGGAGTTCTGAAACGCAAATGCAACGTTTGTACTGTTGCAGTAGAACATTTGCCAAGAAGTACAGCTACAGGTTGTGGGGGGCAATTTTGTGGTGTCTGTTTTGGAAAACCTAACTGTGACATCGCCTTTGGCTTGCGGAGGAGTCAATAGAATCATGTTTCAAGACATTTTAAAATTCTCTTTTAAGTCATTGTAATGGTTTACATGTATGTTCCATTTTCTACTTTATTCTTTGACTTGAGTCAATAGCTATCCAATGTAAGTGCAGTTCATTTATAAATAAATTGATATTCTGTCCCTCATTACCTATATTTCTAATGCATTCTGATACATTAGTAAATAGACTTGTCTGATTAATCATTAGCACATGAAAGGAATTAGCTGCCTGCTGCCAAATGGAACTATTGACAATGATAATAAGACCAGCTACTGTATCATCTGGAAGCCGGTGTTTTACAGGAAGGCTGGAAAAGGGTGGTATTCCATTTGAACGCCGAAACTGAATGACAGAAGTCATCTGTCTGTGTAAAAGAAAAATAATAATTTCTCTATATGCCTTCATGTATTTCTACCACTAAAATACAATAATGCCTTTGTAGCGAGGGTATTGATTGGGCTGCTTTCATGCCATCTTCAGTTTGTATTCAGGCTGAGGGAAAAAAGATTAAATGTGTTTTCCTTCAAAGCAACATGTGTTTCTAGGATAATTATGCAGAGGAAAAAATTGAAAGCAGAAAATGTCCTGAATATTGTGTCATCTTGATACTGTAATTCAGCTTAACACATCTAGGAGGGTCACCACCCCAGCGTTTGAAACCAGTCTTTTTATTTGTACCATATAAAAGCATTCCAGTACAATTGCCATAAATATGCAAGTTAATGATATGATAAAAGTAGCGTCTTAGTTTACCAAAGCCTTGTGAATTATGTTGTTGTGATTAGTACAATACCCAGATTGTATGCGAAATATGTGTAACAGGTGATGAAACACTGCCGCCGTTCAGCGCCGTACTTCCACCTCTGCTCAGATGCTCAGAAATTCTCCTTGTGTGGAATGTTTATGAAATGCTGACAAGAAAGCTGAACAGGATTTTATTAACTTTAGCTTTCCAATATCTCCAAATAATATACCGTTACCAAAGGTGTCCACCATATTCTAAATATTTGTAATAAGCACTCTATGGCTCCTGCTCCTGAGCCGTCTTGCTGTCTTTTCTCTCAAGTTGGCAAAACATAAAGAGGCTAAGGGAGAGCGTAAGTAATAAAAAGGAGAAATTTTCTATCAGTACCTGTTTTTCTTTTTCTTGCACTCAGTCTTCACCTTTGAAGAACTGGGGACAACTGAAATTATTAGAGACTCATGTTAGAACACCTTTTGAAAATTTGTATCCATATTATGGAAAGTAGCATCTTCATTTTTAAAATTAAAACCAGTCATTTCAGATTAAGTCCTTTTACATGTGATGGTGTTTAGACAAGTAAACATGAGTAGTGTGCCAAAAAGCAAATTTATTCATCGATAAAGTACTGTTTGTGCGTCTGTGATAGCTTGAAACTGATAGAGACTCCACTAAGAAAATAAACAATACAGAATGTAAAATATTCCATCCCCCAATCCTTTTTGAGGGCCAGGGCTATGGTGGTGCGTTCTGCTTCCCCCGTTGGGAAAAGCAGCTCATGCCTTACTGCAGCTTGGATTTCTAATTCTTCCCATAATGTTTTGGGTTGAGAGCTGAGATTGCAAAATGCTGCTTAGCCTGCTTATGTGGAAGTAACCTTTTGTTTGTGTGGTTCGGTTGTAGATACGACTGCAAAAGTGGCGTGCAGTGAGCAGAAATGGTACAAGAAATGGTATTTGTAAACGTGTCGTATCTAATATGCGTGGGATTAAAATACAGTTGTAGTAACTAATGCATTATCAAACATAAAATATAAACAAAGGACAGGAGGCAACAACAACAAAAAAAAGACAATATATATGTATATTTTTTTTTAATCTGTGAGAGAAGTGGCCATGACTCAGATATAACTTGCAAAGGAGCTATTTTCAGATCCTAAAATTGAGTTGAGAAGAATACATCTGGACGTTAAATTTAGGGAAATCAGAAGTACTAAGTTTGTTTGGAATAAAGACCTGATCTGCAATCCCTTTAACCGTTCCCGTGTCTCCAGCCGAGCATGAGTGAGGCCATTGATACGGGCATGGATCCGCAGGATGGGGCTGTGGGGCTTGCTGTATTCACCTTTGTTACCGCCACATTTATAGTGTTTAGATTGCACGGTATCAGTGCTTCCTAGGTTCGCGTACCCGTGCTTTCGAGACTCTGTCCAGGGACCTAATTAGTGCTTGAATTTGCAGTTCTCTTGTAAGAAAAGTGCTGCATTTACCGTACGTCAATGGGACTTTTACTTTTGCAAAGACTGTTGGATCAGGCTCTTACTGTATGCAAGAAATATTTCAGCTCGGCGACCTTCTCTTCGCCATGTTTGCAACTGAAGCAAAAAGAAGGTCATTGTTTTATGTAAAATATTAAAAATTCATGCTATATTTTGCTTTCTGCAGTCGGATTCCTGGAGTAAATAATACTAATGGTATATTTTCAACATGTCTCTTAGCAATTGCTGTGTATTATGTAAACACTAGCAGGTCGCATACAGTAAATCTGCAACTGAAGAAATATTGACTTGAAACAAACTCATTTTAATTGAGGAACAGTGAACTTCTTGTGTCTTTTTACTGGTCTCAGAATCACTGTGTAACAAATCCTTAATTTCCTAAGACGGTACACAGAGAAACTGTAAAATGCCGTTCTCAGTGTTCGGGGAATAAAGCAAGCAGAAAGATATTTGTACCAAAATAAACGTCTTGACTAAAACCAATGCTGTAAAGTGCAAGTGTGAAAATCCCACTTTAATTGTGAAATAGAAAAAAAAAAAAGCGTCCTCACTGTGAATAGATACACCTTCAGCAGCACGTACGGAAGGGAGTAGAATAAATACCAATACACTGCCGGGATGTGAGCTTGTAAAGGACAGCGGGGGTAGATAGTAAGTTACCATCATGTCTACATATTGCTTTTGTCTTCTCACTCAGTGCAATAGCTGAATGCTTTAATGGAAGGTGTTTTTCATCCAATTACCTCTTTCCAGCACTATTTTGAAAAAATAATACTCTGAAGCACCACTGTTCGGCGTGCCCTAACACAACGCGTTAGAGTAGTAAGAGTAAGACACAGCAAGATCAGCTGTGGTGGTGGACACAACCTGTCCCTGAGCGCACAGACCCAAACAGGCGATGTCAGAACTGGTGCTTGCTGAGAAATGCGGACAAGCTCTCTGCTAGGTCATGGCAGTGGCAAGCAATGAGAAGAAAGCAGAAGCAAGAAGCGTGTGTGGTTTGAGGTGCTTGGGCACCCTCGCACCAGGCAGTCACACCCCTCTGAGCATCGCATGCAAGGGTGAAAACTGGGAAAGCAATGGGTTTTTCTGATGTTGCTGCAAGTTGTAACAAGTTCCTTATTTTCATCACGTAGTGACAAAAGGGTCTTTTTGAGAACATTTTGGGGAAAAAAAAAAATCTTTTATTATTCTAAAACTAGTAGTTAGATATTAGCTACTTAAAAAAATGGATATTTTGTCTAACTAGTAGAGAGACAGAAGCAAAAGTTATAGCATTTATTTCCCTAGAATTATTGATTTCTACTTTCCTTTATCATAGTTGTCCCCAAATAATATGCCAGACTCACGCTTCGGCGTATCAGCTCTACATGCTTTTGGTATTCTCTTCATGCCAGGGAAAGGAGGCACAGACGAAGAGACGTATCTGCTTCCAGACACCTTTGCAGCTGTTTCACCACCGAATTTCCCTTTGTTGTAGAGATGCAGGTACGAGCCCTAGCTCGCCTCTCCACATGCTGATCAACTGTTATATGATCTCAAACTCTCAATGGAATTAAGGAGCAGTAAGGTGCTCTGTGCTTTGAAACACAGATTTCTGAAGGACAAGATCACATCTAAAAGTTTTTGTCCAGCTCTGATACTTACTCGGTTTATGTGTGTGAGGTTTTAGTTTGAATTTCTCAAAGGGATCTTTGTTAAATTTGACTTTGTTGACTTCTGTCAACTCACCAGTACGTCAGTAAATCAATCTAAGTAATGTGGTTTTGGGGTTGTTGGTCAGTTTTACTCCTTTTAGTATTTTTTTCTCTTGCTAAGCACAGGAGCTTATGTGGTGCTGAGCACCTTTGTCTTCCTGTGGAAGGTGACAACGCGGCATAGAATCAGATTTTATGTAATACAAAATCAAATTACTTAAAAATCTGAAGGTTGACATGGACAACTGTGTGACTAAATATGAAAATAGAAGATATCATTGTGTGCTTCAAAATCGGAGTTTCTCCTGCTGCTGAACGTGTGGGGCTATGCTTGCAGACCAGGGAACTTATCATAGTAGGCCAAGTCTTTCTCCCCTACTTTTCCACCTTTGCTATCCTTTGAGCAAAACAGAAGTTGTCTATTAAGAGTTGAATGTAATTTCCCTTTTTACTCTGTTTGCTTGAAAAGGCTGCAGTAATCTTGTATTTAGCGAAATGTCCCTTGTCTAAAAAGGTGGCACAGACATTTCTAAGTTATGAAGGAGCAACTTGGCATTTCTCTGGATAGACAGTTACTGGAAAATATGGTAGTGAAGTGAAAGTGAGACATTGGTGTAAATTTTTTCTATGCAAAATAATTTCATTCACTTGCTAAGAGATAATAAATATATTTAAGATTAGATTATGAGCTTCTGTATCAAAGAGTAGAATCTTATTTCTGAGGAGTTAGAGCAAATCCAGTGTGGGGAAAACATCCAGTGGGGAAAAAATATTACCCAGGAGAATGGTATGGCAGTATTCCTGTTTTGCATGTAAGAGGTGAAAGACAGAATTTCTAACAGCTGGTGTGGAGGAAGATGCAGTTTGTTTAGACAAAGGGTTTTGGCTCCCAAACCAAAGAACCAAAGGGTTCTCTCCTTCCTCTGGTGATCCCAAAGGGAGTCAGTAACGTTGCCTGGGTGCTCTGCATACAACGGAAGAATGAGCCACTCTGAATATTTATCCTCTGAATCTTCTCTGTCCAGAATGTATGAATGGTGCGATGGTAAGGGTAGCTCTTTCCAGTGGAATAACTTCGTTTTGTGAGATTTTGATTTTATTATGTGTCTTGCGTCAACCTATGTACGTTACATGTTTATAGCAAACAATCAGTTGTGCCATTATTCTTCATCAAAACTACTACAAATAGGGTTTTTATTTTAAAGGTTGCTCTTTTCATTATAAATGGGTTAGTATTTTATTTTATAAGCCCTAGAAAATGTGTAATGAAAAGGCTAACCCTTAAAATAAACTAAATGCACGTTCAGTGATGAAGTGGTTTGTTTATTTCCATAGAAAAGACTACTTAAAAGCCACATGGACATTATTTATGAAGCTTATAGATCGCTTTTCAAAGTTCACTTGAAACTGTCAAATGACAGGGATCTTTAAAAGTTTTACTCGTACCAGATTATACTAAAATATATTAAATTATTTTTGCTATTTTTCTGAGTGATAGATCTAAAATAGGGTCAAATGTTCAGGACACCCAGTTTTGTTAGTTTTCTTTCAGGTATTAATTATTTGACTAGACCAGGAAAAAAGCATTTTAAAAGTCTTTATGTTCTGTTATATTGTATTCTCTGGTGTTTTTTATAACGTAACAATTAAACACACTGAATAAAAAATGCAGTATAAATATTCTTAATAGTAAAAGTCACATGTGATTTATATATATTTATACAAATTTGTTTAAATACTTGAAAAGTATGAGTCAACAAAAAAAGACAAAGTATCTGCAATATTGGATAGTAAGATTACACGTTATAGTAACTTTAGGCTTGGTATCATGAAAAATACGCAGGAAAACTGCGTGCTAGTATCCTTAGACCAGCTTGGATTTATAACTGTCTTCCATACTGGAAGCTCTGTGACTCCGTCATTATTTACCAGGAATATATTACTGATCAGCAGTATTGTGTGGAAGTTTGTAAGACAGCAACTGGCATCATTCGGAGCTGGAATTTTCCTGTAAAGTCGCGTAAAAGGTAATGCGGGAGTTTACTGAAAATAAACCTTTGAGTGACTCAGAATCACGCTCCCAATTTTCCTTAAAGCACTGCTAGAATAAAAACGTCAGCAGGTGCCTTGTAGTTCACTAGTGGGTGCTGATCGTATTCAATTAGATTAATTTCATGCGATTAGTCCTCTCGCTTTCAGGGCCGCCTCACCCCCAAGAATAGATGAGGTGTGTAAATATTGTTAAAGAGTTGTTAATGGGGAAAGTTCTGTTCTCAGGTGAATGAGCCAAAATTGTGATTTCTAGCTCTACTAAAGGCAGTGACAAATTTTTTATTCACATAAATACTCTGTGGAGTTCATTCCCAATTCTTAGAAACTTTCTTAAATAGCTGATTTTTTTTTTTTTGATCTGCATGTGTAGAGGAGGTTTAAACAATGTTCATAATGTTGAAGTGACGTGGTATGCAATTTTGGATATGTGGTTTCAGTGAAGGTGCTGTTCTAAGTAATCTAATACATTTTGAAAAAGATTCCAGTTTTGAGCAATGCCCCTGTATTTTGAAATAAAATACACTGTTTCAAAAATGTGAAACATCTCAGTTTGTGAGTCACACAGGTCCTGTGTACACATGAAATATCACATAAATACCTAAAAATCCAGAATACTTCCTATGAAATTAATAAAAAGGCTTGATGCACCACAAACAGACTTGGAACTTAGCTGCTCTTTTTATTTGCCTCTTTCAGTTGTCTTCATATTTTAAACGTGACTTCATCTCTGTAGATTTTTTTTTTTTTAATTCAGATGAGTATGAGCTATGTATTTGTATGACTACCTGGACTGCTTATGGGGAATCTTCACATGACCCTTTTCTTTCTCAGTTCCCCTTTCCTTTGCTTGCCTTTTCTATTTCCGTTAACGCAGACATGATAGAACTTGCAGGGAGGAGCAGAATTCCCAAAGTAGGTGAGTTGGGAAGAAATACCCAGCGTTGTCTTTCCACAGGTGGCACAAACACTAACTGTAGATGCAACGTCCCTGCGAGTGTTTTCTTAAAGCAAGTGTTAGTTAGCTTTAGAAACATTTATTCCTCTGTTGTTTCGTCAGAAAGTAAAAAATACAGCAGGAAAGACCAGTCTAATGAGATTCTAGAGCAGAAATTGTAACAGCCTGGATGGAGCTGGGCTGAATGCTGACTTTCTAGACAACACATTTTATATGTGTAAAAGCAGCAGAATTTTATATAAACTGATACTTAGTTAAAAAAAAAAAAGCCAACAATAATATAGCAAAACTGCTCCCCAAACGCTCTTGCTTCGCTTTTTCATTTTTGTATTAGTGGAAAGAGGCAAGGACTCGGTGAACTCTATTGTGAAGAATAACGGCCAGAAGAGACAATAAAGGAAGTTGATACGTACAGTGATTTTATGCAAATAAATTTAAAAACTCCACAGAGATAGTTTTGGGTTTGGTGTCCCCCCCCCCCCCCCGCCCAAAGCACGTAATGAGAGAAAAATACTTACTGTATGTAACTAAAAACTGATGTCCAGTTACATACTTACTGTATGTAACTAAAAACTGAAAAATCCTGGAGAATGCCTAATGGATTCTCATAGGCAGATGCTACTCAGTTCTTGAGAGCTTGGTAAAGCAATCCTCAAGATCTGCTCCTAAATCCTTGAGATCCTCTCCTAAAGAGGAAGGGCAGCAGAACTGTCCAGGAGAAAAGAACAAAATAATAACAACCGTTAGTTTTGAGCATAGATGGAAGCTAAAAGGCGCTCAGGGAGGCAAAGTGACCAAGGAGGTATCCATCATACCCAGCGTACACGCTGTAGAAATTGTATGAAGGGCAAAAATGAAAGTGTTCAGCCATGGGCAAAGTTCTGTGGCGTGTGGAAGAGAATCACTTTTCATCTTTGTGCCAGTGGCAAAGTGGGAAGGTAGGAGCATTAATATATCAAGTGATTGAAGACGTGGAGTTCTCCTATGGAGAGAAAGATAAATATAGGGTGACTTTGAGAGATCCTGGGTGAATGCACGTGAGGAGCATGTGCACGGCAAAAGAAAGCTCCCAGCTCTTTTCCTTCCAGCTATTCCCATTAAGAAAGTACAGTTGCATCAATTCAGGTCTAGCTGGATTACTGAGTTCTAGCTACAATAACCTGCTTATCAGCTGTAGCGATTTAATGGGAAATCACGGCCAAGTTTGGGAGAAATACAGTAACAGCTTTCTGAAGCTACTGAACAAGTAAGTAGTTAATTAAAAATTTGCTGAATAAAAGCATTATTATTTAGAGGGGACACAACAGAAGACACAAGGGTCAGAGCAAAGAAGGGATTTTTCAGAATAAGACACAATCATTCAGCATGCTTCTTTAAGCGTATTATACCTGTCTGTTTTCCTTGTCTGAGAAAAAAATAGAAAAAAAATCTGTACAAGTTAGACAGCTGTAAAGTTACTTTGCAATTCTGCTGCTTAATAGGGAACATTGAGCAATGAAATGTACACATTTGTTGTCCTGGTTTTGACAGGGATGGAGTTAATTTTCCCCTCAGTAGCTGGTGTGTTTTGGATTTCGTGTGTGAAGAATGTTGATAAACATCCTGATGATATGAGGAGTTGTGAATGAGACCAAGGACACCGTCCGGCTTTCCAAGTCTCGCTAATTTGCAGATGCAGGAAGCTGGGAGAAAGACAGACAGGATAATTGACACAAACTGGCCAAGGAGAGTGTTCCATGCCATGAACGTCATGCTCGGTATAGAAGTGGGGGCTGGCCAGGGCGGGTGTCTGCCTTCCTGGCATCCATCTTGCCTTGCTGGCTCCCTTTTGCTCCTTTGCTTGCTGCTTGGTTTTGTTTCCATGATCGCTGCTCGGGACGGGCTGTATCGGTCATTGGGACATCGGGTGGTGAGAAAACACATGTTGTTCACTTTGTGTATTTTAATATCCTTATATTCTGTTATTATTGTAGTTTTCCCTTTTTATTTTAGTAAATTGTCTTCATCTCAACCCACGAGTTCTCCTTCCTTCCTTCCCAATTCTCTCTCCCCCCACTGGGGATGGGAGAGGGTGAGCGAGAAACTGTGTGGTGATTCGGGCTAAACCATCACATTTGTCTATCCTCAGGTGATCAGATATTGCATAAAGCGTCTGTTGCTTGGCCTGTTGCGATCTCTTTGCATATTCTTACTAGGGGAAAGAGGCAAGGACTCGGTGACCTCTACTGTGAAGGAAAATGGCCAGAAAAGATAATAAATGAAGTTGATACCTACAATAAAGCTGGGCAGCTTTATTCTTTTTGGGTTGGTTGTTGAAGGTGAAGAGCAGTTTCAGTTGTGGAACAACACAACATTGATATTTCTTACCGTGAATCACACACGCTCACCATGGAAGACAAAGTAGTGATGAGTACTAAATATCTGTACTGCATTCTGTAGTGCAACACAGGAATGTGCACATCTCTCAGATTTCTTTCCAATTCCTTTATTCTAAGCTATTTGGATATAGGGTAAGCCAGTCAAGGTTATTCTCCGTCAAGCCCTGAGAATAATCAAGTAGTGGCGTGGTTTGCCTTCCCTTTTCTTGCCGTCACGGGTTGATGCGCACCTTCTATTGCTTCCTCAAGAACTCAGTTCCTAACTCGCGTGGTCACATCTGCTTTCTGTGCTGACGTAACTCAGATGTGTGAGGGAATATTTGAGCAAAATGGACGTTATGTATGATACCTACATCTTGTTAGGCTACTAGCAGTTGCAAAGTAGACACAATCACTTTTGGAAGAAAGAGTGTAGGATAACTTCAGTACTGCGGACACGTTATTTCTGAAAGTGAACCACCTTTACGCATATTCACCCTATGACTTATAATTGAAGAAAACAGGCAGAGGAGGAGACGGAATTTTAGGTTTCTGGTGATTGTACGTTTTGTCTAGAAAGGGGGATAAGTATTAAGAAATTCTGTCAAATCACAAGACTCTTTGCCTGCTAAGAGTTGCTTTTTGCTTTATTATGTCCTGCTTTTCCAGTGTAACTGATTTTTTTTAACAACTGTTGCCATAAAAAATAAAATACAATAAATTTGACTTTTCAGAGTCTTTCAAAGACATTTGTGTAGCCATTACTAGGTGGAAGAAAAATCCTAACATTTCAGTTTTCATTGTTATATTTTAAACTTTCTTGATTCATTCTGTTAGCAGTTCTCTTTCAAACACATTTTTTTTCTGTTGCTATTAGTTCCTTTCCATCTAAAAGAAAAGAAAATTGATCAAAAAATATCCCCATGACTTTTTGAAAATTAGTAGCAAGACATTGGAAGACCAGATGCTATAGTCTTATAAATTAAAAAGACATTATATACAGCCAGCTGTACCGTATAAACTGAGATATTTTATACCACGTTGTGGTGTTCTGTGAATCTTTATTTGTTTTCAACATCTGCTCGGACCTGCCCATACTTCCCATATATTAATTCTAATTCATCGTGTACTGGAATGTATCTTTATGTTTGAGCTTTGACCCAATAAGACAGCTATTCTAGTATACTTACTGGGTGTTTGCTAAAATAAAACCGTAATTTTTAAATGTTTTTGCTATTTAATGAAAATGGCTGTACTTTCTTGCATATTTCTTAGCTTTGAGAAAACCCTTAATTTTAGGTTAATTTATGCAAAACCATTATGGAGGACAAATTCCATATAAATAGCATTATTTTTTTTTTTCACTTCCAGTTGAAAAAAGTTATACTGTCCGGCTTTTTGATGCATGTCCCTTCTTATTGCCATTTCACTGTTCTTCTGCTCTATTCCAATTATTATGGGAAGTTACTAAATCCTCCTCTAGGCACATCACTTAGTGAGAGTTTTAATAAGGCCTTTGCATGATCTCCAAAACCAGTTGTGGCTTTCTGTGTGCTAAGGTGACACCATGAATTAAAAACAGAATACTTGAATTCCAGAGTTAAGTGTTTCAGTGGAGTCCACATTTTCCTGTGTAGATCCTGCACAGCTTCTCCGTTCAAATTAGAAAATCCAAGGATAAATCCAAACCAAGAACTTTGAATAAAGCAAAGCCAGAGCGATGCATTTAAAAGACACTGCAAATCACAGAATTTTTAGGGTTGAAAGTGATCTTCAAAGCCCACCCAGTCCAACCCCCTGCCAGGAGCAGGGACATCTCCAACCAGATCAGGTTGCTCAGAGCCCCGGCCAACCTGGCCTTGAACGTTTCCAGGGATGGGGCTTCCACCGCCTCTCTCTGGGCAACCTAGGCCAGTGCTCCACCAGTCTCAGTGTAAAAAAAATTTTCCTAGTATCTAATCTAAACCTACTTCCCTCTGTTTTAAAACCATGACCCCTCATTTTATTATGACAGGCCCTACTGAAGAGTTTCTTTCCTGTCTTTCCTGTAGCCCCTGTTAGATATTGGAAGGCTGCTATCAGGTCTCCCCGGAGCCTCCTCTTCTCCAGGCTGAACAGCCCCAACTCTCGCAGCCTGGCCTCATAGGAAAGGTGCTCCGGCCCTCTGATCATCTGCGTGGCCTCCTCTGGACCCTCTCTAGCAGCTCCAAGTCCTTCTGATGTTGGGGGCTCCAGAGCTGGATGCAGTGCTGCAGGTGGGATCTCACCAGGGCAGAGCAGAGGGGCAGAATCCCCTCCCTCGACCTGCTGGCCACGCTCCTCTTGATGCACCCAGGATGTGGATGCAAAAACTTGTGGCGGTATCCTAGAGGGTGCTCAGATCTGTACAGGCAAGATTCCCGTTCCTTTCCGTGCGGCAGAGGTTGTTCCTGAAGGTCTGGTAGCATCTTAGAGTATCCTCTGATATCCCAGATCTGCTCAGCGAGCATCAAGAAAGAGAGACTTAGATTAGAATGGGTCTGGGGAAGGGCTGTGAGGGTTTGTAGGAGGGCAGGGAGTTTTCTTATGGGACAGGACTAACTGAGCGTGGCTTGGTTAGCCTAAAAAAACAGGGACTGGCTGGAGATACAGAGCCAGCATTGTGGATGTGGAGCCGTGAGCTACTATAAACTGACCAGGAATAAATTTAGGCTGGAAATACAAGAGTTTTGTCACATGACACAGAGTTGGACTGTGACCCCTTAGTTTTCGTTGGGAAAAGCTGTCCCTGATATGGTTGGGGGGTTTATTAGTCTTTGGGGGCTGGGCCTGCCGCGGCTGGTTTTCCTGTCTCCCTGTAGTTCATGAAGAGGGCATGTTCCCCAAGACTGGCGCTTTATCGGGAGCGGGCCGGTCATTTAAATACTTTCCTCTCTGAGGGTTTGCGATCCTATTTCTCTGAAAGCCAGAGAAGGTAGGAGGGAATAATTCTTTCCCTATATTTGGCTACAGCTGATGTATAAATAGTGGATAAAAGAAGGTTATGTGGCAAAAAGTAATTTTTAAGAATTGAATGTGCGTAAAGTGTGTAGGTTTTTCCATCCTTCATTCACTTCGTTAAATGCAGAGCAAGCAAAGTTTTAAAATAGCTTTAATAAGTGTTTAATAGTTCCTAACACGTTTGAATGGAAATCGTTATATCTTTTCCATGCAGGAGATACTAGTAGGCATGGATTTTAAACTTAATATTTGCGGAATTCTATCTGCAGTATAAATACTCAGACTTTGAAAATTCAAACACACTTGGGGATCCTGAGAGCTTGATTTTTTAAATACACATTTTTAGTTTGCAGGGGTTTTCAGTACACTTTGAAACGTATATGCGTTAGGCTTAGAGGCAAAAGGAAGCAGCGAGTGGTAAATTGCTGGTGGCTGAAATAAAACAGCGTTTCAGGATCAAAGTGTGGGCCAGCATTAACACAAGCCTCTCTACATTTTTGACTGTTTTTAATTCTACAGCTAAAATTGATGCCAGAAGAGTTAGATTATATTTATTTAATTTCCCCCACTTCAGCATCGCCAATGCGCTGAGATACACAGCGCGTAACGCGCTCTGCTTTTCTTTCCCTGGGATGTATGCAGTCCTGTGCCCAGCGACCGCATGCGAGTCAGAGGAAAACTTCGTCTTCAAAAGTGTGAACAGAATGTACCTGGTCACCGGGAGAAAGTTAAACCCGGTTATATTGAACTGTCCAATATGGTGTCACTGATTAATAATGATTGATTCTCTAATAACCATGCAAATGTAAACTATTCATTTATTCCAAATACATATGAATTGGTAAAATGATATCTCTCATAATCTGGTGTTAGTCTGTTCACTGCATCATAAAAATTAATTTGTCTAATTAATGACATTAGTCCTTTTATACATGCGTAATTCATATTAATTGATAGGTCTGCCTAAATGAGTACCTTTTGGAAGAAAAATGATCCTATTAGTGCAAGTTTAATCCAAATCAGGGCTGACAAAGCATGGCGCTTTCAAGGCTTATCTCCAGCTTTGTTAATTGTCATAAGCATTCTAAATTGATTATTCTTACATTAGCATGGGACGTTTCATTCATCAGTGCTTTGCTGTAAAGAAAATTTGTCTAATGGATTTGGGTAGCAGCACTAAATAAGTGCGTTGGTCCATTTTTCCGCTGTAGCTACAGGGGTATTCAAAGCATATTAATTCAGTAATCCTGAAAAAATTAACTGCTAAAATATATAGAAATATCATACAAAATTAGATTTCTGACACTGAATAATTTTTGTGATATTTCAATAGTAAATGAGCGCGCGCACCGGCACTTTTATTGCTTTTCTGCTTCACAGATGCCTTGATAAACAGCCAACGGTAATCGTTCTTATGAGCGATGTTGCTTCACCTTCCAGGGCCACAGGGGCACCAAGCCTAGGATGAATTAGTTAAATATGCATTTTAAGGAGATGCTTGGAGGAACAAAAATTATAATATAGTCAGGCTTTATAATGTACAACCTTATAGTTGGCGTGTGAATAATTTATTTGCAGATGATCAAGTTGACTGTTGGTCAGTGAAAGAGACTTGGGCGCAACAAGTGAATTTTAGTGGTTGTTGCTCTCTCCGCCAGTTAAGTCGCTGTTCTGATTTTTTAAAAAATATTTTCATAAACACAGAAAACCCAATCTTTACAAATTCTTCTGGTTTCTGCTCAGAATGGGAGGGATTGACTTTCAAAACCTACACTGCTTTTTTAAGCGTTGGCTCTGCTGGCAAGCGGAATGCGCTTTATGTGCGCTTTTTATGACACTCTCGTTTCTTTTCCCCATTCACCTGATCTTTGTTTGTCTTGCGCTTTCTCGCATTCTCTTAATCACTGGAAGCCACTGTGGAATCAGATCCACGGCAGTGCCAAGAATTTCAGGAAGCTTTTTATAGCGCTTTGCGATTGAAGGCATGCATCATAAAACGGATGGGGAGGAAGGGAAGATGCTGTCCAATGGACGTTAAAGGCCTGTTCTCTCCAACTCTCTAATCAGCGCATATTTTTCCACTTTGTTGAGCCTGTCGTTGAACAGCAATCTGTAAAACGGGGCCATCCTTGACCTCCATTTTTTCTGCTGTAGCTTAAAAGTCTCCATGAAGGAAACAAAAACGCTTTTACCCGTTTCTGTTCGTCTCGGTGTTGGTTCAGAGGGAGTAGATGAGCACTTCAGTTTAGCCTAGTTTTGAGGTTCATGCTGTGTTTGTATGGGGCTTTGGATTCTCAATACCAAAGCTGTTTCCGTGCCTGAGCTGCTTTACCTTGGCTTTCCAGTTCCACAGGGCAGGTTGGAAATGGTTTTGCTTTTGTTATTTCAAACAGTACCAAAAAGAGAGCTGAGGTTTCGGTCTTTGTGTTGCGTAATCAGACTGTCCTTCAGTCAATGAGAGCAACAGATAAAAAATGCAGCTTGAGCAGATGGCTATTTTCCATTCTTCAAACACAAAACTTAGATAGAAGTGCACAGCGTTGGTTTGAATTTAGTCTGACGGGGAGGGATTTTACTCTTGCTGATGAATATTATGCGGGAAGTGCTCTATTCCTCTGTAATAAACCCCTGAGAGTTGTGCTGTAATTGTACAGCACAGGGTGGTTCTTCAGTTTGCACCAGGCTAGCGATCAGCACAACCTAAGCCTGACGTTACTTGCATTAGAACGCAGACACTTAGGAAATTATTATTTATGCAGAAACACCGTGGCAAGGACCACTTTTTTGCTTGTCTTTTCTGTAATCCTGACTCATTTCAGAAAAAAATAGTATAACTTCCGTTTTTTTTGAAATATGTATCCTAACGCTGTAAATTTGGTTCCTGTATAAAAATGCACTTAGAATCCATAAAAAACCGCATGTGCTTCTCCTTCCTGAATGCCATCCTTTGTAAATATCCTGTCTTCATTTATCACCTCTGACTTAGATCCAGTCCTGATTTCTAAATTTTATATCCA
Source organism: Chlamydotis macqueenii (assembly GCF_036417535.1). Classification (NCBI taxonomy): domain Eukaryota; kingdom Metazoa; phylum Chordata; class Aves; order Otidiformes; family Otididae; genus Chlamydotis; species Chlamydotis macqueenii. The sequence continues at coordinate 19,623,059 of NC_141568.1, forward strand.
GTAACTAGGATGGCTTGCACCTTCAAGTTTATATCCATTCCTGTGGTCTTAAAAAAAAAACCAACAACCCTTTGTTCCAATCATGACTGGTTTTTCACATCCATTTTTAATCCATATGCCAAGCATTCTCCATAGGGTTCAAATTTCAGTGAAAAAGGAACACTTCCGAAAGTTGTTCAGTTTGGTTTACAGTAGACAATGTTTGGGAAAGACAGAGATATTCCATATCCCAAAACTAAAATATACCAGATGTGCAGCTTTATCCTGGTTAAAAACAGATCAGAAAAAACCATATATAATATTCTTTGTTTCCTAAGTAATTTAATATTGCTTTCAACAGAGAATCTGATACTCCAATTTTATATAGTAAAAATGGAAAAGCTATATATCTGTGATAAAGAAGGAAATGAAAACAAATGACCTGTGTTTAAAATCCAATAAAATTTAAGAAATACCTTCATGTCTGATACTAGTTGAATACATTCTTCCAAGTCACGTAAGAATTAATTACTGTTCAAGTAATGTCATTTACCAGTGCCTGCGTTTAACAGATCGCTCAGGTTGACATGGAAGTCTGGTAATTTTTTTTTTTATTTTAAAACGAATGGAAGTAACAGGTTTTTACTGGTCATTCAAGGAAGTATTATTGGGTTCCAGTACGCCTCTCATGTGCTCTCAGTTTGAAGGATAAAAAGCAAAGGGGTAGTTTTTCTCATTAAAACACAGCAGTGAAACGAGATACTCCCGTCTTCTTCCTTTACACCACAAGAAGCAGAACACAATATTTCCTCCAAATGCTTTTGTTTGTTAGAGGTTTCCTGTAAGTTTGATTGTTTTAAGAGACAGGAGAAAGGAGGAGGAGGAGCAGAACTTGTTGGAAGTTGTTTAATGATCTCACAGTTGTTATCTTGCAAGTGTCTGCAAGACACTGTTCTCCCAGGCTGACAAGAGGAGGCTTTTAAGATCCGCTCACCCTCAGATGTTGGACATCATGGTAACGATTGAAGTATGGGACCTTCACAGACTAAAAGTGCATCATCTACTAAATTGCTTTTCCTTGTCCGTAGCTTTTTTTAGAGTGAGTTCAGGCTGTCTGAGCTGTCTTCTATATTCTCCACAGTCTTGATGTCTTTCATACAAGACACGTGTCTAAGTTATATATTACTATCCTTAGATTTCCAACTGTGGCTGGATTTGGGAAACTACTAGGTTTTGAATGTTTGGTGTTGGAGTTCTGGGTCAGCTGGTTGCAACTTTGAAATCTCAGCCATGAAATTCACATCCTGTTACAAATTCTGACTGCAGGGTTTAGAGATGTCCACATTTGGGTTTTTATTTTGATCTTTTATTTGGTTATAGCACAGTGGCAGGAACAAATAAAATGAAGGAACCAAAATGATTCAGATGGATTTTCCCAAGTCTGGCTCCCCATTGAATACCAAACTAAAACCCATTCCACAAGATTTGTATTCCTGGTGGGTGTCTACAACAAAACCAATGAATTTACTGTGGAATGGGTCCCTTATTGGACAAATCTATCCTCCAAATGTCAATTCTGTCATCTGTTAACATCTGGCTGGCAGCGTGTGCTAAGTCCATATGAAGTTCTCTTCCATAAGCATCTTCAGAAATATATTTGCAGGAACATGACTGATATTGACTAAATGAAAAAATCAAATGAATGTGTACTTTCCAGAAATACGGGGGCTTGGGACACAGCCTGGTTGATTTCTAGGTTTATCAGCCGGCAGGCAGAAGGAAAGTCCAAGTGCGGTGCTGTTCAGGCTGTTGCATTCCTCTACGTATCTGAAGGCAAAGGAGGTAATGAGCAGAAGAATCAGAGAACAGGCTTATCCTTAAAGAAGAAAACACCAGTGAGGTCTGTTTCTTTCTTTTGTCTCCAAAACCCCACAAGTTCTCATTTTAATTGGAATGAGGAGACAGAAAAGAGTAAGAACGGCTCATATTCTGATTTCTGCTCTGCAAAAGTCACTCCTGAAAGGGAAATCTCAAAAGATCAGACTCAGAGTATCTGCATTTATTCTCACCGTACAGCTGTCTGTGATGCCTTGGTTTAATAGACTTGGCTCGGGTTCCTAGTGGGAGAGTCTTTCATGTAAGGCCCAGCGACTGGCTTACTCCCGCTTTTTCTTTAGGCTGCATTCTTCCTCGAAATAAATCATCTGTAGGCTGATGAGAGGGAGGTGAACGAGCAGCCTCGTGTAGAGGATATTGCTCTGCAGCGTCATGGCTGGTCTGTAGCTGTTAGGTTAAGCTCTCTGGACTGAAATAACATTTCCAAAATCAAGTAGTAGTATCAGTGCAAAGTTACTAATAGATTATATCAATGAATTACCTTAAATTGGAGGTGTTCCAATAGCCTTTCGAGTTCCAACCAAGTTACTATTGATGATTTTCTCTGAGCCAGCTGATTGGGAATTCTGGGAGGATAGGTTTGTCAGGTTTTTTAGTGTGGGATTTTTTTTATTTGGTTGGTTGGTTGTTTTTTTGTTTGTTTGTTTGTTTTTTACCATGTTGTTTCACTACAATCTAAATTTTGAGCCATCAGAACACAATGAAAACTGCCTGTCAGAAATATAGCATGGCTTGGCAAAGCGATGCACCAGCTCTTGCGTATATCAGGTTATTGCTTTAGAATATGACATGCCGATTACACCGTGCTCTGGCACAAATTAGTGATGCCACGTCTCAGTTTATGAGAATTATTATGAAATGCTGTTGCAGATCAAGGGCATTATATGACCAAGTGTTTATGATCATCCAGAAGGAGATAAAAGGTTTGTGTTGTCCAGGAGACAATCAGATTTTCTCTGTCCCAGCCCTAAATGAAATACCAACTTCTAAAACGTTGATGAAAGATTGTCTTTCCCGTGTTTCCCCTCCTCCTCCGTTCCTTTGTAAAGCAATTTCAAAGTAAACAGTGGCCTACCACCAAATAAGAGTTTACTAAGAATAAAAATTGAATTTGGTCTGCCTGTTGACAAGCTGATTGATTTGTGAGCTCTTATGACTGAATCCTCTCCTAAATGTGCTCTCATTTATCATGTGTAAGATTGTTTCAGAATCAATACCAGCTTAATGCAGAAGCATTTCTGCCATGGACATTTTGAAAACAACTTGCCTTCTCGATATTGCTGCTAATTTTTTCAGGCGGAATTATCGGAACCGTTTAATTGTGCTTTGCAAGTTAGCACGTGCTTATACTAGGGTCTGCTTTCAAAGGATGATTTTCAAAGTAACTTCTATATATCATCTTTTTAAGAGAACAAAAATAGATTAAAATTGGATTTTCCTTCCTCTTCTACTGGGGAAATCAGATCGAACTTTCTCTAGTTGTTAAATGTGCCCTTTGAAAACCCATTTTCCAAAAATTGGATTTCTTAAATTAGCTTTTTAACATAATTATTAGCATTCTGTTGGAATAAGTATGAGAAAAAGCATCCTGGGAAAAGGCCTGCTTGTGTATAGGCTCCTTTCCTTCCCCAGCACTTGGAAGAGTTCGAAGTTACTTTTGTTGATTAAACACCCATAAATTACATTTTAAATGGCGGAGAAAGACTTTAAAGTCAAATGTAGTATAAAGAATGGAGGAATGAGGAAAGAGAAGAACGTGGTGAAAGGTTCAGAGCTCTTCAAGGAGCTGATGCGTTATCTCAGGCCTAGCGTGCAACTCTGCCCGTGCAGAAAGATGGAGCGTGGCAAAGCTTGGCGCCGCTCCGTCCCTGCTGTCCCAGGGTAGGAAGGAAGTGAATCGGAAGCACGTGCCTTAGTTCGGCCTGTAAGGAACTGGGCTGGGCAGCTGCTCCAGGAAATGCCCGTGCTGTCACTCAGGAGCATTAAACGCGGTTTTAGAAAGGACCTCCTGTGTCATCCAGCCCACGGGCATTTCGGAGGTTCCTGCATCAGACAAACCTTTTCAGAGATGCGTCACACTTAAAGATACCTAGTTTGAACAAAAGGCCTGAACTTCACAAGACAAAAACGCCCTGATCAAAATTAACTTTTTTACAAACAGAACTTTATTCTATGTAAAAATACATATTCAATTCATAATTATACCACATTTAACTGTTCCTGTACTTCATTATATTGTATTTGATATGTAATTATTCTTTATTTGTAGTTAGCTATATTTAAATCTCATTTATTTCACCAAAGAAAAAAAAATTGCCTTTTAATTTTTCAGGGAGTGGCTTAGCCTCTAATCAAAAGAATTGGTTATTCGTACAGCCTTATTTGTTACATCATTCACAGTCTGTAAATGTTCTTAATACAGTGCTACAATATTATCTTACTTAGAAAGTAAATCAGAAATTTTATTTTGAATTGCATGAATACTCCACAAAACTTCCAAGTTTCACCTTGATGTTTAGATTTCTGCGGAGGCGGTGGCAAACACTAAATCCTGACTGCGCTGAGTTCGTGCTCTGTCTCCGCTTAGAGCAAAAGATTTCTGTAATTTGAATTGGAACAGGACACCATCCTATGATTGATTTAAATGGTTTCATGGCTAGATATTTAAGTTTATGGAATAAATTCAGCGTTCTGGTGAAACAAAAACCTAAAATAGTTGAAGTGCTAAAAGAGTTGAAGGTACTTGCAGGTAATTAATACTGGACAAAAGGATCATAAATAGAAAACAAAAGAGAAATAAGCGTTTAAAGAAACACGGTCATTACTGTACTGTGCAGTATAAATTTGAATTAGATCTTGAGTTCAGCTGTGGTTTAGTTCATGCAGACAAAATCTGAATGTGTTCTAGAGCCGAATTATAAATGTTTTTAGAAGTTTCCAATTTATGCTAAATATGTATATGTTCAGCTATCATTCTCAAAAGAAAGGAGTAATATTTTTTATGAAATATCTGTAACAACCTATTTTTGTGCCATAAAGTGCTATTAGGGCTTACCTCGGAGTGGGAGATGATGATAATGTATACACGCAGACAGATAAATGATTCAATTCTTTCTTACAAGAACAGCTGACAGTGATTGCTTATGCTCATTTCCTCTATGCACACGATGTAGACCAGGAAACTCCAGGTTTCGTGGCCTTTCATGTTCTCCAAAGTAAATCAGTCATCCACATAATAATTATTAATTATTTCATGTTGGCAGATGGTTGTACTGGTTTATGACAGTTGAAAGTACCGTACAAAATGCAAAAAATGCAGCAACTGATAAAATACGTTACAGCTCCAGTGATAGCGTAAATAATTTTCAGCTCTTTGTCAATAACTAACCAGGTAAATTGAGATGTTTGTTGTTGAGACTCAACTCGCTGCAGTTCAGACCTTCAGCTTTGTTGATTATGAAGCTGAAGGTATGCGAAAACAGTTTTGGTTCATATTACAGAGGATTTATCCAGGTCATATTTGGGCTTCTGCCCTGTATATTAAGAACATATGTGGTTAAACTTTTATTATGCAAGATACACACCAGTTGGCTGTGAATTTCTTGCATTGTGCTGACTCCAGTATTTAAGTTCAACTTCAGCCCTCTCAGAGCTGTGGTGTTCAGAATATTTCTGATTTTAATCTGAGCTCTTTATCCTGCTGTGCTTTCAAACTGGACTCCTAATCACCTAGCTGAGTTGAACTTTTCATCTGGGGAAGACTGTGAGGTATCCTAGCCAAAGATCAAATGCTCTCCACCGCTGTGCAGTGTGGAAGTGAGCCAAAGCGATCACCAAATGCATTGCAAAAAAGGAAAGGAAGCTGTGATCTTCTTAATGTTGTTCTCTGTTAGGAAGCTCTTCTGTAGCTGCTGAACTGGGGAGATGTGTGGTAAGGCATGGCCTCTCTGAATAAAAGCGCAGGGCTCGCAACATATTGGCAGCACCGTGAGGTCCGTGAGAACTGATCCTGTCACCTCAGCTGCCTTGGTTGGGGACTGCCCGCCCCGTTCATGCTCTTCCCAACCACTGAATTGTCTTCCAGCAGGGCTGATAAGGTGGAACAGAGGGACGGAGAAGGTACTCGGTCTGTGTTTTTTAAAGAGTTGAGAAGATTAGCTCCTGTAGTTAATTCCTTATCTGGTTGGCTAGGAGAGTAGTGTTTACTTGGAGGATCTGTTTGCTGCGCTACTGGATGCCATGGGAAGAGCTGGAAATGACAAATAGATGTGTTCTTGATCTTGGTTTGATAAGTCTCATTTTCCATTCCTTTTCTTTACTAACTCTCTTAAAACACGATGTCTTGTTTTTATGGTCCCTGTGCCATAGTAGGAGAGCTGACCCTTGTGCTATCCGCGTAGTAATGCTTGCAGGCAGAGTGCTCTTACCCATACGGCAAAGCAGACTGTGTGCTTCTGAGCGGTTCAGTTGTTAGCAACGAGCCACTGATGCTTTTCTACTTAGAGGCTCTACAAAGAATAAATGAATTGTGCTATGAATCATACAGACATTGTGTGTCAGTACTCCAGCATTATTTTTAAGTGAAATGTTGCTACACAAAATAAAAATATCTTTTTTTTTCCGAAATTTACCATAATATATCACTATAATCAGGAAGTTTATTCATTTATAAACATATCTTATCTTTAGCATCTCAGTCATATGCAACTGAGTTATCATTGTTTGTGTTATGTAGATGACTCATTTCCCTTTCAAGGATGTGCAAATCATATGTCATATACAGTATGTGACCTTTCTTCTTCCAGTGTCTGCAGGCCACCATTTGATTATTCAAAGCAATGCTTACAGTAACGATAACAATGTTAAGCAAAAACCAGTGCAGAAGAAAAAAAAGTGTCCCTTAAGGACGCCTGATATCAAATACATGCAATATTAAAATATTACTGCAAAAGCAATACTGAGAAAAGTTTAAAATAATAATAGTAGGGACCACTTGGAAATGAGGAACAGCATGGGAAAAAGAGCAGTGTTGAGTAAACTGTCTAAGAAATCAAAGTTCTTCTTAGATGAATTTCAGAAGATGAAAGGGCTGCCTTTGTGGAAATGCAGATTCAAACAGGGAGGCTGTAACCAAGAAGGCAGCCCCTACTCCTGCAATGCAAATCTGCCGTGGTTTCAGATTGCAAATCCAACAATGCTCCTTCATGATTTCCCCTCTTGAAACAGGCTTCCAAAGTGCTGATCGTCTCACGTCGGTGGTTCTCTCTGCTAACGCCTTCTCAGGGAAAGGGATAAGGCAAAGGGGTATCCCTGGCAGTTAGCAGAGTTCCACCTATTTCCAGGTGTCTTCTCTAACCACGGTCATTTGCAATGTTGTGAGATTACCAAAAATATGGATCCAGGGGTGCCTGGCATTACCCTAGATGTAACGCCGCATCTTTTTGGGTGCCACGTGTTGGCCAAGCGTAAGGTGCCGTACACGTGGAACAGGGAAGCCCCAAGCGCCTCTCAGGTTAGGTTTGGCAATGGGTGTCTGTGGTAGCCGAACACTCACATTGCATAGCCCATGGCACCAAACAGCCCTGCTGAGGCCTGCGCTGTGTGCCAGAAGAGGTGACCAGCTGGGCTGTAATGCTGGGCCACGCAGGGAGCCAGCGCGGGTCAGGAGCTCGAGGCGCGACGTGGCGGGGCCTAGGACAGCTCGTGAGCTCGGCTCGGTGTCTTACAAAGCGGCTGCTTTGCCTGCAAGGACAGTCTGGCTGTGCTGGCGACACGGCTGTTTGCCTGGGGTGGTGGTGGGTGAATCTGGCCCGCTGAGCTTGGACCGGCCCCACAGGGAGCTGCCGTGAGCACCCGTGACCCCGCGGCACGGTGAGCGTGCGACATGGCCTCCCTTCCTGCGGCGACCGAGCATTGTCTGTAACCTTGCAGGGCGTTCCTGCTCCCCGCTCTCCTTTACAAGCATTGTTTTCCACAGAGTCTCTTTTTTTTTTTGAGATGTCTTTTAGCTTCATTTCCATCATGCTGCCTCACTCTGTTGTGGTGGTAAATCTGTATTCTTTTTTGTGTAAAATCTCTGTTTATGACATGTGTCAGGACAGCACATAAACTCCTGCTGAATCCCACCTGTACTTCTAATCTTCTTGGAGCTAGAGTATTTTACTAGCAATAGATGTTATTGCAATGATTTTAGTGTGTGTGGTTTCCTAATTTGCTAACCTTGCTATTAAAATTAATATTTAGGTTTTATATCTTTCAAATGGGAATAATGATGTTAGTTATCTGATGTTTATGTCTTTCAGTCACGAAAATGTTCTTATTTAGGCTGTAACAGGCCACACACATGTAATCACAATAAATAGCATTTAATATGTTTACAGTAGTGGAAGGATGAGGTTAACTTCTGTTTTTATATTGATGGACTCAGCTGGACTTGGAATACTATTGTTTACAATTAGCTACATTTTTGTTGTTGTGCTTTACCCTCAAATTAAATCTTTATTTCATCAACTAACCCTAGGGATTCCCTGTTATAATCAATGTAATAAACAGCATTAGTTGATAGCCTATCACTGATGTTCATTTGTAATTAGGCTTGTGTTTAAAGAAGAATAATTTTCTAAATTTTACTGCAATAATTTTCCTTTAGATTTATTTATGAAAGGCAAGATTAAAAGTTGACTATGGTTTGTCTTGTCTCCACATGTCTTTAAAGCAAGGTCACTCAAATGGGACAGCGTTTCTCAATGTCTTTTTTAAGCGTAGTTTTAGAAGGGAAATTACAGTCTATAGGCACTGAGCACCTAAATGCCAAATACTCAGTCAAAAATCTGCTCTACTGCTTTGTCAAATGCTTGTTAAAGGCATGGCTAACATATTGACTACCCACACAAGACCAGAGCGTATGGCAAGTATCAGTGACACCCTACTAAAGGGAAAAAAGTAAGAGCAAGGCGCAACGAACCAGGGCACAGATAACAGTCTCCAAGTTTGGTTTTACTTGATGAAAAAACATGGCCAGGGGCGAAAGTCCTGCAGGACTGAAATATAAACCTTTAACAGCAGTTCCCGGAACGCAGGTGACCCCCAAAGCCTTTTGTGCACAGCGGGCAAAGGGACGCGTGGTGATGGCTGTCTTGCAGAGGAGTTATTAGCTTTACCCATTAAGTTACCCTTCACTGGGTAATTTTTGAAAATTTTTGAACGCCTGCCTGTGCAATATTAATTTAGATCTGATGAGGTGATCTGTACAGTTCTGATCTCTGATGGAAGTAATCTTGTAATAAGCTTTACCTTCTAAAGCAAGGCATGAACAAAACCACTTCGGTCGTCTGAAATGAAACAAATGGAAAGAGGGCTTTCTAAAGTATGTTCTTGACTAACCAAGAGGCACAGCACGCTGAAAGAGGGCCCAAACTTTGGGTATGTTTTTAACATATTGTCAGATTAAACATGTTTTTGATAAATCAGAAATACAGCAAATCTGTGTGCATCTCAGAGTAGACGATTGTTGTTTAGGAAAAGGATAAAGGAGCTGACAAGAAAGCTGATAGATTATTTAGGTATGGGTGGTTTAAAGCATGCATCTGTGGGAACTCAGAACAGCCCTCAGCAAGTCTCTCGGGCAGTACGAGTCGTCCAGCTTGCACTGTTAGTACAGTGCTTTATTTCGATCCAGCTTGTGCCATACAGATTTACTCTTTGAAACAAGATTAATTTCCCCTAAAACCACTGCTAATACTCTCAAACCTCCTGCTTATGGGACTGGTTTCCTGCATTTGACTCTGGGAGGAAGTGTCGATCCACCCCTTCTGAGTCTGGTTAACACTCCTTGCTGCCAGCTAGTACTCAGGCTGGACAAGCTGAGCTCAGTAATAAATGAGCTTTAGTTAATAAAGAAGAGAAAAACAGTAATTGAAAAGTGGAAAGGTACGAGAAGGAGAATCATTAATCTGAGTTTTGCCGTATGGGCCGTTACACAACCTGTGGGATGCAAATTGACCATCCTTATTTGCATGGTTACTCATATGTATTTAATTCAAATCCAGTTACAAATATTTAGACAAATTACATGTATAGAGCAAAGACTGACAAAATAATTTATAAGGTGCAAAGCTTATTGTCTTACATAACAAAGCTCCTGACGGAACAAATTAATATGCCGCACTGGACCCAGAGTGAGGTTCTTCACCCTGAGCTGTGAATGCAGAATACGTCTCACTTGAGAGACCCGAGAAGTTTTTCCTCCGAGCTACCAGTTCTATGTACTTATTACAGTTCCAGTAATATATCTTTCTCTGTGATGGACCAGGATCTCCACCAATGTTTCCTAACAGTCTTTCCTAAATCTGTTTTGATTTGTATGTGTGCGTGTGCATGCGCACATATATTTAAACACAAATGTATAATGGCAGAGATGCAGGGCATAGGAAAGTGGTAAAAAAGCGTAAAGGGCTTTACCTGGATGTCACCGGTTCATGTAACTGATACCGACCTGCGGTGGGTGCCATCTTGCCTGAGTGAAACGGCTGGAGGATCCCAAGCGGTGTTGCGGAGGTATGCTTACTGTGTGAACTGGGTGGAGGTTTGTGGACAGAAAGCTACTAAAAGTTAAATGGAAGACTTCAGTCTATGTGGTTGCTATTTAGGATTTTATCTTTTAAGATACAGATCCTCAAAAGTGTTTTGAGAAACCTAACTGAATGAAATGGCAGTCAGGTGGAAAGATAGGAGTGAGATGCTGAAATACCTTTTGGAATTGTTTGAGGTACATGTGCAAATACAGTCGTCTTGGATCCATTTGTGGATGTTGTGGTAAAGCTAGTTTCCACACCTGTGGTCCTGAAATTTTCTAGGAAAACCATTGCACTTACCCAAGACACGTCAAAACAGGCAGAATTAGTTCTCCTGTGAAGAAATACGGAGTGAAAAAGCATCTTTTCTGCCCAATCAGAAATTACCCTTTCATAAGGAAGTTGTATTTTTTAATTCCAGCTATACATAGGAACACCTTATTATTTCAGATTATTAGCCATTAATTCAAACGAAAAATATGTTATATGACTATGGTTGTGACCAGGCTGTGAAACTCTTATTTGTGCTGTGTAGTTTTCACTCTGTGACTCACTGCTGTGAAGTCAGTAAGAGATAGATGGTGACTTACCTGGGTATGCAGCTCTTCGCCTCAAATTCCTGAGGAGACGGTGGAACTACACGTGTGAGTAGCTGCTCACTGGTGTGATGAAGGGGCTCGCACTCCGACCTTCAGTGACAAAGTGCATTCAAATCCGGGCCTGACATTTCAGGAAACTTTTAAATGAGATTAAATTAGCCACCAGAAATCCACAGCAGGCCTTGGAGATCTCATAATCGTGTGAGGAAATGTACCTCTCAGTATGGGAGGTTTAAATAAAAATAATTTCATTTGCATTCAGGTAACATTTTTATAGCATCAGTTTTATGATAAACACAACAGCTGCAGCAGGATTGTTCTTCTTGCTGTAAGGCATAGTAGAGAGTGTTTGCCAATTTTCTGTCTCAAAAAAGGTGTCTTCACATCTTGATTTAGCCCTGAATAATTCAGCAGAATCTTTAATAACAGACTTGCATGTTATAAAATCCTAAAATATGTTATAGCTTAAAGAGGCAGGAAGACATTGGATGTCATCATAGGACTGTGATGTACACAGAGATGTTTTAGGGATATGTTGTACATTATTTGGTTTATCATAACGGATTTTGTTTGACTTAGGTCAGAATCTGTTGCCCTGAGTCAAACTGTATTCCCTCACTGAACCTTATAAAGGGAATATAGAAAAGTGCTTGCTTATCTATTGCACTTAATTTCTTCTCTGCCAAATATATACTTTCTCCAAGTGGCTGCTTTCATGAATGGGAAGGAAGGAATTAACATAGGGGAGCAGATCCCCTGTATTTGCAGTTTCATCTATAAATAAGGAAAAGAGCTATTTGGCCAAGACACGTAGGAGGTACAAGAGCACCAACGCGAGTTTTACATTAGGATTTTTAAAATTGTTTGAAATAAAAATAACAAGGGCCGACATGAAGACCCAGAGCATCTTCAGTACTGGAGTAATATGTATTTCTCTATTTACCAAAAACTCTGTACTTTCAATTATGGTGTATTTACAGTAATGTTTCCTGTCTCAATAAGGCACACTCATCCGGAGCAGCGATGGCGAGTTGTTCTGTCACATAACCGCATCCTCAGTTAGAGAGACATGAGACAGACATACCAAACACCTAGGAAAAGCCGGAATCCTGGGAGCAGTTTGCACATGGGTGCTCCCAGAGGAGCCTGGTGCTCCAGCGAAGGATATTTTGAGCATGAAGTTAGGTTCTAAGGTGTCCAGGCTCCCTCATACAGACGAAGGTGTGCAGCAGCATTGTAATGCCGCTCTCAGCCGCGTAAGTGCTTGGGAGCTGCGTGACGTTTAAAAGCCACCAGCTGGCCACGCCTGGTTCAGGATATGCAGAATCACGTGAATTCTCTGAGTAACTTAAAGAAATTACTCTGACAGTGCCCTTACCATTTGAATAAGCAACTCAGGAAGATGAAATAAGGTATGAGCGGGATATCTTTTGTTGACAAACACTGTAGGAGGAGCAGAATAAACATTGGCTCGCAGCTTTGTCTCCGAGTTGCATGCTGAACGCTAATCGGCACAGCGCAGTATTTTCTTAAAACAAAATGGCTGCACAGTCATTAAAGTAATGGAAAATCCTTAAAACAAGAACTTTCACAAAAGGATACGTGACGTGTTAATCAAACTTACGGCAGCTGCTAGCAGGGATTGTCAGATTCTTTTATGGAGAAAATCCACACGGGGCCAATTCACAACGCTGGCCAAGTTACAGGTGTCACACGTATAAAACATGTAGTTGGTTTAGGATTTAATTAGGACTTTCTTCTTTGATCATAACACTTTAAAGGAAAAATACACTTAGGATTTAATTTTCTTTGCGAGTGGTTATTAATTTGCTGTGATTGATGTTAAATGGGAATTAAATCATAAATGTGATTATGCTTGCGGTTGGATGTCGTCTCAGCAGATTGTTTCTGCTTGTCACTTTTGAATGACTGGTGACATGATATGGCATGTTGATTTTTATTATTGCTTAAAGATTTCACTTTATCATCATTTGTCAGGAAACTGATTTTCCTCTTAGTCCCATTAATATTAAATCTGTCATAACTAGATTAGGATGGAATTGTTATCTACTGAACCTCTAAGCCTTAGGCTAAATTTTACTCCCAGGAAAAAGACAGCATAATAATACAGAGGGGGAAAGCAACCAACTAACAAAAAGTAAAGCTGGGATGTGAATACCAACAGATGAGAGTAATTTTTTTCCCCCTGTAATTACGGTTTATATTTCTGTTCACTTGCCTAAAACAGATTTCAGAAGTGTTTACACCTGAACTGGAAACTGGCTTTTCAGTGCTAGAATAGGTAGGGAAAAACTGCGAAGAGGAGGCATTCAAAGATGGAATAAGAATGCCGTATGTTCTAATGATAGTAATTTACAAGTTCAGAGAGGCAGTCGTTTTGATTTTCCTGACAGGAATTGGGCTTTTGGCAAAGACATGGTTTCTGTGGGCACTCCCCTCCTCATTTTGGTTCAGAACGCACCTAAACGAACGGTAGGATTTCTGTCAACTTACAGAATGAACCCGGTGTCGCTAACACATGCTCTGCCCTCCTTCATCCGGAGAACTGATGGAGACTGGTTGGTGCAGTGGACCCTTTCACAGTCAGAGCCCTGCCTGAAGCCTGCTAGGTCGATTAGACGGACTTCTGTGCTCTCGCATCAAGCCGGACATTTGTTGCTCATTTGCACTAAGCAGTATTCTTCTCTGGTACTTATTTGATGCCCATTACTGTGATATCTGAGAACAAAGATCATTGAGAACAGATACTGTTTCTCCCAGAAAACAGAATTTTCTATTGTTGTAGAAGCAGCAGAATCCTATTAATCCACAAAGCGCATCAGAGCACGTTCCACACAATGCAAGCCATGTGCAGTCCCGACACAAGCCCAGCACTCAAGCTGAGATAGCTGCTGCATATCCCCTCAGTCTGAAAAAGTAAAAAAATAAGAAAATCAGTGAGTTTTTTTTTCAAATTCTGAAAGAAATCCCAAACAGTTACTAAAAAAAGCCAAATTATTAGTTAAAAGCCAAAGTTTTACTTTCTAGATTAAATTTGGGTATAGAAATAAGTACAACCTTGAAAAATGTGTGGGAGTTTTATGAACGATCCTTGCTTTTGTGTTAGTCTCAAACCTAGTGTCTGATTTGTTAGAACCCTCTTTATTATGGACACATTTATAGGATTTAGACATCTCTCTGCTTGATCGATCTGCCATCTGCTATCAATCTCTGAGCCACACTGTGCAAGGTACGCCATCAATTGCGAATGACGCACAGCAGGACAGATGTCTGTGAATTCTGTAGTTTCTGGGTTTCTAAGAACCAGTGTATGATAGAATATTGTTAAATAAAAAAGCTGAAGCTGATTTTTGTTCTGAGAGTATCAATAATTTACAGGTTTTTTTAAATATACTTTTTAGACTTGAGTAATCAGTCAAAACTGAAGCTTTCTTGCAAACATTCCAATTTTTTTTTTAAAAACCGCCTTTTCTGGCAATACAATTTAACTTCAAAAGTTTCTCTTCATTGCTAATGATTAGTTACAAAAAAAAAATTCAGAAGCGAGAAACTCCAGCAACAAGCAAAGGAAAGCAGCACCCCAAGAGCATTAATTGTCTAAATGAATGAGTATGACAGATTATCCTTTTCCACGAGAGAACCCATTTTCAAAGAAAGTCTTTGAATATGAAACAGTAAGACTCTGAAATTCAGCATCAGTCACATTAGACTGCAGTTCTGTTTTGTTTAGATCTGTGACTTCAAGTATCCTGAAGCAGCTTTTCCTAGCAAGTATCGGCTGTGTTAGAGAACTGGAGAAGGGAGGGGTTCGATTCTGCACGGCCGATCCAGCGAACAGGAGAAAACACAGTTGAAGTACGTGGGATTATAGAGGAGAACAAGTAAGAGATCAGAATCAAGCCTTTGTGGAAAAAGCTTATGATGTTGAATATTAAATTAATCTAATTTGCACTGTCTGCTGGTGGCCATTAGTGCCTGAAGTGGAGGCAATGAAATGCTAATGTGATTAGTCAGGAACACTAAGAACAACCAGTGCATGTTTCCTTTGATTGTCTGTGTGTTTAAGAATATTTCATTACTTCTGCTTCCTTTGAAATAAGGGTGAGATATAAATCATAGGCACAGATATAACTAGCGGTTGTGACATTTTGTTACAGAGTTTAATTACATGAATCATAAAATATTGCTACAATTTTCCAAACTGTTAAACCTTAATTAATATGAACCCACAGGGACCACCTTGATGGTTCATAATACGCTAGATTCTCTCCTCCTACAGTAGTAGTTCATGTGCTTGAAGAGTGCTTTATAATTTACAGAGAGTGATCAATTATTAGAAATGAAGCCAGACAAATTAATTTAATATAAATGGGGTTGTATGGAGTTTGACTAATTCTTTTTAATTACCTATATGTTATTTTTTCAATAGTCTAACAAAGGGAACCATTATTCTTCCCCACGTACAAATTCATTCATCTCATTACTGCGCGGTATTAATATAATTTTATCACGCATTCCAGAAGTGGAGCACATTGACAAACCATAATGAATCACAGCATTAATGTAGTATCACTACATTAATTTCAGGACATGCCTAGCTCATCTGCAATTTACGTTGAGACTCAGTAGAAAATGAGCTGAATAAGCATGTAATTATGACATCTGCTTCTTTTCAGGTACCTCTTTGTAAATCAGTGACAAAGGAATAACAGGTTTAAATATGTGTTAACACTCTGATAGCATGTATAATTGCAATATGGCAATGTGTAATGAAGATTAAATTAGACTGTAGTGTACCTGACATATGCACGAGCATAATTGAACCGCAGTAATTGTGGAATGAAAAAGACTATAAAGTACTAATATTTCAATTCAGTACGGTAAAACCCGTGTAAAGAAAAATATTATTAAAATGGTGATGCAAACAAGTACATTATTTTGTTAAGGAAATATTAGTTACGTTCATAATTATTCTCTTCGATATACTTAACGTGGTCTTGGTGTTAGGTAAAGTTTTCACAGTCTCTGCTGTTTTGATCCTTCCTGGATTTTGGGTATCTAGACCATTCACCTCTACAGCAGCAGATACTGCCCATCACATACATACAGTACTACCGGGTCGTGATGTAGGAACTGACTTTCAGACATCTACTGTGGTAAAAAACGTTCATTCACTGAAGCTGTCCTGGAATCAGGGGTCTGAGGAAGCTTTATGTGCTCTGTCCTGTACGCGAGACACAACCTGAAACATATGGGAGATCAAACTCTAAGCCAGAGGGTGTGGCAAATTATTAACTACATTTTAACTGAAGTCATCGTATCACTGGTAAAATATTTATTTTAGATGTATATCATGCTATATTTCAGCTTCAAATCACTTGTGGAGGACAATTAATTCTAAAGGTTAGTAAGAGAATAATAGGTTTTGTGTTAAATACCTTTATTTGAACAAAAATGTACAACATCTGTGAATATGACTCCTGTGAAGTCTGCGATGTTGTACCAGATGTTTACATAATAACCTAAATTATACTAGGATCATTTAAACCCAAATGTCTTTGCTATATGAACACAAATTGAGACTTTCACATACAGTAGGATATTATATTAATGAACTCTCATTATTATATTATATTAAATCATTCTCCTTGTCAAAGCGATTGCTTGCATCTCTGATAAAATGCAAAAACCTCTGCATGCTTATGACAGCGCATAATAACGTTTTAAATATAATCTATGATCTCTCTGTCGTATATTTATGTACATATGTGCACATACCCCTGTGCATATATTTATGAGACCACACAGCATATTTCTCCTGAGAAATGGTGTGTCTAGGGATTCTGTAGCTTCTTAGACTTGCTTCTGACAGCACGTTTTCTTTTGTGCTACCAGCTTGGAAAACAAGAGTTCTTCCAAGCGAGACTCACACAGAAATATGTTAAAAATAAATTTCCAGCTATGTAGAAAGATTTGCAACCTAATCCGGTTGGAGATGTCCCTGCTCCTGGCAGGGGGGTTGGACTGGGTGGGCTTTAACGGTCCCTTCCCACCCAAACCGTTCTGTGATTTCCAGTGAAGCCTTCAGAGCCTGAACAACAAATTAAACCACATGGGACTTTCTGAAGAATATTGTGCCTTTTTTTAGCTAATGCTAGATTCCCCTCTTTCAGAACTCTCTATGGCTTTTATTATGCAACTGGCTCAATGAATTCCCTTGGGATATTCCAGTAAAGGCATGTTAAGCGGCCGGAGCGGCCTGTGCCACGGCGCAGGTTTCAGCTGGAGCGCAGACTCCAGTTTGCTCGGAATTCCTCGTGCAGGAAGTTTACTGAGCTTCACATGGCCAACAGCCACAGTCTTGTTTGGCTTGGACGGGGCCCTAAGAAAGCATGGTCTGGCAAATATTTTAAGAAATTTCTCTTTGCAAGTCTTTCTAGTTTTTGGTGTTTAATCTGTAACCGCACGTGCACGTTCGTATACACGCGTACTCCCGTCCTCTGTTAATAACAAACACAACTTAAGCTGCTTTATCAAATTGGTTTTGGCCAGACGTGTATAGAAAGGTCAATACTATTTTAGTCTTGGAATTGCCAGGCTGAAGTTGCGGAACGTAATAGCTCTTTCTGTAGTTCCACTGCTCACGCTTGCTAATTTTCATACCTTCTGCCTTGTTGGCTCGCTGTTCATTGGCATCTTGGGTTTTAACTAACAAACTTTCCATCTGATGATCAATAAAAACATTAATAGAAATACATGAAATTAGACCAGAAAATGTAAACTCTCAATTTAATGAAATGGTGGAATTTTTTTTTCTGGTGGTTGTAGTGAATAAATAGAAATATTAGCTCTTAACTGTCACTGTTTTAGGACAGATGAGTTAGTTTAAGATTAGAGGAATTATTAGAAAACTGGAACTTTTTTATGGCTTAAAGCAGCATTTAAATAACGCTGTTAAAATTAGTGAAAATAGTAATATAAGGGAGAATGGATTCAAATAATACAAACTCAATTGTTACCTTATAAAAATACATGTAACTCGTGTGAAACCGAAGCTTCAAAGATTTTTAAAATTGTAAATTTGCTATGTAAATGAAACATCAGTACTTTTATAAAGGTGATTTCATACCAATATAAACAGAAGGTTTGTTTAAGTGGAACAGTCATAATGAGGAAAATACAGAAGAATTGTAGGAGCTGTAATTTAAGCTGCAGTTGTGGAGAGCAGGCTAAATAATGCCATAACATTCTTCTGATGTGCTGGAATATGAATAAAAAAAAGAAAACCTAAGCACTCTTCTGACATTTTTTGTGAATTACAATTTCAAAAAGTTTCTGAATTAGGCTGAAAAAAGTAACTGCTTGTACACAAAATCTATTTTGTCACAAAATCTATTTTCCTATTTATAGGAAAGACAATTAATAGAAACTTGCAAACGTTTTTCTGTTATCTGAAAATTATTAATGTATAGAAATATTTTAGTCACGTAATGTTAATATGACCTGAGTTCAGGAAATGAATAAGACGACCTGCTTTTAATGGGAATTAACACTGAATCAATTTAAGATTATTATTGATGTTAAGGGGATTGTAAGTCCTCTTCTCCACGTAAATGCAGGCATTTCTCCACAGTACACTTGCAAGTGGATTGTTTTATTTTGGTACAAAATTTGCTGAATGGTAGAGAGAAGCTACACATAATTTTCTTTATTCCACCAGTTTAAGGCACCTCACTTTCAAGTTTTCCTGGTGTTCACCCTACATTTTTTGCTTTTTACATTAATCTTCTAACTCCTAGTTATATCCCATGAACATCACTAGATAATTCTTTTGTTTTATTTTTGTGTTTCTATTCTTGAAATATTTATAGACTGCTATCATGCCTCATATCCCCTACCTAGTCATTATTTGGCCAGCCTGTGTTACCTCTTTTAAATCTTTCCTCATAAATCTCTTTCCCTTCACTAACCTCTTCCGTTACTCTTCTCTGAATTCCCGTCATTTTTCCAGGTGCCTCTCACAGTGAGGTGTCCTGTGCTGGACACAGTCTTCCAGACGTGATTGTCTTCAAGCCATGTAGACGGTGGCCATCACCTCACTGTGCCCCATGCTGTGGTGTTTCTGCACAGACAGTGCAGAACAGTTTTGGCTTTTATTTCTGTGTGCAAACTTCTCATCGCAAACTGATGTCCAACCTCTCACTAGGCAAGAGCATTAGGAATCTTTATGTTATTGTTTCTCAGGTTCCTCTCTTCAGATTGGATTCCACATGTTTATTTTCCTTGAACATGAGCAGATGAACCTACGCGCACACACTGTTCCATCTCCGTTGTCTAACAGATGTAGAGCGGAGTTAAAATTCTCTCCCTTCTCCCTCAGGTTTGCTAACGGGTACAGACCTAAGTTCTGGGGCCATTGGGAAGATATGGATTTCACTTCTATCCTGGGTGTCCTGCCTCCTTCCAGAGTACACAAATACGTGGGCTGAGTTACGACTGAGTCTTTAGGGTATAATTCTACAGATGTTTAAGATTCAGATTATCAAAGTCTTGCCCTCCTCCTAGCATTACTGTGTGTAATCTGATTTGGGAAGCTGAGACATAAAGAAGTAAATATGTATTTTTTGTTTAATATGATTATATGTTATCCAGATCAGTTCCCAGCACCGACTCACTATGCAGGCCCAGGAATATGAGCACTGTTGTAAGGAAGAGAGAGGAGAGGCTGGGCGAAGGCAGGGGTAAGCGAGACCTTGAGCAGCTTTGGCTTGAATTGGTTTAACATTGCAGGGAAACTGTTAATGTTAAGGGTAACTGGTAACAACAGGAACGCACGATCACATTCCAGCGAAGGTATAGTATTCTTGGTAAATGGCCAGTTCAGTTGTGTATTTTGCTTTATATTCAAATGTCTGCATTAAAATCTATTTTTATTCTTACCTTCAATAATCATGTTGTACATTTATTGGATAAAAGCTCTTCAGTATTATATGTTGAGATTTTTTTTGCTCCTTATTGTACATGTGCATTACTACTTCATGCATATAGATTTCATGGGTTTGACCAAGTGGGGTTTTTTCCATTAGACAAACTTTAAAACAATTTGCATATACATAACAGCTTTAGTAAATTAAACCTATGTGAATTGATGGATTTTCATGACTCAAAGCAGTGGCCAAATTCTTAATTATCACAGCTGTAATAATATTGAAATACAGAACTTTTCAAAACAACTTTATTAATTTTAATGCAATGTTTAGAAAACTCTGCTTTTTGTTGAGCAAAAAGACAAAAAAAGTGCCCGACTTTTTCTTCTAATGGATTCAAGTTTTGCCTTTTTTAGTTCATAAGTTAGCACAATAATATTCAAAGTATTTAAAGATGTCATGATGGCTCTGACTTGTTGTAGAAATAAATAAAGATGGGATCCATATGTTTTTCTTTTGATGGATTAAGGGCCATGTTTACAACAACATAAGTTTACACTGTTGCTGGCCTCAAGTATTCTGCAGACCTTCATGGGTCAGCTCCTGCAGGGGCTCGCTCTTACTCAAGAGCCCAATTACAGTAACTATTTCCATGGTTAGGGAAACAGTCTTTTTTTTTTCTTTTCTTTTCTTTCTTTTTTTTTTCCCCTGCAGATTTTATTTCCAATAGCAGTGCTTTAGTATTTAGTGATTTACTATAGCTGTAGATTAATATTCCTCAAATATAATGAAAATATTTTGCATACGTTGATTTTATTTTGAACGGAGGAAGGCTGTTCTTGTGTCACAGATAATACACAGGCCTATTTTTTTAAGAAATATGGAGTCTCATTTTGTAGCTGCTATCCTTCCTTTCTCTATTCCTGTATTTCAAACTCTCCGTTGCAGTGGTAAGAGTGCTGCAAAGCCCACAGAATGAAGCTGTAAGCAAATGGTTCCTAACTGCGGTTCAGACAATGTATTCAAGAGTCGCTTCTTCACTGGCTTAGTTTTGCTGCTTTTGATTTTCTCTGGAATTAGCAACAGATTAATCTAGATAATATTTTTACAATGTTCATGATGCATTGAGATGAATGTTGAGCTCTTGCACATGTTTATAAGGTCAAGTTTTAAAATGTATATATTTATTCCTGTTAGTGTCACAAGGCCACAGTTTGAAGAGTACTCAGTCTTGATGAGCAATTCTTGGTATTGGTGTTTATAGACTCGAGTCCATAACAGGAAAAAATATTTGCTGTTGACCACTGCCAACTATCAGTCTGTTGTTGGCCAGACTTACCCCCAGTGAGCATTGCTCTACTCCAGCAGCCGTAGTGAGTGAAGTGGATGAGGCTGTCCAGCACCAGCAGGCCAGTTTGACAAAAAAAAAAAAGAGACTGCCCCAGTTTCCCAGCCTCTGGAATAAAAATCTGCCCTTGCTGAGGTTTTGTATCTTCGCTGGCTTGAGAGCAGCACAGAGATGTTCTTATTCCAGGCCTAATATGGTAGAAAAGAGGGAGAGCACTAAGAAAAAATATAAACTGTCGAGCACATTTCCACTGAAGGCCCTCCAGGAAGATCTTGGTGCAGGATTATTCGTGAGCTTCCTTGCAGTGGTGCAGTTCTGTGCGTTGTGTCCATTTCATTCAAGAAACTGAAACTGTTGAAGTCAGCAGTAAATTAGAGTCAGGAAAAAATTGGTAGTATGATTGGCAGAAGGTGTAACATGCAAAGCGCGTAACATATTTTAAATTACTATGGAAATACTTTGTAGGAGAATCGTAACTCTGGAAGCCGTTTCAGTAATGGAAGAGAGGTTTCCTGCAGTCGATTAGGAGAATTTTATTCTGAAGGTAAATGAAAAAAAAAAGTTGGATTTTCAAATATAAGGAGAATGGCATTTCAAAGATAAGATGATCTCTTAGCATTAAGGAGAGGGTAGAGAGCCAGACCACCTTCTGGGAGTGCTCTGTCTATGCATTTGCAGGTACCAAGTATTTAATGGTCGGTCGATGGTTTCCAGTAAGCCTTTCACGAGACGCAAGCCAAAACCTGATTGTGCCTCAGAGGTACAGAGCCTGATGCTTTGCGCGTGCTGAGCACCACGTTCTTCCTTGGTACATTATATGTTCTGTGTGGTTTTTCCAAATTTTCTCCAGAAAGAAATAATGTTCAATTAAAAGTTTATTTATTTAATTCCTTTTCTTTAGCCAGTGCATGGACATCTGTACATGATGAGTTTGGTTTGACCTCCTTCGAAGCGATAATTTACTTGGTGAATTTGTACTGTTGAAATTCGCATATATAAAAATATTTTGTTCACTTTTTATTGGTATTTTTTATTTTTTTAAAAAGTAATTTTCAATGAATTTTGACGGTTTTTGCTACTCAAATCTTGAAAAAGATCACAGAACGCTCTTCTTGCAAAATTTGCTAGATTACAAAGAGAGTAGAGCTACTGAGGTATTATTTTTCTTAGACGTAAATATATTATGGAATAATAGGTACCTATTTAGACAATTAGGAGTTGCCTGGAAATGGTCAAATAAGTGTTCCTCTTGTGCTCTACAAACATGACTTCCCAAAAGCAGCTGCATTATGCAGTATTTCCTGGACCCTTATCTACAGAATGTGTGGCCATTCATTTGGCAGCCATTGCCCGGAGAAAATAGTGGGAATATTATTAATGGGCTTCAGCATTTTATTATCTACGTGGTAGGCTTGCTGCAGCGCAGGAGAGCTGTCAGTGACCACATAATGTTCTGTTTGATGTGACACTGGGAAAAGGTTAGGTGGTTCCCACATTAGAGCAGGCGTTTCTGTTAGCACACCAGTGCTCAGTTTTATGGTGTATTGAAAGAAGCCACTTGGGAGGCAGATTTTGTCTTTAGAGAAGTGATTGATAATAGCAGGTTGGAATATGGAAAGCAAAAAGTTGTAATTACATTATATGCAAACAGAAACGCACACGAAAATTTAGAGGTCAAACACTCAGCTGTTGCTATTTGGGAAGGTCCGGCTAACTACTGAGGAGGCAGAAAGACACAGGAACATTAAGGAAAATGCATCCCTCGGTGACTTCTCTCTGATAGGTAAAACTAACCTCTGCAGTGCTCAATTTGTTGCTTTTCTTCATAAATTGTGTTTATTAAGGCAGCAGTGGTAGGTGGGACAATGCTAAGACCGGCATGCTGCTTCCTGACAGTTTCCTAAACCTGATTCCTTTCTGTTGTTCATGTCTGTAAGAGTATTTTTCCACTTTTAAAAGATATTTTGCAAGATTTTGAGGAGAGGGGAAATACACGCAGGTTTCTACTTTCGTTTCCTCTTCAAGGCGTGCTGGGAGCTCAGCTAAAATAAACCTTGCCGTTTTTAAAGTTACTTTATACTATACTATATATGGTGGAAGACAAATGCTGTAAATTGCAATCTCAGCAAGTTTTGAGAGGATGGACCCACAAATATGTCCGCTAAAATAGAAAATTACTATGTCAGACTGAGAATTAAACTTAATCCAGTGTTTGAATGTGTGAAGCGAGTCGTAAGTGTAGATAAATGAGTACCTCACCGGCCTTTCTCTCTCTTATTTTCACGCATCATGTAATCGAAGAGTTTTGAGTTATACAGATAGGTTTTTGAGAGTAAAACTGAGGCACAAGCATCTTGTGGATTAGGTGTGAAATACAGCCTGAAGAGCCAGACAGTCAGCATATTTCACAGTCTCTAGTCTTGGGGATCTTTTCACTATAATATCTTGATTTAGCATATTTCTTTTAAAAAATATCACATGGTCAAATTAAGACGTTCATATAATCTGTCCAAGAGTAGATGGAGAATAGACTGGTGTCATCTACGTCAATCTATACACTGCATAAATTTAATATTTACCTGACGTCTTAGTTGTTTCTCTTATTTGCCCTGTTGTACATCACTTCTGAACAGGACTTACAGAACTTGTTGCAAATAGGATCTGATAATGGAATTCCCACCCAGATGGCCCAGAAAACTAGAACTTGATGGAAAAAGAAACCAACTGGAATATGAGTGATTACCTCCTTGCTTCTTTCTCTCACCAGTATGAGTTACACTAAAGTAGAATATTTTCAATTTGGTAAAAGTGACAGTAGCTTTAGAGAAGTCTGAAGACTAAACTGACTTTCACGATTCCATAGTTTACAGGTGTTCAAAGACGCGTGATTCTCTAGCTCTTTTGCACATCTGGAAGAAAGTTTGTGGACAAAAGCAGAGAGGGAGGAGGAATCCTGTTGATACGTTGGTTCAGAGATGGAAGGGGTGCCTAAATTCTCTTCTGAAGATAGCTACCTTCAAGCACCTGTTCTGTCTGGGGAAAAGGTGGCAACATGCTTGCGCACCTCAGCCGTGTGTGAGTTCTGGTGTAAATACCTGGCCGTTATAACCCAGCAGCCAAGATAATTTTAGATGCCTCAGTCAAATGTAGAAAAACAAAAATCTTTAAAAATGTAACTTTGATGTGGTTTTTTTAATAAGTATTCCAGATCTCTGCCCATGTTTGTTCTCAGGGAAAATATTATGTAAAATAAAACAGAGATAAGCCTTTTAAAGCATTTTGAAAATTTACAAGTAAATACCAGTATGTGCCTCGAGCAGTTAGATCTGCAATAGGGTCACCTTTGGAACTAAAATTCAATGTTGCTTGTTTTATAATGGCGAAGGGACAGCACAAACAAGGAAGAGACATAGCAAATACTATCTCTTTCTGTTTTGTTTGAGGTTTTTAGGGGGCTCGGGTGGTTTGGGTTTTTTTTTTTAGTAAAAAAAATAAACCTAGATTATGAGTGACTTGAGGAGAAAAGCCGTGTAATATATCCACCACAGAAGATGTCATTTGTTCCTAGTAAAGCAAAGAGTAACTTACAATCTAGGGAAATAGTTGTGCATGTAATCACCTAATCGGGCAACACGGTAATGATTTAGATTGGAAAGATCTTATCTTATAAAAGCGTGGTTTTGTATGTCCTTGAACAGTCCAGCTTCAGAGCGAGAGTTTATATCTCTCACGGTAAACTTGAGCTGTGCTGCAGGTGGTTTAGTTTATCACTGAAAGGAAATGACTTTTTTTACACCTAATTTAAACTGAAGCTATTCACAGTTTAAAATGGTCGGTAACAGTGACCTCTGTAATGACTAACACATTGCAGGTGGTCCGATAGCAGGCCAGTGGTTAATGTTTGCTGTGGAGAGAGACAGAATTAAATGTCCACCCCAGAGTTGTTTTCTTCCGTTTATAGTAGGAACACAACAGCTGGCACAAAAGTAAGCCACAATTAAAGGGCTTCTGAAAAGTTGCAGTCTGTTTAGTTCCTGTAACAGGAGAGCTTTCCTGTTGGCATCTATTAAAAATTTGTCAATAAATTTGAAAGCAGAAATCCTGGTAAATATTTGAAACCTAAATCTCTGTATCAGACTTCTGGTGCTTGCCTTTCAGTCCTTCAGGCAAAACTGTGATTTGTTCTGTAGTTACATGGTTGGGATCACGCGTATCGTATCTTGGAGGACTTGAAATGCTTTATCAGACCTAAGAAAGCTCTACCAAAGCTCTTGGCTTTCACAAGTAGCTAATGAGAAGGCAGTTCAGCGTTCCCATAACACCACAGAAAGCAAAACTGGTGAGCCTGAAGCTTTCCTTTTAGCTTATTTTCATTTTGACAAAAATTGAGCATCTTTACCGTGCATCTGCTTTTCCAGATGTGTGCGGGCCTGGGCAGTATCTGGGCCAGTCATAACCATTGTCAGATGGCACCTGGAATTAAAATTTTGTTTCTTTGTGATGCTTACCAAATTCTAGTATCGTGTAAACAGAGCTGATGCTGAAATCCCTTTTGTACAGAGAGAGTCTAACACAATTCTGGGAGCACAAAAGTACTTGGTAAAAATAGATGAGAAATTTAGGTACTGTTGAAGGACAGTTTTCTACTCAGAAACAATTCCGCTGTTTGTCCTGGAGTGACATGAGTTGTCACATGACGAAAGAACCTCTCAAAGTAAAAGCAAGTCTGCTTCATATCTCTAAGTGTTTCTTCAGGAGATTTCTTCAGCAGGAATTTAAACCAGCCATACGTTCATAGACGACAGGATAACTGACCGCAGCAGTTGAGGACATAGGATGTATAAACAGACGTGGTTGTGAAAAGTATGCTTCAAATTATTTTGTGTGTCAGATACTATCAATAAGCCTTTTACGAAGGGGCTAGGATTAGGATTTATCAGCACTTGGTGAGCTAGTTCCTAAAGAAAAATAGTCATCTTGCTAATAGGATGCCTGGATAGGACCCATTTTGCTGCTTTGTTACCTATGCACAGATAAGAACCAAGGGCAGTCTGTAGTGTTACGTGAAATACCTCAGCTGACGTTGCCTTTTGCGGCATGAGTGAATGTAGACAGAAAAGCTTTACAGTATGAACCGTAGATAAACCGAATGCTAGTTGGAGAAGGGATTGGAACCCAGATGATTTATGTGTCAATCTGCAAGAGTTACCTGGTCTGGTCAGATTGAAAAGCTAGAGTGAAAACTGGCTATACCAACCACTCAAGAGACTTTAATTATCTATTTAATTATTTTATTCAGCCATTCCCACTTTGGAATGACATATAATCTGGTTCTTAGGTTTCTCATTTGGGAAGAGAGAATTTGGTATTTGAATCCTGTCAGGCAGAGTTTAGGATTGAGCTTGTGTTTCCTGTCTCCTAAAGAGTACCATCCTCTGCTACATCGTCTTCTGCTAGATGTTGCCCTGGAAGTTCTGCTAGGTTTTATAACAGCTTTCTGAAAAGGAAATATTTCTTTTGGATCTTTTTCATACTGAATGTTCGTTCGTACTGAAGGATGTACACCTTTTTCTCTTCAGTCATCTCCATTTGCGGAGTAAACTTCCAGTTGAACCCAGCCAGGCTCTTTGTACAGCTGTGTGAACAAATGGTTTCTCTCGTACTCTTTCCTAACTCTCCCTCCTATACACACTCAAGACTGAAAAAGAAAGCACTATAAGAGACGTGTGTGATTAATTTGTTTTATTTATTATTTGAGGATAGATCAAAAGCCTAATACAGTTATTAGGATTGTATTAAAATCAGTCCTATATTCATAGCAGGTTTTCATTGTCAGATCTTTATTCTTTAATTAAAAATCATTAGTTTGTCAAAGTCTTTTGATATCTATACTTGTTGAAAAAATATTCAAGTTGGTATTGTTTCTAACTAGGAATGACAGTGCAGCATGACCATCTTCTTTATATATGTAGCTTTATATATTTTATAAGTCAATAGAATTGTTCATACAATTATTCATACTTATAACTCTTTCAAGACTCTGCCATGTTTAAAATAATTTGCATCAGACATCTACAAATTTACAGAGAGAAATATGTAGGTTCATAAGTAAAAAATTCCTCCATTATTCTTTTAATAAACTACAACTTACATGGTACTCATATAAATAATATATTTGTATCTTTTGTGGCTGTGTTGCATAAATAACACACGAAATGGATATTTAGTCCTAACCCACCTACATTTATATCTTTAACACTAAAAATTTCCATTTGCAGTTAAAGTCTGTCTGTATGTTAGCAAGGCCCTTTATTATCTTGAAATTAAAGCTTTTGAAGTTTCTTCCTCCCTGAGACACAAAAGAAAGCATATAGTTGACATCAAAGTGGAGACATACTGCTGACTAGTAATTACGGTAGCTTAATGTTGCCCAGTCCCCACCCATTTACAAGCCAGGCTTTACTTTCCTCAGTATGTACTTATTTTGATCAACACCTTCAGAAATAACAGGACAGCCCAGCTACTTATAAAGTTTCTGGAAAATTTGGTTGGGAAATAAAATAACTGTTTTAATAATTTATTCTTTATATATCATTATGGCTTTTTAAAAACCTCATTTAATTACTCTAAGTAAGTTGTGACTGTGAGCTGGGTGTTGCCAGATGTGAAACCAGACACAAGGGTGAGATTTTACAATTTAAGCACAGCTGCTGAAGACAAAATCTGGTTTAGGACACAAGAGATGGATTTAAAATACCACATTTATATTAAAAATAGCAGGGAATCCTGTGCAGGACAGCTAAAGGTCTTTTTGGTAACTTATTGACTTCAAGTGAATCCATCCAATCAAAGTCCAAAAAACACTTCAAAACCCAGCAAATAACATTTGCCGTCAGTCTTCTCCCCTCCTCCAGCAAAGCAAACACAGAAACGCAGCGCACTGCTCTGTTCTCAAATTAAAGCCTCAGTTCTTTCTGATGGGTGTTAGTAAGGTGAGCGCTGGAGCCACGGATGAAATGCCTCTGCGCCTTGGAACAGTTCTGAGCTTCTCTAAGTACCAGGATGATGAACTCAAAAGAAGTTTATTTATCTTGGGCATTTGAGTTTTACAGCTTAAGAGAAAATAGCTTTAGAAATGCAGGGGAGGGGGGAAGGGGCGAGGGGGGCAGGGTCCTCCCCGTTCTCGCGTATCTTACTGCGTTGGCCAAATTGTTGATATGCTTAGCAGAGCGTGCAAGGTAGTGCAGAGCAGCTGAAATAACTCTGCACGTCTTCTGCGTGCTGACCTCTGTACCGCGTGCGTACGAGGAGAGCGAAGGCGCGGCGCAACATTTATATCAATATTTTAACAAGAGATGTGTGGGATTGGAAAAACCTATCCAGTGAGTAAGCCATGTTTTTCCATAACTAAAACCAAAACAAAATAAGTTTGAGGTACGTTCATTATAAAGTGTGTTTGAATTATAAAGCCATACCGGTTTTATTAGCTCAACCCAAATCTCGTGGGTAACATGTTTGCCCTCACTGAATTCCATCTTATGTTTAGGTGACAGGTACGTAACATTTTGAAGAGACATATTTTCCTTCCTTCCGAGTCCGCCCTAAGCCCAACAGTCACAACACAAAATAATTTCGCTATAACAAAACCTGAGGCAATTTATCCACAACAAAAAATGAGAATCTTCCATCTAGCTTGGTTCCTTATTTTGCCTCACTTCCCAAAAACGGTAGATAAAAAGTGACCTTTTCCTACTGTTTCTCCCAAGTTGCTCTCTCCCTGCCACTTGATGTTGATCTCAGTTACGGCTTCAGAGCAGCATCCACTGCAGCAGCTAATTGTAACCAGCAGTGCCTGCTTCCCCGCCTTCTTACCAGGTCATTGCAGCATTCATTTCTGAAGTGTTTTTTCCTAAACAGGAAAATATTTCTCTAACAAAAGCCTGTAAATATTTTTCTCAGTACTACTAGCAAGCATTATTTAACTTAGTACTGAGGTCATTCAGAAAAGATCAAATGTAATAATGCTGAGCTTTTAACTGTCAACAGAACTTTCTGGTATTCCCATAGCGTTTCCAAACATACAGGCATAGAGAAGTCTGGTTTTTTTTTTGAGGCACGCTCCTAATTTCCATCACTATTACAGATGTACAGTCTTATCAGGGACGTTCTAGACCTCCCAAGTGTCCTATAGCGAGTTAACTCTCTTTCACGTTTTTATTGATTATCTGTGCCAGATAACAACGTATACAAATCTTTGATTTGATCAAGCGATCCTGAAGAAGCTCATAAATTTTCAAAACAAAACCTACTCGTTTCATGAGTGCTTTCCACCCAGGTGGTGGAACTGCAGGGTGACACGGGCAGCGAGCCTGTTTATCGCTGTATAAAACAATAGCTGGGCTGCTTGCTCTGCTCGCTCTGTCGCCTCCTCACATTTTAACAGTTCTTTTCCCTTTTTTCTCATTTATTTTCTGGGTTCTTTTTTTTTTTTCTTTTCCTTTCAATTTGACATTAATTTTCTTTATGGGCCTTCTAGCCAGTAACAATAGTTATTGTGAAGTGGTGTGTGCTGTTTATAAAAGTCAAGTAGCCAGCAGAGTAAACGATTTATAAACTTCAGCAATCATTACTGACACGCTACTTATCAGTATGTCATCCACTCTGTTTATTTACTGGTCTACCCATTATTGTCATCATGTTGTTTAAAAAAATTAAACCCTACCTTTTATTCTGATTTCTTAAGAAGTAAGGAATTACCGGAATAATGCAAATACAAATATTCTGCTACTTTGATTAAGAAACATAGACTGATGGGTGAGTTCTGAAGAAGAACTCTTTGAACTTCTCAACTGAGTGTTGAGAGAGGGGCGTCTTCCTGCCCCGGCCCTCATTCTAAAATACTAGCATCTTTTTCATTAAATGACAGTGTTTGGTGATTTCCTTGCCAAGTATTACAGCAGCATGTAGGGTGGACCTTCTTCAGTATTGTTGCCCATATGCAGTTCACCTCAGAACCGCCTTATTTTATTCTTATTAAAAGCAATTAAGTACATAATTAGTGTTCACCCTTCCCCAGTACTACACAACTCCTCGACTACCTGGTGTAAGGAAAAGGGAACAGGAACCTGGCTGCAGTCAGAGACTTTGCCTCTCGCCACAGTTGAAGATATTACACACTCTGTTCAATTAGTGTTGTGAAACTGGACTGCTGACAATAATGTAACAATTTATAATGGCTTTATTTCTTGAAAAGAAATGTCTTGCTAATTTTGGGTGTGTCAGAACAAAACTCTGTTTTCCAAGCTTCGTATAAAACGTCTGCAGACACTGAAGATGTTCTGTGCTACTCAGAACCCTACTTCACTGTGTGTGTTAGGATGTCAAATTCCTCTTACATGACTGCCTCAGAAGAACAGACTGAGTATGTGAGAAGTCATTGTTGAGTAGAAACAAGTTTTTTTTGTGATGTGATATGAACACTTGTTATTTCTAACCAGTTAAGGAAACTAAAATCCTAGTATTTTCCTTTCATTCCCACATAGAATGGTAACTTGCCATACAGAGTCCACTGCTAATTAAAAATATTAGTGGTGGTAGCACTGATGACTAGCTAAGTAATTTGTCTTGGTAACAATTCATCCAAACCAGAAGCAAGAAGAGGGAGCAATTTTGAAATTAGTTATCTAAGATTATGCATGTCAATGTTATGATGAATAGGTGGTATGGAATTCCACGAAGTAATTCAGCACATAAGAGTCTATTAGCTAGTTGGAAGCCACGACCCCATTTAACAGCGATGGACCACCATAGCATCTAATCTATATTGCTTGATTTGTACGCCCTTTATGATCTGAACTAGATCCCATAATGTCAGAAATCATAGCTATCACATTGAATTATAACCCATTAAGAATGCAGGCTTGGCAAAATCAGATGTTTGTCTCAAGAGTGAGCTCTGCTAGCATATTTATCCTGCTGCAAAACAGCTTCTGCCCATTGCATTTAAAAAAAACAAAATCAAGAATCCATCCTCAGGTGCTTCTGAAATGAAATTGGGCATCAGGTAATCAGTTTAAACTGTTTTAGTTGGCTTTTCACTGTAGTCTGCATAAAAAAATAATGTACATTATTTATGTAAATGGAAAATAGCAATCTCTAAAGACACCATCATCAGATATTCCCAAATGAAATACCTATTTGAAAGTACGCATGCAATTTCTATGCATTATATGTTCTTTTTACAACAGGTTGTATGAAGCTTGCAAGCAAGGAAGTTTAGCTCTCTCCATGCTGTTCTGTACGGACACGTCCACAGAGAAAGCTGCCCTTCTGTATGTGTGACGCTCTCAGAAAAGCTGGGGGAGTCCCCTTCTTGTGTCCTTTGCATGTAGGGCTATCACAACATATGGTCGGGATTCAATCTCAATGTACAGAGACTAGATTTGAACTTCTTTTATTATTTTTTTCCTGTTATAAAACTTTATTTCCTTCTGGTAACGGGTTGCTTTACAATATGCTTGCCTGTAAGACAGAGCTGGAAAATCCAGGCGGAGGAAGGCGTATATATAACAGCAGGGAGGGGCACATATAGCGAATATTATCTGAGATTCTAGGGTACGTCCACACAGTAAAGGCTGAACGAATGTGACAAGTGTTTTTGCTTTACCAGTAGATAACTTGAAATCCTTAATAGAAATTAACCCTTTCTCTTTAAGGGTTTCTCATTAATTCTGTAAGTGATCAAGAATGCAACGTGCTGAAAATATCACCCTTATTCCCCAGTTTGAGGAAGGATTTAGGCACAAACTTCCCATTAATTTAAATGGAAACCAGCGGGAAGTTAGGAGCTTTGCTGAATCAGGGCCTCTGGGCTCAACTGGGATTCCCGTAGCGATCACCGGAAAGACTTCCATCAAAGGTCTGGGTTGTGTTAATCGCTTCCATAGCTGTCTGTTGGTACCTACCTGGTTCATTTGCAACCTTTGTTTTGTGGGTTTTATCAGGGGCTAACAGTGATACTTTCAAAGTATCTAAGATACAGTTAGACACATACTAGGACTTTGAGGAGGAGCTAAAATATTTTCTCAAACCTTTCTAGTGTCCATCTGCATTTCCAAGTACCGTATCTACAGCAGAAGCTAGTGCTAGTGATTGAAATACCCAAATCCGAAATTCTACTTTCTCTCCTCTCCGCTTTGAAACCGTTATTTTAGAATTTCTATCTTGAATGCAACCAAGAATTTGAAGGATTGTTGCAGTATTTTTTCCTAGCACTGTGTCTGGTATCAGTCAAAGACATCTGGAAAATTGGCCACGTTTGTGAATCTTTCTGATGGAATATTTTTAAGATGTTGAGGAATCTGTGAAAAAATGCCAGATTTCAAATTTTTCACTAACTAGAAAATCTGACCAATAGAGATAGATGAATAATTAATTCTAAATAATATCTCCTGGTTCATTACTTTAATCCTACTAGGTAATTATTCGTTTTATCTTACAGTATTCCCCAGCTCACACTACCTGGCTTCGCTTAAATAATTCACTGTGGGCCAAAGCCTGATTGCACTGAAGTCAATGGCAAAAATCCCATTTTCTGCAGTGACAACAGCGTTTAACCCTGAGGAAATGACCTTAAGGTTAATTAAATGTTTGAGAAAACCTGAGGTGATTTATAGTTTCATGCTGAATGCAAGAAAAAT
This sequence comes from Chlamydotis macqueenii, assembly GCF_036417535.1. Taxonomy (NCBI): domain Eukaryota; kingdom Metazoa; phylum Chordata; class Aves; order Otidiformes; family Otididae; genus Chlamydotis; species Chlamydotis macqueenii. Next base: position 19,656,101 of record NC_141568.1, read on the forward strand.
TCACAGTTTTGTTAGGTTTTGATGTAAAACAAGATAAAATCTGGTGCTTTCAAGCTGAGTTTCACTTTCAGTTTTTATTTTCTTTTAAAATCTGAAACTTGGAGACACTCAGGTTGAGTGAAATGCGCTGTTGATTGCACCCAGATTTTTTTTTTTTTGTAACTCTAAGAAGTTGGACCCACAAAGTTTTGTACACCTTTGCTTCTGCAAGCTCCTTCACATGTCCCTACTAATAATCAGGTTTTTATTACACATTTGTTTTTGTGATTTTTTTTTTTTTTTTTACTGGAACTGCTACTAGCAGTGCTGGATATGTTTCTTCAATGTGCACGTGAACAGTTATGAAAGAAGAAAAAAAGACAGACTGCTGTATACACATTTCATGGAACGCACAGCATTAGTTAAGGAATGTTATATACTTGATTTGATTAATGAGTTTGGGGGAGATTATTTCTCAGCTTGATTCATGTGCTTAAGCACTGTAAAGTAGTTTAGCAACTAATTGCAGTGTTTTCCAGAATGTTATGTTGCTTACATTATCCTTACAGAACACAGAAATTCAAATCCATCCCGTACATAGCTTCCTGATGCACAGTAGCATGACTTGTTTTGCTAGAAGGCAGTCAGATCATACATGAAGTCTGTTATTCATTTAAAGGTATTAAACTTTTTTTCCGTACATGTTGTTAAAAACACCCGGTACAAATATGTTAATATACAGGTTTTGCAATTTTTCATGTTTTCTTCTTTCAGTTTGCCTTGAACTATTGACCTTTAATAGGAAAAAAAAAAGAGGAATTTTCTGAAACCTAGATATTTAGAGAAAAGTCTTCTACTGTCAGTGTCCTTGATGATGCAGAACTGACCCAAGTTATTAGAGTAAAAACTGCTTTTTATAGAGACAGTAGCTTTTTTGACACCGTGTCCACTATTAAAACTTGGAGCAGGCTAATTTAAGGTTGCAACATTTAAAGACGTGTCTCAATGTCATGAGTTTATTTATTCTTACTCGGGGCTGACAGAGGATGCTTTGACCTGCTCTAGATTGCATCTCAGTTTTCAGAAGTTCCATCCGACTTTCAGTTTCCTGGATATTTTTAGGGTCTGTCAGTGTGCAATAATATCTAAAGTCTTATTTGTCATGCCTGTGTTGTACTAATTGTCACGCGTATGTTGGCTTTGTCAGAATGGCTTAGGAGGAAGTGCTGAAAGCAAGGAGTTGACCCCTGGCAAAGAGTGACCTTTTAAAAGGAAAGTACGGCTTGATAGGAGTGAAGCATCACAATCACCTCCTTCATTTACTGTCTGTTGAAAGCCAGCACTTTTTTGCTTTTTGAAAATGTTATCAGAGGATTGTTTTTCTCTAGTTCTGTTCTCTACTATAAGCATAAATACTGCAGAGAATCTAGAACAGCAAGGAGGCTGTAAAACAGTTTTCACTTTGCCAAAGACAAATAATTGTTGGTATTTTGGGATACTATCTGTTGTACTATGTATTGTGGAAAAGAGAATGCATCAGTAAGATAAAGCACAGTCATCATCACCAGTAATTACCACAAAACCAGGAAAAATGTAGAAGAGGAGGAATATTTTTGCTTGGTTTCTTCATAAATGAAGTTTCATTACCGAGCCTTTTAAAATTTACTCTCCCTGGAGAACTGTAATTATCTAAATGCTCTGTACTCCTTGTCTTCCTTTCTCTTGAGTTTTTTCCCAGTTGTTACATGGAACTAAAAACTTAACCCACAGATGGAGATCCATGTATTTTAATGGATTGGAACTCCATCTATGCATTGTTAGGGATTTATAAGCTAACAGTAAACATTTATCTATATATTTGGAGATTAGGAAAAGAGAAGGAGTGCCCTGGGTTCTCTCTAGTTATAGTCACACATTGAAGGCTACACTTAACATACATAAAGTTTGAATAGATGTGTCTGAATACAGAACTGGGCAACATATTTCACACTATTTTATACTCCTTTCCCCAGGAAAGTGAAGAAACACAATGAACCATATTTGCATGTATAAAAAGTCATTGGCGGAGTCACTGATAAGTTTCCAGGTGTCCACTACTAATGACGGAATTAGGGAGCAAACTTTTGAAAAGTTTTTTTAGGTTTTGTTGTTGTTGTTGTCGTTGTTGTTGTTTTTTTTGCAGTGTAGAAAATTAGTGTGTTTCTTAGCTATGTTGAGGAAAATAATTATGAGAAAATGAAAAGAGAGAAGTATTTTAAAAGGATTCAATAGTGCGAGTCGCTAGCCTATGTTGTACTCACTGGTGGTAACAGAAAGCATCTAAACGAGAATGGAACATTGATGAGATTTTTAGCCTTGGAAAACTTAAGGACTATTTGAAAACCCTATTATGGGAACCTTTCTACTTGCTCTGAGTCAGTCGCAGGTTTAAGTTGTGGCTGTTCAACTGAACAGTATGAAATATTCAATTCTTAAGAGTTTACAGAAGAACATTCCAGCTTCTGCCCATTGCTCAGGAAGTTTATGATTCATCCGATTTTTCTGTAAACAGTTTTGGAACATATATCAAATTTGTGTTTATCAAATTGGTTGGAACTTTTTGAGGAATATGACTATGAGTTTGAAATGAGCACTTTTGATGAATAATGAAAACATTCTCATGTTACTCATTGTTGAACCAGAAGTACGGCTGCAGTTTTCACTGTTGGATAGTCCTGGAGACGATCAGCTCACAGCTGATCAGGCAGCTGAACCTCCGGGTCCGAGATGACCTTCCACAGCGAAAGCACTAAATCTGGGAAAACCTGACTTCTGCTTTCTGATGAATTTTTAAGCTGCGGGGTGTGATCAAAACCTGCGCAGATTTTGACCCTCGTACTGAACAGTGAGTTAGAAATCCGCCAGTTTTGTTGGCGGATGGGGACCCTCTCCCCATTCGGGGGTGCTGCGATCAAGTGGTTTTAACTGGTGCAGCACATCTTTATTTACAACTGTTACGTACTCAGCACAACTTGTAAAGCGTGGGTTTTTTTTTCTAAAACTTTCCATGTGATACAGCTCTATATATTATATTACGCTTATAAAATCCCACCAAACCCTTATGAATTAAAAGATAATTAGTGGTTCAAAACACATAAGACATTAGGCCAGAAGTGTCAAAAATGTCATGAAAGGCCATAAATCATAGTATACTTGCATTGATCCCTTATATAGTTAGTTTTTAAATCATCTCTTTAACACCTTGTAAATGTACAAACAACTGTGAACCCAAGGGAAACTTTAATATGTTTTTCATACATATTTTAATTTCATCTCAAAGTACTGGCTGCATAAAAATTAAGTCAGACTCACAAAAACTCATTGATTTCCTCTGGATAAAACCCATCTGTCCAAACTAATTTAGACCCTTTTTGAAGCTGTAAAGTTAGTCATGCAACACTGAGGTCATTATGGACATCCTGTACTGTAGGAACTCTAGTGTAATTTTAAGAAGGTAATTTTGTTATATTTACTGTATTTAAATACAGTGCTACTTTTAAGGAACAAAAGCCTTACTGTGTAACTGTATTGAAAGTAAACCAGAAGCTGTGAAAAGTGAGATCTGTTCTTTTCCTTGTGATTAATGCACCTTTCTGCCAAAATTGAAACTTCTTAACTGAGCTCATTTAATACAAAGTAAACGAATTCTGCTCTTTGGATTTGATCCGCTGGCTAAGCTCTATAGATAAGGGTCTAACAGTGAATAGCTTTCATTCTAAACAAAGGATGTTTTGATAGAAAGGTCAGAGCTAAGGTCTTTTATATTGTGATAACAGGAAAGGGAAATGACATATTAATGGCAATTCATGCCATGGTGGTCTGCTGAACATGGTGGATCCAAAAGAAAAAAAGAAGTCTGCAGTGCTATTTTTTTAGAGACATCAGTTTTTAATTGGTCTTCTTTTGAATGACAATTTCTTTCATTGCAGTTGGCAAGACAGAGACGCCAAAATGCACAATACCTACTACCACAGGGAAGAGTGAAAAAAATTGTGTGTATTGGTCGGGATTCTGCCCTCGAACATTTTGCTGCCAACCAGAATATTAAGCAGGCAAAGCCCTCGTGAGTCGCACTCGTAACCGGTGGTGATCTGTAGCTAATTTTTATAATGCCATAGACTTTAGTTAAATGCTGAATAACTTGAACGGGGCAAGTAAGTTTACGTGAAGAGGTTCTCAGCTGCGGCTCAGGACGCATACAACATGCCGTGTGCTTTATGTGCGGTGTTTGTGATTTTGGGGGACAGAACTTGTCATAGCAGAAGCTTCATCGCTTGTGCAGTAGAAAGCAGAGGGAGTTTTAGAACATTTCTGCACATTGGAAATACAAGTTATCAGACAGTTGTAAGACACATTCTACCACAGAAATCTTTATTCTGAGGTAAAAAAAGGGGTGTGGTTAGGCTAGGCAGTGAAGAGACTCAAAAGGATTATTCCACGCGCCTACCCAACTTCCCACCCCCTCCCCTTGGGGCAGGCTGCTTTATCTCGGGCCAGCTGATGTTATCTGAAACGCCAGCAGCTTCTTACGTGTCCACAGCAAGGCCAGCGATTTCATGACACAGTTTGATAGCGCAGATTCCCATGTTACCTAATGGAATCTGAATTGAGTAGCGTTTCTTTTCTGCTTAGTGGAGCATCAGCACAGAAAACAGTAGGATCGAGTATTTAAGAAGCGGTGTAGGATAACAGCAGAATAGCACATTTTTCCTGCTCGTGTCTCACATCTCCAAAGAGGAAACTTCCCCTTGCCTGCTTCCCTCCCTTCTCCCTTGAGATTCATTCCCCGTCATCAGTCGCTTTGCATGTCAGGCAGCTGAGTTGGCGATGTTAGCAGAAGATGCTATCGCTCGCTGCTGTATCCACGCACTGGAAGCTGCGCTCTCCTTTTCTAAACTACCACAGCACAAGTAACGCCATTCTATTCGCTTGTAAAGGCCTGTCAAGCACTTTGAAGGCACCAGATAATCCTGAAGAGCATCACATAGGAAAGACACCAGAAACCAAACCACCCTGCCACACTCATGTCTATTTTAATGACCTCTTACCCCCAGACAGAAGATTAGAACCAGTCCCATGACGTGCAAAGTGGGATATTGCATGCTGTCTCTCTGGAAAATCTTTGAGAGCACACAAGCCCACCTTAGAAATGCTTTGTCATGCCATCCGGGAGCCGCTTGGGGAAAATGTTCTTAAAAAAAAAATAAAAAAAATCAGCTACACACAACTGATTTAAGCTCTAGCAGAGAGAAATGAAGGAGCTCTAAAAATGTGGCTTACTCAGGAGAGAAGCTGTGTGCCTCTCAGCCACGTGGTATGAAGATAGCTGCACACCTGGGCTGCCCACCAGCTTGATGTAACTCAGCCATTAGGCAAGAAGCAGTAGGAATTCAAATAATTAAATCCTTCTTTCAGTACATCAATATAACCTTGTCCAGCGTCCATTCGCTTGTCTTGGCATGATCCAGCTGGATGGCTGTACTGTTTCTGCGGGGAGTGAAAACACAGGACCTAGAACCAACAGCTTGTCCTGAATCTTGATGGAATTCTGGCTCAAGCTCTACTCACGCTGAACCTCCTCTCCACATCTCTTGCCTTCCCAGTTAATAATTCCCAGAGATCTCAAATAGCAGGCACTATTATCTGTTCACACTATTTGCCAGCTATCCCACTCAGAAAGGAAAATATCTGCTTAAAAAATACATTTCCTAGTACCTTTCTACTGTTTCCTGTTCTTTGCCCATAGTACCTGGTGCCTGCCTCAGTCTTTCTTGTTAATACCCTACAGCGGTGTGCAGAACTTACTTCAAATGGTAGCCAAACCCTGTTACTTTACTGAAGTGCGATTGTAATGTAAATGTTTATCTTTTAACTCAGTGGCACTAAATGGTATCCGAAAAAATAAGATATCAGCTAATATTTTTTCTATAGAAAGCTTTTAAATGAAGGACAGTCTGGATACTAGCAAAGTATATGCAAGTGAATAAATGTGATACCACTTGGAAACTTTTTTTAAGTTACAAAATAATAAACAGTTCTTTATGAGATAGTTTAATTTTGTCAGATTTTAATCTAGTCACGGAACAAAAACAGTTTCCCATTTTGTAGTCTGACACCAAGTAGTAGTAATTTCTTTCAAAATCAGATTTCTTCCTTTTAATAGGTAGCTATTTAAGCGCCATAGGAACAAGGCAGTAGTGTTTTCTGAAATGTTTAGGAGTCCTCTGGATTTTTTTCGGCAGTCTTTACAGATATGTAATTTAGCTCCTGCATATGACCAATCATGCTGAAAAAACCAAAACAAAACAAAAATCAAACCCCCAAAACCTGATATGCAAAGTTTTTACCAGTGTCAAAGTTCATGAAGGTAAATGAAACTGCATTTATTTGCTTGCTGCTTAAAAAAAAATCAAGAGAATAGCATGCTCAGGAAACATGATTTGAGATATGACTTGGTTATGAAATAACTTCTCCAGTAACTGCCACGATTACAAACGATAGTGCGTTTGTAGGTGACATCAAAGACAAGATCTTTGTGAAAGTCGGGTTTACGTGCATGTAGCACTTATTTTACAAGTGCGTTCTCGGGACTGAATAGGTATCTTGTGAAACCACACTGCTCTTGACTGAGCTGCTAATTGTACAAGACTGAGTTGGATCAGTACGCTTAAACGATGGACAGTTTGTTCTTCCGTGGTGCCCACTTCGGTCTGTAAACTGGGAGGAGAGCAAGCAGAGCTCAAGAGATATGCGAGTAACATTCTGCTCCCCGAAAGGGTGAATGTAATCCTCTGCGCTGACCCTGGCGCTTAGAGGCAGCGTTGCAATCTTCACTCAGCAAACCCTTTTGCAAGTACAAACTAAGTAGGGTTTTCTTCAGCAGTCTTCTCCACTAGCAAAGATTCCACTTTTAATCTTTTTTTTGAATCTTAAAAAAAAAAAAATAAATCCAGTGGTAAAATCAATGATGGAGTAATGTGCTTGTAGCAAATGTCTCAAGAAATGCCCGGATTTTTACTGAACGATAAAAAAGGTGAATTCATTTACCTCATCTTATTTTTCCTGCTATCATAGTTTTTTAGCACTCTCAAAAATTCCTGTCTTACGCTGCCCTCTTCAATGAGGGGATAGTTCATCATAAAAAAGGGACACATTGCAACAGTACAATTGTTACTTATATTCTCAAAAAAGCGTTTTCTTATGCAAGGTCCTCTAAAAATGCATCCGTCGCACTCTAGGGAACATTTTATATGAGCTCTGTTTCCATATCTCGTAGTCCTAATGTTTCCCAAGACATAACTGTGATGTAAGAAGGTACTACTGTCTTTGTTATACTGAGGGGAAATTAAAGTACGACGTGGCTATATGAATTGGCAAAATCACAAAAGAGACCTATGGGAGGAGAGCTGGAAATGGAATGCCTTGTAGCTTAACCAGTGTGTCAACCTTCTCTTTGCAAAGAATAACTGGTCCTGGAACTACTGAATAGTTATTGACATCAATATGCATGGAAAAAAAATGTTTGTTAGTTTTCACAATATTTTTGCCCCTGAGTTAAGGTTTGTATTTCAAATTTCAAAACTGATGTACTTCCAAATTACAAAAAAAATAGGCAGATCTTCAAGCAGAAACAATACATTTCTGAAGAAAACAATGTAAATCACAGTCAGATACTTGATGGTAAAACATCTCACTTATGGCATTTATATATTCAGGTAATTTCTACCTTAACAGTTGCCCTCCCTCCCTCCATCACTTCTGACTTTTTTGTTAAAGCCATTTTCTGTCAAGGCAAGCTATGTTATTAAAAGTGGACTTCAGATTTTTGTAGAATGTCTTGATGACAAAATACGCCCCTCTTGTTCCATGTTAGTCAATACTTCATGCGTATCTTGCATAACTTTATTAGTATTCAGCACATAATTAATTTGATTGATTTTTTTATTAATTTGATTTTTTGATTGATAAGATTATAATAATTGAAAAGCACCCAGGGCTTTTAGTAACAGATTCAGTATCAAATATCTTCCCAGTTATAAAGTACAAATGTACACACTTGCTAGTGTCGCAGGTTCTTCAGGATCTTAATTTAACCGCTTTATTTTAGTACCTTGTGGTTCTGAAATGCTAAGACTGAAGTAAAAACCAAGAGGCCAGAACACGGCGTGTTTCTGTATGACATGCAGTGCTAATTATTAGCTCTGTCCAGGAGGCCTAGAGCTGTTACAATACTGAAGTCATGAGCCCGGCTGTTCATGACCTGTTATTTAACTGCAGCGTAGCACTAAAGAGTCGGCTGGCTACATTTGCTGCTCAGGGAGAGGCATTTGTCACAGAAATTCTGTGCACTGTGCTTTTCCCGATATTTTGCTCAGCTGTTCACTAGGTATTGGAAACCATGATTACTAAATTGTTTGTTAAATTCAACATAAAGTTTAATGAATTAGAGAAATATACTTTACAAAGAATTGTATTTAACAGTGATCAGCCTATGTTCTAACATTAATATTCATAGAATCACAGAAGGGTTTGGGTTGGAAGGGACCTTCAACGCCCACCCAGTCCAGCCCCCCTGCCAGGAGCAGGGACATCTCCAACCAGATCAGGTTGCTCAGAGCCCCGGCCAACCTGGCCTGGAATATTCATGCTGAGAGGAAAGAGAATTTAGCAGTAGACAGCTTCCTACTATGAAATTAAATGGCTAAAAACCAAAGAACAAACACTCTACTTTTTCTTACCCTGGTTTTACTTTTATGGCTAAAATCAGAAATACAGATAGAGATTGTCTTTGTAATGAAAATGTTTTGAAACTTTATTAGAACTTCATCTTCCTCCCTCCGGGCCATTTCTCATGTGGTTCATTTCAGACGAGGGAAGCCCTACAGTGATCCATTGGCGTTCAGAGAACTTCTTTCCATTGTCATGTCATTCAGTCCAACCACTTCTATGCTTCTGAGGGTTTGTTTACTAAAATCTAACCATTTTAAAAATAATTTGCATCTTTCTGAATCAATTTGTTCTATTCTCATACATCTTCAGTTTTCAGCTATTAGTGTATGAGAAAATTTTACAGTACGTCGTGAGTTAAAGCTGTAAACTGAGGACGAAATTTCCACCTGAGCAGAACCTTTTGAGTGTTGCAAAATACCAGTAACTTTTATAGCCACATTTATTTGATGTCAAGAAAGAGGAAGAAGGATTACAAGTTGGAATAATTAGTATTGGAAACTAATCTTCACATTGAACTCTAATGGAAATAAATGGGGGAGTTTTTGAGAGAGACTTTTAATCACCACTTTTATAAATAGTGAGCCTGTTATTGCTGCCTCTTAAACCCTTCATTATTTTTTTCCTTTCAGATTTTTCCTTTTCTTTCAGACTTTGAACTGGTTCTTCTGCTCCTAACAACAGACACTTTAAACATGCAAATAAAATCTCACATCTTTGAAAAAATAACCAGAAGGGAAAAGACAATACCTAGTACAATACACGTTGACTCACTGTAACCTTCAGAACAAAATTAGTGTGTGCGATGGCCATCATCCCGGTCCAGTTACCAGTGAATGGAGTAGTAATTGTGGAGTTAAACTCATGACTCTTTAAAGAAGTTTAGCTAAGTACTATAACAAATCGGTAATTTCTCTGAATTAGACTTGTAAGGGATACATCAAAATTGCCTGAACCTTAGAGCTCAGTAAAAAGCTCCGTTCCATGATTAGCTACTGTGACAGAGGATAAGAAGAATATGATAGACCCTTGTTAATTTAAGTACCTCAGAACCTAATCAAATGTGGATGAGTTTAAGTTCTTAGTAACGCATCCCAGTGGTAGCTATTTAAGTAGGTGTTATTCAAATGTTCCGTTCAATTATATTTTATCTTAAAAACAGAACACATTTCCGATGCCAGAAACTTGGCATCACAACTGGTAATACATTGATCTATACAGAGCGGGAATTTAACATAAAAGGGTTAATGCCTTTAACGCAAAAACGAGGAAGAATCGGAGCTTTTAAAAATGCAAGTAAATTTTGTGCTACTCAATTTTTGATCTACAAACATTTTGATTTACAAGAATACTTGCAGACTGGCATGTGTTAGAGGAATGGTTATTTTTCTCCTTCAGTGCCATTTATCTCATAGTAGTAAAATGGTATTTCCTCCCCTACTGATCACCATTGATATCATATCGCTGGTAACAGGAGCTACTTCTGAAGCGTACGGAACATCAGGATAATCGAAAATCAATGATCTAAACTGAGGCGGGTTGTTCTATAATGCGGTTTATGTAATTTGATAATGCCAATCCTAATGGGGTTAAATATAATCCATCGAAATTTCAGGATGCAAGGGTCAATAGGGAGTGCAATGCCTCACTTCCCAGCAATTACCACTTATTACTGGGGCAGTGCTTTGGCTTTGCTGTTCTGCTTGCCTCAATAAATAATATTTGGAGACCCTGCAGCTGCAGTCAATAGAGTACAGTTTTATTGTCACAGCTTCATAGGCAGATCAATACCAGCTCTTCTGAGACACGGGAGAGAACCACCACACGCCGGTCTAATGAAACCATGCGTTTTTATGATTCTGAAATTATACATTTTATTCATTGCTCATGCTTAATGTCACTGTTGCTTTTAATAAGGCCCCTTTGACTAAACTTTTATGTGCCCTTCACATGACATTTATGTGTACAAAGAAAGGGAATTTGTGTTCTGAAAATGAGTTATAGTGCACCAAAATTGCAAACATTTCCTGATTTTTTTTCCTGATGTCGGCTTCAGTTACAAGATTTCCCTATGTTGCTGTTGCAGAGTTTCAGAATAAACTAGAAAATAAGCAACGCTGGACTCAGAGGTTGGCTATGCAACTCTAAAAGAAGCTTAAATGATTTAAAGGAACAAGTTCCATCCAAGAAAGCTGGGCTCAATTTAGGAAGTGCATTTAAGAGGCAAGTTAAATTCTCTTGTGCAAACATCAGTTGTGATGTGAATAAGCATCAGGGAGTGTGAGCTGGTGTAAGGAGTTCTGATTTAAAAAAAAGTTATTTCTTGTGAACTTGTTCAAGAGTACGTGAATCTTTTTCTTCTGAGGTGAGACATCGACTTTGCTATTATGCTGTTTAAATAGATACAATAAATAGTGATGGAGAATATTTATATTCTGAGAGTTGCATAAACAAGACAAGTTTTCTTTTTACCAGCCTCCTTTTTATCCTGCTTTTCATCACAATTGTGTTAAGGCACACAAAAAAGGTGTTGACAGCTCAAAATTAAGATATCAAAGAGGTTCTGGAAGTATCAGAAGAAACTTGCAGCCCTTCTAGGTTAATGACAAATCCAACATACAAAAGGAGTCAATATAAAAGGAAAGGTGTAGAAAATGTCTTTACACTGCAGCTATTTTCACTAACGTTTGCTTTTAAATTACCTGACCAGTTTCTAGGAAATACTTTATACTGTGGAAGAAATTTTCTTTATTTTTTCGACTGTTACTTGTACTTTTTTACATCTTGTGCCAGTGATGATTCGTCACAGGGCTACAGAAATAAGGTGATCAGTCGTTTCCATAGGGTTAACATAGACGTGCTTTCAGTGAATGCTTTGGGAACACCGAAAGCTCCAATTTTGCCGCTGGTAAAAATCCCACAAGGTGCGTAGACACTGAAAGTCTGTTCAATGATTTAAAGTCAGGTAAAAAAGGTAAGGAAGGATTTCAACTTTTTTTTTAAAACAGAGTCCCTCTTTCCAACACCTTCAGGAAGGAGTTTTCCTTTGCAGCAGCATAAATATTTATAACACTCACCACCACCTGCACGATCCTCCCCATAAACTGATACGCTGTCATAACGACGGGTAATGAAACGTGTTCTACACTACAGCCCTTTGGCAGTGCATCCGTGCAGGGCAGACATTATCCAAACACCAGCACTAGCAAGCTTACTGCCGCGGCACAGCTTTTGCTATTTCAAGGTGTTTTCTTTCCCAGACAGACATCTCACACGCACACGTGTATGTACACAAAACTACAGGGAGTGGCGTTGCCTAGAAGCTAGGGCAGGGTCTCGGGATTCAGGTTCTGGTCCCATTTTTGTCCACTGATTTACCGGTCAATTTTGGAGAACTTTATATTTTCGTAACTGAAGTCGCTACTTGCAAAATAGAATACTGATACCCGATTATTTTATGTGCTTTGAAATTAATGAATGAAAAACAGGATATATGTATTAAACACTCTTTGAATAAGTATTTATATTTGTACGCATCCAGGTTTTTAAATGGCCAGTTTGGAGTTGACAATATAGTTGCCTCCCTGTAGAATAACTATGCTTGTTCTCTTTGGGACACCTAGAATATCCTATTTAGCAAGCAAAATTACTTAACTACTTCAGCAGCTGTTTGGGGCAGCTAAAAATTTTTAAGACAGCTAGAATAATTTTGAATTTGTATAATAATGTCAAAACAGGAAAATGAAAATTAATACATTTCTTTAATTTCAAATCTTTCTAGAAGGTGTCTGTATTTACAATCACAGCTAAGATCCAAAATTATCTTCATAACATATGAGTGATCGTTGTGGATTTGTTGGCCATCATCCAGCTTTATATAGTTTCAACATTTTTAAAATGGAGTAAGTAGGATAAAATTCCAGGTTTGCAATAACATTTTGGCAGAATACACATTTCACCTTTATGTTCAACTATAAATATCTTCTCATTGTATGTAAAATACAAAAAAGCAATTAGTTATCTACAATGAGAAAAGAATCTGGATAAAGACCATGAAATAATAAAAATTGATTCAAAGATCACTGAAGACAATAGAAGTCTCTTCCACTGATTACAATGGATATTGGATAGGATCCTAAATGGGAAAATTAAGGCATTCATCCAGTGAAGCACTTAAACCTAAGAGTAGTCTCACTTAAATCTCATTGAAAACCTCTTAGTTTTTATTTCAGCAGGATTACTTGCAGGGTGAGAAATGATTCAGTGTGAGCAGGGATAACAGAACACGGCCTCTGGAGTCATATGCCTAGACCAGATCTTTGTGTCAAGGAATGCAGGGTCTGTGTCCACATCTTTACGTAGTCACAGAGGCTACTTGAGCCTAGCTGAAGCGCAGTTGGAGCGTTGCCAGGCTGAAGAACGGAGTACGTCTCATGGCATGCCATCGCCGCCTTCACAGAAGGAGGTTGATCACCGTGCTACGTCACGCACAAGGTGTAGCTGTTCCCAGCGTTCCACTACAACCTGAGTTTTTCTGCCAAGTTTGCTGGATCACTCAGACAGATGTTTGTTTCGTAATGAAGAGCAACCAAGACATGTGGAGGGACTTTTCTTATGAGTAGATTTTTTAACCATCTTTACACCTTATTTCTTCTCTGAGAATACGATAGGGAAGTTTTGTATGATAGAACAAGTTGCATTTTAGCAAGATTGCACGTGAGAGCTGGAGGGAGGCTGTTGTTTAGATACACATTAGTAAAGGCAAACAAGAAATCACAGCTTATTCCTACATAAAAATAATCCATACTGTAAAAACGGAGGCCAAGATTAGGATACTACTGTAAATACAAAATCCTACACTTTTTAGAGAATATACCAGTCTAAGTTCGCTCCTTGGTTATCAACAGAAGTACACACAATATGTATTGGAGTTGTTTGGTATTTCCTACACATTAGAGTGTAGTGGTTGTGTGGTATTTTCTCTTCAGACTGCTGCGTTTGTATAGGCACTGATTATTGAGTGAAAACAGGGCAGCTAGAAAAGCTCTGCTCTACCAGTCCTTGTATCCCCAACATGCAAAACTTAAAGGTGGAAGAAACATAAAATGAAGAGTCTATACATTAAGTGTTGAGAAAAGTAGAGTCCAGGAGCAAGAGAGACACATTTTAGCTGTTCTTTAACAAATCACAGGACAAATGAGATTACTGTTGCATATGGAAGTGTTCTGTTGCGCCAATTTTTTTTCCTAACAAAACCAATTTTAGGTGGAGAAACGCTCATATATTTTACAACGAAATGTTATTGAAAATGGCTATGTCTTGGGAAATGAATGGGATCTTATATTGTCACTGAACGTACTGAAAGGGACTAAAGACCATGAGTTAACTCCTTATGGTTCTCATTTGAAATGTGTCAAAGCATCACTGGAACTAGATAATTCATTACAATCCAGTGCAGTTAAGCACCTCATAAAGTTAATATTCAACACTTTATTTACAGCACTTTCACTTAAGTAGGTTTTTAGGCATGTTGTTTAAGCCCAACTAGTGTTGACACAATTATTTCATTTTGCTTTATGTCAGTATGAGATAATAATATTTTCCTTCATTGAACGCTTTCCCAAAGTCAGACCAATTACGCATGTTCTAGCACAATAGAGCCACAACTGAAGCACACCAGTCCCACTGGGGAGGACATGGCACGTATGAAAGGACCAGTCCTTTTTCTTAGTCTTCCAAGAAATAATGTCTCCCTTCCGCTTTACAAAATAGCACAGTATGGGACTGGGGCAGAATTCCTTTTTTTTTTTTTTCCTTGAAAGTTATACAACTTCTGTTCTGCTGTACAAGGAATCTTTTCATTACGAATGTGAGAAAACAGGCTACAGTTTTCATCTTCCTTACCCATGCAAAACATAAAAAAGGAGGAAATACAGTCACACCAGTAGATGCATAAATTGTTTGCTATTGTCTTACCTTACCTTTCTCCCCCTAAATGAAAATGTTTTGATAACGAAGTGATATCCAGGTTGTGTAGATTCATCTCTTAGTTCTCCCACAGAGCCCTACTGCAATCCACGTCATTATTCTCCCTGTAAAATTGTTTAAAAAAAAAAAAAGTAAAAAAAACTTCTGTGTAAAAATAGGCAATGGTTCTGTTCTTTACATTGCCTTTTTATGATGTAAACACTCCAGACAAAGAATATCTTGATATTTATAAAGTACTAGCACATGATCTTAGTTTGGAGGCAACAATAACAAACTAGAGTGTCAGCATTGCAGTAAACATGGTGTAAAAATGTGTGTGGGAAAGTGTGTAGTAAGAAGAAATATTTTTTAAATGACTCTGTTGTTTTCAATAATGTTAATTGGCCTAAGAAAAGATATCGCCACTCCTAAAAAATCCTATTGTGAAAAATGAATAGTAATAACGATGATAAGGTATCTTTGAAAGGCTTCTGTCTAGGATTGTGTAAAACTATGATGTCCTAAAAGAAATAGGATGAAAATGTTACCTGCAGTCCACTGCAATTATTGCTCGAAACCACAGACAATTACGTATGATTTGAGGGTGTGCAGTTATGCTAGTTCTGGAATTAATTCACGCATTGCTTGTTTTATGTATACTTTCTGATTCTGCTCAGTGTCACAAAATATATTGAAAACTCTTAACACCTTTTAAAACTCAATTCGCTTCTGATGCAATAACAGAGATTGGTCCAATAAAGTAGAACGAAAATCCATTTGTGAACCTTTTTGCTGAAGTATATTAAAAAAAATCTCCTGTTATTTGAGCTTACCTTATAAAATGTTTACATGCCATTAAATAGTACTAACATCTCCTGTGTAAATTAAATGGGCTATGATGTTCCTATGTCCTAAGGAGCAGTACTACTTGAGACTATAAAAATACCTTCATGTAATAAATCAAATGCTCTGCTCCTAAAATTGGAATTATAAAAATAAAGGGACACAATCCCCGCCTAATTAGCTTGTCTGTACACGCGTTGCTCTGCAAGCACTATAAACATAAGTATGTTTAAACTACAGTAGTTCCTAGAACTTAGCATATTTTAAGATGTAGTACCTGGTGCAGAGGGGAGAAGGTGCTTTTCAGAATGATTTTGAGATAAAAACGTAAGGTGTGCGTGCTAGTTTGTTAAAGATTTTTCCATCTCTATAAAAGGTACGGGTAGCACTGTTTGACAATCTAGAAATCTGACACAACAGCCTAAATTCTGTAGTGAAGTAAGTTGATCCTTTTCATGCTCACTTAAAATATTTGCTTTCATCCATTTACTGATGTGTAAGTGGAAGGCAGTGTAACCTGGCATGAATGCGGGTACAAATGTGAAGCTAGAAATCCCTTTTCTCTCAGTTTACGTGTTTCTGCGTGCCCTGGTAGTTTCTTTCTTTGACATATTCCTCTCCACCGAACCTTTTGCAAATAAAGTTTGCCAACATGAGAGTTTACTAAACATTTCTGTTTCCATTCAGTTTCACTTTTGGGAACATTTTTGGCTTCAGTTGTATAGACAGGTAGTGTCTTTAGCTAAGCCTATTCTACAACAAATAAAATGCATGTTGCGGTGGCTGAGGGAGCTCACGTGAGACGTTTTATCTGCTAGAGCCGCTGTTCTGTCTGCTGCAAAACTGAGTGTTATTAAGTTTAGCTATGAGCTGAAAGAATTACTCCAAGAAAAGGAAAAAAAAAAAAGGAGGAAAAGTCTTTGGTGCATATTTTTTACATTAAAATATGATTTGAAACTAGATATAGTAGTTACTAGAAATAAACGGCATGCATTCTTGTTTAACTCTTGCCTAGATGGATCCTTAAACGAGTATTTATTGACTGTATCTCCATAAATTCTGTTATCTGGGGTTAAAACTGTTCCCACCTGTGCTAACAGTTGGTATAACAAAACGTTGTGGAGGCTGCAGGCGGACCTGCTCTCCTGTTTCCTTGAAGATGAGCGCCTAAGATGAGCGCTCCAGCTAGGAAGCTGGTTTGTATTAGAATCCAAGAAAAATAAACTTGAGCAAGTAACTCTTTAAAGATTAAATAGGTTGAAAACAAATCTCCCCTCTGCCCACCAGAGCTTTGCAGAATGGCTCCTTTTCTCCGTCCTGCTTTCCCACCCAGGAACAGGAGTGCCCTCGTGGGTTTTCACAATTCCTGGGGAGTCTCCTTCTGATCCCTAGAAGCCTCCTCTTCCCGCCGCCCCCCGCCCTGGCCCGGGAGGCTCATCCCTCTCTCGGCCTTGTCTCCTGCTGCGGGATCGCCCCTGCCAGCGGGCACGGCCGGTGCCGGGCACCGCTCTGACCCCGACCCTCCCTGCCCTCTTCACAGGCTTCCCTCACAGGCCTTACGTGTTTGGTTTTTTTTGTTTCCATCGGTCATACAGTAAATTACAGACAAATAGAGCCAGACTGAACATTTTTGCTGCCTAATCACACTTGGTGATGGTTATTTCAGTGACATTTTTGCAGCCTGCTTTCCTGACAGTGCTAGCGAGGCCGGTTTGCGGTCAGACGCCATCACAGTGCTTCTCGGCCCCTTTGTTTTTCTCCAGAGCTGTGAAACCGTCAGCGAGAGCCAGCTCCCCTGATCTCCCGGGTGCGGAGGAGAGGGGCCGCCCCGGCTGCCATTAAACGCTGGGGCGGGCGCACGGGTGCCCCCCCGGCAGCCGCGGCTGGGCACAGTGGTGTGGCTGGGCACGGAGGAGCAACGCAGCTGTTCGTCTGCTGTGGTGAGCGCGGGGCTGGACCTGGTTTTCTTCCCAGCGAGGTTTCTAATCTGAGTAGTTTTTAGGGGCTGCTGATGTGGGGGTGGCGTGTGATGGGGGCTTTCCTCTGGCTTTGCCCCTTTTTGGTGCAAAAGCTGAAAGAAGTGCTGGTCTCCTGTGCAGGATGGCTGCTAGCTCCCCGGGATGGGCTTGCGGCAGCCTGAGGGGGCAGCTGGAGGTTGTGGGAGGAACCTTCCGGAACCTTCCAGAAAGGGAGCCGGCCTGGGGCAGAGCTGGCCTGCCAGCGGTCGCTCCTTCACGCCGTGGTGGCAGAGACCTGCCACGGCTGTTTGATGTGCCCGGGGTTTTCTTCCCCCGTGTTTTGTGCTTCTCCACGGTGAGGCCTGAGGGGCCGTCCTGGCGTCTCCCCCGGTGCTGCTGTCCTGGCCCGTCCTGCCGTGCGGGGCCCTGTCCTGCCCGGCGGCCATGCTGGTGATTTCTGTGTGAGTGTTCAGTGTGGGAGTTCCATGGGGGAAGCAACACACGTTGAAATTTGACAGGCTGGCTTGTTGCTGTTTAAAATGTTTCGGTTTGCATTTTGTTTGGTACATAAAATATCTGTGAGGCATGCACTGCTGTTTACTTCCGTGCCAAAAAGTATCTGTGTTTTTAAAAGAGGGGAAAAAAAACCCAAAAAGTGGGGTAAATGAGTGAATGGCATTTTGGGGTCTGTGCTGATATGTTTTCATGGTGTTTTTCAGCCCAGTTTGAAGCTCAAATTAATTCTATGAAGCTCCCTCCCCAAAATAGGCACAAGAACAGATACATGCGCTTTGCAGATTTAACTTGCTGTTTCTACAAAAGGTACCGTTAATACACATGAATAAATGAATTTATAAATTAATACTAGGGTAGAGCAAAAAGTTTGAGGCCGTAATATCTTTTACATGTAAAAAACCCCCTAATTTTACCAGCAGCAAGTACTAATTTACTTGTAAGCAGGCTGCGTTTATCTCTGCACGTTGATGTTATTTGTCAAATAGCCCGCAGAACGCGGCTCCTCGCCGCCCTGGCCGAGCGCGGCCTGGGAGGGGGCGAGCGGCCGGTGGGGCCGTGGCGGGCAGGGAGAGGGGGAAAGGCCAGGCCTTCTGGCAGCAGGTCAGGTCTGGCTGGATTAATTGTATCGTGAAACTTTAACACTTAATTTAATTGTACTTTTGTAAAGGAAGCAGAAAACTGGTACAGTTATGTTGTGAGTAGTTTTCTCCGTACGGCAGAACTTTGAATTCATTGATGTTTTCAAATAAATCCGAGAGGAGTAATCCACTCTTTACAGATAATTAAGTTCCTTTTAGCTTGCAAATCGTTATCTGAGAAAAGAGATGGGGTGTTAACTACTGAGGTAACTTCAGAGCTGCTCTGTTGTTGTTGGCCTGATGCATGTGGTAAGTACAGTTGGTAAAAGACATTATTAAAATTCACACGTGAAATCTGTGTCTTGGGTGACCTGCATTACAGAAGACAGAGGAATTAGCATGTAGAAAAGTATGGGAGATGTTGAAGAGGCCTTTGAGCGTGGATGAGGTGGAGGCATGGTTCTCTGCGTTCTGAGCTGCAGCTGGGTGTCTGCTGGCTGGGCTCTGTGGCAGCACACCTCAGCTGCGGTACGTTGATTGTGTTTTTGCTGTAGTGATGCTTGATAATTTTAATGACTTGTTACGTGGAGCTTCAAATGTGAAATGTGATTCTTGGTTAACTTAACGTGGCCCAGCGCTGAGTTGTAATTTCACTCTTTCCTGCACACTTTCTGTTGGAGCAAAGCGGAGTGTTTGGGTTGAACCATGGATGAAAAGTTGCTAGCCAGTTCATTTCTAGTTCACTATAGGAAGCCTGAGATGTCATCAAATTTGTATTACTTAATGGGAAGCCACATATCATTTTCAGGCAGATTTAATTTTAATGTTACTGAAAAACTTGACCCATCCTCTCTAGGAAATTATCGTATTGTATCACGGGGTGGATTGTGGGAATGTGTATTGATGCATGGATCACAATTATTTAAATTCCGTAACATTATCAGCAACAGACATACAATTATAATAATGTAATTCTCTTCAACACAGTCTGTAAAAACACATTGATTTTTATAGCTCCCCAAACTGATTACATTAATATCTGTGCATAATTAGTTTACACATTACTAAATTACTGACAGATTAAAAGTGAAATAGTGCAGTTCATACATGGCCGCATAACTGCCAGAAAGGAAATTAATATGGATTCAAATGGTCCTTGGAGACCTGCGCTGAAATAGCAGAAATCTATAAAGACTGCTTGCGTTAGGAAATTTCTATCACCAGCATGTTTGTGGTTGATGCGTTGCTAAGTCTGTTAATATGGGTAAAATTTAGTACAGGAAATGATGTTTGAATGATGCTTTTACTGTTACCAGCTCAAGAATGTGTTTATTAAAAGTGAATTCCTGACTTAAATGGCAGTTACATTGGATGTGAATATGAATTTTTAAATACCTTTTTAAGTGTTCCTAATGAAGTGGTAGTAGCATAAAGTAGCTGCTACTTTGCATTTGAAAATTATGTTGTTTTTAGATACCATAAAAATGGAGAACTTACTCTTAGTGCTTCTCCCTCAGGCCAAACACACATTAGAGATAACCCTGTATCAAAACTTGGTCTGTTGGTACAACCTCAAATGCTTCCAGACAATTTTCTGTCTTTAGAAGAATTTTTACATAAGCTGTATAAACCAAATTTACATATGATTCATCAACTGTCTGCAAGCTTTTACTTACTGGATACGTTTTGACGAAGACTGGGCTACTTGTATGCTGTCCAAGCTGTCATTATGGAAAGAATTGTAAAAGGAATTGCTTGTTGTTCTTACAGATTGATTGTAGTGAAAAGTAGTGCTAAGGTGCTCTTCCCTTCCCCGCCCCCCCCCCCCTTTTTATTTTTTTTTTCCCCTTTTCTCCTCAACCTCATCAGACCTATGTGCAATACGACATTGAAAGAAAAGCTAGAAGAGGCTGATGTGCAGCCAGTACTACTCGTTGTTGGCTTTGGTGAAGGCTGGAGGATGTGACCTCGATGAATGGGTAGTCCTGGTGAGTTGAACACGACGGCAAGGGTGAATTGTGTTAAGCAAAGAGCTGCAGCCAGATTTACTGTCCATAGCTGAATACAAAATGGAAATGCTAGATGAATTCAGTCTCAGTTGTGTCTCTTGAGGCACAATGCCCTCCAAGGTCAACTGGCGTGATGTGCATAAGGATCTGGTTTCTTGAAAGTCTCAGTATTTATAGCTGCTAGTGCCTTCAGCAGAAGCTGTGCATGTTGGTGGCTGACAGCTCTAAAAGTCAGATTGCAAAGGCAGAGGAATTTTTTTTTATTTTAGAGGAACATTGCTCTTTAGTGTAGCCTCTGGTTAAATCTTTCTTAGTAAGCATCAAAAAAATCAGATGTGTGTATAAATAAAAGATTTGGGAAGACTGATAGTGCTAAATATGCCTCTTCTCTAGCATTCCCGTGGTTCCTCAAGCGGGAACTCTTTTAGAGTTCTTCTTTTAGAAGGGCTCATTTGTTCTTTTAGAAACATGTTTTCTTTAAAATTAAACTTATACTTCAGTAGAGGGGACAAACTTGTTGAGTTTACTTCTTGGAAGTCGTGTTTAGCACGTGACCTTTTTTACTATGAGCTTAGCACAAAAATAAAACTCTGAAGAAAATTAGTTCATGTGTATTTCACCTGTTTGTGGCCGGTGAGAAAATCAGTTTATGGGTCTGTTGTGGGTGAAAAGGGAGAGGAAGGGAAAAGTGCTAAAGATAGCCGGTGCTGTGAGTCTTCAGGTAGCAACGTGGTAAAGAGGGTGACATTTCAGATGAAGTACAATAAAAACAAAGTTAAAATACCAGCCACTTAGAGGTATCAACAGATTTCATTGTAGATGTGCGACTTTACCACTTGAATGGTAATAAATATGTGGATTTGCTAAATCGGAGTGGTGTTTAAGTTCATGACTTCGCATGGAATTGCATGGACGTTGCGCTCTGGGAGGAGATAGGTTTCATGTTTAAGATAATAACAATTTTAACGTCGTGATCCGTTTCACCGAAGTAGTCACTCTGACTCATTAGAACTGTATTTATGATTGCAGAATAAGTACTTCAGATTCACCAGACTTTGCTGGAATTAATCATATGTACATGCCAATTTACTTTCTGGATTTGGAGCTAAGATGGATCTGTGTGAAACATGACGATTTTGTTTGCAAGTATTTTTTTGTAAATGTTTCCATCAGTTTTAACTTAGGCAGCGAGGTGCCATATGGGAGGTCTGCTAGATTTCGCGCAGACCATATGAAATGCATTTGGCAGTCCTGTTGTGTATTACGGCGGGATTGTTGTACGTCTAGCTGAACTATCATGAAGTGCTTCACTTCTTGCCAGCCAATGGAAGCTACTGTTGCACTTATTGTCACACTGGGCTTGTGGGGAAAGCAGTAGCCAAAATTTCTAGGAGGAAGCAGGGGTTGCACGTGGATCTAAGAGAATGAAAGATATGGGGCTAGGTTTTAGAGAGATACCAGGAAGCAGAATCATGACAACCTCTAGTTTTGTGTTGTGTTTTGGTTTTTTTAAAAATTATTTTGAAGAACAGTGTCTTCTGCTTTCATGGATAGGGAAGTTGTGCAGTGTCAAGCTGTTATCATTTGCTGTATTAACAAATATACATTATTCACCAGGGCTGTTGGCACCAAATCAGCACTGTATTTACACGATGTTACAGGTGGGAAGGGACAAACAGTGCTACAACTGTTGTAAATTCCTTGTTTTAGGCAGAATTTTGAAACATCTGTAGTATTTAATATCATCGAGATACAGTTTGAATTATATTGTCAAGTAAACAAATATCTTGGTTCGTGCAGGTGCGTTCAATGCGTAAGATATTTAATGTGACCAACTGTCTTCCTTAAATCTACTTTGTGGGTTTTGAATGCTTGGTTTTAGCAATGGGTATACCTTGCTAGTGTTAATAAGAATTGAGTCATTCTGACTTTGTGATCATGTCCAGTAAATCACTCTAAATGTTGTATTTGGTATGTTTTTCAGAGTTCCTTTGATTTTTAGTGATAATGGGGCTCCTGGGATTATTTTTTGGCAAAGGGAAAACTTTTGTTTACATATATTATACATTTTAATAGTAGGTGGAGTGAAATAGGAGAGAGCTTTGCTTATTACATTATCTGTCTAAGGCTCTATAGGTCTGGGAGTTCTCTTTTGTACTAACAGCATGGTTCTAGGAAGAAGCTATGTTTAAAAAAAAAAAAATCAAAACTAAACAGCTGTCCCAAAAAAACTCCCAGACCAGTTTTCCACTTTTCATTTATTATGAGCTTTATGCTGCTAAAGCAGAGTTAAGATTGCTCAGGAGCTGGTCACAAAGACTGTTTCTGTTTAATGAGGTATTGGAAGAATTGTGAAACATTAGACTGCAGTTTCCATAGATGCTAATTTCACATTTTTACAGGAGTATTCTCTTCACTTGTCTGTAGCTAAGTAATTATTTTGTTTTAGAGTTTCATTTGCTTCAGTACTTTCTTGTTTTCATAATCTTTTGCAGTTCTCCATGTAAAGCTTCCTGCATTCAGAGAGTTCCGAGCATCATTGTTCTACCAGTTCTGCTGGTTTCTTCACAAGCCTTACAGCTTTTGTGGATTTTCCTCCTTGTATTAACTCCAGGAAACCTAAGGTCATGAAAGCTGAGTTTCTTACAATAAGGGGGCAAATTAACTTGGCAAATCAGCGTTTCCTGCTAAGGTTGCAAAACTTTCCCAGATGAGATATGATTAACGTTCTCCTGGATGGCTCTGACTTCAGTTTTCTAAGTTGCATGATCTTGAAAAGCATGATGGTTAGTAATTGGATCAATAGTGGAACAATTTTTCCCATAAGACTTAACATATTAAGTGAGGACTCTGTGCAAGCATTTAAGGAGTATGCGTAGTTGAAATACACATATGAAATGCGTGCGGCGTGGGTGATGAAGGTGCAGTAGCAGGCCATCAGGATTGTCAAGTGGAGGGCCGAGTGGCTTTCTAGTAGCTGAATTTTTTGTGCCTGGAAGTGCTGAATGCTTCCTAAAATAAAAATCAAGAGATGATTGTTCAGTATTCTGTATAACAATACAGAACTCTGAAACTTGGGGGGAGATAATAGTTTAATTTAATGCGGTTTTATGAGAGCTGCCTCTATAAAACTTATGAAATCTTCATTCTTGTTAAATTGAGACAGAATTCAATATACTCATTGATTGCTAAATTTGCAGATTTCCCAGCAAAATTATTTTTAATTACTTTTTTTTTTTTTTTTTACAAAACCATTCTGCTCTTTAGAAACTCTCTCTCACTAGCATTAAATGTAGCTGCAGATCCACTTTAGTGGAAGCAGTCTTGTTGCTTTTTAATTTCATTTTTGCTGTCTTTCTCAGGTGGCCTGAATGTGAAAATTCACTATTTTGCCTAAATCACCTCCCACACTGCAAGACTTTTGAGCATGTCGTTAGTTCTGGGTGCTTTTTAAAATATGGGAATGCAAAGAGTCAGAAAGGAGCAATGCTTCTGTTGATTTTTGCTTTTGTACATATAGGCTACTGAGTATTTTGGGTTTTTTGGAGGCAGCCTTTTTTTTCTCTTGAAGTGTTCCTTTTTGAAAGGAAGTCAAACTGGGACATACTGGTAGAAATGTGAATACCTTTACTCATTTGTCTGCCTTTCAGTAGTACCTTAGTGTTTTCATTACACATCCAAAATTCAAAAGTACTAAGTTTACAAAATAAGAACATTTTTTTCACTGTTATTATGGTGTTTTGGGGGACAGCCGTTGTACAAAATAGCCTTGATATGAAGATGTTAAGCAAGTGCCTGATTGTTGTCATGAGCTGGGAGTTATTAAGGCTTTGTTTGACTTCCATATTGGATATGGGCTGAAGCAAGAAGAATCATTAAAACATTCAGAGCTCTCTAATTGGGCACCCAGTCTAAGAGGGTGAAGAATTTTCCATCGGGAGGCCAGAGGAAACACTTGTTACTAACTAGAAGTTCGTTTTTCCTAAGAAAGGACATAGGACAACAAAGCAGTAAGAGTTGATAGTGTGACTAAGATGTTTCTTTGTTCTCCTTTTTTTAAGCAAAATATGAAATCTTACTGTTAAATTAAAAATAGGTTCAAATTAAAAAGCCATGAAATAATCCAGTGTTAGGGAGCTGTTACTTAGACAGTAACTTCTTAGCCTGTTTTAGGAAACTGGTTATCTTTTTTTTTTTTTTTTTTTTTCTCCTTCTTATGCTCTAAAAAGCAAATGCTTGATAGGTTTCTTCTCCATTTTACGTGAAAATAATTACATCAGTGATTTCAGTCTCTTTGAAAGTTAATCTTCTAAGGCAAAGGAAGGAACAGTTCTAAAAAAATAATTAAATTGTGCTTTTTCTATGTTTTTATTATTTCTGTTGTTACTTAAGAATGGTGGGAGTGGTTTTCTGGCTTCTGTGAAGTAAATTAGAATTTTCCTGCCTTAGCACAAGCAGTTAATCTTTGTTATGTGATAGTTGCATCATTTTTGTTTGTTAGGGAAAGAGGGCTTCTAATGAATGAACTTTTTTTTTAAAAATACAATGAATCAGGATGGAAGCATGTTTTATGGATGATGATTTTTAAATTTAAGTTCTAAGTCAATTCTTATTTTTCAACAGTTTTATAAGGGGTGAACATTGAATATTAGGAAGTTGTTACGGTGTTTACAAGTACTGTGTTTTCTTTAATTGTTTGAGTAAATTTTGAAAATCTATTTTACTTTTAAAAATGTAATTACTGACTTGCTATTTGGATTTTTCAAGGAAGAAGGAGCAGGTGAATTGGGTAAAATAAATGTGACCCAAGGGTTAGCTGGTTGGCAAAGCTTTGACTTTAATGAGGAGATTTCATACCTTTCTCTATAAATGGATTACTGGGTTGCCTGCAAGTATTTGTATAGTTATATGCAAAAATAAATAAGCAGTAGGGGAATTGTTTTGGTTCTCGCCCTCCCTCACCTCTCCTCATAATTGATAGTTCGTGAGACTTCTTTCAAAATTTATTCTCTCTTGAATTATGTGTAAGATGAAGGGGGCTGATATTTTTCTTACCAAAAAAGTTAATGTAGAAGTATGCTTCTGTGTATTCAGATACTGAAATTGCATAATATGGCCTGTGTAGAGCTACTTTTACAGCTGTTTGGCAAACAGATGAAGCAAGTTTGCAGCCGAAGTAACAAACTGCACAGATATAGCCCACCATTAAAAGTTGTGTGTGTAAGCATATCGCATTTCCTGGAATGTAAACCACATTAAAAATATATATTTTATATGCTGTAAATCTCATTAAAACACTGCAATTAACTCAGGTATTTTTTTATGTTTGCTTCTACTTAGCAGCATTTGTAGCAGCAGTTTCAAATGTATAGCTGCTTTTCATGAGTTTCTGCATGGCAATGAGCAAACGTGAATACTTGTTATAGTACTTTTTTTTTTTTCTTGCAGCAATATACTTAAAAATTGTTGTACCATTCAGACACGTTCTCCTAATTATGCTGTATACACATCAGTAAAGAACACGAAGATGCAAAATGTAATTTTAGGGGAACTAATTTTGAATTCAAAGCACATCGCAAATTATTTGAATGTTTTCAAGAAAGTAGAAAATCCTACAAGGTGCTCCAGTTCTACTAAATCCCTACCCCTCTGAAACCAAGAAGATGAATATTCAATATTTTTTCCATTTGAGTCCCTTGACATGCTATTGATTCACTTTATTTTCCCAACAATTTCTGACAGATGTCCCAATGTGGATTACTTACGTGCTTTGATATTCATTTT